>NC_058520.1:85691620-86941620 GCF_904849725.1 Hordeum vulgare subsp. vulgare
AGAACATCATCAAAAACATGTGGAAGCATGCATGCATGCAATATTCAGATGCATGATATTATGATGTCTGTAAACCATAGTTGCAACATGTAAAACTTTACTAGAACCCAATACTTGAGGAGTTAAGTTGTGCAGCATGACAAGAGTGGGGAAAACATTAGAGAACTAAAAAAATAAGTGTTAATTTGTCCATCCAGTTTTATAATTATATCTATATCTATCTAATAGAATAGTCAAATCTTGAATAGTATATCACTAACAAAAAAGGTAAAAAATCGAGACGCCCAAATGCGCTGGTAACCCACCAATGTTTTTTCTACCATATTCCTTCTATAATTCAAATTATATATCATACGAGAGAAAGAATAATTTCCATAATAGTTGGTCATAGGGGCAAATATACTAGCGAAGGAAATAATATAAATTTAACTATATGACTAGGTGAATAATAGAGAATGTTTTAACCCAAAAAGGACCAATTCATGTGGAATATGTAATTTATTACTTTATTTTGGTTAACTTAATATTAAATGCAAAACTAAATTAGAACCAACAAAAGTAACAAGCTCCAATGAGCATCATTGATAAAATATATTTGCAATTGTCACAACATTCATTGATTACATTGGTTGTGAGCATATATATGGACCGATGGATGTATGGCATTGTACTAATGAAAAGTCAGATAGTGTAATATATAAAAAGGTACGATTACATGTCATCAAGGTTTAGAGGAGGGAAATCCTACAAATATATTGGATATGAGTTTAAATGTTGAGAGGTGAAAAAATGTCAAACAATGAAAGCGAAATATTAGTACCAATGTCTTGGCATGGTAAGACAAAGAGAGTCGGCTTTTTAGTCTTTCATTGTCTCGCTTCGAAATCTTCACCAACATATTTATCAAAATGATGTATTTTTTCTACAAAATGGTAATCCTGTTTTCTGGGATCACATATTGTTGGTTATAATTTTTTAAATCTGAATATTGGTGTATATGCTCATTGTGTTATGTATCTTCTTGATGCTCCATTTTGAGCCAATAAAAATCACCCTTTGTAAAAAAATGAATATTGATTTGAAAAGTAATGAATTGAAATAAGATAGTTTCAGAAATACTACGAGAATATATATTTATATATAGTGAATCTAGCCGCGCAAATGTGCGGGTGACCCCGCTAGTTTCATATATAACATGTTAAAATTGGAGTTACGGTTTAAAAGAAATGAATAATTTTGTTTTAGATAAAATTTGGATTGATTAACTGAAAAGTTAGTGTTTTTCTTGTTAAAATACGGAGGGCGGGTTGATTACCTGAAACATCACGGGGTATTCTAAACAATGTAAAAAACGATTCATTTTCTAACTTAAATTTAGACTGCGGGTTGATTTCAGGAAACGACGGGGGCTTTTTTGTAAAAGTGGCACGACGAAACATTTTCCTCACTTAAGAAAGGACTGTGGGTTGATTAACTGAAAACGCGGGGACTTTTTCATAAAAATGACACGACGGACGACCAGAAACCGTATTTGCTTTATTATTAGGGAGAGATAGAGGATTGATATCACCATCCTTGTTTATTTATTTAATTATGGATTATTATATTAAGCAAAGAATGATATTCCCAACACGTTGTCCCACCTACTTTCGTCCTCGCGGTAGAAGGGCTACTTCTCCGCCCTTCTCCGTCTTCGACCATCTGTCTAGACACCGGTTTTCTTTTGCAAATTCACAATCCCAACCGAACCAGTCTACTTCGGACTCCCCTCCACCTGTGGCGTTGAGGCCGCAACATTGTCGGCTCCATGTCACTTATGGCCAAGGTTTCGTCGGCATCCCTACACCTAGTGAAACTCGTTGCGGCATCGTCATCATAGGCTTAGAGCATGTCTAGTAGTGCCCTCAAACCCTTAAATCTAAAATCGGTTTTAAGGGTTAAGAATTGGCCATTTTTGACACTTTTAATGGTTGAAAAACAGAGGCAAAGACTTTAATGTAATGCGCCAAGTGCGTAACCTTCCCCTTTTGGAACCTTCTTATGTGGGTCCACCTTGTCAATGACATGAGAGCTCTATGCATGTATGATTTCATGTGATATCACCTTGTATATCTTCCTTGCATGCGTGCATGCCATATCATATCATTCCATGTGTCATGTGTTGTTGCTTTGTGGTCATATGATTTCATGTGATGCTTGTGATCTTATGTGGTGATGTGAGATGTGAACCTTGTGTGGAGAATGCATTGTGATAATAGGAATAGTGCCTTGTGATTTGCTTAGGTTTTTAAAACCTTCCCCCTCCCTTCTATTCCAAGCTCAAGTTTCACTTGCACCTTTTCTGTTTTAAAAAAATGTCCCTCATTTAGCTCTTGTTTGTGGTGTATTTGTGATGTGAAATTGCTACTTTGAAAACATGTTTTAAAGGTGCACATAATTACAAAACAGATCAAGCAAATGTTGTTTTGTAAATATTTATTTGCCCCGAACATTTCTTTTCCACTTTATTCAAATAGGTCATATTTTTCCATGACGAGGGGTGTTTTTATCTTTATTTTTGAGCCAACAGTTTGGCCTGTGTTTTATTTTTCTTTTCCTGTTTTGTTATAGTAGGAAAGCCAGGGGATTCTTTCTCCTTTATCTGGCGCCACCCTATGGGCTTCATCCCACAGGCCGGCCCACTCCCTCCTCTCTCTCGCGCAGGGCCTGCGGCGCGTCCCTCTTCTTCCTCCTTTCCAGCTCGACAACCCGGGGCCACTATCAGCGACTCACCTCGCTCCTCTCTACTTTCCACCGAAGCTCTCCTCGCGCACATGGCCACAGCGCGTCCCTCTCCTCCTCTTTCCCCTATTTAACCCCTCTTGGCATATGTGCCAAGGCTAGGGTTCCTCCTCCTCCGCCGCCACTTCTTCCCCATCTCCCTCTCTCTCTGTCGACGGCCTCAGGTAAGAGGAGGGTGCTTCCTCCATGGCCGGATCGTGAAGGTGCTCGCCGCCGTTGATGATGTGCCTCTACTTCATCTCCAAGGCGTCATCGAGCTCGCGGGATCTCGTGGGAATCCATTCCCGCAGCTAGGCCGACGGCAGCACCTCTTCTTCCCCTACATCGACGACGTCCCCTCCTGCTCCGACGAACCTCTCTGACGTGGCTTCCTCCTCTACTTCCCCTGCTACCTCTCCGATCAGGATCGGTTCCTTCTTCCGTTGGGTGAGCAGAGGCTTCCTTCCCCCTTCCCTATCATAGATTGAGCGTAGGAGCCGTAGGTTCGCCGCCGTGCTGTTCCCTGTCGCCGGGGCCGCCGCGCGTCATAGAGGTGAAGCAGAAGTGCATCTCGAGTGGATTTATATAGGGAAATGGAACCGTGGGTGCATGGGCATCCTTCCATCAACGAGCCGTTGCTTGATTTTGCTTGTGTCACCAGCGAGGTAGCTCCCCTGTTCCGGACGCCGTGGATCACCAGTGGATCCCGAAGGGTATGCTCAAAAGAGCACAGACCCCTTCTCTGTCAGACATCCATGCGTAGCGTAGTGGTTGTGTGTTGTTGTTGCCTGAAGGAGGTTGCGGGTTCGATCCCCCCTCGGCAGCCTTTTTGGTTTTATTTCGTCGGCACAGTAGCTGCAGGGTAAACCATACCATGTTAGCACCCTCTCTCTTGTCGAATCAAGTGACCGTAGCAGAGTGGTGTGGCTATGTGTGTTGTGTGTGTTGGATCCAATGGGTCTGGGGTTCGACCCCAGTGCCTCCCCTTTTTCTTTTCTTTGTGTTGTTTTATTTTTTTCCTTTGCTGAATTGACATATATGCAGCCCTGAATATTGTAGCTTTGTAGTTGCTCTTCCTTGTATTTTTTCCCTTCCTGCCTAGCTTAGTTGTGTGTGCATGTTAAAGGCATAGTGTAGGTTGTGTCTATGTGTGTGATGGCACACATACAAGTAGAGCATGTGGTGCTAGGTGTACTTGCTAGTTTGTGTTATGTATGTGTGGGTCGTTGCATAATTGCAAGCATAGTATTGTGGTGTGTGATGCACTAGAATCACATGTGTAGATGCATTGTATGAGATTTAGTGTAGGGTGTGGTTTGTGCTTGTGATCTCATGAGTGTGGTGTGTGTGTGGATGGGTTACCCCTCCCCACATACCTTGTGTCTGTGTGTGTGCATGTGTGTGTGTGTGTGTGTCACACACATGCCCAATATATGTTGACCTTGATATGCTCATGATCTTGCTTATATAGTAGGAGTAGTGTCTATGGTGTCAACTAGGTGGTGTCCTCAATTTCATGTGTAGGGATGTATTGTGATGTGCTTGTTGCTAGATGATGGTGTGGTGATGTGCCAAGGCACATAGGCATGAGGTCTACCCCTCATGTACCCCATTTATGTTGTGGTCTTGTGCAAGAGCTTGTGTAGGAGTTGTTCTAGTGTTTTTGCACATGTGATGATGCACTATTCACTACATATGATTCCATGCAGTTTTTCTTTCCTAGTTTGTGCCCACTTGTTCCAAGCAAGTGCATAAGTATTATATATGATTTTTGGATAGAATCATCCCAGAAATCCATTGGTGGGATTAGTTTTGCCATTGGAACACTTTCTGGAAATGACATATTTCATTTTGTTCTATGTTTGGAGCTTGGTCTCAATGTGTTGTGGTGTGCACAATAGGTTGGTTCCTTGTTGTGGCACTAGAGGGTGACCACCTCTACCACATATTGGTTTTGTTTCATGCTTAGGAAGCCATATGTGCAAGTTGTGCCCAATCAAAATAGGCATGTGGCTGAAATTCCAGATTTTCACTAAGTCTGAGAATCTGTTTATATTTTCTTCTCCTCTAGATGAGCTTGTGCAGGTCAATGTGTTGTGATTCGGCCTAAGCTTTCAACTGTAAAGTTGAAGCCGATATGTTTGCCTAGCTCCCTGTAAATTTTCATTCCATTTGGAGTCCGGTAGATATTGTTTTGGCTGCTATCAAAATTCTTCAGAGCATAAACAGATAGTGAGAATCTGGAATTTTCACTAAGTCCCTGAAATCTGATATTTTTGGGCAAGTTTGCAGCTGTGTAACTTTCTGTGTTTAGCTCCTTTGTGTGATATTTTTTCTTGTGCTTGTAGTAATCTTGGATATCTACAGCCACATATCTTATTTGGCATGTTTAGATGGATGTAGGTGCTTTGCATGTAGCTCACGAAGTGCTATGATGTAGTTTTATGGCAGATTGTGTAATTTTAGTATTTTGATGTTTGTGAGTGCATACTTGATGGTGTGGTGATATTCTTTGCACCACCCCATCCATGATGGTTTTTTTATGCCTTGGCAACCTGGAAATACCAGAGTTGAGCCATTGGAGAGTGTGGTGATGCATTTGACACGTAGGACTTCATTTCTTATTTCGTTGTTTCCCGTTGATCCGTAGCTCCGTTTGTTATGTTCTTTATATGGTTTTGCATCGTTTTCACGAGACGTATCTGATCATGTCATTCTCATGCATGTCAAGATAGCTTAGGATGCAGTTCTGTACAGAAACATGTATTTACTTCTCATGCTTGTGCTAGTGATAGAAATAGTGATGCATGCTCATATTCATCTCATGCATCATGTGCTTGTTGCATCTTGAGGTGCTGTTGTTCATTGGATGTTATTATTATGTTGGGTAGCACCGGGATCGGAGAATGAGTACGTGGATTCGGGAGAGTACGTGCAGGACGATCAAGAACCGTTCCAAGCTGAGGATATCACAGGCAAGATGATATGACCTTGGTTCCATCTCTAGACTTGTTATGTGATTACGTTTCCTTTGTCATATATCGCTGCCTACCACTGAAACACATTACCTCCTGATATGCCATGAAACCAAACACTTATCCCTTCCTAGCAAATCTTGAATGGCTAAGTAGGCTTTGCTCAGCTACTAATGTTAGCGTTGTTAGATGCAGGTGCTTTGTCTCATGTGATAACATGGGTTTGATATCATTATCTTAATTCTGTTATTTAATTAATGCACCTATATACTTGGTAAATAATGGAAGGCCTAGCCTTTTGCCGGGTGCTTTGTTCCGTTATTGCCGCCATAGTTACCGGCTACCGGTGTTTGATTCCATAATGATCGCTCCTAACACGTTCGGGGTTGTTATGGGGACCCCCTCGATAAATCGTGTAGTGTTAACACTTGTCCGGCAGGACCCAACATTGGTTTTAATCTGCTAATCACTGAATAATAATCTGCATAGGGAATAGCTACCCCGAGGAATTTAATCAACAACCCGAGCCAGTGCTCCTCATGAGTGTTGGTCCACCCACCTAGCAGTCGGAAATACCACCCTAAGGAAACTTGAGGTTTGGTCCTTGTCCACTATGGATAGACGGTGTTGTCCTGAGATTGAGATACGCGGCTCTTATCAAGGACGTGGACACACCGGGAGGTCCTGCTAGTCTTGTCTTACCTTAGCAATATATCTTGCGTATAGGAATCCCGGTGAAGCTTTGGTTCTCCCCAGAGTTGAGGTTTTCCTCTAAGGAATCCGACGAGGTCACGAGATTCGTGATAGAGGATTACTTTGTGGCCAGTGTACGTTTGTGATGGACTAGTTGGAGCACCCCTACAGGGTTTAATCTTTCGGAAAGTCGTGCCCGCGGTTATGTGGCAACATGGAATATTTGTTAACATCCGGTAATAGATAACTTAAACATAAGCTAATAAAATTGCCAACTGTGTGCGTAACCGTGAATGTCCCCTTCGAAGATCTCTCTTAGATCGGGAACACGGTGGGGTTATGATTGATGTAGGTAGGTGTTCAGGATCACTTAGTGATCAACTATCAACGATCGCTAGAATAGACCACATTCATACATGTTCTACGTAAGTTAGCCACCATATAAGGCTTAGGATGCTGCAACCTAAATACTCCACCTTACCAACCTAATAACTTGACTAGTTCTGGCACCGAGGTCATAGATTGCTGAGTCACCGTGGCTCACAGATTCCTTCACAACACCAACAGGTTCAGGTACCCTCGAGACAGGTGATCCCGACGGCATGCAGCTGGCGTGGCAGTACAATGAGGAGAACCACCGCCTGTACGTGAACTATCCAGAAGATTGAGGCGTGGTCGTGATCATGGGCAGGCATGCAGGGTAGCATAGTCGTTTCCCTTGTTTTGTAGTCCGTAGCGGAACTACCTTGTTTGGATGCGTGATGTAACTCTGAGATATTTATGAGATGACAGTTGAATCCCTTATTGTCATTCCTCAGTTATTTATGTATGTGCTATGTTACCATGTTTGCGAAATGCTTAGATGCGCTTCTTTCCAATTGGGGGCCTCGATCCCCAAATCGGAAAGGACCGCATCTTAGTCATTACAAGTTGGTAATCAGAGCCTTACGACCATAGGAGCCTTTGTGTCATCGTACTTGGCCGAGTCGAGTCTAGTAGAATGTTTTGACTCTTAGTTATATCGGAGAGTAGGATTCTTTTTTCTCCTCTTCCATGCTCTGGTGAGGTTCCTGACTTAGGAAATCTTAATTCTACTCGTCTTCTCGCTCAAAAAAAATTAGGATCACGCGGGTATTTGTGAAATCTATATGATTTCGATGTGACGGAGTTCTGTCTTGGTGCCTCCCGTCTGCCTTGATTTCTTCTGAGGAGTTGAGCTCCAGGGGATTCTCGCGCACATCGCCATCATTCAGATTTCTGAGTATCTAAGAACGAAGGATGTTCGTTATTGCTTCAATACTGGTAGTGGCGAGATATCCCCGATGTCCCTAGTACTGGTGCGGATTGTTCGGGAGTACTGCCATACTTGGTATCGTTGTGATCACGAGGGTCTGTTGTAGATGAAGGTCCGAGATGCTGGTTGTGTGTTGAGGGATGTGATACAGGTGACGGGTTAGAATAGGAGTTGTGTGATATTACTCCTTGTATCCGTGTACCAGATTGCATGACCAGTTATTTCGAGAATTCATAGGTGGGATATCAAGTAGTATCTTATACGACTATCTTCCTACAGATGCATGATTGAGGTTGGGATTCGATGTTCAGTGGGTGTGTTTGTTCACGGTCGTCTTATAGCGGTTCTCGTTGTGTCTTAAAGAGTCCTTGTAGCTCGCTACGACTCGGGGATACTTCGTATGTCGTGTGCACTACCTTGCACAGCTTGGCTACTGCAAATTCGAGCCCGTGCGATCTTATCCACGAAGATATCGGATGAAATCTCGATCATATGTTTGTTCCGAGCAGTTTTAGCTCATACTTGTTTGCAGTGGTCTTAATCAGAATTTTGTCGACCGTCACTTTGAGGAAGCATTCTTACTATTTTGTTCGAGTCCAATTGCTTTATTCCTGTTCAGATATTCCTGTCATTTTGATTCAGCTATATCTTCAATATATTATGTGGGCTGATGTGTTGTCCGTCTTCAGGATGGCTCCACCAACGCGTTAGAACCCAGGGCGTGAGGATGTGCCGCGACCACCTCCTCCTCCGGAGAATCCACCGTCACCGCCTCCTGCTGAGGCTTGGCAAGCGGTGATGGCTGGTACAAATGCAAATACTCAGATGCTACTACAGTTGTTGCAAGAGAGTGCTAATCAGCAGCAAGGCAATTTCGAGCATGGTGGCAATCAGTTTGCTAATCTGAGTCAGTTCCTGTCGAATCAGCCAAAGACTTTCACTTCCTGTGACCAGCCATTTGATGCTGAGGATTGGATTCGTGATATGAACAAGAATTTTGAGTGTAGCAATGTTCGTCCTGAGGATTTTTTCAAGTTTGCAACATTCCAGTTGAAGGGGCAGGCTTCTATCTGGTGGCAACAGTTGAAGGACTCCAGAGGCGCTAGAGTGATCACTTGGGATGAGTTCTGCCGTGACTTCAGGTCCCACTACATTCCTTCCAACTTTGTGGAGGAGATGCGTGAGAAGTTCAGGCGTTTGCAGCACGGTGGTAATTCCATGTACAAGTACAACGTTGAGTTCCACGAGCTAGCCCGATATGCCTTGCAAGATATCCCTGATCAAAAGAGCAAGATTTATCAGTTCAGAGGTGGCTTGAAAGAAGTTTTGAAGTTAGCTCTTGCTTTGCACGATCCTGGGGAGTTCGACAAGTTCTACAACTTCGCTCTTAGGGCAGAGGCAGCCTTGCTCAGGGTGGAGAATTCTAAGAATCGCTTCAGAGATTCCAGCTCTTCCTCTACTCAGGTGGTTCAGAAGCAACAAAAGTTTTGGGTGTCTCCTCCTCCTCCTCGGCACTCGCAACAGCTCAAGCATTCTGGTGGCCGTGGTTCTTCCCACCCACCCAATCCTGTCTTTCAGCAGAAGTTCCAGCATCAGAAGCAAGGACCTCCTCAGACTCAGTACCGGCAGCCAGCAGAGGTTACTTGTCACAAGTGTGGTCAGAAGGGCATTATGCCAACAAATGTACTTCTCAGTTCCGACTACCGCCTCCTCCTCCAGGCAAACCTCCAAGTAATGCTCTTGTCAAGTTCAACCCCAGATCAGCTCAAGTCAACATGGTGAATGCAGCTGAGGCAGAAAACTCGTCAGATGTGATCATGGGTAACCTCCTCGTTAATGATATTCCTGCTAAAGTGTTATTTGATTCTGGTGCATCGCATTCGTTTATCTCAAGGCCATTCTCATTTAATCATGGGTTCTCTACTCGTGATTTGCCTAAGCCTCTATCAATTATGTCTCCTGGCAAGATCATGAATTCCCACATGATGGTTCCGAATGTTTCTGTCAAGTTGGGTAACTATTCTTTTCTGGCATCTCCTATTGTCTTGGGCAATTCCGACATTGACTTGATCCTTGGTATGGACTGGCTGGCCATGAACAAGGCATCAATTGATTGTGAAGCTAAAGAAGTGAAGCTTACCCACTCTTCGGAGGACGTGATTATATTCGCGGCGCGCGATGATACAATCCGTCTGTTCTCTTTGAATGAAAAGGGTGAGATCAATCCTATTTCGCAAGTCCTAGTGGTCTGCGAATATGAAGATGTGTTTCCTGAAGAGCTGTCAGGCATGCTTCCGCACCAAGAAGTTGAATTTGTGATTGAGCTTGAGCCAGGCATCGATCCCGTGTGCAAACGGCCGTAGAAGTTGGGTCCAGAAGAATTGAAGGAACTTAAGAGGCAACTCGATGAGCAGGAGCGTTTGGGTCTGATCAGACCGAGCTTGTCACCGTGGGGCTGTGGAGTTCTGTTTGTCAAGAAGAAGGATGGCACGGACCGACTTTGTGTCGATTACCGTCCATTGAACAAGAAGACAATCAGGAACAAATATCCACTTCCGAACATAACTGAGTTGTTTGAACAGTTGAAAGGTGCTAAGGTCTTCTCCAAGCTCGATCTTAGAATGGGCTATCATCAAATTCGCATTCGCGAAGAAGATATTCCGAAGACTGCCTTCAGGACTAGTTTTGGCTCGTATGAGTATACGTCATGTCTTTTGGTCTGGCTAATGCTCCTCCGACATTCTGTCGATTGATGAACTACATATTCTCTCCGTTCAAGAATGACTTTGTCTTTCTCTATCTCGACGACATTCTGGTCTTTTCTCAAACTAAGGAAGAACATGAAGAACATCTCGGATTGGTGCTTGATAAGCTGAGAGAGTACAAATTGTATGCCAAGTTTTCCAAGTGTGAGTTCTGGCTGAAAGAAGTCGTCTATCTTGGTCACATTATCTCTGCCGAGGGCATCAAAGTTGATCCGTCCAAGGTTCAGGCCATTGTTGAATGGGAGCCTCCACAGAATGTGAAGCAGCTTCGAAGCTTTCCTGGGCTCGCAAGCTATTGCAGAAGGTTCGTTGAGAACTTCTCCAAGATTTCGAAGCCGCTCTCAAGTCTTCTTCAGAAAGGTGTGAAATATGCTTGGTCTCCAGAGTGTCAGTTGGCATTTGACACACTCAAAGAGAAGCTTACCTTCACTCCAGTCTTGGTTCCTCCGGATAATTCCAAGCCTTACCAGGTGTTCTGCGACGCTTCTCTCCAGGGTCTTGGTGGAGTTCTGATGCAAGAGAAGAAGGTGGTTGCTTATACCTCCAGGCAGTTGAAGCCAGCGGAGAAGAACTATCATGTGCATGATCTTGAGCTAGCAGCTGTGGTACATGCTCTGATGACTTGGAGACACCTCTTGTTGGAATGTAAGGTTGAAGTTTTCACCGATCACAAGAGTCTCAAGTACATCTTCACTCAGCCTAACCTGAATCTTCGGCAAACACGTTGGGTGGAAATGCTCCAGGATTTTAATCCGAGTGTTGAGTACACGCCAAGCAAAGCTAATGTCATGGCAGATGCCTTGAGCAGGAAGGCGTACTACAACAGTCTGATTCTGCAACCTCTCCAGCCTGAGCTTTGTGAGTCTTTCAGGAAGCTCAACCTTCAGTTAGTACCTCAGGGATTTCTTGCAAACCTTTAGATCTCTCCTACCTTGGAAGATCAGGTCCGACAGCACAGCTTTTGACGCTATGGTGAAGAAAGTCAAGATTGGCGTGGCAAAGAGTCTTCCCAAGTATAAGTGCTTCAGTGTTGATGATAGAGACACGTTGTTCTTCGAGGATCGTCTTGTCGTCCCGAAAGGTGATCTCAGAAAGGTAATCATGGAATAAGCTCATAACTCTCTGCTCTCTATTCATCCTGGAAGCTCCAAGATGTACCAGGACTTGAAACAGACCTTCTGGTGGACTCGTATGAAGCATGAGATTGCTCCGTTCATAAACGAATGTGATGTATGTTGAAGGGTGAAAGCAGAGCATCAACGTCCAGCGGATCTTTTGCATCCTTTGCCCATTCCCGAGTGGAAGTTCGATCACATTGAGATGGATTTCGTCATCGAGTCTCCGATGTCCAAGAAGGGTAATGATGCCATCTTCGTCGTCATCAACAAGTTGAGTAAAGTGACTCATTTTCTTCCAGTCAAGGGATCCATTTCCGCAGCTCAGCTTGCAGATTTGTACACCTCCAGGATTGTGTCTTTGCACAGCGTGCCTATGATGATCTCTTTGGATCGTGGAAGTATCTTCACTTCCAAGTTTTGGGACTCTTTTCAGTCTGCTATGGGCACGAAGATCCGCTTCAGCACAGCGTTCCATCCTCAGACTAGTGGTCCAGTGGAGCGAGTTAATCAAGTTCTTGAGGATATTCTGAGAGCTTGTGTTATCTCTTTTGGTATGAAGTGGGAGGATTGTCTGCCTTTTGCGGAGTTCTCGTATAACAACAGTTATCAAGCTAGTTCTGGCAAGGCCCCGTTTGAAATTCTCTATGGCACGAAGTGTCGTACCCCGCTCAACTGGTCCGAGACCGGCGAGCGTCAGATCCTTGGGAATGATTTGATAGAAGAAGCTGAGGAGATGTGTCAGGTCATTCGCGACAACCTCAGAGCAGCTCAGTCCCGTCAGAAGAGCTATTATGATAGCAAGCATCATGACATGTCTTATGAGCTTGATGACTTCGTCTATCTCAAGGTGTCGCCTATGAAGGGTATGTAGCGCTTTGTCATCAAAGGCAAGCTTGTGCCTCATTTCGTTGGCCCGTTCAGAGTGGTTGGCAAGAGAGGCGACCTTGCGTACCAGCTCGAGCTCCCGTCAAACTTTGCAAATGTGCATGATGTGTTCCATGTTTCTCAGCTCCGGAGGTGCTTCAAGACCCCCGAGCACACTGTTCATCTTCAAGACATCGACCTTCAGCCTGACCTATCTTATTGTGAGCATCTAGTTGCAGTTCTCGAGGCGACTGAGCGCAAGACCCGCAACAAGACTGTCAAATTTCTCAAAGTGCAATGATCACAACATTCTGATAAAGAGGCTACTTGGGAACGCGAGCATCACCTCCGTTCTGAATTTCCGGAGTTCTTTCACGCGTAGATCTCGGGGCGAGATCTTTTTGTAGTGTGGGAGAGTTTGTAATGCCCCAAGTGTATAACCTTCCCCTTTTGGAACCTTCTTATGTGGGTCCACCTTGTCAATGACATGAGAGCTCTATGCATGTATGATTTCATGTGATATCACCTTGTATTTCTTCCTTGCATGCATGCATGCAATATCATATCATTCCATGTGTCATGTGTTGTTGCTTTGTGGTCATATGATTTCATGTGATGCTTGTGATCTTATGTGGTGATGTGAGATGTGAACCTTGTGTGGAGAATGCATTGTGATAATAGGAATAGTGCCTTGTGATTTGCTTAGGTTTTTAAAACCCTTCCCCCTCCCTTTTATTCCAAGCTCAAGTTTCACTTGCACCTTTTCTGTTTTAAAAAATGTCCCTCATTTAGCTCTTGTTTGTGGTCTATTTGTGATGTGAAATTGCTACTTTGAAAACATGTTTTAAAGGTGCATATAATTACAAAACAGATCAAGCAAATGTTGTTTTGTAAATATTTATTTGCCCCAAACATTTCTTTTCCACTTTATTCAAATAGGTCATATTTTTCCATGACCACGGGTGTTTTTATCTTTATTTTTGAGCCAACAGTCTGGCCTGTGTTTTATTTTTCTTTTCCTGTTTTGTTATAATAGGAAAGCCAGGGGATTCTTTCTCCTCTATCTAGCACCACCCTGTGGGCTTCCTCCGACAGGCCGGCCCACTCCCTCCTCTCTCTCGCGTAGGGCCTATAGCGCGTCCCTCTTCTTCCTCCTTTCCAGCTCGACAATCCGGGGCCAGTATCAGCGACTCACCTCGCTCCTCTCTTCTTTCCACCGAAGCTCTTGCCTGTGTTGTTGTTGCCTGATGGAGGTTGTGGGTTTGATCCCCCCTCGGCACCCTTTTTGGTTTTATTTCTTTGGCACAGTAGCTGCAGGGTAAACCATACCCTGTTAGCACCCTCTCTCTTGTCGAATCCAGTGACCGTAGCAGAGTGGTGTGGCTATATGTGTTGTGTGTGTTGGATCCAGTGGGTCTGGGGTTCGACCCCAGTGCCTCCCCTTTTTCTTTTCTTTGTGTTGTTTTATTTTTTTCCTTTGCTGAATTGACATATATGCAGCCCTGAATATTGTAGCTTTGTAGTTGCTCTTCCTTGTATTTTTTCCCTTCCTGCCTAGCTTAGTTGTGTGTGCATGTTAAAGGAGTTTATGGCAGATTTTGTAGTTTTAGTATTTTGATATTTGTGAGTGCATAGTTGATGGTGTGGTGATATTC
The DNA here is from genome assembly GCF_904849725.1 of Hordeum vulgare subsp. vulgare. Classification (NCBI taxonomy): domain Eukaryota; kingdom Viridiplantae; phylum Streptophyta; class Magnoliopsida; order Poales; family Poaceae; genus Hordeum; species Hordeum vulgare. The sequence goes on from NC_058520.1 coordinate 85,705,745, forward strand.
TTTGCACCGCCCTATCCATGATGGTTTGTTTTATGCCTTGGCAACCTGGAAATACCAGAGTTGAGCCATTGGAGAGTGTGGTGATGCATTTGACACGTAGGACCTCATTTCTTGTTTCGTTGTTTCCCGTTGATCCGTAGCTCCGTTTGTTATGTTCATTATATGGTTTTGCATCGTTCTCACGAGACACATCTGATAATGTCATTCTCATGCATGTCAAGATAGCTTAGGATGTAGTTCTGTCCAGGAACATGTATTTGTTGGTTAACGTAGCATAAATTCAAAATTTTCCTACGCATATTCAGATCTTCCTATGGAGAGACGAGCAACGAGAGGTGTAAGAGCATCTTCATACCTTTGAAGATCGCTAAGCGGAAGCGTTTCTAGAACGCGGTTGATGGAGTCGTACTCGCAGTGATTCAGATCGCGGTGTGATTCCGATCTAGTGCCGAACTACGGCACCTCCGCGTTCAACACACGTGCAGCCCGGTGACGTCTCCCGCACCTTGATCCAGCAAGGAGGACGGAGAGGTTGGGGATGAACTCCAGCAACACAACGGCGTGGTGTCGATGGAGAGACGAGGTCTCCCGGCAGGGCTTCGCCAAGCACCGGCAGAGAGGAGGAGAAAGAAGGGCAGGGCTGCGTCGAGGGAGAAGGAGAAGTATGTCTCCCAAGGGCCAAAACCCCTCTCTATTTATAGGAGGAGGGGGAGGGGGGTGCGCCACCCCTAGGGTTTCCCCTTAGGTGGTGCGGCAGCCACCAAATGGGAGGGGCGGCGGCAAGGGCAGGGAAAAGGGGGGCGCGCCCTAGGTGGGCCTTGGGCCTCCCCTGCGCCTAGAGTTCCCCCCTTCCCCCTTCTCTGGTGCGCATGGGCTGGGTGGGGGGCACACCATCCCACCTAGGGGCTGGTTCCCTTCCCCACTTAGCCCATCTAGCCTCCCGGGGTCGTTGCCCCCCTTCGGTGGACCCCCGGGGCCACCTCCGGTGGTCCCGGTGGTCCCGGTATGTTACTGGTGATGCCCGAAACACCTATACCTTGTTCAATCTCGTTACTGGTAAGTCTTTTTACTCGTTTCGTAGCACGTAATCGTGTGACTAACTCCTTAGTCACATTGAGCTCATGATGATGTTCTACTGAGTGGGCCTAGAGATACCTCTCCGTCACACGGAGTGACAAATCTCGATCTCGATTCGTACCAATCCAACAGACACTTTCGGAGGTACCCGTAGTGCACCTTTATAGTCACCCAGTTACGTTGTGACGTTTGATACACCCAAAGCACTCCTACGGTATCCGGGAGTTCCACAATCTCACGGTCGAAGGAAAAGACACTTGACATTAGAAAAGCTTTAGCATACGAACAATACGATCTAGTGCTATGCTTAGGATTGGGTCTTGTCCATCACATCATTCTCCCAATTATGTGATCCCGTTATCAATGACATCCAATGCCCATGATCAGGAAACCATGATCATCTATTGACTAACGAGCTAGCCAACTAGAGGCTTGCTAGGGACACATTGTGATCTATTTATTCACACATGTATTACTGTTTCCTGTAAATACAATTATAGCATGAACAATAGACGGTTATCATGAACAAGGATATATGATAATAACTATTTTATTATTGCCTCTAGGGCATATTTCCAATAGTATTTACTTCTCATGCTTGTGCTAGTGATAGAAATAGTGATGCATGCTCATATTCATCTCGTGCATCATGTGCTTGTTGCATCTTGAGGTGTTCTTGTTCACTGGATGTTATTGCTATGTTGGGTAACACCGGGATCAGAGAACGAGTACGTGGATTCGGGAGAGTACGTGCAGGACGATCAAGAACCGTTCCAAGCTGAGGATATCACGGGCAAGATGATATGACCTTGATTCCATCTCTAGACTTGTTATGCTAGATTACGTTTCCTTTGTCATATATCGTTGCCTACCACTAAAATACATTGCCTCCTGATATGCCATGAAACCAAACACTTATCCCTTCCTAGCAAATCTTGAATGGCTAAGTAGGCTTTGCTCAGCTACTAATGTTAGCGTTGCTAGATGAGGTGCTTTGTCTTATGTGATAACATGGGTTTGATATCATTATCTTAGTTCTGTTATTTAGTTAATGTACCTATATACTTGGTAAATAACGGAAGGCCTAGCCTTTTGCCGGGTGCCTTGTTCCGTTATTGCCGCCATAGTTACCAGCTACCGGTGTTTGATTCCATAATGATCGCTCCTAACACGTTCGGGGTTGTTATGGGACCCCCTCGATAAATGGCATAGTGTTAAGACTTGTCCGGCAGGACCCAACATTGGTTTTAATCTGCTAATCCCTTCATAATAATCTGCATAGGGAATAGCTACCCCGAGGAATTTAATCAACAACCCGGGCTAGTGCTCCTCATGAGTGTTGGTCCACCCACCTAGCAGTCGGCAATACCACCCCAAGGAAACTTGAGGTTTGGTCCTTGTCCACTATGCATAGACGGTGTTGTCCTGAGACTGAGATATGCGGCTCTTATCAGGGTCGTCGACACACCGGGAGGTCCTGCTAGTCTTGTCTTACCTTAGCGATATATCTTGCGTATAGGAATCCCGGTGAAGCTTTGGTTCTCCCCAGAGTTGAGGTTTTGCTCTAAGGAATCCGACGAGGTCACGAGATTCGTGATAGAGGATTACTTTGCGGCCCGTGTACGTTTGTGATGGACTAGCTGGAGCACCCCTGCAGGGTTTAATCTTTCGGAAATCCGTGCCCGCGGTTATGTGGCAACTTGGAATATTTGTTAACATCCGGTAATAGATAACTTAAACATAAGCTAATAAAATTGCCAACCGTGTGCGTAACTGTGACTGTCCCCTTCGAAGATCTCTCTTAGATCGGGAACACGGTGGGATTATGATTGACGTAGGTAGGTGTTCAGGATCATTTAGTGATAAACTATCAACGATCGCTAGAATAGACCACCTTCATACATGTTCTACGTAAGTTAGCCACCATATAAGGCTTAGGATGCTGCAACCTAAATACTCCACCTTACCAACCTAATAACTTGACTAGTTCTGGCACCGAGGTCATAGATTGTTGAGTCCCCGTGGCTCACAGATTCCTTCACAACACCAACAGGTTCAGGTACCCCCGAGACAGGTGATCCCGACGGCACGCAGCTGGCGTGGCAGTACGATGAGGAGAACGACCGCCTTTACGTGAACTATCCAGAAGATTGAGGAGTGGTCGTGATCATGGGTAGGCATGCAGGGTAGCATAGTCATTTCCCTTGTTTTGTAGTCTGTAGCGGAACTACCTTGTTTGGATGTGTGATGTAACTCTGAGATATTTATGAGATGACAGTTGAATCCCTTATTGTCATTCCTCTGTTATTTATGTATGTGCTATGTTACCATGTTTGCGAAATGCTTAGATGTGCTTCTTTCCAATTCGGGGCCTCGATCCCCAAATCGGAAAGGACCGCATCTTAGTCGTTACATATAACCCTCAAACCCAACCCTTATAACAGAATATTCCGTTATAAGAGTTGGGTTTGAGGGTTCTATTCTTTGCCCCAACCCCAACCCTTAAAACTGTCACTTGACATATCACAATTTTCATCATCTCAATAACACCAAATAGTACTTTCAAACACATAATAATCATTCAATTTATTACAACAATGTTTTGAAGCAAATTATAATAATTGTTCGAATCAAATAGGACATAGAAAAGTAAACAAAGGTAGATCATGGGCCTTGGCGCCGCCCAGCCAACTGCCACTGGTGCTCTACTAGATCATCCCGGAGCTGACCATGAGTGTTTGCATCCTCAATCTGACGATGTGCTTCAAGAAAAGCTTGTACGCGACAAGGGTTTCTTTCCGGTTGCACACGAGTACCAACATTGTCATAGAAACAGGGCAGTTTTAACCCTCTCTCATCCTCGATGATCATGTTGTGTAGAATCACACAACATTTCATGATGTTCTCCAAGGTTTTTTTGTCCCGAAAACGAGCTGGACTCCGAACTATGGCAAATCTTGCTTGCAAACCACCGAAAGCTCTCTCAATATCCTTGCGGGCTGCCTCTTGTGCCTTGGTGAAATGAGCCTCTTTTCTGGTTAAGGGCACCCCATTTTTTTCCTTGATGGACTTCACAAGAGTTGCCCAATCGGGGTAAATTCCATCGGTGAGATAGTGTCCCATTGAGTACTCATTGTCCATTATTTTGTAGTTCCAAGTTGGAGCATCCCCAGAAACTAATCTTTTCAACAAAGGAGATCTATTGAGCACATTGATATCATTGAGTGTTCTAGGCAAACCAAAAAATGCATGCCAAATCCATGTGTCCTCCGATGCCACGGCCTCAAGCACAATGGTAACATAATGGCTTTTACCACAATACATTCCGTGCCATGCCTTTGGACAATTTTTCCATGTTCAATGCATGCAATCAAGACTACCTAGCATCCCCGACCATCCCCTTTTTTCATTCATCTCCATCAATCTCTTTGTATCTTCCTCGTTGGGTGCCCGAAGATACTCATCACCATACAAGCGAATGACCAATTTTGCAAACTTACGAACGGACGCCGTGGTTGTATCTTGTCCAATGCGAAGATACTCGTCCGTATAGTCTGCGGGTATGCCATAGGCTAGCACCCACATTGCAGCCGATATATTTTGGTATGCACTAAACCCCATGATACCGGCGGCGGATCTATGACGCTTGAAGTAATCTGAGGCGGCCTCACAATCGGTGACAATTTTCACAAACAAACTACGGCGCATTCGGTACCTTCTCCGAAAGAGGCAAGGTGGGTATGTCGGTACCTCTGCGAAGTAGTCTCGCATCAAATGTTCGTGTCCGAGACAGCGGTTCCGGTAGATGGTGACTCGCCCCATCTTCGACCCTCTCCTCTGATCCATCAGCTTCATGCGGTCTTCAAATTCTTTCACGTTGAGGAGGAGGCCCATCATCTCGACGTCATCGTCTTGAAGCAAGTCCTCAATGTCCGAATCGTCCGATGACGACCAACCGGAATCATTGGACAATGCATCCATCTAGTGTTGCTCTGTAAAAAAATATAGTGTTGCTCTGTAAAAAAATATAGGAAACAGGGCCGGCCGGAGCTCGCTGTGGAGGAGGCCGGCGGTGGAGGAGATACAGGGATCCGGAGCAGGGGAGCTCACCTTTGACAGCCCGCGGTGGAGGAGGCCGGAGGTGTGGACGGAGCTCGGGGCGGTGAAGGAGATCGGGGGCGGCGGTGCCGGAGCTCGGGGGTGAGGAGCTCAGGGCCGGCGGTGGTGGAGGAGCTCGGGGCGGAGGTGGAGGAGACGGGATGAGCCGCCGGAAACAAACGAAACACCGGGAGAGAGGATGAGAGAGTCACAGAGAGAGAGCAGGCGATGGTGTCCGCGGCGCCGTGGAAGCCGATGTACTGGCAGCTCATCCACGATGCCTTCGCTCTCGCCGTCTCCGCCCGCGTGTCAGACCCGACGATATTAAGAACACATTCATAGAAGAACCGAGTATTTTCGAGGTGATTTCAGAGGCGAATTGCCAAGGTTTGGTTACAAAAGGAGGAACCTAAGCCGGCCAGGAACACTGGCGGCGCAAAGGGGGAACCCTAGAAAAAAAACATAAGCTCCACGAGCTGGAAATCCATGGCTTTATAGCCTTACAATGCAGTAAAAACGAGATAAAGCGAGGTAGAAAGGTGGTCGGCGCTTGGTGTTTTGTCGGAAGGCTACATCGACGCGGGAGTGCCTCGCAGCCGTCGGATCCATCATCGAGGGCTCCAGGAGTAACTGGCACGCGCGAACCGGTATGGGCGAATTGAGTGCGTTAGATCCGAGATCGACGGTTGCGGTCGCTTGGCGCCATCGTTTGAATTTGAACACCGCGGGCTTCGTCTTTGCTGGGTCGTGACAACTCCCCCCGTGCAACATCAGACCTGTCCTCAGGGATGAATTGCGGAAAAACCTTTCGAATGAAAGCGGCGTCCTCCCATGAGGCCTCGCTCTCCTCCAAGTTGGTCCATTTGATGAGCCAGCGAACCACTGGAACTTGAATATCCCCTTGTGTTCTTGGAATGAGCTTTCTCTGCAGTAGCTTCTCTGGTTCTAGGAGGATGAAACCATTCTCATGGAGAAGGGGAAGGTTGGGGTTGGGTATTGCTCTTGGGCCCAAGTGTAGCTTGAGCTGACTCACATGGAAGGTGGGGTGTAGCTTGCAGTGATCAGGTAGGAGTAGTTTATATGCCATTGGTCCCACCTTCTGTATGATCCTAAAGGGGCCATAGTACTTGGAATGAAGCTTGAGGCACCTGTGGACACTCAAGGTGGTGTGCATGTAAGGTTGTAGCTTTAGGTAGACCATATCACCCACTGCAAATGATCTCTCTGATCTCTTCTTATCAGCAAAATGCTTCATTCTTTCTAGAGCCTTGATCAGGTTGGCTTTAATTTGAGCAACCACTTTTTCTGCAGTTAGGATGGAGCTGAACTCTTGGGTGTGCTCTGGTGGATATAATGCAGCTTCATCCAACATAGATGGGGGCCTATTGTACAGTGCTTGGAATGGAGTAATCTTCAGGGAAGTGTGGTAGCTAGTATTGTACCACCATTCTGCTAATGAGAGCCAGTGCATCCATTTCTTTGGCTGAAGGAAGGCCATGCACCTGAGATAGTTTTCCAAACACTGGTTCACTCTTTCTGTTTGGCCATCAGACTGGGGATGGTAGGAAGGGCTCATTTGTAGTTTAATGCCCAGCTTCCTAAATAGTTATTGCCACAAATGGCTGGTGAAGATTCTGTCTCTATCTGTAACAATGACAGAGGGGAGCCCATGAAGTTTGAAGATGTTATCTGTGAATGCAGTGGCCACAGTGCTAACAGTGATTGGGTGCTTCATTGCAACAAAATGCCCATACTTGGTGAATCTATCCACAACCACCAATATCATATCCTTGTTTTGTGCTGTGGGCAGTCCTTCAATGAAATCCATACTGATATGACACCAAGCAAAACCAGTGACAGGAAGTGGTTGAAGCAGTCCAGGGTACTTACAATGCTCTGGTTTGTTGATTTGGCATGTGGGGCATTGTTTGATGAAAATAAGTATATCATCAAAGAATACTAGCATAAACTTCCTTAAGTAAGGGGCTAGGATGGTGTTCATTAACAGTTGGAAAGTTGTTGGTGCATTACTTAATCCAAAGGGCATGACCAGGTATTCATAGTGTCCAAAGTGGGTACTAAATGCAGTTTTTGGGATATCTTCCTCCTTCATTCTTATCTGGTGATAGCCACTTCTGAGATCAAGTTTGGAGAAAACAGTAGCTCCTTTTAACTCATCCAACAGATCCTCAATGACAGGAATGGGGTATTTGTTTTTGACAGTTTGTTCATTCACTTTTCTGAAATCATTGACCAACCTCCATGTCATGTCCTTCTTCTTAACCAAAAGAGCAGGGGATGAATAAGGACTGTTGTTGTCTCTGATTACTTGATTCTTGATCATTTCTTTCACTATGCCTTCCATAACATCCTTTTGGTGGTGAGGTAGCCTATAAGGTCTTTGATTGATGATTTTAGCCTGAGGAGTGAAAGTGATCACATGATCAATGGATCTTTTGGGACGGAGGGTTGTGGGTGCACTGAAAACAGGGGAAAACTTATCTAATATCTGTTGTACTGGTTCGGGCACCACAGGGTCTAGCTGTTCCACCATTGAGATTCTATTAAGGAATAAAACAGCTCCGCACACTGGCTCCTCAGAAAGGCTCTCTTTGATTGCTAGTTCAGGAACAGGAGCAGTAGGGAAACTTTCATCTTTGAGAATCAGCTTTTCTCCACCTTTCAGTGTGAGCTTTACTTGCATCTCATCAAAGTCAAGTTCTACAGGGCTAAAAGATGCCATCCAATCAGCTCCTAAAATAACATCATACCCTTGGAGTTTGAGAACTCTGAAGTCTGTGGAGAATTGTGTTCCTTGCAAGGAAAATGGTGCTTGCAGAGCAATGAATTCAGACCATAGTGTTTCACCATTAGCAACTAGGACTTGTTTTCTCTTGGTGGGAGTTAAGGAGCACTTAGCTAGAGCTGCTATCTTAGGTGTGATGAAAGTGGCAGTGCTACCACTGTCAATTAGGGCAGTAGCAGGGGTTGAGCCCATCATCACAGTTACTGTGAAACTCAACTTTTTAGCAGTGCTCAGGCCCATCAAAGCATGCATAGATATTTGGAGAGGGGTATCATCAGCTTCAGGGAAAGGAGGTGGTTCACCATCTTCAGTGATTTCAGTGTAATACACCAGTTCAGCATCATTAGGGTAAGATTCTTGGAGAGCATTTATCTGGGCCTGATTAGCTAACTTGCACACTTTCTTATGACCAGGGAACCAAGGTTCTTTGCACTTGTAGAAGATACCTTTAACTCTAGCCTGTTGAATTATGGATGCAGTGTTAGTTGGGCCAGGTTTGCCAGGATCAAACTGTAATTGTTTCCTTGCTTGGGAGGGGTAAATAGGGGCAGGGGAAACTCTTTTCTGTGATTGAGCCTGTTCCATTCTTCTGGCTAGCCAGATAGCTTTTTGTAAATCAGGGGCTCATGGCATTGTACATGATGTTGGATGTTATCATTTAACCCTGAAATGAAACTGTGTTTGTAGTAATCATTTGGCAGTACCGGATTGTCCCTTCTCATCAAGTTCATAGCTTGTTCAAACTGAAGAACATAGTCATTAACAGGACTGAGACAGGTTGTGAAAAGCTCTCACATTGTCACAAACAGAGGTTTCAGAAAATCTATCACCCACAAATCTGCAAAATCTGTGCCAAGGGATAGTATTTTCCACCATACCAGTGCCTCTCCACCATTCAATAGCTAGTCCCTTAAGGTAAGTTACAGCAATCTCTGTTTTCTGCTCCATTGGTGTTCTAGCAGCCTCAAAGTACATCTCAATTGCTTGGATCCAAGAATCAGTGCCAACACCATCAAACTCAGGAATAATGTTTTTAGCAGGCTTAACTAAAGTGAGTAGCCTTTTGTTATCCTCTGGTGTTCCCAATCTTCTGTCCAAGTTAGCATCCCTCTGCTCTGGATCTAACTGAAGAACTTGCTGAGATTGAGTTGCTGCAGGTTGTGACCTAGCATCTGGTGGTTGTTGCTTCCCAGCAAAGTGAGGGTGTCTGTAAGGGTTTTTAAGGCTGCCATCCAGATTTAACTCCTTGCATGTGTGCTTATCCACTAAAGTTGCTGAACCCACTGTGAAAGGATCGATATGGTTGACTAGAGGGGGGGTGAATAAGTAACGACCACTTTTTAATTAATCTTAGCAAGTTAGGGTAAACAACATAAGGGTTCACAAATATTACAACAATGGGGTGAACCTTAATGAAGCTAACAACAAGAGCTACTAAGACAAGTAAGAGATAGACAACATCAAAAGCATACACAAAATAAAGGTTAGAGATAACCACAAGTGGAACCAATGGAGACGAGGATGTGTTACCGAAGTTCCTTCCCTTTGACAGGAAGTACGTCTCCGTTGGAGCGGTGTGGAGGCACAATGCTCCCCAATAAGCCACTAAGGCCACCGTATTCTCCTCACGCCCTCGCACGATGCAAGGTACCGTGATTCCACTATAGGTGCCCTTGAAGGCGACGACCGAACCTTTACAAACGAGGTTGGGGCAAACTCCACACAAAGCTTGGAGGCTCCCAACACGACCACGAAGCTTCACCACAATGGAATATGGCTTCCAGGTGACATCAACCGTCTAGGATGCTCAAACACCCAAGAGTAACAAGATCCGCAAGGGATTGGTGGGGGAATCAACTTTTCTCTTGGTGGAAGTGTGGATCTAGGCCTTCTCAACCAATCCCTAAAGAATCAACAAGTTTGATTGGCTAGGGAGAGAGATCGGGCACTTTTGAGCTTAGGGAGCAACAATGGAGCTTGGGAGGGTAAGAGATAGGGTTTCACAGCTAGAAGAACCCTTTATATAGTGGGGGGGGGGAATCCAACTGTTTTCCCACTCACAGCCCGTGTCTAGCGGTACTACCGCTGGATGCAGCGGTACTACCGCTGGCACTCCAGCGGTACTACCGCTGGCTGCAGCGGTACTACCGCTGGGACCCTGGTAGTGCATAAGCACTACCACCGCCAAGAAAGTCTTCGCAAAAAGGTCCGTCCACGTACAACCGCTAGGCAGGCGGTACTAAGCTCCTCGAGCGGTACTACCGCTGACCAGGGGCGGTACTACCGCCAGCTAGCGGTACTACCGCTAGGCCCAGCGGTACTACCGCTAGGGGACCATTTGCAAAGAAGAAGGAAACACAAAGGCGGGAGCCACTCCAAAGTTGCCAGCAAGGGGGAAAATATGTGAAGTGTGCGCGTGCAAGATTGATTCCACCCACACCTTTCCACTACGGTTCCCCTCTTAATAGTATGGCTTTCCTATGACTCAAATAAGGAGAATCCTAGAGAACACCGTGCTTTTGTTCAACGAACGAGGGGGCGAGTCGTCTTGTGCCATTGACTTGTGTTATCTGAAATCTTAACACACACGGTTAGTCCTTTGCGGTACTGTCATCAATCACCAAAATTACTTAGGCATAAACTATGCCCCAACAACCTCCCCCTTTTTGGTGGATTGATGACAATACCGGATTTGCACAGAGAATAGTATGAGAACAAAAAGATAGAGATATATGAAAATAACGAGCATATGACTCACAGCATATGATGGAAATAAATCTCACACAAGTTCATGTCTCATGAAAGATAGCAACATAGAAGCAAACCAAGTTCGAAGCAAAACACGAAAGATAAGCAAAAGTAAGCAAAGTTCAACTCTCAAAGAAAATCCTTGACTCTCTCCCCCTTTGGCACGAGACACCAAAAAGGGGCACACCTAACGCCACAGGTGGTTACTCCTCATCCTCAGCATCGCCAGACTCGTCCGTAGCCTCCGGATCGTCCTGCTCCTCTTCATTGTCCTCTTCCTCCTCAGCGTCAGACCACTGGTAGCCTTGAGCCCGCATCCAAGCAGCCTCTGGAGTGATGTCGTCCTCTGATCCGCTAGAGATGTCAACATCAAGTGTCCTCAGGACACGCTTGTGCCTTTGACGGTTCTCCTTCTGAGCCACGTGCGTCTGATACTGGCCCTTAGCCTGCATACAGAAGAGAGTCTTCATCTTATCCTGCAGTTTCATGGCCCAAGATGGCATGGCAGAAGAGCGGGACTGAGAGGCGGTTCCTCTGTCAGCAGCAGTCTCTGTGTCAGTGTCCATGTGCTGAGATGAAGTTGATGGGTTGGCCCATTTGTCCTTGACGCGAAGCTTGACAAGATCGTGCACAATCTAGTCAGCCTAAATGTATAACTCCTCCTGCGGATAGGTGTCTTGCCACTTCTGACGGATATAAGCAAACAGGTAGGGGCCGTAGATGGGAACCTTGTGCATCATGATGCAGTTCCAGAGCTCAGTGAACATCACATCAGAAATATCAAGAGGGGCAGACTCCTTAGTCATAGCCACCTCATAGAGCAGTAGCATCTCAGCCAGAGAGCCATGTACCTCGTTGAAGTTGCCAATGCGAGGAAAGAGGGTGTTGTGGAAGATCTGATGCATGATGTCCAGATGCCTGGGGAGCACACCTTTCTTCACATAGAGTTGCTGCAATCTGTCCTTGACGGAAGCCCTATTAGTGGTAGCTGCAGCATGAGGACGCGACCCAAGTGGAGTGTCAACGCCCTGGAAATCAACCTTGAGGAATGCCATGAATTCACGCCAGGTACAGGTCATCTTCTGAGTCCCAGACATCCACACCATGGAGCGCTCGTCATCAGGAGAGAAGTGACATGTGACATAGAACTGGGCAACAACATTGGGGTCAAAGTCTGTCTTGAAAGAGATGATCTCCTTGATGCCCAGTTTGTCAATCAGAGAGAGAGCATCACCAAAATAGTCCATATTCCGCTGAAGGTGAGACAGGTCAATCCACTGAACGGGGACAAAGTTCTTCTTGAAATGGTTGATGATATCACGGTAGATCCTGCAGTGATCCCTTGCCCAAACATGCTCGACATTCTTGATCACAGCCCGCTCTTGGAGATGGTGGTTTTGAGTGCGGAACCGCAGAAAGTCCTTAGGGGGCATGGTGCGGACGTTGATCCCCTTGTCCTTGTGAGCGGTCTTCTTGAAGGCCTGCTTTTTGGGTTGCAGACCTGAAGTGGCGGAGCCCTCTGGAGCCTCTGGATTGCGAAAATGCTTGGACTGTGTGTCCCGTGGGGGGTTCGAGCGGCGAGCACCACCTGTGACACAAAACACACACCGAAAAAGAGCGACAAAAAGGAGTCAAGGCAATGAACAAGAAAAGGCAGAAAAGTAAACACTCATTGCCAAGCAAATGAAAAGAATACACAAAGAATCCTCCTGGCGGTAGTACCGCTACCCTTGACGGTAGTACCGCTGGGGTCAGAGCGGTAGTACCGCTACCCCTGGCGGTAGTACCGCTGGGGTTTGATTTTTCAGATCTGAAATAAGAAGAGAACCCATAGAGATGGCTACATGGATTTTACGAGGGCACAATATCAAAGACATGGATCCAAACCACCAATGCTCCTAACCCTAGAACAAGAACCTCAACCAAGAGAAGAAGGGGAGGAGCTTTACCGGGATCCATTGCACTTGGAGGAGGAAGGAGAAGTGGAGCAAACCCTCCAACTCAACGGAGAGAAGGGGCTCCACGAATAGAGATCGAAATAGGGGGAGTTCGGGGTTGGGGAGGGAGGAGCCGCGAGGAAGAAGAAAGAGGCAGGAAAAACGGGCTCACCCTCCTTTATATAGCCCAAGGGGTACGGGCCAGCGGTAGTACCGCTGTGGTCCTGGCGGTAGTACCGCTGGCTGCAGCGGTAGTACCGCTGGGGTCCTGGCGGTAGTACCGCTCCCCTGGCGGTAGTACCGCTCCCCCTGAGACATCCCTAAAAATACCCTAGGTAGGTTGTGGTAGATTGGTAACCTGGCGGTAGTACCGCTGGCTACAGCGGTAGTACCGTTGGGGTCCTGGCGGTAGTACCGCTACCCCTAGCGGTAGTACCGCTGGGGTCCTGGCGGTAGTACCGCTGCAAATGTCACACCGGGACCTAGGAAAAAAGAGAAGAACGTGGGAAAATGACAAGTTAGTGAAAAAGATGATAGCACCAGCAGGATATACTGACTTGTCATTTTATATCATTTCTGCTATATGAGAGAAAGGTGAGGGGGCAGTGGCCGAGGCCACCTATGTTTGAGACAAAGGTATGACACCGCGAAGAATTATCCTTGGGTTCATGACCAATGCTTGTCTTTGAAGCACAAGTGCCATTTGACAATGGCTAAAGTGAAAGACTAGATCGATTTATGCATAATGGGGGGAGGAAAAGTTCATTGAGAGAACGACACTCCCCCTATGTCCATGCCTACATCTAGAACAAGATAGAATGCATAGTGAGGTGCAACGTGCCTAGCTTCAATCCACATTACTTGAATCAATGATATTTAGCTCATGCCTTAACTCCCGGAACCTTGCTTCATCTAGGGGCTTAGTGAAAATATCTGCAAGTTGCTCTTCAGTGTGGATGAAGTGAACCTCAATATCACCTAGCTTGATATGTTCACGAATGAAGTGATGGCGAATATCAATATGCTTGGTTTTGCTATGTTTCACTGGGTTGAGGGAAATCTTGATAGCACTTTGATTGTCACATAGAAGAGGCACTTTGTCACAAGTGACACCGTAATCCTTTAAAGTTTGCCTCATCCATAGCAATTGTGCACAACAACTTGCAGCTGCCACATACTCGGCTTCGGTGGATGATAGAGAGACGCAATTCTGCTTCTTTGAAGACCAACTTACCAATGAGTGACCAAGGAATTGGCATCCTCCAGAAGTTGACTTCCTCTCCACACAATCTCCTGCCCAATCTGAGTCAGAATAGCCAACTAGATTGAAGTTTGCTCCTTTGGGATACCAAAGGCCAAAGTTTGGGGTATGAGCCAAATATCGAAAGATTCGCTTAACAGCCATATAATGACTTTCTTTTGGTGCGGATTGAAACCGTGCACATATCCCTACACTCAACATAATATCCAGTCTAGATGCACAAAGGTAAAGGAGGGATCCAATCATGGAGCGATATACCTTTTGATCCACTGCTTTACCATTGGGATCACTGTCAAGCTTGCATCTTGTTGGCATGGGGAACTTGACCGGTTTGACATCTTCAAACTCGAATCGTTTGAGCATGTCTTGAGTGTACTTGGCTTGTTTGATGAAGGTCCCTTCTAGGCCTTGTTTAATCTCGAACCCGAGGAAGAACTTCAACTCTCCCATCATGGACATCTCAAATTTCTCAGTCATTAGTGCAGCAAATTCTTCATTGAAGGAAATGTTAGGAGAGCCAAATATAATATCATCAACATATAGTTAGCATATGAACAAATCCCCTTTGACCCTCTTAGTAACAAGAGTGGGATCTATATTCCCAATTTCAAACCCACGATCTTGTAACAACTCAGTAAGATACTCATACCACGCACGTGGGGCTTGTTTAAGGCCATAGAGTGCCTTATTAAGTTTGTACACATGATTGGGGAGCTTGGGATGTTCGAATCCCAGAGGTTGTTTGACATAGACCAACTCATTTAAAGGACCATTAAGAAAGGCACTTTTCACATCCATTTGTTGTAATTTGAAGTTATGATGAGAAGCAAATGCAAGCAACATGTGAATAGATTCTAGACGAGCAATAGGGGCAAAGGTTTCACCGTAGTCGATACCCTCGACTTGGGAGTAGCCTTGAGCCACCAATCTTGCCTTGTTTCGAATCACAATCCCATTGGCATCTTGCTTGTTCTTGAATATCCATTTGGTCCCGATGACATTATGTTCCTCCATAGGCCTTGGCACTAAATCCCAGACTTGGTTGCGCTCGAAGTTGTTAAGTTCTTCATGCATGGCCATAAGCCAATCCTCATCATCGAGCGCTTCCTGTACCTGTTGAGGTTCACAATACGAAACAAACGCGTGATGCTCACAATAATTCCAAATATGTTGACGGGTGGATACTCCCCTTTTTAAACTGCCAAGTACATTCTTCATAAGATGTGACTTGTCTCTCAGCTTGTTCGCAATCTTGGCTGCTCGACGCTCCAAGAGTTCTTCATTGGATAACGGGGGAGCATCGACTTGTTTACTTTGCTTGCCCTTGCGTCTTGAGCCTCCCTTGGCACCGGCTGTTGGTGCTGCAGAAGGGAATTGTGAGACAGTATCCTGATCATCTTGACTTTCGACTTGAGCAGGTTCACTAGTTCGTTCTTGTATTTGTGGTTGCTCTTGATCTTGATCTTGTGCTTCTACTTGGTCTGGATCTCGTGGTTGCACTTGATCTTGATCATGAGCAGGTTCGGAGACTTGGGAGAGTGCTTGAATATCATGAGACACATCATCATTGTTGGGCAATTTATCTTGACCTTGAGCTTGTTCATTTTGTTGAGAGTCTTCTCTTTGTTCATCGGAAGCGTGTGGGCTTGTGGAGGTGATGGATCCACTTGAGTAGAGCATTGTCCTTCTCCTTCGGCCACAAGGGGTTCCTCAATGGGGAGTATTTGACCAATCCCCATTCTTCTTATGGCTTGGGGAGGAATTTCATCACCTACATCACAAAGACCACTTTGCTCCACTTGGGAGCCATTATTTTCATAAAACTCCACGTTACACGTCTCCTCAATGAGTCCGGTGGACTTGTTGAGGACACGGTAAGCATGAGAGTTTGTAGCATAACCAACAAAGATGCCCTCATGTGCTCTAGAATCAAATTTAGCTAAACGTGCACCTTTCTTGAGAATGAAACACTTACAACCGAATACCCGGAAGTACTTGAGATTGGGTTTGTTTCCAGTTAGAATCTCATACGGAGTCTTGTTCAAGCCTTTGCGGATATAGAGCCGATTGGACGCATGACATGCTGTGTTGATGGCCTCTGCCCAGAAGTTATATGGAGATTTGAATTCTGCCATCATTGTCCTTGCAGCGTCTATCAAGGTCCGGTTCTTCCTGTGTGCCATGCCGTTTTGTTGAGGGGTATATGGTGCTGAATATTGGTGTTTTATTCCCTCATCACCTAGAAACTCATCCAAGGTGTAGTTCTTGAACTCGGTGCCGTTGTCACTTCTAATCATCAAGATCTTTGCTTCATGTTGATGTTGGGCTTCATTAGCAAAGTTGATGACAGTTTGTTGAGTTCCACTCTTCTTTTTGAAGAAATATACCCAGGTATATCTTGAGTAGTCGTCAACGATCACCAAGCAATACTTTCTGCCTCCAAGACTATCAAATGATGGAGGGCCAAACAGATCCATGTGGAGAAGCTCCAATGGCCTCTTAGTGTAGATAAGAGTCGTTGGACGATGAGCAGTTTCATGAATCTTTCCTTCAATGAAGGCACTGCAAACACGATCTTTAGCAAAACTCACATTTGTTAGTCCACGAATATGGTCCCCTGTCAGAAGACTTTGCAAAGATATCATATTGACATGAGCTAAACGGCGATGCCAAAGCCAGCCCACATCAACTTTAGCCATTAAACACGCCCGTTCTTAGAGGGTCGCTTTGAGAAGTTCACCACATAAAGACCATTTTCAACATATCCAACATAGGCTACTTTAAGAGTCTTGCTCCTCAGGAGGACCACAGTATCAAGATTAAAGAATGTGGAAAACCCATAATTGCAAGTTGACGAACCGAAAGTAAATTGTAGGCAAGTGACTCAACAAGCATGACCTTCTCAATAGATAACTCTTGAGAGACGACCACCTTACCAAATCCCAATACCTTTGACGAGGATGCATCGGCGAATTGGACATGGGTGGGCATAGATGGAGAAGGATGCACATCCACCACTAAGTCCTTGCTTCCGGTCATATGATTTGTTGCTCCGCTATAGAGCAACCATGACACCCCACCGGAAGCAAGCTCCTGCAATAGATCAAGGCTTGGTTTTAGGTATCCATTTTTTAATGGGTCCTTTCATGTTAGAGACAAGGGTCTTAGGAACCCAGATAGCCCATTCAATATACTCATCGTAGGAACCAACAAATCTGGCATAAACATGCCCATCACTAGCACGACATAAGACATAAGAACAATTGAGTTTGTCTGCTGTGTTAGTAGGAATGGTTTTGCCCTTCTTGAGGTTTCCATAGTCCACCTTGTTCCTGTTCACCTTCTGAGTCCCCTCGCCCTCTTTGACAAAGATGTCCATGAGGGTAGGAGGTCGTTTGTTCCTGTTCCTCCTTTTACCTTTTGACTTGGAGGTAAGTCCAAGTCTCTCCTTTCCTACAACACCTTTTTGAGTGCTCAAGAGGTCGTTCAGGCTCTTCTCACCTTGTATGCATGCCACAAGGCCCTTCTCAAGTTTCTCCTTTAACTTGGCATTTTCCTCCACAAGATGTACATGCTCACAACAGGGATTAGTTGCACAAGCATTATCAATTAACACAAAGGGAGGACAAGTAGAGATATCCTTGGTAAGCTTTGCTTGGAGTTGATCATGAGACTCTTTCAGAGAGAAATGAACACCTTTCAAGACCTTGTGGGCCTTGTCAAGTGTGTCAAACTCCTCTTTGAGTCTGTCATGGCCAACCCCAAGAGCATACTTTTGAGACTTAAGCATACGAGTAAGAACAACATCATGATCTAGTTTCTTTTGCATTTTAGCGCAGTCATCGTTATATGACTCCTCAAGAGCCAAACGAAGAGTGCGCTCCTTTTCTAGAGCAATAGATAATTCAGCAATTTCATCGGCATAGTCACGAGTGTGTCCCTGAAGCTCGGAGATGGTCTCCTCATGAGACTCAATGAGGTCAGTGGCCTCACCCAGTTGTTCCAAGAGAGCAACAAAGTGCTTCTTGGATTCTCCCTTAATAGTGCACAGAAACTTGTCAAGATCATGCTCATTAAGTTCCCCAACATCACTATCATCAACACAATTTAACAATGAAGGAGAAGTAGCGATGTTGGTCTTAATGATGGGGGTTACCTGATTGATACCTTTTGCCATGAGGCACTTGGTGATGTGGTTCTCGTTGGGGACGTTGAAGAGGGACACCTTCTGGGGAGAGGTAGTGGCAATCGCAACAGTTGCCATTGCCACTATATCATCATCATCATCATCATCATCGGAAGGGTACTCTTCAAGGGCCACCATCCCTTTTGGGTGGGGTTTCTTCACAAAGTTGTTCTTGATTGGAAATGATTTGGTTTTGTCTTTGCGAATGAGCTTGCCCCCGTTGTCTTCCCTTTTCTCATAGGGACATTCGGCCACGAAGTGGCTCACGTTGCCACAGTTATAACATGTCCTTACTCGTTGTTTGGGTTTGAATCCACTCGAGTTCCTCTTGTTGCCCCAGAATTGCCTTGATGCAAGAGCCATGTGCTCATGATAGGCATACTTTGTGTCTTCAGGGCAGCTCTCCTCTTCCTCATCCTCTTCTTCTTCTTCAAACATTGCTTTTTCTTTCAACGCAAGGTTGGGTGAGGTTGTCTTTGAGAAAACACGAGCAAGTGCATTGTCGGCTGTTTCGTTCATGATTGACATTGCAATGAATTCATCCAACTCCTCACTGGAAGACAAGGAGTGGAAGTCTGGCCGCTGACGAATGACAGATGACATGGCTTTGTTGAAAGGCATGATGGCTTTGAGAAACTTGCGCTTGACCCATGTATCATCCACATCCTTGCTCCCATGATCCTTGAGTGCCACAGCAATAGCAGTCACCCTCCGATAGAGATCACGAGGGTCCTCGTCTTCCTTCATCACAAACTCATCGGCCTTATCAAGTATCACTTCATAGTTGGATTGTTGAATGCTTGAGCTTCCCTTGTACAACACCATAATATGCTCCCAACAATCCTTGGCCAAAGTGAAGGGACGCAAGTGAGGAAGATCTTCAGGTGGCACTGCGGACTGGAGAATAAACAAAGCGGAGTGATTGTATTGATTGTCTGCATCTTCTCTTTGAGTGAGGTTGCTTGGATCATGGGGATAATATCCTTGCTCGATGATTCTCCACAAGTTTGTTGAGTTGTGATTCAAATGAGACTTAATAGAAAATACCCAGTTAGCAAAGTCACCTTTCACAAGCTTAGGAGGAGGACCAACAGGATTAAGACGCGGTGCGGGAACGGATCCTCCATAGACCATGGGGGGTGGAACTGAGGCATATGTTCCAGTCCCATCCTTTTTGTGAGCTGAGGAAGGTCGCATACCTTTAGCCGCTTCCTTAGAGGAATTGGCCTCCGAATCGGTGACGGTGGGTTTAACCACTATCGCCGGTTCGGGTCGACTTTTAAATCCCTCAATTAACTCTTTAAGCATGGTCTTGACTTCGTTCGTCAAGGACGTCTTGAGGGCGGCCATAGCCGTATTCAAGTCGTCCCTTGTGACCGAAGTCAAGTCCATGGCCTCGGGTTGCCCATGGTTAATTCCATCTTCGCCTTCCATACTCTTCGGGTGGTTAAACCCTTAATAAAGAGACGTGGCTCTGATACCAATTGAAAGGATCGATATGGTTGACTAGAGGGGGGGTGAATAGGCAACGACCACTTTTTAATTAATCTTAGCAAGTTAGGGTAAACAACATAAGGGTTCACAAATATTACAACAATGGGGTGAACCTTAATGAAGCTAACAACGAGAGCTACTAAGACAAGTAAGAGATAGACAACATCAAAAGCATACACAAAGTAAAGGTTAGAGATAACCACAAGTGGAACCAATGGAGACGAGGATGTGTTACCGAAGTTCCTTCCCTTTGACACGAAGTACGTCTCCGTTGGAGCGGTGTGGAGGCACAATGCTCCCCAATAAGCCACTAAGGCCACAGTATTCTCCTCACGCCCTTGCACGATGCAAGGTACCGTGATTCCACTATAGGTGCCCTTGAAGGCGGCGACCGAACCTTTACAAACGAGGTTGGGGCAAACTTCACACAAAGCTTGGAGGCTCCCAACAAGACCACGAAGCTTCACCACAATGGAATGTGGCTTCCAGGTGACCTCAACCGTCTAGGATGCTCAAACACCCAAGAGTAACAAGATCCGCAAGGGATTGGTGGGGGAATCAACTTTTCTCTTGGTGAAAGTGTGGATCTAGGCCTTCTCAACCAATCCCTAAAGAATCAACAAGTTTGATTGGCTAGGGAGAGAGATGGGGCACTTTTGAGCTTAGGGAGCAACAATGGAGCTTGGGAGGGTAAGAGATAGGGTTCCACAACTGGAAGAACCCTTTATATAGTGGGGGGGAAATCCAACTGTTTTCCCACTCACAGCCCGTGTCTAGCGGTACTACCGCTCGATGCAGCGGTACTACCGCTAGCACTTCAGCGATACTACCGCTGGCTGCAGCGGTACTACCGCTGGGCCTCTGGTAGTGCATAAGCACTACCACCGCCAAGAAAGTCTTCGCAAAAAGGTCCGTCCACGTACAACCGCTAGGCAGGCGGTACTAAGCTCCTGGAGCGGTACTACCGCTGACCAGGGGCGGTACTACCGCCAGCTAGCGGTACTACCGCTGACCAGGGGCGGTACTACCGCCAGCTAGCGGTACTACCGCTAGCACTCCAGCGGTACTACCGCTAGGGCCAGCGGTACTACCGCTAGGCCCAGCGGTACTACCCTTGGGGGACCATTTGTAAAGAAGAAGGAAACACAAAGGCGGGAGCCACTCCAAAGTTGCCGGCAAGGGGGAAAATATGTGAAGTGTGCGTGTGCAAGATTGATTCCACACTCCACTACGGTTCCCCTCTTAATAGTACGGCTTTCCTATGACTCAAATAAAGAGAATCGTAGAGAACACCGTGCTTCTGTTCCACGAACGAGGGGGGGAGTCATCTTGTGCCGTTGACGTGTGCTATCTGAAATCTTAACACACACGGTTAGTCCTTTGCGGTACTGTCACCAATCACCAAAATTACTTAGGCATAAACTATGCCCCAACACACTGTATCAGGGGATTTAAGATGATCCTGCACTCTCTAGACTGGTCCTGGTGGTGTGTGAATCACAGCACTAGCTTGGGGAACATCCATAGGGTTGGGAGGGTTTTCTCTGTGCTTTGGGAAACCAGATAAGAATCCTGATAAAGTACCCTGTAGATCAGCTAAGGATTTTTGGACAGAAGCAAAGTTTGTGTGCACATATTCTCTGAATTCATCAAACTCCACCCGGTCCTGTTCTCTATTCTTTTGGAGCAACTGGACATCTAGCTGTAGGGAGGTGAACTCTAGCTGGTCTGTGGAGGAAGAATCTCCACGAGCCGCCATGGAATGAACTACAGAAGGTTTTCTTGCTGGCAGAGACCAGGTTACCTTGCTGTAGAGATTTACAGGCGCAAAGGAGGGAATTTTACCACCGCCGGAGCTGCAACCTGACCCTTGTGTTGTGAATCCTGCCGCCGCCTACGCCCGCCGCCAAGTACACCGGATATGGGTGGGAGGTGGGATTTTAACGCGCAAGCAGGGGGCTTGGGCAATCACTTACCGGCACCAGACCTGCACCGAACTTCACCGCCGCCAGTGCCACCAACTTCACCGCCGCCGTGATCCGAGGAGAAATAGGGGGATTTTACGGCTCCTCCAACCCCTTTTCGACCTCCAGATCGAGGACGCCACCAAGGAAACGAGGCTCTGATTACCACTTGTCAGACCCGACGATCTTAAGAACACATTCAGAGAAGAACCGAGTATTTTCGAGGTGATTTCAGAGGCGAATTGCCAAGGTTTGGTTACAAAAGGAGGAACCTAAGCCGGCCAGGAACACTGCCGGCGCAAAGGGGGAAACCCTGGAAAAAAAAGCATAAGCTCCACGAGCTGGAAATCCATGACTTTATAGCCTTACAATGCAGTAAAAACGAGATAAAGCGAGGTAGAAAGGTGGTCGGCGCTCGGTGCCGTTGTCGGAAGGCTACAGCGACGCGGGAGTGCCTCGCAGCCGTCGGATCCATCATCGAGGGCTCCAGGAGTAACTGGCAAGCGCGAACCGGTACGAACGAATTGAGTGCGTTAGATTCGAGATCGACGGCTGCGGTCGCTTGGCGCCATCGTTCGAATTTGAACGCCGCGGGCTTCGTCTTCGCTCGGTCCTGACATCGCGACCGCCTCGCCGCCGTGGCCCACGACCTCGGCCTCCCTCTGCCTCCACGGGGCGGCCACGTCGATCACGCACTCTCCCTGATCGGAGACTGCGAGGAGAAGCTCGCCGGTGCCGGCAAGATTCTCGGGTTCCTGTTGTCCTGGCTCGGGACGGTGGAGTTGTTGGCGGTTCGGCGGATGCACAGCGATGATGTGATGGAGCAGCAGCTCCGACCGAGGGCGCGTGCGGCCAGGGCAAGAGCCGGCGCCGCCTACGACGATGTGGCGTCGTCCCGCGGACACCTCGGGGCCCAGTGACGAAGCTTGAAAAAAAGTTTAATGGGATCAATGTCTATGATAATGGGGTCATTTTTTATAAATGAGTAATGATTAATGCTAAATTAGTGAAGGAGTTGCTAATTTTACTGGGTCAATTGACCCCGTTGCCTACAAGGGCCGCGGCTCGCCTTCTTGCTCCAGGCGACATCCCCCGCCCCCACGTCGACCTGCAGGTCCTCGCCGCCGCCAGGTACGTCACCGCGGCTGTCGAGCAGCTCCACGGGGCGGAGGCCGCGCTGTCTACCGTCCGCGACCTGGCTCTACCGCGCACCCTCCTGCCTCCCGCACCCTCCGACACCCGCACAGCCGCGGCCGCGGCGCACCCCGGCGCCAGGGGGCCGAGGGAGCACGGCGACGCGTGGAGAGCCGTGGCACGCTCCGTCCCGGCCGCGCTACTGCAGCAGGCGTGCGCCCACCTCCCCGAGATCAAGGCTGCGCACACCGAGCTCGGCCACTGCGCCGACGTCTTGAAGACGTCCACGTCCGAGAGGGCGGTGATCTGTGCGTTCAACGCGGCGCACACCGCCTTGTCGCGCGTCCTCGCCGCCTCTGCGGGGGCGAACACCGCCTTCGTCCTCGCCTCGTCGCAGCTCGGCCTCAACGATGGCGGGCTGCGGTGGCAATCTTGGGAGGTCTCGCGCGCCGATGCCGAGCGCCACGGCCGCGCGGCCCTGGATCTGCTCTGGTCCGCCTCCGCGTGCTTGGATTACGTCTTCACCGGCGTCCTGACATGGTCCGCCTTCAAGTCGCAGGAGGCCGACGAGCTGGTGCACCGAGCCGTCGCCGAGGCCGGCGAGGCGGTCGACGCCGCCAACGCTATGTGCGCTGCAAGCGGCCGCGCCTTCTACAGCTCGTGCGCAATCATCGGTGCCTAGCTCTGCGCTTCTCACAGTTCATTGTAGGGATCAAAATGGAGTGGAAACTTCCGTCGGAGGAAAAATAAAAACGGAGAGGAAATATGAAAGCGGAAATGAAAATTTGCAAAACGAAAATGAAAATGGAATTTTTAATATGAAAACGGAAACAAAAACAAAAGAGTGTTTTCCAGTGGAACATTTGTGGAAATGGAACTTTCCGTTTCCGTGAATATGGAATTTCCTATTTTTACTATAGGCCTACGGCTGCTTTGTAGCCCAATCATCAAATAACACACAATGACACAATGAGCATAACGGATCATTTGAGACCCAACTTATACTACCATATATGTACTCAGCTAGACCCTATACACAATTGTCATGTACTAATACAATACTAGGATATGTTGCTAACATAATCAAATTATTCTGTAGACATGTTAGCAATTCATTAATTCTTGTTGTTGTCTGTATTACTCTATGATTCAAGGGGTTTTAAAGTTCCGGTCAACGCCCACTTCCATTTATGTATCCGTTTTGTATTCGCTTCGTGTCTGTTTCCGGTAGTATTTGTTTCCGTATTCATTTCCAGGGTTTCTGTATTCGTTTCCACTTGTGCAAAACAATATGAAAACAAATGTGATAGCAATCAGTTCCGTCCGTTTCCGCTCCGTTTTCATCCCTACTTCATTGCCACAATAGCGTAGCTGCAGTGCGGCCGCGTGTCGACATTGTGTTTTACTTGAACATAATTGATTCTTGTGCACGTTTTAGTTGAACATAATTGATTCTTGTGCACGTTTTAGTTGAACATTTTAGTTGAACAGAAGCTCTGAATTCTGTTGGATTGCGACTTTTACATGTCTTGAAACTGAGTTTCTGGACAGCTCTGAGGCTGATAGAATTGTTGTATCATGTCCTTTATGTTGATGCAGTTACTGTTGATACAATCCCATGTTGCACGGAATGAAATATTTATGTTTCTTGCACTTTCACTTGGTAGTTGGTACAAGTGATTTCAAAATTCTAGGGCCGATCTTGTCAGCGAGGGCGCATTTCTGGGAGATCACAAATGTCTTCTCCTTCACAAAACTTTGCAGCTTCTTGGTGTCAAAGCATAGGCGTTCTGGATCTGCAACATTGTGATATGCGATAAGGAAATCATTAGTAATGGAGTAAGTTTGCTAAGAGCATCTCTAATCGACCTCTTAAAAATCTTTAGGCCGCCCTTGAATTATCGTTTTCCAAGGGATTACTAACGTAGAACATACTTCCGTATTCCCAATGTCTCAGTCGATCACAAGCGCCGCAACGGCTCGCCGAAGCACCCCGAGGGCATTGTCGTTCGCCGGAGGCACCACCGCCAACCTCTACCGCCGTTGCTTTCTGCTGTGTCGGCTAAACCACCGCGGTCCGCCATTGACGCCCAGTGTCCGCCTCCACTACCATCGGTGCCTGCACCCCATCGAATTTCGGGTCGACGCCGTCGCCATGTCCGCGTCATAGCCGAAGCGCCTCCAAACACCTCCACCAAACCGCCTTTGCGCGCCGCCACGGAAGCGCCTCTGCACGCCGCCACTACGACCCGATGCCGCTGTGGCCGGATTCCGCGTCCGACGCGGCGCCATTCCACCACAAGGGAGGGCCAGGGATAACGGGGCTGCCGGGGCATCTTGTTGGCTCGCTGGTCCCTGGTGCGAAAGGTACGCACGACTAAAGATTATGTACGCCTTCGAGTTGCGGCACGGATGATCATGGAGGATGGTGGTCGTCGACGGCGTCTCACGTCATGGCAGCATCCGGACTCCCTAGCGACAGTGGTTCCTCCTATTGATCAACTATGTGGCGGCCGTGCATTCGTCGTTGAATAGTTGTGGTGGTCGTCGCCTACCGGTCTTTCTTCTCAGAGTTCCTCGCGATACGAAGTTACAAACCGACGAACCAATCGCACTGTACACATACAAAATATATTCGATTGTATTATACTGGTCTCTAGTAATATACAGGGTAATCAACTAATCATATACAGTTGTAAAAATTTACAAGAATTCCAAGCACGGTCTTAAAGGAGAAAAATAGGGGGTGAGAGGATGATATCCTCCTCGGCCCGAAAAATAAGGCCAAGCCTCTCAAACATACTCGCGTGGTGCCGTGCAGAGGAGCAATGCTACATCCACGTAATTATTTACGTAAGCTTACGAAGTGATCTGACGTGGAAGTTTGTGGTTGGATTAAGAGGAAGGATGAGGCCCACCCCATCTAAAAATTAGGGGAGGGTGTTTAGATTAGTTGGAAGTTTACGTAGCAGCTACGTAGACGTTTGTAGGTCTAGGATTTTGTAGCAGCTACGTAGACGTTTGTAGGTCTAGGATTTTCGCCGTGCAGAGTAACCGTTTCGGCCCCCTTCCTCCCACCAAAACGGCCACACCACTTCACGTCACCTCGCCGACTACCCTTCCATAGCCTCGCGGGCATGACGTGGCCCGAAACGACCCATTTGCCACCATCCACACCAAGAAAGGGGTTGGGCATCAAAACCCAACACACCGGCAACAAGGTCGATGGTAAGGTGGTTGCGTCTCCGGCGACCGAAGGCCGCGCTCCTGGTGCTCCGGATGCCGCAAGCGAGCAAGAAAGCCGATTGCGGTCGCTTCGGCGCTCGCCAAGGAGGCGGTGAACTAGAGGAAGAAGGCGGCTCCGATGCCTCCTTCTCGCCGCGGCATTGTACCCCGTCACCTGCCGGGGCATTGTACCCGTTCGCTCCAATATTGTTTGTGCAATCTCCGTTGACTGCCACTAAGGCACTAAGCAATGTGCTTTAGGGACACGCTGCTAATTTGGCAGCTCAAAAGAGCTCAGGATACTACTTAGGCATGCACCGACAGTCTTCTTGCGTCGCACTTTGAGAGGGTTGACGTTGGAAAATATACCAGTATTTGCCAAATACAGTCGTGCTAGCAAGTCGCAACAGCAGTTGGCGAGTCAACCATGCCAGCACCGAATTCCTCCTCTCCTCTGATCCCCTATATGATCGGAGCTCAGAGTCTCCTCCGTTGAACCAGATTCAATCCGGCCACCTCAGAGCTCTCCTGCCTCCATCTATCTGAAGAAGTTCAGGCGAGAGCGGCAGAGCAGCAGAGCAGCTAGGGAGAAGAGAAGCAGCAGCGGTAGCTGGGGATGGACTCCGCGGAGAGGTCCAGGAAGAGGGCGCAGCGATGGAGCAAGCGCAAAGCCGTCGTCGTCCACCTCGCCGTCTGCTTCGTCGTCGGCGCCTTCGCGCCACTGGTGGCCACCCGTGGCCCGTTTCTTCCGTTTGGCGGTGTTCAGCGAGTGGCCCCACCATCACCCCCTGCTGCCCCCGACATCGGCCTCCTGCTGGTCGTCACCGTCACACGGCCGGACGAGGATGGCATGTTGCAGGAGGCGTCGCTGACGAGGCTCGGGCACACGCTGCGGCTCGTCCCGCCGCCCCTGGTGTGGATCGTGGTCGGTGCTGAGAACAGGTCGTCGTCGACGGTCCAGGTGCTGCGCAGCACCGGCGTCATGTTCCGGCATCTCACCTACGCCGTCGGCAAGAACAATGCCACCAACACCACCACCGCGGTGAACATCGCCACGAACAACAACACCGGGGATGCCAACGCCACCGCGGAGAACATCGCCACCAACAAGAGCACCACGGAAGCCAGCACCACCAACACCACTACCACCGCCGAGAAGAACGGCACCAACAACACCATCGTCGAGACCAACGACACCGACAACAATACCGTGGAAGCCAACGCCACCAACAACACCACCGTGGAAGCCAGCGCCACCAACACCACCACCGCCGCCGAGAAGAAAAGCACCAACAACACCATTGTAGAGAACAACGCCACCAACAACAACAGGAATGCCAGTGAAGAAGCGGACCTGCAGAGGAACGTGGCACTGAGCCACATCGAGCGGCACCGGCTTGCCGGGGTGATCCACTTTGCCGCCCCCTCTGCCATATATGACCTCCGGTTCTTTGAAGAGCTCAGGCAGACTCGGTGCGTCCTTGCTTCCCCTTCTCTTGCAGCTTTGCAACAAGTTTCTTTCCCTTTCCCAACTTTGTCACCCAGCACAAGTACAACATAATAATATCACTTGTGCAATCCTTGATCCAGGGGCGTTGCAGCATGGCCAACGGCAACAGTGTCATCAGCAGACCAGAGAGTAACACTACAAGGACCAACCTGCAACTCATCACAGATAACAGGCTGGTACTCCAAGGCCTCAGGCACCAATGAGACACATAGAGCACCTGTGGCTGCTGCACAAGATGCAGGTGCAATCTACAACAGCTCAGGTTTAGCTCCAGAAATATGCATATCTGGACTTGGGTTCAGGAGCTCAATACTCTGGGAATCAGAAAGGTTCATCAACAGCAACAGCTCTTCAGGAGGCAGCTCTCAGGACTTCATCCAGCTTGTACGACAAATGGCGGTCGGCGACGGGCGGAAGAGCATCCCTTCTGACTGCTCCGAGTCACGGGTAATGATGTGGCACCTTAACATGCCAAAGTACACTCCAGAAGGTGAAGAACGGGAGACTCCACAGGAGCAAAGTCTATTGGAGGAAGACGAAGAGGACTATATGGCTTGATATTGAGAACTAGAGAAGAACCATATTGCAGTACAGCTATATAGATAGAGTAGATAGATGAACAAATGTCATGCAAAACTCCACACAGGCCAACCTTATGTAGTACATCATTTATTCCTTAACCAGCACAACTTGGTCTTGGAAGTGTCAAACAGTCAAAGAACCTGCTACGTCTAAGACATCTAATGTTCTCTGTCCAGAAATTTCAGTGATACACCAAGGCTTTTGTCTGCTTCTAGTTCTAGGTGCAGAGTCTGGAGGTGCAAAAATAATAGCATCTTCATTGGATGAGCACATTTTGCATGATATATCATCAAAAGGCCGAACCACCTCCTTTAGTTTTCCCCAGCAAAACATCTTTTGCCTCATTGATCTTCGACGCAAGGTAATGGCTTCCTCCTGCGTCCGGGTGATTGGCAACCATGACCCTCTTGTGTGCCTCTTTTACCTTATCAGGACGGACGTTTTCCCTGGGAATCAAAAAGAAATATGGCAACTTAACAATGATAAAACACATGAAACATGCCTCAAATCATAAATCACCAACAAAAATTGTTGAATCACAAGTAAACTACAATTATTTAAATGGCAGAATGACCAGTCTGGCATGCCAAGATGCATAAAAAAATTAGAAGGAAAAAAACAAAGACCTAATTCTGAATGTCGGTCATATAAGTACAGTGGGCACTATGGACCGAAAAAGATAGCAGGTCAATAATTGATAACTCCTCCAAGAGCTCAACAGTATGTTTGAATCAACGGAGTAAATATCTTTCTGGCGATGTACAGAAAAGTCAAGACATATCATTGCAAGGAGGTGCTCAGTTTGCCAGGGGGAAAAAAAATATTTGCCGCTGCATTCAACTAATCTCCAGGCCGAATCAGAAACATATATACACTTATACAGCATCGGACCTAGCTTGAGATGGCAATTCTATCCTTTTATACACAGGTAATTGCCGGGGAAGACTTGTATGAGATCTCACATTTAGGTGAGATCGTGAGATCAACTCCAAAAAATCATACTTAGACGTTTCGAAAAAATCTGAAATTATTTCACAACATCCGTGTGGGCCATGTCTACAACTCAGAAAAAAAATCAGCGCAAAACACGATGCATATTTAGAGATTCAAAAGAGACAAATTCAATTGTGAATAGTAGCAGCTTTGGGTGAGTAGTACTTGGACCCTATTCACATCCGATTTCGTCTTTTTTGTTTCTGTAAATGAGAGTTGGATTAGGAGCTGAAACTTTTTAAGGTTGTACATCAAACATCCATGTGTGTCTACAAAAAAATTGATAATGATTGAACATGTACTTTCTTTCAAAAAAAAATCGATCACATAGATCTCACCTGACGTGAGACCTCACACAAGTCTTTCCCGGTAATTACCCAGACTAAGATCTATGTGAATTCAGTCAGGAACCAAATATTTTAATCCAAATCAAGTCTGATGGGGTTGTGGAGTGACAAATTTATCCAACAGACTGTTGGCAACAACTTAAGCCCAGATATATTCTCAACCCACATATCACTTCAGCTGTGGCCTACTTAATCTCAATCTTAAGTCTTGTTCCACTTTAGTCACTCTGATAGCCTTTTACAACACAACATATGTCTCCTTATTACAGGTGCTCAGCTCGGTTAAGGTTTAGACTTTGTCAGACGACAAGCCAGTTCTGTAGTTCATGACTTGAGTGGCTGAGATGCAAGCAGTGTTCAACAAAGGATGACTAGGTTCTCCACTCCATTACAATTCTAAATGGTCAAATCTTAATCACAATTTAAAACCACTGAAAGCTAGCTATTGCTTTTGCTTTCTGAGGTTAGAAGTGAGAGAAAGTTCCCTTTGCCTTATTTGCAAGATGTTCAGCTGTAAATTAAGCTTAAGACCACATTTACAGCTTATGGTATAATTACTTTGCTAAGTATAGCTATCAATCTGTACATGTGTATGCTGGTGTTTTAATGTGCAGAATGGGGTATGGCCTAAAAGTGAATATGTTTTTAGTATGAACTTGTACAGTATCGCCACATGACTTTCTGCAAGGTTCCAACTTCCAAGTATCTTCTATGTACTGCAGGGAACGAAAGGAAGCTAAGACAACTAACTGGAGTACAGAATATTATAATCGGCTATCTGAGCAGACTTCTCAGAAAGCATAACTGTTGCAGGATATGCAAAGGAAGCCAATGATGTATGTTAACCTTTTACATCAATTTTCGGGCGATTTCTAATGTCCATTTGAGAATGGTACCGGTAAGGCAAATTTTTCCCATGAGTCTGATGGGAGGGGGAAGGGGTCAAAACAAGTTCCCTACGTGTACTTTGCTGCATACATTATATATCTTTCAGTGTTATTCCTGTTCTATACAGAAGTAAACGTGATTTCAATGGCACGAGATTGAACTAGAGTACTACATGCGAATGCCTACATGCTAATATGATATAAGAACACTTGAGTATGGTATGGGCGTTATGCTTTTATGCAACACGGACCTGATACCCAGGATTAGACCAGCTTCCCGTCGGGTCATTGTAGCTTGAAAGCCACCTTCATAGAATTTACGCATCCTTGGGACTATAGGCCTTGCCTTGTAAGCTTGCCAAGCCTGGATGCCATATCTACCCGCAAGAGCAGTGGCTGCAACAGCGAGTCCTGCTATGAGTGGTGTGGCCTGCAGAAATTGGATAAAAGTAAGTAAAAACAATCTTAGCTTTACCGTGTTGCATATCCATCTTTACCTATTTTTTGGACACTCTACATTCATGCATCAAAGTGGAATTGAACTATCAGCTGGTCAAATAATCCAAAAGACGATTAAACAAATAAGCATCTGCTGATAAGATGCACGAACGGAGTGTGGGGCAGTAGGAAATCGCTTACAGATTACAACATAGCTGAAGGTACATAACTAAACCATCCATGTGTTGTTACTTGTTACTTTGTTAGTAATCAGCAACCACTGTTGAGTTATTAATCAATATTTAACCAATGGATATAGATCTACGACTATCCAGTGGGGTAAAGTCTGAAACATAATTTCATCCCGAAATACATCTGAAATTCAGAATGATAAACATCTTAAGCAGGTGAAAAACTTGTGAGCTGGAAATTGTGATTTACACTAATCTGGTCTCATTCTCGGCGAGCTACTAAAAGCCACTTCCAAAGGGCGGCAGCTACCAGGAGGATATAAAGTTGGACACAAAATGTCGTCAAAACCAGAGGAATTTGTCTAAATGGTTTCCGGTTTTAACTGAACTACCATGCTCCTCCCAAGGGCCAATAATTAAACAACATCTCATCCCCCTAGCCGCACATTGGCATCACTACGCTAAGAAATGTCACGAAATTTGGATGCAACCACGTCCAGATTAAATTACAAGTTGCTTCGATAGAATCGATTCAATCTAACGCGAACAGGCGCACAGCGGTAGAAAAACACTATTAACACGAAGAAGCGTGATCTCGCGCGTTTGAATAGAGCTCACCATCTCCACGACCAGTAACTCCGACGAGTTGTTGAAGGCGGGAGGGCGCAGAAGACGCGGCCGGCGAGTGGCTACACGCGGATGCGGACGTGTACGGCGCTAGGTCTCGAGAGATCGCCAGAGAGGAGACCGGCGTCGGCGGAGTCGCGTCGCGTGGAGGGTACTGGAAGCTTCGCGGCGGAGCGAGGGATGGGTGTTCGTGGAAGACGGAACCCTACTTGGGCCGGGCCTTTGGGACGAGCACCCACGAACTGAGCCGAAGAGGCAAGCAGGTATATGGGACCCATTTGTCAGTTGCCACTTAAGTTCCGTGTTCCAGTTCCGAAAGCGTACTCAAGTAGAGTTGAAATTCTGTCTCGGATGATTTGTTCCATTTTTTAATGCACATTGTTATTTTTCTTGATAAGAAACAGGTTTGCGCTCTTCCATTATGCTGCTTGTAGTTAAGTTATTAGTATCATGCATAAGATATTAGTGTATGATATTACATCTATGATATATAGTATCATATATTAATATTTTATACGAGCTTGTTTATTGTCATGCATGACATGCACTGGTAGTATAGTATTTTTTTGTTTTTATTTACTCTGCATATTAGTTTGTCTAAATCAACTTTTATATACTTTCAGCAAGCTAGTATAAAAAATATTAACATATACACCATCAAATCTATACCATTGGATTCATCATTACATATATTTTCATATCATATAAATTTGTTACTATAAATGTTCATCTTGTTTTGTATAAATTTGATCAAAATTTATAAACTTTGACTTCATCCAAAGCTAACATGGGGAGTAAATAAAACGAAGGAGTATTTATTATGAGATGGTACCATGGTATGATACTTAAATATCTACTCTCCTTCTTAAAATTATTGTCTTAGGTTTGTCTAGAAATGGATGTATCTAAATACAAAAATTTGACTAGATACATTCATATCTAGACAAATCTAAGACACGAATTTTGAGACGGAGGGAGTATTTTTTATTTAATTCTATATCATCTTAACAAAATTGTCTAGTTAGCATGTATGATATAACACTCCCATTACGAACAATGTTACCATAACTAAGTAGGACAACAACTACCAAAACCAAAGAAAACACGAGCATTAGCCTTACAATAAACCAAGTCTATAAAAAATACTCGCTAGTCGTGATCTTGGAAGCTACATGGATAACACAAAATCATAACGCGGGGTCCACTCAAGTGAAGACCATGCTCACACAAAGCACAAAGTCAAGTCGTGACAAGAATAGGTAGCCAAGCACATCAAACAACAGAGGTCACCGATGCACTTTTTTTAACGGGTCTGTTGAAAATATGCCCTAGAGGCAATAATAAAGTAGTTATTATTATATTTCCTTGTTCATGATAACTGTCTATTGTTCATGCTATAATTGTATTAACCGAAAACAGTAATACATGTGTGAATATATAGATCACAATATGTCCCTAGTAAGCCTCTAGTTGGCTAGCTCGTTGATCAACAAATGATCATGGTTTCCCGATCATGGACATTGGATGTCGTTGATAACGGGGTCACATCATTAGGAGAATGATGTGATGGACAAGACCCAATCCTAAGCATAGCACTAGATCATGTTGTTCGTCTCCTAAAGCTTTTCTAATGTCAAATATCATTTCCTTGGACCGTGAGATTGTGCAACTCCCGGATACCGTAGAAGTGCTTTGGGTGTATCAAACGTCACAACATAACTGGGTGACTATAAAGATACACTACGCGTATCTCCGAAAGTGTCTGTTGAGTTGGTACGAATCGAGACCGGGATTTGTCACTCCGTATGACGGAGAGGGATCTCTGGGCCCACTCAGTACAACATCATCATAATGAGCTCAATGTGACTAAGGAGTTAGTCACAGGATGATGTGCTATGGAACGAGTAAAGAGACTTGCCGGTAACGAGATTGAACAAAGTTTAGGGATACCGACGATCGAATCTCGGGCAAGTATCATACAGATAGACAAAGGGAATTGCATACGGGATTGATTGAATCCTTGACATCGTGGTTCATCCGATGAGATCATCGTGGAATGTGTGGTAACCAACATGGATATCTAGACCCCGCTGTTGGTTATTGGCCAGAGAGATGTCTCGGTCATGTCTGCACGTCTCTCGAACCCGTAGGGTCTACACACTTAAGGTTCGATGACACTAGGGTTATAGGGAAATAGTGTACGTGGTTACTGAAGGTTGTTCAGAGTCCTGGATGATATCACGGACGTCACGAGGAGCTCCGGAATGGTCCGGAGGTAAAGATTTATATATAGGAAGTGATATTTTGGACACCGGAAATGTTTCGGGCATCACCGGTAACGTACCGGGACCATCGGAAGGGTTCCGGGGGTCCACCGGGAGGGGCCACCAGCCCCGGGAGGCTACACGGGCCAAGTCTGGGAGGGAACCAGCCCCTTGGTGGGCTGGTGCGCCTCCCACCCATCCCAAGGCGTGGCAAAGGGAGGAAGGGGGGCAACCCTAACGCAGGAGGGGGCCCAGGCCTGATACGTCTCCAACGTATCTATAATTTTTTATGGTTTCATGCTATTATCTTGTCAAACTTTGGATGTTTTGTATGCCTTTTATATATTTTTTGGGACTAACTTATTAACTCAGTGCCAAGTGACAGTTCCTGTTTTTTCCATGTTTTTGACCCCTTTCAGAGGAGATTTTGAAATGGAGTCCAAACGGAAGAAAATCCCCGAAAAGATTTTTTCTGGAACGGAAAAAGATCGGGAAGCTTGGGAGCCAAGGCAGGGGAGCCCCAGGGGCCCCACAAGCCCCCACCCCGCGGCCAAGGGGGAGGTCGCGCCATCCAGGATTGTGGCCCCCCTGGACGCACTTTGCCCTAGGTCTTTCGCCTATATATTCCCATAAATTCCAGAAAAAATCAGGAGATCATCGAAAGTACTTTTCCGCCGCCGCAAGCTTCTGCCTCCGCAAGATCCCATCTGGGGCACGTCCTGGTGCCCTGCCGGAGGGGGGATTCGGACACGGAGGGCTTCTTCATCAACACCATGACCTCTCCGATGATGCGTGAGTAGTTCACCATAGACCTACGGGTCCATAGCTAGTAACTAGATGGCGTCTTCTCTCTCTTAGATCTTCAATACAAAGTTCTCCATGATCTTCATGGAGATCTATCCGATGTAATCTTCTTTTGCGGTGTGTTTATCGAGATCCGATGAATTGTGGATTTATGATCAGATTATCTAGGAATCTTATTTGAGTTTTTTCTCATCTCTCTTATGCATGATTTCATATCCTTGTAATTCTCTTCTAGTTGTCGGTTTTGTTTGGCCAAACAGATCTATGATTCTTGCAATGGGAGAAGCGCTTGGTTTTGGGTTCATACCGTGCGGTGACCTCATCCAGTGACACAAGGGGTAGCGAGGCACGCATCGTGTTGTTGCCATCAAGGGTAAAAGATGGGGTTTTCATCATTGGTTTGAGATTATCCCTCTACATCATGTCATCTTGCTTAAAGCGTTACTCTATTCGTCATGAACTCAATACACTAGATGCATGCTGGATAGCAGTCGATGTGTGGAGTAATAGTAGTAGATGCAGAAAGTATCGGTTTACTTGTCTCGGACGTGATGCCTATATGTATGATCATTGCCTTAGATATCGTCATGACTTTGCGCGGCTCTATCAATTGCTCGACAGTAATTTGTTCACCCACCGTAATACTTGCCATTTTGAGAGAAGCCTCTAGTGAACACTATGGCCCCCAGGGTCTACCCCACACCATATTTTCAGCCCTACACTTTTTACTTCGTTGCACTTTCCGCCTTCAGATCTCACTTTGCAAACAATCTTGAAGGGATTGACAACCCCTTTGAAGCGTTGGGTGCAAGCTTGTTTGTGTTTGCGCAGGTACTCTGGACTTGACGAGACCCTCCTTCTGGATCGATACCTTGGTTCACAAACTGAGGGAAATACTTACTGCTCCTGTGCTGCATCACCCTTTCCTCTTCAAGGGAAAAAACAACGCAAGCCCAACCTATGTCAATGTGTCAATTTCTCGCGCTGTTGTGTGTGGGATAGTAGAAGAATTTCTGGCGCCGTTGTTGGGGAGGAAGATCAAGTTAAGAACTCATCCAAGTAGGTGTTGCAAACTTATCTCTTGCATTTACTTTGTTTGCCAGTTGCCTCTCGTTTTCCTCACCCCCACTTCAGCAATTTGCCTTTTTTTCGTTTGCCTTTTCGTTCGCCCTTTTTCTCGCCTGCTCTTTGTTTGCTTGTGTGCTTGCTTGCTTGCTGAAGTCACCATGAACGAAAACACCAAACTTTGTGACTTCTCGAATACTAATAGTAATGATTTTATTAGTACTCCGATTGCTCCCGCCACTAGTGCGGAGTCATATGAAATCAATGCCGCTTTGCTGAATCTTGTTATGAAAGAGCAATTCTCTGGCCTTCCTAGTGAAGATGCCACATCCCATCTCAATACCTTCATTGAGCTTTGCGATATGCAAAAGAAAAAAGATGTGGATAATGACGTGATTAAATTGAAGCTTTTTCCTTTCTCGTTGCGAGATCGCGCAAAAACTTGGTTTTCTTCTTTGCCCAAAAATAGTATCGATTCTTGGGATAAGTGCAAAGATGCTTATATATCCAAGTATTTTCTGCCGGCTAAGATCATCTCTCTCCGTAATGATATCATGAATTTCAAGCAACTTGATCATGAACATGTTGCACAATCTTGGGAGAGAATGAAATTAATGATTAGAAATTGTCCCGCTCATGGCTTGAGTCTTTGGATGATTATCCAAATCTTTTATGCTGGCTTGAATTTCGCTTCTAGAAACATCTTGGACTCCGCTTCAGGTGGAACGTTCATGGAAATCACGTTAGGGGAAGCCATAAAGCTCTTAGACAACATCATGACAAACTACTCTCAGTGGCACACTGAAAGGTCACCTACTAGTAAGAAGGTACACGCTATAGAAGAAATTAACTCGTTGAGTGCTAAGATGGATGAGTTAATGAATTTGGTTGCTAGCAGAAGTGCTCTTTTGGATCCTAATGATATGCCCTTGTCTTCTTTGATTGAGAGTAGCAACGCTAGCTTGGACGTTAATTTTGTTGGTAGGAATAACTTTGGCAATAACAACGCTTTTAGAGGAAACTATGTTCCTAGGACTTTTTCTAGTAACTCCTCTAATAACTTTGGCAACTCCTACAACAATACTCATGGAAATTACAATAGATTACCCTCTGATCTAGAGAGTAATATCAAAGAGTTCATCAACTCTCAAAAGATTTTCAATGCGTCCATAGAGAAAAACTACTCAAAATTGACGATTTGGCTAAGAGCGTTGATAGAATTTCTTGTGATGTTGATGCTTTGAAAGTTAGATGTGCTCCTCCCAAAATCAACATGGATGAAACTTTGAAATCTATGCGTGTTTCCATGATTGAGAGCCAAGAAAGAACCGCCCAAATTCGTGCTAGACATGAATGGCTTAAAAAGGCGTGTTCTCGTGATGAGAATCACGAAGATCTTAAAGTGCTTGGTGTGACTCCTATTGAATCTTTGTTTTCTTGTGTCAAACCTAATGATTATGGGGCTGGATATGAATCCACTTTGGTTGAAAAGTGCCCCAATGATTCGGAGTCCATCTATCTTGATGCTAAAAGCATTAAAAGTGGAGTAGAAGATGTTAAAACTTTGAGTAGTAATGAAATTACTACCGTGGATTTCAAGGAATTCAATTATTATAGTTTCTCCTTGATTGAATGCATTTATTTGATGCAATCCATATTAAACTCTTCACACGCTTATAGCCAAAACAAAGCCTTTACCGATCATATCATCGAAGCTATGATAAAATCTCTTGAGGATAAACTTGAATTGGAAGTCTCTATCCCTAGAAAGCTTCATGATGAGTGGGAACCTACCATCAAAATCAAAATCAAAAACTATGAGTGCAATGCTTTGTGTGATTTGGGTGCTAGTGTTTGTGCGATTCCAAAGTCTTTATGTGATGTTCTGGGTTTTAATGAGATTGAAGAGTGTTCTCTTAATTTGCATCTTGCTGATTCTACTGTCAAGAAACCCATGGAAAGGATCAATGATGTTCTTATTATTGCAAATAGGAACTATGTACCCGTGGATTTCATTGTGATTGACATTGATTGCAATCCTACATGCCCCATTATTCTTGGTAGACCTTTCCTAAGGACTATCGGTGCTATCATCGATATGAAGGAAGGGAATATTAGATTTCAATTTCCTTTAAGGAAGGGCATGGAACACTTTCCTAGAAAGAAAATAAGATTGCCTTATGAATCCATGATGAGGGTCACTTATGATTTGAGCACCAAAGACGACGATACGTGATTTTTGCTTCTATGCCTAGCTAAGGGCGTTAAACAATAGCGCTTGTTGGGAGGCAACCCAACGAATTTATCTTTTTCTTTCTATTTTGTTGCTTCCACACTTTCATAATTCTATTGTGATTGTGTTCTTTGTGTTTGAGCCAAGCAAAGCCTTTATGACTAGTCTTGGTAATGGTTGTTTGATCCTGCTGGAAAAAGACAGAAACTTTTCGCTCACGAGATGATTTTTCATTTTTATTAGGAAAGAGCTTTTGAGTTGATTATTTTTGTTGCTGATTGATATGCTTTTTTCCCAGGCCGTCGTAATGTTTCACACTTTTTGAGGTACCAGAAGTATACGAAGTATACAGATTGCTACAGACTGGTCTATTTTTGACAGATTCTGTTTTTGTTGAGTTGGTTGCTTGTTTTGATGAAACTATGGTTATTATCGGGGGGGGGGGGTACTAGCCATGGAAAAGTGAGAATACAGTAGTCCATCATCAATATAGATAGAATTCAAGTTTGCTACAGTACCAAAAGAAGTGGTAGTTTGTTTTCTTGTACTAATGTTATCACAAGTTTCTGTTTAAGTTTTGTGTTGTGAAGTTTTCAAGTTTTGGGTGATGTTCTCATGGACAAACAGATAAGGAGTGGAAAGAGCTCAAGCTTGGGGATGCCCAAGGCATCCCAAGCCAAATTCAAGGACACCAAAATGCCTAAGCTTGGGGATGCCCTAGGAAGGCATCCCCTCTTTCGTATTCAATCCATCGGTAACATTACTTGGAGCTATATTTTTATTCACCACATGATATGTGTTTTGCTTGGAGCGTCTTGTATCATAGGAGTCTTTTATTTTTGTTGTGTCACAATCATCCTTGCTGCACACCTTTTTGAGAGAGAGAGACATGCACTCATCGTGATTTTGCTAGAATGCTCATAGTGCTTCACTTATATCTTTTGAGCTAGATACTTTTGCTCTAGTGCTTCACTTATATCTTTTGAGCTAGATACTTTTGCTCTAGTGCTTCACTTATATCTTTAGAGCACGGCAGTGCGTGACTTGGTAGTTTGCTTATGCTATGAAAGTAGTCCCAAATGTGATAGGTACCCAAAGAGGATGCAAAAACCTCCATTTTCATGTGCATTGAGTAGAAAGAGAAGTTTTGATTCCTCTCAAATAGTTTTGAGACGTGAACTCGGTAATATTAAGAGTTATGTTAGTAGGGTGTTGTGAATATAGAAACACTTGTGTTGAAGTTAGTGATTCCCGTAGCATGCACGTATGGTGAACCGCTATGTTAGGAAGTCGGAGCATAATTGATCTATTGATTGTCATCCTTTGTGTTGAGGTCGGGATCGCGCGATGGTTAACACCTACCAACCCTTCCCCTCGGAGTATGCGTTTAGCACTTTGTTTCGATTACTAACAGAAACTTTCACAACAAGTATGTGAGTTCTTCATGACTAATGTGAGTCCATGGTATAGATGCACTTTCTCCTTCCACCATTGCTAGCCTCTCTAGTGCCGTGCAATTCTCGCCGGTGCACAAATCCACCAAATTCCTTCCTCAAAACAGCCACCAAATTCCTTCCTCAAAACAGCCACCAAATTCTACCTACTATGGCATTTTCATAGCCATTCCGAGATATATTGCCATGCAACTCCCACCGTTCCATCTCATGACTTGTGTCGTCACTCTCATATTGCCATTGCATGATCGTAAGATAGCTAGTGAGATGTTTCAACCTCATACGCCATGCTAGATCGTTGCACATCCCGGTACACTGCCGAAGGCATTTCCTATGGAGTCATCATCATTATGGTCTTTGAGCTGTGAGTAAATAAAAGTGTGATGATCATCATTATTAGAGCATTGTCCCATGTGATAAAAAAAGAGGCCAAATAACCCAAAAACAAAAACAAAAAAGGGATAAAAGAAAAAAAAAGAGGCCTAAGAGCCCAAATAAAAAAAAGAGAAAAAGAGAGAAGGGACAATGCTACTATATTTTTCCACACTTGTGCTTCATGATAGCACCATGTTCTTCATGATTGAGAGCTTCTTGCTTTGTCACTACCATATGCTAGTGGGAATCTGTTGGGGAACATCGCATGGGAAACAAAAAATTTCCTACGCGCACGAAGACCTATCATGGTGATGTCCATCTACGAGAGGGGATGTGTGATCTACGTACCCTTGTAGACCATACAGCAGAAGCGTTAGTGAACGCGGTTGATGTAGTGGAACGTCCTCACGTCCCTCGATCCGCCCCGCGAACTATCCCGCGATCAGTCCCACGATCTAGTGCCGAACGGACGACACCTCCGCGTTCAGCACACGTACAGCTCGACGATGATCTCGGCCTTCTTGATCCAGCAAGAGAGACGGAGAGGTAGAAGAGTTCTCCGGCAGCGTGACGCGCTCCGGAGGTTGGTGATGATCTCGTCTCAGCAGGGCTCCGCCCGAGCTCCGCAGAAACGCGATCTAGAGGTAAAACCGTGGAGATATGTGGTCGGGCTGCCGTGGCAAAAGTTGTCTCAAATCAGCCCTAAAACCCCACTATATATAGGAGGGAGAGGGGGGAGCCTTGCCTTGGGGTCCAAGAACCCCCAAGGGGTCGTCCGAGCCAAGGGGGGAAGGATTCCCCTCCCAAACCGAGTCCTACTTGGTTTGGAAGGTGGAGTCCTTCTTCCCTTTCCCACCTCCTCCTTTTTTTCTCTTTCTCTTTGATTTTCTTCCCAATGCGCATAGGCTCCTCTTGGGCTGTCCCACCAGCCCACTAAGGGCTGGTGCGGCACTCCCAATACCTATGGGCTTCCCCGGGGTGGGTGCCCCCCTGGTGAACTCCCGGAACCCATTCGTCATTCCCGGTACATTCCCGGTAACTCCGAAAACCTTCCGGTAATCAAATGAGGTCATCCTATATATCAATCTTCGTTTCCGGACCATTTCGGAAACCCTCGTGACGTCCATGATCTCATCCGGGACTCCGAATAACATTCGGTAACCAACCATATAACTCAAATACGCATAAAACAACGTCAAACCTTAAGTGTGCAGACCCTGCGGGTTCGAGAACTATGTAGACATGACCCGAGAGACTCCTCGGTCATTATCCAATAGCGGGACCTGGATGCCCATATTGGATCCTACATATTCTACGAAGATCTTATCGTTTGAACCTCAGTGCCAAGGATTCATATAGTCCCGTATGTCATTCCCTTTGTCCTTCGGTATGTTACTTGCCCGAGATTCGATCGTCAGTATCCGCATACCTATTTCAATCTCGTTTACCGGCAAGTCTCTTTACTCGTTCTGTAATACAAGATCCCGCAACTTACACTAAGTCACATTGCTTGCAAGGCTTGTGTGTGATGTTGTATTACCGAGTGGGCCCCGAGATACCTCTCCGTCACACGGAGTGACAAATCCCAGTCTTGATCCATACTAACTCAACGAACACCTTCGGAGATACCTGTAGAGCATCTTTATAGTCACCCAGTTACGTTGCGACGTTTGATACACACAAAGTATTCCTCCGGTGTTAGTGAGTTATATGATCTCATGGTCATAGGAACAAATACTTGACACGCAGAAAACAGTAGCAATAAAAAGACACGATCAACATGCTACGTCTATTAGTTTGGGTCTAGTCCATCACGTGATTCTCCTAATGACGTGATCCAGTTATCAAGCAACAACACCTTGTTCATAATCAGAAGACACTGACTATCGTTGATCAACTGGCTAGCCAACTAGAGGCTTGCTAGGGACAGTGTTTTGTCTATGTATCCACACATGTATATAAGTCTTCATTCAATACAATTATAGCATGGATAATAAACGATTATCTTGATACAGGAATTATAATAATAACTATATTTATTATTCCCTCTAGGGCATAATTCCAACAGTCTCCCACTTGCACTAGAGTCAATAATCTAGCCCTCACATCATCGTGTGAATTACATTGTAATAAATCTAACACCCATACAGTTCTGGTGTTGATCATGCTTTGCCCGTGGAAGAGGTTCAGTCAGCGGGTCTGCTACATTCAGATCCGTGTGCACTTTGCATATATTTACGTCCTCCCCTTCGACGTAGTCGCGGATGAGGTTGAAGTGTCGTTTGATGTGTCTGGACTTCTTGTGAAACCGTGGTTCCTTTGCTAGGGCAATGGCACCCGTGTTATCACAGAACAAGGTTATTGGATTCAGTGCGCTTGGCACCACTCCAAGATCCGTCATGAATTGCTTCATCCAGACACCCTCCTTAGCCGCCTCCGAGGCAGCCATTTACTCCGCTTCACATATAGAATCTGCTACGACGCTCTGCTTGGAACTGCACCAGCTTACCGCACCCCCATTAAGAATAAATACGTATCGGGTTTGCGACTTAGAGTCGTCCGGATCTGTGTCAAAGCTTGCATCGACGTAATCTTTTACGGCGAGCTCTTCGTCACCTCCATACACGAGAAACATCTCCTTAGTCCTTTTCAGGTAGTTCAGGATATTCTTGACCGCCGTCCAGTGATCCACTCCTGGATTACTCTGGAACCTACGTGCCATACTTATGGCTAGGCTAACGTCCGGTCTAGTGCACAGCATTGCATACATGATAGAACCTATGGCTGAAGCATAGGGGACGGAGCGCATATGCTCTCCATCTTCATCAGTTGCTGGGCACTGAGTCTTACTCAATCTCGTACCTTGTAAAACTGGCAAGAACCCTTTCTTGGA
The DNA here is from genome assembly GCF_904849725.1 of Hordeum vulgare subsp. vulgare. Classification (NCBI taxonomy): domain Eukaryota; kingdom Viridiplantae; phylum Streptophyta; class Magnoliopsida; order Poales; family Poaceae; genus Hordeum; species Hordeum vulgare. The sequence goes on from NC_058520.1 coordinate 85,748,338, forward strand.
CTGTTCCATTTTGAACCTCTTCAAAAATTTATCAAGGTATGTGCTTTGTGAAAGTCCTATCAGGCGTTTTGATCTATCCCTGTAGATCTTAATGCCTAGAATGTAAGCAGCTTCTCCTAGGTCCTTCATAGAGAAACTTTTATTCAAGTAATCCTTTATGCTCTCCAAAAACTCTACGTTGTTTCCAATCAGCAATATGTCATCCACATATAATATTAGAAACGCCACAGAGCTCCCACTCACTTTCTTGTAAATACAGGATTCTCCAACCACTTGTATAAACCCAAATGCTTTGATCACCTCATCAAAGCGTTTGTTCCAACTCCGAGATGCTTGCACCAGTCCATAAATGGATCGCTGGAGCTTGCACACCTTGTTAGCATTCTTAGGATCGACAAAACCTTCGGGTTGCATCATATACAACTCTTCCTTAAGGAAACCGTTAAGGAACGCCGTTTTGACATCCATCTGCCAGATTTCATAATCGAAAAATGCAGCTATTGCTAACATGATTCTGACGGGCTTAAGCATCGCTACGGGTGAGAATGTCTCATCGTAGTCAACTCCTTGAACTTGTGAAAAACCCTTTGCCACAAGTCGAGCTTCATAAACGGTCACATTGCCGTCAGCGTCCGTCTTCCTCTTAAAGATCCATTTGTTCTGAATAGCCTTGCGGCCCTCAGGTAATACTTCCAAAGTCCACACTTTGTTCTCATACATGGATCCTATCTCGGACTTCATGGCTTCTAGCCATTTGTTGGAATCTGGGCCCACCATTGCTTCTTCATAATTTGCAGGTTCATTGTTGCCTAACAACATGATTGACAAGACGGGATTACCGTACCACTCTGGACCAGCACGTGGTCTCGTCGACCTGCGTGGTTCGACAGAAACTTGAACCGGAGTTTCATGATCATCATCATTAACTTCCTCCTCAACCGGCGTCGCAATGACAGAGGTTTCCCCTTGCCCTGCGCCACCATCCAGAGGGATGAGAGGTTCGACAATCTCGTCAAGTTCTATCTTCCTCCCACTCAATTCTCTCGAGAGAAACTCCTTCTCGAGAAAAGCTCCGTTTTTAGCAACAAACACTTTGCCCTCGGATTTGAGATAGAAGGTGTACCCAACTGTCTCTTTTGGGTAACCTATGAAGATGCACTTTTCCGCTTTGGGTTCCAGCTTTTCAGGCTGAAGCTTTTTGACATAAGCATCACATCCCCAAACTTTAAGAAACGACAACTTTGGCCTTTTGCCATACCACAGTTCGTATGGTGTCGTCTCCACAGATTTTGATGGTGCCCTATTTAAAGTGAATGCAGTTGTTTCTAATGCATAACCCCAAAAAGATAATGGAAAATCGGTAAGAGACATCATAGATCGCACCATCTCTAATAAAGTACGATTACGACGTTCGGACACACCATTACGCCGTGGTGTTCCAGGCGGTGTTAACTGTGAAACAATTCCACATTGTCTTAAGTGAGCACCAAACTCGAAACTCAGATATTCACCCCCACGATCAGACCGTAGGAACTTGATCTTCTTGTTACGATGGTTTTCAACTTCACTCTGAAATTGCTTGAATTTTTCAAATGTTTCAGACTTATGCTTCATTAAGTAGACATAACCATATCTACTCAAATCGTCAGTGAAGGTGAGAAAATAACGATATCCGCCGCGTGCCTCTACGCTCATCGGACCACACACATCGGTATGTATGATTTCCAACAAGTCACTTGCACGCTCCATTGTTCCGGAGAACGGAGTTTTAGTCATCTTGCCCATGAGGCATGGTTCGCACGTGTCAAGTGAATCAAAGTCAAGTGACTCCAAAAGTCCATCGGCATGGAGTTTCTTCATACGCTTTACACCAATATGACCTAAGCGGCAGTGCCACAAAAATATGTCACTGTCATTGTTAACTCTAACTCTTTTGGTCTCAATGTTATGTATGTGTGTATCACTATCAAGATTCAATATGAACAATCCTCTCCATTGGGTGCATGACCATAAAAGATGTTACTCATAGAAATAGAACAACCATTATTCTCTGACTTAAAAGAGTAACTGTCCCGCAATAAACAAGATCCAGATATAATGTTCATGCTCAACGTAGGCACTAAATAACAATGATTCAAGTTCATAACTAATCCTGATGGTAACTGAAGTGAAACTGTGCCGACGGCGATTGCATCAACCTTGGAACCATTTCCTACGCGCATCGTCACTTCATCTTTCGTCAGCCTTCGTCTATTCCGCAGTTCCTGTTTCGAGTTGCAAATATGAGCAACAGAACCGGTATCGAATACCCAGGCACTATTACGGGAGCCGGTTAAGTACACATCAATAACATGTATATCAAATATACCTGATTTTTCTTTGGCCGCCTTCTTATCAGCCAGATACTTGGGGCAATTGCGCTTCGAGTGACCCATACCCTTGCAATAGTAACACTCTGTTTCAGGCTTAGGTCCATCTTTGGGTTTCTTCGTCGGATTGGCAATAGGCTTGCCGCTCTTGTTTGAATTACCCTTCTTGCCTTTGCCGTTTCTCTTGAAACTAGTGGTCTTATTCACCATCAACACTTGATGCTCTTTACGGAGTTCAGACTCTGCGACTTTCAGCATTGCAAACAACTCGCCGGGAGACTTGTTCATCCCTTGCATGTTGTAGTTCAACACAAAGCCTTTATAGCTTGGCGGCAGTGATTGAAGGATTCTGTCAGTGATAGCTTCTTGCGGGAGTTCAATCCCCAGCTCAGCTAGACGGTTTGAGTACCCAGACATTTTGAGCACATGTTCACTGACAGACGAGTTCTCCTCCATCTTGCAAGCATATAATTTATCAGAGGTCTCATACCTCTCAATCCGGGCGTTCTTCTGAAAGATAAACTTCAACTCCTGGAACATCTCAAATTCTCCATGACGCTCAAAGCGACGTTGAAGTCCCGGTTCTAAGCCATACAAGACTGCACATTGAACTATTGAGTAGTCCTCCTTACGTGCTAACCAAGCGTTCTTAACATCCTGATCAGCCATAGCGGGTGGTTCATCTCCTAGCGCAGCATTAAGTACATAATCCTTCTTCCCATCTTGTAAGATTAGCTTAAGATTACAAGCCCAGTCTACAAAGTTGCTTCCATCATCTTTCAACTTAGCTTTCTCTAGGAACGTAGTAAAATTCAGGGTGACTGTCGCGTGAGCCATGATCTACAACACAAATATATTCAAAGTGGACTTAGACTATGTTCAAGATAATTAGAGTTTAACTTAATCAAATTACTCGCTAAAATCCCACTCAAAAAGTACATCTCTCTAGTCATTTGAGTGGTTCATGATCCACTTACACTATCTCAAGTCCGATCATCACGTGAGTTGAGTATAGTTTCAGTGGTAAGCATCCCTATGCTAATCATATCATCTATATGATTCATGATCGGCCTTTCGGTCTCATGTGTTCCGAGGCCATGTCTGCACATGCTAGGCTCGTCAAGCTTAACCCGAGTGTTCCGCGTGCGCAACTGTTTTGCACCCGTTGTATGTGAACGTTGAGTCTATCACACCCGATCATCACGTGGTGTCTCGAAACGACGAACTGTAGCAACGGTGCACAGTCGGGGAGAACACAATTTCGTCTTGAAATTTTAGTGAGAGATCACCTCATAATGCTACCGTCGTTCTAAGCAAAATAAGGTGCATAAAAGGATTAACATCACATGCAATTCATAAGTGACATGATATGGCCATCATCATGTGCTTCTTGATCTCCATCACCAAAGCACCGGCACGATCTTCTTGTCACTGGCGCCACACCATGATCTCCATCAACGTGTCGCCATCGGGGTTGTCGTGCTACTCATGCTATTACTACTAAAGCTACATCCTAGCAAAATAGTAAACGCATCTGCAAGCACAAACGTTAGTTATAAAGACAACCCTATGGCTCCTCCGGTTGCCGTACCATCGACGTGCAAGTCGATATTTTCTATTACAACATGATCATCTCATACATCCAATATATCACATCACATCGTTGACCATATCACATCACAAGCATACCCTGCAAAAACAAGTTAGACGTCCTCTAATTTTGTTGTTGCATGTTTTACGTGGTGACCATGGGTATCTAGTAGGATCGCATCTTACTTACGCAAACACCACAACGGAGATATATGAGTTGCTATTTAACCTCATCCAAGGACCTCCTCGGTCAAATCCGATTCAACTAAAGTTGGAGAAACTGACACCCGCCAGTCATCTTTGAGCAACGGAGTTACTCGTAGCGATGAAACCAGTCTCTCGTAAGCGTACGAGTAATGTCGGTCCGAGCCGCTTCGATCCAACAATACCGCGGAATCAAGAAAAGACTAAGGAGGGCAGCAAAACGCACATCTCCGCCCACAAAAACTTTTGTGTTCTACTCGAGAAGACATCTACGCATGAACCTAGCTCTGATACCACTGTTGGGGAACGTCGCATGGGAAACAAAAAATTTCCTACGCGCACGAAGACCTATCATGGTGATGTCCATCCATGAGAGGGGATGTGTGATCTACGTACCCTTGTAGACCGTACAGCAGAAGCGATAGTGAACACGGTTGATGTAGTGGAACGTCCTCACGTCCCTCGATCCGCCCCGCGAACTATCCTGCGATCAGTCCCACGATCTAGTGCCGAACGGACGGCACCTCCGCATTCAGCACACGTACAGCTCGACGATGATCTCGGCCTTCTTGATCCAGCAAGAGAGACGGAGAGGTAGAAGAGTTCTCCAGCAGCGTGACGGCGCTCCGGAGGTTGGTGATGATCTCGTCTCAGCAGGGCTCCGCCCGAGCTCCGCAGAAACGCGATCTAGAGGTAAAACCGTGGAAATATGTGGTCGGGCTGCCGTGGCAAAAGTTGTCTCAAATCAGCCCTAAAACCTGACTATATATAGGAGGGAGAGGGGGGAGCCTTGCCTTGGGGTCCAAGAACCCCCAAGGGCTCGGCCGAGCCAAGGGGGGAAGGATTACCCTCCCAAACCGAGTCCTACTTGGTTTGGAAGGTGGAGTCCTTCTTCCCTTTCCCACCTCCTCCTTTTTTTTCTCTTTCTCTTTGATTTTCTTCCCAATGCGTATAGGCTCCTCTTGGGCTGTCCCACCAGACCACTAAGGGCTGGTGTGGCACTCCCAATACCTATGGGCTTCCCCGGGGTGGGTGCCCCCCCGGTGAACTCCCGGAACCCATTCGTCATTCCCGGTACATTCCCGGTAACTCCGAAAACCTTCCGGTAATCAAATGAGGTCATCCTATATATCAATCTTCGTTTCCGGACCATTCCGGAAACCCTTGTGACGTTCGTGATCTCATCCGGGACTCCGAACAACATTCGGTAACCAACCATATAACTCAAATACGCATAAAACAACGTCGAACCTTAAGTATGCAGACCCTGCGGGTTCGAGAACTATGTAGACATGACCCGAGAGACTCCTCGGTCAATATCCAATAGCGGGACCTGGATGCCCATATTGGATCCTACATATTCTACGAAGATCTTATCATTTGAACCTCAGTGCCAAGGATTCATATAATCCCGTATGTCAGTCCCTTTGTCCTTCGGTATGTTACTTGCCCGAGATTCGATCGTCAGTATCCGCATACCTATTTCAATCTCGTTTACCGGCAAGTCTCTTTACTCATTCCGTAATAGAAGATCCCGCAACTTACACTAAGTCACATTGCTTGCAAGGCTTGTGTGTGATGTTGTATTACCGAGTGGGCCCCGAGATACCTCTCCGTCACACGGAGTGACAAATCCCAGTCTTGATCCATACTAACTCAACGAACACCTTCGGAGATACCTGTAGAGCATCTTTATAGTCACCCAGTTACGTTGCGACGTTTGATACACACAAAGTATTCCTCCGGTGTTAGTGAGTTATATGATCTCATGGTCATAGGAACAAATACTTGACACGCAGAAAACAATAGCAATAAAAAGTAACGATCAACATGCTATGTCTATTAGTTTGGGTCTAGTCCATCACGTGATTCTCCTAATGACGTGATCCAGTTATCAAGCAACAACACCTTGTTCATAATCAGAAGACATTGACTATCGTTGATCAACTGGCTAGCCAACTAGAGGCTTGCTAGGGACAGTGTTTTGTCTATGTATCCACACATGTATATAAGTCTTCATTCAATACAATTATAGCATGGATAATAAACGATTATCTTGATACAGGAATTATAATAATAACTATATTTATTATTGCCTCTAGGGCATAATTCCAACAGAATCTTCATTATATAACTTGGCTTGTATATTCCAATGATGGGCTTCCTCAAAATTGCCCTAGGTCTTCGTGAGCAAGCAAGTTGGATGCATACCCACTAGTTCTCCTTTTGAGCTTTCACATACTTATAGCTCTAGTGCATCTCTTGTATGTCAATCCCTACTCATTCACATTGATATCTATTAATGGGCATCACCATAGCCTTTTTGATACGCCTAGTCAATGTGACCATCTCCTCCTTTTTTGTCTCACAACCACCACCACACTCTATTCCACCTATAGTGTATATCCATGGCTTGCGCTCATGTATTGCTTGATAGTTATAAAAAGTTTGAGAAAGTAAGAGTGCGAAAACAATTACTTGGCCAATACCGGGGTTGTGCATGATTTACATTAGTTGTGTGAGGATGATGGAGCATAGCCAGACTATATGATTTTGTAGGGATAACTTTCATTGGCCTTGTTATTTTGAAAGTCCATGATTACTTTGCTAGTTTGCTTGAAGTATTACTGTTTTCATGTCAATAGCAAACTATTGTTTTGAATCTTACGGATCTGAACATTCATGCCACGTGAAAGAAGTTGCAAAGGACAACTATGCTAGGTAGCATTCCACATCAAAAATTCATTCTTTATCACTTCCCTACTCGAGGACGGGCAGGAGTTAAGCTTGGGGATGCTTGATACATCTCCAACGTATCTATAATTTTTGATGGTTTCATGCTATTATCTTGTCAAACTTTGGATGTTTTGTATGCCTTTTATATATTTTTGGGACTAACTTATTAACTCAGTGCCAAGTGCCAGTTCCTGTTTTTTTCCATGTTTTTGACCCCTTTCAGAGGAGATTTTGAAACAGAGTCCAAACGGAAGAAAATCCCCGAAAAGATTTTTTCTAGAACGGAAGAAGATTGGGAAGCTTGGGAGCCAAGGTAGGGGAGCCCCAGGGGCCCCACAAGCCCCCACCCTGCGGCCAGGGGGGAGGCCACGCCATCCAGGCTTGTGGCCCTCCTGGACGCCCTTTTCCCTAGGTCTTTCGCCTATATATTCCGATAAATTCCAAAAAAAATCAGGAGATCATCGAAAGTACTTTTCCGCCGCCGCAAGCTTTTGTCTCCGCAAGATCCCATCTGGGGCACGTCATGGTGCCGTGCCGGAGGGGGGAGTCGGACACGGAGGGCTTCTTCATCAACACCATGAGCTCTCTGATGATGCCTGAGTAGTTCACCATAGACCTACGGGTCCATAGCTAGTAACTAGATGACTTCTTCTCTCTCTTGGATCTTCAATACAAAGTTCTCCATGATCTTCATGGAGATATATCCGATGTAATCTTCTTTTGCGGTGTGTTTGTCGAGATCCGATGAATGGTGGATTTATGACCAGATTATCTATGAATCTTATTTGAGTTTCTTCTGATCTCTCTTATGCATGATTTCATATCCTTGTAATTCTCTTCTAGTTGTCGGTTTTGTTTGGCCAACCAGATCTATGATTCTTGCAATGGGAGAAGTGCTTGGTTTTGGGTTCATACCGTGTGGTGACCTCACCCAGTGACAGAAGGGGTAGCGAGGCACACATCATGTTGTTGCCATCAAGGGTAAAAATATGGCATTTTCATCATTGGTTTGAGATTATCCCTCTACATCATGTCATCTTGATTAAAGCGTTACTCTGTTCGTCATGAACTCAATACACTAGATGCATGCTGGATAGCGGTCGATGTGTGGAGTAATGGTAGTAGATGCAGAAAGTATCGGTCTACTTGTCTCGGACGTGATGCCTATATGTATGATCATTGCCTTGGATATCGTCATGACTTTGCGTGGTTCTATCAATTGCTCGACAGTAATTTGTTCACCCAGCGTAATACTTGCTATTTTGAGAGAAGCCTCTAGTGAATACTATGGCCCCCAGGGTCTACTCCACACCATATTTTCATCCTTACACGTTTTACTTCGCTGCACTTTCCGCCTTCAGATGTCACTTTGCAAACAATCTTGAAGGGATTGACAACCCCTTTGAAGCGTTGGGTGCAAGCTTGTTTGTGTTTGCGCAGGTACTCTGGACTTGACGAGACCCTCCTTCTGGATCGATACCTTGGTTCTCAAACTGAGGGAAATACTTACTGCTCCTGTGCTGCATCACCCTTTCCTCTTCAAGGGAATAACCAACGCAAGCCCAACCTCTGTCAACGTGTCAATTTCTAGCGCTGTTGTCTATGGGATAACAAGGCCCACCTGGCGCGCCACCCCTCCTCTCCCTGCCCTGGCCTCCACCTCTTGACGGCAGATGGGGTTGCCGCCACCCCTAGGGTGGGAACCCTAGAGGTGGTGCACCCTCCTACCTCTCCTCCTATATATACCCATGATTTGGGGTTGTTTTGAGACGACAAACTCTCTCTCTCTCTCTCTCTCTCGGCGCAGCCCTACCTCTCTTCTTCCTCGTCCTCCGCGGTGCTTGGCGAAGCCGTGTCGGATTCCGAAGTAGCTCCATCGCCACCACGCCATCGTGCTGCCGGAGCTCCCGCTCAACCTCTCCTTCCTCCTTGCTGGTTCAAGGTGTTGGAGACATCACCGAGTTGCACGTGTGTTGAACGCGGAGGTGCCGTGATTCGGCACGTAGATCGGAATCACACCGCGATCTGAATCGCTGCGAGTACGACTCCATCAACCGCGTTCTAGTAACGCTTCCGCTTAGCGATCTTCAAAGGTATGACGATCCTCTTCCCCCTTGCTCATTGTTGGTCTCTCCATAGATAGATCCTTGTATGGCGTAGGAAAATTTTGAATTTACTATGTTACCAATAGTGGCATCCGAGCCAAGCTTTTCTATGCGTAGAGTCTATGCACGAGTAGAACAAAAAAGTTGTGGGCGTTGATTTTGTCAGCTGCTTGTCGTTACTAGTCTTATCTTTTCTGATGGTATTGTGGGATGAAGTGGCCCGGACCGACTTTACACGTATGCTTACGTGGGACTAGTTCCACTGCCTGACATGCACATGGTGCATAAGGTGGCTAGCGGGTGTCTGTCTCTCCCACTCTAGTCGGAGTGGATTTGATGAAAAGGGTCCTTAGCTTTGGCATATCAACGTTGTGACTGTCACGTAGGTAAGAAGGTGTTCTTGCTAGAAACCAAAATCAACCACGTAAAACTTGCAACAACAATTAGAGGACATCTAATTTTTTTTTGCAGCGTTTGCTATGTGAGTGATATGGCCAAAGGATGTGATGTTACATGTGTGATGTATGAGATTGACCATGTTCTTGTAATAGGATTCACGACTTGCATGTCGATGAGTATGACAACCGGCAGGAGCCATAGGAGTTGTCTTAATTTATTGTATGAGATGCAACACCATGTGTTTATTACTTTACTTCATTGCTAACAATTAGCTATAGTAGTAGAAGTAATAGTTGGTGTGACAACTTCATGGAAACACAATGATGGAGATCATGGTGTCACGCCGGTGACAATGATGATCATGCAATGCCCCGAAGATGGAGATCAAAGGAGCAAAGATGATAATGGCCATATCATGTCACTATATGATTGCATGTGATGTTTATCATGTTTTTCATCTTATTGCTTAGAACGATGGTAGCTTAATAAGATGATCCCTCATAAAATTTCGAGAAAGTATTTCCCTAAGTGTGCACCATTGCGAAGGATCGTTGTCTTGAAGCACCACGTGATGATCGGGTGTGATAGATTCTAACGTTTGCATACAACGGGTGTAAGCCAGTTTACACACGCAAAAACTATGCGGATTGGGTCCGTAGCTTAAAGCTCATCCTTATTGCAGCCAAGAAGGCTTATGTCCTTGATGCAGCGCTAGGTGATCCTCCCGCTGCCCCGGCAGCCCAGGACGTTCAGAACGCATGGCAGTCGCGGAGTGATGACTACTCTCTGGTTCAGTGCGGCATGCTATACAGTTTAGAACCGGGGCTGCAAAGGCGTTTTGAGCAATGCGGATCATATGAGATGTTCCAGGAGCTAAAACTAGTTTTTCAGCGTCATGCCCGGGTCGAGAGATATGAAGTCTCCGACAAGTTATTTAGTTGTAAGATGGAGGAGAACAGTTCTGCCAGTGAGCATATACTCAGAATGTCTGGGTTGCACAGTCGTCTGACTCAACTTGGAGTCAAACTTCCGGATGATGCTGTCATTGACAGAATCCTCCAGTCGCTTCCACCTAGCTATAAAAGCTTTGTGATGAACTACAACATGCAAGGGATGGAGAAGACCATTCCCGAGTTGTACTCGATGCTGAAATCTGCAGAGGTAGAAATCAAGAAAGAGCATCAAGTGTTGATGGTCAATAAGGCCACTAAATTCAAGAAAAGCAAGGGTAAGAAGAACATAAAGAAAGATGGCAAAGTTGTTGCCACGCCCGATAAGCCAGTTGTCGGGAAGAAGAAAAAGAATGGACCCAAGCCTGAGACTGAGTGCTACTATTGCAAGGGAACCGGTCACTGGAAGCGGAACTGCCCCAAATACTTAGCGGATAAGAAGGCCGGCAACGTCAAAGGTATATATGATATACATGTTATTGATGTGTACCTTACCAGTGCTCGTAGTAGCTCCTGGGTATTTGATACCGGTGTTGTTGCTCACATTTGCAACTCAAAGCAGGAATTGCGGAATAAACGAAGGCTGGCTAAGAACGAGGTGCGATGCGCGTCGGGAATGGTTCCAAGGTCGATGTGATCGCCGTCGGCACGCTACCTCAACATCTACCTTCGGGATTAGTTTAAACCTTAATAATTGTTATTTAGTACCAGCTTTGAGCATGAACATTGTATCGGGATCTTGCTTAATGTGATATGGCTACTCATTTAAATCAAAGAATAATGGTTGTTCTATTTATATGAGTGATATGTTTTATGGTCATGCCCCGCTGGTCAATGGTTTACTCTTGATGAATCTCGATCGTGATGTTACACATATTCATAGTGTGAGTACCAAAAGATGTATGGTTGATAATGATAGTCCCACATACTTGTGGCACTGCCGCCTTGGTCATATCGGTATCAAGCGCATGAAGAAACTCCATACTGATGGACTTTTGGGGTCTCTTGATTTTGAATCATTTGACACATGTGAGTCGTGCCTCATGGGCAAGATGACCAAGACTCCATTCTCTGGAATAATGGAGCGAGCAACCAACTTATTGGAAACAATACATACCGATGTATGCGGTCCAATGAACGTTGAAGCTCGCGGTGGCTACCGTTATGTTCTCACTCTCACCGATGATTTAAGTAGATATGGATATGTCTACATGATGAAGCACAAGTCTAAAACATTTGAAAAGTTCAAAGAATTTCAGAGTGAGGTTGAGAATCAACGTGACAATAAAATAAAGTGTCTACGATCTGATCGACGGAGAAGTATATTTGAGTCACGAGTTTGGCACACACATGAGGAAATGTGGAATTGTTTCACAAATTATGCCGCATGGCACACCACAGCGTAACTGAGTGTCTAAACGTCGTAATCGCACTTTATTAGATATGGTGCGATCTATGATGTCTCTTATCGACTTACCTTTATCATTTTGGGGATATGCATTGGAAACCGCAGCATTCACTTTAAATAGGGCACCGTATAAATTCGTTGATACGACACCGTATGAATTATGGTTTGGAAAGAAACCTAAGTTGTCGTTTCTGAAAGTTTGGGCCTGCGATGCTTATGTGAAGAAACTTCAACCATAAAAGCTCGAACCCAAAGCGGAGAAATGTGTCTTCATAAGATACCCTAAGGAAACTATTGGGTATACCTTCTACCTCAGATCTGAAGGCGGAGTCTTTGTTGCAAAGAATGGATCCTTTCTAGAGAAAGAGTTTCTCTCGAAAGAAGTAAGTGGGAGGAAAGTAGAACTTTATGAGGTAATTGTACCTCCTCTCGAACCGGAGAGTAGCACAGTGCGGGAAAATGTTCCCGTGGCGCCAACACCAACTGGGGAGGAAGTTGATGATGGTGATCATGAAACTTCAAATCAAGTTGCTATTGAACCTCGAAGGTCCACGAGGGTACGTTCCGAACCAGAGTGGTATGGCAACCCTGTGATGGAGATCATGTTGTTAGACAACGGTGAACCTTCGAACTATGAAGAAGAGATGGCGGGCCCGGATTCCAACAAATGGCTTGAGGCCATGAAATCCGAGATAGGATCCATGTATGAGAACAAAGTATGGACTTTGGTGGACTTGCCCGATGATCGGCGAGCCATAGAAAATAAATGGATCTTTAAGAAGAAAACTGACGCGGACGGTAATGTGACCATCTATAAAGCTCGACTTGTCGGAAAGGGTTTTCGACAAATTCAAGGAATTGATTACGATGAGACTTTCTCTCCCGTAGCGAAGCTGAAGTCAGTCCGAATCATGTTAGCAATTGCCGCATTTCATGATTATGAACTTTGGCAAATGGACGTCAAAACAACATTTCTTAATGGATATCTTAAGGAAGAGTTGTATATGATGCAACCAGAAGGTTTTGTCGATCCTAAGAGTGCTAACAAAGTATGCAAGCTTCAGCGCTCCATCTATGGGTTGGTGCAAGAATCTCGGAGTTGGAACATTCGCTTTAATGAGGTGATTAAAGTGTTTGGGTTTATACAGGTTTATGGAGAAGCCTGTATTTTCAAGAAAGTGAGTGGGAGCTCTGTAGAGTTTCTCGTACTATATGTGGATGACATATTGTTGATGGGAAATGATCTAGAGTTATTGGAGAGCATAAAGGCCCACTTGAACAAAAGTTTTTCAATGAAGGACCTTGGAGAAGCTGCATACATATTAGGCATCAAGATCCATAGAGATAGATCGAGATGCCTCATAGGTCTTTCACAAAGTACATACCTTGACAAGATATTGACGAAGTTCAATATGGATAAGTCAAAGAAGGGGTTCTTGCCTGTATTGCAAGGTATGAGATTGAGTAAGACTCAATGCCCGACCACGGCGGAAGATAGAGAGAAGATGAATACCATCCCCTACGCGTCAGCCGTAGGTTCTCTTATGTATGCCATGGTGTGTACCAGACCTGATGTGAACCTTGCCATAAGTTTGGTAGGGACGTACCAAAGTGATCCCCGTATGGAACACTGGGCAGCGGTCAAAAATGTCCTTAAGTACCTGAAGACGACTAAGGAGATGTTTCTCGTTTATGGAGGTGACGAGTAGCTCATCGTAAAGGGTTACTCCGATGCTAGCTTTGACACAGATCCGGATGACCCCAAGTATGTTTTGAATGGTGGGGCAGTCAGCTGGTGCACCTGCAAGCAAGACGTCGTGGCAGCATCTACATGTGAAGCGGAGTACATAGCTTCTTCGGAAGCAGCTCAAGAAGGGATCTGGATGAAGGGGTTCATCACCGACCTTGGAGTGATTCCAAGTGCATCAGGCCCGATGACACTCTTCTGTGACAACACTGGAGCTATTGCCATAGCCAAGGAGCCTAGGTTTCACAGGAAGACCAAGCACATCAAACGCCACTACAAATCCATCCAGTACTACGTCCAGAAAGGAGAAATAGATATTTGTAAAGTACATATAGATCTGAATATTGCAGACCCGTTGACTAAATCTCTTCCATGAGAAAAACATGATCAACACCAGAATTCTATGGGTGTTCGATTCATCACAATGTAACTAGATTATTGACTCTAGTGCAAGTGGGAGACTGTTGGAAATATGCCCTAGAGGCAATAATAAGGTAGTTATTATTATATTTCCTTGTTCATGATAACTCTCTATTTTTCATGCCATAATTGTATTAACCGGAAACAATAATACATGTGTGAATATATAGATCACAATATGTCCCTAGTAAGCCTCTAGTTGGCTAGCTCGTTTATCAACAGATGATCATGGTTTCCTGATCATGGACATTGGATGTCGTTGATAACGGGGTCACATCATTAGGAGAATGATGTGATGGACAAGACCCAATCCTAAGCATAGCACTAGATCATGTCGTCCGTCTGCTAAAGCTTTTCTAATGTCAAGTATCATTTCCTTGGACCGTGAGATTGTGCAACTCCCGGATACCGTAGAAGTGCTTTGGGTGTATCAAACGTCACAACATAACTGGGTGACTATAAAGATACACTACGGGTATCTCCGAAAGTGTCTATTGAGTTGGTACGAATTGAGACCGGGATTTGTCACTCCGTATGACGGAGAGGTATCTCTCGGACCACTCTGTAGAACATCATCATAATGAGCTCAATGTGCCTAAGGAGTTAGTCACGGGATGATGTGCTACGGAACGAGTAAAGAGACTTGCCGGTAACGAGATTGAACAAGGTATAGGGATATCGACGATCGAATCTCTGGCAAGTATCATACCGATAGACAAAGGGAATTGCATACATGATTGATTGAATCCTTGACATCGTGGTTTATCCGATGAGATCATCGTGGAACGTGTGGTAACCAACATGGATATCCATACCCTACTGTTGGTTATTGGCCGGAGAGATGTCTCGGTCATGTCTGCACGTCTCCCTAACCCGTAGGGTCTACACACTTAAGGTTCAATGACACTAGGGTTATAGGGAAATAGTGTACGTGGTTACCGAAGGTTGCTTAGAGTCCCGGATGAGATCCCGGACATCACGAGGAGCTCCAGAATGGTCTGTAGGTAAATATTTATATATAGGAAGTGATATTTTGGACACCAGAAATGTTTCGGGCATCACTGGTAACGTACCGGGACCACCGGGAGGGGCCACCAGCCCCGGGAGGCTACATGGGCCAAGTGTGGGAGGGAACCAGCCCCTTGGTGGGCTGGTGTGCCTCCCACCCATCCCAAGGCGTGGAAAAGGGAGGAAGGGGGCAACCCTAGTGCACGAGGGGGCCCAGGCCCAGTTAGCACGCCACCCCTCCTCTCCCTACTCTGGCCTCCACCTCGTGGTGCCAGATGGGGCTGCCGCCACCCCTAGGGTGGGAACCCTAGAGGTGGCGCACCCTCCTCCCTCTCTTCCTATATATACCCATGAGTTGGGGCTGTTTTGAGACGACGAACTCTCTCTCTCTCTCTCTCTCTCTCTCTCTCTCTCTCGGCGCAGCCCTACCTCTGTTCTTCCTCGTCTTTCGTGGTGCTTGGCGAAACCCTGTCGGATTCCCACGTAGCTCCATCGCCACCACGCCGTCGTGCTGCCGGAGCTCTCCCTCAACCTCTCCTTCCTCCTTGCTGGTTCAAGGTGTTGGAGATGTCACCAGGCTGCACGTGTGTTGAACGTGGAGGTGCCGTGATTCGGCACGTAGATCGGAATCACACCACGATCTGAATCGTTGCGAGTACGACTCCATCAACCGCGTTCTAGTAACGCTTCCGCTTAGCGATCTTCAAAGGTAAGAAGATGCTCTTCCCCCTTGCTCGTTGATGGTCTCTCCATAGATAGATCCTTGTATGGCGTAGGAAAATTTTGAATTTACTACGTTACCAACGGGGTCATCACTTCACTTTGAAATGGAGATCGAGGGAGGAAGGTCACCGACACCGTCATATCCCATTCGGAGTGCACCGTCCTTATGCTTCATCGTCCTCGTCTGTGGCGCCATAATCATGCAACAAAACAAACTCGTTGTTGCCGCTGGATCTGAAGATCGACGATACACAGTCTTGTATCGGTGATAACCCACAAGTGTAGGGGGTCACCCTAATTTTTACACCCTAATTTGTTGGTTCGACACACGGGGGGCCAAAGAATATTTATTGGTCTTAGCAGTTGAGTTGTCAATTCAACCACACCTGGGATTTCCTTGTGCAACAAAATTTTAGTAGCATGGCAAAATAGTAGTGGTAATAGTAAGAGTAACATCATCAGTTTTGTAATGATGTAACAATAGCAGGAGCAATAGTAACTTAGCAAGGATCAATATATGAAAAAGCATAGGCATTTGGATCGGTGATGGATAAGTATACTGGATAACATTCATCATGTAAAAATTACATACGAGGGCGACGAATAACTAACACCAATTCATTAATGTAATGTAGGCATGTATTCTATACATAGTCATACGTGCTTATAATAAGAACTTGCATCACATCTTTTGTCCTACCCTCCCGTGCTAGCGGGGTACGTAAGGAAACTAAGGGATGGTAAGACCTCTTTTTAATAAAGAACCGAAACAAAGCATTAACACATAATGAATACATGAAGTCCTCAAACTACGATAATCATCGAAAAGAATCCCAATTATTGTCACCTTAGGGTACGCGGATCATGACACGTAATAGGTGCATACAACTTGCAAGATAGGATCTAAAACACTCTCATATTCATGGAAACATAAAAGGTCCAGATCAAAAATTATGACACTCAAACCCTACTTACAAGCGTTAAGCATAGAAAAGTCATAACAACATCAATCTGAGAACATTGTGGATATTAGGGATCAAGCCCTATCAAAATAACTTGATTACATGATAAATCTCATCAAATCCCATCACGTCAAGCAAGCCTACAAGGAAATTACCCACCCCTGGTGGTGAGCATCATGGAGTTGTTGATGAAGAAGGGTAGGTGATGATGACGATGATGAATCCCCCTTTCTGGAGCCCCAAACAAACTCCAGATCAGCCCTCTCGAGTAAGAACAAGAGGTGGTGGCGGCTCCATCTCATAAAATGCGATGAAAACTTCTCTCTTATTTTTGTCCTCGGGAATAGGAATTTATAGGCTTGGAATTAGTGTCGGTGGAGCCGTTGGGCTTCCCAAGGTAACACGGCGCGCCCTGTTCCCGTGGCGGCAGCTGGTGGCCCCCTCCGGTGGATCTTCGCTCCATTATTTTTTTTATTCTAGGAAAAACTTTACAAAGTTTTGTCCAATTCTGAGAACTTTTATTTCATAAAAGCAACACCATGGTAGTTCTCGGGAAAACAACATCACTGCGGTTTAGTTTCATTCAAATCATGCAAATTAGAGTCCAAGACAAGAGAAAAAGTGTTTGAAAAAATAGATACCTTGGATGTGTATCACTCGTCAATCACCGAGAGGCGCACGACCATGTCGTCGCCTACACGCCAAGTGGAGAACCGCCATAACAAGGCGTTGTCGCCCGCGTACGTGCAGATGGGATTGTGGCCGCGTGCTAATATGTCTCAAACGTATCTACTTTTCCTTTGATCTTGTTTTGGACTCTAATTTGCATGATTTGAATGAAACTAACCGAGGAATGATGTTGTTTTCAACAAAACTGTCATGGTGTTATTTTTATGCAGAAACATAAGTCCTCAGAATTGGACGAAACTTTTGTGGTTTTTTTTCTAGAAAATATGAAGATTTATGGAGTGAAGACCCACCAAAGGGGGGCATGATGACCCACAAGTATAGGGGATCAATCGTAGTCCTTTCGATAAGTAAGAGTGTCGAACCCAACGAGGAGCAGAAGGCTATGATAAATAGTTTTCAGCAAGGTAATAACTGCAAGCACTGAAAGTAGCGGTAACAAGTGATGGTGTAGTGAGGTGAAACGTAGCAAGCGAAAAGTAACAAGTAACAAGTAGTAGCAATGGTGCATCAAGTGTCCCAATCCTTTTTGTAGCAAGGGACAAGCCTCAACAAAGTCTTATAGGAGGAAAAATGCTCCCGAGGACACACGGGAATTTCTGTCATGCTAGTTTCATCATGTTCATGTGATTTACGTTCGTTACTTTGATAGTTTGATATGTGGGTGGACCGGCGCTTGGGTACTGCCCTTACTTGGACAAGCATCCCACTTATGATTAACCCCTCTCGCAAGCATCCGCAACTACGAAAGAAGAATTAAGACAACGTCTAACCATAGCATTAAACTAGTGGATCCAAATCAGCCCCTTACGAAGCAACACATAGACTGGGGTTTAAGCTTCTGTCACTCTAGCAACCCATCATCTACTTACTACTCCCCAATGCCTTCCTCTAGGCCCAAATATGGTGAAGTGTTATGTAGTCGACGTTCACATAACACCACTAGAGGAAAAGACAACATACATCATATCAAAATACCGAACGAATACCAAATTCACATGACTATTATTAGCATGACTTATCCCATGTCCTCAGGAACAAAAGTAACTAATCACAAAGCATAATCATAATCATGATCAGAGGTGTAATGAATAGCATCAAGGATCTGAACATAAACTCTTCCACCAAGTAATCCAACTAGCATCAACTACAAAGAGTAATCAACACTACTAGCAACCTTACAAGTACCAATCGGAGTCGCAAGACGTAAATTGGTTACAAGAGATGAACTAGGGATTGGAGAGGAGATGGTGCTGATGAAGATGTTGATGGAGATGACTCCCCTCCGACGAGAGGAGTGTTGGTGATGATGATGGCAACGATTTCCCCCTACGGGAGGGAAGTTTCCCCGGCAGGATCGTCCTGCCGGAGCTCTAGATTGGATCTGCTCAAGTTCCACCTCGTGGCGGCGGCGAAACCACGAAAAAGCTCCTCCTTGATTTTTTCTGGAATGAAACCCTTCATATAGAAAAAGAGGGGGGCCAGTGGGCCGTTAGGGAGCCCACAAGCCGTGTAGCCGCCACCAGGGGGTGGCGGCTACCAGGCTTGTGGGGACTTGGTAGCTCCCCTCTCGTACTTCTTTCGCCCAGTATTTTTATATATTCCCAAAAAATTCCACGTTGATTTTCAGGGCATTTGGAGTTGTGCAGAATAGTGGACTCAGACTTGCTCCTTTTCTAGTCCAGAATTCCAGCTGCCGGTATTCTCCCTCTTCAAATAAACCTTGCAAAATAAGAGAGAAAAGGCATAAGTATGGTACCACAAGGTAATATAACAGCCCATAAAGCGATAAAGATCAACATGAAAGCATGATGCAAAATGGACGTATCAACTCCCCCAAGCTTAGACCTCACTTGTCCTCAAGCGAAAACCAAGTTCCATAAACATGTCCACATGTTTAGGGATGAAGGTGTCGATAAAACAAAATACGGACATGAGGGCATCATGATCACACATAGAACAACAATACATCATAAAGATTCTTATGGGAAAGTAACAATTCCTTCACAAAGCAAAGTATGAAGCAAAGACCTTACCGAGAAGTAGCCAACAATCAGTCCATAGTAATTGAAGCAATTGCAATTTATCATAACATCAGAAAGAGTCAAATAAGAGCTTGTAAAGCAAACCCACATACTCAATCATCTCTTTTGTTTTCCACAATTGTTAGAACTCACGTGGTACTCATGGGATCAAAATTTCAGCTAGACATAGAGGAAGATAGGGGCTTATAGTTTTGCCTCCCAACCATTTACCTCAAGGGTAAAGTCAACAATAATAAAGCATAAGTACTCATCTCCAAGTTGATATATGAATATAGATCTTTCCCAAGCATGTGACGGTAGCCAAGACAAAGGCAAAATGGGGAATTGGTGAAGATCACCATGACTCTTACAAGGGCAAAAAGTAAAGGTACAAGATAGGCCCTTCGCAGAGGGAAGCAGAGGTTGTCATGCACTTTTGAGGTTTGGATGCGTGTCCTCTTAGTGCGGAGGAACGTTACTTTATGTTGCCTCCTGTGATAAAGAACTTTATTATGCAGTCTATCGCTTTTATGTCTTCCTCATCACAGGTTCGTATAAAGCTTATTTTTTTTACTACTGTGCTTGCAGATACTAATCTTTCAGGTGTGGTTGAATCTGACAAATTTAGCTGCTAATACTTGAGAGTATTCTCTCACCTCCTGTCGTGTGACTCAACAAATTTGGGTTGAATACTCTACCCTCGAAAACTGTTGCGAACCCATGCACTAGTGGGCCATCAACAACATTCTTCTAGTTTCATTACCGGGGAGTGCTAGCAGCATTCTTCTGGTGCCGTTGCAGGAGAAGGTTTGTTGTCATCAGCATTCGTCTAGCTAACGCCAGAGAATGCAAATCAATATCATCCTCCGTTAGAAGTCAATGTAGTTAAACCCACTCCAGTTGAAGAGAAAGTCATTGTCTATAATGATCCCTTGGTTCCCAGTGCTTACATTGAGAAACCACCTTTCCCTGTTAGGATAAAGGATCATTCTAAAGCTTCAACTGTGATACGTAGAGGCTATATTAGAACACCTACACCCCCTGAGCAAATTAGAGTTGAACCTAGCATTACTATTATCAAAGATCTTCTGTCTGAAGAAGTTGAGGGACATAATATTCACTTTTGTGAAGATGCTGTTAGAATTGCTAAACCTCACGTTAGAGACAAACATAGGCCTATTGTTGGCATGCCTGTGGTTTCTATTAAGATAGGAGATCATTGTTATCATGCTTTATGTGACTTGGGTGCTAGTGTTAGTGCAATACCTCAATCCTTATACGATGAAGTCAAAGATGAGATTGCACCTGTTGAGATAGAACCTATAGATGTCACTATTCAGCTTGTGAATAGAGATAATATCTGCCCTGTGGGAATTGTTAGGGATGTTGAAGTCTTGTGTGGTAAAACGAAGTATCCTGCTGATTTCCTCATTCTTGCTACCGCTCAAGATAGCTTTTGTCCCATTATATTTGGTAGACCTTTCCTCAATACTGTCAATGCTCATATTGATTGTGAGAAGCAAACTGTCACTGTTGGCTTTGAAGGTGTGCCACATGAGTTCAATTTCTCTAAGTTTGGTAGACAACCTCATGAAAAGGAGTTTCCTAGTAGGGATGAAACTATTGCCTTAGCCTCTATTGTCATGCCTCCTACTGATCCCTTAGAGCAATACTTGCTTGAGCATGAAAATGATATGCATATGGATGAAAGGGATGAAATAGATAGAGTTGTCTTAGAACAATATCCTATCCTTAAGAATAATCTGCCTGTTGAACTGCTTGGAGATCCACCTCCACCAAAGGGTGATCCAGTGTTCGAGCTTAAACAGTTGCCTGATACTCTTAAGTATGCCTATCTTGATGAAAAGGAGATATATCCTGTCATAATTAGTGCTAGCCTCTCAGAGTCTGAAGAAAAGAAGTTACTAAAAACTCTGAGGAAGCACCGTGCTGCTATTGGATATACTCTTGATGATCTTAAGGGCATTAGTCCCACTCTATGCCAGCACAAGGTCAAAACTGATCCTGAATTCAAACCAGTTGCTGATCATCAAAGGAGATTGAATCCTAAGATGAAAGAAGCAGTGAGAAAATAAATACTAAAGCTCCTGGAAGCGGGTATTATATATCCTGTTGCTCACAGTGATTGGGTGAGTCCGGTGCATTGCGTTCCTAAAAAGGGAGGTATTACCGTTGTCCCTAATGATAAGGATGAGTTGATCCCACAGAGGATTATTACTGGCTATAGGATGGTGATTGATTTTAGGAAGTTGAATAAAGCCACTAGGAAAGATCATTACCCTCTGCCTTTTATCGACCAAATGCTAGAAAGACTATCCAAACACACACACTTTTGCTTTCTAGACGGTTATTCTGGTTTCTCCCAAATACTAGTTGCACAATCTGATCAGGAGAAAACCACTTTCACCTGCCCTTTCGGTACCTTTGCTTATAGACGTATGTATTTTGGCTTATGTAATGGACCCAACACCTTTCAAAGATGCATGATGGCTATATTCTCTGACTTTTGTGAAAAGATTGTCGAGATTTTCATGGATGACTTTTTCGTTTACGGGTCTTCTTTTGATAATTGCCTCAGCAACCTTGATCGAGTCTTCCAGAGATGTAAAGACACCAATATTGTCTTGAATTGGGAGAAGTGCCACTTTATGGTTAATGAAGGCATCGTCTTAGGACATAAAATTTCTGAAAGAGGTATTGAAGTTGATAAGGCTAAGGTTGATGCAATCGAGAAAATGCCATACCCCACAGATATCAAAGGCATAAGAAGTTTCCTTGGTCATGCTGGTTTCTATAGAAGGTTCATCAAAGACTTCTCTAAGATTTCTAGGCCTCTTACCAATCTCTTGCAAAAGGATATTCCTTTTGTTTTTGACGATGATTGTGAGGAAGCCTTCGAAATACTTACGAGGGCTTTGATAATTGCGCCTATTGTTCAACCACCTGATTGGAACTTACCTTTTGAGATCATGTGTGATGCTAGTGATTATGCTGTTGGTGTTGTCCTAGGGCAAAGAGTTGATAAGAAGTTGAATGTTATTCACTATGCTAGTAAAACTCTAGACAGTGCCCAGACAAACTATGCTACTACGGAGAAAAAAAATTTAGCAGTCATGTTTGCATGTGAAAAGTTCAGGTCTTACATAGTTGATTCCAAAGTCACTATTCACACTGATCATGCTGCTATTAAGTACCTCATGGAGAATAAGGACGCTAAACCTAGACTTATCAGATGGATTCTCTTGCTACAAGAATTTGATCTACACGTTGTCGACAGAAAGGGTGTTGATAACCCAGTAGCAGATAACTTGTCTAGGTTGGAGAATGTTCTTGATGACCCACAAGCTATTGATGATAGCTTTCCCGATGAACAACTGAATGTCATCAATGCTTCATGTAGTGCAGCGTGGTATGCTGATTATGCAAACTATATCGTTGCCAAATACATACCACCTAGTTTCACATACCAGCAAAAGAAGAAATTCTTCTTTGACTTGAGACATTACTTTTGGGATGATCCTCGCCTTTATAAGGAAGGAGTAGATGGTGTTATTAGACGTTGTGTACCTGAACATGAACAGGGACCGATCCTACAGAAGTATCACTCCGAGGCCTACGGAGGACACCATGCGGGAGATAGAACTGCACACAAGGTATTGCAATCAGGTTTCTGTTGGCCCACTCTCTTCAAGGATGCCCGTAAGTTTGTCTTGTCTTGTGAAGAATGTCAAAGAATAGGTAATATTAGGAAACATCAGGAAATGCCTATGAACTATTCACTTGTCATTGAACCATTTGATGTCTGGGGCTTTGATTATATAGGACCTTTTCCCAAATCTAATGGGTATACTCATATCCTAGTTGCTCTTGATTATGTCACTAAGTGGATAGAAGCTATCCCCACTAGTAGTGCTGATCACAACACCTTTATCAGGATGCTGAAAGAAGTTATCTTCCCTAGATTTGGAGTCCCTAGATATCTAATGACCGACGGTGGTTCACACTTCATTCATGGTGCTTTCCGTAAAACGCTTGCTAAGTACGATGTCAACCATAGAATTGCGTCTCCCTATCACCCTCAGTCCAGTGGTCAAGTAGAGCTAAGTAGTAGACAGATTAAACTAATTCTGCAAAAGACTGTCAATAGGTCTAGAAAGAATTGGTCTAAGAAGCTCGATGATGCACTGTGGGCTTATAGAACTGCCTATAAGAATCCCATTGGCATGTATCCGTACAAAATGGTGTACGGTAAAGCATGTCACTTACCTCTTGAGCTAGAGCATAAAGCTTATTGGGCAATCAAAGAGCTCAACTTTGATTTCAAACTTGCCAGTGAGAAGAGGTTATTTGATATTAGCTCGCTTGATGAGTGGAGAACTCAGGCATATGAGAATGCCAAGTTGTTCAAAGAGAAGGTTAAGAGGTGGCATGATAAGAGGATACAAATGCGTGAGTTCAATGTAGGTGATTATGTCTTGCTATATAACTCTCGTTTAAGATTCTTTGCAGGCAAGCTTTTCTCTAAATGGGAAGGTCCCTATGTTGTTGAGGAAGTATATCGTTCCGGTGCTATCAAGATCACCAACACGGAAGGTAATTGTCCGAGAGTGGTAAATGGGCATAGAATCAAGCATTATATCTCAGGTACTCCCATAAATGTTGAAAGCAATATCATCAATACCATAACTCCGAAAGAATGCCTAAGGGACATTTATCAGCGTGTTTCAGACTCCGAAAATGAAGAGGTATGTGATTCGGTAAGAAATCAGAGTCCAAAACTTTTCCAATAGGAAATTTTCTCCGTTTTGGAATATTTGAAAAAATACAAAAATTGGAAGTAGTCCGGAAAGTGCGCGAGGAGGCGACAAGCCTGCACGGCGCGGGCCCACCCCTGGCCGCGCCGTGAGGGCTTGTGGCCACCTCGTGCGCCTCCCGGACTCCGTTTTCGTGCAGGGGACTCCTTCTGGTCTGGAAAAAATCATTATATATACTTCCGTTTGGTCTGACCCCTGCATCAGCAGAATTCCTGTGTTTTTCGTTTCGAGCCTGTTTCTGTTGCAGATCTAGATCGCTATGACTTCTCCAAAAGCTCTGAAGGACAAGATCTTCGAGAAAGTCATCAACCCCTACCTCGCAGGAGTGCTGCAACACCCTCAATCTATCGAGATGTGTGAGGGGATGTTGCACATCCGTGATGTTCAGGGGCCCAAGAAGACCGGATGCGTGGAGACGAGCCTCGAAGCAATGGAGCAACAAGTCTTCAAGTGCCAAGGGATGGTGGAGCGTGGACTCAACGCCAACCACATGATGATCACAGAGTTCACCAGCAAGCACAAGATTGATGTCAATGACATTGGGAAGCACCTCTCCAGGCTCTATGACAGGATTGATCAACTCCAGGGCCAGATCTATGACCTGCAAAACCAAAACTGTGAGTATTAGATTTAAATCAATACGGTTGGCTGCAAATTTGAGGATTCCGGAGACTCGTTCATCTTTCCATGATGGAGAACCTATGCCTTGGAAGACGGAGGATCAAACCCATGTTGCAACAACTCCACCATCACCACAAAAGGAAGACAACTGAGCATTGGTATGGGCAATCCCCTTGGCTTCCGCCAAGCTTGGGGGAGTTGCCCCGGTATCGTATCACCATCACATCTTTTGCCTTTACCTTTGTTTTAGTTTTCCTTTTCAGTTTTCTCTTTTTCTAGTAGAGCAAAAGTCTTAGTGTTTTAGTCTTGAGTTTTGCTTTGTGTCACCCCCCGATGTATTCTTGCTCGTGAGCCATATAATAAAGAGTGTCTTAGTTGAAGGGCTTTGCCTCTTGCCATGATCAAAAGAGTGAGAAAAGAACAAAATCATGAAAGATCATGTAGTGATCTTATGGCAAGTGATGGCTTCACATATAAAAAGAATGAGGATTGAAACTTGTTGAGGGTAGGCAAACGTAGACCTTGGTCATTGTTGCAATTAATTGGAAGTGATAAGGAAGGAGAGGTTCACATATAAATATATCATCCCTGACACGATCTATGATTGTGAACACCCACTAAACTATTACATGCCTATAGGTAGATGTTGGACAAGGAAGACAACGTAATGACTTATGTTTGCTTGGCTCTGAACAATGTTATATGATTAGAGATCCCTTAGCATGTGACGATTGCTTCCACCTCATATTAGCCAAAACTCCTGCACCAAGTAGAGACACTACTTGTGCATCCATAAACCTTCAAACAAGTTTTGCCATGAGTGTCCATCATACCTACCTATGGATTTAATAAGATCCCTCAAGTAAGTTTTCATCGGTGCAAGCAATAAAAATTTCTCTCTAATATGTATGATCTATTAGTGTGTGGAAAATAAGTTTTATACGAACCTGTGATGAGGAAGACATAAAAGCGACAGACTGCATAATAAAGTTCTTTATCACATGGGGCAATATAAAGTGACGTTCCTCCACACTAAGAGGGCACACATCCAAACCTCAAAAGTGCATGACAACCTCTGCTTCCCTCTGCGAAGGGCCTATCTTTTACCTTTACTTTTTGTCCCTGAAAGAGTCATGGTGATCTTCACCAATTCCTTATTTTGCCTTTGTCTTGGCTATCGTCATATGCTTGGGAAAGATCTATATTCATATGTCAACTTGGAGGTAGGCATTCATGAATTATTATTGTTGACATTACCCTTGAGGTAAGTAGTTGGGAGGCAAATATAAGCCCCTATCTTTCTCTGTGTTCAGCTGAAACTTTGATCTCATGAGTACCACGTGAGTTGTAGCAATTGTAGAGAACGAAAGAATGATTGAGTATGTGGATTTGCTTTACAAGCTCTTATTTGACTCTTTCTGGTGTTGTGATAAATTGCAATTGCTTCAATGACTAAAGGCTATTGGTTGTTACTTATCGGTAAGGTTCTTGATCCATGCTTTACTTTGTGAAGGAATTATCACTTTAGCATGAGAGATTATATGTTGGTATTGCTGTTTCGATCTTGATCATGATGCATGCATGTTCGTATCTTGTTTTGTCGACACCTCTCTCCCTAAACATGTGGACATATTTATTGAGCTCGGCTTTCGCTTAAGGACAAGTGAGGTCTAAGCTTGGGGGAGTTGATACGTCCATTTTGCATCATGTTTTCATGTTGATATTTATTGCTTCTTTTGCTATTATTTCACTTCACGGTACTATTGTTATGCCTTTTCTCTCTTATTTTGCAAGGTTTACATGAAGAGGGAGAATACCGGCAACTGGAATTCTAGCCTGAAAATGGAGCAAAGTTGAGATACCTATTTTGTGCAACTCCAAACGCCGTGAAAATCAACGGAGATTTTTTCCCAATTTATAAAAAATACTGGGTCGAAGAAGTGTTGGAGGAGCATCAGGGGGTGCCCACAAGCCCGCATGGCGCGTCCACCCCCCTAGGTCGCGCCATGGGGGCTTGTGGGCAGCCCACTGGCCCACTGGCCCCCCTCTTTTGCTATATGGAGGGTTTCGTCCAGGAAAAAATCAGAAGGGAGCTTTTTCGTGGTTTCGCCGCCGCCACGAGGCGGAAGTTGAGAAGAACCAATCTAGAGCTCCGGCAGGACGATCCTACCGGGGAAACTTCCCTCCCGGAGGGGGAAATCGTCATCACCAACACTCCTCTCATCGGAGGGGACTCGTCACCATCAACATCTTCATCAACACCATCTCATCTCCAAACCCTAGTTCATCTCTTGTAACCAATCTCTGTCTCGCGACTCCGATTGGTACTTGTAAGGTTGCTAGTAGTGTTGATTACTCTTTGTAGTTGATGCTAGTTGGATTACTTGGTGGAAGATTTTATGTTCAGATCCTTGATGCTACTCATTACACCTCTGATCATGATTATGATTATGCTTTGTGAGTAGTTACTTTTGTTCCTGAGGACATGGGATAAGTCATGCTAATAATAGTCATGTGAATTTGGTATTCGTTCGGTATTTTGATATGTTGTATGTTGTTTTTCCTCTAGTGGTGTTATGTGAACGTCGACTACATAACACTTCACCATTATTTGGGCCTAGAGGAAGGCATTGGGAAGTAGTAAGTAGATAATGGGTTGCTAGAGTGACAGAAGCTTAAACCCTAGTTTATGCGTTGCTTCGTAAGGGGCTGATTTGGATCCACTAGTTTAATGCTATGGTTAGACTTTGTCTTAATTCTTCTTTCGTAGTTGCAGATGCTTGCGAGAGGGGTTAATCATAAGTGGGATGCTTGTCCAAGTAAGGGCAGTACCCAAGCGCCAGTCCACCCACATATCAAACAATCAAAGTAACAAACGCGAATCATATGAACATGATGAAACTAGCATGACAGAAATTCTCGTGTGTCCTGGGGAGCGTTTTTCCTCCTATAAGACTTTGTCTAGGCTTCTCCCTTGCTACAAAAGGTTTGGGCCACTTTTCTACACCGTTGCTACTTTTGTTACTTGTTGCTTGCTACGAATCATCTCACTACACAATCACTCGTTACCGACAATTTCAGTGCTTGCAGATTTTTCCTTGGTGAACCACTTGTCAGATCCTTGTTCTCCTCGTTCGGTTCGACACTCTTACATATCGAAAGGACTACGATTGATCCCCTATACTTGTGGGTCATCAGCTGGCACGCGGAGAGGAAGAAGCCTGACGATGGAGATGATCCGAGGCTGAGACACCACGTAGATGGTAGCTAGTGGAGAGCATTTAACACCGTATATGGATTTGCTAAAGAAGATCCAAGGAACATCATGCTTGGTGCAAGTACCGATGGCATGAATCCGTTTGGAAACCAGAAGACCAACCACAGCACATGGCCCGTGTTTGTATGGATGTACAACCTCCCCCCATGGAAGTGCATGAAGACAAAGTACATACGCATGTGCATGCTGATTCAAGGGCCAAAACAACCGGGAAATAGTATTAACCTGTATATGGGGCTTCTGCAAGAGGAGCTAGACACGTTATGGAAATCATCAGCATGGACATGGGACGCCAGCAAAGGAGAGTATTTCCATATGAGAGCCGCACTGATGACGACGGTGCACGACTATCTCGGTTACGGGTACATCTCAGGCCACGTGTGCCACGGATACTGCGGATAATGGACAAGCACATCCGTGACACGCTTACTAGCCTCTGCAACTTCTTCGACGTTATGTATCGAAAGTCCACAAGTGTGAAGCAGCTCCGAAGGCTACATGAAGAGATCGTTGTCATACTGTGTGAGCTTGAGATGTACTTCCCGCCCGTGTTCTTTGACGTCATGGTGCATCTGTGTGTCCAGATCGTGGACGACATCATCGACCTCGGGCCGACATTCCTTCACAGCATGATGCCATTCGAGAGGATGAATGGGGTCATCAAAGGAATTGTTCGTAACAAGTCCCGTCCCGAAGGGAGCATCGTCCAGGGGTATCTGACGCATGAGTGCATCTCCTTTTGCGATAATTATATAAGCGTCGGAGACCCTGTTGTTGGTTTGCCCGTCAAGAAGCACGATGGGAAGCTCGAAGGAGATGGTCACAACAACGGCCGGAGGGAATTGAATGTGGACTACTCGGATCGACGGAATGACTTTGACAGGGCTAACTTAGTAGTGCTACAACACCTAGATGTGGTAGATGATTATGTGGCACGACACAAAGAAAGCATGGCAAAGAAGTACCGTGATAAGGGGATGCTCAAGAAGGACGACGAAGTTACTGTAGAGCACAACGCTACTTTCTTGCATTGGTTCAAAGATCAAGTTCTTGAAAATCCCACGGAAGAGGGCAGTTCGGACGGATTGCTCATACATGCCTTAGCACATGGCCCTACGCCCAAGCTCGCGACCTATCAGTCCTACGATATCAATGGGTACACGTTCTACACGGAGGCCAAAGACATGAACGGTGATTAGCAGAAATCCGGGGTGACAATTCAATGCGAGATCGACGCCAACAGCACAACTGAAAGATTCTACGAAAGGGTCAAAGAGATCTGGGAGCTTGACTATGCTGGAATGCACGATGCGACGATTTTCCGTGTCAGATGGGCCAAGGACGTCGTAAGAGAAAACAAGTATTTCACCACCATGTCTATACCCGAGCGAAGAGCACTCCCGTGAACGTTAACATCATCACCAAAAATGGGCCATGGGTGCACGCTAAGCACGTGACACAATGCTTCTTCATAACCGACCCCGCCAATCCCAGCCGTGTTGTCGTGAGGAGATCCAAAAGGAGCATCGTCAGAATGGATGGAGTCGCTAAGGAGGAAGACTACGACCAATACGGCAACCCGATAAGGGAAGATGACGATGACGATGAAGCATATGTGAAAAGAAGAATCAATACTACATGGCGGCGGAAAGATCGAACTCCATGGCTCCGGAAAAGTCACAAGGAGGGGCTCAATTACTCGGCAACGAACAAGAAAGGGAAGAAGCTCAATGTGAAACGTCGTCGACGCAGCTGATCAGAAACCTACATTTATATATTTGTATCTATTTTGTGTACGCACTTAAGTAACCGTTATCGGTCAACTGATATGTTACCACATGCATGGTTCCGGTGATATTCGCGCATTAGGGGAGAGGGAGACGCCGTCATCGTCGGGAGAAAAACAAATAATAAAAAGTAAAGAAAAGTAAGTAGAAAAGGAAAGAAAAATAATAAAAAGAAAAGAAAATTAATAAAAAGAAAGTAATAAAGAAAATAAAGGAAATAAAGTTAGCAGTAGCGCTGGGTCGGTACAAGCGCTACTGCTACTTAGTAGTAGCGCTCGTGTTAAACCAGAGCTATGGCTAACTGCTATAGCAGTAGCGCTGGAACTAAAAAAGCGCTACTACTAGTTTGAGTTAACCGTCGCACACGCTAAGTCCCCAATTCCTCCCTGCCGCCCCTGTTTCTTCCCTAATTCCTCCCCCCTCCGCCCGTGTCCACCCAGCGTCACCGACACCCCCAGCGCCGCCCTGACTCCTCCCCGCGCCACCCCTGACTCCTCCTCGCGCCGCCCCTGACTCCTCCCCATGCCGCCCCTGACTCCACCCAGCGTCGCCGTCGCCGCCCCGAGCTCTCCCATTGGCGCCGCCGCCTCTCCCTGTCGGCTAGGGTTGAGGTGAGGCCCCGGGAGGTACCCGACCCCCCACCTTTCTCTCTCTCTCAATCTCTCTCTCTCTCTCTCTCTCTCTGACACTGCTCTTTGGCAGCAGGTACCCAACCCCTCAACCCCCCCGGCAAGGTGCTCTTCGGCAGCAGGCTTTGGTATGCATTGTGATTAAAACCGTAGTTTGATACACTAATTTTGAACTAGTGGGCAGAAAGTTTGATGTTTTGAACTAGTGGGCAGAAAATGTGGCAAGAAAATAGTTTTCCCTAGTGAAACAAATTTGCCTTTCTCAGATTCGGTGTAGGTCATTGCATCCCTTTGCTAGTACTTGTGATGGTGTCAAGAGAATTCCATTTATTATTTTCTGTTTATATTTGTATAATTAATCTTGTGATGGTGTCAAGAGAATCCATTTATTATCCTCATGGTATCTGAGTGGCTTATGTTTTTGCAAAATGTTGGTTCATTTCCGTTCCGGCAAATTTTAGGTGCTCCATATGTCCACTTTTTAGCAAAGGTCATGCCAAAAATTTTGGCATGACTTGTGCTAGAAACTAGGACATATGGAGTACCCAGGATTTGCCGGAAGGGGAATGAATCAACATTCCGACCAAATATAGGCCCCTTTTTCTATTCATTGTATCTTTTATTTACAATTGTTACATAGGAAACATGTCTACCGACGCCGAAGTCGTGGGTGGTTCTGCTCACTCTACGGACCCCATTGAGGCAGCTGATGACCCACAAGTATAGGGGATCAATCGTAGTCCTTTCGATAAGTAAGAGTGTCGAACCCAACGAGGAGCAGAAGGATCTGGAAAGTGGTTTTCAGCAAGGAAATATCTGCAAGCACTGAAATTATCGGTAACAAGTGATTGTGTGGTGAGATGATCCGTAGCGAGCAACAAGTAACAAAAGTACCAACGGTGCAGCAAAGTGGCCCAATCCCATTTGTAGCAAGGGACAAGCCTGGACAAAGTATTATAGGAGGAAAAACACTCCCGAGGACACACGGGAATTTCTGTCATGCTAGTTTCATCATGTTCATATGATTCACGTTCGTTACTTTGATAGTTTGATATGTGGGTGTGATACGTCTCAAACGTATCTATAATTTTTGATGGTTTCATGTTGTTATCTTGTCATCTTTGGATGTTTTATGTACCTTTTATATCTTTTTTGGGACTAACTTATTAATTCAGTGCCAAGTGTCAGTTCCTGTTTTTTCTGTGTTTTTGGCTCTTTTCAGATCTGATTTTGGAACGGAGTCCAAACGGAATAAAATCCCTGAAATAAATTTTTCCCGAACGGAAGAAGATGAGGGGGCTTGAGGGCCAAGCCAGGAGAGCTACAGGGGGCCCACAAGCCATGTAGCCGCCACCAGGGGGCGGCGGCTAGCAGGCTTGTTGTTGGTGCATAGTTTATGCCTAAGTAATTTTGGTGATTGATGACAGTACCGTAAAGGACTAACCGTGTGTGTTAAGGTTTCAGATAACACACGTCAACGGCACAAGACGACTCGTGTCCTCATTCATGGAACGGAAGCACGACGCTCTCTACGTTCTCTTTATTTGAGTCATAGGAAAGCCGTACTATTAAGAGGGGATCCGTAGTGGAAAGGTTTGGGTGGAATCTATCTTTGCACGCGCACACTTCACATATTCTCCCTTACCTTCATCTTTGGTGTGGCCCCCGCCACTTTGTTTGTTGTCTCTTTGCAAAATGGTCCCCCGCGGTAGTACCGTTGGCCCTAGCGGTAGTACCGCTGGACTGCTAGCGGTAGTACCGCTGCAGCCAGCGGTAGTACCGCTAGCTGGCGGTAGTACCGCCCCTGGTCAGCGGTAGTACCGCTCCAGGAGCTTAGTACCGCTTTCCTAGCGGTTGTTCGTGGACGGACCATTTTGCGAAGACTTTCTTGGCGGTAGTAGTGCTTTTGCACTACCAGGGGCTCAACGGTAGTACCGCTGGTGTCAGCGGTAGTACTGCTGCATCCAGCAGTAGTACCTCCAGGCGGCGGTAGTACCGCCCCTGGTCAGCGGTAGTACTGCTGGAGTGCGAGCGGTAGTACCACTGCAGCCAGCGGTAGTACCGCTGGAGCTCGAGCAGAGAGTGGGAAAACGGTCTGATCCCCCCCCACTATATAAAGGGTTCTTCTAGCTGAGGAACCTTATCTCTTACCTCTCTAAGCTCCATTGTTGCGCCCCAAGCTCAAAAGTGCCCGATCTCTCTCCCTAGCCAATCAAACTTGTTGATTCTTTAGGGATTGCTTGAGAAGGCCTAGATCCACACTTCCACCAAGAGAAATGTTGATTCCCCCACCAATCCCTTGCGGATCTTGTTACTCTTGGGCGTTTGAGCATCCTAGACGGTTGAGGTCACCTCGAAGCCATATTCCATTATGGTGAAGCTTCGTGGTCTAGTTGGGAGCCTCCAAGCTTTGTGTGGACTTGCCCCAACCTTGTTTGTAAAGGTTCGGTCGCCGCCTTCAAGGGCACCTATAGTGGAATCACGGTACCTTGCATCGTGCGAGGGCGTGAGGAGAATACGGTGGCCTTAGTGGCTTTTTGGCGAGCATTGTGCCTCCACACCGCTCCAACGGAGACGTACTTCCTGTCAAAGGGAAGGAACTTCGGTAACACATCCTCGTCTCCATCGGTTCCACTTGTGGTTATCTCTATCCTTTACTTTGTATTTGCTTATGCTTGTGACTTTATCTTACTTGTCTTAATAGCTCTCGTTGTTAGCTTCTTTAGGGTTCACCTCATTGTCGTATTATTTGTGAACCCGTATCGTGTTTTCCTTAACTTGCCAAGATTAATTAAAAAGTGGTCGTTCTCTATTCACCCCCATCTAGCCAACCATATCGATCCTTTCAATTGGTATCAGAGCCACGTCTCTTTATTAAGGGTTTAACCACCCGAGGAGTATGGAAGGCGGAGAGGAAATTAACCATGGGCAACCCGAGGACATGGACTTGACTTCTGTCACAAGGGACGACTTGAATACGGCTATGGCAGCCCTCAAGACGTCCTTGACGAACGAAGTCAAGACCATGCTTAAAGAGTTAATTGAGGGTCTTAAAAGTTCACCCGAACCGGCTATAGTGGTTAAACCCACCATCACCGATTCGGAGGCCAACTCCTCTAAGGAAGCGGCTGAAGGTATGCAACCTGCTTCATCTCACGAAAAGGATGGGACTAGAACATATGCCTCAGTTCCGCCCCCCATGGTCTATGGAGGACCCGTTCCCGCACCTCGTCTTAATCCTGTTGGTCCTCCTCCTAAGCTTGTGAAAGGTGACTTTGCTAACTGGGTATTTTCTATTAAGTCTCATTTGAATCATAGCTCAACAAACTTGTGGAGAATTATCGATCAAGGATATTATCCCCATGACCCAAGCAACCTCACTCCAAGAGAAGATGTGGACAATCAATATAATCACTCTGCGTTGTTTATTCTCCAGTCTGCTGTGCCACCTGAAGATCTTCCCCACTTACGTCCCTTCACGTTGGCCAAGGATTGTTGGGAGCATATTATGGTATTGTACAAGGGAAGCTCAAGCATTCAACGATCCAACTATAAAGTGATACTTGATAAGGCCGATGAGTTTGTGATGAAGGAAGACGAGGACCCTCGTGATCTCTATCGGAGGGTGACTGCTATTGCTGTGGCGCTAAAGGATCATGGGAGTAAGGATGTGGATGATACATGGGTCAAGCGCAAGTTCCTCAAAGCCATCATGCCTTTCAACAAAGCCATGTCATCTGTCATTCGTCAGCGGCCAGACTTCCACTCCTTGTCTTCCAGTGAGGTGTTGGATGAGTTCATTGCAATGTCAATCATGAACGAAACAGCCGACAATGCACTTGCTCGTGTTCGATCAAAGACAACTTCACCCAACCTTGCGTTGAAAGCAAGAGCAATGCTTGAAGAAGAAGAAGAAGAAGATGAGGAAGAGGAGAGCTGCCCTGAAGACACAAAGTATGCCTATCATGAGCACATGGCTCTTGCATCAAGGCAATTCTGGGGCAATAAAAGGAACTCAAGACCCACCTTCACCAAGAACAACTCGAGTGGATTCAAACCCAAACAACGAGTAAGGACATGTTATAACTGTGGCAACGTGAGTCACTTCGTGGCAGAATGTCCCTATGAGAAAAGGGAAGACAACGGAGGCAAGCTCATTCGCAAAGACAAAACCAAATCATTTCCAATCAAGAACAACTTTGTGAAGAAACCTCACCCAAAAGGGATGGTGGCCCTGGAAGAGTATCCTTCCGATGATGATGGTGATGATGATGATACAGTGGCAATGGCAACTGTTGCCATTGCCACTACCTCTTCCCAGAAGGTGTCTCTCTTCAACGCCCCCAACGAGAGCCACATCACCAAGTGCCTCATGGCAAAAGGTATCAATCAGGTAACTCCCATCATTAAGACCAACATTGCTTCTGCTCCTTCATTGTTAAATTGTGTTGAAGATAGTGATGTTGGGGAACTTAATGAGCATGATCTTGATAAGTTTCTGTGCACTATTAAGGGAGAACCCAAGAAGCACTTTGTTGCTCTTTTGGAACAACTGGGTGAGGCCACTGACCTCATTGAGTCTCATGAGGAGACCATCTCCGAGGTTCAGGGACATAGTCGTGGCTATGCCGATGAAATTGCCGAATTATCTAGTGCTCTAGAAGAGGAGCGCACTCTTCGTTTGGCTTTTGAGGACTCATATAACGATGCGCTAAAATGCAAAAGAAACTAGATCATGATGTTGTTCTTACTCGCATGCTTAAATCTGAAGAGTATGCTCTTGGGGTTGGCCATGACAGACTCAAAGAGGAGTTTGACATACTTGACAAGGCCCACAAAGCCTTGAAAGGTGCTCATTTCTCTCTGAAAGAGTTTCATGATCAACTCCAAGCAAAGCTTACCAAGGAGATCTCTACTTGTCCTCCCTTTGTGTTAATTGATAATACTTGTGCAACTAACCCCTGTTGTGAGCATGTTCATCTTGTGGATTAAAATGCCAACTTAAAGGAGAAACTTGAGAAGGGCCTTGTAGCATGCATACAAGGTGAGAAGAGTCTAAACGATCTCTTGAGCACTCAAAAGGGTGTTGTAGGAAAGGAAGGACTTGGACTTACCTCCAAGTCAAAAGGTAAAAGGAAGAACAAGAACAAACGATCTCTCACTCTCATGGACATCTTTGTCAAAGAGGGTGAGGGGACTCAGAAGGTGAACAGGAACAAGGTGGACTATGGGAACCCCAAGAAGGGCAAAACCGTTCCTACTAACACAACCGGCAAACTCAATTCTTCTTATGTTTTGTGTTGTGCTAGTGATGGGCATGTTTATGCCAGATTTGTTGGTTCCTACGATGAGGATATTGAATGGGCTATCTGGGTTCCTAAGACCCTTATCTCTAACATGAAAGGACCCATTAAAAAATGGGTACCTAAAACCAAGCCTTGATTTATTGCAGTAGTTTGCTTCCTGTGGGGTGTCATGGTTGCTCGATAGTGGAGCAACAAATCATATGACCGGAAGCAAGGACTTAGTGGTGGATGTGCATCCTTATCCATCTATGCCCACCCATGTCCAATTCGCCGATGCACCCTCTTCGAAGGTATTGGGATTTGGTAAGGTGGTCGTCTCTCAAGATTTATCTATTGAGAAGGTCATGCTTGTTGAGTCACTTGCCTACAATTTACTTTCGGTTCGTCAACTTGCAATTATGGGTTTTTCCACATTCTTTAATATTGACACTGTGGTCCTCCTAAGGAGCAAGACTCTTAAAGTAGCCTATGTTGGACATGTCAAAAATGGTCTTTATGTGGTGAACTTCTCAAAGCGACCCACTAAGACTGTGACATGTTTAATGGCTAAAGTTGACGTGGGCTGGCTTTGGCATCGCCGTTTAGCTCATGTCAATATGAGATCTTTGCAAAGTCTTCTGACAGGGGACCATGTTCGTGGACTAACAAATGTGAGCTTTGCTATAGATCGTGTTTGCAGTGCCTGCATTGAAGGAAAGATTCATGAAACTGCTCATCGTCCAACGACTCTTATCTACACTAAGAGGCCATTGGAACTTCTCCATATGGATCTGTTTGGTCCTCCATCATTTGATAGTCTTGGAGGCAGAAAGTATTGCTTAGTGATTGTTGACGACTACTCAAGATATACCTGGGTATATTTCTTTAAAAGGAAGAGTGAAACTCAACAAACGGTCATCAACTTTGCTAATGAAGCGCAACGTCAACATGAAGCAACGATCTTGATGATTAGGAGTGACAACGGCACCGAGTTCAATAACTACACCTTAGATGAGTTTCTAGGTGATGAGGGAATAAAGCACCAATATTCTGCACCATATACCCCTTAGCAAAACGGCGTGGCTGAAAGGAAGAACCGGACCTTGATAGACGCTGCAAGGACAATGATGGCAGAATTCAAATCTCCATATAACTTCTGGGCAGAGGCCATCAACACAGCATGTCATGCATCCAATCGGCTCTACATCCGCAAAGGCTTGAACAAGACTCCGTATGAGATTCTAACTGGAAACAAACCCAATCTCAAGTACTTCCGGGTATTCGGTTGTAAGTGTTTCATTCTCAAGAAAGGAGCACGGTTAGCTAAATTTGATTCTAGAGCACTTGAGGGTATCTTTGTTGGTTATGCTACAAACTCTCATGCTTACCGTGTCCTCAACAAGTCCACCGGACTAATTGAGGAGACGTGTAACATAGAGTTTGATGAAAATAATGGCTCCCAAGTGGAGCAAAGTGGTCTTTGTGATGTAGGTGATGAAATTCCTCCCCAAGCCATAAGAAGAATGGGGATTGGTCAAATACTCCCCATTGAGGATCCCCTTGTGGCCGAAGGAGAAGGACAATGCTCTACTCAAGTGGAGCCATCACCCCCACAAGCCCCACACGCTTCCGATGAACAAAGAGAAGACTCTCAACAAGTTGAACAAGCTCAAGTTCAAGATCAATTGCCCAACAATGGTGATGTGTCCCATGATATTCAAGCACTACCCCAAGACTCCGAACCTGCTCATGATCAAGATCAAGTGCAACCCCGAAATCCAGACCAAGTAGAAGCACAAGATCAAGATCAAGAGCAACCACTAATACAAGAACAAACTAGTGAACCTGCTCAAGTCGAAGGACAAGATGATCAGGAGATTGTCTCACAATTCCCTTCTGGAGCTCCAACAGCCGGCCGAAGACACACGGGCAAGCAAAGGAAACAAGTCGATGCTCCTCCGTTATCTAATGAAGAACTCTTGGAGCGTCGAGCAGCCAAGAATGCGAACAAGCTGAGAGTCAAGTCACATCTTATGAAGAATGTACTTGGCAGTTTAAAAAGGGGAGTATCCACCCGTCAACAGCTTTGGAATTATTGTGAGCATCACGCGTTTGTCTCGTATTGTGAACCTCAACAGGTACAGGAAGCGCTCGATGACGAGGATTGGCTTATGTCCATGCACGAAGAACTTAACAACTTCGAGCGCAACCAAGTCTGGGATTTAGTGCCTCGGCCAACGGAGGAACATAATGCCATCGGGGCCAAATGGATATTCAAGAACAAGCAAGATGCCAATGGAATTGTGATTCAAAACAAGGCAAGATTGGTGGCTCAAGGCTACTCCCGAGTCGAGGGTATCGACTACGGTGAAACCTTTGCCCCTGTTGCTCGTCTAGAATCTATTCGCATGTTGCTTGCATTTGCTTCTCATCATAACTTCAAATTACAGTAAATGGATGTGAAAAGTGCCTTTCTTAATGGTCCTTTGAATGAGTTGGTCTATGTCAAACAACCCCCGGGATTCGAACATCCCAAGCTCCCCAATCATGTGTACAAACTTAATAAGGCACTCTATGGCCTTAAACAAGCCCCACGCGCGTGGTATGAGTATCTTACCGAGTTGTTACAAGATCGTGGGTTTGAAATTGGGAAGATAGATCCCACTCTTTTTACTAAGAGGGTTAAAGGGGATTTGTTCATATGCCAACTATATGTTGATGATATTATCTTTGGTTCTCCTAACATTTCATTCAATGAAGAATTTCTGCGCTAATGACTGAGAAGTTTGAGATGTCCATGATGGGAGAGTTGAAGTTCTTCCTCGGGTTCGAGATCAGACAAGGTCTAGAAGGGACATTCATCAAACAAGCCAAGTACACTCAAGACATGCTCAAACGGTTCGAGCTCGAAGATGTCAAACCGGTCAAGTTCCCCATGCCAACAAGATGCAAGCTTGACAGTGATCCCAATGGTAAAGCAGTGGATCAAAAGGTATACCGCTCCATGATTGGATCCCTCCTTTACCTTTGTGCATCTAGACCGGATATTATGTTGAGTGTAGGGATATGTGCACGGATTCAATCCGCACCAAAAGAAAGTCATTACATGGCTGTTAAGCGAATCTTTCGATATTTGGC
This sequence comes from Hordeum vulgare subsp. vulgare, assembly GCF_904849725.1. Taxonomy (NCBI): domain Eukaryota; kingdom Viridiplantae; phylum Streptophyta; class Magnoliopsida; order Poales; family Poaceae; genus Hordeum; species Hordeum vulgare. Next base: position 85,787,242 of record NC_058520.1, read on the forward strand.
TCATACCCCAAACTTTGGCCTCTGGTATCCCAAAGGAGCAAACTTCAATCTAGTTGGCTATTCTGACTCAGATTGGGCAGGAGATTGTGTGGAGAGGAAGTCAACATATGGAGGATGCCAATTCCTTGGTCGCTCTTTGGTAAGTTGGTCTTCAAAGAAGCAGAATTGCGTCTCTCTATCATCCACCGAAGCCGAGTATGTGGCAGCTGCAAGTTGTTGTGCACAATTGCTATGGATGAGGCAGACTTTAAAGGATTACGGTGTCACTTGTGACAAAGTGCCTCTTCTATGTGACAATCAAAGTGCTATCAAGATTTCCCTCAACCCAGTGAAACATAGCAAAACCAAGCATATTGATATTCGCCATCACTTCATTCGTGAACATATCAAGCTAGGTGATATTGAGGTTCACTTCATCCACACTGAAGAGCAACTTGCAGATATTTTCACTAAGCCCCTAGATGAAGCAAGGTTCCGGGAGTTAAGGCATGAGCTAAATATCATTGATTCAAGTAATGTGGATTGAAGCTAGGCACGTTGCACCTCACTATGCATTCTATCTTGTTCTAGATGTAGGCATGGACATAGGGGGAGTGTCGTTCTCTCAATGAACTTTCCCTCCCCCCATTATGCATAAATCGATCTAGTCTTTCACTTTAGCCATTGTCAAATGGCACTTGTGCTTCAAAGACGAGCATTGGTCATGAACCCAAGGATAATTCTTCGCGGTGTCATACCATTGTCTCAAACATAGGTGGCCTCGGCCACCGCCCCTCCATCCTTTCTTTTGTATAGAAGAAAGGATATACAATGACAAGTTAGTACATTTTTCTAAATGCTATCTCATCTTTTACTTACTTGTCATGTGCCCAAGTTCGTCTCTTTTCCTAAGACGCGTTGCGACATTTGCAGCGGTACTACCGCCAGGACCCCAGTGGTACTACCGCCAGGGGTAGCGGTACTACCGCCAGGACCCCAATGGTACTACCGCCAGGAGTAGCGGTACTACCGCCAGGACCCCAGCGGTACTACCGCGAGGTATGGCGGTACTACCGCCAGGATTCCCATCTAACACGACCGGCTAGGAAATTTTTAGGGCTGCCTCAAGGGGGAGCGGTACTACCGCCAGGACCCCAGGGGTACTACCGCTGCATCTGGCGGTACTACCGCCAGGTAGCGGTAGTACCGCTAGGTCCTCAGCGGTACTACCCTGGCCCGTACCCCTTGGGCTATATAAAGGAGGGGGACCCGTTTTTCTCAGCCTGTTTCTTCTTCCTCGCGGCTCCTCCCTCCCCTAGCCCGAAATCTCCCTGTTTGGATCTCGTTTCGTGGAGCTCCTTCTCTCCGTTGGATTGGAAGGGTTGCTCCACCTCTCCTTCCTCCTCCAAGAGCCATGAATCCCGGTAAAGCTCCTCCCTTCTTCTATTTGGTTGATGTTCTTGTTCTAGGGATAGGAGGATTGGGGATTGGATCCATGTCTTTGATCTTGTGCCTTGTTCTTGGATGGCATGAAGGAGATATTTGAGGGGAGTGTAGGTCCTATGGATTGTTGTTGATTATGTTGCCATGCCCTAGGATTTACTTGTTTTAGATCTAGCACTTGAACTATGTTTGGATTAGATCTAAAACTTGCTCTCTTGCCTAGGCATGTACTTATTTCGGTGATACTTGTGATCCTCATGTAAAGTAGGGCTGGGGTGGAGTTCTTAGTGTTCATATACAGCCCATGCCCTCGTAACGATTTTTATTTGTCAGATCTGAAAGTCAAACCCCAGCGGTACTACCGCCAGGGGTAGCGGTACTACCGCCAGGGGTAGCGGTACTACCGCTAGGCCCCAGCGGTACTACCGCCAGGGGTAGCGGTACTACCGCCAGGAGCATTCACTGTGTATTCTTTTTATGTGCTTGGCAATGAGTGTTTATTTTTCTGCTTTTTCAAGATTCATTGCCTTGACTCTTTTTGTCGCCTCTTTTTGCTGTGTGTTCTGTGTCACAGGTAGTTCTCGCCGTTCGAACCCCCCACGGGACATGCAGTCAAAGCAGTATCGCAACCAAGAGGCTCCCGAGGGGTCTGCCACCTCAGGTCTACAACCCAAAAAGCAGTCCTTCAAGAAGGTCGCACACAAGGATAAGAGGATCAATGTCCGAACAATGTCCCCCAAGGACTTTCTGCAGTTTCGCACTCAGAACCACTACCTCAACGAGAGGGCTGTGATCAAGGATGTTGACCATGTCTGGGCAAGGGATCAGTCCAGGATCTACCGTGATGTTGTCGCGCATTTCAAGAAAAACTATGTCTCCGTTCAGTGGATTGACCTAGCTCATCTTCGGCGGAACCCGAACTATTTTGGTGATGCCCTATCTCTGATTGACAAACTGGGCATCAAGGACATCATCACCTACAAGACAGATTTTGACCCCACTGCTGTTGCTCAGTTCTATGTCATGGTCCACTTCTCTCCTGATGACGAGCGCTCTATGGTGTGGATGACTGGGTCTCAGAAGATGACCGGTACCTGGCGTGAATTCATGCAATTCCTCAACATTGACTTCCACGGAGCTGACACTCCACTTGGGCTGCGTCCTCATGCTGCAGCCCCCACCGATAGGGCCCCCGCAAAGGACAGATTGCAGAAACTCTATGTGAGGAAGGGTGTGCTCCCCAAGCATCTGGACATCATGCATCGGATCCTTCGCAACACCCTCTTCCCTCGCATTGGTAACTTCGACGAGGTTCATGGCTCCTTGGCTGAGATGCTGCTGCTGTGTGAGGAGGCTATGTCTAAGGAGTCTGCCGCTCTGGATATTTCTGATGTGATGTTCACGGAGCTCTGGAACTGCATCATCATGTGTAAGGTTCCCATCTACGGGCCCTATCTGTTCGCATATATTCGTCATAAGTGGCAAGAGGCTTTTCCGGAGGAGGTGCTCTACGCTCAGTCTGACTACATTGTGCACGACCCGATCAAGCTTCGCGTCAAGGACAAATGGGCCAACCCATCAACTTCCTCTCAGCACATGGATACTGACACAGAGACTACTGCTGATAGAGGAACCGCCTCTCAGTCCCGCTCTTCTGCCATGCCATCTTGGGCCATCAAACTGCAGGATAAGATGAAGACTCTATTCTATATGCAGGCTAAGGGTCAGTACCAGACGTACGTGGCTCAGAAGGAGAGCCGCCAGAGGCACAAGCGTGTTCTCAGGACCCTTGTTGTGGACATCTCCAGCGGATCCGAGGACGACATCACTCCAGAGGCTACATGGATGCAGGCTCAAGGATACTAGTGGTCTGGCGATGAGGCGGCAGAGGAGGAGCAGGACGATCAGGAGGGTACCGACGAGTCTGGCGATGCTGAGGATGAGGAGTAGCTACCTGTGGCATTAGGTGTGCCCCTTTTTGGTGTCTTGTGCCAAAGGGGGAGAGAGTCTAGGAGCTGGATTTGCTTTCATAGTCGAACTTTGCTTTGCTTTGCTTTCTTTCGTGTGGTTTGCTTCGAACTTGGTTTGCTTCTAGTTTGCTATCATTTGTGAGACATGAACTTATGTGAGATTTATTTCCATCATATGCTGTGAGTCATATGCCCCGTATTGTCATATATCTCTATCCTTTTGTTCTCATATTATTCTCTGTGCAAATCCGGTATTGTCATCAATCCACCAAAAAGGGGGAGATTGTTGGGGCATAGTTTATGCCTAAGTAACTTTGGTGATTGATGACAGTACCGTAAAGGACTAACCGTGTGTGTTAAGGTTTCAAATAACACACGTCAACGGCACAAGACGACTCGTCTCCTGATTCATGGAACAGAAGCACGGCGCTCTCTACGTTCTCTTTATTTGAGTCATAGGAAAGCCGTACTATTAAGAGGGGATCCGTAGTGGAAAGGTTTGGGTGGAATCTATCTTTGCACGTGCACACTTCACATATTCTCCCTTACCTTCATCTTTGGTGCGGCCCCCGCCACTTTGTTTCTTGTCTCTTTGCAAAATGGTCCCCAACGGTAGTATCACTGGCCCTAGCGGTAGTACCGCTGGACTGCTAGCGGTAGTACCGCTGCAGCCAGCGGTAGTACCGCTAGCTGGCGGTAGTACCGCCCCTGGTCAGCGGTAGTACCGCTCCAGGAGCTTAGTACCGCTTGCCTAGCGGTTGTTCATGGACGGACCTTTTTGCGAAGACTTTCTTGGCGGTAGTAGTGCTTTTGCACTACCAGGGGCCCAGCGGTAGTACCGCTGGTGTCAGCGGTAGTACAGCTGCATCCAGCAGTAGTACCGCCAGGCAGCGGTAGTACCGCTGCAGTGCCAGCGGTAGTACCGCTGGAGCTCGGGCAGAGAGTGGGAAAACGGTCTGATTTCCCCCCACTATATAAAGGGTTCTTCTAGCTGAGGAACCTTATCTCTTACCTCTCTAAGCTCCATTGTTGTGCCCCAAGCTCAAAAGTGCCCGATCTCTCTCCCTAGCCAATCAAACTTGTTGATTCTTTAGGGATTGGTTGAGAAGGCCTAGATCCACACTTCCACCAAGAGAAAAGTTGATTCCCCCACCAATCCCTTGCGGATCTTGTTACTCTTGGGTGTTTGAGCATCCTAGACGGTTGAGGTCACCTCGAAGCCATATTCCATTGTGGTGAAGCTTCGTGGTCTAGTTGGGAGCCTCCAAGCTTTGTGTGGAGTTGCCCCAACCTTGTTTGTAAAGGTTCGGACGTCGCCTTCAAGGGCACCTATAATGGAATCACGGTACCTTGCATCGTGCGAGGACGTGAGGAGAATACGGTGTCCTTAGTGGCTTTTTGGGGAGCATTGTGCCTCCACACCGCTCCAACGGATACGTACTTCTTGTCAAAGGGAAGGAACTTCGGTAACACATCCTCGTCTCCATCGGTTCTACTCGTGGTTATCTCTATCCTTTACTTTGTATTTGCTTATGCTTGTGACTATATCTTACTTGTCTTAATAGCTCTCGTTGTTAGCTTCTTTAGGGTTCACCTCATTGTCGTATTATCTGTGAACCCGTATGGTGTTTACCTTAACTTGCCAAGATTAATTAAAAAGTGGTCGTTGTCTATTCACCCCCCCTCTAGCCAACCATATCGATCCTTCAATATGCTTGCATCTGCGCTTGCTGAAATCTAGTGATATGGATCCTCATCCACTTGCTAATCTCTTTAAGAGATCCAATTATGTTGATCCAATTGCTAGTAAGTTGAGTGCACTTGACTTTTTCTATGGAGTTTTGCTTGAGATGCGTGAATCTGAAAATCATGATGAAGAAATTCATGAAGTGATTCATGAGGGCTCCTTGAATGAAAAGCATGATTGCAATGGTTTCACTATAAATTCTATTAGTGATAATCATGCTAAAAATATGCAAAACCCTAAGCTTGGGGATGCTAGTTTTGCTTTGTCCACTACTTGTTGCAATAATCATGATTGGGGTGATGATCTTTCTTATGATCTTGAAAATTTGTTCAAGCCTCATGATGATTATGATATTTGCAATAATATTTAAAGTGGGTTTGGAGAAGTCATGACTTTAGTTGATGATAATCCCACTATTTTTGAAGAGCATCAACTTTGCATGCATGTGGATCATCAAAAGAATATCCTATGTGATAGTTACATTGTTGAATTCGAATGCGATCCCACATGTAATTATTATGAGAGAGGAAAATATGGTGGTAGAAACTTTCATACCACTAAATCACCTCTCATTATGTTGAGATTGTTATTGTCTCTTTCTTCTTCCTTGCATATGGCAACTATTGGTTGTCTTGACAATCTGTTTTCCTATAAAATGCCTATGCATAGGAAGTATGTTAGACTTAGATGTGATTTTCACATGCTTTATGATGCTCTCGTTGTGCTTCAATTCTTGTCTTTTGTGTGAGCATCATTGAATTATCAATGCCTAGCTAAGGGCGTTAAACAATAGCGCTTGTTGGGAGGCAACCCAATGAATCTATCCTTTTTCTTTCTATTTTGTGTTTTCCACACTTTCATAATTCTGTTATGATTGTGTTTTTTGTGTTTCTTTTTGCGTTTGTGCCAAGCAAAACCGTTATGATTAGTCTTGGGGATGATTGTTTGGTCATGTCGGAAAAGACAGAAACTTTCTGCTCATGAAAATAATTTTAATTTTTTTCTGTAAGAGCTTTTGAGTTGATTCTTTTTGCTGCTGACTGCTACGCAAATTCTTTAGACTTTCGTAATTTTTCAGAATTTTTGAATTACCAGAAGTATACGAAATTAACAGATTGCTATAGACTGGTCTGCTGTTAACAGATTCTGTTTTTGTTGTGTTGGTTGCTTATTTTGATGAAACTATGGATAGTATCGGGGGGTATTAGCCATGGAATATTGAAAATACAGTAAGCCAACATCAACATAAGTAGAATTTAAGTTTGCTATAGTACCTAAGGAAGTTGTGGTTTGCTTTCTTATACTAATGTTATCACGAGTTTCTGTTTAAGTTTCTGTTTAAGTTTCGTGTTGTGAAGTTTTCAAGTTTTGGGTGAAGTTCTTATGGACAAAAAGATAAAGAGTGGCAAGAGCTCAAGCTTGTGTATGCCCAAGGCACCCCAAGAGATTCAAGGATGCTGTCAAAGCCTAAGCTTGGGGATGCCCGAGGAAGGCATCCCCTCTTTCGTCTTCAATCCATCGTTAACGTTACTTGGGGCTATATTTTTATTCACCACATGTTATGTGTTTTGCTTGGAGCGTCTTGTATCGTAGGACTCTTTTATTTTTGTTGTGTCACAATCATCCTTGTTGCACACCTAGAGATAGAGACATGCACTCACCGTGATTTTGTCGAGCTTCACTTATATCCTTTGGTAGACAATTCAGCTCACATGTGCTTCACTTATATCTTTTGAGCTAGTTGATGTTTCTCTATATGCTTCACTTATATCTTTTAGAGCACAGCGGTGCGTGGCTTGGTAGTTGATCTATGCTTTGAAAGCAGTCTCAAAGGGGATAGTTATCCAAAGGGATACGAAAACTTCCACCTTCATGTGCATTGAATAGTTAGAGAAGTTTGATTCATCTCAATTAGTTTTGAGTTGTGGTTGTGGTAATATTGAAGTTATGCTAGTAAGGTGTTGTGGATCTAGAAATACTTGTGTTGAAGTTAGTGAATCCCGTAGCATGCACGTATGGTGAACCGCTATGTGATGAAGTCTGAGCATGATTAGTCTATTGATTGTCATCCTTTGTGTGGCGGTCGGGATCGCGCGATGGTTTATACCTACCAACCCTTCCCCTAGGAGTATGCGTTGAATGCTTTGTTTCGATTACTACTAAAACTTTTGCAACAAGTATATGAGTTCTTCATGACTAATGTTGAGTCCATGGTTTAGATGCACTTCCACTTTCCACCATCACTATCTTCTTAGTGTCGTGTAACTTTCGCCGGTGCACAAAACCCACCATTAGCCTCCCTCAAAACAGCCACCATACCTACCTACTACGGCTTTTTCAAAGTCATTCCGAGATATAGTGCCATGTGACTACCACCATGACATGTGCTACCACTTCTACATTTCCATTGCATGATCATAAGATAGCTAGCATGATGTTTCCATTAATGTCTATGCCATGCTAGATCTTTGTCACAGTACACTACCGAAGGCATTCCATATAGAGTCATCGTTTCTCTAAGTTTTGAGTTGTAAGTGTGATGATCATCATTGATGGAGCATTGTCCTATGTGAGGAAATAAAAGAGGTCAAAGATGCCCACCAAAAAAAAGAGGCCAAAGAGCCCACCAAAAAAATGATGAGAGAAAAAGAGAGAAGGGACAATGCTACTATCCTTCCACACTTGTGCTTATTAAGCACCATGATCTTCATGATTGAGAGTCTCTCGTTTTGTCACCACCATATAGCTAGTGGGAAATTTTCATTACATAACTTGGCTTGTATATTCCAATGATAGGCTTCCTCAAAATTGCCTTAGGTCTTTGTGAGCAAGCAAGTTGGATGCACACCCACTAGTTTTCTTTAAGAGCTTTTACATACTCTTAGCTCTAGTGCATCATTTGTATGGCAATCCCTACTCATTCACATTGATATCTATTGATGAGCATATCCACAGCTCATTGATATGCCTAGTTAATGTGATCATCTTTTCCTTGTTTGTGTTGCAACCTCCACCACACTCCACACCACTTATAGTGCTAAAACCATGGCTCACGCTCATGTATTGCGTGAGAGTTGAAAAGGTTTGAGAAAGTAAAGGTGTGAAAACTATTACTTGGCCAATACCTGGGTTGTGCATGATTTAAATTCGTTGTGCAATGATGATAGAGCATAGCCAGACTATATGCTTTTGTAGGGATTACTTTCTTTTGGCCTTGTTATTTTGAAAGTTCATGATTACCTTGCTAGTTTGCTTGAATTATTATTGTTTCCACGTCAATAGAAAACTATTGTTTTGAATCTAATGGATCTGAACATTCACGTCACATAAGAGAGTTACAAAGGACATCTATGCTAGGTAGCATGAAAGCATCAAAAATTCATTCTTTATCACTTCCCTACTCGAGGACGAGAAGGGGTTAAGCTTGGGGATGCTTGATACGTCTCAAACGTATCTATAATTTTTGATGGTTTCATGTTGTTATCTTGTCATCTTTGGATGTTTTATGTACCTTTTATATCTTTTTTGGGACTAACTTATTAATTCAGTGCCAAGTGCCAGATCCTGTTTTTTCTATGTTTTTGGCTCTTTTCGGATCTGATTTTGGAACTAAGTCCAAACGGAATAAAATCCCCGAAATAAATTTTTCCCGAACGGAAGAAGATCAGGGGGCTTGAGGGCCAAGCCAGGAGAGCTACAAGGGCCACAAGCCCTATAGCCGCCACCAGGGGGCGGCGGCTAGCAGACTTGTGGCCTCCCTGGCGCCCCCCTGACCTAGCTCCTTCGCCTATATATTCCCTAAAATACAGAAAAAATCAGGGAATCCATGAAAACACTTCTCCGTCGCTGCAATCTTCCGTTTCCGCGAGATCTCATCTGGAGACCCTTCCCGGTGCCCTTCCGGAGGGGACGTTGGAGTTGGAGGGCTTCTACATCAACATCATCGCCCCTCCAATGACTCGTGAGTAGTTCACTTCAGACCTACGGGTCCGTAGTTAGTAGCTAGATGGCTTCTTATCTCTCTTGGATCTTCAATACAAAGTTCTCCATGATCTTCATGGAGATCTATCCGATGTAATCCTCTTTGGCGGTGTGTTTGTCGAGATCCGATGAATTCTGGATTTGTGATCAGATTATATATGATATATATTTGAGTCTTTGCTGATTTCTTATATGCATGATTTGATATCCTTGTAAGTCTCTCCGAGTCTTGGGTTTTGTTTGGGAAACTAGATCTATGATTCTTGCAAAGGGAGAAGTGCTTGGTTTTGGGTTCTTACCATGTGATGACCTTTCCCAGTGATAGTAGGGGCAGCAAGGCACACATCGTGTAGTTGCCATCAAGGGTAACAAGATGGGCTTTGTCGTAGATACGAGATTGTCCATCTACATCATTTCATCTTGCTTAAGGTGTTACTATGTTCTTTTGGACTTAATACACTAGATGCATGCTGGATAGCGGTCGACGTGTGGAGTAATAGTAGTAGATGCAGAAAGTATCGGTCTACTTGTTTTGGACGTGATGCTTATAGATATAATCATTGCCATAGATGACATCATGAATTTGCGCGGTTCTATCAATTGCTCGACAGTAATTTGTTCACCCACCGTCTACTTGCTTTCGTGAGAGAAGCCACTAGTGAACACTACGGCCCCCGGGTCTATTCATACCTATCATTTCCACTTTCGCTTTTACTTTGCTTTGTTACTTTGTTGCTTTCAGTTCTCACTTGGCAAACAATCTATAAGGGATTGAAAACCCCTTCATAGCGTTGGGAGCAAGCTTTTTGTGTTTGTGCAGGTACTTGTGATACTCCTTCACTCGATCGATATCTTGGTTCTCAAAACCGAGGGAAATACTTACCACCGCTGTGCTACATCACCCTTTCCGCTTCGAGGGAACACCAACACAAGGCTCCAAGGCTACGGGGAAATCCTTTGCATATTTGCCTAGGAAGTCCCTAAAGGCGTAGCCATAGCAGAAGGATTCCTCGTGTCGTTGCTGAGGAGTATCAAGACAAGAACAGTCTCCCATCAGCACGTGTTTCTGGCACCGTTGGAAGGTCTTTTGTTGCAGTAGCAGGGTGGACCGGCGCTTGGGTACTGCCCTTACTTGGACAAGCATCCCACTTATGATTAACCCCTCTCGCAAGCATCCGCAACTACAAAAGAAGAATTAAGACAAAGTCTAACCATAGCATTAAACTAGTGGATCCAAATCAGCCCCTTACGAAGCAACACATAAACTAGGGTTTAAGCTTCTGTCACTCTAGCAACCCATCATCTACTTACTACTTCCCAATGCCTTACTCTATGTGTGATCATTGCCATAGATAACGTCATGAATTTGCGCGGTTCTATCAATTTCTTGACAGTAATTCGTTCACCTACCGTCTACTTGCTTTCATGAGAGAAGCCACTAGTGAACACTACGGCCCCCGGGTCTACTCACAACTATCATCTCAGCTTTTACTTTTACTTTGCTTTGTTTACTTTTTGCTTTCAGTTCTCACTTTGCAAACAATCTATAAGGGATTGACAACCCCTACACAGTGTTGGGTGCAAGCTCTTTGTGTTTGTGCAGGTACTTGCGACTTGACGCGATACTCCTACTGGATTGATACCTTGGTTCTCAAACTGAGGGAAATACTTACCGCCGCTGTGCTACATCACCCTTTCCTCTTCAAGGGAACACCAATGCAAGGCTCCAAGGCCGCGGGGGAATCCTTTGCATATTTGCCAAGGAAATCCCTATAGGCGTAGCCAGCAGAAGATGCCGAGATTGTCAGCTGGGCCACAAGCATAGGAACGACACCGGATCATCGAATCCGAGCTGAGTTTTATCACGTACAGTGTGAACTAGCCCAAGTGATCATGAAGCAAGTCCTCGAACCAACGGGAATGTTCTACAATGGGGCAATCACATGGGTTGATGTCTGAGCACTGCTATTCGCTCAGCGTCTGGACATGAACCCTTTTACGAAGCTCGGGTGCGTCCTCGCTGACTATGAAGATTAGGACGAGGACCTGAATGACTGATTGTCAATGACAATGTGATGTAACTAAACTGTGGTCCTGAACTAGCGTGCCTTATCACTACTATCTTTCTATGGAAAACTTTGAAATTATGCACGACGAAACTATGTGATGTAACTAAACCGTGGTCCTGAACTAGCGTAGATCGTTCTAGTTAATTAGTTTGGGTATGAGGAACTTCGTCATTTATGTTTGATACGTCTCCAACGTATCTATAATTTTTGATGGTTCCATGCTATTATCTTGTCAAACTTTGGATGTTTTGTATGCCTTTTATATCTTTTTTTGGGACTAACTTATTAACTCAGTGCCAAGTGCCATTTCCTGTTTTTCCATTTTTTTGACCTTTTTCACAGGAGAATATCAAACGGAGTCCAAACAAAATAAAACCTCCGAAAAGATTTTTTCCGTAATAGAAGATATGCAGGAAGCTGGAGAACCAAGGCAAAGGGTCCCGGGGGAGGCCACAAGCCCCCTAGCCGCGGCCCGGGGGGGCCAGCACGCTTGTGCACCCCTCTCGTGGCTCCTTTTCCCTACTTCTTCCGCCTATAAATCCCCGAAAAATCTGAAACCACGGGAGAGAGCCACAAAAATACTTTTCCGCCGCCGCAAGCTTCTGTCTCCGCAAGATCCCATCTGGGGCACGTTCTGGTGCCCTGCCGGAGGGGGGATTCGGACACGGAGGGCTTCTTCATCAACACCATTGCCTCTCCGATGATGCGTGAGTAGTTCACCATAGACCTTCGGGTCCATAGCTAGTAGCTAGATGGCTTCTTCTCTCTCTTGGATCTTCAATACAAAGTTCTCCATGATCTTCATGGAGATCTATCCGATGTAATCCTCTTTTGCGGTGTGTTTGTAGAGATCCGATGAATTGTGGATTTATGATAAGATTACCTAAGAATCTTATTTGAGTTTCTTATGATCTCTTATGTGCATGATTTCGTATCCTTGTAATTCTCTTCGAGTTGTGGGTTTTGTTTGGCCAACTTGATCTATGATTCTTGCATTGGGAGAAGTGCTTGGTTTTGGGTTCATACCATGCGGTGACCTCACCCAGTGACAGAAGGGTTAGCGAGGCACGCATCATGTTGTTGCCATCAAGGGTAAAAAGATGGGGTTTATATCTATTCCATGAATTTATCCCTCTACATCATGTCATCTTGCTTAAGGCGTTACTTTGTTTGTTATGAACTCAATACACTAGATGCATGCTGGATAGCGGTCGATGTGTGGAGTGATAGTAGTAGATGCAGAAAGTATTGGTCTACTTGTCTCGGACGTGATGCCTATATGTATGATCATTGCCTTAGATATCGTCATGACTTTGCGCGGTTCTATCGATTGCTCGACAGTAATTCGTTCACCCGCCGTAATATTTGCTCTCATGAGAGAAGCCTCTAGTGAACACTATGGCCCCCGGGTCTACTTCACATCATATTTTCAGCCCTACACTTTTACTTTGTTGCACTTTCCGCCTCTAGATCTCACCTTGCAATCAATCGTGAAGGGATTGACAACCCCTTTGTAGCGTTGGGTGCAAGTTTGCTGTTTTTGCGCAGGTACTTTGGAGACTTGGCTTGATACTCCTACTGGATTGATACCTTGGTTCTCAAACAGAGGGAAATACTTACTGCTACTGTGCTGCAGCACCCTTTCCTCTTCAAGGTAAAAACCAACGCAAGCTCAAGAGGTAGCAAGAAGAATTTCTGGCGCCGTTGCCGGGGAGCATCAAGTCAAGAATAGTCTTCCTTCAACGTGTCAATTTCTGGCACCGGGATTATTCTAAGTGAAGCTTATCCAAATAACTATCGCAAACTCATCTCTTGCATTTACTTTTTTTTGCCTCTCGTTTTCCTCTCCCCCACTTGTGAAAAACCAAAATTCACAAAAATATTTGCCTTTTTCGTTCGCCTTTTCTTCCGCTTGCTTTCTGTTTAATTGTGTGCTATGAGCCTTCAAAATGCTTGCATCTTCACTTACTAAGAATCTAGTGACATGGATCCTCGTCCACTTGCTAATCTCTTTAATAGGTCCAACTATGTTGAACCAATTGCTAGTGAGTTTTGTGCACTAGATTTTCTTTGTGAAGTTTTGATTGAGATGCGTGAATCTAAAAATTGTGATGAAGAAATTCATGAAGTGATTCACGAGGGCTCCTTGAATGAAAAGTATGATTGCAATGGTTTCACTATGAATTATATTAGTGACAATCATGCTAAAAATGTGCAAAACCCTAAGCTTGGGGATGCTAGTTTTGCTATGTCCACTACTTGTTGCAATGATCATGATTGGGGTGATGATTTTTCTTATGATCTTGACAATTTGTTTAAGCCTCATGATGATTATGATATTTGCAATATTACTGAAAGTGGGTTTGGAGAAGTCATGACTTTAGTTGATGATAATCCCACTATTTTTGAAGAGCGTCAACTTTGCATGCATGTGGATCATGAAAAGAATATCCTATGTGATTGCTATATTGTTGAATTTGAATATGATCCCACATGTAATTGTTATGAGAGTGGAAAATATTGTGGTAGAAACTTTCATGTCACTAAATCACCTCTCGTTATGTTGAGATTGCTATTGTCTCTTTCTTCTTCCTTGAATATGGTAACTATTGGTTGTCTTGACAATTTGTTTTCCTATAAAATGCCTATGTATAAGAAGTATGTTAGACTTAGATGTGTTTGTCACATGTTTCATGATGCTCTCTTCGTGTCCAATTGCTATCTTTTATGTGAGCATCATTGAAATCGTTAAGTCTAGCTAGGGGCGTTAAACGATAGCGCTTGTTGGGAGGCAACCCAATGAATTTATCTTTGCTTTTTTGCTTTCTGTTTTGTTGTGTCCACACCATCATAATTCTGTTATCATTGTGTTTTTTGTGTTTATTTTTGTGTTTGAGCCAAGTAAGACCTTTATGACTAGTTTTGGTGATGGTTGTTTGATCGTGCTGAAAAAGACAGAAACTTTGCGCTCACGAAATTATTTTTCATTCCTATCCAGAAAGAGCTTTTGAGTTGATTCTTTTTTGCTGCTGGTTTATATGCCAATTTCCCAAATTGTTGTAATTTTTCAGAATTGTTGAGATACCAGAAGTATATGAAGTATACAGATTGCTACAGACTGGTCTGTTTTTGACAGATTTTGTTTTTGCTGTGTTGATTGCTTATTTTGATGAAATTATGGATAGTATCGGGGGTACTAGCCCTGGAAAAGTGAGAATACAGTAAGCTAACACCAACATAAATAGAAATCAAGTTTGCTACAGTACCTAAAGACATGGTAGTTTATTTTCTTGTGCTAATGATATCACGAGTTTCTGTTTAAGTTTTGTGTTGTGAAGTTTTCAAGTTTTGGGTGATGTTCTCATGGACAAAGGGATAAAGAGTGGAAAGAGGTCAAGCTTGGGGATGCCCAAGGCATCCCAAGCCAAATTCAAGTACACCCAAAAGCCTAAGCTTGGGGATGCCACGGGAAGGCATCCCCTCTTTCGTCTTCAATCCATCGGTAACATTACTTGGAGCTATATTTTTATTCATCACATGATATGTGTTTTGCTTGGAGCGTCGTGTATTATAGGAGTCTTTTTTTTTGTTGTGTCACAATCATCCTTGCTGCACACCTTTTGAGAGAGACATGCACTCATCGTGAATTTGCTAGAATACTCATTGAGCTTCGCTTATATCTTTTGAGTTAGGCAATTTAGCTCACTTGAGCTTCACTTATATCTTTTGAGCTAGATAACTTTGCTCTAAGTGCTTCACTTAGATCTTTTAGAGCACGGCGGTGTCATATTTTGGAGAAACAAGAACTCTCGATCTTCACTTATATCTTTTTGATAGTGCTCTCTCTGAGTAACTTGGTAGTTAGCTTGTGCTATGAAAGTAGTCCTCAAGATGATAGGCATCCAAAGAGGATACAATAAAACTTCCATATTCATGTGCATTGATTAGAAAGAGAAGTTTGATTCCTCTCAATTAGTTTTGAGACATGGATTTGGTAATATTAAGAGTCATGTTAGTAGGGTGTTGTGAATCTAGAAATAATTGTGTTGAAGTTAGTGATTCCCATAACATGCACGTATGGTGAACCTCTATGTTAGGAAGTCGGAGCATAATCGAATTATTCATTGTCATCCTTTTTGTTGCGGTCGGGATCGCGCGATGGTTAACACCTACCAACCCTTCCCCTAGGAGTATGCATTTAGCACTTTGTTTTGATTACTAATAAAAACTTTCGCAATAAGTATGTGAGTTCTTCATGACTAATGTGAGTTCATGGTATAGATGCACTTTCACCTTCCACCATTGCTAGCCTCTATAGTGCCGCGCAACTTTCGCCGGTGCACAAAACCACCATAGACCTTCCTCAAAACAGCCACCATACCTACCTATCATGGCCTTTTCATAGCCATTTCGAGATATATTGCCATGCAACTCCTACCGTTCTGTCTCATGACATGTGCCGTCACTTTCATATTGCCATTGCATGATCGTAAGATAGCTAGCGAGTCATACGCTAAGCTAGATCGTTGCATATCCCGGTACACTGCCGGAGGCATTTCCTATAGAGTCACCATTGTTCTAAGCATTGAGCTGTGAGTAAATAAAAGTGTGATGATCATCATTACTAGAGCATTGTCCCATGTGAGGAAATTAAAAAAAGTGGCCAAAGTTGCCCACACAAAAAAATATGGAAATAGGCCAAAGATCCCAAACAAAAAAAGAGAAAAAGAGAGAAGGGACAATGCTACTATCTTTTTCCACACTTGTGCTTCACAATAGCACCATGTTCTTCATGATTGAGAGTCTCCTGTTTTGTCACCACCATATACTAGTGGGAATCTTCATTATATAACTTGGCTTGTATATTCCAATGATGGGCTTCCTCAAAATTGCCCTAGGTCTTCGTGAGCAAGCAAGTTGGATGCACACCAACTAGTTCTCCTTTTGAGCTTTCACACACTTATAGCTCTAAGTGCATCCATTGCATGGTAATCCCTACTCTTTCACATTGATATCTATTGATGGGCATCTCCATAGACCTTTGATACGCCGAGTCAATGTGACCATCTCCTCCTTTTTGCCGCACAACCTCCACCACACTCTTTTCACCTATAGTGCTATATCCATGGCTCACGCTCATGTATTGCGTGAGAGTTGAAAAAGGTTTGAGAAAGTAAGAGTGCGAAAACAATTACTTGGCCAATACCGGGGTTGTGCATGATTTAAATTCGTTGTGTGGGGATGATGGAGCATAGCTAGACCATATGATTTTGTAGGGATAACTTTCTTTGGCCTTGTTATTTCGAAAGTTCATGATTGCCTTGCTAGTTTGCTTGAAATATTATTGTTTTCATGTCATTAGCAAACTATTATTTTGAATCTTACGGATCTGAACATTCATGTCACATGAAAGAAGTTACAAAGGACAAGAATGTTAGGTAGCATTCCACATCAAAAATTCAGTCTTTATCACTTCCCTACTCGAGGACGAGCATGAGTTAAGCTTGGGGATGCTTGATACGTCTCCAACGTATCTATAATTTTTTATGGTTCCATGCTATTATCTTGTCAAACTTTGGATGTTTTGCATTCCTTTTATATCTTTTTTTGGGACTAACTTATTAACTCAGTGCCAAGTGCCAGTTCCTGTTTTTCCGTGCTTTTGACCTTTTTCAGAGGAGAATATCAAACGGAGTCCAAACGGAATAAAACCTCCGAAAAGATTTTTTTCCGTAACAGAAAATACGCGGGAAGCTTGAGAACAAAAGCAAAGGGTCCCGGGGGAGGCCACAATCCCCCTAGCCGCAGCCTGGGGGGTGCGCCTAGCAGGCTTGTGGGCCCCCCATGGCTCCTTTGCCCTACTTCTTCCGCCTATAAATCCCCGAAAAATCTGAAACCACGGGAGAGAGCCACGAAAATACTTTTTCGCTGCCGCAAGCTTCTGTCTCCGCAAGATCCCATCTGGGCACGTTCTGGTGCCCTGCCGGAGGGGGGATTCATACACGGAGGGATTCTTCATCAACACCTTTGCCTCTCCGATGATGCGTGAGTAGTTCACCATAGACCTTCGGGTCCATAGCTAGTAGCTAGATGGCTTCTTCTCTCTCTTGGGTCTTCGATACAAAGTTCTCCATGTTCTTCATGGAGATCTATCCATGTAATCCTCTTTTGCGGTGTGTTTGTCGAGATCCGATGAACTGTGGATTTATGATCAGATTATCTATGAATCTTATTTGAGTATCTTCTGATCTCTTATATGCATGATTTCGTATCCTTGTAATTCTTTTCGAGTTGTGGGTTTTGTTTGGCCAACTTGATCTATGATTCTTGCTATGGGAGAAGTGCTTGCTTTTGGGTTCATACCGTGCGGTGACCTCACCTAGTGACAGAAGGCGTAGCTAGGCACGCATCGTGTTGTTGCCATCAAGGGTAAAAAGATGGGGTTTATATCTATTGCATGAATTTATCCCTATACATCATGTCATCTTGCTTAAGGCATTACTCTGTTTGTTATGAACTCAATACACTAGATGCATGTTGGATAGCGGTCGATGTGTGGAGTAATAGTAGTAGATGCAGAAAGTATCGGTCTACTTGTCTCGGACGTGATGCCTATATGTATGATCATTGCCTTAGATATCGTCATGACTTTGCGCGGTTCTATCAATTGCTCGATAGTAATTCGTTCACCCACCGTAATATTTGCCATCATGAGAGAAGCCTCTAGTGAACACTATGGCCCCCGGGTCTACTTCACATCATATTTTCAGCCCTACACTTTTACTCTGTTGCACTTTCCGCCTCCAGATCTCACCTTGCAATCAATCGTGAAGGGATTGACAACCCCTTTGTAGTGTTGGGTGCAAGTTTGCTGTTTTTGTGCAGGTACTTTGGAGACTTGGCTTGATACGCCTACTGGATTGATACCTTGGTTCTCAAACTGAGGGAAATACTTACTCCTACTTGCTGCATCACCCTTTCCTCTTCAAGGGAAAAACCAACGCAAGCTCAAGAGGTAGCAATGTCTACTATTGGTTGCTTTTATTTTACTATTCACGCCTCTTTGTTTTCTTAAGTGCATTGTGTTGCATATTATCGTTCAAATCAACAACTCACGATGCAGGTACCTAGATCAGAGATGGCGAAGCACTACTACGTCGTGTACATTGGGAGGGTTCTAGGAGTCTACGAACACTGGCCAGCCGCTCAGGCCTAGGTGCACAGATACCCGGGTGCTACCCACAGAGGGTTCGACACCAGAGCCGAAGCGTAAAGTAGTTACTTCAGGTGGACACTCCAGCATGAGCAGGGGCGGGACCATCGGTACTACATAGTCGCGCTCTTCCTCATGCTGATCGCTCTTCTCTTGTACATCATGTTGTAGATAGAGATGATGAAACTTGTGGGTGTGCCATGACCATGCAGTTGCACTTATTCGAGACATGACATGATCGCACTTATGTATCGCTATTTTCGAGATTATGTGATGATATTTTTGTGTTGAATGATGATGATGATGATGGTATGAAGACACTATTGTATGTCTATGATATGTGAGAATGGTGTATGTTCAATATGATGTGATGAAACTATTGTATAGAATCTGTATAAATACATCACAAATACGTAGAGGGTGCAAAGCTGTGAAAGCAGCAAAATTTAGCAGTAGCGCCGGTAAATACTTACCAGTAGCGCTGCTTAGCAACAACGCTTATTATGGGCAAACGCTACTACTATAGTTAGCAGTAGCATTGGGAAGGCAAGTGCTACTGCTAATACTACTTACCGGTAGCGCTTCCCATACCTGCGCTACTACTAGGATTTAGCTGTAGCGCGATAGAAGTAGCGCTCGACGCAGCGCTACTAGTAGGGTTTTCCCTAGTAGTGGTATCTCTGGGCCCACTCAATAATACACCATCATACTGAGCTCAATGTGACTAAGAAGTTAGCCACGGGATGATGTGTTACAGAACGAGTAAAGAGACTTGCCGGTAACGAGATTGGACAAGGTATAGGGATACCGACGATCGGATCTCGGGAAAGTATCATACCGGTAGACAAAGGGAATTGCATACGGATTGATCAAATCCTCGACATCGTGGTTCATCCGATGAGATCATCGTGGAACATGTGGGAACCAACATGGATATCCACATCCTGTTGTTGGTTATTGATCGGAGAGGTGTCTCGGTCATGTCTGCATTGTTCCCGAACCTGTAGGGTCTACACACTTAAGGTTCGATGACAGGGTTATATGGGAATAGTGTATGTGGTTACCATAGGTTGTTCATGGCCCCGTATGAGATCCCGGACATCACGAGGAGTTCCGAAATGGTCCGGAGGTAAAGATTCATATATAGGAAATGAGGATTTGATCGCTGGAAATGTTTCGGGCGGCACCAAAAGGGTTCCGGGGGTCCACCGGGAAGGGCCACCAGCCCCAAATTGCTACATGGGCCAAAAGGTGTGTGGGAATGAGCCACTAAGTCGGCTAATGCGCCACCATCATTAGCACAAGGCGCAGCAAAGGGGTAAGGTGCCAAACCCTAGAAGTGGAGAGGCTGCCTTGGGCCCAAAGCCCACCTTGGTGCGCCACCTCTCCACCATCTAGGGTTGTGCACCCTTTGGGGTGGAAACCCTAAAGGGTGAGTACCCTCCTCCCTCTCCTCCTATATATATGTGGGTTTTACGATTGTTTGAGACACAAGTCTGATCTCTCCTCGGTGCAGCCCTATCTCTCTTTCTCCTCGTCCTCCGTAGTGGTTGGCGAAGCCCTGTCGGAATACCACACAGCTCCACCGTCACCACGCCGTCGTCCTGTGATACGTCCATTTTGCATCATGCTTTCATGTTGATATATATTGCTTTTTGGGCTGTTATTTCACTTCACGGTACAATACTTATGCCTTTTCTCTCTTATTTTGCAAGGTTTACATGAAGAGGGAGAATGCCGGCACCTGGAATTCTGGCCTGAAAGTGGAGCAAGTTTGAGATACCTATTCTGCGCAACTCCAAACGCCGTAAAAATCAACGAGGATTTTTTGGGAATTATAAAAAATACTGGGACGAAGAAGTGCCAGAGGGGTGCCAGTAGGTGGCCATAAGCCTGCTAAGCGCGGCCACCCCTCTGGCCGCGCCTAGGGGGCTTGTGGACACCCAGCTGGCCCTCTGGCCCCCCTCTTCTGCTATATGAAGGGTTTCGTCTGAAAAAAAATTCAAGAGGAGGCTTTATCGTGGATTCGCCACCGCCACGAGGCGGAACTCGAGCAGAACCAATCTAGAGCTCCGGCAGGACGATCCTGCCGGGGAAACTTCCCTCCCGGAGGGGGAAATCATCGCCATCGTCATCACCAACACTCCTCTCATCGGAGGGGACTCTTCACCATCAACATCTTCATTAGCACCATCCCATCTCCAAACCCTAGTTCATCTCTTGTAACCAATCTCCGTCTCGCGACTCCGATTGGTACTTGTAAGGTTGTTAGTAGTGTTAATTACTCTTTGTAGTTGATGCTAGTTGGATTACTTGGTGGAAGAGTTTATGTTTAGATCTTTGATGCTACTCATTACCTCTCTCGTCATGAATATGATTATGCTTTGTGAGTAGTTACTTTTGTTCCTGAGGACATGGGATAAGTCATGTGAATTTGGTATTCGATCGGTATTTTGATCTATTGTATGTTGTTTTTCCTCTAGTGATGTTATGTGAATGTCGACTACATAACACTTCACCATTATTTGGGCCTAGAGGAAGGCATTGAGAAGTAGTAAGTAGATGATGGGTTGCTAGAGTGACAGAAGCTTAAACCCTAGTTTATGTGTTACTTCGTAAGGGGCTGATTTGGATCCACTAGTTTAATGTTATGGTTAGACTTTGTCTTAATTCTTCTTTCGTAGTTGTGGCTGCTTGCGAGAGGGGTTAATCATAAGTGGGATGCTTGTCCAAGTAAGGGCAGTACCCAAGCGCCGGTCCACCCACATATCAAACTATCAAAGTAACGAACGTCAATCATATGAACATGATGAAACTAGCATCACAGAAATTCCCGTGTGTCCTGGAGAGCATTTTCCTCCTATAAGACTTTGTCCAGGCTTGTCCATTGCTACAAAAGGGATTGGGCCACTTTGCTTCACGTTGCTACTTTTGTTACTTGTTGCTTGCTACGAATCATCTCACCACACAATCACTTGTTACCGATAATTTCAGTGCTTCCAGATTTTACCTTGCTGATAACCACTTGTCAGATCCTTCTGCTCCTCGTTGGGTTCGACACTCTTACTTATCGAAAAGACTACGATTGATACCCTACACTTGTGGATCATCAAGACTCTTTTCTGGCGTCGTTGCCGGGGAGTGAAGCGCCTTTGGTAAGTGGAAATTAGTGTGCTGAAATTTATTGTCACTTGTCACTATGGATACTAATCCTTTGAGGGGCTTGTTCGGGGTATCTTCACCTCAAACGGAAGCACAAAGAGTTGCTCCTCAACCTTCTGCACCTACTGAAAATATTTGCTTTGTATTTCCTTCGGGTATGCTTGAGAAACTGTTGGCTAATCCTTTTACACGAGATGGAACATCACATCCAGACTTGCATCTAATATATGTAGATGAAGTTTGTAGTTTATTTAAGCTTGCAGGTTTGCCCGAGGATGAGGTCAAGAAGAAGGTATTTCCTTTATATTTGAAGGATAAGGCGTTGACATGGTATAGGCTATGTGATGATACTGGATCATGGGACTACAATCGGTTAAAATTGGAATTTCATCAAAAGTTTTATCCTATGCATTTAGTACATCGTGATCGGAATTATATTTATAATTTTTGGCCTCGTGACAGAGAAAGCATCGCTCAAGCTTGGGGGAGGCTTAAATCAATGTTATATTCATGCCCCAATCATGAGCTCTCGAGAGAAATTATCATTCAGAACTTCTATGCTCCACTTTCTCATGATGATCGCACCATGCTTGACACTTCTTGTACCGGTTCTTTTATGAAGAGATATATTGACTTCAGATGGAATTTATTGGAGAGAATTAAACACAATTCTAAAGATTCGGAGCTTGAAGAAGGTAAGGAGTCAGGTATGAATTTCAAGTTTGATTGCATTAAATCCTTTGTTGAAACAAATACTTTTTGTGACTTTAGCGCTAAGTATGGACTTGACTCTGAGATAGTAGCTTCATTGTGTGAATCATTTGCTGCTCATATTGATCTCCCCAAAGAAAAGTGGTTCAAATATCATCCTCCTTTAGAAGTCAATGTAGTTAAACCCAATCCAGTTGAAGAGAGAGTCATTGCCTATAATGATCCTCTTGTTCCCAGTGCTTACATTGAGAAACCACCTTTCCGTGTTAGGATAAAGGATCATTCTAAACCTTAAACTATGATACGTAGAGGCTACATTAGAACACCTACACCCCCTGAGCAAATTAGAGTTGAACCTAGCATTGCTATCATCAAAGATCTTCTGTCCGATGATGTTTAGGACATAATATTCACTTCTGTGAAGATGCTGCTAGAATTGCTAAACCTCACGCTAGAGACAAACATAGGCCTGTTGTTGGCACGCCTGTTGTTTCTGTTAAGATAGGAGATCATTGCTATCATGGTTTATGTGACGTGGGTGCTAGTGTTAGTGCAATACCTCAATCCTTATATGATGAAATTAAAGACGAGATTGCACCTATTGAGATAGAACCTATTGATGTCACTATTAAGCTTGCCAATAGAGATACTATCTGCCCTGTGGGAATTGTTAGGGACGTTGAAGTCTTATGTGGTAAAACGAAGTATCCTGCTGATTTCCTCGTTCTTGCTACCGCACAAGATAGCTTTTGTCCCATCATATTTGGCAGACCTTTTCTCAATACCGTCAATGCTCATATTGACTGTGAAAAGCAAACTATCATTGTTGGCTTTGAAGGTGTGTCACATGAGTTCAATTTCTCCAAGTTTGGTAGACAACCTCATGAAAAAGAGTTGCCTAGTAGGGATGAAACTATTGCCTTAGCTTCTATTGCCATGCCTCCTACTGATCCCTTAGAGCAATACTTGCTTGAGCATGAAAATGATATGCATATGGATGAAATGGATGAAATAGATAGAGTTGTCTTAGAATAATATCCTATCCTTAAGAATAATTTGCATGTTGAACTGCTTGGGGATCAACCCCACCAAAGGGTGATCCTGTGTTCGAGCTTAAATAGTTGCCAGATACTCTTAAGTATGTTTATCTTGATGAAAAAGAGATATATCCTGTTATAGTTAGTGCTAGCCTCTCAGAGCATGAAGAAAAGAAGTTACTAAAAACTCTGAGAAAGCACCCTGCTGCTATTGGATATACTCTTGATGATCTTAAGGGCATTAGTCCCACTCTATGCCAACACAAGATTAAAACTGATCCTAATTCCAAGCCACTTGCTGATCATCAATGGAGATTAAATCCTAAGATGAAAGAGGTAGTAAGAAAAGAAATACTAAAGCTCCTGGAAGCAGGTATTATCTATCCTGTTGCTCATAGCGATTGGGTGAGTCCAGTGCATTGCATCCCTAAGAAGGGAGACATTACCATTGTCCCTAATGATAAGGATGAATTGATCCCACAGAGGATTATTACTGGCTATAGGATGGTGATCGATTTTAGGAAACTGAATAAAGCCACTACGAAAGATCATTACCCTCTGCCTTTTATCGACCAAATGCTAGAAAGACTGTCTAAACACACACACTTCTGCTTTCTAGACGGTTATTCTGGTTTCTCCCAAATACCAGTTGCACAATCTGATCAGGGGAAAACCACTTTCACCTGCCCTTTCGGTACCTTTGCTTATACACGTATGCCTTGATGGGGTTATAGTCCCAGGGTAGGGTCATAGGTCTGCCCTATAGGTCCTACCCAAGGACTACCCTTCATAGAGGACAAAACCCTTAGACAGTTCCGACTGAACTAAGGGCGCCCCCATCATCCAGTCAGCGACGATCCACTCGGAGCGTATCTAACGTACCGACTGGAATTCACTCTGTACATCATAACCTCCCAAGAGGGCAACGGTCATACGTTTTCATACACCATTATTAGCATTTAAAGCTTACGTTACTTGTAACGTAAGCATTTACTCGCCACTACTCCACCCCTGTCCACCGGGCCATTATGAAGGACAGCGCACTCTATATAAGCCGCCCTTCACCACTAGTACGGGGGTTGGCACTTGCTGTAATCCCACAATTCACTCGACACAAAGCTCCCAAGAGCACTGAGACGTAGGGCTTTTACCTCCACCGTAGAGGGGCCTGAACTCATACATCCTCGCCGTAGCTAAGGCTCTGCCCATATACTTTCGTACCCCATACTTCTACTGTCAGACTTATACCCACGACAGTTGGCGCCCACCGTGGGGCAGGCGTCTAAGCGACTTCCGGCGAGTTTGCGATTTCATCTTTTCATCATGTCATCTGGTGGATATCTGTGCATGGGTCGTGAGATCCTCTTCGGTGCACTCTCCTTCATCGCTGATGATTCGGCATGGCTTCGGGATGCGCCCCTCGACGTCGAGACGCTTCCGAGTCGCGGGGCTACGCACTTCCGTGCCAGCTCCTGCGGCGTTCTTCTTCTCCAGCCATCAACCCCGGTGTCGACCTTCGCCCCCGTCACGCGCCGCAACAGGCGATCCGGTCGTTCGCGGCTCCAGCATTGGGTGCGACACGCCCTAGCGCGACAAAACACGTCCTCTCAAGTGGTGGTGCTCGAATCGGTTGTGGTCCCGCCGTCATCCCAGTGCTTGGAGTCAGTTCCGACTGAACTACCTTCCGAGTATCCGGGCCACGGGCCTGCAGCCGAAGTACTCATGGCCGATTCCCACGAAAGTCCCCTTGGGACTGGTCGAAATGAGCGTGAGTTCGGAGAATCATCCGGCGCTCGTCGTCAGAACCATCGTTCTTCCAGTCGACGCTCTCGCCAGAGCAACGTCGAGGTGTTCCGCACACCCATCCTCAACTTGGCTACAGCCGCGAGGATAGACGATTCTCTCCAGCCGACTGATTCAGAGGCTAGTAGAGGAATCGAGCAGATCCGTGCCTTGTTACATACGGCGCAGCAGCAAAATTCGGCGGTCTCCCAGTCGTACAACAAGATCCACAACAGTTCCGTTCAAGCGAACACGCATCAGCCGGTTTTCAGTCCCGACTCTCACCAGCGACACAGAGGGGGAGCCGTTCCAGGGACCCGAGTCGGAATCCGCTTTCCATTCGGTCTCATCCCAAAGATCGTCGCCGTTCGCGTACTCCTCCGCGGAGTGGGCCTTACGGACCCCAGCATTACGATGATCGTCGTTCGGGCGGTGGAACGCATGATCCAAGACCTGATGCAATAGGGTATATCACTCAGAAGAAGGTCGACAGAAGTCGAGCCCACCGTGATGGTCATAATAGAGACCGTCCGAGTGGAAGCATGACCGTTGTTTCTGGTCCCGACTGCTTCAATCGGGCCATCCGCTCGGCTGACATCCCTTCCAACTTCCGATTGGCGACGGGAATCAGCAAATTCATAGGAGATTCCAAACCATAAACTTGGTTAGACGACTACAGGGTGGCGGTCCAGATCGGTGGCGGAGATGACCATGTCGCCATGAAACATCTCCCACTCTTGCTCGACGGTTCGGCTCGAGCTTGGGTAAACCAGTTAGCCCCTTCAAGCATTTACAGTTGGGCAGATCTGTCCCGAGTCTTCATCAGGACCTTCGAGGGTACGTGCAAACGCCCTGCTGGTCTCATAGAGCTTCAACACTGTGTCCAGAAGCAAAACGAGCCCTTGCGCGATTTCATCCAGCGCTGGACGACCCTCTACCACACGGTGGAGAATGTTACAGAGCACCAAGCAGTCTGCGCCTTCAAGGCAGGCGTTCAGTACAGAGATCTGTACCTGAAGTTTGGTCGGACTGGCGACATCTCCATGAGCAAGATGACGGAGATAGCCGCGTGCTATGCAAATGGCAAAGAGGAGGACCGCATACGTAACGGCAAGCATAAGTTAGTCGCCGATGGAGATGGGAACAGCAGTCGGAAGCAGAAACAGAAAGCTCAATCCACTCCGCAAGCAGAGGCAGCAGTCATTACAAATGCTAAGTTCAAAGGCAAGGGGGAAGCACAGTACACCCCCAAGAAGAGGCAGTCAGGAAATTCCATCCTAGATCAACCATGTACAATCCACACGAAGACGGATGAAGAAGGCAATTTCATATTGCCGAAGCATACCACTCGGCAGTGTCACCTCCTGGTCCAAGGATTCGGTGAAGGACAGCCGAGTGAGAAAGACACCGAGCAAGATGATGAGGACAAAGAGGATCCGTTCCCTCAAGTCCATGCAACTTTAATGATTTTTTCTGATGTAGAAAGCAAAAGTCGACTGAAGCTGGTCAACAGGGAGGTAAACATGGCAACCCCATCCACTCCCACGTTCCTCAAGTGGTCACAAACTGCAATCACCTTTGATCAATCAGACCACCCAGCACACGTACCCACCCCAGGGAGGCAAGCTCTGGTCGTCGACCCGGTGGTGGAAGGAGTTAGGGTGTGCAAAGTCCTCATGGACGGCGGCAGCGGCTTGAATTTCATGTACACCGATACTCTCAAGGGAATGGGCATTCCGATGTCCAGACTTAGCGAGAGCAGTATGCAGTTCCATGAGTCGTCCCAGGAACAAAGGCCAAATCACTCGGCCAGATTGCGTTGGATGTTGTTTTCGGCTCTGACAAGAACTTCCGCAAAGAGAAGTTAACATTCGAGGTGGTAGACTTCCAGAGTGCATACCATGTGATTCTGGGCCGTCCGGCATATGCGCGTTTCATGGCCCGTCCATGTTACATCTATTTGAAGCTGAAGATGCCCGGTCCCAAAGGTGTGATTACTGTCACAAGCAATCGGCAGCGGGCCGAGGAGTGTCTGCAGCAGGGGTTGAGAATTGCAGATCATCAGATGGCGGTACTCGAGTTGGATGAGTACAAGAAGACTTCCGACCCCGCTGACCTAATGTGTTCAAAGAAGCGAGCTTCCGAGTCCACATTCCAGTCGGCGGGAGACACGAAGAAAGTAAGCACCACCCGACGGATGCCACCGCCGCCCCAACAAACATCTCCACCACCCTTGATCCAAAATAGGAAGCCGAGCTCATCCAATTCCTCGTGATAACTGGGACATTTTTGCATGGAAGCCTGCTGACATGCCAGGTGTACCCAGGGAGTTGGCTGAGCAACGACTGCATGTGGATCCTGCCGCTTGGCCCGTCCGAGAACGCTTGCGTCGGTCCACCGCGCACAAGAGGAAAGCAATCGGAGAGGAGGTGGCTAAAATTTTGGCGTCCAACTTCATTCGCGAGGTACACCACTTCGAGTGGCTCGCTAATATTGTAATGGTGCCCAAGAAGGACAAGTCTCTCCGTATGTGCATCGATTTCAAGCATCTTAATAAGGTCTGTCCGAAAGACCACTTCCCGCTCCCCCGCATTGATCAAATCGTTGATTCGACTGCGGGTTGCGAGAGCTTATCCTTCCTTGATGCCTATTCGGGTTATCATCAGATCCGTCTGTATGGTCCAGATGAATTAAAAACAGCATTCATCACCCCATTCGGGTGTTTCTGTTACATCACTATGCCATTCGGTTTGAAGAATGCAGGAGCAACTTTTATGCGAATGATCCAAAAATGCCTCCTAGACCAGATCAGTCGAAATGTGGAGGCATATATGGACGATATCGTAGTCAAGTCACGCAAAGGTTCCGACCTGTTGACTGACTTGGCAGAAACATTCGCCAACCTACGAAGGTACGATATCAAGCTCAACCCAGCCAAGTGTTCATTCGGCGTTCCCAGCGGGAAGTTACTCGGTTTCTTCGTTTTCGAACGAGGGATCGATGTCAACCCCGAAAAGATCGGGACCATTGTTCGAATGGAGTGGCGGGTAAGAGTACATGATGTTCAAAAGCTCACAGGTTGCCTAGCGGCTTTGAGCAGGTTTATCGCTCGACTCGGCGAGAAGGCGTTACCTCTGTACCGACTCATGAAGAAGTCAGATATCTTCGAGTGGACAGACGAAGCCCAAATCGCATTCGACGACCTCAAAGCCCTGCTTTCCACCCAGCCGGTTCTTACTGCCCCGCTCAGTAAAGAACCCCTTCTTCTATACATCGCGGCTACAAATCAAGTCGTCAGCACCGTTCTGACAATCGAACGCGAAGAAGAAGGCAAAGCGTACAAGGTTCAGCGGCCAGTATATTATGTTTCCGAAGTCCTGACTCCTTCCAAGCAGAGGTATCCCCATTATCAGAAGCTTATTTATGGGATCTACATGACTGCAAAGAAGGTGGCTCATTATTTCCAAGACCACTCGGTATCTGTCATATCTGATGCTCCGTTGTTGGAAATTCTCCACAATCGGGACGCATCAGGCCAAGTGGCAAAGTGGGCAATGGAGATGCTATACTGCGACATCAAGTTCGAAGCCAAGAAAGCTATAAAGTCCCAAGCTCTTGCTGACTTCATAGCAGAATGGGTAGAACAACAGCAACCGCACATCTACTCGGCTCATTGGACCATGTTCTTCGATGGGTCCAAGATGTTGAATGGCTCCGGCGCCGGCGTAGTGCTCATATCCCCGAAAGGTGATAAACTCAAGTATGTGTTGCAGATCCATTTTGATTCTTCCAACAACGAAGCAGAGTACGAAGCTCTCCTTTACGGGTTGCGCATGGCCATCACACTCGGCGTCTGTCGCCTGATGGTCTATGGCGACTCAGATCTAGTGGTTAATCAAGTAATGAAGGAGTGGGATGTAAGGAACCCCACCATGACTGCATAATGCAACGCAATAAGGAAGCTCGAGAAGAAGTTCGAAGGTCTGGAACTTCACCATCATGCCCGACTGAAAAACCAAGCAGCAGATGAATTGGCAAAACTTGGATCCACATGGAGACCGGTACCGAGTGATGTCTGCCTCGAGCACCTACAGCTCCCCTCGGTAAAAGAAGATCCTTTTACACAGGAACATGTACAACCGAAGAGCTCAACAGATCAGACTGAAGTCGAGGTTCCCGCTGTGGTTGACTTGATCATGGAGATTCTAGCTGTCATTCCCGAAAGGACTATGCCATTCATTGCGTACATCATGAGGCAAGAATTACCGGAAGACGAAGTCCAAGCTAGGCAGATCGTTCGCAGGTCGAAGTCCTTCACCGTCATTGATGACCAGTTATACAAGGAAAGTGTTTCAGGCGTCCTTCAGCGGTGTATCTCTCCTGAGGAGGGGCAGTTAATTTTGGAAGAAATTCACTCGGGAACCTGCGGCCATCATGCCTCCTCAAGGGCAATCGTCGCCAAAGCATTCAGAGCTGGTTTCTTTTCGTTGCACGCGAATGAAATGGCAAAAGATATAGTCGACCGTTGCGAAGGTTGTCAGTTCTATTCAAACAAGTCCCACAAGCCAACGTCTGCACTGAAGACAATTCCTCTTGCTTGACCATTCGCCGTGTGGGGATTAGATACAGTCGGACCATTCAGAATAGGCCAAGGAGGATTCACCCATCTGCTGGTAGCAGTCGACAAATTTACCAAGTGGATTGAAGCCAAGCCTATCAAGAAGCTTGATGCCCTTACGACCATCAAATTTATCACAGACATCATCGCCAGATACGGGGTTCCACATAGCATAATCACCGACAATGGCACAAACTTTGACTCGGACAGGTTCAAAGGTTTTTGCGCAGGCCAAGGTATCTGAGTGGATTTTGCATCCGTTGCACACTCCCAAACAAACGGGCAAGCGAAGCGAGCGAATGGACTCATTCTTCAAGGGTTGAAGCCTCGACTCATGCGGGAAGTTGGACATGGCGCCGGCGCATGGGTCACCGAGCTGCCTTCGGTGCTGTGGGGCCTCCGAACAACTCCAAATAGATCGACACGGCAATCCCCGTTTTTCCTAGTTTATGGAGCAGAGGCGGTCCTTGCGAGTGACTTGCTTCACAACTCTCCACGAATCGAACTCTTCTCCGAAGCCGAAGCAGAGCAAGCCAGGCAAGACAGAGTAGACCTTTTAGAAGAGGAGCGCGAGATGGCACCGATCCGTTCAACAATTTATCAACAAGATCTACGGCGATTTCATGCGCGGCACGTCAGGAGCCGCACGTTCCAAGCAGGCGACCTCGTGCTCCGAGTGGATCAACAGAGACCACACAAGTTGGCTCCCGCCTGGGAAGGACCGTTCATCATTTCTAAGGTGCTGAACAACGGAGCATATCGACTCTACAACCTTGATAGGGAAACGGACGAGCCGCGAGCATGGAATGGAGATCTACTGAAGCGCTTCTACACATAACCGCCGACAGAGACAATGTAAAGAACAAGTATCATCGAAGTAATACAATGCGGATTAATTTCTTGCCGATTCAAAATTCTTCCGCGTTTGCAGACTCCAGTCTAAAAAACTCGCTCCGAGTGGGCGCTAAAAGTCACACTCGGGGACTTAGCTGCGACCCAGAGTCGCCTAAGTAAACAACTCGCTCCGAGTGTGCATGAAAAGTCACACTCGGAGACTTAGCTGCGACCCAGAGTCGCCTAAGTAACAACTCGCTCCGAGTGTGCACGAAAAGTCACACTCAGAGACTTAGCTGCGACCCAGAGTCGCCTAAGTAAAAATTCGCTCCGACTGTGCACGAAAAGTCACACTCAGAGACTTAGCTACGACCCAGAGTCGCCTAAGTAACAAATCGCTCCGAATGTGCACGAAAAGTCACACTCGGAGACTTAGCTGCGACCCAGAGTCGCCTAAGTAACAACTCGCTCCGAGTGTGCACGAAAAGTCACACTCGGAGACTTAGCTGCGACCCAGAGTCACCTAAGTAAAAAAACTTGCTCCGAGTGTGCATGAAAAGTCACACTCGGAGACTTAGCTGCGACCCAGAATCGCCTAAGTAAAAACTCGCTCCGAGTGTGCACTAAAAGTCACACTCGGGGACTTAGCTGCGACCCAGAATCGCCTAAGTAAAAACTCGCTCCGAGTGTGCACTAAAAGTCACACTCGGGGACTTAGCTGCGACCCAGAGTCGCCTAGGTAAAAACTCGCTCCGAGTGTGCACCAAAAGTCACACGCGGGGACTTAGCTGCGACCCAGAGTCGCCTAAGTAACAACTCACTCCGGGTGTGCACCAAAAGTCACACTCGGAGACTTAGCTGCGACTCAGAGTCACCCAAGTAAACAACTCGCTCCGAGTGTGCATTTCAAGTCACACTCGGAGACTTAGCTGCGAACCAGAGTCGCCTAAGAAAAAAGCTTCCTCCGAGTGAGCACTCGAGATACACTTGGAGGCTTAGCAGACCCTCATTGAGGCTCATGTGGATGTGAAGACAACTCACAACTACATGCTCCGCATGTTTGCCATTGGCTTCACCAGGAGACGCCCAAACAAAAACCACGAGCCAAAATCCTGTCAAAAAAAACTCAGCGAAAGAGGAGCAAAAGATCCGGTTCGAATTCAAATTGGTTCTATGGTCAGTCGGCTCGGTGTGAATCAAGTTTATCCACACTAAGCCAAGAATGTACCGGCCAACAGCAGTGGCCAAGGTTTAATACAGACCACACTCGGCATACCGAAGTAAATGCGCGTTCACATAAAGTTTATGAAGCGTTGCCGGGGCTGGCAGGCTCCACAAAGGTGTCGAGGTCGATTCCATCTGCAATCCGAGTGGCCGTGTCGAGGAAGGTCTCCACGAAATCTTGAAATCGAAGCTTCTTGGTGTTGGTGACTTGCAACGTCTTCAGCTTGTCTTCACGGGCTTCCTTGCAGTGCACTCGGACCAAAGACAGCGCCACGTCCGCGCCACACCGAGGGACAGAATTCTTCCATGCTTGCACTCTGCTTGAAACGTCCTCCAGTCGAGTCATCAACCCCTCTATCTCGTTCCGGGAGTCATCTTCAGGCCACAGCTCCTTGTCAATCCGGCCGACAACTCCTCTCAGACGACCGATGAAAGGACCCACCTTGTTAAAACAAAAATTCACTCGGAACATGTCCCGGTTAGCTTCATGTGACACCCCGGTGCCGACGTTCCAGAAGATTCCCCTTCTATTCCGTTTTCGTCGTGTGTCTATTTTATTTTGTCGCATCATCATCGCATCATGCACGTCATCAACATTGCACCTGCACCCGTTGCCGCCAGTTTTCAAAACTTGCATCCGTTGTTAGTTGTCGATTCTCGTCGTTGTCCGTTCTGAGCCCGACCGCACACGCACGCACCCGCGGCATCGTCAAAACCCTGTTTTGAAAGTGTGCGTACAACTTTCTCTGATTGGGTTGAGATTTGACGTGCAGTCTTATTTTAATATAGGTAGGCCGCCTGTCAAGTTTCGTCGCAATCGGAGTTCGTCTGGTACCCGAACTGTCGATCGTAGCGGCACCGTATTCGGTCTACCGTCAGACGTTTGTCGGTGTTTTAAAATATGTTGTCGGGCCGCCCGTTTTCCCTCTCATCTCCACCTAGCCCCTCTGCACAGTGCACCGACCTTACGCGCAGCCTAGTCCGAAAACCTCGCGGAACCCGAACCCGGCGATCATGACCGTTGGATCCAGATCAACCCCGTTTTACCGCAAAGCGTCATCGGTTTGTCCATAGGACTCCCTAACCTAATTATCTCGACCATTCGATCTAAATCGGAGGGTCTAGATGAACCTAGCCCTAACCTAGTTATATAAATAGAGGCCATCCCTAAACTCTAGGCCGCTTGTCCCATCAATCCCTTCAGCCGCCGCCACCCACTAAAAAATTCCCCTCGGGATCCCCAGATTCAGTCTGCAGCCAACCCGGCAAGCCGCTCGATCGAGAGCTCCCTGCGCCTCGACCTCGTCCTCCGCGCGACTCGACTGGCCGGACGCATCCCTCGCCATGCCGTGCGAGCAGGTCGTCCCCGACGAGCCAGCCTGAGAGCACGAGCGTGCATGGCCTCACCCCCGAGATCCCGTGCCTCGTGCTTCCCAGGAGCCGGTCCTCCCGAGCTCCCGCTTGCCTGAGACCGTGTCGTGAGCCGCTGGCAGCCGTGTCAGCGAGATCAACCCCGTTTTACCGCAAAACGTCATCGATTTGTCCATAGGACTCCCTAACCTAATTATCTCGACCATCCGATCTAAATCGGAGGGTCCAGATGAACCTAGCCCTAACCTAGCTATATAAATAGAGGCCCATCCCAAAACTCTAGGCCGCTTGTCTCATCAATCCCTTCAGCCGCCGCCACCCACTGAAAAATTCCCCTCGGGATCCCTAGATTCAGTCTGCAGTCAACCTGGCAAGCCGCTCGATCTAGAGATCCCTGCGCCTCGACCTCGTCCTCCGTGCGAGCCGACTGGCCGGACGCATCCCTCGCCATGTCGTGTGAGCAGGCCGTCCCCGACGAGCCAGCCTGAGAGCACGAGAGCGCATGGCCTCACCCCCGAGCTCCCGTGCCTTGTGCTTCCTAGGAGACGGTCCTCCCGAGCTCCCGCTTGCCTAAGACCGTGTCGTGAGCCGCCGGCAGCCGTGTCAGCGAGATTCACCGATGCACAGGCACCGCCGCTGACCCGAGTCGCCCCTCAAGCCTGCCTTCTTCCTCCTCTCTCCATTTCCTCCCCATATCCCTAATCTTGCTCTCTGTGCACCTCTCTTCCCCGCAGGTACGCACAGCCACGGAACACCTGCAGGAGTAGCAGTAGTAGCCATGGACAGGTACAGCCGGATTCAGTGCCCCAAGGACCGGATCCATCCATCCCCAACTGTTCCCTGCTCCTCACCTCTCTCTCACCTCGGCTCTCTCTCTCTCTTTGTCTAGCAGGAGCAGCCCCTGACCTCGCCATGGCCATGCATGACCTGCTGCAAGCTCTCCTGCCCATGGAGCTCGCCATCGATGCCTCCCCGCCTCAGATCTGGGTGGGATCGCCCGGATCCGACGCCACCCTAACCCTGCCGGACTTCGGCCCCCTCGACCTGCGCCTCCCCGTAAATCTCCGCGTGCAGCCGCTGCCCAGGCCGCCTTCTGTGAGCGCCGTCGCGAGCAGAACCAAGCAGACCCGGTACATCTTCAGATACAGATGTGTTGCGTTTTTAGTTTTATTCAGTTAGCGTCAGGGTATGTTCATCTTTCGCGAAACCCAGTTTAAACAATAGCTTCTTCGTAGGCCAGTTGGTCGATGTGCTTGCCCATTACCATGGAGGTTTTGGGTTCGAGTCCCACGCTCCCCGAATTTTCCTTTCAGTAATTATGTTGATTTATGTTTGCCCACGACCCAGTTATGTGGTACACTACTACTATGTTTGTCATAACCATAGCGCTAGCACACTGGCTTGTGCTTTCTAGTGAGACCAAGGGGTTCTGGGTTCAAATCCCAGCTGCCCCATTTTATTTTATTTTTCCCTTGTATTCTTTTTATATTTGTTGTCACACGTTTGGGCCTGATCTGTCGCTGGGTTGTACTGTGTCTTCGAATTCAGCCCGATTCGTTTTTTCTATGCTAGGAATTTTGCTAATTTCAGAAAAAAGCATCGATTTCTAAACATCCGTAGCTTTTAGACCGTGCACCAGATCGAAATAAGTTAGATATGTAACTTGGCTAGAATTTCGCGTAGAATAATATTTTTCTAACTCTCATGCATATTTAGAACTGTTTAGTGTGTTGTTGCATCGGTTTGCGTGTCGAGTGTTGGAAACGGTTTAGGTCGTAACTATTTGTCCGTAGCTCAGTTGGAGAAGTGCAATATATGTAAATGGAGCAGAACAACGAGTAGAATCACGTGACCCACTTTGTTTCGCCGTTTAACAAACATGAAATGTCATTAGGACAAATTTGCACAGAATTCGAATTTAACGCGTGGGGTCATTTCGGAGATGCTATATGAAGTTTCCGGCCTCATTTAAAATGCCTAGC
This sequence comes from Hordeum vulgare subsp. vulgare, assembly GCF_904849725.1. Classification (NCBI taxonomy): domain Eukaryota; kingdom Viridiplantae; phylum Streptophyta; class Magnoliopsida; order Poales; family Poaceae; genus Hordeum; species Hordeum vulgare. Next base: position 85,822,365 of record NC_058520.1, read on the forward strand.
TAGGTAGATTAATTTGTGCTTCACCCCGTGTCATGTAAACAACATTTTAATATTGTCGTGTTAATAAACGGGAATGAACTAAATAAGTAAACCTGGACTTTTGTCAATATGCAACTCGTTGCATATTGAACTTCACTTAATGTGTAGTGTTTGTATGACGTGAATTGTCATGTCGTGTCTTGCATGTATTCAGCTGCTCATGCATCAATTGTGTTGTGCATTGTGTGGTGAATTCCGTGCGTTGATTTGTGTTTCCGGTTTGCTTCGTCTCGATAGAGTTCCGCAGCGTGCCGGATTGTGAGGACCCGTTCGACTACATCGGTTCGTCTGCTTCACGGAGGCATTCTTCTTCCAAGCGGGATCTCACGCAAGATGACCATTTCCCCAGATACCATTACTATCATTGCCATGCTAGTTTTATCGCTTCTATCGATTATGTCTCGTTGCCTACCACTTGTTAAATATCAGCCTCTCAACAATGTCATCTTAACCTTCACATGTTCAACCTAGCAAACCACTGATTGGCTATGTTACCGCTTGCTTAACCTTGTGTTAGCGTTGCTAGTTGCAGGTGCAGTTGCTTCCATGTGAAAACATGGGTTCCTTGTTATATCACCATATTAAATGCTATTTAATTTAATGCACCTATATACTTGGTAAAAGGTGGAAGGCTCGGCCTTTCTAGCCTGGTGTTTTGTTCCACCTCGGGGCAACTCGAGGTTTGGCTACCGTCCACTATGCATAGACGGTGTGTCCTGAGAACGAGATACGCGGCTCCTATCGGTTTCGTCGACACACCGGGTGGCCTTGCTGGATTAGTTTTACCTTTGACGAGATATCTTGTGCATCGGGATTCCGGTGATGCTTTGGGTAATCTCAGAGTTGAGGTTTTCCACTAAGGAATCCGACGAGATCGCGAGCTTCGTGATTGAGGATTTCTATGCGGCTTGTGGTAATTTGTGATGGACTAGTTGGAGCACCCCTGCAGGGTTAAATCTTTTCGGAAAGCCATGCCCGCGGTTATGTGGCAACGTGGAAACTTTGTTTAACACTGGTTCTAGAAAACTTGAAGATAACTTAATTAAAATATGCCAACTACGTGCGTAACCGTGACTGTCTCTTTCGTGAGTTCCTTCTCCGATCGAGGACACGGTGGGGTTATGTCTGACGTAGGTATGTGTTCAGGATCATTCATTTGATCATCAGTAGTCACGTTCGTTAAGCGTAGATCTTTCCCCTCTTATTTCTTGTACTCGTAAGTTTAGCCACCAAATATATGCTTATCCGCTGCTGAAACCTCACCACTTAACCATACCTCACCCATTAAGCTTTGCTAGTCTTGATACCTTTGGAAATGAGATTGCTGAGTCCCCTGTGGCTCACAGATTACTAAAACACCAGTTGTAGGTACAGGTAAAGGTTACTTGATGCGAGCGCGTTGATTGTTCATTTGGAGTTGCTTCTTCTTCTTCTTCATCATCGATCTAGGATGGGTTCCAGGCCGGCAGCCTGGGATAGCAAGGATGGACGTCGTTCTTATTTTTCTCGTTTGTTTTCGTCCGTAGTCGGACCCTGCTCTTACTCTTGATGATTATGTAATGTACTGATGTGACTCTGATGTAGCTTGTGGCGAGTGTAAGCCAACTCTATAAATATATCTCTATTCTTTTCAGTACATGTACTTGTAACGATATCCATTCTTGCGACACGACGAGATGCGCTTCTATCCCTGACGAGGCCTTCCTGCCAAATTGAGGATAGGGTCGCATCTTGGGCGTGACAAGTTGGTACCAGAGCCAGGTTCCGACCTATGAGCCCCCTTGATTGATCGAACTTGGCCGAGTCGAGTCTAGTGAAAAACTACTTTGAGTCGAGTTATATATTGGAGAGTAAGATTCTTTTTTCTCCTCATCTATGCTCTGGTGAGGAATCTTGACGTAATAATTTAATTCTACTCCTTTTCTCACACAAATTTTTTTTAGGATCACGCGGATATTCTTGGAATCTATATGATGCCGATGTGACGGAGTTCTGTCTTGGTGCCTCCTATCTGCTTTGAGTTTTAGGGGAGTTGAGCTCCAGGGGATTATTGAGCACATCGTTATCATTCAGATTTCTTAGTATCTCAGAACGAAGGATGTTCATAATTGCTTCAATACTAGTAGTGGCGAGATAACCCCGATGTCCCCAGTACTGGTGCAGATTGTTCGGGAGTACTGCCATACTTTGTATCGTTGTGATCACTAGGGTCTGTAGTAGATGAAGGTCCGAGATTCTGGTTGTGTGTTGACGGATGTGATACAGGTGACGGGTTAGTATAGGAGTTCTGTGATTATTACTCCTTGTATCCGTGTACCAGATTGCATGACCAGATATTTCAGAAATTCATAGGTGAGAATTCAAGTAGTTACTTATAGGACATTCTTCCAACAAATGCATGATGTTAGGTTGGGGTTCGACATCTAGTGGATTCGTTTGTTCACGGTCGACTTACAGCGGTACACGTTGTGTCTCAAAGAGTCCTTGTAGCTTGCTACGACTCGGGGACGCTTCGTATGTCGGATGCACTGCCTTGCCCTTGATGGCTAATGTAAAATCGAGCCTGTGCGATCCTGTCCACCAAAATATCGGACGAAATCTTTCTCATGAGTTTGTTCTGGCTAATTGCAAGCCGCACCCTTTGGTTTGTTGAATATGGTAATTTAAGTTGCTTCGATGTCAAGTGGTGATTTCAGATCTTTCCTAATCTGTGTTCTCATATTTTTATGTGAATGCAAATTCTTTGCTCAATCAGATCGTCTTATCAATTCCTTTCAACCGAAGTCATCGTATCAATTCCATTCAACCGGTGTGCTTATCTTCAACTGAATTCAATCTTATCTAATTTCGCAAGATCATTCTCTCTTTTATGCCGGAGTTCATCTCATCGATTCCAAGTTGTCTTTGTTTTTCCCCACCCTCCCGCCCTTTTTCTCAGTGATTCAATTTTCATCCAAGAGTTTTCTCTTCTTTGTGCTTCCGTTGTCTGTTCTTTCTCTCTTACCCGGTGATTCGTTGTGAAGATTATCAGGACCTTAGTGTTCATCTTTATTCAATCTTGTTATCTTTTCCGATGAATTCAATTTAATTATCCGTGTTCATTATATCATATTCATCCTTGTAATTTTTCCCATGTTGGAATTCTCATGAGCCTTCCTTGTTGTCATTTCTCTCTATTCTACCCGGAGCATTGAAGTTATCCCAGAAGTTTCTTGTTCTCAATTCTGTAATTGTGTCGAGGTGCTAACCTCATCTAGTTCTCTTCATACCAGTGCAATATCTCTCTTCTAAGCAATCTTTTCTAACGGTGGTTTCTTTGAGTGGGCCCATAACCCACAGGTTTTTCCCAGGATCTGTTATAGCTCTTGTAATCTTCCGGCGATCTTTAATTCTTTTCAACTATGACGTAAGTATGGATTTCATCAGTCATATCCCTTCTCCAAGGCCTATTTTAATTAATTCTCATATTGGTTCAACCTTTCATTCTTCTTTATCCCGGAGTGTCTCATTAATTTTTCGTGGTGTTGTTCTCGTCATCATTCTCAACTTGCAAATTCGAAGGAGTGTTTCTCTCAATCTTGCTCCATTCTTGTGAAGACTGTCATCTCAGCTTCGTGTTATCCTCTCATTTGTGTCAATCATGAGTATCCCTTTCTTGCGATCCGGTGCTTGTCAATGTTGTGTTCATTTCTCGTTCCTCCGAAGGCCATCATTTCAGAAGATTCGTCGTTCTCAGCTTTCAGCTTTCATCCTCAATTCTTCTCAATTGTTGTCTCTTCGTTCGTCTCTAAATTATTCTGGTGCCTTGTTCTAGTTTTCTCTCAGGTGGCTCATGATCTCTTCGTTATCTTGCATCTCCATTAATTTTTGGTATTGCCATTCAATTGTGAATTCTTACCGGTGCTTCCTTCAATTTTGCTTCAAGTGGTGCTTATCTCTCTGCCTCTTCAAGATTCATTTTTAGAAGAATAAGTGTTATCCTAAATCCGTTGCTTGTCATCAATTTAATTTGATGAAGGATGAGCATAACATAATTCTTATTCTTGTTTTTCCTTCTTCCAAGAGATTTCAATTCTTCTTCCGGAGTGGCTCTTGATATCAATTCCTTTTCTCAAGTGTTTTTATCTTTCTTTTCCGGAGTTCCAAGTTCTTTTAAGTATCTCTTTGTCAGGCTTCATCTAAATTTTGGCAAGGCCATAATCTTATTCTTTTCTACATTCATGTCTTTGCATCATTCAGTTGTATACGGTGGTCCTCCATGGTGGTTCATCAAGGTTTCAATCCATTCTCAAGTGTTCTTCAAGATTCTTATTGGAGAACCTTAAGTTCTCTTATCTTGCATTTCCAAGTGCATTTGTTCTTCCTTTATCCTTTGAGGTGGTATTATAGCATTCTTGTTACTGTAGGAGTCTCGAAGAGATTTTATTTCAAGAATGAGATAATTAAACCCACCAATTCTATGATCATGAGATATTTTCAACCCATGATTTCTTCATTGAGCTATCTTGGTTTGGATGTCACCTAAAGCTTTTCCTATGGATTGTTGCTATCATGGTGCTTGTCTTTAATCCAAGTTCTCAAGTATCCTCTTGGTGTAAGAAATTGTTCATATCTTGCTTCTCCCAATCAATCATTGTTTCTTTTAGTGGTTGGTTGTCACCTCATATTTGTTGAGATGATTTTCATAAGCCCACTACTATCTTGTTCTTTTCGTTGTTGGTTTTCCAACTACTACGTCAATTCTATGACTGGAGGCTCTTCAATTCTATTGTGATGGTAGTTGTCATTCTTTTCTTCATTCTCTTCTTCCGCTTGAGCTACTTCATATTCTCTTGTTCCGGAGGCTTTGTGTTGTTGCTCTTTTGGGTCAATCTTGTTGTTCTACCAAGATCATGGTATTCCCTTGTTCTATTTACTTGTTTGTTGTGATTATTGTCTATTTCTTCCATCTTATCGATTTTTTTGTCCCATTTTCCTACCGAAGTGCTACCGAAGTTTTCCATGAATTCTTGCTTGTTTCTCATATCATTCCTCATCTCTTTGCTACCTTCAAGGATCGTTGGTTTCACTCATTTGTCAAAGAAGCGACTAAGTTTTTACCTCTTGTTCTTTCTCATCCTCTTCCCCTTTCATTCTTGGATCTCGGGGCGAGATCCTCTTGTAGTGTAGGAGAGTTGTGACAGCCCGGTGCCGACGTTCCAGAAGATTCCCCTTCTATTCCGTTTTCGTCGTGTGTCTATTTTATTTTGTCGCATCATCATCGCATCATGCACGTCATCAACATTGCATCGGCACCCTGTTGCCGCCAGTTTTCAAAACTTGCATCCGTTTTTAGTTGTGGGTTCTCGTCGTTGTCCGTTCTGAGCCTGACCGCACACGCACGCGCCCGCGGCATCGTCAAAACCCTGTTTTAAAAGTGTGCGTAAAACTTTCTCTGATTGGGTTGAGATTTTACGTGCGGTCTTATTTTAATATAGGTAGGCCGCCTGTCAAGTTTCGTCGCAATCGGGGTTCGTCTGGTACCCGAACGGTCGACCGTAGCGGCACTGTATTCGGTCTACCGTCAGACGTTTGTCGGTGTTTTAAAATACGTTGTCGGGCCGCCCGTTTTCCCTCTCACCTCTGCCTAGCCCCTTTGCACAGTGCACCGACCTTACGCGCGGCCTAGTCCGAAAACCTCCCGGAACCCGAACCCGGCGATCATGACCGTTGGATCCAGATCAACCCCGTTTTACCGCAAAACGTCATCGATTTGTCCATAGGACTCCCTAACCTAATTATCTCGACCATCCGATCTAAATCGGAGGGTCCAGATGAACCTAGCCCTAACCTAGCTATATAAATAGAGGCCCATCCCAAAACTCTAGGCCGCTTGTCTCATCAATCCCTTCAGCCGCCGCCACCCACTGAAAAATTCCCCTCGGGATCCCTAGATTCAGTCTGCAGTCAACCTGGCAAGCCGCTCGATCTAGAGATCCCTGCGCCTCGACCTCGTCCTCCGTGCGAGCCGACTGGCCGGACGCATCCCTCGCCATGCCGTGTGAGCAGGCCGTCCCCGACGAGCCAGCCTGAGAGCACGAGAGCGCATGGCCTCACCCCCGAGCTCCCGTGCCTTGTGCTTCCTAGGAGACGGTCCTCCCGAGCTCCCGCTTGCCTAAGACCGTGTCGTGAGCCGCCGGCAGCCGTGTCAGCGAGATTCACCGATGCACAGGCACCGCCGCTGACCCGAGTCGCCCCTCAAGCCTGCCTTCTTCCTCCTCTCTCCGTTTCCTCCCCATATCCCTAATCTTCCTCTCTGTGCACCTCTCTTCCCCGCAGGTACGCACAGCCACGGAACACCTGCAGGAGTAGCAGTAGCAGCCATGGACAGGTACAGCCGGATTCAGTGCCCCAAGGACCGGATCCATCCATCCCCAACTGTTCCCTGCTCCTCACCTCTCTCTCACCTCGGCTCTCTCTCTCTCTCTCTTTGTCTAGCAGGAGCAGCCCCAGAACTCGCCATGGCCATGCATGACCTGCTGCAAGCTCTCCTGCCCATGGAGCTCGCCATCGATGCCTCCCCGCCTCAGATCCGGGTGGGATCGACCGGATCCGACGCCACCCTGACCCTGCCGAACTTCGGCCCCCTCGACCTGCGCCTCCCCGTGAGTCTCCGCGTGCAGCCGCCGCCCAGGCTGCCTTCCGTGAGCGCCGTCGCGAGCAGAACCAAGCAGACCCGGTACATCTTCAGATCCAGATGTGTTGCGTTTTCAGTTTTATTCATTTAGCGTCAGGGTATGTTCATCTTTCGTGAAACCCAGTTTAAACAATAGCTTCTTCGTAGCCCAGTTGGTCAGTGCGCTTGCCCATTACCATGGAGGTCTTGGGTTTGAGTCCCACGCTCCCCGAATAGCACACTGGCTTGTGCTTTCTAGTGAGACCAAGGGGTCCTGGGTTCAAATCCCAGCTCCCCCATTTTATTTTATTTTCCCCTTGTATTCTTTTTATATTTGTTGTCACACGTTTGGGCCTGATCTGTCGCTGGGTTGTACTGTGTCTTCGAATTCAGCCCGATTCGTTTTTTCTATGCTAGGAATTTTGCTAATTTCAGAAAAAAGCATCGATTTCTAAACATCCGTAGCTTTTAGACCGTGCACCAGATCGAAATAAGTTAGATATGTAACTTGGCTAGAATTTCGCGTAGAATAATATTTTTCTAACTCTCATGCATATTTAGAACTGTTTAGTGTGTTGTTGCATCGGTTTGCGTGTCGAGTGTTGGAAACGGTTTAGGTCGTAACTATTTGTCCGTAGCTCAGTTGGAGAAGTGCAATATATGTAAATGGAGCAGAACAACGAGTAGAATCACGTGACCCACTTTGTTTCGCCGTTTAACAAACATGAAATGTCATTAGGACAAATTTGGACAGAATTCGAATTTAACGCGTGGGGTCATTTCGGAGATGCTATATGAAGTTTCCGGCCTCATTTAAAATGCCTAGCTAGGTAGATTAATTTGTGCTTCACCCCGTGTCATGTAAACAACATTTTAATATTGTCGTGTTAATAAACGGGAATGAACTAAATAAGTAAACCTGGACTTTTGTGCTTTCTAGTGAGACCAAGGGGTCCTGGGTTCAAATCCCAGCTCCCCCATTTTATTTTATTTTCCCCTTGTATTCTTTTTATATTTGTTGTCACACGTTTGGGCCTGATCTGTCGCTGGGTTGTACTGTGTCTTCGAATTCAGCCCGATTCGTTTTTTCTATGCTAGGAATTTTGCTAATTTCAGAAAAAAGCATCGATTTCTAAACATCCGTAGCTTTTAGACCGTGCACCAGATCGAAATAAGTTAGATATGTAACTTGGCTAGAATTTCGCGTAGAATAATATTTTTCTAACTCTCATGCATATTTAGAACTGTTTAGTGTGTTGTTGCATCGGTTTGCGTGTCGAGTGTTGGAAACGGTTTAGGTCGTAACTATTTGTCCGTAGCTCAGTTGGAGAAGTGCAATATATGTAAATGGAGCAGAACGACGAGTAGAATCACGTGACCCACTTTGTTTCGCCGTTTAACAAACATGAAATGTGATTGGGACAAATCTGGACAGAATTAGAATTTAGCGCGTGGGGTCATTTCGGAGATGCTATATGACGTTTCCGGCCTCATTTAAAATGCCTAGCTAGGTAGATTAATTTGTGCTTCACCCCGTGTCATGTAAACAACATTTTAATATTGCCGTGTTAATAAACGTGGAGTTTCGTCAATATGCAACTTGTTGCATATTGAACTTCACTTAATGTGTAGTGTTTGTATGACGTGAATTGTCATGCCGTGTCTTGCATGTATTCAGCTGCTGATGCATCATATGTGTTGTGCATCGTCTGGTGAATTCCGTGCGTTGATTTGTGTTTCCGGTTTGCTTCGTCTCGGTAGAGTTCCGCAGCGTGTCGGATTGTGAGGACCCGTTCGACTACATCGGTTCGTCTGCTTCACGGAGGCATTCTTCTTCCAAGCGGGATCTCATGCAAGATGACCATTTCCCTAGATACCATTACTATCATTGCCATGCTAGTTTTATCGCTTCTATCGATTATGTCTCGTTGCCTACCACCTGTTAAATATCAGCCTCTCAACAATCCCATGTTAACCTTCACCTGTTCAACCTAGCAAACCACTGATTGTCTATGTTACCGCTTGCTTAACCTTGTGTTAGCGTTGCTAGTTGCAGGTGCAGTTGCTTCCATGTGAAAACATGGGTTCCTTGTTATATCACCATATTAAATGCTATTTAATTTAATGCACCTATATACTTGGTAAAAGGTGGAAGGCTCGGCCTTTCTAGCCTGGTGTTTTGTTCCACCTTTGCCCCCTTAGTTTCCGGCTACCGGTGTTATGTTCCATAAATGAGCGCTCCTAACACGATCGGGGTTGTTATGGGGACCCCCTTGATAATTCGTTTTAGATTAAAGCTGGTCTGGCAAGGCCCAACTTTGGTAATACATTTGCCTAATCACCTAAGAAAATTGCATAGGGACTTTCCGGACCGCGAGGATAATTTAATCAACCCCCCGGGCCAGTGCTCCGCATGAGTGTTGGTCCACCCACCTAGCAGTCGGCGGTGCCACCTCGGGGCAACTCGAGGTTTGGCTACCGTCCACTATGCATAGACGGTGTGTCCTGAGAACGTGATACGCGGCTCCTATCGGGTTCGTCGACACACCGGGTGGCCTTGCTGGATTAGTTTTACCTTTGACGAGATATCTTGTGCATTGGGATTCCGGTGATGCTTTGGGTAATCTTAGAGTTGAGGTTTTCCACTAGGGAATCCGACGAGATCGCGAGCTTCGTGATTGAGGATTTCTATGCGGCTTGTGGTAATTTGTGATGGACTAGTTGGAGCACCCCTGCAGGGTTAAATCTTTTTGGGAAGTCGTGCCAGCGGTTATGTGGCAACGTGGAAACTTTGTTTAACACTGGTTCTAGAAAACTTGAAGATAACTTAATTAAAATATGCCAATTATGTGCGTAACCGTGACTGTCTCTTTCGTGAGTTCCTTCTCCGATCGAGGACACGGTGGGGTTATGTCTGACGTAGGTATGTGTTCAGGATCATTCATTTGATCATCAGTAGTCACGTTCGTTAAGCGTAGATCTTTCCCCTCTTATTTCTTGTACTCGTAAGTTTAGCCACCGAATATATGCTTAGCCGCTGCTGCAACCTCACCACTTAACCATACCTCACCCATTAAGCTTTGCTAGTCTTGATACCTTTGGAAATGAGATTGCTGAGTCCCCTGTGGCTCACAGATTACTACAACACCAGTTGTAGGTACAGGTAAAGGTTACTTGACGCGAGCGCGTTGATTGTTCATTTGGAGTTGCTTCTTCTTCTTCTTCTTCATCGATCTAGGATGGGTTCCAGGCCGGCAGCCTGGGATAGCAAGGATGGACGTCGTTCTTATTTTTCTCGTTTGTTTTCGTCCGTAGTCGAACCCTGCTCTTACTCTTGATGATTATGTAATGTACTGATGTGACTCTGATGTAGCTTGTGGCGAGTGTAAGCCAACTATATATATATATATATATATATATATATATATATATATATATATATATATATATATATATATATATATATATATATCTTCTTTTCAGTACATGTACTTGTAACGATATCCATTCTTGCGACACGACGAGATGCGCTTCTATCCCTGACGAAGCCTTCGTGCCAAATTGAGGATAGGGTCGCATCTTGGGCATGACACTTCATCACCGAGTGGAACATTCGGTTGCCCAAGCGACCGTTCAATTTCGGCAGTTTCGGCTTCAACTTCTCGACAGAAATCTGCAAAGAAAAGACAGGGAGAAAATAAGCGCGGAGTGAACTCCAAAGACAAACAGCACTAGGCAAGCAACTTACCACCAAGCAGTGTGACCATCTTCTTCGCCCAGTCGCCGACGTAGTTCTCCTGCGCTCTACACCGAGTGTTCATTAACTTCAGCTGGCCCATCCAGTCAGATCTCTCCTTCTTCATTTTTTCTACCTTGGCTACCAGTGCCTTGTTAGTCTCCCGAGATTCCTCCAACGATTTCTCTCGTTCAGCGAGAGCCTTCTTCATGCCAGTCAGATCATTCACAGCCACCTCCAAGTCCGCAGCAAGTTGAGTCTTCTCAGCCTTCAGAGCATTATAGGCCGATCCCATTTCACAAGTCTTCTATCGAAGCGACACAAAAGGAGGATCAGCCATATTCAACAAGGAAAAAGTCTTGACAGATATGACAAAACAATCAAAACTCAAAATTCTTCAGACCCCTGCCGATGCAAGCAATCGACAGCGGTCTCGGGGACTACACCCAGTGGGTTCACTGAGAGTGACCCACTGGTATGAAGCTCGAACAGGTCGGTCCCATTGAGCTCCATAGAAAACCAACAACACTATGAGTAACACTACTCTCGGAGACTACACCCAGTGGGTGCACTCGGCGTGCCCCCACTGGTAACATTCGGGCAGATCAACTCTGATCTGTATAGATTATGGAAAATACATATAAAGACAACTGCCGGTGCAAGCACTCGACAGAAGTCTCGGGGACTACACCCACTGGGTTCACTCAGAGTGAACCCACTGGAAAATCAACCTGCTGTATCCGAGTATCTCGCTGAAACCCCCACTGGGTACCAAGAGGAATGTAAACACTTACTAGCGCACTTACTCGGATATCATCCCGAAGCTCCAAGCTCTTCTTGTACAGGGACGCGATGGAGTCATATGCTCCCTTGGCATCGCCCACCATCAGCTCCCCTTGCACCATGGTGTCCTTGGCAGCTCCTACCTGATCTTCCGGGAGGCGTCGGGTGTCATATTGAACAGCCGACGGACCCGGCGTGGCAGAAGGCTCCCTGGGCATCCCGAGCTCTGCTCCAGTCGGTTCCGCCGTGAGGGCCACCGTCTCAGTCGGTGACACGTTCATGCCGTGATGACCCCAGGGACAGGCGCCAAAGCTGGTTCCGACCTCCTTTGGTCGTCGTCGTCTAGATGGATCACCTCCGAAGGAAGCCCGACTGAACAAAATAAAATACTGAAAAAGGTCAAGATCAAAGATAGCACTCGCGAAATGGTAATACAGCTCTCGGAGTCATGACAACGTACCTTGCTGGGACGTGGCGGCGTTATCAGTGTCCATGGGATCATCATCCTGACGCGGCAGAGAGGTGGCGGAGGTAGAAGCTCTGTTGAGTGAATTCCACTCGACGGGTAAACATGAATTCCCAAAAAGAAGAGTCCAATCGGATACTGAAGGAAGATGGAAGAGCAAAGACACTTACGCTGAGGCGACCGGAATAGCGATCCTCATCCGGGGCAAGGCTTTCCGAAGTTTAGACCCGCTAGGTTTAGCCACCTTGGACGGCTGGTTCACGGGCTCGGCAGAAGCACCCCTGGTTCTCTTCACACTCCGGGCACTCGGAGCCACGGGAGGAGCCGGCGGAGCAGCGGGGTCATGACGGCGCTTGGTTCGGTGTTCTGGTGGTGAGGGTGACGAGCTCTGCTCTCCACTCTCCTCCTCCTCTGTCTCCTCCTCCGTCTCCCCACTGTCAGAGACGTACTCGGCGCTATCCGCGCTGCCCTCCATGCTGCCTTCCTCTTCCTCGACTGGATTCCCATTCGAGACTGCAGAATGCCAGTTCGTCCACTCCTGCACAAAACACAGTCGGCAACGTCAGTCAGCGAGACAAAAAAGCAATAAAACTTAGAAGGTTAAAAGCACTCGACGACATGTACTCACCTCATTCGGAGGAGGATTTTTGGCGCGGAAGGCCTTCACCCGCCGAGCTCCAACGGGGTTATCACATGTGCCCGTGATGCTGCGGACCCACGCGCTCACAGTCTCCTCGTTCACGTCTTCAGGATGAGACCGAGTGGTATCTGAAGGCCCCGTGTAATGCCACATAGGGTGGTCTCGGGCCTGCAGCGGCTGGATGCGCCGACCCAGAAAAGTCTCTAGCAGGTCCATGCCGGTGACTCCCCTCCGGACGACGGCTATCAGCGCGTCGACCAAAGGCTGGATCTGGGTTCTTTCTCCCTTAGAGAGCGCTAGCTTCCTGGGAGGGCCCGGACGGTCTAAACTGAAAGGTGGCAACCCACTCGAAGCATTCGGGCAGGCAATGTCCTGGCAATAGAACCAGGACGATTGCCAGTTCCTAACCGACTCGGATAGCTGGAGGGAGGGATAGCTACTCTTTGTTTTCTTCTGAAATCCTAAACCCCCGCAGAGCTGGAGGATGTGTGTCTTATCATCAGACTGGCTAAGCTTCTTAACAGTTTGGGATCTAGCGGAGAAAACATATTTGAAGAGCCCCCAGTGGGGAGGACATCCTATGAAGCACTCGTAGAGGGTGATGATTGCGGAAAGATGAGCTATCGCATTCGGAGGAAAATGGTGGAGCTGCGCCCCGGAGTAATTCATGATACCTCGGAAGAAAGGATGGAGAGGCAAGGAGAAACCTGTGGCCACGTGGCTGAGCAGCAGAACGCGCTCCCCCTCCTTCGGCGCCGGCTTCGTCTCGCCTTCCGGCAGCCTCCAGGACTTGTTGACGACCATGCCGTGCTCCACCAGCTCCACCACGTCGTTCTCCGTCACCGAGGAGGGGAGGAAGTCCCCCTGGATCCAGCCTGCCGGCAACGCCCGCTGCCGCCGCTGAGTGGAGGCCACCCTCTTCTTCTTCTTCTTCGCCTCGAGCTTGCCGGTCTGTCCCTTCGTCATAGCGAGGGCGACGGATCCGCAGAGGAGGAGAGGAAGGAGGTGGCTAGAGGTGCGCAAGGAGTTGCGGGAGAGGGCGAGATTAACGGGAGGAGGATGAGCAGCATAACAGGAAGGTACGCCGGGGAAGCTTTAGTAGGCCTCCGACTGAGTCACCTACAGGTGGGCCCAGGATCTTATCCCCCCAACCGGCCGCTGCAAGATTAGTGGAGAAGATAACGGCGCGGTAATCAAGGAGGCGAAGTCTACTCGATGGCGATGTCGTCATCCCCGCTGAGCGTGCGGCAACCGAAATTTGAGGATCCCGGAAAATCTGGTGCTGTCAGTATGACCGGTCACGTCGAAAGATTCCGCGGAAGCATTCGGTCCCTCACGGTTCATTTCACTTGCATATTCACTCGGATCGCTAGCCACAAGGATAAAATGGATCGAGGCAGACAATGCTAAGATCACCTCAATACCACTCGGCTCCAAACTCCGAACATCACTTCATCGTTACAACCCCGATCCATTTGGGGACTAATGATGGGGTTATAGTCCCATGGTAGGGTCATAGGTCTGCCCTATAGGTCCTACCCAAGGACTACCCTTCATAGAGGACAAAACCCTTAGACAGTTCCGACTGAACTAAGGGCGCCCCCATCATCCAGTCGGCGACGATCCACTCGGAGCGTATCTAATGTACCGACTGGAATTCACTCTGTACATCATAACCTCCCAGGAGGGCAATGGTCATATGTTTTCATACACCATTATTAGCATTTAAAGCTTACGTTACTTGTAATGTAAGCGTTTACTCGCCACTACTCCACCCCTGTCCACCGGGCCATTATGAAGGGCAGCGCACTCTATATAAGCCGCCCTTCACCACTGGTACGGGGGTTGGCACTTGCTGTAATCCCACAATTCACTCGACACAAAGCTCCCAAGAGCACTGAGACGTAGGGCTTTTACCTCCACCGTAGAGGGGCCTGAACTCATACATCCTCGTCGTAGCTAAGGCTCTGCCCATATACTTTCGTACCCCATACTTCTACTGTCAGACTTATACCCACGACATGCCTTTTGGCTTATGTAATGCACCTGCCACCTTTCAAAGATGTATGATGGCTATATTCTCTGACTTTTGTGAAAAGATTGTCGAGGTTTTCATGGATGACTTCTCCGTTTACGGGTCTTCCTTTGATGATTGCCTCAGCAACCTTGATCGAGTCTTGTAGAGATGTAAAGACACCAATCTTGTCTTGAATTGGGAGAAGTGCCACTTTATGGTGAATGAAGGCATCGTCTTAGGACATAAAGTTTCTGAAAGAGGTATTGAAGTCGATAAGGCTAAGGTTGATGCAATCGAGAAAATGCCATACCCCACAGATATCAAAGGTATAAGAAGTTTCCTTGGTCATGATAGTTTCTATAGAAGGTTCATTAAAGACTTCTCTAAGATTTCTAGGCCTCTTACCAATCTCTTGCAAAAGGATATTCCTTTTGTTTTTGACGATGATTATGATGAAGCCTTTGAAATAATTAAGAGGGCTTTGATAACTGCACCTATTGTTCAACCACCTGATTGGAACCTACCTTTTAAAATCATGTGTGATGCTAGTGATTATGTTGTTGGTGTTGTTCTAGGGAAAAGAGTTGATAAGAAGTTGAATGTTATTCACTATGCTAGTAAAACTCTAGACAGTGCCCAAAGAAACTATGCTACTACGGAAAAGGATTTTTTAGCAGTTGTGTTTGCATGTGAAAAGTTCAGGTCTTACATAGTTGATTCCAACGTCACAATTCACACTGATCACGCTGCTATTAAGTACCTCATGGAGAAGAAAGACGCTAAACCTAGACTTATCAGATGGGTTCTCTTGCTACAAGAATTTGATTTGCACGTTGTCGACAGGAAGGGTGCTGACAACCCAGTAGCAGATAACTTGTCTAGGTTGGAGAACGTTCTTGATGACCCACAACCTATTGATGATAGCTTTCCCGATGAGAAATTGAATGTCATCAATGCTTCACATAGTGCACCGTGGTATGCTGATTATGCAAACTATATTGTTGCCAAATACATACCACCTAGTTTCACGTACCAGCAAAAGAAGAAATTCTTCTTTGACTTGAGACACTACTTCTGGGATGATCCTCACCTTTATAAGGAAGTAGTAGATGGTGTTATTAGGCGTTGTGTACCTGAACATGAACAGGGACATATCCTACAGAAGTGTCACTCCGAGGCCTACGGAGGACACCATGCGGGAGATAGAACTGCACACAAGGTATTGCAATCAGATTTCTATTGGCCCACTCTCTTCAATGATGCTTGTAAGTTTGTCTTGTCTTGTGACGAATGTCAAAGAATAGGTAATATTAGTAAACGTGAGGAAATGCCTATGAACTATTCACTTGTCATTGAACCATTTGATGTCTGGGGCTTTGATTATATGGGACCTTTTCCAAAATCCAACGGGTATACTCATATCCTAGTTGTTGTTGATTACGTCACTAAGTGGGTAGAAGCTATCCCCACTAGTAGTGCTGATCACAACACCTCTATCAGGATGCTTAAAGAAGTTATTTTCCCTAGATTTGGAGTCCCTAGATATCTAATGACCGATGGTGGTTCACATTTCATTCATGGTGCTTTCCGTAAAACGCTTTCTAAGTACTATGTAAACCATAGAATTGTGTCTCCCTATCACCCTCAGTCCAGTGGTCAAGTAGAGCTAAGCAACAGAGAGATTAAACTAATTCTGCAAAAGACTGTCAACAGGTCTAGAAAGAATTGGTCTAAGAAGCTCGATGATGCACTGTGGGTATATAGAACTGCCTATAAGAATCCCATGGGTATGTCTCCATACAAAATGGTGTACGGTAAAGCATGTCATTTACCTCTTGAGCCAGAGCATAAAGCTTATTGGGCAATCAAAGAGCTCAACTTTGATTTCAAACTTGCCGGTGAGAAGAGGTTATTTGGCATTAGCTCTCTTGATGAATGGAGAACTCAGGCATATGAGAATGCCAAGTTGTTCAAATAAAAGGTTAAGAGGTGGCATGATAAAAGGATACAAAAGCGTGAGTTCAATGTAGGTGACTATGTCTTGCTATGTAATTCTCGTTTAAGATTCTTTGCAAGCAAGCTTCTCTCTAAATGGGAAGGTCATTATATTGTTAAGGAAGTATATCGTTCCGGTGCTATCAAGATCAACAACACGGAAGGTAATTGTCCGAGAGTTGTAAATGGGAAGAGAATCAAACATTATATCTCAGGTACTCCCATAAATGTTGAAAGCAATATTATCAATACCATAACTCCGGAAGAATACCTAGGGGATGTTTATCAGCCTGTTTCAGACTCCGAAAACGAAGAGGTATGTGATTCGGTAAGAAAACAGACTCCAAAACTTTTCCAGTAGGAAATTTTCTCCATTTTGGAATATTTGAAAATATACAAAAATTGGAAGTAGTCCGGAAAGCGCGTGAGGAGGCGACAAGCCTGCCAGGCGCGGGCCCACCCCCTGGCCGCGCCTGGGGGGCTTGTGGCCACCTCGTGTGCCTCCCGGACTCTGTTTTCGTGCGGAGTACTCCTTCTGGTCTGGAAAAAATCATTATATATTCTCGCGTAAGGTCTGACCCTCATATCATGCAGATTTTCTCTGTTTTCGTTTCGAGCCTGTTTCTGTTGCAGATCTAGATCGCTATGACATCCCCAAAAGCTCCGAAGGACAAGATCTTCGAGAAGGTCATCAATCCCTACCTCACGGGAGTGCTGCAACACCCTCAATCTATCGAGATGCGTGAGGGGATGTTGCACATCCGTGATGTTGAGGGGCCCAAGAAGACCGGAATCATGGAGACGAGGCTCGAAGCAATGGAGCAACAAGTCTTCAAGTGCCAAGGGATGGTGGAGCTTGGACACAACGCCAACCACATGATGATCACGGAGTTCACCAACAAGCACAGGATTGATGCCAATGACATTGGGAAGCACCTCTCCAGGCTCTATGAGAGGATTGATCAACTCCAGGCCCAGATCTATGACCTGCAGAACCAAAACTGTGAGTATGAGTATAGATTTAAATCAATACGGTTGGTGCAGATTTGAGGATTCCGGAGACTCGTTCATCTTTCCATGATGGAGCACCTATGCGGAAGACGGAGGATCAAGCCCATGTTGCAACAACTCCACCACCATCACCACCAAAGGAAGACAACTGAGCATGGGTATGGGCAATCCTCTTGGCTTGTGCCAAGCTTGGGGAAGTTGCCCCGGTATCGTATCACCATCACATCTTTTGCCTTTACCTTTGTTTTAGTTTGTCCCGGTATCGGAAGTTGCCCCGGGAAGTTTTATCTTTCTCTCGTAGAATAAAAGTCTTAGTGTTTTAGTCTTGAGTTTTGCTTTGTGTCACCCCCGATGTATTCGAGCTCGTGATCCATATAATAAAGAGTATCTTAGATGAAGGGATTTGCCTCTTGCCATGATCAAAAGAGTGAGAAAAGAACAAAAGCATGAAAGATCATGTAATGATCTTATGGGAAGTGATGGCTTCACATATAAAAAGAAGGACGATTGAAACTTGTTGAGGGTAGACAAATGTAGACCTTGGTCATGGTTGCAATTAATACGAAGTGATAAAGAAGGAGAGGTTCACATATAAATATATCATCTTTGACACCATCTATGATTGTGAACACTCAGTAAACTATTACATGCCTAGAAGTAGATGTTGGACAAGGAAGACAACATAATGAATTGTGTTTGCTTGGTTTCGAACAATGTTATATGATTAGAGATCCCTTAGCATGTGATGATTGATTCCACCTCTTGTTAGCCAAAACTCCCGCACCAAGTAGAGATACTACTTGTGCATCCACAAACCTTCAACCCAGTTTTGCCATGAGAGTCCACCATACCCACATATGTATTGAATAAGATCCCTCAAGTAAGTTGTCATCGGTGCAAGAAATAAAAATTGCTCTCTAATATGTATGATCTATTAGTGTGTGGAAAATAAGCTTTATACGAACCTGTGATGTGGAAGCCATAAAAGCGACACACTGCATAATAAAGTTCTTTATAACAGGAGGCAATATAAAGTGACGTTCCTCCGCACTAAGAGGACACGCATCCAAACCTCAAAATCGCATGACAACCTTTGCTTCCCTCTGCGAAGGGCCTATCTTTTACCTTTACTTTTTGCCCTTGAAAGAGTCATGGTGATCTTCACCAAATTCCTTATCTCGCCTTTATCTTGGCTAACGTCATATGCTTGGGAAGGATCTATATTCATATGTCAACTTGGAAGTAAGTATTCATGAATTATTATTGTTGACATTACCCTTGAGGTAAGCAGTTGGGAGGAAAAACTATAAGCCCCTATCTTTCTGTGTGTCCAGCTGAAACTTTGATCTCATGAGTACCACGTGAGTTGTAGCAATTGTAGAGAACGAAAGGATGATTGAGTATGTGGATTTGCTTTACAAGCTCTTATTTGACTCTTTTTGATGTTGTGATAAATTGCAATTGCTTCAATGACTACAGGCTATCGGTTGTTACTTCTCGGTAAGGTTCTTGATCCATGCTTTACTTTGTGAATGAATTATCACTTTAGCATGAGAGATTATATGTTGGTATTACTGTTCTGATCATGATCATGATGCCTGCATGTTCGTATCTTGTTTTGTCGACACCTCTCTCCCTAAACATGTGGACATATTTATTAAGCTAGGCTTTCGCTTGAGGACAAGCGAGGTCTAAGCTTGGGGGAGTTGATACGTCCATTTTGCATCATGCTTTCATGTTGATATTTATTGCTTTTTGGGCTGTTATTTCACTTCACGGTACAATACTTATGCCTTTTCTCTCTTATTTTGCAAGGTTTACATGAAGAGGGAGAATGCCGACAGCTCGAATTCTAGCTTGAAAGTGGAGCAAGTTTGAGATACCTATTCTGCGCAACTCCAAACATCGTAAAAATCAACGAGGATTTTTTTTGGGAATTATAAAAAATACTCGGCCGAAGAAGTGCCAGAGGGGCACCAGCAGGTGGCCACAAGCCTGCTAGGCGCGGCCACCCCCCTGGTCGCGCCTAGGGGGCTTGTGGGCACCCAGCTGGCCCTCTGGCCCCCCTCTTCTGCTATATGAAGGGTTTCGTCCGGAAAAAAAATCAAGAGGAGGCTTTATCGTGGATTCGCCGCCGCTACGAGGCGGAACTTGAGCAGAACCAATCTAGAGCTCCGGCAGGACGATCCTGCCGGGGAAACTTCCCTCCCAGAGGGGGAAATCGTCATCACCAACACTCCTCTCATCGGAGGGGACTCGTCACCATCAACATCTTCATCAACACCATATCATCTCCAAACCCTAGTTCATCTCTTGTAACCAATCTCCGTCTCGCGACTCCGATTGCTACTTGTAAGGTTGCTAGTAGTGTTAATTACTCTTTGTAGTTGATGCTAGTTGGATTACTTGGTGGAAGAGTTTATGTTCAGATCTTTGATGCTACTCATTACCTCTCTGGTCATGAATATGATTATGCTTTATGAGTAGTTACTTTTGTTCCTGAGGACATGGGATAAGTCATGCTAATAGTAGTCATGTGAATTTGGTATTCGTTCGGTATTTTGATGTGTTGTATGTTGTTTTTCCTCTAGTGGTGTTATGTGAACGTCGACTACATAACACTTCACCATTATTTGGGCCTTGAGGAAGGCATTGGGAAGTAGTAAGTAGATGATGGGTTGCTAGAGTGACAGAAGCTTAAACCCTAGTTTATGTGTTACTTCGTAAGGGGCTGATTTGGATCCACTAGTTTAATGCTATGGTTAGACTTTGCCTTAATTCTTCTTTCGTAGTTGCGGAATGCTTGCGAGAGGGGTTAATCATAAGTGGGATGCTTGTCCAAGTAAGGGCAGTACCCAAGCGCCGGTCCACCCACATATCAAACTATCAAAGTAAAGAACGTGAATCATATGAACATGATAAAAACTAGCATGACAGAAATTCCCGTGTGTCCTCGGGAGCGTTTTTCCTCCTATAAGACTTTGTCCAGGCTTGTCCCTTGCTACAAAAGGGATTGGGCCACTTTTATGCACCATTGCTACTTTTGTTACTTGTTGTTTGCTACGAATCATCTCACCACACAATCACTTGTTACCGATAATTTCAGTGCTTGCAGATTTTACCTTGCTGAAAACCACTTGTCAGATCCTTCTGCTCCTCGTTGGGTTCGACACTCTTACTTATCGAAAGGACTACGATTGATCCCCTATACTTGTGGGTCATCATGCTACCGGAGCTCTCCCACAACCTCTCCCTCATTGCTGGATCAAGGCGTTGGAGACGTCATCGGGCTACACGTGTGTTGAACGCTGAGGCACCATCGTTCGTGCATAGATCGGAATCCACTGCGATCTGAATCGCTGCGAGTACGACTCCATCAACCGCGTTCTAGCAATGCTTCCGCTTAGAGATCTTCAAAGGTATGAAGATGATCTACCCTTTGCTCGTTGCTGGTTTCTCCATAGACAGATCCTTGTGAAGCGTAGGTTTTTTTTTTGAAATTACTATGTTCCCCAACAAAATTTTTGTTTCCCATGCAACGTTCCCCAACAATTAGGTCATGGCGCCACCCTTCCCCTCCCTCCTATATATAGTGGAGAGGTGAGAGGCAGCCGACCCTGAAAAGGTTATGGCGCACATCCGGTCCAATTAGGTCATGGCGCAGCTTTCTCCCCCTCCTCTAGTTCGTTCCACCTCTAGGTCGGTTCGTCGGTACACAACGAAGCCCTGCCGGATCAGCTCCACCACCATCACCGCCACACCGTCGTGCTGGTGGAGAACTCATCTACCTCTCCACCCTTGCTTGCTGGATCAAGGAGGTGGAGATCGTCACTGAGTTGTATGTATGTTGAACGCGGAGGTGTCGTCTGTTCGGCAGTAGATTGGGATGGATCATGATGGGATTGCGGTACGGATCATGATGAGAATGCGGGACGAACTACAGTTTGGATCACGAAGATGTTTGACTACATCAACCGTGTTATATACGCTTCCGCTTAGCGATCTACGAGGGTATGTAGATCCGATCTCTCCTCTCATAGATGGTCATCACCATGGATATATCTTATGTGTGCATAGGAATTTTTTTGTTCTCATGCAACGTTCCCCGACACCAAGAAGGAAGCGGGCAAAAAGTATGCACCCATGAAGAGGTGGCCTGCGAGATCGAAGATGAACGAGAAGGATTGCCTCTTACTTAAGGCACTCATCGCCCAGAACCAAATTAACAATAAGTTGTCTGAATAGGAGAGTAATATTATTTCTGACGGCATAGATGATGCACAAATAAAATTGACGCTTGCTAAAAAATAAAGCAGACGTACTTGAAGCACGCAATTATGTCCATGGACAGACATTTCTTGTTGACGAATACTTTGATGAGTGTTGTTCCAGTTGCCGCGAGTTATATAAATATTGCGTGGATCTAATGTTAGCGGGTCATCATGTTCTGCTAGTCTACTACAGCAAGATCATTTCTGACACGATCCTGGTTCCATCAGTGTGGATTTTGTGGACTTACATCTCTTCTTCAACTTCAACATGATGGATGTCACTCTTGTTTGATGCTTGATTTTGTAAGTACTTAACATACTCTAATAAACTTCTCCATACATGGTTGTAAATGCTAAACATCTAACTGCATTTTATTCCTCTCAGAGGATTGACCACACGAAAATTAAAAAAGGAGAGTGTTTATTTCATAGATGAACTTATTACATGGTAAGGATCAACGAGAGTGGGCCATTAACATGGTCGCCCGTATCTTCGTAAACATGTCCCATGCAAAATCATTTCTCTCGCCATATCATGAACGGTAAGTCAAATAAACAACCATGCATACACTGATTGTCTTTCAGACTTCGACATAATTAGTAAGTTCATGGTTTTATTAATATGTACCAATCACTGGATCATGGTATTCATTGTTTCAAATGAGAACAAAGTTTACTACATGGATTCTCTGAGAGAGTCAATAAAGGGCTCACAATCTGACGCCTCTTCATAAATTCATGGATAGGTATTGAATTCTATGAAGTTGAAATTAATTTGCATTCATATCTGGTTCAAGAATTGATGTTGTGAAAATTCATCTTCATTTGCAGTGTGTTCGCATTGTAGAAAACTAAACCAGGGAACCTGTTCAAGAGGGAACTACCTCTGCAGCACGAGATCATTTCTTCGGTAACACACTGAAATCCGTTATTTTCGAAAAATGTATCCAATAGTCTGCATATACCTTTTCTTACGCTAGTCAAATGTTCAAGCTTCTAAATAAACCTCTTTCTATTTTCGTCCGAGGAAAAAAAATACATGTAACACCGGTTAGGTTGTTCATAACAGGGCAAATACATGACTAATTCTGTACAAAAATTTAGGTGTCCTCAGCAAGAAGTAGGGACCAACCTTTGTGGATACTATGTTTGCATACACATGATCTCCATCTGCAAATCTGGTGATAGTTGTGAAGATGCTTGTCATTTAGTACCAGTATGTCTATCTTAATTAATAGCTTTTACTCCACTCATATGGCACATTCTAGTCTTAAAAATACTGCATCTCATCTTACAACTAAGGACCCCAGAACCGCTCCCTGCTGGTGAATTCCTGATGGTTCAAAAATTTATCAGCAGCTTCTTCCGAATCACTACATCAATCCCACTGGTGATAATGAAGATTTCAGCATGCCTTGTCCCGGAACATTGAGTAAGAGTTAGCCACTAAACATATACGCATGGATCCACTGTTTTCCGTGTGATGAGGTCTTAGTATATCACTCACTACGATTAATTATGTAATGCATATATATGTTCACAAATCACTGGAATTTAACTACCATTTGTTCAATTGCAATTGTTGCGAAATCTGATGAATGTTCTTCCTGTGGACACTACTTGTTCAATTGCATATTATGGCAAATTTGCTTTTTACATGCCGATTCAAATGGGATATGTTTTGCTTTTAACCTAGCAACCTGCGCACACGGTTGAACTAAATGAGTGGTGTGCGATCCACATCGAAAAGCATACGTCAATTGCAGCGGAACCGTCAGTGATACACAACAGATCGCAGATGATTTGTTGCACTACTACGTGTGCATAGGGGCTCCGGAACCGTTTGTGATACCACATTATCGCACACGAGAGCTCAGAGTAAGCCGTGCCCAATGTAAAATACAATCTCAGTCATAATATTTTAGGAAACGTGTGGGATCCCAAATGGAAAGCACACGTCACTCACACCGCAACCGTCGGTGATACACACCAAATCACAAATGATCTGCAACACTTGTGTGTGTGTGTGTGCGAAGGGGGCCTTGAACTGTTTGTGATGACACATTATTACACACGGCGATTGTCCGCAAAGGTGTGTGATATTGTCATGCATGGCAAATGAGTTCCGCACAAAACTCATGTGCGATGGGGCACATATCACACACAGATTATATGTTTCCCAAACGGTTCAGTACAAAACACCATTTGGTTTCACTACCTCATGAGAAACGTTTGATCACCAATCCCACACGTGTGCCAGAATGTGGTGTGTGCGATGTGATGCCGCATCGCATGCGATTACATTTAGCAACACATCTACATCATTGCTTCCTATCCCCGATGATTTTTTGAGTCGTGTGGGAAGGACCCCCTATCGCCCACACTGACTAGGCGACGGTTTAAAATGCCATCACGGAAAGGGGTTAAAAACCGCTTGTATAGCACGTCGCTACATCAGTGGTTGCTTCTCCATGGACCCTTTATGGGTGGAGCCCTCCTTGGACTCTCGCGGCTATTACCCTTTGTGGGTTGAAGTCTCCATCAACGTGAACGTACGATAGCACCACCTATCGAAACCACGCCAAAAATCTTCGTGTCAACTTTGCATTTGATCTTCCTATCCCTACCCTCTATTTACATGTGTTTGTCTTTACTTTCTGCTGCTATACTCTTAGACATGCATGTGTAGGGCGTTCTTGACACAATACAATTGCTAAAACTTGCCTAGAACTAAAATTGGGAAAAGGTTAGGTTTTAATTTTGTCAAGTAGTCTAATCCCACCCCCGCCCTAGACATACTTTCAATTCTACAAGTGGTGTGAGGGCCCTGGTCTCCATTGCATTGGTTTCACAATCTAGGAGAGTATGGTGTCTAGTGAGGGAAATTATCACCGTAGAGGTCCATATTTTAATGGTACAAACTTTGCTAGTTGGTAGCATAAAATGAAAATGCATATTCTTGGCCATAACCATGATATTTGGGTTGTTGTTCGTGTTGGATTGCAAGGTGAGTTCTTTGGATATGGAAAGGAACCAGACCGTGAAGCAACCGTGGAAGAATTGAAGATGTTGCAATACAACGCTCAAGCATGCGACATTCTATTCAAATGTCTATGCCCCAAAGAATTTAACAAGATTACCCGTCTTAAGAATGCAAAAGAAATTTGGGATACTTTGGTTGGTATGCACGAAGGTATTGAATCCGTCAGGGAATCAAAGTTGGATGTGCTATAAAGTCAACATGACAAGTTCAAGATGAAGGATGGTGAAGGAATCGCGAAAATGTACTCTAGGCTTTCTCTCATCACAAATGAGATTGCCGGCGTAGGAAGCGAAGAGATGACGACAAATTCATCATCCAAAAAATACTTAGAGCCTTGGATGGAAAATACGATACCGTGTGCACATTTATCCAAATGATGTCAAACTACAAAGATCTCAAGCCAATGAAAGTCATTGGAATGATTGTTGCTCGTGAGATGTCACTTATAGACAAAGAAGAGCTTCATAAAAAGTCAAGTGGTGCATACAAAGCTTCAAGTGGCACTCTTGCTACCTGATGTCTACTACACAACTTTATTCTTGTAGACTATGTTGGACCTCCAAACGCAGAGTTTTGTGGGCAGTAACAATTTTATCTCAAATGAATGACCTAAGATTTATCAATCCGTGGGAGGTGTAGGATGAAAATAGTCTCTCTCAAACAACCCTGCAATCAAATACAAAAATCCTCTTGTGTCCTCAACACATCCAATTGTATAGGTGCACTAATTCGACGAAGAAATGGTGACACAAGTGTAGTATGGATACTAGATACAGGTTTTTGTAATCCAAAAATATAAAAACAACAGAAAATGCGGTGCGGCCGGGGGCGAGCAGGGGAGGCGGCGGCCGGGTGTGAGCAGGGCGGCGGCGCGGCCAATCTGGAAGGAGGGGGAGCGATGGCGACGTGGACCGGCGGCGAGCAGGCGACGCGAGGGAGTCGCTGGTGCGACGGCGCGTCGCGGGGGCAGGGAGAGGTTGGGGTTAGGTCAGTTTTTTCGAAGGGTTCGAGCCTGGTGGGTCGAGGAGAAAACATGTAGGGTGAGCTTGAGGAGCCCGAAAGCCTTACTAGGGACCCTTTTTGCATCAGATGAACCATACCGACTAAAGCTCATACATCTCAAAAAAAAAAAAAAAGGTCGAGAAGGGACTGCTGCCCTGATGCACTCTTGCTGCAGTACAGGCTACCAAAGACGCCCGTCTCATCCAACTCCGTGGCATCCAGCCAAGCTTTCTCCACAGTAAGAAAAAAAAAGCTCCCCACCTTCTCTGTCTTCACACCGAAGGAAAGGAAGCGAGTCATCGTCTCCAGCGGCCACGCCACGCGCTTCCCCCGCCCTATTTTACTCGCCTCCCTCCGCTCCCCCCTTCCTCTCCTCCACCCCCCTCCAAGTCTCCTCCCTCCTCAATCCCCTCCGCCTCAACCCGCGACGATCCCGCTCGCTCAGGTTACCACCACCACCCGCCTCTCGCCATGGGCGCCGCCGACGAGCACCACGAGGAGGCAAGCCCCCTCTTAGCCCCGCCCGCCGACGAGAAGCTCCCCCCGGCGCAGGATCCCGCCAAGGGCTGCGCCGACGGGGTCCCCGTCGTCATGGGCGAGCCGGTCGCCGCCCCCGCCGGTGACGCGCCACGGGACAGCTGGGACTCGGGGATCCTCTCCTGCCTCGGCCGCAACGACGACTTCTGCAGCAGCGACCTCGAAGTCTGTACGTGCCCTCGCCCCCCAGATCTCTCTCGGTTTCGGTTTAGGCTTCGTGGTTGGCGTAGGGATCGAGGGGAATAGGTGCCTGCGCTGATTCTATCGAGCTCGATTTTGTCGGAAAATCATAGGATTGCCTAGGATTTTTGGTAAACTTTGACAATGAGATCCCTGTGGTGTGTTACACTCGGTGCACGCCAATTATGAGATTTGTAATATTTTTGCTTCTTACGTGAAATTTAGGCGTAATTCTGGAACTAAATAGAGTTAGGGCGCAATATTTTATTGGAATTGAGTTTCTGTGAACTAGTGTCAGTTGTAAAATGTGTTACATATATTGACGTGGAGTTCGGTATCATGACTCCTAGAGGCCCTGAAAATAGAGGAATATGCATACTTGTTTCAAGGATTAGTTAAAGTTGTCATGATACATTGATTCTGAGTATGGAAGTTGCTTCTTCGAAGGCAACCCCTAGCACTAAATTTTCTATGTGTCATTTCAAATTTAAGCTATATTGTCCCTACTGCAATGCACCTTAAGCAATAGTTTAGGAATCTGCAAATTACTGTTGGCGGCCTCACACTTTACATTCTTAAAATGGGCAGTACACAGGCCTTGGATAAGATGCATTGTTCAGTTCTAATTAAGTAATCATGGACCTGTTCAATTACAGGCCAGGCCCTGTGGCGTGCTAAATATTGTTATCTAACTGAAGCACCTGGACCCTTCTATGCAGAGGGTTATTATTTTTACTTCAAACAAATTAATGTGAACTCATAACATATGACAACACTGTCTTAACTGGCCAACTAATTAGGCCTATGAAGTTTGTATGTTTAAACTGTGTCTGTTTGTTGTAGTGTGTGGAATTATGTTTGAACTAGTTAAGCCCTATGAAGTTTGTATGTTTGAACTGTCTCCTTCAAACTATTTAGTGTCAGCTCATAACATATGACAATGCTGTCCTAACTGGCCAACTAATTTGGCCTTATGTAGATATATGTATGAGCTGTGTGTGTTTGTTGTAGTGCAGGGAATTTATTGTGATGACCCTTTTTAGTCTACCCTTTTTGTTCGAACTTAAACAAAAAACTAACTAAATGGTGTTTGTATATTTTTAGGTCTTCTTGGAAGTGTAGCACCATGTGTGCTGTATGGCAGCAATGTTGAGAGGCTTGCAGCAGCACCAGGGACTTTTGCAAACAGTTGCTTGCCTTACACTGGTCTCTATATGCTTGGGAACTCTCTCTTTGGGTGGAACTGCCTAGCCCCATGGTTCTCTCATCCCACTCGTACAGCTATTCGTCGAAGATACAATCTTGAGGCAAGCTTTCTCTATCCGCTCATGTTTATGGTTCCAAATGACTCCCTCATTCTGCATTGCGATGATATATCTATTTGTAGTTGTTGCCCTTTAACATTAGAAGCAGGACGCTGGGCTGAAATTTGCCTATTGTAAAATGACTAGTCTAGTTTGAATAATAACTTCTGCTGCATATGCTGTGTAGTTGTCCCGTCCTCCCATGGTACCGCTGTTGCAAGCAATATACTGACATGGCTGCTCTGCATGTTTTGTCTTACAGGGTAGCTTTGAGGCTTTCACTAGGCAATGTGGGTGCTGCCGCGGCCTCGCCGAGGACGAGGAGAGGCGTGAGCACCTGGAGGTCGCCTGCGACCTTGCGACCCACTACTTCTGCCACCCTTGCGCGCTCTGCCAGGAGGGTCGTGAGCTGCGCCGCAGGGTTCCCCACCCTGGCTTCTACGGGCGCTCTGTCGTCGTCATGATGCCACCTACGGAGCAGACTATGGGGCGTGCCATGTGAACTGGTCCAGCTCGTACCTGCTCTTGTGCGCCTTGATGTTGTGTTGTCTTGGATCTTTTCACCTTCCATTCCGTAAATACAGAATAATGTCATGTCAACATGTTGTAATGTGATTATGTGAATGTGAACCTCAACTGTTTCTATTCGTTACCGACTGCTGCTTGTGTCTTGTATGGATTGTGGATTTTGCTCATTGTCTGACTGCCGGGTGAACTGCAATATGATGTGTGCTCGTTCTCTACTCCTAAATTTATGTCAGAGCCCAAATTTAGTGGGCATATATAGCCTTGAGTATTGGTTAAAATGCTGAAATGCTTGTTAACCTAATTTTTTGATTGCTAAATTTTTGGCAGAAACAGTTCAATTTTCTGTAGGACGGTAATCCTGCGTTCAAAATCCTGCTGTGCAGCGAAGTGATGCACATCCCAAATTGCTAACACCTACAACATGCTTGGGTTGAGTAGGTTTTTGTGTGCTCCCGCCTACATGTTTGCTGAATTCATCATTTAGTTTCTGCTGTGAATTTATTGTTGGTTAGGTGGCCAGTTAAGTCAGATTTTTGCATTTAAAAAACGCTGATTTTATGTTATTCAACCTGCAGTACATGTCAAATATTATTAAAAGATATTCATATTCTTGAAAACCCAAACTCCAAATTTCATGATATATATGAAAATTGATCAAAAATATGTAGAATCTGAATATGATATTATTTTACCTTTTATTCATTTTAAAAATGCTATAAGGTACACTCATAATTAATACCGCATGATGTATCCTTTTCCATATCGGTGTCGATCCGGAGTTGAAATAAACACTTCAGCAAACCAGGATTGGAGGCGAAATAAATCATCTAGGGTGTGTTTGGTTCAAAGTTTTGTTCAACATTTAAAAAAATATTCGGAAATCGAAATTGTTCAACATGTCTACACAGATGCAGACTGCAGCTCAACATGTCTCAATAGATACACCACTATCAAACAACAACAAATGCATGTATTCAGCATGTCTACACTCAAAATATATCAAAGAAGAACAACAATGCTAGGTTGAGAATACTATCAAACACACTGCTATAGTCTCACAAAAACCTTAGTATTGACAACATTTAAATGTGTTGTTCTGTTGACTAGGCTAAGAAGAAGGCTAAGTGACAACATAGATGAGATGACATGTGTTGAAATAAATGACTTGTACCTATTGATTGTGTATTTTGTTCTCCCTTTCCAACACACATACTTTTTTGCTAGTGTTCAGGAATAGACAACGAAGAACAGTTTTTGAAGTTATATTTTCAAAATTTTAAGAAGAATGATAATAATTTTTTAACTTCTCGAATAATCCAAACATTTATTTGAAAACTTATTTTAAAATTTCTAATCATTTTTTGATTCTAAACATTTTAAAAGAAAATAAAAAACATTTACAATTTTGAAATTTCAAACATTTGGACAATTCCATAAGGTGGCAAAACCAGTATCGATATATCATATATGTTTTTGTAGGGCTTATAACCTACCCCCTCCGTTTCTGAATATAAGCCCTTTTAGCGTTTTAATATAAACTACATGTGGAGCAAAATAAATGAATCTACACTCTACAATGTTCTATATACATTTGTATGTAATCCATATTAAAAAATGTTTATATTTAGAAATGAAGGAAGTATATGGATAGACCCACTCCTCGATTGCCCTGTGTGAAATCACGGTTCGACTCGCCTAGCTATACTAGCATTTCGGCAGTGAGAACGATTTGCTAGCTGTGAGCATGTCTGGACACAAACATGCCTACCAAACAACCACACTTGCATGTGCTCAGCATATCCATACTCAACATATTTCAAATGATAACAACCATGCTAGGATGGGAATAATCATGTGATAGAGGCAAAGTTGTCCCTCTCTTTCAATGAGATGGTGGTTATCGTTTTTGGTGGAGTAGACTTTGACGATCCGACTACGAACGTGTGAGGACGTCGCGCCTTAGAAATCGCTAAATCAACTCCGAGAGGTTATTGACCACGCCGGAGCACGATCAACCTGACCACGAGGGTTTGTTTCCTGCACGCAAACGAAGAACAAGCAAGAAACTAAGATTGCAATCTGGATATTGTGAATATAAGAGGAAAAGTTTATTGATGAAAGTGGGGTTCTGTGACGCCTTTGTTTGGTCATGGAACACAAACGAAGAACGCGAAGTTGCAGCTATGACGACCTAAAACAAGTCTAAACGTCGCACTAAGGGTTGCATATATGGGGGAATAAAGGAGGAATTTTGTGACCCCTTGGAGGAGAGGTCCGAAACTGACCCTACCTCTATTTCCTCACACACACGGACTCTAAAATAGCCTATAATATGGTATTTCAAAATTACATGGGCTTGGCTCAAAAATAAGGTGGCGCAACACCTATAATAGCCTATGAACTAAATTTATAAAGTGGTGTTTTGAATATTTTGTCCAAGCCTTCATGCTCTCCTTATGGTGGCTTTAAAGTGTGAAAATCACCAGTGGAAGCTCCATTGTGCTTTCCCGTGCGTGCATCTTCTTCTCCATGCTTGATCCCGCTCCAACGGATATCCTTCTTATCCATGCTAGGTCCTTCATTCATAAGTACAACAAAAGTATCTAACTTAGGCAGCATCATATGTTCATGAACATTCGAAGGATTCCCAAGAAACGGAAGTACCTCGTAATTCAATTGGCGTGCGCGAGCTCTAGTTACTGGTCCAGTATGTATATCAGCTAGTGTTGTGGGTGTAACAATGGTATTGATGTCCTCATGATCCTCCCCTTCTTGAACTGAAGTCGTCCTCGACAGAAGCTCATCTTCCTCAGCCAAATATGGCTTCTAATCTGCAATGTTAAAAGTGGGACTAACCCCAAAATCTGCAGGCAGCTCAAGTCTATATACATTATCATTTATTTTCTCTAACACCTTGAAAGGACCATCAGCACGTGCCATTAGCTTTGACTTGCGCAAATCAGGAAACCTATCCTTACGCAAATGCAACCAAACAAGATCTCCATGTGCAAAGACAACATGTTTTCTACCCTTACCCCCAGCAAGTTTATATTTAACATTCATACGCTCAATATTGTCCTTAGTTAACTCATGCATCTTTAATATCAAATCAGCACGTTCTTTAGCATCAAAATTAACCTTCTCCGAAAATGGAAGAGGTAACAAATCAATAGGTGCACGAGGCAAGAAAACATACACAACTTCAAAAGGGCACATCTTAGTAGTAGAATGCAGCGAACGATTATAAGAAAATTCAATATGAGGCAAGCATTCTTCCCACATGTTCTGATTTTTCTTCAAAACAACCCTAAGCATAGTAGACAATGATCTATTGACTACTTCAGTTTGTCCATCAGTTTGAGGGTGACATGTAGTACTAAAAAGCAGTTTTGTCCCCAACTTAGACCATAAACATATCCAAAAGTGGCTAAGAAATTTAGCATCACGATCTGAAACAATAGTATTTGGCACACCATGCAAGCGAATAATTCCACAAAAGCACAAATTAGCCACATTAGAGCCTCATCACTTTTATGACATAGTATAAAGTGTACCATTGTTAAAAATATGTCCACGACAACAAATATGCTATACCTCCCCTTATTTGTTCGAGCTAAACCTAAAACAAAGTCCATAGATATATCCTCCCAAGGAACACTAGGTACAGGCAAATGCATATATAAACCATGAGGATTGAGTCCTGACTTAGCTTTTTGACATGTCGTCAGCGAGGAACAAAACGCTTAACATCCCGTCGCATATTTGGACAAAAGAAATATGTAGCAAGCACGACCTCCGTCTTCTTTACGTCAAAGTGTCCCATCAATCCTCCTCCATGCGCCTCCTGTAACAAAAAAAGATGAACAGAGCTAGCTGGAATGCATAGCTTGTTAGCACGGAACCCAAATCCATCAATAAGGATGAACTTGTTCCATGTTCTCTCTTCTTTACAATTCTCCAACACATATTTAAAATAGGCATCATGCACATATTGATCTTTGATGGTCTTCAAACCGAATATTTTAAAGTCAAGTTGTGAAAGCGTAGTATAACGACGAGACAATGCATCAACAATAACATTTTATTTACCCTTATTGGGTTTAATGATGTACGGGAAAGTCTCGGTGAATTCAAACCATTTAGCATGTCCATGGTTCAGTTTTTCTTGACTTTTAATATGTTTCAATGATTCATGATCAGAATGTATGAGAAATTCTTTGGGCCATAAATAACGTTGCCATGTTTCCAAAGTCCGAACAAGAGCATATAATTCCTTATCATAAGTAGAATAATTCAGACTAGGCCCACTCAATTTTTCAGAAAAGTATGCAACAGGTTTACCATCTTGTAATAACACACCTCCTAATCCAATTCCACTAGCATCACATTCAAGCTCGAAAGTCTTATTAAAATCAGGAAGTTGGAGGAAGTTGGAGTGAAGGAGCATGTGTTAACTTATCTTTCAAAACCGTGAAGGCTTTTTCCTGTGCGGTACCCCAAGCATAAGACACATCATTCTTTGTAAGCTCATTGAGAGGTGCAGCAATGGTGCTGAAATCTCTCACAAAACGCCTATAAAACCTGGCGAGTCCAAGAAAACTCCTCACTTGTGTGACCGTTTTGGGCTGCCACCAACTCTCAATAGCTTCAATCTTGACTTTATCAACTTCAATTCCATGTGGAGTAACAACATAGCCAAGAAAAGATACTCGGTTGGTGCAAAAGGTGCACTCCCCAAGGTTACCAAATAAACGTGCATCACGTAGAGCAATAAAAACAACACGCAAATGATCCAAGTGTTCCTCCAAAGATCTACTATAAATCAGTATATCATCAAAGTAGACTACCACAAATCATCCAATGAAAGCACGTAAAACCTCATTCATTAATCTCATGAAAGTGCTAGGTGCATTAGTTAAACCAAAAGGCACAACTAACCACTCATATAATCCAAACTTAGTTTTAAATGTTGTTTTCCATTCATCTCCCAATTTCATGCGAATTTGATGGTATCCACTATGCAAATCAACTTTGGAGGAAATTGTAGAGCCACTTAATTCATCGAGCATATCATCTAACCTAGGAGTAGGATGATGATTATGAGTAGTAATATTATTAATGCCTCTACAATCAACACACATAAGCGATGTACCATCCTTTTTCGGCACTAGAATAATAGGAACAACACAAGGACTAAGAGATTCACGTATATAACCTTTGTCGAGCAGCTCCTGTACTTGACGCATAATCTCCTTCGTGTCCTATGGATTAGTGCGGTATGGTGCACGGTTGGGTAGCGATGCATCAGGAATTAAGTCAATCTGATGCTCAATCCCTCTAATAGGTGGTAATCCCGGTGACACGTCTTGTGGAAAGACGTCAGTGAACTCGTGTAAAATGTTAATGATAACAGGAGGCAAAGAGGGAGGCATGTCCTCGAATGAAAATAATACCTCTTTGCATACAAAAGCACAACAAACAGATGTAGTAACATCCAAATCAGTAATACCAAATTTAGTGGCAAGTAAATATAACGCCTCCTTATTTTGGCGCGAGGGCCTCGACAGGGATAGAAACGCATCTCACCGTTTTGCAAGAATGGATATCGTTACAAGTACATGTACTGAAAAGATGAGTATAAGAAGTTGGCTTACACTCGCCATAGGCTACATCAGAGTCACATCAGTACAATACATACAATCATCATGAAGAAGAGCACAGTCCGTCTACGGATGAAAACAAATGATAAAAGAATGACGCCCATCCTTGCTATCCCAGGCTGCCGGCCTGGAACCCATCCTAGATCGACGACGAAGAAGAAGAAGGACTCCAAATAGCTCAATCAACGCACTCACATCAAAGTGTCACATTACCTGTACCTGTAACTGGTGTTGTAGTAATCTGTGAGCCACAGGGGACTCAGCAATCTCATTTCCAAAGGAATCAAGACTAGCAAAGCTTAATGGGTAAGATATGGTTAAGTGGTGAGGCTGCAGCAAGCGACTAAGCATTTATTTCACGTGGCTAACTTACGAGTAGAAGAATGCAAGATGCGGATGATCTACACATAGCGAACGTGAACTACTGATGATCAACTGAATGATCCTGAACACCTACTTACGTCAGACATAACCCCACCGTGTCCTCGATCGGAGAAGGAGCTCATGAAAAAGACAGTCACGGTTACGCACCCAGTTGGCAAGTTTTTAATTAAGCTTACTTCAAGTTATATCGAACCGTGTGTTAAACAAAGTTTCCAAGTTTGCCACATAACCGCAGGCACGGCTTCCCGAAAGATTTAACCCTGCAGGGGTGCTCCAACTAGTCCATCATAAACTACCACACGATACGGCGGAATAACCTCGATCAGGGAAACCCGTGATATCCTCGGGTTCCTATTGGAAAACCTCAACCTCGAGCTATCCCAACGTATCCTTGGTATCCCTCGCACAAGACGTTCGAGAAGAGTAAAACAAGTCCAGCAAGGCTGTCCGACGTGTCGACGATCCCAATAGGAGCCGCGTTTCTCGTTCTCAGGACACGACGGATTGTACAAACTTCTGGTAGGCCAATCACAGAGTTGCCCTTGGTAGCCACCGGTGGTTGACAGGTTGGACCAACACTCATGCGGAGCACTGCGGGGAGGGGGGGGGGTTGATTAATTATCCACGGGGTGATCAAACCTTATGCATATTTTAGTTTCTTATTAAGCAAACAGTACCAATGTTGGGACTTGCTAGACGAGATTTATCCCAAAACGAAAGTCAAGGGGGTCCCATAACAACCCAAGCATGTTAGGAGCGCTCATTTATGGAACATAACACCGGTAGCCAAAACTAAGGCGGCAAAGGTGGAACAAAACACTAGGCTAGAAGCCGAGCCTTCCACCTTTTACCAAGTATATAGGTGCATTGAATTAAATAGCAATTAATATGGTGATATAACAAGGAACACATGTTATCACATGGAAGCAGCTTCACCTGCAACTAGCAACGCTATCCAATTGTTAAGCAAGCTGTAACATAACCAATCAGTGGTTTGCTAGGTTGTACAAGGTTGAAGGTTTTAATGGCAATGTTGAGAGGCTTATTTAAACAGGTGGTAGGCATCGGGACATAACGATAGAAATGAAAGAGCTAGCATGGCAATGATAGTAATGGTATCTAGGGAAATGATCATCTTGCCTGAGATACCGCTTGGAAGAAGAACGATTCCGTGAAGCAGACGAACCGACGTAGTCGAACGGATCCTCACATTCCGACACGCTTGCAGAACTCTATCGAGACGAAGTAGACCGGAAACAAGAATCAACACATGTTCAGCATCACACATGCACGACATGATGCAATTCACATATGATGCATGATCAGTTTTAATTATGCAAGGCATGGCATGGCAATTCACACAGTCAAACACTACACATTAAGTGAAGCTCAATATGCAACGAGTTGTGTATTGACGGAACTCCATTTTAATTATTTAGTTCACCCCCATTTGTTTCCATGTCAATATTAAATGTTGTTAAACATGGCAAGGGATCAAGCATAAATTAAACTACCTATCTAGGCATTTTAAATAAGACCAACAACGACATATAACATCTCTGAATTGACCCCATGTGTTAGATTCTAAATCTGTCCAGATTTGTCCTAATCACGATTTATGTTTTTTAAATGGAAAAACAAAGTGGTTAACGTAATTCTACTCGTTATTCTAGTCCATTTACATATATGGCTCATCTCCAACGGAGCTACGATTAAATAACTACGACCTAAATCGTTGCTATCATGTCAACTCGCAAATCGAGGCAAATAGCACGATAAACAGTTTAAAATATGCATGAGAGTTGGAAAATATTATTCTACGCGAAAATATACACGTTTTACATATATAACTTGTCGCGATCCGACGCACGGTTTAAAAACTGCGGGCGTTTGAAAATATGCTTGTTTTTCTCAAATTAATAAATTCGTTAACCATGAAAAGAAAAAAAACAATCGGGCCGATTCTCTCTACTAGGCCGAAACGGGCTGGGCGCTAGGTAACTAAAATGCGCGCAGGGGCGCTGGATAGAAGGGGTGCTCACGTGTGTGGCCTTGGTCCGGCGGGATTGCTGGGCCGCGGGAGGCCGGGCCGGCGGGGCGGAGCTCGACCTGGCGAGGGAGGCTGATGCGGCTGAACCGCGGGTGGGTGGGCGCGGCCCACGACGGAGAGGAACCGACTGGGCTGGGCAAATATGGATCTCGATCCGCGTGCGAGGCGACGAGGGCGCTCGACCGAGGAGGTTCGGCGACGGGGCGACGCGTTGTGCTCCGGCGGCTGGGACTAGCGGCGAGGATGGCGCTCCGGTCGGCGGGCTGCACAGGCTGGGAGGTGGACGATGCGGCTCGCCGACGTTGGGAGTAGATGGCGGCGGGGCTTGGCTCAGGCTACTCAGGTAGCCACTCAGGAGGAGAGGAGCTACGCTCCGGGTGAGGAGGGAGCCGGCGGCTGGCTCGAGGTTTTAAAACATCGAAAAACCGTCCGACGTTAAACCGACGATGGTGCCGCTACGGTCGACCGTTCGGGTATCAAACGGACTCTGATTGCGACGAAAATTGGCAAGTGGCCTACCTACATTATATTAAGACCGCACGCCAAGTTTCAACCCAATCCAAGAACATTTTATATGCACTTTCAAAAACAATATTTAAACGATGCCGCGGGCGCGTGCGTGTGTGGTTGGTCCTGAAACGGTCAACGACAAAAACGGAGAGAACCTGCAACTAATAACGGATGCAAGTTTTGAAAACTGGTGGCAACGGAGTGCCAATGCAATGCGGATGATGCGCATGATGCGATGAT
Organism: Hordeum vulgare subsp. vulgare; assembly: GCF_904849725.1. Lineage (NCBI taxonomy): Eukaryota > Viridiplantae > Streptophyta > Magnoliopsida > Poales > Poaceae > Hordeum > Hordeum vulgare. Next base: position 85,859,416 of record NC_058520.1, read on the forward strand.
GAATGCGACAGACAAATAAATCACACGACGAGAGCGGAATAAAAGGGGAATCTTCTGGAGCGTCGGTCTCGGGTTGTCACAACTCTCCTACACCAACAAGAGATCTCGCCCCGAGATCTAAGAATGAAAGGGGGGAGGAAGAGGAAAGGAAGAGGTAAGCTTAGTTGCTTCTTTGACATACGGGTGAAACCAATGAATCTTGAAGGTTGCAAGGAGATGAGGAATGATATGAGAAACAAGCAACAATTGAAACAAAATTTCGGCAGCACTTCGGTAGGAAATTGAGGACATAAATTTGATAAGATGGAAAGATCTTGACAAGATTCACAACAAACCAACCAAATAGATAAGCGAGGAAGGAACATGACCTTGATAACCCGAGATGATTGATATAAAAAGAGCAACATAACAACCACTCCGCAACAGGAGAATAGAAACTAGATCTTTGAGAAGAATAGCATGAAGAAGAGAATGGCAACTATTATCACAATTGAATTGAATAGCCTCCGGACAAGAAGAATTGAACGTAGTTGTTGGAAAAACAACAACGAAAAGAACAAGCTTGTTCTGGGCTTATGGAAACCATTTCAAAATAATGAGGTGACAACTAGCCACTAGCGGAAATGATGAGTACTTGGAAGCAACAAGATATGAAAACTTCTATCACCAAGAGGATACATTGAGAACATGGATCAACGATAATCACCATAATAGTAACAATCCTTAGGAAAAGCTTTAGGTGGAATCTAAACCAAGATAGCTCAATGAAGAAACCATGGGTTAAAATATCTGATGATCATAGAATCGGTGGGTTTAAATATCTCATTCTTGAAACAAATTTTCTTCGAGGCTCCTCCACTAACAAGAATGCTATAGCACCACCTCATAGGATAAAGGAAAAGAAAAGATGGAGCAGTTGGGAAAATAATTGATATCATGAGCCACTCTAGAAGAAGAATTGAAATCACTATGAAACAAGAATAAGAATTATGTTATGCTTATCCTTCATCAAGTTAATTTGATGACAAGCAACGGATTTAGCATACCACTTATTCTTCTTGAAAATATTGAGGAGAGATATGAGCACAAACTTGAACAAGTCTTGAAGGAGACACCGGTAAGAGTTGGAATGAATGGGGATAACAAGAATGAATGGAGATACATGAGAATGAAGAGATCATGAGCCACCTGAGAGAGAAAACTTGAACAAGGCACTGGAATAATAGAGAGACGAATGAAGAGACAACAGTTGAGAAGAATTTGAGAATGAAAGCAAGCTGAGAACGAAGAAATCTTCTGAAATGATGGAGTTCGGAGGATCGAGAAATGAACAACTCTGAAATGCACCGGAGAGACACGGAAGGAATTACTCATGATTGGAAACAACTAGAAGATAACACGGAGCTGAGATGACAATCTTGAAAGAATGGACAAGATTTGAGAGAAACACTCCTTCGATCTTCACAAGCTGAGAGCGATGGCAAGAATCACCAACAAGAATTACTGAGGCACTCCGAAATAATGAATAAAGAAAAGTTGAGCCAATGAAGGAAATAATTGAATAAATATTAAAGAAGGAATATGACTGATGGAATGCATACTTACGTCATATTTCAAAAGAATTAGAGATCTCCGGGAAAGATTACAAGAGCCAGATAAGATCTTGGGAAGGAACATGTGGGTTATGGGCCCACTCAAGGAAACCACAGTTGAAACAATTGTTTAGGAAGAGAGATATTGCACTGGACAAATGAAAACTTGATGAGGTTGGGAACCTAGAAATAATTGAAAAACATAAACTTCTGAGATATCTTAAACACTCCGAATAGAGTAGAGAGAGATGAATTACAAGAGAGGCTTGAAGAGAATTTCCAACACATAAATCATATAGGAAGAAAAAGGATATGATGAACACCGAGAGCTTGAATTGAATTCACCAGAAAAGAGAACAATAATGAAGAAACATGAACTTGAAACTCCTGAGGATCTTCACGGCGAATCACCGGATACAACATAGAAGAGAAGATAGCGGAAGCATCAATGAATTGAACTGCACTTGGATGATAACTGAATCATAGAATAAAAGGGCGGGAGGGCGGGGGAAAACAAATACAACTTGGGACATATGAGATGAACTCCGGAAAGAAATGAGAGATTGAACTTGCAAATCTAGAAAAGGATAAAATTGACTTGAAGAGAAGCACACCGGATGAAAAGAATTGACATGACGACTCCCATTGAGAAGAATTGAAAAAACAACTTGATGGAGGAAAAGAATTTGCATTCCCAAAAATATGAGAACACCACTTAGGAAAGATATGAAATCACCACTTGACATCGAAGTAACTTGAATTACCATATTCCAGTAAAACAAAGGATGAGGCTCACGAAACAAGCCGGAACAAATTCATGACATAGATTTCGCTTGATATTTTCGTGGACAGGATCGCACGGGCTCGATCCTACAGTAGCCATCATGTACAAGGCAGTGCACACGACATACGAAGCGTCCCCGAGTCGTAGCAAGCTACAAGGACTCTCTAAGACATAACGAGAACTGCTGTAAAACGACCGTGAACAAACGAATCCACAAGATGTCGAACCCCAACCTCACATTATGCATATGTTAGAAGATTGTCCTATAAGTAATTACTTGAATTCCCACCTAAGAACTCCCGAAATTACTCGTCATGCAATCGGGTCCATGGATACATGGAGTAAAATCCATCACTCAACTCCTAGCAATAACACTACCTGTCCACTGTATCACATCCGTCAACACATAACCAGAGATCTCGGAACCTCATCTATCTCAGATCCTCGAAAACACAACGATATTGAGTATGACAGTACCCCTGAACTCTTTGCACCAGTAATGGGAATGACGGGGTTATCTCGCCGCTACAAGTATTGAAGCAATTTCGAACATCCTTCGTCCCGAGATACTAAGAAATCTGAATGATAACGATGTGCTCAAGAATCCCCTGGAGCTCAACTCCCCGAAATAAAATCAACACACCAGGAGGCACCAAATCAGAACTCCGTACATCTACATCATATAGATTCCAAAAATATCCGCGTGATCCTAAAAAATTGAGTCAGAAGAGGAGTAGAATTAAAATTATTACATCCAGATTCCTCACCAGAGCATAGAAGAGGAGAAAAAAGAATCCTACTCTCCGATATATAACTAGACTCAAAGCAGTTTTCCACTAGACTCAACTCGGCCAAGTTCGATCAATCAAGGGGGCTCCTAGGTCGGTACTGCTGTGATACCAACTTATAACGCCCAAGATGCGGTCCTATCCTTATTTTGGCATGAGGGCCTCGACAGGGATAGAAACGCATCTCGTCGTTTCGCAAGAATGGATATCGTTACAAGTACATGTACTGAAAACATGAGTATAAGGAGTTGGCTTACACTCGCCACAAGCTACATCAGAGTCACATCAGTACAATACATACAATCATAATGAAGAAGAGCAGGGTCCGTCTACGGATGAAAACAAACGATAAAAGAATGACGTCCATCCTTCCTATCCCAAGTTGCCGGCCTCGAACCCATCCTAGATCGACGAAGAAAAAGAAGAAGGACTCCAAATAGCTCAATCAGCGCACTCACGTCAAAGTGTCACATTACTTGTACCTGCAACTGGTGTTGTAGTAATCTGTGAGCCACAGGGGACTCAGCAATCTCATTTCCAAAGGTATCAATACTAGCAAAGCTTAATGGGTGAGATATGGTTAAGTGGTGAGGCTGCAGCAAGCGACTAAGCATTTATTTCAGGTGGCTAACTTACGAGTACAAGAATAAAAGAGGGGGATGATCTACGCATAGCGAACGTGAACTACTGATGATCAACTGAATGATCCTGAACACCTACTTACGTCAGACATAACCCCACCGTGGCCTCAATCGGAGAAGGAGCTCATGAAAGAGACAGTCACGGCTACGCACTCAGTTGGCAAGTTTTTAATTAAGCTTACTTCAAGTTATCTAGAACCGGATGTTAAACAAAGTTTCCAAGTTTGGCACATAACCGCGGGCACGGCTTTCCGAAAGATTTAACATTGCAGGGGTGCTCCAACTAGTCCGTCACAAACTACCACACGCTACGTGATACGTCTCCAACGTATCTATAATTTTTGATGGTTTCACGCTATTATCCTGTCAAATTTGGATGTTTTGCATGCCTTTTATTTATTTTCTGGGACTAACTTATTAATCCAATGCCATGTGCCAGTTTCTGTTTTTTCCATGTTTTTGACCCCTTTCAGAGGAGGATTTTGAACGGAGTCCAAACGGAATAAAACTTCCGAAAAGATTTTTTCCGGAACGGAAGAAGATCGGGAGACTTGAGAACCAAGGCACGGGGTCCTCAGGGACCCCACAAGCCCTCATGGCGCGACCAGGGGGCCCGTGTTGTCCAGTCTTGTGGGCTCCCTGGGCCACGCCTGCCCTAGGGTTTGCGCCTATATATCCCCAAAAATTCCATAAAAAATCAGGGGAGCATCGTAATCACTTTTCCGCCGCCGCAAGCTTCTATCTCCGCAAGATCCCATCTGGGGCACGTCCTGATGCCCTGCCGGAGGGGGATTCGGACACGGAAGGCTTCTCCATCAACACCATGACCTCTCCGATGATGCGTGAGTAGTTCACCATAGACCTACGGGTCCATAGCTAGTAACTAGATGGCTTCTTCTGTCTCTTGGATCTTCAATACAAAGTTCTCCATGATCTTCATGGAGATCTATCAGATGTAATCTTCTTTTGCGGTGTGTTTGTCGAGATCCGATGAATTGTGGATTTATGATCAGATTATCTATGAATCTTATTTGAGTTTCTTCTGATCTCTCTTATGCATGATTTCATATCCTTGTAATTCTCTTCGAGTTGTGGGTTTTGTTTGGCCAACTAGATCTATGATTCTTGCAATGGGAGAAGTGCTTGATTTTGGGTTCATACCATGCGGTGACCTCACCCAGTGACAGAAGGGGTAGCGAGGCACGTATCGTGTTGTTGCCATCAAGGGTAAAAAGATGGGGTTTTCATCATTGGTTTGAGATTATCCCTCTACATCATGTCATCTTGCTTAAAGCGTTACTCTGTTCGTCATGAACTCAATACACTAGATGCATGCTGGATAGCGGTTGATGTGTGGAGTAATAGTAGTAGATGCAGAAAGTATCGGTCTACTTGTCTCGGACGTGATGCCTATATGCTAGATCATTGCCTTAGATGTCGTCATGACTTTGCGCGGTTCTATCAATTGCTCGACAGTAATTTGTACACCCACCGTAATACTTGCTGTTTTGAGAGAAGCCTCTAGTGAACACTATGGCCCCCAGGGTCTACTCCACACCATATTTTCAGCCTTACACTTTTTTTACTTCGTTGCACTTTCCGCCTTCAGATCTCACTTTTGCAAACAATCCTGAAGGGATTGACAACCCCTTTGAAGCGTTGGGTGCAAGTTGTTTGTTTTTGCGCAGGTACTTTGGACTTGACGAGTGATACGTCTCAAACGTATCTATAATTTTTTATGGTTTCACACTGTTATCTTGTCTTCTTTGTATGTTTTATGTACCTTTTTTATATATTTTTGGGGACTAACTTATTGATTCAGTGCCAAGTGCCAGTTCCTGTTTTTTCGTGTTTTTGACTCTTTTCAGATCTGATTTTGGAACGGAGTCCAAACGGAATAAAATCCCCGAAATGATTTTTTCCCGAACGAAAGAAGATCAGGGAACCTTTGGGCCAGGCCAGGTGGGCCCTTCGGAGCCCACAAGCTTGCACCACGCCACCAGGGGGGAGGCGGCGGTGAGCAAGCTTGTGGCTTCCCTGGCCGCCTCCTGACCTAGGTTTTGCGCCTATATATTCCCAAATATTCCGCAAAAAATCGGGGGAACCTCGAAAATACTTTTCCGCCGTCGCAAGCTTCAGTTTCCGCGAGATCTCATCTGGAGACCCTTCCCGGCGCCCTGCCGGAGGGGACCTTGGAGGTGGAGGGCTTGTTCATCATCATCATCGCCCCTCCAATGACTCGTGAGTAGTTCACTTCAGACCAACGGGTCTGTAGTTAGTAGCTAGATGGCTTATTCTCCCTCTTGGATCTTCAATACAAAGTTCTCCATGATCTTCATGGATATCTATCCGACGTAATCTTCTTTGGCGGTGTGTTTGTCGAGATCCGATGAATTGTGGACTTGTGATCAGATTATCTATGATATATATTTGAGTCTTTGCTGATTTCTTATATGCATGATTTGATATCCTTGTAAGTCTCTTCGAGTCTTGGGTTTTGTTTGGCCAACTAGATCTATGATTCTTGCAATGGGAGAAGTGCTTGGTTTTGGGTTCTGCCATGTGGCGACCTTTCCCAGTGACAGAAGGGGCAGCAAGGCACACATCAAGCAGTTGCCATCAAGGGTAAAAAGATGGGGTTTTTATCATTGGTTTGAGATTATCCCTCTACATCATGCCATCTTGCTTAAGGCGTTACTCCGTTTGTTATGAACTTAATACACTAGATGCATGCTGGATAGCGGTCGATGTGTGGAGTAATAGTAGTAGATGCAGAAAGTATCGGTCTACTTGTCTCGGACGTGATGCCTATATGTATGATCATTGCCTTAGATATCGTCATGACTTTGCGCGATTCTATAAATTGCTCGATGGTAATTCGTTCACCCACCGTAATACTTGCTATCATGAGAGAAGCCTCTAGTGAACACTATGGCCCCCGGGTCTTATTTACACATCATATATTCAGATCTACATACAAAAATACCAAAAATAATTTGCTGCACTTTTATTCCTTTTTACCTTCCATCACTATCAGATCTCACCTTGCAAGTAATCGTGAAGGGATTGACAACCCCTTTATCGCGTTGGGTGCAAGTTTGTTTGTCTTTGCGCAGGTTCATTGGTGCCTCATCTTGATACTCCTACTGGATTGATACCTTGGTTCTCAAACTGAGGGAAATACTTATTTCTACTTTGCTGCATCACCCTTTCCTCTTCAAGGGAAAAACCAACGCAAGCTCAAGAAGTAGCAAGAAGAATTTTTGGCGCCGTTGCCGGGGAGTATTCAAGTGAAGCATATCTACCAAGTACCTATCGCAAACTCATCTCTTGCATTTACATTATTTGCCATTTTCCTCTCGTTTTCCTCTCCCCCACTTCTAAAACAAAATTTACAAAAAGATTTTCCTTTTTATTCGCTCTTCTTCCGTTTGCCTTTTTGTTGCTATGTTTGCTTGTGTTGCCATGTGCCTTCTATTTGCTTGCATCTTCGCTTGCTAACAATCTATTGACATGGATCCCCATCTACTTGCTAATCTTTTCAAAAGACCAAATTATGATGAACAATTTGCTAGTGAGTTGAGTGCACTTGACTATCTCTATGGAGTTTTGTTTGAAAATCATGAATCTGAAAATTGTGATGAAGAAATTTATGAAGTGATTCACGAGGGCTCCTTGAATGAAAATCATGATTGCAATGGTTTCACTATAAATTCTATTAATGTCAATCATGCTAAAAATATGCAAAACCCTAAGCTTGGGGATGCTAGTTTTGCTATGTCCTCTACTTGTTGCAATGATCATGATTGGGGTGATGATTTTTCTTATGATCTTGAAAATTTTTTTAAGCCTCATGATGAATATGATATTGATAATAATGTTTGCAATAATATTGGAAGTGGGTTTGGAGAAGTCATGACTTTAGTTGATGATAATCCCACTATTTTTGAAGAGCGACAACTTTGCATGCATGTGGATCATGAAAAGAATATCCTATGTGATAGTTATATTGTTTAATTTGAATATGATCCCACATGTAATTATTATGAGAGAGGAAAATATGGTTGTAGAAATTTTCATATCACTAATTCACCTCTCGTTATGTTGAGATTGCTATTGTCTCTTTCTTCTTCCTTGCATATGGTAGATATTGGTTGCCTTGACAATTTGTTTTCCTATAAAATTCCTATGCATAGGAAGTATGTTAGACTTAGATGTGATTTTCACATGCTTTATGATGCTCTCGTTGTGCTTCAATTCTTGTCTTTTGTGTGAGCATCATTGAATTATCAATGCCTAGCTAAGGGCGTTAAACGATAGCCCTTGTTGGGAGGCAACCCAATGAATAAATTTATTTTTTCTTTTCACTTTATGTTTTGTTGAGTCCACACCATCATGATTCTGTTATGATTGTGTTTTTTATGTTTTAATTAGTTTTTGTGCCAAGTAGAACCTTTATGATTAGTTTTGGTGATAGTTGTTTAATCATGCTGAAAAAGACAGAAACTTTGTGCTCACCAAATTATTTTTAATTCCTATACAGAAATAGCTTTTGAGTTGATTCTTTTTTCTGCTGATTGATATGAAAATTTCCCTAATTTTAATAATTTTTCAGAATTTTTGGGATACCATAAGTATACGAAATATACAGATTACTACAGACCATTCTGTTTTTGACAGATTCTGTTTTTGTTGTGTTGATTGCTTATTTTGATGAAATTATGGTTAGTACAGGGTGGTAAGAGCCATGGAAAAGTGAGAATACAGTAATATAACATCAATCTAAATATAAATCAAGTTTACTATAGTACCTAAAATGTTGGTAGTTTGTTTTCTTATGTTAATGATATCACGAGTTTCTGTTTAAGTTTTGTGTTGTGAAGTTTTCAAGTTTTGGGTGATGTTCTTATGGACAATGGAATAAAGAGTGGAAAGAGCTTAAGCTTGGGGATACCCAAGTCATCCCAAGATAAATTCAAAGACACCAAAAAGCCTAAGCTTGGGGATGCCCCGGGAAGGCATCCCCTCTTTCGTCTTCAATCCATCAGTAACGTTACTTGGAGCTATATTTTTATTCACCACATGATATGTGTTTTGCTTGGAGCGTCGTGTATTATAGGATTCTTTGCTTTTTGTTTTATCACAATCGTCCTTGTTGCACACCTTTTTGAGAGGGACATGCACTCATCATGAATTTGTTAGAATGCTCAATGAGCTTCACTTATATCCTTTGAGCTAGGCAATTTAGCTCCCATGAGCTTCACTTATATCTTTTGAGCTAGACAATTTTGCTCTAGTGCTTCACTTAAATCTTTTTAGAGCACGGCGGTGTCATATTTTGTAGAAATAAAAACTCTCGATCTTCACTTATATCATTTTGAGAGTGCTCTCTCTAAGTAACTTGGTAATTGGCGTGTGTTATGAAATTAGTCCTAAATATGATAGGCATCCAAAGAGGATATAATAAAAACTTTCATATTCAAGTGCATCGATTAGTAAGAGAAGTTTGATTCCTCACAATTAGTTTTGAGATATGGATATGGTAATACTAGAGTTATGTTAGTAGGGTGTTGTGAATCTAGAAATACTTGTGTTGAGGTTAGTGATTTCCGTAGCATGCACGTATGGTGAACCGCTATGTTAGGAAGTCGGAGCATAATTGATTTTTTGATTGTCATCCTTTGTGTGGCGGTCGGGATCGCACGATGGTTAACACCTACCAACCCTTCCCCTAGGAGTATGCATTTAGCACTTTGTTTCGATTACTAATAAAACTTTCGCAATAAGTATATGAGTTCTTCATGACTAATGTGAGTCCATGGTATAGATGCACTCTCACCTTCCACCATTGCTAGCCTCTCTAGTGTCGCGCAACTTTCGCCGGTGCACAAACCCACCATATACTTTCCTCAAAACAGCCACCATACCTACCTATTATGGCATTTTCGTAGCCATTCCGAGATATATTTGTTGGAATTATGCCCTAGAGGCAATAATAAATATGGTTATTATTATAATTCCTGTATCAAGATAATAGTTTATTATCCATGCTATAATTGTATTGTATTGAATGAAGACTCATTTACATGTGTGGATACATAGACAAAACACCGTCCCTAGCATGCCTCTAGTTGGCTAGCCAGTTGGTCAATGATAGTCAGTGTCTTCTGATTATGAACAAGGTGTTGTTGCTTGATAACTGGATCACGTCATTGGGAGAATCACGTGATGGACTAGACCCAAACTAATAGACGTAGCATGTTGATCGTGTCATTTTGTTGCTACTGTTTTCTGCGTGTCAAGTATTTATTCCTATGACCATGAGATCATATAACTCACTGACACCGGAGGAATGCTTTGTGTGTATCAAACGTCGCAACGTAACTGGGTGACTATAAAGATGCTCTACAGGTATCTCCGAAGGTGTTAGTTGAGTTAGTATGGATCAAGACTGGGATTTGTCACTCCGTGTGACGGAGAGGTATCTCGGGGCCCACTCGGTAATACAACATCACACACAAGCCTTGCAAGCAATGTAACTAAGTGTAAGTTGCGGGATCTTGTATTACGGAACGAGTAAAGAGACTTGCTGGTAAACGAGATTGAAATAGGTATGCGGATACTGACGATCGAATCTCGGGCAAGTAACATACCGAAGGACAAAGGGAATGACATACGGGATTATACGAATCCTTGGCACTGAGGTTCAAACGATAAGATCTTCGTAGAATATGTAGGATCCAATATGGGCATCCAGGTCCCGCTATTGGATATTGACCGAGGAGTCTCTCGGGTCATGTCTACATAGTTCTCGAACCCGCAGGGTCTGCACAGTTAAGGTTCGACGTTGTTTTATGCGTATTTGAGTTATATGGTTGGTTACCGAATGTTGTTCGGAGTCCCGGATGAGATCACGGACGTTACGAGGGTTTCTGGAATGGTCCGGAAACGAAGATTGATATATAGTATGACCTCATTTGATTACCGGAATGTTTTCGGAGTTACCGGGAATGTACCGGGAATGACGAATGGGTTCCGGGAGTTCACTGGGGGGGCAACCCACCCCGGGGAAGCCCATAGGCCTTGGGGGAGACACACCAGCCCTTAGTGGTCTGGTGGGACAGCCCACAAGTGCCCTATGCGCCAAGGAGAAGAAAATCAAGAGAGAAAGAAGAAAAGGGAGGAGGTGGGAAGGAAGGGGGACTCCCTCCCACCAAACCTAGTCCAACTCGGTTTGGGGGGGGGGGGAGAGTCCTCCCCCTTGGCTCGACCAACCCCCTTGAGGGTCCTTGGACCCCAAGGCAAGGCCCCCTCCCTCCCACCTATATATACGGAGGTATTAGGGCTGATTTGAGACGACTTTTCCACGGCAGCCCGACCACATACCTCCACGGTTTTTCCTCTAGATCGCGTTTCTGCGGAGCTCGGGCGGAGCCCTGCTGAGACAAGGTCATCACCAACCTCCGGAGTGCCGTCACGCTGCCGGAGAACTCTTCTACCTCTCCGTCTCTCTTGCTGGATCAGGAAGGCCGAGATCATCGTCGAGGTGTACGTGTGCTGAACGCGGAGGTGCCGTCCGTTCGGTAGTAGATCGTGGGACTGATCGCGGGATTGTTCGCGGGGCGGATCGAGGGATGTGAGGACGTTCCACTACATCAACCGTGTTCTCTAACGCTTCTGCTGTACAGTCTACAAGGGTACGTAGATCACTCATCCCCTCTCGTAGATGGACATCACCATGATAGGTCTTCGTGCGCGTAGGAAAATTTTTGTTTCCCATGCGACGTTCCCCAACAGTGGCATCATGAGCTAGGTTCATGCGTAGATGTCTTCTCGAGTAGAACACAAAAGTTTTTGTGGGCGGTGATGTGCGTTTTGCTGCCCTCCTTAGTCTTTTCTTGATTCCGCGGTATTGTTGGATTGAAGCGGCTTGGACCGACATTACTCGTACGCTTACAAGAGACTGGTTTCATCGTTACGAGTAACCCCCTTTGCTCAAAGATGACTGGCAGGTGTCGGTTTCTCCAACTTTAGTTGAATCGGATTTGACCGAGGAGGTCCTTGGATGAGGTTAAATAGCAACTCATATATCTCCGTTGTGGTGTTTGCGTAAGTAAGATGCGATCCTACTAGATACCCTTGGTCACCACGTAAAACATGCAACAACAAAATTAGAGGACGTCTAACTTGTTTTTGCAGGGTATGATTGTGATGTGATATGGCCAACGATGTGATGTGATATATTGGATGTATGAGATGATCATGTTGTAATAGAAATATCGACTTGCACGTCGATGGTACGGCAACCGGCAGGAGCCATAGGGTTGTCTTTATACTAACGTTTGTGCTTGCAGATGCGTTTACTATTTTGCTAGGATGTAGCTTTAGTAGTAATAGCATAAGTAGCACGACAACCCCGATGGCAACACGTTGATGGATGATCATGGTGTGGCGCCGGTGACAAGAAGATCGTGCCGGTGCTTTGGTGATGGAGATCAAGAAGCACGCGATGATGGCCATATCATGTCACTTATGAATTGCATGTGATGTTAATCCTTTTATGCACCTTATTTTGCTTAGAACGACGGTAGCATTATGAGGTGATCTCTCACTAAAATTTCAAGACGAAATTGTGTTCTCCCCGACTGTGCACCGTTGCTACAGTTCGTCGTTTCGAGACACCACGTGATGATCGGGTGTGATAGACTCAACGTTCACATACAACGGGTGCAAAACAGTTGCGCACGCGGAACACTAGGGTTAAGCTTGACGAGCCTAGCATGTGCAGACATGGCCTCGGAACACATGAGACCGAAAGGTCGATCATGAATCATATAGTTGATATGATTAGCATAGGGATGCTTACCACTGAAACTATACTCAACTCACGTGATGATCGGACTTGGGATAGTGTAAGTGGATCATGAACCACTCAAATGACTAGAGAGATGTACTTTTTGAGTGGGAGTTTAGCATATAATTTGATTAAGTTGAACTCTAATTATCTTGAACATAGTCTAAGTCCACTTTGCATATATTTGTGTTGTAGATCATGGCTCACGCGACAGTCATCCTGAATTTTAATACGTTCCTAGAGAAAGCTAAGTTGAAAGATGATGGAAGCAACTTTGTAGACTGGGCTCGTAATATTAAGCTAATCTTACAAGCTGGGAAGAAGGATTATGTCCTTAATGCTGCGCTAGGAGATGAACCACCCGCTACGGCTGATCAGGATGTTAAGAACGCTTGGTTAGCACGTAAGGAGGACTACTCAGTAGTTCAATGTGCAGTCTTGTATGGCTTAGAACCGGGACTTCAACGTCGCTTTGAGCGTCATGGAGCATTTGAGATGTTCCAGGAGTTGGAGTTTATCTTTCAGAAGAACGCCCGGATCGAGAGGTATGAGACCTCCGATAAATTCTATGCTTGCAAGATGGAGGAAAACTCGTCTGTCAGTGAACATGTGCTCAAAATGTCTGGGTACTCAAACCGTCTAGCTGAGCTGGGGATTGAACTCCCGCAAGAAGCTATCACTGACAGAATCCTTCAATCACTGCCGCCAAGCTATAAAGGCTTTGTGTTGAACTACAACATGCAAGGGATGAACAAGTCTCCCGGCGAGTTGTTTGCGATGCTGAAAGTCGCAGAGTCTGAACTCCGTAAAGAGCATCAAGTGTTGATGGTGAGCAAGACCACTAGTTTCAAGAGAAACGGCAAAGGCAAGAAGGGCAATTCGAAGAAGAGCGGCAAGCTTGTTGCCAATCCGCCGAAATAACCCAAGGCTGGACCTAAGCCTGAAACAGAGTGCTTCTATTGCAAGGGTATGGGTCACTGGAAGCGCAATTGCCCCAAGTATCTGGCAGATAAGAAGGCGGGCAAAGAAAAATCAGGTATATTTGATATACATGTTATTGATGTGTACTTAACCAGCTCTCATAGTAGTGCCTGGGTATTTGATACCGGTTCTGTTGCTCACATTTGCAACTCGAAGCAGGAACTGCGGAATAGACGAAGGCTGGCGAAAGACGAAGTGACGATGCGCGTAGGAAATGGTTCCAAGGTTGATGCAATCGCCGTCGGCATAGTGTCACTTCAGCTACCATCGGGATTAGTGATGAACTTAAATCGTTGTTATTTAGTGCCTGCGTTGAGCATGAACATTATCTCTGGATCTTGTTTATTGCGAGACGGTTACTCTTTTAAGTCTGAGAATAATGGTTGTTCTATTTCTATGAGTAATATCTTTTATGGTCATGCACCGAATGTGAGAGGATTGTTCATATTGAATCTTGATAGCGATACGCATATACATAACATTGAGACCAAAAGAGTTAGAGTAAACAATGATAGCGCCATATTTTTGTGGCACTGCCGCTTGGGTCATATTGGTGTAAAGCGCATGAAGAAACTCCATGCTGATGGACTTTTGGAGTCACTTGACTTTGATTCACTTGACACGTGCGAACCATGCCTCATGGGCAAGATGACTAAGACTCCGTTCTCCGGAACAATGGAGCGTGCAAGTGACTTGTTGGAAATCATACATACCGATGTGTGTGGTCCAATGAGCGTAGAGGCACGCGGCGGATATCGTTATTTTCTCATCTTCACTGACGATTTAAGTAGATATGGTTATGTCTACTTGATGAAGCACAAGTCTGAAACGTTTGAAAAGTTCAAGCAATTTCAGAGTGAAGTGGAAAATCATCGTAACAAGAAGATCAAGTTCCTACGGTCTGATCGTGGGGGTGAATATCTGAGTTTCGAGTTTGGTGCTCACTTAAGACAATGTGGAATTGTTTCGCAGCTAACACCGCCTGGAACACCATAGCGTAATGGTGTGTCCGAACGTCGTAATCGTACTTTGTTAGAGATGGTGCGATCTATGATGTCTCTTACTGATTTGCCGTTACCATTTTGGGGTTATGCATTAGAAACAGCTGCATTCACTTTAAATAGGGCACCATCAAAATCCATTGAGACGACACCATACGAACTGTGGTATGGCAAAAGGCCAAAGTTGTCGTTTCTTAAAGTTTGGGGATGTGATGCTTATGTCAAAAAGCTTCAGCCTGAAAAGCTGGAACCCAAAGCGGAAAAGTGCGTCTTCATAGGTTACCCAAAAGAGACAGTTGGGTACACCTTCTATCTCAAATCCGAGGGCAAAGCGTTTGTTGCTAAAAACGGAGCTTTTCTCGAGAAGGAGTTTCTCTCGAGAGAATTGAGTGGGAGGAAGATAGAACTTGACGAGGTTGTCGAACCTCTCATCCCTCTGGATGGTGGCGCAGGGCAAGGGGAAACCTCTGTCGTTGCGACGCCGGTTGAGGAGGAAGTTAATGATGATGATCATGAAACTCCAGTTCAAGTTTCTGTTGAACCACGCAGGTCGACGAGATCACGCGCTGCTCCAGAGTGGTACGGTAATCCCGTCTTATCAATCATGTTGTTAGACAACAATGAACCTGCAAATTATGAAGAAGCAATGATGGGCCCAGATTCCAACAAATGGCTAGAAGCCATGAAATCCGAGATAGGATCCATGTATGAGAACAAAGTGTGGACTTTGGAGATACTACCTGAGGGCCGCAAGGCTATTCACAACAAATGGATCTTTAAGAAGAAGACGGACGCTGATGGTAACGTGACCGTTTATAAAGCTCGACTTGTGGCAAAGGGTTTTTCACAAGTTCCAGGAGTTGACTACGATGAGACTTTCTCACCCGTAGCGATGCTTAAGTCCGTCAGAATCATGTTAGCAATAGCTGCATTTTTCGATTATGAAATCTGGCAGATGGATGTCAAAACGGCGTTCCTTAACGGTTTCCTTAAGGAAGAATTGTATATGATGCAACCCGAAGGTTTTGTCGATCCTAAAAATGCTGACAAGGTGTGCAAGCTCCAGCGATCCATTTATGGACTGGTGCAAGCATCTCGGAGTTGGAACAAACGCTTTGATGAGGTGATCAAAGCATTTGGGTTTATACAAGTGGTTGGAGAATCCTGTATTTACAAGAAAGTGAGTGGGAGCTCTGTGGCGTTTCTAATATTATATGTGGATGACATATTACTGATTGGAAACAACGTAGAGCTTTTGGAGAGCATAAAAGGTTACTTGAATAAAAGTTTCTCTATGAAGGACCTAGGAGAAGCTGCTTACATTCTAGGCATTAAGATCTATAGGGATAGATCAAAACGCCTGATAGGACTTTCACAAAGCACATACCTTGATAAAGTTTTGAAGAGGTTCAAAATGGAACAGTCCAAGAAAGGGTTCTTGCCAATTTTACAAGGTACGAGATTGAGTAAGACTCAGTGCCCAGCAACTGATGAAGATAGAGAGCATATGCGCTCCGTCCCCTATGCTTCAGCCATAGGTTCTATCATGTATGCGATGTTGTGCACTAGACCAGATGTTAGCCTGGCCATAAGTATGGCAGGTAGGTTCCAGAGTAATCTAGGAGTGGATCACTGGACAGTGGTCAAGAATATCCTGAAGTACCTGAAAAGGACTAAGGAGATGTTTCTCGTGTATGGAGGTGACGAAGAGCTCGCCGTAAAAGGTTACGTCGATGCAAGCTTTGACACAGATCCGGACGACTCTAAGTCGCAAACCGGATACGTATTTATTCTTAATGGGGTGCAGTAAGCTGGTGCAGTTCCAAGCAAAGCGTCGTAGCAGATTCTACATGTGAAGCGGAGTACATGGCTGCCTCGGAGGCGGCTAAGGAGGGTGTCTAGATGAAGCAGTTCATGACGGATCTTGGAGTGGTGCCAAGTGCACTGGATCCAATAACCTTGTTCTGTGACAACATGGGTGCCATTGCCTTAGCAAAGGAACCACGGTTTCACAAGAAGACCAGACACATCAAACGACGCTTCAACCTCATCCGCGACTACGTCGAGGAAGAGGACGTAAATATATGCAAAGTGCACACGGATCTGAATGTAGCAGACCCGCTGACTAAACCTCTTCCACGGCCAAAACATGATCGACACCAGAACTGTATGGGTGTTAGATTTATTACAATGTAATTCACATGGTGATGTGAGGGCTGGATTATTGACTCTAGTGCAAGTGGGAGACTGTTGGAATTATGCCCTAGAGGCAATAATAAATATGGTTATTATTATAATTCCTGTATCAAGATAATAGTTTATTATCCATGCTATAATTGTATTGTATTGAATGAAGACTCATTTACATGTGTGGATACATAGACAAAACACCGTCCCTAGCATGCCTCTAGTTGGCTAGCCAGTTGGTCAATGATAGTCAGTGTCTTCTGATTATGAACAAGGTGTTGTTGCTTGATAACTGGATCACGTCATTGGGAGAATCACGTGATGGACTAGACCCAAACTAATAGACGTAGCATGTTGATCGTGTCATTTTGTTGCTACTGTTTTCTGCGTGTCAAGTATTTATTCCTATGACCATGAGATCATATAACTCACTGACACCGGAGGAATGCTTTGTGTGTATCAAACGTCGCAACGTAACTGGGTGACTATAAAGATGCTCTACAGGTATCTCCGAAGGTGTTAGTTGAGTTAGTATGGATCAAGACTGGGATTTGTCACTCCGTGTGACGGAGAGGTATCTCGGGGCCCACTCGGTAATACAACATCACACACAAGCCTTGCAAGCAATGTAACTAAGTGTAAGTTGCGGGATCTTGTATTATGGAACGAGTAAAGAGACTTGCCGGTAAACGAGATTGAAATAGGTATGCGGATACTGACGATCGAATCTCGGGCAAGTAACATACCGAAGGACAAAGGGAATGACATACGGGATTATACGAATCCTTGGCACTGAGGTTCAAACGATAAGATCTTCGTAGAATATGTAGGATCCAATATGGGCATCCAGGTCCCGCTATTGGATATTGACCCAGGAGTCTCTCGGGTCATGTCTACATAGTTCTCGAACCCGCAGGGTCTGCACAGTTAAGGTTCGACGTTGTTTTATGCGTATTTGAGTTATATGGTTGGTTACCGAATGTTGTTCGGAGTCCCGGATGAGATCTCGGACGTCACGAGGGTTTCCGGAATGGTCCGTAAACGAAGATTGATATATAGGATGACCTCATTTGATTACCGGAAGGTTTTCGGAGTTACCGGGAATGTACCGGGAATGACGAATGGGTTCGGGGAGTTCACCGGGGGGGGGGGGCAACCCACCCCGGGGAAGCCCATAGGCCTTGGGGGAGACACACCAGCCCTTAGTGGGCTGGTGGGACAGCCCACAAGTGCCCTATGCGCCAAGGAGAAGAAAATCAAGAGAGAAAGAAAAAAAAAGGGAGGAGGTGGGAAGGAAGGGGGACTCCCTCCCACCAAACCTAGTCCAACTCGGTTTGGGGGGGGGGGAGAGTCCTCCCCCTTGGCTCGGCCGACCCCCTTGAGGGTCCTTGGACCCCAAGGCAAGGCCCCCTCCCTCCCACCTATATATACGGAGGTTTTAGGGCTGATTTGAGACGACTTTTCCACGGCAGCCCGACCACATACCTCCACGGTTTTTCCTCTAGATCGCGTTTCTGCGGAGCTCGGGCGGAGCCCTGCTGAGACAAGGTCATCACCAACCTCCGGAGCGCCGTCACGCTGCTGGAGAACTCTTCTACCTATCCGTCTCTCTTGCTGGATCAAGAAGGCCGAGATCATCGTCGAGCTGTACGTGTGCTGAACGCGGAGGTGCCGTCCGTTCGGTACTAGATCGTGGGACTGATCGCGGGATTGTTAGCGGGGCGGATCGAGGGACGTGAGGACGTTCCACTACATCAACCGCGTTCTCTAATGCTTCTGCTGTACGGTCTACAAGGGTACGTAGATCACTCATCCCCTCTCGTAGATGGACATCACCATGATAGGTCTTCGTGCGCGTAGGAAAATTTTTGTTTCCCATGCGACGTTCCCCAACAATATTGCCATGCAACTTTCACCGTTCCGTCTCATGACATGTGCCATCACTTACATATTGCCATTGCATGATCGTAAGATAGCTAGCGAGATGTTCCAACGTCATACGCTAAGCTAGATCGTTGCACATCCCGGTACACTGCCGGAGGCATTTCATATAGAGTCATTATTGTTCTAAGTATCGAGTTGTAAGTAAATAAAAGTGTGATGATCATCATTATTAGAGCATTGTCCCATGTGAGGAAATAAAAAAAAAGGCCAAAGATGCCCACCAAAAAAAATGAAAAAAGAGAGGCCAAAGAGCCCAAACAAAAAAAATGATGAGAGAAAAAGAGAGAAGGGACAATGCTACTATGTTTTTCCACACTTGTGCTTCAAAATAACACCATGTTCTTCATGATAGAGAGTCTCTTGTTTTGTCACTTTCATATACTAGTGGGAATTTTTGTTATATAACTTGCCTTGTATATTCCAATGATGGGCTTCCTCAAAATTAACCTAGGTCTTCGTGAGCAAGCAAGTTGGGTGCACACCCACTAGTTTTATTTTTGAGCTTTCATACACTTATAGCTCTAGTGCATCCGTTGCATGGCAATCCCTACTCATTCACATTGATATCTATTGATGGGCATCTCAATAACCCATTGATACGCCGAGTCGATGTGACCATCTCCTCCTTTTTGCCTCACAACCTCCACCACACTCTATTCCACCTATAATGTTATATCCATGGCTCACGCTCATGTATTGCGTGAGAGTTGAAAAAGTTGAGAAAGTAAGAGTGCGAAAATAATTACTTGGCCAATACCGGGGTCGTGCATGATTTAAATTAGTTGTGTGGGGATGATGGAGCATAGCCAGACTATATGATTTTGTAGGGATAACTTTCTTTGGACTTGTTATTTCAAAAGTTCATGGTTACTTTGCTAGTATGCTTGAAGTATTATTGTTTTCATGTCAATATTAAACTATTGTTTTGAATCTTATGGATCTGAAAATTCATGCCACAATAAAGAAGTTACAAAGAATAACTATGTTAGGTAGCATTCCACATCAAAAATTCGGGATTTATCACTTCCCTACTTGAGGACGAGCACGAGTTAAGCTTGGGGATGCTTGATACGTCTCCAACGTATCTATAATTTTTTATTGTTCCATGCTATTATATTATCAACTTTTGATGTTTTATATGCATGAATATGCTATTTTATATTATTTTTGGGACTAACCTATTGACCTAGAGCCCAGTGCCAGTTCTTGTTTTTCCTTGTTTTTGACCTTTTTCAGATAGGAATATCAAACGGAGTCCAAATGGAATAAAACTTTGGCGGTGATTTTTTTGGACCAAAAGAGACCCCCGAAGCTTTGGAAGAAGGCCAGAAGAGCCACGAGGGAGTCACGAGCCCGGTAGGTGTGCTCTACCCCCCCCCCCCCGGGAGGGCCTAGCAGGCTCGTGACCTCCTCGTGGGCCCAACTGACGTAATTCCACCGCCATAAATTCTTATTAATACATAAACCTCCAGAAATAAACCTAGATCGGGAGTTCCGCCGCCGCAAGCCTCTGTAGCCACCAAAAGCCAATTGGGAGCCCGTTCCGGCGCCCTGCCGAAGGGGGATTCGGACAGGGAGGGCTTCTTCATCAACACCATTACCTCTCCGATGATGCGTGATTAGTTCACCACAGACCTTCGGGTCCATAGCTAGTAGCTAGATGGCTTCTTCTCTCTCTTGGATCTTCAATACAAAGTTCTCCATGATCTTCCTGGAGATCTATCCGATGTAACTTTCTTTTGCGGTGTGTTTGGCGAGATCTGATGAATTTTGAATTTATGATCAGATTATCTATGAATATTATTTGAGTCTCCTCTCATTTCTTATATGCATGATTTCGTATCCTTGTAATTCTCTTCGAGTTATGGGTTTCGTTTGGCCAACTTGATCTATAATTCTTGCAATGGGAGAAGTGCTTGGTTTTGGGTTCATACCGTGCAGTGTCCTCACCTAGAACAGAAGGGGTAGCGAGGCACGCATTGTGTTGTCGCCATCAAGGGTAAAAAGATAGGGTTTATATCATACTGCATGAATTTATCCCTCTACATCATGTCATCTTGCTTAAGGCATTACTCCGTTTGTTATGAACTTAATACACTAGATGCATGCTGGATAGCGGTCGATGTGTGGAGTAATAGTAGTAGATGCAGAAAGTATCAGTCTACTTGTCTCGGACGTGATGCCTATATGTATGATCATTGCCTTGGATATCGTCATACTTGCTATCATGAGAGAAGCCTCTAGTGAACACTATGGCCCCCGGGTCTTATTTACACATCATATATTAAGATCTACATACAAAAATACCAAAAATAATTTGCTGCACTTTTATTCCTTTTTACTTTCCATCACTATCAGATCTCAGCTTGCAAGTAATCGTGAAGGGATTGACAACCCCTTTATCGCGTTGGGTGCAAGTTTGTTTGTCTTTGCGCAGGTTCATTGGTGCCTGATCTTGATACTCCTACTAGATTGATACCTTGGTTCTCAAACTAAGGGAAATACTTATTTCTACTTTCCTGCATCACCCTTTCCTCTTCAAGGGAAAAACCAACGCAAGCTCAAGAAGTAGCAAGAAGAATTTTTGGCGCCGTTGCCGGGGAGTATTCAAGTGAAGCATATCTACCAAGTACCTATCGCAAACTCATCTCTTGCATTTACATTATTTGCCATTTTCCTCTCGTTTTCCTCTCCCCCACTTCTAAAACAAAATTTACAAAAAGATTTTCCTTTTTATTCGCTCTTCTTCCGTTTGCCTTTTTGTTGCTATGTTTGCTTGTGTTGCCATGTGCCTTCTATTTGCTTGCATCTTCGCTTGCTAAAAATATATTGACATGGATCCTCATCCACTTGCTAATCTTTTCAAAATACCAAATTATGATGAACAATTTGCTAGTGAGTTGAGTGCACTTGACTATCTCTATGGAGTTTTGTTTGAAAATCATGAATCTGAAAATTGTGATGAAGAAATTTATGAAGTGATTCACGAGGGCTCCTTGAATGAAAAGCATGATTGCAATGGTTTCACTATAAATTCTATTAATGTCAATCATGCTAAAAATATGCAAAACCCTAAGCTTGGGGATGCTAGTTTTGCTATGTCCTCTACTTGTTGCAATGATCATGATTGGGGTGATGATTTTTCTTATGATCTTGAAAATTTGTTTAAGCCTCATGATGAATATGATATTGATAATAATGTTTGCAATAATATTGAAAGTGGGTTTGGAGAAGTCATGACTTTAGTTGATGATAATCCCACTATTTTTGAAGAGCGACAACTTTGCATGCATGTGGATCATGAAAAGAATATCCTATGTGATAGTTATATTGTTTAATTTGAATATGATCCCACATGTAATCATTATGAGAGAGGAAAGTGGGTTTGGAGAAGTCATGACTTTAGTTGATGATAATCCCACTATTTTTGAAGAGCGACAACTTTGCATGCATGTGGATCATGAAAAACCAACGCAAGCTCAAGAAGTAGAAACCCGTGATCTCCTCGGGTTCCTATTGGAAAACCTCAACCTCGAGCAAGACAAAAGTATCCTTGGTATCCCTCGCACAAGATGCTCGAGAAGAGTAAAACAAGTCTAGCAAGGCCACGTGGCGTGTCGACAATCCCGATAGGCCAATCAGGACACGACGGATTGTCCAAACTTCTGGTAGGCCAATCATAGAGTTTCCCCTGGTAGCCACCGGCGGTTGACAGGTTGGACCAACACTCATGCGGAGCACTGGCCCCCGGGCGGGGGGTGAATAATTATCCACGGGGTGATCAAACCCTGTGCATATTTTAGTTTGTTATTAAGCAAATAGTACCAATGTTGGGCCTTGCCAGACAAGCTTTATCGCAAAACAAAAGTCAAGGGGGTCCCTGATACGTCTCCAACGTATCTATAATTTTTGATGGTTCCATGCTATTATCTTGTCAACTTTGGATGTTTTATATGCATGAATATGCTATTTTATATCTTTTTTGGGACTAACCTATTAACTCAGTGCCAAGTGCCACTTTCTGTTTTTTCCGTGTTTTTGACCCTTTTTCAGACGGAGTCCAAATGGAATGAAACTTTACGATGATTTTTTTGGACCAAAAGAGACCCTCGAAGCTTTGGAAGAAGGCCATAAGAGCCACGAGGGAGTCACAAGCCCATGGGGCGCGACCTACCCCCCTGGTCGCACAATGCAGGCTTGTGACCTCCCCGTGGGCCCAGCTGACGCAATTCCACCGCCATAAATTCCTATAAATTTAGAAACCCCCAGAAAGAAATCTAGATCGGGAGTTCCACCGCCGCAAGCCTCGCTAGCCACCAAAAACCAATCTGGAGCCCGTTCCGGCACCCTGCCGGAGGGGGAATTCATCTCCGGTGACCATGTTCATCATCCCGACGATCTCCATGACGAGTAGGGAGTAGTTCTCCCTCGGGGCTGAGGGTATGTACCAGTAGCTATGTGTTTGATCTCTCTCTCTCTCTCTCTCTCTCTCGTGTTCTTGAGATGTCTTGATCTCGATGTACCGTGGGCTTTGCTACTATAGTTCGATCTTATGATGTTCTTCCCCCTCTCCCTTCTTGTAATGAATTGAGTTTCCCCTTTGAAGTTATCTTATCGGATGAGTCTTTGAGAACACTTGATGTATGTCTTGCACGTGTCTATCTGCTGTGATCAACTTGCAGGTTTGTGACAATTGGGAACCTATGCATATGGGTTGGCACACGTGGATTCATGTGAGTACTCGATGTATGTTTTGGTGATCAACTTGCGGGTTCGTGACATTGGGAACCTATGCATAGGGGTTGGCACACATTTTAAATCTCCGGTAGAAACTTTGGGGCACTCTTTGAAGTTCTATGTGTTGGTTGAATAGATGATTCTGAGATTGTGTGATGCATATCGTATAATCATGCCCACGTATACTTGAGGTGACAATGGAGTATCTAGGTGACATTAGGGTCTTGGTTGATATGTATCTTAAGGTGTTATTCTAGTACGAACTCTATGATAGATCGATCAGAAAGAATAACTTTGTGGTGGTTTCGTACCCGACAATAATCTCTTTGTTTGTTCTCCGCTATTAGTGACTTTGGAGTGACTCTTTGTTGCATGTTGAGGGCTAGTTATATGATCCAATTATGTTATCTTTGTTGAGAGAACTTCACTAGTGAAAGTATGAACCCTATGCCTCGTTTCCACGCATTGCAATACCGTTCGTGCTCACTTTTGTTACTAGTTACCTTGCTGTTTTTGTAATTTCAGATTACAAAAACCTATATCTACCATCCATATTGCACTTGTATCACCATCTCTTCGCCGAACTAATGCACCTATACAACTTACCATTGTATTGGGTGTGTTGGGGACACAAGAGACTCTTTGTTATTTGGTTGCAAGGTTGCTTGAGAGAGACCATCTTCATCTTACGCCTCCCGCAGATTGATAAACCTTAGGTCACCCACTTGAGGGAAAACTGCTACTGTCCTACAAACCTCTGCACTTGGAGGCCCAACAACATCTACAAGGAGAAGGTTGCGTAGTAGACACCACTTCCCATAACAACCCCAAGCATGTTAGGAGCGCTCATTTATGGAACATAACACCGGTAGCCGAAACTAAGGTGGCAAAGTTGGAACAAAACACCAGGCTAGAAAGCCGAGCCTTCCACCTTTTACCAAGTATATAGGTGCTTTGAATTAAATAGCAATTAATATGGTGATATAACAAGGAACCCATGTTATCACATGGAAGCAACTACACCTGCAACTAGCAACGCTATTCAATGGTTAAGCAAGCAGTAGCATAGCTAATCAGTGGTTTACTAGGTTGTAGAAGGATGAAGGTTTTCATGGCAATGCTGAGAGGCTTATTTAAACAGGTGGTAGGCATCGAGACATAACGATAGAAACGAAACAGTTAGCATGGCAATGATAGTAATGGTATGTAGGGAAATGATCATCTTGCCTGAGATCCGCTTGGAAGAAGAACGACTCCGTGAAGCAGACGAACTGACGTAGTCGAACAGATCCTCACATTCTGACGCGCTTGTGGAACTCTATCGAGACGAAGCAAACCGGAAACAAGAATCAACACACAATATTCACCATGGCACATGCACGACATGATGCAATTCACATATGATGGATGATGAGTTTCAAATATGCAAGGCATGGCATGGCAATTCACATAGTCAAACACTACACATTAAGTGAAGCTCAATATGCAATGAGTTGCATATTGACGGAACTCCACGTTTAATTATTTAGTTCACTCTCGTTTGTTCCCATGACAATATTAAATGTTGTTAAACATGTCAAGGGGTGAAGGACAAATTAAACTACCTATCTAGGCATTTTAAATGAGGCCCAAAACGATATATAACATCTCTGAACTGACCCCATGTGTTACATTCTAAATCTGTCCAGATTTATCCTAATCATATTTTATGTTTGTTAAACACCAAAACAAAGTGGTTCACGTGATTCTACTCGTCGTTATAGTCCATTTACATATATGGCCCATCTCCAACGGAGCTACGATTAAATAACTACGACCTAAACCGTTGCTATCACATCGACACGCAAACCGATACAAACATCATGCTAACAATTTAAAATATGCATGAGAGTTGGAAAATATTATTCTACGCGAAAATCTACACGTTTTACATATACAACTTGTCGCGATCTGACACACGGTTTAAAAACTGGATGCGTTTGAAAATATGCATGTTTTTCTCAAATTAATAAATTCGTTAACCGGGAAAAGAAAAAAAAATCGGGCCGATTCTCTCTACGAGGCAGAAACGGGCTGGGCGCTAGGTAACTAAAACGCGTGCAGGGGCGCTGGATAGAAGGGGTGCTCACCTGTGTGGCCTTGGGCTGGCGGGGTTGTTGAGCCGCGGGAGGCCGGACCGGCGGGGCGGAGCTCGACCTGGCGAGGGAGGCCGACACGGCTCGGCCGCGGGTGGCTGGGCGCGGCCCACGACGGCGAGGAACCGGCTGGGCTGGGCAAATCCGGATCTCGATCCAGATGCGAGGCGATGGGGGCGCTCGGACGAGGAGGTTTGGCGGCGGGGCGGCGCGCTGTGCTCCGGCGGCTGGGACTAACGGTGAGGATGGTGCTCCGGTCGGCAGGCTATGGAGGCTGGGAGGCGGACGATGCGACTGGCCGGCGGTGGGAGCAGATGGCAGCGGGGCTCGGCTCGGGATGCTCGGGCAGCAGCTCGGGAGGAGAGGAGATGCGCTCCGGATGAGGAGGGAGCCAGCGGCTGGCTCGAGGTTTTTTAAACACCGAAAAACCGTCCGACGATAAACCAACGACGGTGCCGCTATGGTCAACCGTTCAGGTATCAAACGGACTCCGATTGCGACGAAAATTGGCAGGTGGCCTACCTACATTATAGTTAGACCGCATGCCAAGTTTCAACCCAATCCGAAAATATTTTATATGCACTTTCAAAAACAATATTTAAGCGATGCGGCGAGCGCGTGCATGTGTGGTTGGTCCCGAAACGATCAATGACAAAAATGGAGAGAACCGACAACTAATAACAGATGCAAGTTTTGAAAACTGACGGCAACGGAGTGCCGATGCAATGCGGATGATGTGCATGATGCAATGATGAATGCGACAAACAAATAAATCACACGACGACAACGGAATAAAAGAGGAATCTTCTGGAGCGTCGGTCTTGGGTTGTCACAGTAAACAACCACTCTTCAGTTCTATTTCAAATGTAGTACTCCCTCCGTTCTTAAATATAAGTCTTTTTAGAAATTTCATTAAGGGACTACATACGGAGCAAAATGAGTGAACCTATGCTCTAAAGTATGTCTATATACATCCGTATGTAGTCTTTTAGTGGAATCTCTTAAAAGACTTATATTTAGGAACGGAGGGAGTACTAAATGATGGTTTATTAGGTTTATTGTGTTGCTCAAATTCCTTTTCTACAATCTGATTTTCACTCCTATATAGGTCATGTTTTTCTTTACTAGCTCTAGCAATGTCATCTTTCATAATATGTTCACGAGACATAGGAAGCAAAGTTATATTTTGATCCTAATGAACAAGAGTATACTGATTTGTCCTACCATGGTGTACATATTTTTTTTATCAAATTGCCATGGTCTACCAAGTTAAATAGAGCATGCTTGCATGGGTACCACATCACAATCAACAAAATCATAATATGTAACAATGCTAAAATGCACACGAATAGTACGTGTTACCTTAACCTTGCCACTATTGTTGAACCATTGGATGTAATAAGGATGAGGATGTGGTCTGGTGGTGAGAGACATCTTCTCCACCATCTCCATGCTAGCTAAGTTGTTGCAACTCCCTCCATCGATGATCACGCGAACATAACGTTCCTTCACAACTCCCTTTGTATGGAACAACTTATGCCTCTCATTTTGCTCAGTCTGTGTTACCTGCACACTTAAAACACGTTGAGAAACTAAGCTTTCATACCTGTCAGCGTAGTCAACAACCATGTATTATGTCTCTTGTTCAGTATCATCTACACCCTGTTCTTCACTTGCAATAAGAGCCAAAGTCTCCTCGTCATAATCACTAGCGGAGTCATATCCACCATCCTTAGTAACAATCATCACACGTTTGGATGGGCACTCTCTCGCATAATGACCTCCACCCTTGCAACGACGATAGATAACCTCATGTGTTTGCCCTATGGATGCCATGGATAAAGAACAACTCTGTGCTGGCCCGAAAGGTGTGCTCAGCTATGGCGAACTTGTAATCTAAACAAAACCCCACTTTCATCAATAAAACTTTCCTCTTATATTCACAATATACGAATTGCAATCTTAATTTCTTGCTTGTTCTTCGTTTGTGTGCAGGAAACAAACCCTCGTGGTTAGGTTGATCGGGCTCCGGCATGGTCAATAACCTCTCAGAGTTGGTTTAGCGATTGCTAAGGCGCAGCGTCCTCACATGTTCGTAGTCGGATCGTCAAAGTCTACTCCACCAAAAACGATAACCGCCATCTCATCGAAAGACAGGGACAACTTTGCCTCTATCAAGTGGTAGGATTGATGGTGGATATGTGGTGGTCATATATGGCAGCAAGAACGATGGTGGTGTGGTGGTGGTATATGGCAGCAGCGATGATGGTAGCGTGGTGGTGGTATATGGCAATGATGAAAGATGGCGCGGTGGCGGCGTGACAACCTATGAACAAAACTCGAAACTCTAAAGGACTAGGCACTAAGACCAACAACTCGACACGACGATGTAACCGCAAATTCAATAAAGAAAAATACTGAAAAGACTATGCAAAGGCTTAGATTGGTTCAGATATGATGATCTAAACCTATTTTTTTTTGGCTTTTTCGTGGACTATAGGTATGAAGAACAGAGGCGATCTAACTACAAAAAACTGATAAAATCTCACCGAGTAACCTGGAAATCTGATACCACTTGTAGAGGCAAAGTTGTCCCGGTCTTTCGATGAGATGGTGGTTATCATTTTTGGTGGAGTAGACTTTGACGATCCGACTACAAACTTGTGAGGACGCCGTGCCTTAGCAATCGCTAAACCAACTCCGAGAGGTTATTGACCACACCGGAGCACGATCAACCTAACCACAATGGTCTATTTCCTGCATGCAAACGAAGAACAAACAAGAAACTAAGATTGCAACCTGGACATTGCGAATATAAGAGGAAACCTTTATTGATGAAAGTGGGGTTCTCTGACACCTTTGTATGGTCGTGGACACAAATGAAGAACGCGAAGTTGCAGCTATGGCGAACTTGTAAACTAAACAAAATCCAAGTCTAAACGACACCCTAAGGGATGTATATATGGGGTAATAGAGGACGAAATTCGTGACCCCTTGGAGGAGGGGTCCGAAACCGACTCTAACTCAGTTTCCCCACACATACAGACTCTAAAAATAGCTTATAATATGATATTTTAAAATTACATGGGACCGACCCAAAAATAAGGTGGCATAGCACCAATAATAGCCTATGGACGAATTTTATAAAGTGGCATTTTGAATATTTCGCCCAAGCCTTCATGCTCTCCTTATGGTGGTTTCAAAGTGCGAAAATCACTAATGAAAACTCCATTGTGCTTTCTCGCGCGTGCACCTTCTTCTCTATGCTTGATCTCACTCCAACGGATATCCTTCTTGTCCATGCTAGGTCCTTCATTCATAAGTACAATAAAAGTATCTAACTTAGGCAACATCATATGTTCATGAACATTCGAAGGATTTTCAAGAAACGAAAGTACCTGGTAATTCAATTGACGTGCACGAGCTCTAATAACTTGTCCAATATATATATAAGCTGGTGATGTGGATGTAACAATAGTATTGATGTCCTCATCACCATGCTCGCCTAGCCATACTTCTTGATCGCCCTGTGCATTTCGGTAGCGAGCGGCTCATATCCATCTATGGCGCCAACGAGTCCATTTGAAGGGAAATGCACCCGCAGATCTACCGACGACGCAGGGTTGCATGTGCCGCGATGCCGGGCCTAAACAGTGACACAAGGAGGCCGAGGAAATCAGGTGGCTTCGATCACCATGGTCACGCGAGAGAGAGGGTTGAGGGGGTGGCGACAAGGTTAGGAGAGAATGGGGGTTAGCGATACCGCAACCTCGCTCGCCCTAGCAGGCCTCACTGGATGCATGAGATGGACATGGCTCATGGCCTTTTTGGCATGATTTGGACATAGTCCAGCTGCGTTCATACATCCTACCAAACAAGCATAAATAAATCAGACGAAAACATTTAGCTTCACTCTCTCCCAAACACTCCGGGCGTATTTAAATAAAAAAAAAACAGAAAAACACCGGGCCGCGGCTCGTCTAGCCCATACGTGCGAGTGCGTTAGTTCCCCATAATAAAACTGAACTATCTCGAACCCGGCCCACCGTACGGTCTTGCTTAGTCTCCGCCCCGTCCCCGGTTTGGTCCGTTCCTATCATCACCGAGCCTCGCAGCCGTCGAGCTCCGCCGCCGTAAACGATGGCCGACGGCAACGCCCCCGGCTCGCCGGCTTCTTCGCTACAGAGCCACCGCTACGCCATCAAGTCCTCAGGTCCCCCCTCCAATACTCTCCTCCCCTCTTTGCTCACCTCGCCGTGCCTCTGGAATTCCGTCGAACAGTTCGCGCACGGCGGTGGGAAAAGCCCTAATAGTCTCCTAAGCAAGCCCAGAAGTCCCTTTGGTTGCCGGGATAAGGAGCGGCGAGCGCGAAGTGTCTCTTGCCTTCTTGGGCAAGAAGCATCTCGCCGACATGGTTCGAGCAGTGCTAGGTCGAGCCGGTTCGAAAGTTTAGCAGTAAGCTGGTACTAGTAGTGTGTCTTATCGTGCCTACTGCCTAGAAACCTTTGGATTCTGGTTGGTGTATCTGAAACTGGGTAATTTAGAATTGGACAGACATCATTTTGGCATGTTGTGAATTGGGACCGAAACCTAGGCAGTAACCTGAAATGCACTTCTGCAAGATAGGTGGCCAATTATAGTAGTTTTGAACAAGGGCACCACTACGGCGCGTGACGGTGTGACCGCGCTGCCACATCGGCATGTTTTTTCGCATGACCCACACGACCGTTTGTGCGGAGTAGAGCCCGTTGCGCCCACAGACAGCGCTCCAAACGTTCCTGCTATATGATTAATGTTTGAACAATTTATAGGAGTGAAACTTTATCAGCTTCATTGTAGTGTCATGTCTGCTGCCACGAGAAAATGCTATTAATTTTTCTAGTGCTTTAACTTTACAAGTGCGTTTAAATCTTATATGCGATTTGCCAAATTACCATGAAAATTTATCTGGTGTATATCACTGGTTAATTATGTGCCAGCGTGGACCAATCACTTGTGACAATAATAGAAGGTCCATCATACTTGTTGGGAGCTTGCTGCTAGAGTGTTAGGTATTACTCCCTCTGTAAACTAATATAAGAGTGTTTAGATAACTAAAATAGTGATCTAAACGCTCTTATATTACTTTACAGAGGAAGTACTTGTTATAGTCTTTAATTGGTTGGGAGTCTGGTTGCAGTGCACAATACGGCAGCTAGCCGGAGGCGTGAACAGGCTATAGCAATAGGGAAGGAAAGAAGGGAAGCCTTAATGCGTGCAAAGCGTGTGTGCCGTGCCCCACTTTCTGGCAACGATGAGGCTACAATTGAAGATGGAGATATGGTTATTGATGAGAAAGCAGATATTGAAACAAGAACTGCTCAAGCTGTTGAAGAATTGAAATCAGCTTTGTCAAGCCAGTATGTGCGGCCTATCTTTTTTCTTCTTCTTACGCAATGCAAAGAAACCCACTGCCACTAACTAGTTAGGTTTGTGGTTCTTCTCGGATATTCCATTTGCTGGAGATCACAATTCATCTTGTAATATTTGCCTATTTGGTTGTGGTGTGTGACTGCGTGGGGAGAAGAATTTTCATTATCCCTTACACATCTCATTATATTGGATTCCAGAAATATATGCTGCCATCTTTATGATTAACACTACCAAATGCGACATTAGTATGTTGGATATTCTGTTTTTTTACCTGGCTTAGTGATTTTCCTCTCCGAGGATACACATCTTTAAGTTGCAAGGTTTGCTTTAAGCACTTGTGGATTTTGGAGAAAATTTACACTCTGGATTATAGTTACTTATTTATGTGAGAAAAGTTTATGGCGTGTATTTTGCAACCATTTTATGCTTCTTAGGGGAAAAGGAGCCCAGAAGAAGAAGATAGAGGCACTTCGTGCAGTGAGACGTGTGTTGTCACAGTCTGTAGTACCTCCCATTCAAGTAGCAATCAAAGCTGGGGCAGTTCCTCTTCTAGTGCAATATCTGTCCTTTGGATCTTCAGATGAACAGGTTGACCATTTTGCACTGGAAAAATACCGACTCCACCTTTCTACATTACCTGGAAAATAACCTCTATGCTATCTATTTACTGTTACACAGTTAGATAGTTCATTGTTAGCATTGCATTTGTTTTTCTGTACTCATCTGAATTATGTCTTACTGATGCTTTTATTGCAGTTGCTAGAGGCTGCTTGGTGCCTTACAAACATAGCAGCTGGGGAGCCAGAAGAAACAAAATCCGTGCTGCCCGCATTACCATTGCTTGTTGCTCACCTTGGTGGTTCGTTTTCTCCGTTTTGTTGGTTAGGAGTAGACAATGTTTTTTTATACCCATTAGGAACACATATTAATCTCTGGTCCTATGTAATGCACATTTCTCACGAAGGTTGTCTAGGTAGACATTTGCAGTTCAGTTGGAGTTCGAGCTTTCCTTATATTAAAAATGTTTCCTGAACTATTTTGTTAGAGAAGAGCTCCACACTTGTTGCTGAGCAATGTGCATGGGCCATCGGTAATGTTGCTGGTGAAGGAGCAGACCTGAGAAGCACTTTAATCGCACAGGGTGCTTTGTGGCCTCTTGCCCGCCTAATGCTATCAAGCAAGGGTTCTACAGCAAGAACTGCTGCTTGGGCATTGTCAAATCTCATCAAGGTTATATCTCTTGCTTTGACTGTATGAGTCCCAAGTTTCTTATGCCAGAGTTCAACAGTTATCTCTTTCCAAGTTCTTGTTCATGGATTATTAGGAGTGCTTCAGCACAAGTTTAAAGTATGCCCTGTTCAGGAATTAGGATTGGTTAAGCTAGCTTAATATGATGGTAAGCTTAGGTCCTTCTGTTAGATATATTAATGAAGGGGTTTCTTACGTTTAAGCTGTATTTTATCTCAGCAAAATTTCAAGCCATATTCAAAACATTTCATGGCATGCATACCTTATGAGGTTTTTCGAAGCCGAATCCCTCGCTCACTCATTTTCTCTTCCTTCTGCTTAACAGTTTTTATCACTTTCAGACTGGTACATATGCATGTAGCTGTTCATGAAGCATCATTGTACTAAAATGTCAAATGTCTGTTCTCTTATAATTCAGGGGCCTGATCCGAAGGCTGCGTATGAGCTTATTAACATCGATGGTGTGCTAAATGCAATCATAAGGAACTTGGAAAAGGCGTATGTCTCTTAATGGACATCTTTCTATTTTGCATTGAACTTCGATTCATTATTTTACTGCACATTTTATGGAGTTTCTAAAATTCATTGATTGGTTTCTTACTCATTACAAATGGGTTCAGTCTTTATCCTTATTAGTTCTTACAGTTACATGAAGAACACTGTTCAAATTCACTGACCTGTGCTTTGTGACATGTCTTCACTGTATGTTCATTATATAGGCATGTAGCAATACTTCCTTTCAATCTCTTCATTAGTTAGTAACCTTGATCGTGTGCCAAGTTGTATTTACTGGACACTTGTTACTTTTCCTTGTGCAATTGTTTAGCCCTGGTTATATTTTTGTGGTATTTCTGAGATGCGTGGACGGGTGCGTGGAAGTTAGCTATCCACGTTCCAGAGCCATGACTTGGCTTCGAGATCTTATGGGTTTCAACTCTAGCCTACCCCAACTTGTTTGGGACTGAAAGGCTTGGTTGTTGTTGTTGTTGTCTGAGATGCATAAATGACATGGAAACATTTACCAAAGTTTACCAGAGTGACATGCATGGTTTTGTTCATTACTGCCAGTGATGAGTTATGTGATCTTTCAGGGACGAAGAGTTAGCAACTGAGGTGGCATGGGTGGTGGTATATCTTTCAGCACTTTCAGAAAAAGCTATCAGCTTAATAGTACGAAGCCATGTGCCTCAGTTGCTGATTGGACGCCTGCTGGCATCTGAGAACTTGCAGTTGCTCATTCCGGTATTGTCTATTTGTTTTCTCTCTCGATCTCATAGTGTTCCTTTCTCTTATTAACAATTTCGGTGCTTTCCCTGGAAATCCTTATTGCTGATAATTTTCATTGTACTTAACTAGTACTGGTCAAATTGACCATATCTTTTAAGAGCAACACGTCATAGTTCAAACTCTAAACTTTCATAACCCTGTGTAGAGCATGTCTGTCAATTTGGTAACCAATGTAATAATGAGCAGGTAATGTCTATAGAGCTGAAGGCTTTTATTAGGACGTGTATTAATTATGATTTGCAATTAATATATAGCTTCTCTATGCATATTTTCTCAGTTATTGTAGCATTCTGTACTTTTTATAAACATCCAATGATCTATATGATGTTACTGTGGGGCAGTGTATGTGATTTCACAACACAGGCAAACTGACACTTCTACGACGAATCAGGTGCTTCGTGGTTTAGGGAATCTTGTAGCCGGGGATGAATACATGGTTAATTCAATCCTAATTGTTGGAAACAGCATCACAGGTTAGCCAATCATCCTTTTGTCTCCAGTTACATAACAGCACTGATGATACTCATCATGAGCTACAGTTTGCAAGTACTAACTGAATATTGCTCTCAGATCAAGCTTTATCAAGTCTTATAAAATGTTTGAAGAGTGACAATAGGGTTCTCAGAAAGGTCCGCTTTTACTCGCTGGCTCAAGTTTACTTCATCTAACCGACATATACTGTATTATTTGATTTATTTATGCTTCAAATTTGTGGACTGCTTATGTAGGAGGCTTCATGGGCATTGTCAAATATAGCAGCAGGCAGCTTTGAGCACAAGAAATTGATTTTCACCAGTGAGGCGACACCTTCGCTAATACACCTCCTGACGAGTGCACAGTTTGACATTCGCAAGGAAGCAGCTTACACCCTGGGCAATCTGTGTGTTGTTCCAGCAGGAAGTACTGAGCCCCCGAACATAATCACCGAACATCTAGTCTCGATCATAAATGGTGGAGCCCTCCCAGGATTCATAAATTTGGTCAGGTCTGCTGATATAGAGAGCGCAAGACTCGGTCTTCAGTTCCTGGAACTGGTGAGGGAATCTTACCGCCTTTTTAGCTATTCTAAACTCATTTTCTAACCTGGTTAACTAGTTACATCTGAAATGTAAACTGTCTCTTCAAGTTGCGTGTGGGTTACTCTCGTTGTATCGAGTTTCTTCAGTTACGTTGAGATCCAAATTACCATAATTGCAGGTGATGAGGGGGTATCCCAATGGACAGGGTCCACAGCTTGTGGAGAGGGGGGACGGCATCGAGGCCATGGAGAGGTTCCAGTTCCATGAGAACGAGGCGATGAGGAACATGGCCAATGGGCTGGTCGACAAATACTTCGGTGAGGATTACGGCCTCGAGTGAGCGGTGACTACCGCCGCCTCGCCAATCTTGCATCTGTTTGTGAACCCAGCAGCAGCTGCTCGTGTACTCAAACTGTAAAATGCAACTTTTTTGTAATCGTGGAATGTATACAAGACTGTCTGAGGTAGCGTAGTTGCTGTGTAACTTGGCCATCGCCATGGACGTGTGTGGCGATGCGGTTGTTGTAGCTGGAAGCTTGAAGTGAGCTGGGTAGCTACCGTAGTACAGTGTGACCTGTATAAGAAGAAAAGATTTTGAGTTTTTGAGTTATACTCCCTCTATACCTAAATATTGTTAGTTAGGGAAAATTAGTCTAGTTTTCCCCAACTGCAATTATTTAGGTAAACGCTTGCCGAAAACCTTTGCGACTATCTTTGCCTAGTTCCAGACCGTGTAGATGGGATAAGCATTCGTGGCCTTGTGCTTTAAGAAGAGTAGAAGGCAACACCTTCTCAACAAGGAGATCTTCCATTTCAAAAAAGGAAAAAAAGAGATCTTCCTGCACGAGCTCATCTTCCACACCAAGTCTCGGGATGTAAATGGTGTTGGGACCCACTAGTTTCATATATGCCATCCGCCTAGTTTCATATATGCCATCCACCGAAAAACCTAAAATTAACCGGAATATATGGACAGCCTAGAAAAACCCAGCGCTAGTCCACAATTAAGAAGGGCACCACCATCAGTCCATCGCTGTCATCTCCACCGCACCACGCCGCCACCTCCCGCTTCCAATCCTTCCTCCCCTGCAGCGAGAACACCTCCGACTGCAGGTAGCCGAACCCGTCGCCGGCGTCGGGCCCGTAGTAGAACTGCGTCGCCGCGCACGCGCAGTCGTCCAGGCATGCCTTCTTGCACGCCTTCTCGTCCACCCTCTCCATGGCCCGCATGCCCGTGCCATGGGCGTTGAAGTAGGCCGTGTCCGGCAGCGACACCAGCCGGTGTTGAGCGCGCCGCCTCGGCGATGACGAGGAGCTGCACGACGTTGGCGGTGGATTCATCGGGACGAAGCCGTGGTTGGGCCTCCGGAAGTTGTCCGCGTCGGGGCAGCTGCACTGCGTGTCGTTCGTGCACACACCGTACGCGCCGCAGACGGTTGGGTACGCGTAGCCTCCGTCTGGAAAGAGGCACAACACGTCGTACACCGGTGCCCAGCCCGAGCCGCAATGCCACTTGTAGAGCCGGAGGTGGCCGTCGTGCTCCAGACGGATGTACTGCACGGTGCCCGCCGCGACGGTGGGCAGCTGTATGACGGCCACCGACGGAGGTCCGGTCCGGGCGGAGACCGTGAGGCTGCCGTTGGTGTACGTCGCGTAGGCGCCGACCGCGGTCTCGCCGCCGTGTGCCGTTGGTTCGCGACCCGTCAGCGCGCGTATGTACATACACGCAACATGGCGGCGCCGACGGGCTGTGCCGGTGGCCAGCTCATTGCCCGCCGTACGCATGTGCTTGCGCATGTACATCGTGTACATGGTTTTCTTGTAAATGTTCCTCGAGCTGAATCTGGAGGTTTAGTAGCCGTTATTTAAACTTTATTTGTTATGTACACTAGTAGAAAATGATCCATTTGTCCCTATTCGAGAGGCCCATTAGCCCCGGTTTCGGAACCGGGAGTAAAGGGTCGGGACTAAAGCCCAAAACCTTTAGTCCCGGTTTGCTTACCAACCGGGACAGAAGGGTCTTCACGTGGTCGCTGCGGGGAGCCCAGGCAGGAGGAACTTTAGTCCCTGATCACACCAACCGGGACCAAATGACATCCACGCGTCAACGTCTAGCCAGAGCTGGGGTTTTTGTTTTTTTGAAGGGGGGGGGGGGGGGTTGGGGGGTTTTGGAGGGTTAATTTAGTGGTTTCATATTGTGTTAGCTAGCTAATAGGAAGAAGTGTCCTCTCTTTCTCCATGCTTGGTTGACGCTAGCTACTATACATATAGAAAAAACTTGAAGGTAGCTAATAAGAAAATGAAGGAAACCATTTACAACCCCTAACATTTTTTACAATATAACACCTTTTACAATCCCTAACATCATCTACCTAAGATCCAATCACAAATAACCCACATAGTATTCTCCATCTTTAGATATGACGTGGTCAAGAAAGAATCCCGCCAATTCCTCTTGAATTGCTCGTATGCGATCATGTGTTAGGAGTTCATCCCCCATCTGCCAGATCTAATTTAAAGAAGGGGGTCAATACATGCATATATATGAATAAAACTCAACACAATTGATGGTAATATATAAAATTAAATTATGAATATTATTTACATACTTGATATTGTTTCTCAGATAAGCCCGCCCGCTCAGAGGTCGAGCGGCGAATGAACTCGCATATGTAGTATGCACATAATCCAGTCCCATCTTCCTGGTACAAGCACTTTATGAGAATAGAGTTCAATCAAACTGATAAGCAAGCATGGTAATGATATATTGATGAAAATTTGAATCAATTAGAGATGCGCGGAACTAGCTAGTACTACTTACTTTGGGGTGCGTAAATTGCAACTCTTTTTTTAGACCGGGAGCCTTTTTGGTGAACTTCTTCCAAACCCTGCTAGGCAAAGAAAATGATTACTTGATATCAGGAAATTAACGAAAGTTGCATGCCGATATGGTCCCGATATTGACTGAACTTACATCTTGAGCATTGCAGTCATGTCCGCATAGTACTCGGGATCTTTATGTCTTGAGTTTAAGACAATTACTTTTGCCCCGTCAAGCTTAATGGATAGCAGAATATAGTGGTAACTGCGCACACATATATAACTCATCAATTACATTACTTAACCTCGAGTAAGCGAAAACGAGTATACAGAGAAGACAACAACACTCAATTGAAGTTGTAAGGAAAGAGTATTTCCCTTTTGTTTTGATTTATAAGGAACGACTTTAGCAAGTTGTCCTCGGTCTCTTTGGTCGAGTTTCGTACCGACCATTCATTTATGGCATCTGGGCTAATGAACCCAACGTCGAAGATTCCTGCTTTTTTTAATTCAACGTTCTTCAATCTGCATAATATATATAGTGATGATAATTATATATATACATGCAATGAACGAGCTGAGCTAGGGACTTAACTATAGAAGTAATACTTACAAACAGTAGGAAGTCACGAGTTGTTTGTCGAGGGCCAGTTGATTGTATAACTGAAATAACTCCACAAATTCAACATGCATCACTGGAGCTCCGATGAATTCATGCTCTGGTTTCACTTCCATATAGATAGTGTCTTTCACAGACTCCATGCAGGTTTTCATGTACCACTCATGCAATTTGTGCATCATCGGTGTTAGAGGAGGATGACCAGGTTTGATGAGAGGCTTCCCATGCACGTATTTATATTTTTCTTCTGTTACCTCAGCCGTTTGAAAAATTACATCATCCCCCAAGTAATCACCATGATTGCTATCGGGCACCATCCCTGGAGGATTAGCGACGATATCGCTAGACACCTTGAGCGGGGGGGGGGGGGGCACGATGGCTTCTCCTGTTAGCCGAGCTGGGGAATTGTTTTCCCACTTCTTCGTTTTTCTAACCTTGCATCACTGCTAGTCGCCGGAGCGGTGGTGTCTCTCTTCCGCTTGAGAGAAGGAGGAGGAGGAGGAGGACGAGTGCCCTGATCACTCGCCGGAGGAGGAGGAGGAGGCGGAGTGCCCTGACTCGTCGTCGTCGTCGTCGTCTTGTCGGAGGCGGAGTGCCCTGACTCGCCGGAGGAGGAGTGCCCTGATAAATCTCCAGAGGAGGAGGAGGCGGAGTGCCCTGATCACTCGCCGGAGGAGGAGGAGGAGGAGGCGGAGTGCCCTGATCACTCACCGGAGGAGGAGGCGGAGTAACCTTTATCGCTGGAGGAGGAGGAGGAGGAGGCGCAATGCCCTGACTCGCCGGAGGAGGAGGAGGCAGAGGCGTCCAGTTTGGAAGCTTGATGCACTCCTTCTACCATAGACATGTACTCCTCACAGCATGAACCAACTTATTATCCCCTTCACCTGTAGAGTGGTCAAGCTCGAGCCCCTCAAATCCCTCCATTACTTCATCCACCATCACAACAACAAAGCCATGTGGAATCGGAAGGCAGTGAAAAGTTCTGTTGGGTTGAGGAGGTGCAACACAGCCGATAACAGCCTTAAAAGTGAGGTTCCGGCATTTTGTCATAAGCTCGCAATGTTGAGCCTCCATGATAGTATCCATGGGGTAGCTAGGAGCCGTGAAGTCAGGCTGAATGAGCTCCGTGGAAGCCATGCTGCTTTTTCGCTGAGATGGCGGGGTAGCTTCTGGGATAGCTTCGTGCCGTTGAGATGGTTGGCCGGCAGCTCGCTCGCTCTCAAGTTCCTCTAGCTTTTGTAGTCTTGCTTGGATCTTCTGCATGTCGCTCAGCTCCGCTTTCCTCCTTCTTTCCCGGCTTCTGTAACCGCATGCGTAGGGAAACCAACCTTCCACAAAACGGAGCCTGGTGTCCCTCGTATTCGTCCAGGGTTCTCAGCATTCCCTAGGGCTTGAGTCAGCTCATCCTTCTCTTTGTCGGGAATGAACATCCCTTCGTGCACTACGGTGATACACTTTTGAAGCTTGTTGATGGGTATTGCAAGTTGCTCGTTCATCCAACGACACTTCTCTGTTTCAGGGTCCAAAGTTCCCCCAACCCCGAAGAACCAAGTCCTTGAACGGTCTGTCCAGTTAAATGTCCGTGGTTTGACCCCTTTAGCAATCAGGTCATTCCCAGCTTTGTCCCACAACGGACGGGCTTTGAGGTAGCCACCTGACCCCATGTGATGGTGATGCTGCTTGTTTGCAGCATTGTTCTTGTTTGTCTTTGACATTTTCTTACTCTTGTCCGATGTCTTGTAGGACACAAATGCGGGCCAATGATCTCTCATCTTCTCATCGACTGATGAATTCTGGAGTCTTCCCTTTGTCGACAAACTTTGATTTCAACTCTTTCTTCCACCTCCTGAATAGATCTGCCATCTTCTTAAGAGCACACGCCTTGACCAGTGGCTCTATAAATCTCTGGCGGTAGGATGAAATTTGCCTTCAACGCGGTCCAAAGATCATCTTTCTGCATATCGGTGACATAATCACCT
This sequence comes from Hordeum vulgare subsp. vulgare, assembly GCF_904849725.1. NCBI lineage: Eukaryota > Viridiplantae > Streptophyta > Magnoliopsida > Poales > Poaceae > Hordeum > Hordeum vulgare. The sequence continues at coordinate 85,899,444 of NC_058520.1, forward strand.
TCAGGGACGTCGTCACCCTTAGGCTTATTCCATTGCTTGATGCTGATCGGGATGTTGTCCCTAACAATAGCTCCATACTGAGCAGAAAATGCGTCCTTGGTCCTCTTGGGTAGAATCGGTAGGCCATCGTCCGCGAGTGCTGTGATCGTGAACTTTTCATCCTTGCGCAACCTTCTCTTCGGGCTCGTCTCGTAACCGAAGTTTGGCTTGATCCGGACTTTGCAACAGCTCCCTCCCCCGTTCGGTCACCGGAGCCGTCATCATGGTTTCCTTCTTCCTCCGGCATTTGGTCACCGGAGCCATCATTATCATGTCGCGGATTATCCTTGTCACGCCCAGATGCGACCCTATCCTCAATTTGGCACGAAGGCCTCGTCAGGGATAGAAGCGCATCTCGTCGTGTCGCAAGAATGGATATCGTTACAAGTACATGTACTGAAAAGAAGAGATATATAATAGAATTGGCTTACACTCGCCACAAGCTACATCAGAGTCACATGAGTACATTACATAAACATCAAGAGTAAGAGCAGGGTCCGACTACGGACGAAAACAAACGAGAAAAGAAGAACGACATCCATCCTTGTTATCCCAGGCTGCCGGCCTGGAACCCATCCTAGATCGACGAAGAAGAAGAATAAGAAGCAACTCCATATGAACAATCAACGCGCTCGCGTCGAGTAACCTTTACCTGTACCTGCAACTGGTGTTGTAGTAATCTGTGAGCCACAAGGGACTCAGCAATCTCATTTCCAAAGGTATCAAGACTAGCAAAGCTTAATGGGTGAGGCATGGTTCAGTGGTGAGGTAGCAGCAGCGGCTAAGCATATATTTGGTGGCTAAACTTACGAGTACAAGAAATAAGAGGGGGAAGATCTACGCATAACGGACGTGACTACTGATGATCAAATGAATGATCCTGAACACCTACCTACGTCAGACATAACCCCACCGTGTCCTCGACCGGAGAAGGAACTCACGAAAGAGACAGTCATGGTTATGCACACAGTTGGCAAGTTTTAATGAAGTTAACTTCAAGTTATCTAGAACCACTGTTAAACAAAGCTTCCAAGTTGCCACATAACCGCAGGCACGGCTTTTCGAAAAGATTTAACCCTGCACGGGGTGCTCCAACTAGTCCATCACAAATTACCACAAGCCGCATAGAAATCCTCAATCACGAAGCTCGCGATCTCGTCGGAATCCCTAGTGGAAAACCTCAACTCTGAGATTACCCAAAGCATCACCGGAATCCCGATGCACAAGATATCTCGTCAAAGGTAAAACTAATCCAGCAAGGCCACCCGGTGTGTCGACGAACCCGATAGGAGCCGCGTATCTCGTTCTCAGGACACACCGTCTATGCAAAGTGGACGGGAACCAAACCTCGAGTTGCCCCATGGTGGCACCGCCGACTGCTAGGTGGGTGGACCAACACTCACGAGGAGCACTGGCCTGGGGGTTGAATAAATTTCCTCGGGTTAATTACTCTCTATGCAGTTCATTACTTATTAGGAAAATGTAGTACCAAAGTTGGGCCTTGCCAGACCAGCTTTAAACTAAAACGAATTATCAAGGGGATCCCCATAACAACCCCGATCGTGTTAGGAGCGCTCGTTTATGGAACATAACACCGGTAGCCGAAAACTAAGGGGGCAAAGGTGGAACAAAACACCAGGCTAGAAAGGCCGAGCCTTCCACCTTTTACCAAGTATATAGGTGCATTAAATTAAATAGAATTTAAATAGGGTGATAAGACAAGGAACCCACGTTATCACATGGAAGCAACTACACCTGCAACTAGCAACGCTATCAACAGGGTTAAGCAAGCAGTAACATAGCCAATCAGTGGTTTGCTAGGTCGAACAGGTTGAAGGTAATCATGGCATTGTTGAGAGGCTAATATTTAACAAGTGGTAGGCAACGAGACATAAACGATAGAAGCGGTAAAACTAGCATGGCAATGATAGTAATGGTATCTTTGGAAATGATCATCTTGCCTGAGATCCCGCTTGGAAGAAGAACAACTCTGTGAAGTCAGCGAACCAACGTAGTCGAACGGGTCCTCACATTCCGACACGCTTGCAGGACTCTATCGAGACGGGCAAACCGGAAACAAACATCAACACAGATATTCACCACACGATGCACAACATGATGCATACCCTAATATGATGCATGTTCAGATCAACGATGCAGGGGATGGCATGGCAATTCACCTCAAACAAACTCTACACATTAAGTGGAGCTCGATATGCAACGAGTTACACATCGACGAAACTTCACGTTTAATTATTTATTTCACTCCCGATTATTTACACAACAAATTAAGTTGTTGTTAACATGGCAAGGGGTGAAGCGATGATTCTACCCGTAATACTAGTCGATAGCACGCGGGACTTAGAACGGAGCTACGACACAAGAACATGCAACACAAGATGTATATGCCATGAATGCGTCATGCATGCAAGTTCATAACACGGGCAAGAAGGGAAAGAAACAGGTATCGCCACGGCGAGCGAAAGGGGAACTATGGTGGCAAGATGGAAACGATGCCACGACAACGCTCCTATCCCGAAAACTCGTCGAGATATCGTGCCAACGAATAGGGAGCGTGTGCGGGAACGCTAAATAAAGAATGGGGTGATCCCGGTTACCGGGTTCCCATGTGTCGAGGGCACGATGAAAAGGAAACAACGTGCAACAGGCAAACATACGGCGCAAACACACGATACAACTCATACAACACTACACACGGTCACGACAACGTCTCAACATTATACCTTCGAAGCATGCACATCGGAGCGGATCGGTTCGTGGCGGACGTCGTGGAAGTCGTGGTCGTCGTGGAAGTAGTGGTACTCGGGTCTCGTCGAGGGTAGTCGAACACGGTTCCATAGATGTTCGGGGTTGTCGAGGACATCGAGGTACTCGGCGAACTTGTCGGATCCACGGTGGCGAGGACGGTGCACGCGGTCTCCAGCGACGTTCCCAAAAGGCAATAGGGCAAGGCAATGCAACAACAAGTAGTAACTAAGCAGACTTTTGGTGGCTACAAGCAAGCAGCTTAGCAGCTAGCAACGACAACGACGGCATCAGCAAGCATCAAGCATCACTAGCAGCAAACTACAGCGTCAGCAAGCGATAGCAGCATGCACAAGCAACAGCAACTAGCAGGCAAGCTACAGCAAGCAACACGACATAGCAACAACAAATAGCATCGGCGCACGCAGGCAAGCGATGGCAACAGCAAACAGCAGCCGACAACAACTACAGCACCAAGCAGCATAGCAGCAGGCAACAACTGCACGCGGCAACAGCGACAGCAACATGTGGCATCGGCTAGCAGTAACAACGGCATCGGCAACATCGACTAGCAACTAGTAGCCAACAGCTAGCAGCAACAGCAGCAAACTCAGCAGCAAGCAACGCAGTCAGGCAAGCAAGCGGCAGCAGCACGACAGCAACAGCAGGAGCACGACTACATGGCGTGGCGGCAGGAGCACTGCGGGACTCACGCCGGCGGGGAGGGGGCGACGGGGCGAGCAGCGCGGGCACGGGCTCCCTGGAGGCGGAGGCCACGCGGCGGCGTGGGCAGAGCACAACTACAGCAGCGGCGCGTCGCCGACATCTGGTCGGGGCTGGCCGGCGCGCGGACGAGGGGCGAGGCGGCTGCGCGGGGCGCCATGGGGAGGCGAGTCCGAGGCGAGGCGAGGGGTAGCTGCATGGGCCGACGGCGGGCACACATGGACGCAGCAGGGGGAACGGCGGCCGGCTCTGCGCAGCAGGTGAACGGGGCGAGCACGGGGGCCAGGGGATCCGGCTGGCGGCGGGTGAGCGCCGGCGGGGAGCGAGAGGCTGCGGCCGACGGACAGGCGCACCGGCGAGGGGAGAGGAGAGGGGATTGGGCAGAGGCCCTGAGGACGAAGGAGGCGCTGGGAGGACGAGGCTCGGGGTCGAGCCGAGCGAGGCCTCCTACTCGCTAGGGTAGCGGGGGTTGCTCGGCCTGGGACGGCTGGCCTGGGCAGGCTTCCCTTCCTGCTGTTTTTTCTTTTATCTTTTTTTTTTTAAAACAGAAAACTTAAAGAAAAGAAAAAAAAGAAAAGGTTTAAACAAAAATAAAGTAAATGAATGCTTTTGGCTTCTTGAAAAGAAAATATACCCCAACTATAGAAACAGTTCGGGCATTTTTTTAAACGAATAAAAAAACCTCTTTTAAAGAATACATTAAAACCTTGTTTAGAAGAGAATAAAATAAACCCAATTTGAGATAGAAAGAGACTCTAATTTTAGAATAAAACAAAGGAAAAAAAATAAAGGTTACCCAATGGGTTGCCTCCACCTTTAACAAAGGATTTTAAAAGAAGACGGACTTATTTTAAAGGGGTTGAAACTGAAATCTTTAGCAAAACCACAAAAAAATGAAATAAGAGGGGAGAGAAGGTTTTAGGTCTGCGGTGCAACAGGGTTTGAGGTGGCTCTCACGCACCCACTCTCATCACTCCAACAAGACAACGCCACTCACAAGGCACTGACAAGCAACAACACGGAGCAACAAGTAACACCGACGAAACACAGTTGACATGATGCCATGCATGATGCGATGATGCAAACTAAATGACGATGCAATCAATAAAAATAACACAGGACGGAAACGGAATAGAAGGGGGAATCTTCTGGGCGTCGGCATCGGGCTGTCACAATCCTCTCCTTCCAGACCATCGGTGTCGTTGAGATAGAAAGAGATCTTAGCTCCGTCGTGGATTATCTCACCCAACAACTGTTCTTGTTCCAATTTCTTGGATCCATAGTTTCTGCAAATATTAAAACATGACAATTAATATACAAACATGAATGTCTGAAGTCTAGACCGCCTCTCTCATGAATGTCAAACAACGGATTCTATACAAAAAAAATTCTTCTATAAACAAAAAAATTTCTTCTATGAACAAAAAACCATGTGTTGTCACTACTTGGAGGGGTGTGTTTAGTTCATCCATGAAGGAATCTTCGCAAGTCAAAAATTATTTTATAGAAAAATCCCCTCATGTTTTTGATATTAAACTCGCAGTACATATTAAATGTTTTTTAAAATACCCATATCTTCTAAACCGTAACTCTAAATTTAACATGTTACATATGGAATTTGATTAGAAAAGTATGTAGAAATTGAATATGATGTTATTTTATCTGTTAAACATTTAATAAAAATATTATCTAGGATGCAATCTTAATAAATAATTCATTATTGGATTGGAGAAATTGAAGGTCACTTGCCCGTTTCTTTGTAAGTATTAAATCTACTTCAAGCCGTGTTAAAATAGAAGACATGTGGAATCTTGAACTGCACTTTTGTATGTGATAGAGGCGAAGTTGTCCCTGTCTTTCGATGAGATCGTGGATATCGTTTAGATGGAGTAGACTTTGACGATCCGACTACGAACGTGTGAGGACGTCGCGCCTTAGCAATCGCTAAACCAACTCCGAGAGGTTATTGATCACGCCGGAGCACGATCAACCTGACCACGAGGGTCTGTTTCCTGCACGCAAACGAAGAACAAGCAAGAAACCAAGATTGCAATCAGGATATTGCGAATATAAGAGAGAAGCTTTATTGATGAAGGTGGGGTTCTGTGACGTCTTTGTCTGGTCGTAGAACACAAACGAAGAACGCGAAGTTGCAGCTATGGCGAACTTGAAATCTAAACAAAACCCAAGTCTAAACGGTGCCCTAAGGGCTGTATATATGAGGGAAAAGAGAGGCAATTTCGTAACCCTTGGGGAAGGGTTCCGAAAACAGCCCTAGTCTCGGTTTCCCCACACATACGGACTCTAAAAATAGCCTATATTATGGTATTTCGAAATTACATGGGCCTGGCCCAAAAATAAGGTGGCGCAACACCTATAATAGCCTATGGACGAAATTAATAAAGTGGGGTCTTGAATATTTCGTCCAAAGTCTTCATGCTCTCCTTATGGTGGCTTTAAAGTGCGGAAATCACCAAGGGAAGCTCCATTGTTCTCTCCCGCGCGTGCCCCTTGTTTGCCATGCTTCATCCCGCTCCAACGGATATCCTTCTTGTCCATGCTAGGTCCTTCATTCATGAGAACAACAAAAGTATCTAACTTAGGCAGCATCATATGTTCATGAACATTAGAAGTATTCCCAATAAACGAAAGTACCTGGTAATTCAATTGGCGTGCACGAGCTCTAGTAACTGGTCCAGTATGTATAGCAGCTGGAGCTGTGGGTGTAGCAATGGTATTGATGTCCTCATCATCCTCCCCTTCTTGAACTGAAGTCGTCCTCGACGGAAGCTCATCTTCCTCACCCAAATATGGCTTCAAATCTGCAATGTTAAAAGTGGGACTAACCCCAAAATCTGCAGGCAGCTCAAGTCGATATGCGTTATCATTTATTTTTTCTAACACTTTGAAAGGACCACCAGCACGCGGCATTAGCTTTGACTTACGCAAATCCGGAAACCTATCCTTACGCAAATGCAACCAAACAAGATCTCCAGGTGCAAAGACAACATGTTTTCTACCCTTATCTCCAGCAAGTTTATATCTAGCATTCATGCGCTCAATGTTTTCCTTAGTTAACTCATGCATCTTCAATATCAATTCAGCACGTTCTTTAGCATCAAAATTAACCTTCTCCGAAGATGGAATAGGTAACAAATCAATAGGTGCACGAGGTAGGAAACCATACACAATTTCAAAAGGGCACATCTTTGTAGTAGAATGCAGCGAACGATTATAAGCAAATTCAATATGAGGCAAGCATTCTTCCCACAGTTTTAGATTGTTCTTCAAAACAGCCCTAAGCATAGTAGACAAAGATCTATTGACTACTTCAGTTTGTCCATCAGTTTGGGGGTGACATGTAGTACTAAAAAGCAATTTTGTCCCCAACTTAGCCCATAAACATCGCCAAAAGTGGCTAAGAAATTTAGCATCACGATCTGAAACAATCGTATTTGGCACACCATGTAAGCGAATAATTTCACGAAAGAACAAATCAGCCACATTAGCGGCATCATCACTTTTATGACATGGTATAAAGTGTGCCATTTTTGAAAATCTATCCACGACAACAAATATGCTATCCCTCCCCTTCTTTGTTCGAGGTAAACCTAAAACAAAGTCCATAGATATATCCTCCCAAGGAACACTAGGTACAGGCAAAGGCATATATAAACCATGAGGATTCAGTCGTGACTTAGCTTTTTGACATGTCGTGCAGCGAGCAACAAAACGCTCAACATCCCGTCGCATCCTTGGCCAAAAGAAATGTGTAGCAAGTACGTCCTCCGTCTTCTTTACGCCAAAGTGTCCCATCAATCCTCCTCCATGCGCCTCCTGTAACAACAAAAGACGAATAGAGCTAGCTGGAATGCATAGCTTGTTAGCACGAAACACAAAGCCATTATTAATGATGAACTTGTTCCATGTTCTCCCTTCTCTACAATTCTCCAACACATCTTTGAAATCAGCATCATGCACATATTGATCTTTGATGGTTTCCAAACCAAATATTTTAAAGTCAAGTTGTGAAAGCATAGTATAACGACGAGACAAAGCATCAGCAATAACATTATCTTTACCCTTCTTGTGTTTAATGACGTACGGGAAAGTCTCAATGAATTCAACCCATTTAGCATGTCTACGGTTCAGTTTTGCTTGACTTTTAATATGTTTCAAAGATTCATGATCAGAATGTATGACAAATTCTTTGGGCCATAAATAATGTTGCCATGTTTCCAAAGTCCGAACAAGAGCATATAATTCCTTATCATAAGTAGAATAATTCAGACTAGGCCCACTTAGTTTTTCAGAAAAGTATGCAACAGGTTTACCATCTTGTAATAACACACCTCCTAATCCAATTCCACTAGCATCACATTCAAGCTCGAAAGTCTTATTAAAATCAGGAAGTTGGAGTAAGGGAGCATGAGTTAACTTATCTTTCAAAACTGTGAAGGCTTCTTCCTGTGCAGTACCCCAAGAATAAGGCACATCTTTCTTTGTAAGCTCATTGAGAGGTGCAGCAATGGTGCTAAAATCTCTCACAAAACGCCTATAAAACCCAGCGAGTCCAAGGAAACTCCGCACTTGTGTGACCGTTTTGGGTTGCGGCCAACTCTCAATAGCTTCAATCTTAGCTTTATCAACTTCAATTCCCTGTGGAGTAACAACATAGCCAAGAAAAGATACTCGGTCCGTGCAAAAGGTGCACTTCCCAAGGTTACCAAACAAACGTGCATCACGGAGAGCAGTAAAAACATCACGCAAATGATCCAAGTGGTCCTCCAAAGATCTACTATAAATTAATATATCATCAAAGTAGACTACCACAAAGCGTCCAATGAAAGCACGTAAAACCTCATTCATTAATCTCATGAAAGTGCTAGGTGCATTAGTCAAACCAAAAGGCATAACTAACCACTCATATAATCCAAACTTAGTTTTAAATGCCGTTTTCCATTCATCTCCCAATTTCATGCGAATTTGATGGTATCCACTACGCAAATCAACTTTAGAGAAAATTATAGAGCCACTTAATTCATCAAGCATATCATCTAGCCTAGGAATAGGATGACGATAACGAATAGTAATATTATTAATGCCTCTACAATCAACACACATACGCGATGTACCATCCTTTTTCGGCACTAGAATAATAGGCACAGCACAAGGACTAAGAGATTCACGTATATAACCTTTGTCGAGTAGCTCTTGTACTTGACGCATAATCTCCTTCGTCTCCTCTGGATTGGTACGGTATGGTGCACGGTTTGGTAGCGATGCACCGGGAATTAAATCAATCTGATGCTCAATCCCTCTAATAGGTGGTAATCCCGGTGGCACGTCTTGTGGAAAGACGTCAGCGAACTCCTGCAAAATGTTAATGACAGCAGGAGGCAAAGAGGATGGCATGTCCTCAAATGAAAATAATACCTCTTTGCAGACGAAAGCATAGCAAACAGATGTAGTGATATCCAAATCAGTAATATCGGATTTAGTGGCAAGTAAACAACCACTGTTCAGTTTTATTTCAGAGGCAACACTAGATGATGATTTATTAGGCTTATTGTGTTGCTCAAATTCTTTTGCTACAATCTGATTTTCACTCTTATGTAGGTCTTGTTTTGCTTTACTAGCTCTAGCAATGTCATCTTTCATAATATGTTCAGGAGACATAGGAAGCAAAGTTATATTTTGATCCTTATGAACAAGAGTATACTGATTTGTTCTACCATGGTGTACAGAATTTTTATCAAATTGCCATGGTCTACCAAGTAAAACGGAGCATGCTTGCATGGGTACCACATCACAATCAACAAAATCAGAATATGTAGCAATGCTAAAATGCACACGAACAGTACGTGTTACCTTAACCTTGCCACTGTTGTTGAACCACTGGATATAATAAGGATGAGGATGTGGTCTGGTGGTGAGAGATAGCTTCTCCACCATCTCCATGCTAGCTAAGTTGTTGCAACTCCCTCCATCGATGATTACGCGAACAGAACGTTCCTTTACCACTCCCTTAGTATGGAACAAGTTGTGCCTCTGATTTTGTTCAACCTGTGTTACCTGCACACTTAAAACACGTTGAGCAACTAAGCTTTCATACCTGTCAGCGTAGTCAGCAGCCATGTATTGTGTCTCTTGTGCAGTATCATCTACACCCCGTTCTTCACTTGCAATAAGAGCCAGAGTCTCCTCGTCATAATCACTAGCGGAGTCATATCCACCATCCTCAGTAATAATCATCACACGCTTGGATGGACACTCTCTCGCATAATGACCTCCACCCTTGCAACGACGACAGATAACCTCATGTGTTTGCCCTGTAGATGCAGTGGATGAAGAAGAACTCTGTGCGGGCCCAGAAGGTGTACTCTTGGCGAACGATGGTGCAGGGGCCTGTTTCCTGGTATCTCTGGTGGAATTGGCGGCTGAAACAGGTGGTGCGGATGCAGGAGGACGTGTTGAAGTAGACGTGGTTCGTGGCGTCCATGAGGAAGTGCGACCTGCAGAAAAGTTAGTTCTTGCCAAAGCCTGTCGATCCTGCACTTCACGTTCAGCTTTGCAAGCAAGATGGAATAAACGAGTGATAGTGTTATAATCCTTATATTCTAGAATAGTCTGAATATCTCTATTTAGTCCACCCATAAAACGTGCAAGCATAGCTTCATTGTCCTCAACAATACCACATCTAATCATGCCAGTTTGTAATTCCTGATAATATTCTTCTACAGACTTTTGTCCTTGTCTTAAACGCTGCAAGTTTTGAAGTAAGTCTCGTTGATAATATGGTGGAACCCAACGAGTACGCATAGCAGTTTTCAAAGCAGCCCAAGTAGCTGGAATATTAGCATGATGTATTCGACAATATTCAGACCACCAAACACAAGCAAAACTAGTGAAAGAACAAACAGCAGCAGCCACACGTCTATCTTCAGGAAATTGCAAGCATGTAAAACGTTGTTCTGTTTCTAACTCCCAAGTAAGATATAGATCAGGAACATAGCGACCATCAAAACTAGGAATATTCAATTTAACTTTAGGGAGATGGTCGTGATCCCGTACCTGAGGGTGTGGTGCATCCCTACCGTTGCGGTGGTATCCATGTGGACGACCGGCGGCTTGTCGTGGTGGTGGTTGTTGTTCCCCGTGCTGAACTGGAGCATGCTCTCCCTCAGCATCGTAAGCACCATCGTAATCATCATCATAATCATCATGCTGCTCAGCCGTAGAAACCTCAGCAGCAGCAGCAGCAGCAGCACCAGCACCAGTAGCAGCAGTGGGAGGATCAAGACCAATAAAAGGCTGCACGTGGCCGAGAGGCACGCGTCCCGGTCGTCGCCGTTGTTGTGGTTGAAGGGGAACAGAAGCTATAGCTGGTGGTGGTAATCTGGCAAGCACCTCATTGAACTTGGCATTCATCTTGGTGTCGAATTTCTGCTCCATACCGTCCAGCTTTTCCATGGCCTCTCCAAAGGTTGTTAGGAAACCCTGTACCTGCTGAGACATCATTTGCTGAAATTTATCATAAAGCTCCTGGTTGGTCAGGTTCTCCCAGTCGATCTCCTCGTCGTGTGATCCTGGCATGGTTAGCAGCAATAGGAACACAGCAAAATATGACCCTACAGACTACTAGGAAGTGGTGGTGGTGTGTCACAAATCTGTCAAGCAAATCTCAATTTCTTACAAATTCTTACCCAGCAGCAGGTGGCGATCGGCAACCGGTGTAGTCAAAACTCTCGAAGGTTGGATATAGCGATTGCCAGGTGGTGTCAAACACACGATGTAGATGTATGTGGAGCTGGGAAGGCTTATAATATGGTAGCAAGAAGGGTCAGCTATAATCAGTTCAGAGATGCAAAATTGAAAAGACGCTCAACGACGGTACCGTGCTGGTCCTAGGCTAGATCGTACTAGAGACGCGAGCCTAGAACACCAACGAAGTCACGACGACACGTACTAATCAAGGGAAGAGCCACTCTGAGTTTTTTTTCTTCTTCTTTTTTTTTTTTTTTTTCTTCAGGAAATCACTATAATGGCGAGTGGCTCAAAACTCTTCCCAAGGACTAAAAACAGGATAGGGACGAAATTTTTTGTGGACACTTTTTTTTTTTTTTTTAGCGGTGCGGGGCTGCGGCGGCCAAAAAAATGCGAAAAAATCACTATGATGGCGAGGGTCTCAAAACTCTTTAAAAAACCTAACAAAACGATAGGGAAAAAAAAATTTCACCCCTCGAAATTTTGGCCTAAAAAGTGCTCTGGAAAGCGTGCCAGACTCTTTTTTTTTTTTTTTTTTTTTTTTTTTTTTTTTTTTTTTTCTTCCGAAACCTACTCAGGTAAGGAAACGCGAAATCGAAATCAAATAGATCTCGAAATTAACCTAAACCGAAACAGACTAGGATGGTAATGGATATATGGTGGTGCTATATGGCAGCAAGGATAATGGTGGCGTGGTGGTGGTATATGGCAGCAAGGATAATGGTGGCGTGGTGGTGGTATATGATGAAATACGATGCGGTGACGGCGTGACAAACTATGAACAGAACTCGAAACTCTAAAGAACTAGACACTAAGACCAGCAACTCGACACGACGATGTAACCGCAAATTCAACTAAGCAAACTACTGAAAAGATTATGCAAAGGCTCAGATTGGTTCGGATATGATGATCTAAGCCTAATATTTTTTTTTTGGCTGTTTCGTGGACGATAGGTATGAAGAACAAATCCGATCTAAAGATGAAAAACTGGTAGAATCTCACCGAGCAACCTGAAAATCTGATACCACTTGATAGAGGCGAAGTTGTCCCTGTCTTTCGATGAGATCGTGGATATCGTTTAGATGGAGTAGACTTTGACGATCCGACTACGAACGTGTGAGGACGTCGCGCCTTAGCAATCGCTAAACCAACTCCGAGAGGTTATTGATCACGCCGGAGCACGATCAACCTGACCACGAGGGTCTGTTTCCTGCACGCAAACGAAGAACAAGCAAGAAACCAAGATTGCAATCAGGATATTGCGAATATAAGAGAGAAGCTTTATTGATGAAGGTGGGGTTCTGTGACGTCTTTGTCTGGTCGTAGAACACAAACGAAGAACGCGAAGTTGCAGCTATGGCGAACTTGAAATCTAAACAAAACCCAAGTCTAAACGGTGCCCTAAGGGCTGTATATATGAGGGAAAAGAGAGGCAATTTCGTAACCCTTGGGGAAGGGTTCCGAAAACAGCCCTAGTCTCGGTTTCCCCACACATACGGACTCTAAAAATAGCCTATATTATGGTATTTCGAAATTACATGGGCCTGGCCCAAAAATAAGGTGGCGCAACACCTATAATAGCCTATGGACGAAATTAATAAAGTGGGGTCTTGAATATTTCGTCCAAAGTCTTCATGCTCTCCTTATGGTGGCTTTAAAGTGCGGAAATCACCAAGGGAAGCTCCATTGTTCTCTCCCGCGCGTGCCCCTTGTTTGCCATGCTTCATCCCGCTCCAACGGATATCCTTCTTGTCCATGCTAGGTCCTTCATTCATGAGAACAACAAAAGTATCTAACTTAGGCAGCATCATATGTTCATGAACATTAGAAGTATTCCCAATAAACGAAAGTACCTGGTAATTCAATTGGCGTGCACGAGCTCTAGTAACTGGTCCAGTATGTATAGCAGCTGGAGCTGTGGGTGTAGCAATGGTATTGATGTCCTCATCAGTATGCATAGTGAATATTTACATAGCGCCGGCTCGGGGTAGCGCGGGTGACGATGACGACGGGCTCGGGAAGGAGGCGCGGCCCGGCGACGACGGGCTCGGGGCCGACGGTGATGGCGATGGGCTCGGGGGCGACGACGACGATGATGGGCTCGGGGCAACAACGACGGCGAGGGCTTGGGGGTGACGACGACGGCGATGGGCTCGGGGCGATGACGGGCTTGGGGAGACACCGACGGTGATGTGCTCGGGGGCGACGGCGACAGCGATTGCGATGGGCTCGGGGGAGACGGTGACGATGTGCTCGGGACGACGGCGACGGCGACGGGCTCTGGGCGACGACGACGGCCACGACGGGCTCGTGAAAGAGTCGCGGACCAGCGGTGACGGGATCGGGGGCGACGACGACGACGACGATGGGCTCGTGGAGGAGGCATGGGTCAGCGGCGATGGGCTCGGGGTGGCGACTAGGACGGGCTCGGGGGCGACGGTGACGACGAGGAGAGAAGAGAACGGGGGAAATGGGAGTTGGTGGAAATTTCGATAAGTCCCGCCATATATGCGAACACCTTTAGTTCCGGTTGGTGGCTGAAACCGGGACCATGCCACCCTTTTGTCTCGGTTGGAGCCACCAACCGGGACTAACGGTCAATTTTTAGCAGCCCAAAAGGGCGGGAAGAAGAGACCTTTAGTACCGGTTGGTGGCTCCAACCGAGACGAAAGGGTGGTATTGGTGCCGGTTGGAGCCACCAACCGTGACCAAAGTGTGGTGCTGCCCGGGACCAAATTTTTAGTCCCACATCGCTAGCCGGGAGAGCTCGCGAGTGGTTTATAAGCGCTGCTGTGCACACCCTATCGAGCTCCTCTCAACTGCAGGCTTCCAGGCCTAATTTTTCACTGCCGGTGGGCCTGAATCCTGGCCCAACCAGCTGGTTGGGTTTCTAGTCGTATTCATGCCGTGGTGGCTGAGTAGGTGGCATTTAAAAAAAACTTGTTTTTTTGTTTTGTTTTTTTACTTTATTTATTTTATTTTGGTCGTACTTACTATTTTTCAGTGATTCTTTTTGTGTTTAGGTCACATTTTTTTCAAAATGCACCATTCAAAGCCACATCATCAATTTTCAACAATTTCTGACTTCATTTGGTATTTTTCATGTATTTACTGATTGTTTTGAACTAAATGACCCTTAAATTGTAAAACACTACAAATGAACTCTGAAAAGGTTGAAAGTTGGCATGGTATCATCATTTCACCCACATAGCATGTGCTAAAAAATTGAGAGGGTTACAACAAAAACTAGATGCACTTCGTGTACAAAACGCACAATCTCTTTCGGAGTATCATGGTTTCATACGAGAACTCATCTGTTACAAAGGGATTTCATTTTTTGAACTTATTTGAACTCCAGACTTTTTGTGTGTTCAAAATGCACCATTCAAAGCCACATCATCAATTTTCAACAATTTCTGACTTTATTTGGTATTTTTCATGCATTTACTGATTTTTTTGAGCTAAATGACCATGAAATTGGAAAGCACTACAAATGAACTCTGAAAAGGTTGAAAGTTGGCATAGTATGATCATTTCACCCACATAGCATGTGCTAAAAAGTTGAGAAGGTACGGCAAAAACTGGATGCACTTTGTCTACAAAATGCACAATCTCTTTCGAAGTATCAGGGTTTTATACGAAAACTCATGTGTTACAAAGGGATTTCATTTTTTGAACTTATTTGAACTCCAGACTTTTTGTGTGTTCAAAATGCACCATTCAAAGCCACATCATCAATTTTCAACAATTTCCGACTTCATTTGGTATTTTTCATGCATTTACTGATTTTTTGAGCTAAATGACCATGAAATTGAAAAGCACTACAAATGAACTCTCAAAATGTTGAAAGTTGGCATGGTATCATCATTTCGTCCACATAGCATGTGCTAAAAAGTTGAGAGGGTTACGGCAAAAACTGGATGCACTTCGTGTACAAATCGGACAATCTCTTTCAAAGTATCATGATTTCATACGAAAACTCATCTGTTACAAAAGGCATTTCATTTCTTCACTTTTTCTTCGCTTGTGTCCTTTGCTTATTGCGCCGTAACCATGGATAATATTCATCGTTTAATGGGGTGCTTGGGTCAGCCTTGACTTTGAAGGGAGGAATTTCATGAAACTTTTCATAATCTTCAGACATGTCTGTCTTGCCCTCCAATCCCACAATGTCTCTTTTTCCTGAAAGAACTATGTGGCTCTTTGGCTCATCGTATGATGATTTCGCTGGCTTATATTTTCTTTTTCTCGGTTTCGTAGACATGTCCTTCACATAGAAAACCTGCGCCACATCATTGGCTAGGATGAATGGTTCGTGTGTGTACCCAAGATTGTTCAGATCCACTGTTGTTATTCCGTACTGTGGGTCTATCTGTACCCCACCTCCTAACAGATTGACCCATTTGCACTGAAACAAAGGGACCTTGAAATCATGTCCATAGTCAAGTTCCCATATGTCCACTATCTAACCATAGTATGTGTCCTTTTCCCATTCTCGTCTGTTGCATCAAAGCGGACACCGCTGTTTTGGTTGGTGCTCTTTTGATCTTGGGCGACCGTGTAAAATGTATTCCCATTTATATAGTACCTTTGGTAAGTCAATAGAGTCGAAGATGGTGCCCTGGCCAACGAGTACAGCTCATCAAAAATAGTGTTGTCACCTTTGAGGCGTTTTTGCAACCAACTGCCAAAAGTCCTGATGTGTTCATATGTCGTCACACTACTCCGGGTGTTTGGAGCGCAGAATATTCTTGTGTTCATCAACATACGGGGTCACAAAGGTAGAATTCTTGAGAACTATGTAGTGTGCTTGAGACCAAGAATGCCCGTCCTACATATTATTGAG
Organism: Hordeum vulgare subsp. vulgare; assembly: GCF_904849725.1. Classification (NCBI taxonomy): domain Eukaryota; kingdom Viridiplantae; phylum Streptophyta; class Magnoliopsida; order Poales; family Poaceae; genus Hordeum; species Hordeum vulgare. Next base: position 85,915,585 of record NC_058520.1, read on the forward strand.
CCCGCTCCTAGTGCCTTTTCCAGTCAGTCTCCCCTCATACCGCGACTGAGGGAGACCAATCTTCTTAAGGTCAGGAATGAAGTCAACACAAAACCCAATGACATCCTCTGTTTGATGGCCCATGGAGATGCTTCCTTCTAGCCTAGCGCGGTTATGAACATATTTCTTTAAGACTCCCATGAACCTCTCAAAGGGGAACATATTGTGTAGAAATACAGGGCCCAGAATGACAATCTCGTTGACTAGATGAACTAGGACGTGCGTCATGATATTGAACAAGGATGGTGGGAACACCAGCTCGAAACTAACAAGACATTGCACCAAATCACTCCTTAACCATGACATGATTTCTGGATCGATCACCTTCTGAGAGATTGCATTGAGGAATGCACATAGCTTCACAATGGCTAATCGAACGTTTTCCGTTAGAAGCCCTTCAATGCAACTGGAGGCAGCTGCGTCATAATCACGTGGCAGTCATGAGACTTTAGGTTATGGAACTTTTTCTCTGCCGTATTTATTATTCTCTTTATATTCGACGAGAAGCCAGAGGGGACCTTCATACTGAGTAGGCATTCAAAGAAGATTTCATTCTCTTCTTTGGTAAGAGCGTAGTTGGCAGGACCTTCATACTGCTTTTGATGGATGCCGTCTTTTTCATGCACACGTTGACGTTCCTCCCATGCCTCCGGTGTATCTTTTGTCTTCCCATACACTCCCAAGAAGCCTAGCAGGTTCACGCAAAGATTCTTTGTCACGTGCATCACGTTGATTGCAGAGCGAACCTCTAGGTCTTTCCAATAGGGTAGGTCCCAAAATATAGTTTTCTTCTTCCACATGGGTGCGCGTCCCGCATCATCATTCAGAATAGATAGTCCACCAGGACCCTTTCCAAAGATTACTTGTAAATCATTGACCATATCAAGTATGTGATCACCAGTACGGAGGGCGGGCTTCTTCCGGTGACCTGCCTCACCTTTGAAATGCTTTCCTTTCTTTCGACATTGATGGTTGGTCGGAAGAAATTGACGATGCCCCAGGTACACATTCTTCCTGCATTTGTCCAAATATATACTGTCGGTGTCATCTAAACAGTGTGTGCATGCGTTGTATACCTTGTTTGTCTGTCCTGAAAGGTTACTGAGAGTAGGCCAATCGTTGATGGTTACAAACACCAATGCATGTAGGTCAAATACCTCCTCTTCATGCTCATCCCACACACTTACACCATTTCCATTCCATAGATGTAAAATTTCATCAACTAATGGCCTTAGTTACACATTAATGTCATTGCCGGGTTGCCTAGGGCCTTGGATGAGCACTGGCATCATAATGAACTTCCTCTTCATGCACAACCAAGGAGGAAGGTTATACATACATAGAATCACAGACCATGTGCTATGCTTGCTGCTCTGCTCCCCAAAAGGATTAACACCATCTGCACTTAAACCAAACCATACGTTCCTTGGGTCACGTGTAAAGTCGCTCCACTTTCTCTCGATCTTTCTCCACTGCGACCCGTGAGCGGGTGCTCTCAACTTCCCGTCTTTCTTATGGTCTTTTATGTGCCATTGTTTCTGAACAAACGTTTTCAACCGTGGTATTATAGGAGCATACCACATCACCTTGGCAGGAACCATCTTCCCGGTGCGCTGGCCCTCAACATCACCAGGGTCATTTGTTCTAATCTTATACCGCAATGGCCGCATACCGGGCAAGCGTTCAAATCCTCGTACGCACCACGGTAGAGGATGCAGTCATTAGGGCATCCATGCATCTTCTGCACCTCCAATCCTAGAGGGCATAAAACCTTCTTTGCTTCGTACGTACTACCGGGCAACTCGTTATCCTTTGGAAGCTTCTTCTTCATTATTTTTAGTAGCGAGCTAAATCCCTTGTGAGATACACCATTGTCTGCCTTCCCTTGCAGCAATTCCAGTGTGGTACCGAGCTTTGTGTTGTCATCTTCGCAATTTGGGTACAACCCTTTCTTGTCATCCTCTAACATGCGATCGAACTTCAATTTCTCCCTTTCACTTTCTCATTCTCTATGTGCATCAACAATGACCCGACGAAGATCATCATCGGGCACATCATCTGGTTTCTCTTGATCTTCAGCTTCCCCCATTGCAACATCACCGTATTCAAGGGGCGGGTAGTTGTCATCATCCTCTTCTTCTATGTTGTCTTCCATCATAACCCCTCTTTCTCCGTGCTTGGTTCAAACATTATAGTGTCGCATAAAACCTTTCTGAAGTAGGTGGAACTGAAGGGTTTTATAGTCGGAGAAAGCCTTCGTATTCCCATAGACAGTACATGGACAATGCATAAAACCATTCTGCTTGTTTGCCTCAGCCGTTTCGAGAAAATTATGCAGGCTCTTAATATACTCGGAGGTGCGTCGGTCACCGTACATCCATTGCCGGTTCATCTGCGTGTGTTATATAATAAAGTGTATTAAAAACCATTACAACATATCATGAATAGAGAAGTGACCAAATTAATAGAAATTCATCGTCACATTAAAGCCAAAGTACAATAGTGACCAAAATAAATACATAACGTTCATACATAGTTCTCATTATTGAACAAAATATAGCTCTCTAGAGCATATAATTAGAACATACATTGAAACTATAAAATTTAAATGCAACAACAAATGCGATCATAACCGTAACTAAGGTACCAATTGATCCAACGACATAATGATACCAAGCCTCAGTATGAATGGCATATTTTCTAATCTTTCTAATCTTCAAGCGCATTGCATCCATCTTGATCTTGTGATCGTCGACGACATCGGCAACATTGAAGTCCAATATCATCTTCTCCTCTCAACTCTTTGTAATTTTTCTTTCAAGTAATTGTTTTCTTTTTCAACCAAATTTAACTTCTCGGCAAGAATTTCTATGTCGGTTGGAATTTCTGGTTCACATACCTTCTAGATTAAAAAATCTATGTCACGTTGGTCGGCATAATTGTCATAAACACTAAATAAAATAAATAGTTATAAAAGATAATATATACCACATCCCAATCATAAATAGGATGAGGGCCGACGGAGGTGGATACCAAAACCATCACACTATATAATAACAAACAATAATAAAAGTAAGAAAATTACATAAGCGTCTATCTAAATCATACAAGTAAGAACTTTTTTCTTTTATAAAGAAGATAAAAAGAAGAGACTAACCACGATGGTGCCGGCGCCGTGATGGGCGTGAGCGGTCGACGGCGGTGAGAACGGGGACGGGACAGGATGAACCACCAAAGCTACACAAAACTTGAGAAAAATGGAGCTTGGACAAGGAGATTCGAGAGGAGAAAGCTTAAGTGTGGCTCGAGCATTTTGTCGAACACCTCATGTGCATAGGAGGTGAGCTAGAGCACCACAAAGCTCTCCCACGTCCGGCCAAAAAAAACAAAGCAGTGCACTGCTCTGCTCGAGGGCACGGGGGTATATATAGGCCAACCATAATAATTATGTTAATACTGGAAAACATAGGGCGTCATGAACACAAGAAGTAATTCAACATAATACAGGGGGGCGAGTGCTGCTGGTGTTGGTCAGAGCCACTTGCGGGGCCACCCGGAAAAACTCGAGGGATGTCTATCCGGCCACCGTACGTATTGCTCATCCGTCGTGTCCTAAGAACGAGATACGCGGCTCCTATCGGGATCGTAGACACGTCGGGTGGCCTTGCTGGACTTGTTTTACCTTTCTCGAGCATCTTGTGTGAGGGATTCCGAGGACACTGTGGGCTATCTCGAGGTTGAGGTTTTCCAATAGGAACACGAGGAGATCATGGGTTTCCCTGATCGAGGTCATTCCTCGCAGCGTGTGGTAGTTTGTGATGGACTAGTTGGAGCACCCCTGCAGGTTTAAATCGTTCGGAAAGCCATGCTCGGAGTTATGTGGCAATGTGGAAACTTTGTTTAGCATCCGGTTCTAGATAACTTGAAGTAAGCTTAATTAAAATATGCCAACTGAGTGCGTAACCGTGACTGTCTCTTTCGTGAGCTCCTTCTCCGATCGATAACACGGTGGGGTTATGTCTGACGTAACTAGGTGTTCATGATCATTCATTTGATCATCAGTAGTTCACTTCCGTTATGCGTAGACCATCCCCCTCTTTTATTCTTGTACTCGTAAGTTAGCCACCTCAAATAAATGCTTAGTCGCTTGCTGCAGCCTCACCACTTAATCATACCTCACCCGTTAAGCTTTGCTAGTCTTGATACCTTTGGAAATGAGATTGCTGAGTCCCTATGGCTCAAAGATTACTACAACACTAGTTGTTGGTACAAGTAAAGAGTTACTTTGATGTGAGCGCGCTGATTATGCTATTTGAGGTTTCTTCTTCTTCTACTTTTTCATCTATCTAGGATGGTTCCAGGCCGGCAGACTGGGATAGCAAGGATGGACGTCGTTCTTTTATCGTTTGTTTTTTTCGTAGTCGGACCCTGCTCTTCTTCATGATGACTTTATATTGTTGTATTGATGTGATATTGATGTAGCTTGTGGCGAGTGTAAGCCAGATCCATATACTCATCTTTTCAGTACATGTTCTTGTAAGGATATCCATTCTTGCGAAACAACGAGATGCGTTTCTATCCATGTCGAGGCCCTCGCGCCAAAATAAGGATATAACCGCATTTTGGGTGTTACAAGTGTCACTCGGACCTGGTCCTTCTGTCACATCGTCGCTTCCTTCTGTGGACCGCAACCTCTTCCAGCTGCACCATATCCTGAAGGACCAGGGGGGAGCACGCAAGGAGGCCCTGGCTCAATTGGAAGTTATGGGTGGGCAGCTAAAAGAAGCGTACGATGCTAGTGAAGTCATGACAAAGAATATCTGGGTTAGTCCTTTTTGTGCACACATGTTTTTGTTTCTGAACCTTATTCCCAGTGGGTTTTCTCTGAGGCACGCCCACTGGGTGACGTTTTCCAGTGGGAGCGCGCTGAGCGCACCCACTGTGTGTAGTCCCCGAGGCTACCATCGATTGGATCAGTCGACTGTAGTCTTAGTTCCTGTTTTGACTCGAGTAAGGTAGATAGGGTACGGGGACCTTTTTTCCTCCTATTATATTTCCGATGGGCGCCCGTTGACCGCACCCACTAGGTGTAGTCCCCAAGGCTACCATTGACTGGATCAGTCGGTGGTAGTCTTAGAGTTACTATATTGTATTCTTCTTGACTTGTGTCTGTTGATGACAGACTGCCTGCGAGGCCGGGGGCCATCATGATGCTGTAGAGAAGGATCTTCAAGCCCTTCGACTGAGCCTTGATGCTGAAAAGGGCAAGAATAAGCGATTGGAATAGGAGAAACATGCAACTGAAGGTAAGCCTTTGTTGTCCGACTAGCTCTTGATTCGATCATCTTTCCTATCCGACTGAGGCTATCTTGTTAGATCGACTTTCTAAGAGGCTGAAGAATTCCATTTCTCTACTTAGCATGAAGGATGACCTCGAGAAGAGGGATGAAGAACTCGCATCAGTATGGAAATAGGCCAAGCAGAAAATCCAGGCAGCCGAAACCAAGCTCAAGACAATCGAGACACTTGAAGAAGAGAATCGGCTTCTAAAGGCTGGCGCAAAGAAATCTGCTATGGAGCTCACTCAGCTGAAGAAGCACTATGCCGAGTGGGAGACCGAATTTGAGAAGGTCGTCGCCAATAAAGCTGAACTCGAGCAGTCCATTGAGGACTTCAGCAGGGAACACTATGAGTAACTTAAAGGTATGTTATGCATCTGAATGGTCTCTCATCTTTTAGTTTTCGACTGAATCCATCCTCCTCCGTTGGTATTGAGGAAGAGATGACGCACGGCTCCTGAAGGACAATGTCACCTTAGCTCTTCTCAGGATGGAAGCCCGCGCCAACTATGTGTTGGGTTGCTTCAAGTGGCTTCAATCGGCCATCGGGGAGATAGATCAAGAGAAGACCCCTGACAATGCACTTCCAGAGGACGCCCAGACCATTGTGAGCCGCATGAAGGCAATTCCCAGAGAACTCCAATCTTGGAAGAAGTCAGCAGCTAGGGATGGAGCCGACATCGCCCTCTCACTCTCCCGCATCCATTGTAAGGGAGTGTATGAAGAGAAGCTGAAGAATCTCTGGGACGTCAACAGGAAAAGCGCCAAGGTCGAGGACTTCATGGAGATGCTCATGGCGGCTGCCACCAGATGCGGATGGGATCGACCTTGACACCTTCATGGAAGCAGTGGAATCTTCAGCTTCTGAGTGACGCTCGAAGGAAAAAACATCAAGTTTCAATTGTCCTGAGGATGCTGAGTGGTTTTATGTAACCTCAAACTTTGAGCGAACCTTGAGCTCCCTCTTATGTGCACCTTTTGCTAAACTTGGTTCTGTTCATCCACATTTGAGTTTGGATATTATTTGCTTGGTTATCTTTATTCAGGGTCACTTTTTTCTCGGTCGAAAGCGGGTTTGCATCCGAGTCTCCAAGTGTGGAGGTTACTCCCACTCGTTTTTTTAACCCAAGCGAAATCTATTTCACAGCTAAGCCCCCGAGTGTGGAGGTTGTCCTCACTTAGGAAGGTTTTTAACTTAGGCGAAATTTGGTTCACAGCTAAGCCCCCGAGTGTGAAATTGTCCTCACTCGGGATGGTTTTTAACTTAGGCGAAAGCTGGTTCGCATCTAAGCCCCCGAGTGTGGAGGTTGTCCTCATTCGGGATGGTTTTTTTAACTTAGGAGAAATCAAGTTCACATCTAAGCACCTCGAGTGTGGAGGTTGTCCTCACTCGGGATGGTTTTTAACTTAGGAGAAAGCTGGTTCGCATCTAAGCCCCGATGGTGGATGTTGTCCTCACTTGGGATTATTTTTGACTTAGGCAAAAGCTTGTTCGTATCTAAGCCCCCGAGTGTGGAGGTTGTCCTCACGTGGGATGGTTTTTTAACTTAGGCAAAAGCTGGTTCGCATCTAAGCCCCCGAGTGTGGAGGTTGTATTCACTCGGGATGGTTTTTAACTTAGGCAAAAGCTGGTTCGCATATAAGACCCAGAGTGTGGAGGTTGTCCTCACTCGTGATGGTTTTGAACTTAGGCGAAAGTTGGTTCGCATCTAATCCCCCGAGTGTGGAGGTTTTCCTCACTTGGGATGGTTTTTAACTTAGACGAAAGCTGGTTCGCATCTCAGCCCCCCCCCCCCCCCCCCGAGTGTGGAAGTTGTCCCCACTCGGGATAGTTTTGTTCATCTTGGCGATCGAATGAAGAGCTTGCTCCATTCAGAATCGTTTTAACTTAGGCGAAAGCTGGTTCGCAGCTAAGTCTCCAAGCGTGGAGGTTGTCCTCACTCAGTGCCGGTTTTTATCCCTTAGGCGAAAACAAGTTCGCTACCATGAAATGATTGTTCTGTTCATCTTGGCGACCGAATGAAGAGCTTTCTTCATTAAGAACTGTTTTAACTTAAGTGAAAGCTGGTTCGCAGCTAAGTCCCCGAGCATGAAGGTTGTTCTCACTTGGGGCTGGTTTTTGTTCCTGAGGGGAAAATAGGTTCGCTACCAAGAAATGATTGTTCTTTTCATCTTGGCGACCGAATGAAGAGCTTTCTTCATTTGGAACCATTTTAACTTAGGCGAAAGCTAGTTCACAGCTAAGTCCCCGAACTTGGAGGTTGTTCTCACTCGGGGCCGGTTTTTGTTCGTTAGGCAAAAACAGGTTCGCTACCAAGAAACTATTTACGCCCACTTGGGGTGTGTTTCACCCGAGTGAGAGGTTTGACCATAGTTGAATAAAGGAAATATTTTACTCTGTTCTTCTAACCATTCGAGTTCATTACATGAATGAAATGATACGTTCTAAGTATAGAACTTGTGGAGCAGGTACGCATTCTAGATTTAGGGCTCTTCCACCCCATCCTCGAGGTTATATAATCGATAAGCTCCGTTGTGAAGGACTTTGGAGATGGCGTATGGCCCTTTCCACGAAGGTGCCAGCTTTTGGGTCTTTTGTTGGTCTAGTCGGAGGACCAAGTCCCCTTCTTGAAACGCTCGGCCTCTGACTTGCTTGTCATGGTAGCGCCTCAAGTTTTGGTGGTACAATATGGACCAAATGAGGGCTAGGTATCTTTCTTATTCCAAGAGATCCAAACTTTCTTGTCGTGTTGCTTCGGCTTTAGATTTGTTGTATTGCTCCACTCGGGGGGGGGGGGGAGTTGTGACGTAAGTCACTCGGCAGAAGAACTTCTGACCCGTACACCGTGAAGAAAGGGGTACGCTTGATTGAACAATTTGGAGTCATTCACATACCCCAGAAGATGGATGGTAACTATTCTACCCATGCTCCTGCGGCGTATTTGAGATCTCGGGTTTCAATACCTGCAGTATAATACCAATCGCATGTTCTGCCTGCCCATTCAACTTCTGGTGAGCCACAGAGGCGTAATTAACCCGAGTGCCTTTGGAGTGATAGAACTCGTGGAACTCATCTGAGTCGAAGTTAGTTCGATTGTCGGTGATGATGTCATGAGGGACTCTAAATCTGAAGATAATTAGCTGACGACACTGGCTGAATCCAGGCTTTTGATGAGTTTCACTTCGACCCACTTGGTGAACTTATCCACCACAGCTAGCAGGTGGGTGAATCCACTTGTCTCGGTGCACAAAGGTCCTACCATGTCGAGGCCCCACATGGCAAATAGCCAGGTGAGTGGAATCATTTTCAGCGCAGATGCAGGCTTGTGCGACTGATTTTTATAGAACTGGCATCCAATGCATAATTCGACCAAGCCTCTTGCCGCCTCATTGGCTCGGGGCCAATAAAAATCCGCTCGGAAGGCCTTGGCCACTAGGGTTCGAGAGGACGCGTGATGTCCACAGGTTCCCAAGTGAATCTCGTGCACGTCTGCAGTCCTTCCTATGGGGAAATGCACTTTTGACTGACACCTGTAACATTCTTCTTGTATAGGTTGTCTCCGAGGACCTCGAAAGATTTAGACCGCCGAATGATTTTGCGGGCTTCCTATTCATATTTGGGGAGTTCTTGCTGGAGCAAGTAATCCAAATAAGGCTGAGTCCATTCGGGTGTGATGACCAGCATCTCGTGGATGAGGTCGACCACGACCGTGACATCAATTTCAGTCGGATTTGATGAGCTGATTGCTTGCAGAGGCTCTTCTGTAAAAGAATCCTCTTTGGCTGAGGGGGTGCGCGGGTGCTCGAGGAGCATGCCTTTTGGAACAACTTTCCAAGTGGATCCGATTTTTTCCAAGTCATCAACCGCTTGATTCTTGGCTCGGGGCACGTGGTGCAACTCCAACCCTTTGAAGTTCTTCTCTAGCTTTCTAACTGAATTGCAGTAGACTGTCATGGTTGGGCTTTGAATGTCCCATTCCTTCGTCACCTGGTTAACAACGAGGTCCGAGTTGCCTTAAACCATCAATCATCGCACACCAAGAGAGATGGCCATGTGGAGCCCATACAGGAGGGCTTCGTATTTGGACTCATTGTTATATGAGTCGAAGTGGATTTGCATCACATAGTTCAGTCGGACTCCCCTAGGGGAGATGAGAACCACTCCAGCCCCTGAACCATGGATCATCTTGGATCCATCGAAGAATATGGTCCAATGTTCGGAGACGTGAGGAGCCGTCTGCTCTTGTTCTATCCATTTGTCGAGGAAGTCGACCAGGGGCTGAGACTTGATCGCCTTTTTGGCTTCAAACTTGATCTCGAGCGGGAGGAGTTCAATCTCCCATTTAGCCACTCGGCCACTAGCATCCCTGTTATTGCGGATTTTCGCCAAGGGAGCGTCACTGATGAAAGTGACAGAATGATCTTGAAAGTAATGGACCACCTTCTTCTGAGTTAGATAAATACAGTAAACCAACTTTTGGTAATGTGGATACCTCTGTTTGGAGGGAGTTAGTACCTCTGAGATGTAATAGATGGGCCTTTGTACCTTATACACATTGCCCGCTTCTTTGCATTTCACGGTGAGAACGGTGCTTACCACTTGGCTAGTGGCAGCAATGTATAGGAGTAAGGGCTCCTGGCTGCTCGGAGCAGCTAACACCGGCTGGGTGTAGCAAGACTTTGAGCTGGTCGAAAGCGACTTGCCCTTCGTTTGTCCACTCAAATCTGTCATATTTCTTCATCACTCGGTAAAGAGGCAATGCCTTCTCTCCGAGTCTTGAGATGAAGCGGCTCAGGGCTGCGAGGCAGCCCGTGAGCCGCTGCACATCATGGATGCGCTCTGGACGTCTCATTTGGACTATGTCACCGATTTTATCGGGGTTGGCGTCAATAACTCATTTAGAAACGAGGAAACCGAGTAATTTACCGGCTGACACTTCAAAAGTGCACTTGGCCGGATTGAGCTTGATCCCAAAGCGCCTGAGGTTCGCGAAGGTTTCAGCAAGGTCGGTCAGGAGGTCAGAACCTTCCCTTGACTTGACTATGATGTCATCCATGTATGCTTGAACATTCCGACTGATCTGTTCCTGTAGACACTTTTGGATCATGCGTTGAAAAGTAGTTCCAACATTTTTTTAGGCCGAATGGCATGGTGATATAGCAAAAACACCCGAATGGGGGTGATGTAGGCTGTTTTTTATTTCATCAGGTCCATACATTCAGATCTCATGGTAACCAGAGTACGCATCCAAGAACAACACGTGTTCGCATCCAGCACTTGAATCTATGATATGATCTATCCAAGGTAAAGGGAAATGGTCTTTCTCGCACACCCGATTGAGGTGCTTGAAGTTGATACGCATTCGGAGTGAAACGTTCTTCTTAGGCACCATGACTACGTTCGCCAACCACTCGTAGTGGCATACCTCACAGATGAACTCGGCAGCTAGGAGCCGAGCGATCTCTTTACCGATTGCCTTGCGCTTCTCCACAGAGTAGCGGCGCAAGTGCTCCTTGACAGGGTTGACTTTGGAGTCCACTCGGAGGCGGTGCTGAGCGAGTTCCTGGGAACACGTGGCATGTTAGAAGGCTTCCATGTGAAGATGTCCCAGTTCTCATGGAGGAACTGGATGAGCTCGGCTTCCTATTTGTCGCCGAGTGAAGTGGAGATGTTTGTCATGTAAGCACTCGGATCGGTCAGGTGGACGTGAACCTGCTTGGTCTCGCCGGCCGACTGAAAGGTGGACTCAGTAGCCGGCCATTTGGACTTGAGCAAATCGGGAGTGTACACCGCCTTCTTGTACCCTTCGAGCTCAGCCGCCAGGACTTGCTCGTTAGCGATACGAGAGCCATGTTGTAGGCATTCTTTCGCGACCTTCCGATTGCTCGTCAATGTAATCACGCCTTTCAGCCCTGGCATCTTATGTTTAAGATATACGTAACATGGCCGGGCCATGAAACGTGCGTAGGCAGGCCTACCTAGGATGGCGTGATAGGCGCTTTTGAAGTCGATGGTCTCAATGGTCAGTCTTTAATTCCTGTAATTATTCTCACCATTGAATACGACATTCAGGGTGATCTGACCGAGTGATTCGGCCTTCTTCCCGGGGATGACCCCGTGAAACTGCATGTTGCTCTTGCTCAGCTCGGACAATGGAATGTCCATTGCCGTGAGCGTATCGACGTAGATGATGTTGAGGTCGCTGCCGCCGTCCATGAGGACCTTTCACAGTCGGGCCCCGTTGATAGGTGAGTCGATGACCAAAGCCTGCCTCCGAGGGGTGGCGATGTTGGCCGGGTGGTCCGACTGATCGAATGTGATGGGCGTCTTTGCCCAATCGAGGTACTTCGTGGTAGTCAGAGCCGCCATGTTTACCTCCCGGTTGATGACTTTCAATCGGCTATTGCTCTCTACATCGGCGAAGATCATGAGGATTTTCTCGATGTTTGGATACCCGGGGGTAGCCTCTTGACCATCCTCATAGCTTTTGTCCCCGGAGATCTCTCCGCCTATCTCCTACCTGAGAAGGCGATAGTCTCGAGCCGTGTGCTTGGCGGGGATGATCTCGCCCGCCTCGTCCTTCCTTGCATGGAACGGACACAGCTGGTCGATAAGGTGGCTTTTTGACTCGGCCTTCTTCTTGCCTGCCCAATCTTTCTTCTTCTTCTCGGGCTTGCTTTGGCTCTGCCCTGGGACAGAAGCTACTTCGGCTTTGCCCGATGGGTCTCCCTTTCGCTTTTGTTTTTCCCGGTGTTTCCCGACTGAGGGGCTTCACTATCTCGGCCTTTGCCGCTCCGGGGGCGGTCTTCTTCTTCGCCATTCGCGTATGGATTGGTGATTTCCACTGCGCGACTATGGAACAGATCCCCCGATCGGCCAAACTTGAGGATGAGCTCCCGATACCGAGTGCCTGCTTTGAAAGCGCACACGGCCTCATGCTCGGTGACATTTCCCACCATGTTGTGCAACGTGGTCCATCACTGGATGTACTCCCGGAGGGTCTCGTTACTCTTCTGAACACAGTGTTGTAGCTCGGTTAAACCGCGTGGGCACTTGTAAGTCCCCTCGAATGTTTTGACAAACACTCGGGCTAAATCTCCCTAGCTTTGGATACTGCTGGAGGGAAGTTGGTTGAGCCATGCCCTCGCTGATCCCTCGAGCATGAGGGGTAGATGCTTCATTGCGACGAAGTCATCACCGCCGCCTATCTCGACGACCACTCGGTAATCCTCGAGCCAGGTCTCCGTCTTGGACTCACCATCGAACTTGCCGATACCCTTGGCCAATCGGTAATTGAAAGGGATCTGCGCTCCATGGATGTGCTGACCGAACTACTCGATGCCATATACTCCACGGCCTGCACGTGATCGGTCGACCACGTTTTGCGTGATAATGGACCTCGCGTTGAACCAAGGGGCCCGGTAGCCGTCATCCCCATAACCCTGTGCCGGTTGGGGCTTGGCCCGCGGTCATGGGGCTGGTGTCCGAGTGAACCACTCCTCAGAGGAGGTGTTCTACTACAAACCCGATGATCATGTCGTCGATCTCCATGCGGGCCTCTCGGAAGAGGAGGAGATTTTGACATCTTCCGAGTGCATGCAGGCTGTGGGACGACCGCACTTTGTCCGCTTGGACGTACCTTCTATGGATACAATGTCGAGACTGTGACACCGTAGAGTTTTGCTGCATGTCAGTCTTCAACAGAGCCTAGATCTACTGAATGCCTTCTCCGGCCGCAGACTCACCCGACTGGATAGAATCAACAATCCGAGTGGCAGCGGCCAAATTCAGCAGAGGCGTTCGCATCAACTCAATATGGTGAGGGCAGTTGTTCGGAAACAGCTCATGGCGATTGCGACTGGAGCCGGGCTGATCCCTCGCGGCCCGAGCGTCGAGTGACTCTCGAGTCGCTCGAGATGCTCGTGTTCCGCCAAAGTGGGCTGACGTGCGTTCTCCAAGGCTATCTCTTCTAGTGCGTTCCTGGTGATGGAGGTGTGAAGAGCTTGCTCGCTCCTACGCCGAAGTTCCTCCCACTGCTACTCTGTGAGCGGCCGCGGAACGTGGTGGTTGTCGTCATCGTGGCGAGACTCTCCACCATCACGCCCAGGAGAATTCTATGTGGCGAATCCAGGGCCGCCTCCCCTTGTCGTGTCGGCCATCAAGACCTCAGCGGCGTCTCCATTGCTTTCACAGTCAGAGTCGCCGAGTGATCCGTCGCTCGATGATGGGAAAAGGCTGATAGTGGGCTTATCGGAATTAAGCATAGCCACCTGCCCCGAAATGGCCTGGTGGGCCATGGCGTGCTTGATCTACCGCTCCAACTGAGAACACCCGGAGCGCTTGCGACGAATTACTGCGGGGCGTGGGGGTACGGAGTGGCACGACACCGATGGCTGCCGAACCAGGACCCATGCGCAGCTGCGCTGAAATGCGACGTACCTCGAGTAGGGAGGGCGTCAGTGTCTAGTGGCGCATTCTGCAGCCACGCTGAGTCGTCGACGACAAAGGTCATGGAGCTGAAGAGGATCTCTCCGCCGAGTGTCATCATGGTGACGGAAAAGGTAAAACTCTTACTCGCCGGATTTGCTAGATGCGCAGCCCCATGGTGGGTGCCAACTGTCGTGTGAATGATCCTGACAATAATACGGGGGGTACGAATGAGGGACGGAGCCTAGCTAGGGGGAAGTGGTTATATTCGGATGTACGAGTTCGGGCCCCACTCGGGAGTGGTAACGACCCTACCTCTCAAGCCTCGGTGGCTCGTGTTTGTTTATAGAATATTTGATAGTACAGAATGGCGAACCCTTGCTAAGGAGCCCGGGGATGGCTTATATAGAGTGCACCGCGACTGGCGGGACTTAATTACAAGGGCGAGTAAATGCTAATAACTACGAGAGTTACTAGTAACGACATCTCTAACTCTAGCGTTATCAGTAACGCTCGTCTTCACTGCACTTCATGTGATAGTTCAAGTGTGTGACCGTTGCAATCTCTTCGTTGCCCACGGCCTGATGCAGTCCGAGTGCATAGGCATGCCCGACTGACATGATGTAGTTCGAATGACATTTTGTGTCCGTGTGAACACATACTTGACCGAGTGAGACCATGGCTGCATAGGTGACTTTTGGAATGTTGATGTCTATATAGGGTCTTGGGCAAGCTTAGGGATGCATGTCCGTAGAACTATCCCTAATGTACAACTCCATAAGGTCCTGTTTGTGAACTTTTTTCGGATATAATCTTTTTCCTAACACCATCGGATGTGACAGTAAGCATACAGATCCTACCGCTATAGACAATGGTGATAGGGACGATCCTACCGTCATTGTTTGCGACGGTAAGATGTGTAGACGGTAAAAAAAGAAACACATCCAAAAAAAAGATCGTAATCAAGTCAGATAAGGCGAAACTATGTAAAAAGGTCAAAACGGTGAAATTGTCCATGAAACCTGAACTTGCTCGCTGTGAACTTTCTGGACACGAACTGGGGCTAGTTGTGTCCCCACACCATAGTATGGCAGCACGACATTTTTTAGTTTTCCAGTAAAAAAAAATACAGTGGTTACACTCGTGTACGCTCAATTTACTTTTTTGCAGTACAAAAATACTAAGCCGCCGCCGTCGTCTTGTTGCTCTCCCTCGCGCGCATATTGTCGAGCAGATGCCTCGCCGACGGCGAGACTCTGGCCTCCCACTCCGCGAAGTCCGCCTCCACCTCCGCTGCCTCGGCCTCGAGCCCCAGCCGCTTCATCCCCCGCGCCATCACCCGGTACATGTACTCGTCCACCTCGCAGCCTCCCCTCCTCACCGCCGCCTCGTACACCCGCCACGCCGCGCGCGCCCTGCCCTTGGCCACCAGCGCGCGCACCAGCCTGGTGAGCTTGTACACGTCCACCCCCACCCACGGCCCCTCCGACTCCGAGATAAGCCCGCCGCGCCTCTCCTCCTTCTCCTCGAGAAACGCCTCCACGAGCGCGTCCACGGCGCCGGCGGCGGCCTCGGAGGGCGGCGAGGAGGAGACGAACGTGGCGTAGAGCTCCGGATCGGGCCGGTACCAGGGCTCGGCGCGCGCCACATGGAGCGCGGCGAGGGCGAGGGACCAGTGGCCCTGGCGCTGGAGCTCGGCCATGGCGGCGAGGAGATCGGCCCGGAGGAGGCGGCCGAGGGACGCGGAGGCCGCGCCGCGGGCGGCCGACGGGGAGCGGTCGGCGGCGGTGAGGCGCTTGAGGGACTGCACGGCGTGGATGGCCTCCGTGGAGAGGGAGCGGCCGCGCTGGAGCGGGCCGCGGTTGTCGCGCGGGCCGCAGGTGATGGCCCCGGCCCTGGGCCTGGCCACGGCGCGCGGGGAGGCCGTCGGGGTCGTGTGCGGTTGGAAGAGGAGAGACGCCATGGGAGGCGAGGGTGGGAGCTGAGCGGGGGAGAGTGGTCGTGTGGAGAGTCTGGGAGAACGACGAGGAAGAAAGGGGATGATGAGTTGAGTCGCTGAGGATTTTTACGGGTGGCTTGGGAAGTGGGAACCGTCTGATCCCTCGAAACTCTAGATACTTTCATCCTATCTGTACAAAAAAATTCTAAACGAAGAAGGATGGATAATTGGCTAGTGTACAAAACGTCAAAAAATGCATCTTGGGTTGCTTTCTATTAAGAAAGAAAGCTCGTAAGCGTGGGAGTGAACCTTGATGATTTATTCGTGGTGGCACAAGCGCTGAAATAATACAGTGACAGACTCCAGGATCATAAGACTGACCGGGACTCTTCTAGATGTCGAACTCTTCATCCATAAAGACTCCTTCATGCATATCTGACCACATCAACAAGTCAGTGAGTACTTCGAAAAATACTCGCAAACAATTTACATAAAAGATGAGATACATGCAGTTAATTATTAATATGCATAGTTCAGATCATAACACATCAAATAGAGGTGTTAGAAATAAATTAAGTTAGTGTATAAATCGGGCGGTAATCTTCCCGAGATATTCCAACAGAAAAGAAAAAAAAATCACCGATCGGGTGTCTGGAGCGACGCCTCGAAAGGTTAACAAGTATTAATTTACCACCGTCGAACGTCTAAGCGACACCTCATACAGGGCATAAAAATAATAACAAGACACAGTCGGGCGTCTTAGCGACACCACAAAAAGGTCGTAAAAATAAATAACAAGCCGCAGTCGAACGTCTTAGCGACACCACAGAAAAGGCATAAAAATAAATAACAACCGCAGTCGGGCGTCTCAGTGACACCACCGAAAGGGCATAAAATAAATAACAAGCCGCAGTAGGGCGTCTTAACGACACCACAGAAAGGGCATAAAATAAATAACAAGCCGCAATCGGGCGTCTTAGCGACACCATAGAAATGGCATAAAAATAAATAACGGCCACAGTCGGGTGTCTAAGCGACACCACAAAAATGACATAAAAATAAATAACGGCCATAATCGGGCATCTTAGCGACACCACAGAAAAGACATAAAATAAATAACAATTATCCGGGTGGTACAACCAACCTTCAGGATAATCTTAAAACCAAGATGTTAATAATAAATTGTTCCACAATACCGATAGATATCCACAACCATTATTGTTCAACCAACTTGTACTCGACTGTAAGACTGACACTTGACCAGTCAAACGACCGTCCTTAACCATGGACACGGCTGATAATCCACAAGTATAGGGAATCGCAACAGTTTTCCTGGGTAGAGTATTCAACCCAAATTTATTGATTCGACTCAAGGGAAAGCGATAGAATATTCTCAAGTATTAGCAGTTGAGTTGTCAATTCAACCACACCTGAAAGATTTAGTGTCTGCAACAAAGTATCAGTAGCAAGGTAGTATGAAAGCAGCAATAGCAACAGTAACCAGTAGCATCAAAGTAACAGCAGGAGCATCAAAGTAACAACAGTAGCAGCAGAGTAACAGTAGCAGCAGTGACAACAGTAGCACCAAAGTAACGTAGCAAGGACCAGTAGTAAAAGACTCGTAGGTATTGGATCGGTGATGGATGATTATGCCGGATGTGATTCATCATATAACAACTATAACACAGAGAGATAAGTAACTAGCTCCCGTTCGTCAATCTAATGTAGGCATGTATTCCGTATGTAGTCATACGTGCTTAGGAAAAAGAACTTGCATGACATCTATTGTCCATCCCTCCCGTGGTAGCGGGGTCCTAATGGAAACTACGGGATATTAAGGTTCTTCTTTTAATAAAGAACCGAACCAACGCATTAACACTTGGTGAATACATGAACTCCTCATACTATGGTCATCTCCGGGAGTGGTTCCGGCTATTGTCACTCCGGGATTGCCGGGTCATAACACATAGTAGGTGACTACAACTTGCAAGATAGGATCTAAAACACACATATATTAGCGAGAACATAATAGGTTCAGATCTGAAATCATGGCACTCGGGCCCTAGTGACAAGCATTAAGCATGGCAAAGTAGTAGCAACGTCAATCTCAAAACATAGTGGATACTAGGGATCAATCCCTGTCAAAACTAACTCGATTACATGATAGATATCATCCAACTCATCACCGTCCAGCAAGCCTACGATGAGATTACTCACGAACGGTGAAGAGCATCATGGAATTGGCGATGGAGGAAGGTTGATGATGACGATGGCGACGATTTCCCCTCTTCGGAGCCCAGAACGGACTACAGATCTGCCCTCGAGATGAAGAACAGGAGGTGGCGGCGCCTCCGTATCGTAAAACGCGATGAATCCTTCTTCCTCATTTTTTCCGGGTGAAACGGAATATATAGAGCTGAGATTGGAGGCGGTGGAGCTCTGTGGGGCCCACAAGCCTGCCAGGCGTGGCCAAGGGGGTGGCCGCGCCTGGTGGGCTTGTGGCCCATTGGCTCACCTCCTCCGGTGGATCTTTGCGCATGTATTTTTCATTAATTCCGGAAAAATTCTCCGTAAATTTGCAGGTCATTCCGAGAACTTTTATTTCTGCACAAAAACAACACCATGGCAATTCTGCTGAAAACAACGTTAGTCAGGGTTAGTTCCATTCAAATAATGCAAATTAGAGTCCAAAACAAGGGCAAAAGAGTTCAGAAAAGTAGATACGACGGAGACGAATCAACTCCCCCAAGCTTAAAGCCTTGCTTTTCCTCAAGCAATTCAGTTGACAAACTGAAAGAGACAAAAGAAAAACTTTGACGAACTCTGTTTGATCTTGTTGTTGCAACTATGTCTTACTCATAACCAGAATTTTAGCAAGATCACAAGCTAACCACATAAGCAAATGACATCTAGGTCTCACGGTAAACTCATATCAATGGCATAATCAGCTAGCGAGCAAATAATAATAAGCCTCAAATGTCAACACTTCAATCAAAACAACATGAAGCAGTACGAACATATGGTATCTCGCTAGCTCTTTCTTAGACCGCAAAACATAAATGCAGAGCACCTTCAAAGACCAAGGGCTGACTAAACATTGTAATTCATGGCAAGGAAGATCCAGTCACAGTCATACTCAACACAGTTAAAAGCAAAGCATAAAAATGACAGAGGTGCTCTCTAATTGGTGCTTTTATAAGAGGAGGATGACTCGACAGGAACATAAATAGACAGACCCTTCGCAGAGGGAAGCATTGATTTGCAGAGGTGCCAGAGCTCAAGCTTTTGAAACAGAGATAATAATTTTGGGTGACATGCTTTCATTGTCAACGCAATGACTAAGATTTCTCAACATCTTCCACGCTACACATGCTATAGGCGGTTCCCAAATAGAAAAGTAAAGTTTTGACTCCCCCACCACCAATCAATCACACTCCACGGCTAGCCGAATCCTCGGGTACCGTCCATACCAACATCAATCCTGGGGGAGTTTTGTTTGCAATTATCTTTTCGATTTGAGCATGGAACTGGGAATCCCAATTACCGGCCCCTTTCTCGTGAATGATAGTGAATAAACACATATCGAGGATAACACGCCTAGCACGGAAGATACTGATAGCCCCCTGTCACCACATGAGCAGTTCGGGCATGCAAAACAGATTATTTCTTGAAGATTTAGAGAGTGGCACATGCAAATTTACTTGGAACGGCAGGTAGATACCGCATATAGGTAGGTATGGTGGACTCATATGGAACAACTTTGGGTTTATGGTGGTGGATGCACAAGTAGTATTCCCGCTTAGTACAAGTGAAGGCTAGCGAAAGACTGGGAAGCGACCAACTAGAGAGCGAGAACAGTCATCAAAATGCATTGAGATTAAATAACATTGAGTGCAAGTATGAGTAGGACATAAATCACCATAAACATGAACATCATAGAGGCTATGTTGAATTTTTTTCAACTACATGCGTGAACATGTGCCAAGTCAAGCCACTTGAATCATTCAAAGGAGGATACCATCCTATCATACTACAACACAGTCATCTCAAAATTCATGTAGGCATCCAAGACAAACCATTATAAGCTCCTAGCTAAATAAGCATGGCATTAGCAACTATGATCTCTAAGTTGTCATTGCAAACATGTTTCTCTCACAACAAAGCTGAATCAGGCACGATGAGCTAGTCATATTTACAAAAACAAAATAGATCGAGTTCATACTAGCTTTTCCAGGCTCAGTCACTTCATCATATATCGTCATTATTGCCTTTAACTTGCACGACCGAATGATGTGAACAATAATAAGAGTGCTCGTGCATTGGACTACGCTGGAATCTGCAGGCAAACACAAAGGAGAAGACAAAGTAATATGGCTCTTTAACAGATAAACAAATATGCATGCGAGAGCCATTAAACATTGTAACCATGGTCTTCTACCTTGACCCAAAGAAAAAGAAAACTATTTACACGGGAAAGCTCTCAACAAGCAAAGGAAGAACAAGAAAATCTTTTTGGTTTTTCTCAAACTAGACAGACACACGAAAAGAAAACGAGAAAAAGAAATAAACTAGCATGGATGATACAGTGGCAAAGTGTGAACACCTTCGAACAAAGTGAAAGCATAAGCAAGAATGTAAAGTCGGTGAGAACATGTACTCCCCCAAGCTTAGGCTTTTGGCCTAAGTTAGTCTACTCCCAAGGAGGGAAATAACCTGCTCCGCGGTACTCTGGAGTGGACTGAGGATGCCACTGCTGTGTGAGCTCCTCTGGCTCCCACTGATAAACTGGCGTCTGATACTCGACTGGTGGCTCGGGCACGGGCACGTGTGGTTGGGCTAGGCCCCAATATGCGTAGATGTCCGAGAGCATAATAATGTACCTGCCTGCATGAAGATTGAACAAAGAAGGTGTTGGAAATATGCCCTAGAGGCAATAATAAATTAGTTATTATTATATGTCTTTGTTCATGATAATCGTTTATTATCCATGCTATAATTGTATTGATTGGAAACACAATACTTGTGTGGATACATAGACAAAACACTGTCCCTAGTAAGCCTCTAGTTGACTATCTCGTTGATCAAAGATGGTCAAGGTTTCCTGACCATAGGCAAGTGTTGTTACTTGAAAACGGGATCACATCATTAGGAGAATCATGTGATGGACTAGACCCAAACTAATGAACGTAGCATGTTGATCGTGTCATTTTATTGCT
Organism: Hordeum vulgare subsp. vulgare; assembly: GCF_904849725.1. Lineage (NCBI taxonomy): Eukaryota > Viridiplantae > Streptophyta > Magnoliopsida > Poales > Poaceae > Hordeum > Hordeum vulgare. Next base: position 85,936,546 of record NC_058520.1, read on the forward strand.
ACTGTTTTCTGCGTGTCAAGTATTTATTCCTATGACCATGAGATCATATAACTCACTGGTACCGGAGGAATGCCTTGTGTGTATCAAACGTCACAACGTAACTGGGTGACTATAAAGATGCTCTACAGGTATCTCCGAAGGTGTTTGTTGAGTTAGTATGGATCAAGAATGGGATTTGTCACTCCGGGTGACGGAGAGGTATCTCGGCGCCCAGTCGGTAATACAACATCACACACAAGCTTTGCAAGCAATGTGACTTAGTGTATGTCACGGGATCTTGTATTACGGAACAAGTAAAGATACTTGCCGGTAAACGAGATTGAAATAGGTATGCGGATACCGACGATCGAATCTCGGGCAAGTAACATACCGAAGGACAAAGGGAATGACATACGGGATTATATGAATCCTTGACACTAAGGTTCAATCGATAAGATCTTCGTAGAATATGTAGGATCCAATATGGACATCTAGGTCCCGCTATTGGATATTTACCGAGGAGTCCCTCGGGTCATGTCTACATAGTTCTCAAACCCACAGGGTCTACACACTTAAGGTTCGGCGATGTTTTATGCGTATTTGAGTTATATGGTTGGTTACCGAATGTTGTTCGGAGTCCCGGATGAGATCACAGACGTCACGAGGGTTTCTTGAATGGTACGGAGATGAAGATTCATATATAGGATGACCTCATTTGATTACGGGAAAGTTTTCGCGCATTACCGGGAATGTACCGGGAGTGACGAATGGGTTCCGGATGTTCACCGGGGGGCCAGCCCACCCAGGGGAAGCCCACAGGCCTTAGGGGTGCCACACCAGCCCTTAGTGGGCTGGTGAGACAGCCCAAGAGGCCCTATGCACAGGAGATAAAGAAAATCAAATGAAAAAGAAAAAAAGGGGAAGTGGGAAGGAAGGGAAGGACTCCACCTTCCAATCCTAGTTGGACTAGGATTGGAGGTGGACTCCTCCACCCTTGATTCAGCCGACCCCTTGGGGATCCCTTGTGCCTCAAGGCAAGTCCCTCCCCCTCCCTCCTATATATACTGAAGTATTAGGGCTGATTTGAGACAACTTTTGCCACGTGCATCCCGACACCTCTACTTCGTAGATTTCCCTCTAGATCGTATTTCTACGGAGCTCGGGCGGAGCCTTGCTGGAATAGATCACCACCAACCTCCGGAGCGCTGTCACGCTGCCGCAGAACTCATCTACCTCTCCGTCTCTCTTGCTGGATCATGTAGGCCGAGATCATCGTCGCGCTGTACGTGTGCTGAACGCGGAGGTGCCGTCCGTTCGGCACTAGATCGGGAAGGATCATGATGAGATCGCGGGATGGATCATGATGAAATTCGCGAGACGGATCGTGATGAGATCGTGGGATGGAGTGTACGACTATGGTGATTTGAATCATGCAAGCTGTTCCACTACATCGTCCTCGTTTCTTAACGCTTACCGTTGTGCGATCTACAAGGGTACGTAGATCAGAAATCTCCTCTCATAGATGAACATCACCATGATAGGTATTGCGTGTGCGTAGGAATTTTTTTGTTTCCCGTACCACGTTCCCCAACAGTGGCATCATGAGCTAGGTTCATGCGTAGATGTTATTGTTGGGGAACGTCGCATGGGAAACAAAAATTTTCCTACGCGCACGAAGACCTATCATGGTGATGTCCATCTACGAGAGGGGATGAGTGATCTACGTACCCTTGTAGATCGTACAGCAGAAGCGTTAGAGAACGCGGTTGATGTAGTGGAACGTCCTCACGTCCCTCGATCCGCCCCGCGAACAATCCCGCGATCAGTCCCACGATCTAGTACCGAACGGACGGCACCTCCGCGATCAGCACACGTACAGCTCGACGATGATCTCGGCCTTCTTGATCCAGCAAGAGAGACGGAGAGGTAGAAGAGTTCTCCGGCAGCGTGACGGCGCTTCGGAGGTTGGTGATGATCTTGTCTCAGCAGGGCTCCGCCCGAGCTCCGCAGAAACGCGATCTAGAGGAAAAACTATGGAGGTATGTGGTCGGGCAGCCGTGAGAAAGTCGTCTCAAATCTGCTCTAAAAGCCCCATATATATAGGAGGAGGGAGGGGGACCTTGCCTTGGGGTCCAAGGGACTCCCAAGGGGTCGGCCGAGCCAAGGGGGGGAGGACTCCCCCCCCCAAACCGAGTTGGACTTGGTTTGGTGGGAGGAGTCCCCCTCCCTTCCCACTTCTTCCCTCTTTTTTTTCCTTTCCTTTGATTTTTCTTCTCTTGGCGCATAGGCCCCTTTGGGGCTGTCCCACCATCCCACTAAGGGCTGGTGTGTCTCCCCAAAGCCTATGGGCTTCCCCGGGGTGGGTTGCCCCCCCGGTGAACTCCCGGAACCCATTCGTCATTCCCGGTACATTCCCGGTAACTCCGAAAACCTTCCGGTAATCAAATGAGGTCATCCTATATATCAATCTTCGTTTCCGGACCATTCCGGAAACCCTCATGACGTCCGTGATCTCATCCGGGACTCCGAACAACATTCGGTAACCAACCATATAACTCAAATACGCATAAACCAACGTCGAACCTTAAGTGTGCAGACCCTGCGGGTTCGAGAACTATGTAGACATGACCCGAGAGACTCCTCGGTCAATATCCAATAGCGGGACCTGGATGCCCATATTGGATCCTACATATTCTACGAAGATCTTATCGTTTGAACCTCAGTGCCAAGGATTCGTATAATCCCGTATGTCATTCCCTTTGTCCTTCGGTATGTTACTTGCCCGAGATTCGATCGTCGGTATCCGCATACCTATTTCAATCTCGTTTACCGGCAAGTCTCTTTACTCGTTCCGTAATACAAGATCCCGCAACTTACACTAAGTTACATTGCTTGCAAGGCTTGTGTGTGATGTTGTATTACCGAGTGGGCCCCGAGATACCTCTCCGTCATACGGAGTGACAAATCCCAGTCTTGATCCATACTAACTCAACTAACACCTTCGGAGATACCTGTAGAGCATCTTTATAGTCACCCAGTTACGTTGCGACGTTTGATACACACAAAGCATTCCTCCGGTGTAAGTGAGTTATATGATCTCATGGTCATAGGAATAAATACTTGACACGCAGAAAACAGCAGCAACAAAATGACACGATCAACATGCTACGTCTATTAGTTTGGGTCTAGTCCATCACGTGATTCTCCTAATGACGTGATCCAGTTATCAAGCAACAACACCTTGTTCATAATCAGAAGACACTGACTATCATCGATCAACTGGCTAGCCAACTAGAGGCATGCTAGGGACGGTGTTTTGTCTATGTATCCACACATGTAAATGAGTCTTCATTCAATACAATTATAGCATGGATAATAAACTATTATCTTGATACAGGAATTATAATAATAACTATACATTTATGATTGCCTCTAGGGCATAATTCCAACAGTCTCCCACTTGCACTAGAGTCAATAATCTAGCCCTCACATCACTATGTGAATTACATTGTAATAAATCTAACACCCATACAGTTCTAGTGTCGATCATGTTTTGGTCGTGGAAGAGGTTTAGTCAGCGGGTCTGCTACATTCAGATCTGTGTGCACTTTGCATATATTTACGTCCTCCTCCTCGACGTAGTCGCGGATGAGGTTGAAGCGTCGTTTGATGTGTCTGGTCTTCTTGTGAAACCTTGGTTCCTTTGCTAAGGCAATGGCACGAGTGTTGTCACAGAACAAGGTTATTGGATCCAGTGCACTTGGCACCACTCCAATATCCGTCATGAACTGCTTCATCCAGACACCCTCCTTAGCCGCCTCCGAGGCAGCCATGTACTCTGCTTCACATGTAGAATCTGCTACGACGCTTTGGTTGGAACTGCACCAGCTTACTGCACCCCCATTAAGAATAAATGCGTATCCGGTTTGCGACTTAGAGTCGTCCGGATCTGTGTCAAAGCTTGCATCGACGTAACCTTTTACGGCGAGCTCTTCGTCACCTCCATACACGAGAAACATCTCCTTAGTCCTTTTCAGGTACTTCAGGATATTCTTGACCGCCGTCCAGTGATCCACTCCTGGATTACTCTGGAACCTACCTGCCATACTTATGGCCAGGCTAACATCCGGTCAAGTGCACAGCATTGCATACATGATAGAGCCTATGGCTGAAGCATAGGGGACGGAGCGCATATGCTCTCTATCTTCATCAATTGCTGGGCATTGAGTCTTACTCAATCTCGTACCTTGTAACACTGGCAAGAACCCTTTCTTGGACTGTTCCATTTTGAACCTCTTCAAAACTTTATCAAGGTATGTGCTTTGTGAAAGTCCTATCAGGCGTTTTGATCTATCCCTATAGATCTTAATGCCTAGTATGTAAGCAGCTTCTCCTAGGTCCTTCATAGAGAAACTTTTATTCAAGTAACCTTTTATGCTCTCCAAAAACTCTACGTTGTTTCCAATCAGTAATATGTCATCCACATATAATATTAGAAACGCCACAGAGCTCCCACTCACTTTCTTGTAAATACAAGATTCTCCAACCACTTGTATAAACCCAAATGCTTTGATCACCTCATCAAAGCGTTTGTTCCAACTCCGAGATGCTTGCACCAGTCCATAAATGGATCGCTGGAGCTTGCATACCTTGTCAGCATTTTTAGGATCGACAAAACCTTCGGGTTGCATCATATACAACTCTTCCTTAAGGAAACCGTTAAGGAACGCCGTTTTGACATCCATCTGCCAGATTTCATAATCGAAAAATGCAGCTATTGCTAACATGATTCTGACGGACTTAAGCATCGCTACAGGTGAGAAGGTCTCATCGTAGTCAACTCCTGGAACTTGTGAAAAACCCTTTGCCACAAGTCGAGCTTTATAAACGGTCACATTACCGTCAGCGTCCGTCTTCTTCTTAAAGATCCATTTGTTCTGAATAGCCTTGCGGCCCTCAGGTAGTATCTCCAAAGTCCACACTTTGTTCTTCATACATGGATCCTATCTCGGATTTCATGGCTTCTAGCCATTTGTTGGAATCTGGGCCCACCATTGCTTCTTCATAATTTGCAGGTTCATTGTTGTCTAACAACATGATTGATAAGACGGGATTACCGTACCACTCTGGAGCAGCGCGTGATCTCGTCGACCTGCGTGGTTCAACAGAAACTTGAACTGGAGTTTCATGATCATCATCATTAACTTCCTCCTCAACCGGCGTTGCAATGACAGAGGTTTCCCCTTGCCCTGCGCCACCATCCAGAGGGATGAGAGGTTCGACAACCTCGTCAAGTTCTATCTTCCTCCCACTCAATTCTCTCGAGAGAAACTCCTTCTCGAGAAAAGTTCCGTTCTTAGCAACAAACACTTTGCCCTCGGATTTGAGATAGAAGGTGTACCCAACTGTCTCTTTTGGGTAACCTATGAAGACGCATTTTTCCGCTTTGGGTTCCAGCTTTTCAGGCTGAAGCTTTTTGACATAAGCATCACATCCCCAAACTTTAAGAAACGACAACTTTGGTCTTTTGCCATACCACAGTTCGTATGGTGTCGTCTGAACGGATTTCGATGGTGCCCTATTTAAAGTGAATGCAGCTGTTTCCAATGCATAACCCCAAAATGATAACGGCAAAACAGTAAGAGACATGATAGATCGCACCATCTCTAACAAAGTACGATTACGACGTTCGGACACACCATTACGCTGTGGTGTTCCAGGCGGTGTTAACTGCGAAACAATTCTACATTGTCTTAAGTGAGTACCATACTCGAAACTCAGATACTCACCCCACCGATCAGACCGTAGGAACTTGATCTTCTTGTTACGATGATTTTCCACTTCACTCTGAAATTGCTTGAACTTTTCGAATGTTTCATACTTGTGCTTCATCAAGTAGACATAACCATATCTACTTAAATCGTCAGTGAAGGTGAGAAAATAACGATATCCGCCGCGTGCCTCCACGCTCATTGGACCACACACATCGGTATGTATGATTTCCAACAAGTCACTTGCACGCTCCATTGTTCCGGAGAACGGAGTCTTAGTCATCTTGCCCATAAGGCATGGTTCGCATGTGTCAAGTGAATCGAAGTCAAGTGACTCCAAAAGTCCATCAGCATGGAGTTTCTTCATGCGCTTTACACCAATATGACCCAAGCGGCAGTGCCACAAAAATATGGCGCTATCATTGTTTACTCTAACTCTTTTGGTCTCAATGTTATGTATATGCGTGTCGCTATCAAGATTCAATATGAACAATCCTCTCACATTCGGTGCATGACCATAAAAGATGTTACTCATAGAAATAGAACAACCATTATTCTCAGACTTAAAAGAGTAACCGTCTCGCAATAAACAAGATCCAGATATAATGTTCATGCTCAACGCAGGCACTAAATAACAATGATTTAAGTTCATCACTAATCCCGATGGTAGCTGAAGTGACACTGTGCCGATGGCGATTGCATCAACCTTGGAACCGTTTCCTACGCGCATCGTCACTTCGTCTTTCGCCAGCCTTCGTCTATTCCGCAGTTCCTGCTTCGAGTTGCAAATGTGAGCAACAGAACCGGTATCAAATACCCAGGCACTACTACGAGAGCCGGTTAAGTACACATCAATAACATGTATATCAAATATACCTGATTTTTCTTTGCCCGCCTTCTTATCTGCCAGATACTTGGGGCAATTGCGCTTCCAGTGACCCATACCCTTGCAATAGAAGCACTCTGTTTCAGGCTTAGGTCCAGCTTTGGGCTTCTTCGGCGGATTGGCAACAGGCTTGCCGCTCTTCTTCGAATTGCCCTTCTTTCCTTTGCCGTTTCTCTTGAAACTAGTGGTCTTGCTCACCATCAACACTTGATGCTCTTTACGGAGTTCAGACTCTGCGACTTTCAGCATCGCAAACAACTCGCCGGGAGACTTGTTCATCCCTTGCATGTTGTAGTTCAACACAAAGCCTTTATAGCTTGGCAGCAGTGATTGAAGGATTCTATCAGTGATATCTTCCTGCGGGAGTTCAATCCCCAGTTCAGCTAGACGGTTTGAGTACCCAGACATTTTGAGCACATGTTCACTGACAGACGAGTTTTCCTCCATCTTGCAAGCATAGAATTTATCGGAGGTCTCATACCTCTCGATCCGGGCGTTCTTCTGAAAGATAAACTTCAACTCCTGGAACATCTCAAATGCTCCATGACGCTCAAAGCGACGTTGAAGTCCCGGTTCCAAGCCATACAAGACTGCACATTGAACTATTGAGTAGTCCTCCTTACGTGCTAACCAAGCGTTCTTAACATCCTGATCAGCCGTAGCGGGTGGTTCATCTCCTAGCGCAGCATTAAGGACATAATCCTTCTTTCCAGCTTGTAAGATTAGCTTAAGATTACGAGCCCAGTCTACAAAGTTGCTTCCATCATCTTTCAACTTAGCTTTCTCTAGGAACGTATTAAAATTCAGGATGACACTTGCGTGAGCCATGATCTACAACACAAATATATTCAAAGTGGACTTAGACTATGTTCAAGATAATTAGAGTTCAACTTAATCAAATTATATGCTAAACTCCCACTCAAAAAGTACATCTCTCTAGTCATTTGAGTGGTTCATGATCCACTTACACTATCCCAAGTCCGATCATCACGTGAGTTGAGTATAGTTTCAGTGGTAAGCATCCCTATGCTAATCATATCAACTATATGATTCATGATCGACCTTTCGGTCTCATGTGTTCCGAGGCCATGTCTGCACATGCTAGGCTCGTCAAGCTTAACCCGAGTGTTCCGCGTGCGCAACTGTTTTGCATCCGTTGTATGTGAACGTTAAGTCTATCACACCCGATCATCACGTGGTGTCTCGAAACGACGAACTGTAGCAACGGTGCACAGTCGGGGAGAACACAATTTTGTCTTGAAATTTTAGTGAGAGATCACCTCATAATGCTACCGTCGTTCTAAGCAAAATAAGGTGCATAAAAGGATTAACATCACATGCAATTCATAAGTGACATGATATGGCCATCATCACGTGCTTCTTGATCTCCATCACCAAAGCACCGGCACGATCTTCTTGTCACTGGCGCCACACCATGATCATCCATCAACGTGTTGCCATCGTGGTTGTCGTGCTACTTATGCTATTACTACTAAAGCTACATCCTAGCAAAATAGTAAACGCATCTGCAAGCACATATGTTAGTATAAAGACAACCCTATGGCTCCTGCCGGTTGCCGTACCATCGACGTGCAAGTCGATATTTCTATTACAACATGATCATCTCATACATCCAATATATCACATCACAGCGTTGGCCATATCACATCACAATCATACCCTGCAAAAACAAGTTAGACGTCCTCTAATTTTGTTGTTGCATGTTTTACGTGGTGACCAAGGGTATCTAGTAGGATCGCATCTTACTTACGCAAACACCACAACGGATATATATGAGTTGCTATTTAACCTCATCCAAGGACCTCCTCGGTCAAATCCGATTCAACTAAAGTTGGTGAAACCGACACTTGCCAGTCATCTTTGAGCAAAGGGGGTTACTCGTAACGATGAAACCAGTCTCTCGTAAGCGTACGAGTAATGTCGGTCCAAGCCGCTTCAATCCAACAATACCGCGGAATCAAGAAAAGACTAAGGAGGGCAGCAAAACGCACATCACCGCCCACAAAACCTTTTGTGTTCTACTCGAGAAGACATCTACGCATGAACCTAGCTCTGATACCACTGTTGGGGAACGTCGCATGGGAAACAAAAATTTTCCTACGTGCACGAAGACCTATCATGGTGATGTCCATCTACGAGAGGGGATGAGTGATCTACGTACCCTTGTAGATCGTACAGCAGAAGCGTTAGAGAACGCGGTTGATGTAGTGGAACGTCCTCACGTCCCTCGATCCGCCCCGCGAACAATCCCGCGATCAGTCCCACGATCTAGTACCGAACGGACGGCACCTCCGCGATCAGCACACGTACAGCTCGACGATGATCTCGGCCTTCTTGATCCAGCAAGAGAGATGGAGAGGTAGAAGAGTTCTCCGGCAGCGTGACGGCGCTTCGGAGGTTGGTGATGATCTTGTCTCAGCAGGGCTCCGCCCGAGCTCCGCAGAAACGCGATCTAGAGGAAAAACTATGGAGGTATGTGGTCGGGCAGCCGTGAGAAAGTCGTCTCAAATCTGCTCTAAAAGCCCCATATATATAGGAGGAGGGAGGGGGACCTTGCCTTGGGGTCCAAGGGACTCCCAAGGGGTCGGCCGAGCCAAGGGGGGGAGGACTCCCCCCCCAAACCGAGTTGGACTTGGTTTGGTGGGAGGAGTCCCCCTCCCTTCCCACTTCTTCCCTCTTTTTTTTCCTTTCCTTTGATTTTTCTTCTCTTGGCGCATAGGCCCCTTTGGGGCTGTCCCACCAGCCCACTAAGGGCTGGTGTGTCTCCCCAAAGCCTATGGGCTTCTCCGGGGTGGGTTGCCCCCCCGGTGAACTCCCGGAACCCATTCGTCATTCCCGGTACATTCCCGGTAACTCCGAAAACCTTCCGGTAATCAAATGAGGTCATCCTATATATCAATCTTCGTTTCCGGACCATTCCGGAAACCCTCATGACGTCCGTGATCTCATCCGGGACTCCGAACAACATTCGGTAACCAACCATATAACTCAAATACGCATAAACCAACGTCGAACCTTAAGTGTGCAGACCCTGCGGGTTCGAGAACTATGTAGACATGACCCGAGAGACTCCTCGGTCAATATCCAATAGCGGGACCTGGATGCCCATATTGGATCCTACATATTCTACGAAGATCTTATCGTTTGAACCTCAGTGCCAAGGATTCGTATAATCCCGTATGTCATTCCCTTTGTCCTTCGGTATGTTACTTGCCCGAGATTCGATCGTCGGTATCCGCATACCTATTTCAATCTCGTTTACCGGCAAGTCTCTTTACTCGTTCCGTAATACAAGATCCCGCAACTTACACTAAGTTACATTGCTTGCAAGGCTTGTGTGTGATGTTGTATTACCGAGTGGGCCCCGAGATACCTCTCCGTCATACGGAGTGACAAATCCCAGTCTTGATCCATACTAACTCAACTAACACCTTCGGAGATACCTGTAGAGCATCTTTATAGTCACCCAGTTACGTTGCGACGTTTGATACACACAAAGCATTCCTCCGGTGTAAGTGAGTTATATGATCTCATGGTCATAGGAATAAATACTTGACACGCAGAAAACAGTAGCAACAAAATGACACGATCAACATGCTACGTCTATTAGTTTGGGTCTAGTCCATCACGTGATTCTCCTAATGACGTGATCCAGTTATCAAGCAACAACACCTTGTTCATAATCAGAAGACACTGACTATCATCGATCAACTGGCTAGCCAACTAGAGGCATGCTAGGACGGTGTTTTGTCTATGTATCCACACATGTAAATGAGTCTTCATTCAATACAATTATAGCATGGATAATAAACTATTATCTTGATACAGAAATTATAATAATAACTATACATTTATTATTGCCTCTAGGGCATAATTCCAACAGTTATCTCAAGTAGAACACAAAAGTTTTTGTGGGCGGTGATGTGCGATTTGCTGCCCTCCTTAGTCTTTTCTTGATTCCGTGGTATTGTTGGATTGAAGCGGCTCGGACCGACATTACTCGTACGCTTACGAGAGACTGGCTTCATCGCTACGAGCAACCCCGTTGCTCAAAGACGACTGGCGAGTGTCGGTTTCTCGAACTTTAGTTGAATCGGATTTGACCGAGGAGGTCCTTGGAGAGAGGTTAAATATCAATTCATACATTCTCCGTTGTGGTGTTTGCGTAAGTAAGATGCGATCCTACTAGATACCCATGGCAACCACGTAAAACATGCAACAACAATTAGATGACTTCTAACTTGTTTTTGTAGGGTATGCTTGTGATGTGATATGGCCAACGACGTGATGTGATATATTGGATGTATGAGATGATCATGTTGTAATAGTTAATATCGACTTGCACGTCGATGCTACGGCAACCGACAGGAGCCATAGGGTTGTCTTTAAACTAACGTTTGTGTTTGCAGATGCGTTTACTATATTGCTAGGACGTAGCTTTAGTAGTAATGGCATAGCATACACGACAACCTCGATGGCGGCACGATGATGGAGATCATGATGATGGGGATCATGGTGTGGCGCCGGTGACAAGAAGATCATACCAGTGCTTTGGTGATGGAGATCAAGGAGAACTTGATGATGGCCATATCATGTAACTTATGAATTGTATGTGATGTTAATCCTTTATGCACCTTATCTTGTTTAGAACGATGGTAGCATTATGAGGTGATCTCTCACTAAAATTTCAAGCTCAAATTGTGTTCTCCCCGATTGTGCACCGTTGCGACAGTTCGTCATTTCGAGACACCACGTGATGATCGGGTGTGATAGACTCAACGTTCACATACAACGGGTGCAAAATAGTTGCATGCGCGGAACACTCGGGTTAAACTTGATGAGCCTAGCATGTACACACATGGCTCGGAACACATGAGACCGAAAGGTCGAGCATGAATCATATAGTTGATATGATTAGCATAGAGATGCTTACCACTGAAGCTACTCTCAACTCACGTGATGATCGGACTTGAGATAGTGGATTTGGATCATGTACCACTCAAATGACTAGAGAGATGTACTTTTTGAGTGGGAGTTTAAAATTAATTTGATTAGTTAAACTCTAATTATCTTGAACATAGTCAAAGGTCTTTATGAATTATTATGTGGCTTGCACTATAGCTCTACAGTTTTTATATGTTCCTAGAGAAAATTTAGTTGAAAGTTGATAGTAGCAACTTTGCGGACTGAGTCTGTAAAACTGAGGATTGTCCTCATTGCCGCGCAGAAGGCTTATGTCCTTAATGCACCACTCGGTGTGCTGCACCTCGAGCATCGTCTGTGGATGTTGTGAACATCCGACATACACGTTTCTGATGACTACGCGATAGTTTAGTGCAAAATACTTAATGGCTTAGAAGCAAGGCACCGAAGACGTTTTGAAACGTCATGGAACATAAAGAGATGTTCTAAGAGATGAAATTGTGATTTCATGCTCGTGCCCTTGTTAAGAGGTTTGAGACCTCCGACAAGATTCTTTGTCCATGAAGTAAAGGAGAAAAGCTCAATCGTTGAGCGTGTGCTCAGATTTTCTGAGTACGACAATCGCTTGAATCATGGGAGTTAATCTTCCAGATGAGATAGTGATGGTTCTCCAAAGTCACTGCCACCAAGCTGTGAGAGCTTCGTGATTAACTATAACATATCTAGGATAGATACAATGAACCTTGACCGATTTGCGATGTTTGACACTGCGAAAGTAGAAATCAAGGAGCATCAATAGTTGATGGTTAGTAAAACCACTAAGTTTCAAGAAAGGCAAGGGCTAGAAGGGATACTTCGTGAAATGGCAAAACAGTTGCTGCACTAATGAAGAGACCCAAGATTAAACCCAAACCCGAGACTAAGTGCTTATGTTATGAGGGGAACGGTCACTGAGGCGGAGCTACCCTAGATGCTTGGTAGATAAGAAGGCTGGCAAAGTCGACATAAGTATATTTGATATACATGATGTTGATATGTACTTTACTGGTACTCCTAGTAGCGCGAGGGTATTGGATACCGGTTCGGTTGCTAAGTGATTACTAACACAAAATGAAAGCTACGGAATAAACGGAGACTAGCTAAAGGCGAGGTGACGGTACGTGTTGGAAGTGTTTCCAAGGTTGATATGATCAAACGTCGCACGCTCCCTCTACCATCGGGATTGGTGTTAAACCTAAATAATTGTTATTTGGTGCCTCTGTTAAGCATGAACATGATTGGATCATGTTTACTGCAATACGATTATTCATTTAAAGAGAATAATGGTTACTCTATTTGCTTGAATAACCACCTTCAATGGTTTATTGAATCTCGATCGTAGTGCTACACATGTTCATGATATTGGTGCCAAAAGATACAAGGTAATGATGATAGTACCACTTACTTGTGGCACTGCCGCTTGAGTCATGTTGGTATGAATTGAATGAAGAGGCTCCATGCTGATGGATCTTTATACTCACTTGATTTTGAATCACTTGTGACATGCAAATCATACCACATGAGCAAGGCCTTGTTTTCATTGAGATGAAAAAAGATAGTAACTTGTTGGAAGTAATATATTTTGATGTATGTAGTCCAATGGGTGCTGAGGCACGCAGTGGATATCATTATGTTCTTACTTCAATGATGATTTGAGTGGATACAGGAGTATTTACTTAATGAATCACAAGTCTAAAATATTGAAAAAGTTCAATTCTATTTCAGAGTGAAGTTCATCGTAACAAGAGGATAAACTGTCTACGATATGATCATAGAGATGAATATCTGAGTTGCGAGTTTTGGTACACAGTTAAGACAATGTGGAAGTTGTTTTGCAATTCATTCCACCAAGAACACCATGGTGTGATGGTGTCATATCCGCGACCTATTTGATATGGTGCATACTATGATGTCTCTTATTGAATTACCACTATCATTTATGGGTTATGCATTAGAGACAACCGCATTCACTTTAAATAGGACACCGCATAATTCCGTTGAGATGACACAGTCTAGATAGAGGTTTAGAGAAATCTAAGCTGTCGTTTCTTGAAAGTTTGGGGTTGCGACGCTTATATGAAAAAGTTTTAGCCTGATAAGCTCGAACCCAAAGCGGATGAATGCATCTTCATAGGATATCCAAAACAGTTGGGAGCATCTCCTATCTTATATCCGGAAGCAAAGTGTTGTTTCTAGAAAACGGGTCCTTTCTTGAGGAAAGGTTTCTCTCGAAAGAATTGAGTGGGAGGGTGGTAGAACTTGATGAGGTTATTGAACCATCACTTCAACCAATGTGTAGCAGGGCGTAGGAAGTTGTTCCTGTGGCGCCTACACCAATTGAAGTGGAAGCTGATGATGGTGATCATTAAGCATTGGATCAAGTTACTACAAACCTCGTAGGTCGTCAAGGTCGCATACTACTACAGAGTGCTACGGTAACCCTGTCTTGGAGGTCATGTTGTTGAACAACAATGAACCTACGAGTTATGGAGAAGCAATGGTGGGCCCCGATTCCGACAAATGGCTGGAGGCCATGAAATCCGAGAGAGAATCCATGTGTGCGAACAAAGTGTAGACTTTGGAAGAACTACTTGATGGTCGTAGGACCATTAAGTAAAGATGGATCTTTATAAGGAAGACATACGACGATGGTGAAACGTCACCATTAAGAAAAGCTCGACTTGTCGCAAGAATGTTTTCCGACAAGTTCAAAGAGTTGAGTATGATGAGACTTTCTCACTCATAGCGATGCTAAAGGTTTGTTGGAATTATGTTAGCAGTTGCTGCATTATTTATGAAATATTGCACATAGGATGTCAAAACATTGTTTTCCGCGACGGAAAGGTTGTATGTGATACAACCGGAGAGTTTTGTCGATCCTAAGGATGCTAACAAGTATGCAAGATCTAGCGATCCTTCTATGGACTGGTGGAAGCATCTCGATGTTGGAATATATGCTTTGATGAGTTGATCGAAGCTTTTGGGTTTATACAAGGTTTGTGAGAAACTTGTATTTCCAAAGAAGTGAGTGGGAGCACTATATAATTTCTGATAAGTATATGTGGTTGACATATTGTGGATCAGAAGTAATGTAGAATTTATGTAAAGCATAAAAGGTTGTTTGAAAGGAGTTTTTCAAAGGAATACCAGGATTGCGCTACTTGAACGTTGAGCATCAAGATCTATGGAGATAGATCAAATCGCTTAATAGAAGTTTCAACAAGATGCATGCCTTGACAAGTTTTTGAAGGAGTTCAAAATAGATCAACAAAGAAGGAGTTCTTGGCTGTGTTGTAAGGTGTGAATTTGAGTAAGACTCAAAACCCGACCCCGGCAGAATAAAGAGAATAGGCAAAGTCGTCTTCTATACCTTAGCCGTAGACTCTAAAGTATGCCATGCTGAGTACCGCACCTGATGTGTGCCTTGCTACAAGTCTGTTAAGAGGTACACAGAGTGATCCAGGATTGAATCACTGATCAGCGGTCAAAGTTATCCTTAGTAACTAATGGACAAAGGAATTTTTCTCGATTATGGAGGTGGTTAAAGAGTTCGTCATAAAGGGTTACGTCGATGCAAGCTTTGACACTAATCTGAATAACTATGAGTAGTGAAACGGATTTGTATGGTAGAGTAGATATTTGGAATATTTCCGAATAGCACATAGTAGAAGCATCTATAAGATGACATAAAGATTTGTAAAGCTCACTCGGATCTGAAAGCGTTCAGAACCGTCGACTAAAACCTCTATCACAAGCAAGACGTGATCAAACCCCAGAACTGTAAGGGTGTTGGATTCGTTAGAATCACATAGTGATGTGTACTAGATTATTGACTCTAGTGCAAGTGGGAGACTGTTGGAAATATGCCCTAGATGCAATAATAAATTAGTTATTATTATATTTCGTTGTTCATGATAATCGTTTATTATCCATGCTATAATTGTATTGATTGGAAACACAATATTTGTGTGGATACATAGACAAAACACTGTCCCTAGTAAGCCTCTAGTTGACTAGCTCGTTGATCAAAGATGGTCAAGGTTTCCTGACCATAGGCAAGTGTTGTTACTTGATAACGGGATCACATCATTAGGAGAATCATGTGATGGACTAGACCCAAACTAATGAACGTAGCATGTTGATCGTGTCATTTTATTGCTACTGTTTTCTGCGTGTCAAGTATTTATTCCTATGACCATGAGATCATATAACTCACTGGCACCGGAGGAATGCCTTGTGTGTATCAAACGTCACAACGTAACTGGGTGACTCTAAAGATGCTCTACAGGTATCTCCGAAGGTGTCCATTGAGTTAGTATGGATCAAGACTGGGATTTGTTACTCCGTGTGACAGAGAGGTATCTCGGGGCCCACTCGGTAATACAACATCACAGACAAGCCTTGCCAGCAATGTGACTTAGTGTATGTCACGATATCTTGTATTACGGAACGAGTAAAGAGACTTGCCGGTAAACGAGATTGAAATAGGTATGCGGATACCCACGATCGAATCTCGGGCAAGTAACATACCGAAGGACAAAGGGAATGACATACGAGATTATATGAATCCTTGACACTAAGGTTCAATCGATAAGATCTTCGTAGAATATGTAGGATCCAATATGGGCATCCAGGTCCCGCTATTGGATATTGACCGAGGAGTCCCTCGGGTCATGTCTACATAGTTCTCGAACCCGCAGGGTCTGCACACTTAAGGTTCAACGATGTTTTATTCGTATTTGAGTTATGTGGTTGGTTACCGGATGTTGTTCGGAGTCCTGGATGAGATCACGGACGTCACGAGGGTTTCCAGAATGGTCCGGAGACGAAGATTGACATATAGGATGACCTCATTTGATTACCGGAAAGTTTTCGGGCATTACCGGGAATGTACGGGGAGTGACGAATGGGTTCCGGATGTTCACCGGGGGGGGGGGGGGGGCAGCCCACCCAAGGGAAGACCATAGGCCTTAGGGGTGCCACACCAGCCCTTAGTGGGCTGGTGGGACAGCCCAAGAGGCCCATGCGCAGGAGATAAAGAAATCAAATGAAAAGGAAAAAAGGGGAAGTGGGAAGGAAGGGAAGGACTCCACCTTCCAATCCTAGTTGGACTAGGATTGGAGGTGGACTCCTCCACCCTTGATTCGGCCAACCCCTTGGGGATCCCTTGAGTCTCAAGGCAAGTCCCTCCCCCTCCCTCCTATATATACTGAGGTATTAGGGCTGATTTGAGACAACTTTTGCCACGTGCATCCGGACACCTCTACTTCGTAGATTTCCCTCTAGATCGTATTTCTACGGAGCTCGGGCGGAGCCCTGCTGGAATAGATCACCACCAACCTCTGGAGCGCCGTCACGCTGCCGGAGAACTCATCTACTTCTCCGTCTCTCTTGCTGGATCAAGAAGGCCGAGATCATCGTCACGCTGTACGTGTGCTGAATGCGGAGGTGTCGTCCGTTCGGCACTAGATCGGGAAGGATCATGATGAGATCGCGGGACGGATCACGATGAAGTTTGAGGGAAGAATCGTGATGAGATCGTGGGATGGAGTGTACGACTATGATGATTTGAATCATGCAAGCTGTTCCACTACATCGTCCGTGTTTCTTAACGCTTACCACTATGCGATCTACAAGGGTACGTAGATCGGAAATCTCCTCACGTAGATGAACATCACCATGATAGGTATTGCGTGTGCGTAGGAAATTTTTTGTTTCCCCTACCACGTTCCCCTACAGAAGGAGCAGGCCAAGTAATAGTCTCACGAGTACTCTGTCAAAATACCAGGTTATAAATCATCCTTCTATTTGTATCTCTATCAAGAAAGTCATGGCGAACCATGTTATCGTAATCTAGATATCTCTCGGGAAGAAGAATCTCTGCTTCCTCTTCTAGTCTAATAGGTATCTCAAAGTGTCTAGCAAGACGAGTGGCATAGATACCTCCATAGACAATGCCTTTAGAACGGTTCGTGTTCAACCATTGAGCTACTATAGCGCCCAAGCTATAAGTTTTATCATTATAAAGGGCTTCGCGCAAGACCGCAATATCTGGGGAACTAAGTGACCCAGCATTCCCACGACCAATCAAACATTTTCCCACAAATAATGAGAAGTATCGAAGCACGGGAAAATGAATGCTAGCAGCTCTAGCGCAAGACACTCCCCTCTCCTCTCCTACAACAATTGTATCGATGAAAGCCTCCAAGTCCCGTGGACGAGGTTCATGAATATCCCCAATGTAGGCTAATTTGCAAACATTGCAAAAATCCTGGAGTGACATGCACTCGGGGATATCATAAAGTTTGAACTCAACCATAGGAGGATTCTTCCTCGGATAGAAGTTAAAGATTTGTACGAAGATATTAGTGAGGAGGAGGTATTGCGGACACTTATCTTCAACGAAGGCGGTAAGGCCTGCGTTTTCCACCAAGTGATAAAAGTCCTCATAAATTCCAACGGCGCGTAAGAACACGTCGCTTGGCCACTCGCACGCTCGAACTTTTGTGACTCGAGGGACCAAATACTTGGGCTTCTTCTCACTCCCATCATCCTTGGGGTCATGGCTTGAAGAGCCTCTTAAGAACCTCCTCATCTTTTCCCTTTTCTATCTCTGAAAATTTCTGAAATTTTTAGTGACTCTAAGGAAAAGTGAACAAGGCTCAACAAAACTTGTAACAAATACTCCCACAAGTGCCTAGAGGCCATATTACGCATCAAAACTAATTGGGACCAGCTAAAATTAGCATGCAAAGCTCAAGAACATGGTCACCAAGGCAGCAAAAAGACGCGAAGTATAAGGCACTAGAGAAAAAACTAATTGGACCAGCGGAGGAGTCACTTACCAAGGAGTAATTTCCCCAAAACAGTTCGGAGAATGGTACTTTGAGCAAAGAGATCGGAAATCCCAGCAAGAGGAGCAAGAACATGGGTTTGAGCTGCAAAACGATTTTTTTCTGGAGGTAGGAGAACCAGATGAGAGCAAGAATAAGTGGAGGGGTGCCTGTGGGCCCAACAAGCCTGGGTGGCGTGGCCAGGGGGGTGCCCGCGCCTCCAGGGCTTGTGGCCCACTGGTGTAGCCCCCAGACAATCTCTTAGTCTCAGTATTTTTCAAAAATTCCAGAAAAAATCATACTTGATTTTCAGGACGTTCGGAGAAATTTTATTTTCGGGGTACTTTTTTACCGGACGCTAAAACAGAAAACAGGGAAAACTAAACTAAATATATCATTTTTCTTCTAAGCAACCAAAGGTGAAAGCTTGGAACAGAGGTTTGTGACTCCTCGATTCATTCATCTCATGGTCATCGAAAGAAATCCATCAGTGAGGTTGATCAAGTCTCTTTGACAAACCTTTTCGAATCGCAAAAGAGAACGGAGAATTTTAGAATAGTCACTAGGTCACCTCAATGGGGATGTGGATCTCCCCAACAAGAAAATCATGCTTCATCTTAACGCGAGGTATAGGGCATTCAAAGCTCCCAATAAGAATCGATGAAGTTTTTTCGATAGCATTGATGCAATGTACTCGATATTGTTTCTTCGGAAAGTGCACCGAGGTATGGAAAGTGACATTGCCTTTGTTGCAATCTATAACAACCCCTGCAGTGTTTAAAAAGGGTCTTCTGAGGATGACCGCCATGGCATCGTCGTCGGGAATATCCAATATAACAAAGTCTGTTAAGATAGTGACATTAGCAACCACAACAGGCACATCCTCGTAAATGCCGATAGGGAAAGCAGTTGATATGTCGGCCATTTGCAGAGAGATTTCAGTGGGTGTGAACTTATTCAGTTCAAGTCTACGATAAAGAGAGAGAGGCATAACACTAACACTGGCTCCAAGGTCGCATAAATCAGTTCTCACGTAGTTACCTTTAATGGAGCAAGGTATAGTGGGACATCGGGATCACCTAGTTTCTTAGGAGTTCCACCCTTGAAGGTATAATTAGCCAGCATGGCGGAAATCTCAACCTCAGGTATCCTCCTCTTATTAGTCACAATATCCTTCATGTACTTAGCATACAGAGACATTTTGAGCATATCTGTCAAACGCATTTGCAGAAAGACAGGTCTAATCATTTCAACAAATCGCTCAAAATCCTCATCATCCTTTTTCTTGGATTGTTTGGGAGGAAATGGCATGGGTTTCTGAACCCATGTTCCCTTTCTTTACTGTGCTTTCTAGCAGTGAAGTCATTCTTATCGTATCTCTTATTCTTAGGCTGTGGGTTATCAAGATCAACAGGTTCAATCTCCACATCCTTATCATTGCTAGGTTGAGCATCAACATGAACATCACTATTGATATTATCATTAGGCTCATGTTCATCACGAGATTGTGTTTCAACGTCAGAGACAGAGACATCGTTTGGACTCTCAGGTGTAGCAACAACAGGGTTGCTAGCGTGCAAGTTCCTATCATCTTTCTTCTTCTTTCTAGGATGACTAGGTGCATCGGTGCTAACTCCTTGAGAATTTTGTTCAATTCTCTTAGGATGACCCTCAGGATACAAAGGTTCCTGAGTCATTCTACCGCCTCTAGTAATGACTCTGACAGAATTGTCATTCAACTCGTTGAGCAAGTCATTCTAAGCTTTAAGTACTTGTTCTACTTGAGTATTAACCATAGAGGCATGTTTACTCAGGAGCTTAAGATCATTGACATTTCTGTCCACACAAGCACTTAAATGACTAAGCATACGAGCATTATGTTCCAATTGTCTGCTAACATAATCATTGAAACTCTGTTGTTTGGCAACAAAGTTATCAAATTCATCCATGCATAAGCTAGCAGGTTTATCAAAAGGAATATCACTCTCATCAAACCTACGCAGAGAATTTACTTCTACTACCTGTATCGGGTTATCGAGACCATGGATCTCTTTGATAGGTGGTAGATTTTTGACATCTTCAGATTTAATGCCTTTCTCTTGCATAGATTTCTTGGCTTCTTGCATATCTTCAGGACTAAGGAATAGAATACCTCTTTTCTTTGAAGTTGGCTTAGGAGGTGGTTCGGGAATAGTCCAAGCATTCTCATTGCACAAGATGTTATTCAATAGGATCTCAGCTTGTTCTACAGTTCGTTCCCTAAAAACACAACGAGCACAACTATCTAGGTGGTATTTGGAAGCATCGGTAAGTCGATAGAAGATATCAAGTATTTCATTCTTCTCAAGAGGGTGATCAGGCAAAGCATTCAGTAGCTCGATGAGCCTCCCCAAGCTTATGGGAGACTCTCTTCTCCGGCTTGAGCAAAGTTGTATATTTTCTGCAAGGCAGCTTGCTTCTTATGGACAGGGAAATATTTTTCAGAGAAGTAGTAGACCATATCCTGGGGGCTACACACACCACCAGGAGCAAGAGAAGTGAACCAAGTCTTAGCATCATCCTTTAGCGAGAAAGGAAACAACTTGAGGATATAGTAGTGGCGGATCTTTTCCTACTAGTGAATAGCGTGGCTATATCGTGCAGTTTGGTAAGATGGGCTACAACCGTTTCAGACTCATAACCGTGAAAAGGATCAGATTCGACCAAAGTGATTAACTCAGGGTCGACAGAGAATTCATAATCCTTATCGGTCACAAAGATAGGCGAAGTAGCAAACTTTGGGTCGTATTTCATCCTAGCGATCAGAGACTTTTCTTTCCACTTGAGCAGTAGTTTCTCAACATCATAGCTATCCTTACATGCAAGAAAGTCCTCAGCTATCTCTCCTTCCATAACAAAACGTTCAGGCATAATAGCAGGTTCTACTTCAATAGTATCAAGAGTTTTAGAAGTATCATCACATCTAGCGGCAACTCTATCAATTTGTGCATCAAGGGCACCTAGTGGCAAAGCAGTATCAAGCATAGCGTCATCATAAGCATCATGGGCACCAGAAGTAGCATCATCAAGCACATGCGACATATCAAGATTTCTAGCACGAGGTGATGTCGCAAACTTAGTCATAACTCAAGGTGAATCAAGTCAAGAGCTAGATGGCAGTTCCTTACCTGTCCTCGTAGTTGATGGCAAGATTTCAGTTCTTGGATCTTTCGGATTCCTCATAGTGACCAGAAAACGTCAATTCAAAGTGACTCAAAGAATATAGTTGTGCTTCCCCGGCAACGGCGCCAGAAAAATGTCTGGATAACCCACAAGTATAGAGGATTGCAACAGTTTTTGAGGGTAGAGTATTCAACCCAAATTTATTGATTCGACTCAAGGGGAAGCGAAAGAATATTCTCAAGTATTAGCAGTTGAGTTGTCAATTCAACCACACCTGAAAGATTTAGTGTCTGCAGCAAAGTATCAGTAGCAAGGTAGTATGAAAGCAGCAGTAGCAACAGTAACCAGTAGCAGCAAAGTAACAGCAGGAGCAGCAAAGTAACATCAGTAGCAGCAGAGTAAGAGTAGCAGCAGTGACAGCAGTAGCAGCAAAGTAACAACAGTAGCAACAGAGTAACAGTAGCAGCAGTGACAGCAGTAGCGGCAAAGTAGCGTAGCAAGGACCAGTAGGAAAAGACTCGCATGCATTGGATCGGCGATGGATGATTATGCCGGATGTGATTCATCATGTAAGAGCTATAACACGGAGAGATAAGTAACTAGCTCCCGTTCGTCAATCTAATGTAGGCATGTATTCCGTATGTAGTCATACGTGCTTAGGGAAAAGAACTTGCATGACATCTATTGTCCATCCTTCCCGTGGCAGCGGGGTCCTAATGGAAACTACGGGATATTAAGGTTCTCCTTTTAATAAAGAATCGGACCAACACATTAACACTTGGTGAATACATGAACTCCTCATACTATGGTCATCTCCGGGAGTGGTTCCGGCTATTGTCACTCTGGGGTTGCCGGGTCATAACACATAGTAGGTGACTACAACTTGCAAGATAGGATCTAAAACACACATATATTGGCGACAACATAATAGGTTCAGATCTGAAATCATGGCACTCGGGCCCTACTGACAAGCATTAAGCATGGCAAAGTAGTAGCAACATCAATCTCTATTCATAGTGGACACTAGGGATCAGTCCCCGTCAAAACTAACTCGATTACATGATAGATCTCATCCAACTCATCACCGTCCAGCAAGCCTACGATGAGATTACTCACGAACGGTGAAGAGCATCATGGAATTGGCGATGGAGGAAGGTTGATGATGACGATGGCGACGATTTCCCCTCTCCGGAGCCTAGAACGGACTCCAGATGTGCCCTCGAGATGAAGAATAGGAGGTGGCGGCGCCTCCGTATCGTAAAACACGATGAATCCTTCTCCCACATTTTTTTCCGGGCGAAACAGAATATATAGAGCTGAGATTGGAGGCGGTGGAGCTCTGTGGGCCCCACAAGCCTGCCACGCATGACCAGGGGGGTGACCGCGCCTGGTGGGCTTGTGGCCCACTGGCTCACCTCCTCCGGTGGATCTTTGCGGAGGTATTTTTCATTAATTCCAGAAAAATTCTCCGTAAATTTTCAGGTCATTCCGAGAACTTTTATTTCTGCACAAAAACAACACCATGGCAATTGTGGTGAAAACAGCGTTAGTCAGGGTTAGTTCCATTCAAATAATGCAAATTTGAGTCCAAAACAAGGGCAAAAGAGTTCGGAAAAGTAGATACGAGGGAGACGTATCAACGACTACTCGAATAGTTTTGACTTTGCAGAGGGTGTACTCTTTACCCATAGCCCACGGGTTTCGATAGTCTATATGACTAATCCAACGTACGTTATTTTAGAAGGAGCCACTCAAAATAAGCACACACCCATTTTACCCCCGCGCAACCCGGCTTCACCCGGACTACGCTGCCAGGGAAAAACCATAAGACGGGGAGGCTCCGACCTCGACTAGCATGGGATCAAGTTTATACCGTGCACTACAAGGGAGTCCCCTCCCTCTCGGTCCCAGACCAGAAACACCCATGCCCCCTAACCGCATGGCTGGATTTAGTCGAGGGCCATGGATACCTTCATCCCGACCCCTCTACTTGGTATGCGACTGATAATAGGCCTACGACCGACTATACCGAATCCTCATTTAGGAAACTGTGGTAGCAGAATAATGAAAGTAAGACACTGACAATACTTGATCTAGGTCGATACTGGAGTTATTATTTCTTCCCATCACAATTATGTACTTGTCATGACCAGGCCATAACCTATCACGTTCTGCGTGACTAGGTTATCCACGACCTCTCATAGCCATCACTTGCCATTCATGCTTTATCATTGTTTATGAGATATACAATATGCTAGAGTAATGCAATGAATGAGTGTTAATTTTTTGTTAGTGAGCAAACAACACGTCAAAAGTTCAGACATGTTTGCATGGTTCCATGTAGTCGGGATTAAGCTTGGTGAGGTTAACGTCGGCATTTCCTTCGTCTAAATCTATGTCATGTAACACATACTATCGTAAGAGTTGAGGCCTAGCTACTTCTCCAAATAATTTTCAAATAAATCTGAAAATGAACTAGACCCTTAGAGCAAGATTTTGCAAAAATAATAATTTCAAAAGATGTTATAGTTTATTAGTTATAAGCAAAACAAGATCAGTGACTATTCTGTAATAAAACAGAATCTCTCGAGGCGCTAGTTTGAGAAACTCAAAGCGCCCGAAAGAAAAATACATTAACCTGCTTTGAAGACGGCTTCTAGTGAAAACGCCTTCGGGAAAAACGTTTCAAAAAGAAAGAACCCTGACGAGGGGTCCCACCCTGTTACGTTAGAAATCACCGGCGCGAGAGGCGCTACTGTGGTTGCTGGCGACAACAAATGAAGGGGGGGAGCCAATCGAGGGCACCAACGCACTCACCGTGTTCCCGCGCTTCGGTGAGAGGTGGATTGGGTCGAGGGGGAGGCTCTATGTCGACGACGACCTTGCTCCGGTGGACGACAGCTTTGGGCACCATCGAAACTCAACGAGGGACTAGCGTGCAATCAAATCGGAGGGGAGCTTAGGAGGAGGGGATCACTAGGAGGCTCGTGACAAGCTCTAGGCGTTCCTCTTCGCTCACCTTGCATGAACCCAACCGGAACCCCAAGCGGATAGGGGCGGCCGGAGCTGGAGAAGAAGGCCTCTCCGAGGCCCTTCCCAGGCTTGGGCACAACTTCGAAGTGGGGATGGAGTGTGGTGAGGTGGGTGATGGGTTTGATAGCTCGGAGGGGGCTCTATTTATAGAGGCCGAGAGAGGTGACGCGGGTCTTAACTCCATCAAACAACTACGGTGATCCAGGGGGTTAGCCAGGTGGTTAGGTGGTCTGGTTCGTACCTACTCATCGTGGGGGTTCAATTTTTGGTCATCGATGGAGGACCCAGCTCGACGGAGCGGGTCTCCCTGTGCACAACGGCATCATAGTTCGTGCTCTACGCTGCCCGGGGTGTGACGACGGGAAATGCAGCGTGCACTAGGGCCAGGGACACGCGGAGCCTTCAGGTGCAAGGGGCGGTACTGCAGCAGAGGCGGTGCTTGTGGCCATGGTAGCCGCTGCCAAAGTTGTCAGAATCATGACTCAAATCTTAGAATCTTACGATGTTACGATCAAAACTAGCCCCTCCGATTCTATGATTTTGCTGAGAGAATATAAGTTTCTAAGATCCTGATAGTTAAGATTCTACGATTCACGATCCTAGCAATGGAGCTCCGATCCAATTCAGAATCGTGATTCTGACAACTTTGGCCGCTGCTGCCGGAGCTGACTTGCTCGGCGAGCTCGCCACCGACGCTAGCAAGCGTCCAACGTGATGCTCGGCTCATGGATAAGCTCGGCCATAGGATCGAGCTGCTCTCATTGATACTACGGTGATTGACGTTGCACAGTGACTGAAACACCGAATCTCTCAAGGTTTGACTGAATCGTGTTCAGAGACACGGGCAAAAGTGCATGCGAGGTGTTTGACCAAATGAAAATGGCACGTGCACAAAATATTTTGAGCTGGAAATTTTTGGGGTGGTCTCTCATTGTGTGTAGAGACAGCCTGCAAATTTTCAGAATTTTTGAAAATGTTTTAGTCAAGTTTTTATTGAAAACACAGTCTTTTGGGTCAAATTGAGTCAAATTAACTTTGAATTTTTCAAACTTGTGACTCCAAGATTTTTGGGGAAATGGGTTGAGGGTACTCATGCCTTCTAAGGGTACAAGTTTGGGTTACAAATTCCTAAGGAATCAATAAGATCCTTTGTAAATTGGTTGGGGTCAAATCTTATTACAAAAAATACTTTCAATTGAAAAAAATACCAAAGGTGGTTAAACTCTTCTAAAAACTTTGGAAGTCAATGAAAATGAAGACCTAGATGTTACAAAAGTGCCAAAGGGTCTAAATCAGAATGGAGGAAAAAGAAATCTTGAAGAAAATTGGCAATTAAACCTCTAGAAATTAATTCTTAGGTTTTGCAAAAGAATAAAAGATTCTCCCAAACCAATTCATTTGAGAAGAGGCTAAAATAATACTTTTCAAACCAGGCAGGTTGAGAAAAGAAAGCTCCAAAGATTTTCTTAAAGAGGTTTTCAAAGAACTTCAAAGCTTTTTATCAAAGCCAAATTTAAAAATCCCTTTTGAAAAAAATGCAAAAGTCGAGAAATTGTCTTAAATACACATTGTCAAAGAAAATCACCATGTATTAAGAAAATATTCACTATAAACAACACTCGCTTGGTTTCTCTTCTTCTTTCTTCATTCACTAGGTTGGTTTTTCTCTTGGATTTCTAACATACTTACTGATTTTTTTAAGATAGCTTGAGTATATGATGAACATGTTTTCAAATACGGATGAACATTTATTAATATATGCTTTATGTGTATAGTGAATTTTTTGTAATTTATGGTGAGTGTTTTCGTAATACACGATGAGTTTGTTTTGACAATGTGTATTTCAAA
The DNA here is from genome assembly GCF_904849725.1 of Hordeum vulgare subsp. vulgare. Classification (NCBI taxonomy): domain Eukaryota; kingdom Viridiplantae; phylum Streptophyta; class Magnoliopsida; order Poales; family Poaceae; genus Hordeum; species Hordeum vulgare. Next base: position 85,963,041 of record NC_058520.1, read on the forward strand.
AAATGTGCAGCGTGTATTAAAATCTTATTGTATAAAATCACTCTTGCATTTCAAGAAACACATATATGGATGAACATTTTTGGTAGTTTCAATGCATTTCTAACATTTATTATTTTTACACATTTATTTTTAATAGATGTTTTCAATTTTTTATTTAACTACACATTTAAGAAATGCAATCAATATACGAGTAAATATGCATTTAAGTTGACAGAGTTTTTGACACTTAATAAATAATAGTACTAATATATAATAAACTCAAATAAAGTGAGTAACTTAGCGTGCCCTGCCCCAATGGGACTACCCGCAGGCCCATCGTCTATGATATACTATAAAAGAATCTGTGCGTGTACTGGAACGCAAGAAAGGTTGTGGCCTGCTCGCCGGTGTCTGCTTGTTGTGTGTGGCAGGTCTCACGTTCGAGTCTGGCTAGTGCATGATTTTGGGTTCCTTTATTTATTTTTTTAACTGGATGGAAACTTTTAAAAAGTCCATGGTGAAAACTTGCGAATGAAAAAAATCTCTCACAAAAACTATTTTTTCGTAAAAAATGGGCATTTATGTTAGTACATATAAAGCAAGGGGCTTTTATGTAAAAACATGCCATGCGGGTGATGACGAGATGATGTATATACTTCTCGCTCCTCGTTGGTTACCCCGAGTCGTAGGTTGAGATGTAGTCAGCAGCAAGTTTTCCCTTACACGAAGACTGTATGGTCTATCGAACCAGGAGCCACCCTGGCGCTAGCAGAAGACGTGGACCTGCACAGACACAAATAACTTTGCTCCCAACGAGTACAGAGAGGTTGTCGATCTCTCCGACCATGTAGCTTGCAAAGGATCAAAACACAAGCAGGAATAGTAATACTGATTGCAACGGAAAAGTAAATGAAAGCAGTAAATGATGGAGGTGTAAGCAATGCTGGTGATATGGACTGAAGTCACATGATGTTCACTAGTGATGTCTCTCTCCCAAAAGACGATAAACAACTATGCGTGGGTAAACAAATTACAGTTGGGCAATTGACAGAATTATAAACGCACCGCAATGCTAATTATGCTACTTGAAAGTTAGAGGCTCAATAGTAATGGGCAGTACGCCAAGACAAGTAGACCGTTTATTCATCAGCATCAACTTACTAATCATCCACCTTGGGATATCTATCCAGAACATATCGCTGGTAGTAAGTTGCGAGCCCCACCCGAAGTGTAAACTCAAAGCAACGGACAATTGCATTAACAAACTATGCGTAAGGTAAACAATCCTTGCAACCATGGTCACAAGCACCGTTGTTTTCTCCCTGGTGGCAACGACACATCCCATAATCTCATGTTTGTGTCACTCAATCTAGACATCGAGGGGCATGAACCGACAATCATGCATAACGCTCCCTCTTGGAGTTACAATCTACTACTCGGCCAGAGCAATAAATAGCAACGGAGAACATGCATGAATCACTAATGAACATGATATAAAACGATAATCAAATATATAACTCATAACAATCTGAACATAATCTCATAATCCATCGGATCCCAACAAACCGAGCACAGCAATAGCAAGAGAATTGCATAGATGCCTTGATCATGTAGGGCAGCTCACAAGGGCTAATCATGGAAGCACAAGATTGGAGAGAAGACATCACATAGCTACTGGTCATGGACTCATGGTCCAAGGAGGACTACTCACGACACGTCCGGGAAGCGTCCATGGCGATGGAGAATCTCCCGGAGGTCAATCCTCCCTCCAGCAGGGTGCCGAGAAGAGGTCTTCTGACGCTCCTGATCTCGGATGCGCTGCGACGGCGGAACGATGGATAAATTCGCGACTCTGGATCCTCTGGAAGGGTTTCCCCTCAGAGGAGTAAATATAGGCGAAAGGAGGGTACCAGAGGGCGTGGGCCCCACCCAGGCGGCCTCCTGGCGCGGCCTAGGGGTGGGTCGCGCCCACGGGTCGCCTGGGCGGCCCCTGGAACCCCTCTGGCCCCCTTTCGTGCTTCGTGAAGCTTCTGGTGCGCTGGTTTTTATATATTTTTTCGGGATTTTTAGGGCTTCGGAAAATTGGGTAAAAGCCCCTGCAAAAAAGACATCAGCAGACAAAAACTGGCACTGGGTGCATTGAGTTAGTAGGTTAGTCCAAATATGTGTAAAAATATATAAAAGTGTAGCAAAACATATAACAATGTCACCCAAAAGATCATGGAACAAGTAGAAATTATAGATACGTTTGGGACGTATCAGCGGGCACGTGATAGGCGGGCCATGTTGGTAAGATACACCATCAATATATGTTTATACACGGTTTAGACCTTTTTGTAATAAATTTCCCCATACTTGGTACTGACATGTAAAATTACCAATCTTGGTACCATTCTGCTTGTTTAATGCTATGGTTATAATTTATTCCTAATACTTTTCTCATAGTTGCGGATTCTTGTGGGAGGGTTAATCAAAAGTGGGAGGCTTGTTCAAGTAAGAGAAGCACCCAAGTACCGGTCCACCCACATATCAATTTATCAAAATACCGAACGCAAATTAACCCAACATGAAGAAAATGACTAGATGAAACTCCCGTGTGCCCTCAGGAACGCTTTGCCTATTATAAGAAATTGTTTCGGCCTGTCGTTTGCCACAAAAGGATTGGGCTACCTTGCTGCACCTACTGTTACTATTGCTACTTGTCACTTGTTACAATTTATCTTACTATCAAACAACTTGTTATCGCAATTTTAGTTCTTGCGGGAATTACCTTGCTGAAAACCGCTTGGCAATTCCTTCTGCTCCACGTTGGGTTCGACACTCTTACTTATTGAAAGGACTACGATTGACCCCTTATACTTGTGGGTCATCACTTACGTCCACATAGGACTAGCCTCACTCATTGTAGATCGTCACGAAGTAGGCGATCTCCTTGCCCTTACAAACTTCTTGGTTCAACTCCACAACACGAAGTAGGAGGCTCCTAAGCGACACCTAACCAATCTAGGAGGCCCCACCCTCCAAACGGTAATAGATGTGGTAGAACGATGAACTTCTTGCTCCTATGCTTCAAAAGATAGTCTCCTCAACACTCAATCACTCTCTCACGGATTTTGCATGGGTAGGAGAGATTGATTTTGTGAAAAGCAACTTGGGAAGGCTAGAGATTAAGTTTCAAATGGTTGGACTGGAATATCCTGATCTCAACACATGAGTAGGTGGCTCTCTCTCAGAAAAATGGATCTGGCAAGTGTGTGTGTGTTCTGAGTGCTTCCTCTATGAATGAGATGAGGTGCACGGGTATATGTAGGCATCCCCCAAAATCCACCCGTTACAACATTATTGCCCAACTCGGTGACACCGTAATGAATCTTGGTGGTACCGAGTTGCACTAAATGTGGCAACTTATGAATTCTCGGTGATACCGAGTTATAAATTTCGGTGGTACCGATACGATGACCTAGGGAAGTTTCCAAATCTCGGTGAGACCGATTTCAAACTCAGAAATTTCGATTCTTGAAATCAACTCAACAGAAAGTTGGTCACATGCTTTCAGTGGCACCGATATGGAAGTTGGTGGTACTGAGAGATTAGGGTTTGGAAAAGGATTTGTGTGGTGGAAAATCGGTAGGGCCGAGTTGGAAAACTTGTTGGCTTCAATTTTTTTGTTTTGGCTTGGGACAGAGATATTTGTGGGAGAATGACTGATTTTTTTGGTGGCTATCTCTAAGCACTTGAGCAACCAATTCATCATAATACCTCACCCCTTTTAATAGTATTAGCTTTCCTATGGAGTGGGAAGTGATTAATGTAAAATGTAAAATGTAGAGTCCTCTTGCTTGAGGCTTGAGCCAATCCTATTCCTTTCCTTGCATCAAGGATTTCTCCTCACAATCCTTTAGCTAATGCATCTTTGGTATATTCTGAAATATACTTGGATGAGTTCATTAGTTCAATGATACATATGTTGTTATTAATTACCAAAACCACCTTAGGGAGCAATTGTGCTTTCACGGATCAAAGCTGACCCAAAGCTCCGCTGTGTTGCTCCCTCTTCGTCAGCAAACCGCTTAGCCCCGCAGCCCCCTCCATCTCCAGCCAGACCGTGGCTCGCCCTTGAGAATGTAGGTGCCCCTTGTATGCCTCCTTGATGACCACAACGCCGCCAGTGAACTCCTGCTCCTCTGGTCGAGAGAAAAGCGAGGCATGCATGTCATCCACACCCCGCGGTCCCTCCCTCTCACTCGCACTAGGCCCTGCCTCTCGGGTTCCAACCCGACTCGCGTGCATGCACCGCCCCACGGCAGGCTGGCCCGCCAGACCTGCTTCGTCGCTGGGCCAGCTCGGCTCGCACATGGCCAATTTTGTTTTTCCTTTTTATGCGAGTTTTGCAAAAACTTCTACACGATTAAATAAATGTCCAAATCCAATGATTCAACTTCCTAAATTCTTCAAAAAATTCAATCTATTTAATCATATAGTTTTCATGCATGGAAATAAACCTTTCTATACCGTTCTAAATTTAAAAGCTATTTAAAGTATTTAAATACACCATTTACATCCATGTCTCTCTTTTGGCACTTATAATCCAAAACTAGGAATTATGGTATTTTAAGTATTCACTCTAGTATTTTACAAATATGAATTAACATTTTCCTGAGTGTTTTTATTTTTCTATTTTGTGCTATTGTCTTATTTGTACCCCGTTACTTTGCGATGATAGATCACGTTCTTGACGAGGGAGTCGCAAAAGAAGCATTTGAAGACTTTGTTGAGCCAGTCAAGCAACCCCTTGACCATGTTGATGAATCCCTTTTATATGCATGTCATATAGCACTTTATTTCATTCCATTCAAAGCATGATGATGACATGGTGACAACCTTACTGGGTTGATCTCTGATGCACTTCTTGTTGATACTTGCATTGCCATGACTCTACTTTTCGCTTAGAGTTGTCTGGATGGGAAGTAGATATGCTGCTAGTAGATGGTACGCAAGTGGGCTGGGAATATGCATAGTGTTGGAGACAAAGGTATTTTCAAAGACTTCTTCGAAAACCCCATCGGGTTCCCCTAATTCCCTAGGGAGAAGATGAGCTACGTAATCTCTTGAGAAAGAAGTGGTGTACCGAGGCAAGTTTTGTGCGTGTTTTCAAAAACGAATTAGATTTAAGATTTGTTGACCGCTCCCAACCTTACATGTACGACCAAGATGCCCTTTATGGGACGGGGATTTGTTGATTAATTTGGTCGATGCTAGCAGAGATCCCGCATTACTAGTGGCGGGAGTGCTGTGGTCACTCTCGATACGGAGTCGTGGCCGCAAGGACGATCATGGCTGTTTTCATAGACATCGGGCACACTGTTGTGTCCCCTTAGGTGTGGTACTTGTGATGTACACCGTGAGGGCTGGGTACCAATGTGGGGACTCTTTTTTAGTGTTGTCAAGGGAAAGCCATTGTTCGGGTTCTTACCTCGGGTATGTAAAATACCGCGAGTCATGTCTTCACACAGAAGTTCCCCGAGTCTTGTGGGTAAAGTGTGCACCCTGTGCAGATTGTAAAACTATTCGAATAGTTGTGTCCATGGTCAAGGACAGTTGGTTGTTGTTTCTTAAACTACATCTAGTGTTTTACAAAACGTGGTGTCCATGTGGGAAAGAAATACTTGAGCCAAATCAGATGACTTGGTGAGATGATTTACAACTGGAGTTGTTTCAAACTCTATTTATATTGATATTTGTAACATGTTCATATAGATACTCGTAACCTCATGATGCATGATTGACCAGTTGCTAGGACATGTCATTGCTCTCAAAATTGGCTTTCCGCAAAAATACCTACTTAATGCTATACCATGAATTGTTCTATCTTGGTCCAAGCATGGGTTTCTTGCGAGTACAATCAAAGTACTCATTGGCTTGCCACTGGTTATTTAATTGGCAAGACATGGGAGAGCTAGGTTATGAAGAAAGAACACTTCGAAGATGAACATGTGAATTACAACACTTCCTAGTCAAAATGTGTGTGGGGTTAAGAGAAATGGCATGGGTCCATGCTATTGTTGAAGATTTCCACTGCGAGTTTATGTTTGATGCTTTGGCCTTCATGGCCCTATCCATGTAAGACTTGACCATAATGGTCATGATTTGTGTAAGACGGTATGTAATGGATGTAAGACACTTGTTATTCAACTTCTATGTGTTCAATGAGCATTGATCTATGGGATCACTGTACACATGCATTCGGTGACTTCACCTTATGAGTTGGGGTCCCCACATGAAGGGACGATTATAGAAACCCCATCGAATAACAAACAGTTATGGACTACCTTTTGGAAACTACATGTCGTACCAAAGGTTAGGGTGTTCTGGTGGCGACTATTGAGCGACATTCTCCCAGACTCTATGACCCTGAAGTATCCATATATAAAACCTATTGGACAATGTGACATTTGTCAGGCCATAGATGAAACACGTATGCATGCTCTTATTTTATGCACGCATGCAAAACAAATCTGGACTGCGACTAGAGATTGGTTTAACATTCAGATTCCGAGGCTACATCCAGATACGTGGGCACGTGACATTCTGATGGACCAGATGTTCTCGGATGGTGCCAAATGCAAGATCATTACCATTGTGCACTCTATCTGGTCCTCCCGTAATAGGTGGAATCATGATTGAGAAGGTTATGACCTAGTATCGGCAATAAAATGGGTACATGAGAATCTCTGCCTCTTGGAGCTTCCCGGCTGCCAAAAACGATCAACCTCAAGAGAAAACTGGAGACCTCCAGAGGTAGGGTGGATCAAGATTAACACCGATGGATCGGTGTTGGCTGATGCACCAGCCAGAGGAGCATGGGGAGTAGCATGATCTCACCTAGCTTTCTTGGGAGTTTCGTGTAAGCCACTTTCGGGTGTTTCAGATCCTTTCATATCCAAACTGTTGGCTCTGCGGGAGCAGGTAATCTTTGCCCATCTTTGAGGATACTCACATCTGATAATGGAGATTTTTTGTTTGGAGTTGGTCAATCAGTGGAACTTGCGTGGCAATTCTTTATCAATTGTAGCTCCTATCTTTATAGAGTTAGAGGGCATTGTGCCTAAATTTGTTCTGTTCTCGGTTCGTCATGTTGATAGGGAACTAAATGTACTGGCCCATATATGTGCACAACGTGCTTGTGTACTTGATGGTACGGATAGCTGGTTAGTCACTAGCCTGGACTTCTTTCTTAGTTGCCTACATGAAAATTGTAACCTTTTGTATTAACAAAGTCCTAAATTCAAGGAAAAAAGGAACTCAAACCATGGCTCTACATCATATGCCGCTGCCAACGACATTTTTTCGTGTCATTTGCATTGCATGCTTTTAGAAATTATCGAAGATTTTGTGTGCACTTTCAACAAGTTTTTTGAACGATACTAGAATCAGAGTTGGCACATGTCATCCCACACGTGATGCCCTTGAGCTTAGTCCAACAATGTACATCACAACAACGCGGTGCAAGCTATACAAAATGTAGAGTAATATTGAGTGAATGAATTAATTAACCAACATGTAGAGAAATATGAACAAACCTTAGGATCTTCGTGGTAGACGTGCCCGATGACCACGTTGTCTCCATTCTTGTAACTGCACCGCAAAACTATAGAATAGAGTTGCAGATGGTGTATCATAAATGGGATACCGACTTCACATTGCGTTTTTGGATGACATGCATGTCGTTGAGCACACACTTATGTCGCACATCAAATGAAGTATGCACACATCTTTAGTACCTGCCTACAATGTCCATAGATACAACCAACCAAACATCACAGAACAACTCGTCCTCGATCACCGAGTACCCCATCGTAATGCTTTAATATAGAAAACAATAAGAAGTTCAACAAAAAATATTGATGGAATTTGATTGAAGACCTGCTAGGCGTTCTGTCCTCCATGGATGTCATCGGTAGGCGACGGATGGTACTTGGCTGCGGAGGTTTACTTGGTGGATGAAGACATAGTCCAAGGAGTCGCAAGCACATTGGTTAGAGTTGCGGAGGTCCTGTGATGTCTAGGCGGTTGCCGGACGAGGAGGGTGCTGATACAAAGCAAGAGAAAGTGGAAGAAAAGTGGAACTGTACGGGGAGTTCAGTGGGTCGGGGATGTCGGTCTCCGACGTGGTGGTGGTTTGGAATCTCGTAAACCCCTTTGATTTGTGAGAAAATAGACGCACGAAGCGATCTTTTGATCGATGGGGTACCGTGTTGGATGGTAAAATGGGTTTGGACCGTTCGGTGATTTGAGGGTCCACATTGGATATGCCCTTATAAGGTTACTTTGACGATCTTTAATGAACTAGGCTAATGGTTGTGCTCTAGTTTTCTCATCAATTGGGCTAGTCCTTTATAAGAATCACCATGAGCTCCTCATGACGAGTTTTGGTATAAAATATTGTTGGTAGGCTAACCCTTCTTCAAGGATGCCTAATTAGTGTCCCTATGTGTATGATGTCCATTTATACTAAGCATGTTGGCGTTGAGAAGAGGAGTGGCTCTTTTAGGGATATATTTATTTGTTAAGGGGATGAAGAAAAAAAGAAATACCACATGCACGTTTGTGAGCTAGAAGACCAAGGGGGTCTAGGTGTCCTTAATCTGGACATCATGAATGGATCCCTTGTAGCTAAGTTGTTTTGGAAACTAGACTATGAAGAAGGATTGTGGCAATTTGTTATTCCGAATAAGTATGTTAAGAATGCATGGTGGTCTTGGTGCTATATGTAGACTCGGGGCGTGACAATTTTCATCTAGTCTCATGGTTGTGAACAGGGGTCGACCGAGAACAAAAATGTCTCATTCTTTATGTGCACATCATATATACAAGGGTGAATACCAAGTAATAATATATAATATTGAATAACACGTTCAATCAATAAAGAATGTTGATTGAATGGTACGACCAGGGAGTGAAACTTACTCGACATTGTGCCTTATTGTTGATGCAGATATTATCCAGATAGTTCTGAATTGCTAAGGGAAATGGGCAAATTGCAACAATTTATTCCCAATTGTAATATTTCTAAATTTTAAAAACCTAGCCATACAATTAGGAGAACATAAATTAAAAAAAATCGAGATACCTACATAAGGTTGAGACCTGAGAGAGATCGGCAATCAACAAGTGTGGAGTGTACTACCTTCATTTACCTCAAATTTTCAGCAATCTCCGAGATGGCAATGGTAGATGCGGGCGGTTAGTGATGCTTGAATGGACAACGTCGATTGTGCAGGCTTGTGACTAGCTAGACAACGGAGGGCGACGATGTGGTAGGATGAGGCGGAGAAGCCGAGCGGGCGAGCAACCGAACACGTGCATTTACACGGGATAGTCGATAGCTTCTAGCGAGGGTCATGCATCTCGTTGGTGCCGGTGCCCACAAAAAATCTAAACTATATATATAAGGTAAGCACATATTTTACCCGGTGTCCAGTGACACGGGGTGAACTAACATAGGTCAGTCCCTGATTATGAAGAGCAGTTTCTACTAGGACTATAGAAAACTAGTTGGGAATGGGGCACTACCAGGTTATGGGAGGATTGATGGATAGGTCATGGGCCTATGAAAGTAAGCAGCTACCCTCATTTGTATTACATGTGCTTTGATAATCATATTTTAGTAACCAATGTCTTCATTAGAGGTTTGATAGTATTAAGTTGAGAAGAACTCTATGAGGAGGATTCTTTGGAGCTCCAAAATAACATTAACGATCCTTATGATGATGTTGTTCTATTGGATAAAAAAGTTACTGTGAGAAGGATGATCAATGTTGATAGTGTATTTTTCATTAGATCTTTATAAAATTACTGATTACAAACTCTATTGGCTTCCCACACAATTTTTCGTGGAAGGTAAAGTTCTTGTCTAAGACGGAGGTTTTCCTCTAGCTGATGTTTAAGCCAATATTTTGATTAGGAATAATATGTCCATGAGAATGGCAGGGGGTAAACCATGTGTATTCCGTGGACACAATGAAAGAATTAAGCATATGTTTTTCACATGTTATATTGATATGGTAGTGTGAAGTTAGCTCAAATGTGCTTTCAAGTTGGTACCAATCCCTACCAATTTGCATGATCCATTTCACACTTGGATGCAATTCTTTAGTTAGAATGATAAGTTCATGGTCATAGTGTGATGCAGGGCAAAGCCCCAATTGTGCAAAATCTTCATAGTTAGTTGTATATGGAAAAGAGGAGGTACACAAGAACTAAAGGGAACATAATAAGGGGTAAATCACAAAAGAACAAGGTCTACAAGACACATGTGCTCTCCAAGAAAATCCAGGCAAGATACACATGGATCCATAATCGATAAGAGGATATAAGTACTAGGTAGTTGTTCTCAAACTCCAAGGCAAACTAAGATTTTGAGAGATAGATTTCCCAAATATCTTGGGGAGACGGAGACCTCGGTAATCCTTTGGCATTCTTCTTCACTTGGAGGTCTTGATTGCTAACTAGCACACGAAAGGCGCGGGTCCACGCCGCGCCCATGTATGACCTCACGCTTGGCTAAATTGTAGCTTAATTTGTTGACTGCTTGTGTTTACTTTATGTTGTTCAGTTTTATTAAGTTGGATGATAAGATTACGAACTGTCAAAACAATTATAATATGTTGGTTCAATTATATATCCTGGTGGCATACATACAAAGATAAATGGACGAGTACAACTGAAGTGAACAATGGACTAAAAGATTATACACTTTATAAAGTGAAAATAATTAGATTTTCTAGCTTGATAGGTGTCAGTGCATATTATCCTCGTGTGATTGCTCACTTTCACTTATCCACTTCGCTCATGTTGTCAAACGTCGAAAAGTATCATAGAAGCCAATAAATTGAATGTTATATATCATTCATTCCCTGTTCATAATGCAGCTTTAACAACACAATGAAGATGTGAATTCTCTCGGTATTAATTAGCATACTATTGATATATTTGATTGATTCCTCAGAAGCAAATAGAATTACCCGGTGTAGTAAGAAAGGGAAAATAAAGGCTTTCAATATACAAAACAAAATGCAAAAACAATTCACTAACCTCAACTAAAGAGGACATGCCAAGTATTTCTCATATTTCTGCATTCATTTGATGTAGTGATTAGGTAACATGGTAACAATTAGTAGAACATTATCTCATCCCTTAGGCCATGCATAGTAAAGCTACCAAGCGTCAAAGATGAACTCTTTGCACAAAAGAGGACACTATGTTCAAAAAATCAAGTCATCAACCTTTTTTTCATTTCAAGTTTTTGCATTCAGAAGATGAGATCATGAGCCTTTCATGCATTTGAACTATAACATATGGTCAAGTAGACCATACATTTACTACATTGTGTATGGCCTCAAATAGTCAAAACTTCTCTGGTTATATAAGGTTTGATTTGTTGTATGTCGGAATGAAATGGAGTTCACATACTCATGCTAATCTGACATATTCATCTCAATCCCTATTCAACCTTTTATGTGTTTCAAAAAAGCCAGCTATTACCAATCAAATGTGTAGATGCAAAGCCTTTGAATAGGTACACGAATTAATCAAATATAATTAACACCCAATTTTCCAAAACCACAAGCAATATTACCAAGGTTTGTTGATGAACATTCATTGGCGCAATATTTGACAACCTTTTTAAGATTATAAAATTATTATGTTAGCCAATCAGCCTTCGTATGCTAACTATAAACTATTACTACTCATTTCACAAGGGATAAGCATCAAATTCAAGATGTGTGCACACCTTCTCTCTTAGGAAAGGAGCGTATTGAAATGTGTATCCTACAAAATATTTTAAAAAATGCAGCCTCTAAAACTCACAAAACATTACTTACACTAGAACACATATGACATAGGTTCGTAGGTCACAACGACAAATAGGAGGAAGAAGTTACCAGAGTTGAAATCGGGGACACAAATGTCATGATGTAACGGAGGTGGTCGGCAGGGTGGAAGTGGTCGAGGCAAGGCACTCGAACCGGGAAGGCAGGGAGACAGTCGAAGTAAGGTTGGCGAGGAAGCCAAAGTTGGCGGGGTCAATGGAGGGATGCCAGGTACTGAAGGACGGTGAGGTTGTCAAGTTTCTGGTGCTGGTTACTATGACCAGTGGGGAGAAACACAGGTAGAGAGTGTGTCATGGTAAGGTCGGGTGTGAGGAGCTCATCCTAGGAAATCGATGCTGGTGGCCGCACAGGTTCCCATAGCCAACTAGGCTATGCACGGTTGAGTGAGCGATGTTGAGGATAAGTTGTGATCTTCTGCCATGGGGAAAGGAGGGGCGTCATTCCGTATACACGGGGGAGTAGACCCTTCTGATTCATATGGAGGGAGGATTTGGACCGGGAGGTAAAAAAGAGAAGAAGACGCGGTTGCGCTAGACTGGTGTGAGAGGATAAAGTGATAGGATGGGACCTGCGCAGGTTATCGAGTTCGCGAGAAACATCCAATCTACTCTAAGTGAGTGCAAAAATTATTGTGCAATAGTGCTACCTTGAAAACACACTAGTAGTGAGACATTATACACTCATTTATCGAGGAATTTTTGAAAAGCTATACGTGCTATTTTTTCTTAGTCCAAGCACACTATAAAATCGATAATAAACACTGTTAGAAAACCAAGAGTGAACTATAGAAAAATCAGACACATGTATCGCTCATAGAAGACCAAACGGATATATATTTTGTATTTACTAAAATATTTCCCTAATAATAAAGCAAATAGTGCTTCTAGTGGTCCGTCGTGCATATTTTTAGAAAACCCCCTATAGTTCCTTCAAATCCAAAAACATTTTGATTTTACAAACAGGATCGTGTGTTTTTTCTGTTCACCCCGCGATCTGCAGAACGGCAGGGACGGCTAGAGCTTGCAGTGAATGGATTATTGCGCAACGCGGCACGAGCTATGGGATTTGGAGGTGGGCGGCGAGGATGGGGGTCGCTTGTGACGATGACTAAGGCCGGAGCGCAACTTCCTGGGCGAATTCATGGCATCTGTGATCCTGTAAAAATGACGGGGAGATGGGGGAGAAAACTGGATAAAGGAGGGGAGACGAGGCGACGGCTTGCTGCAGCAGACGACAGTGGGATCAAGAGGTGCGGTAGGGCGGTGGAGGGTGCAGCCATGGCGGCGTTGTCCACGAGTGTCGTGGTTTTCTCGCGACTGATGTCCTCGTGAAAAGGACTTGGTGGTGAGGCCATTATCGCAGTGTGGCGACTTGAAGGGGTTGATTGGGAAGCGAGAGGTGGATTTACCTAGGTTCGACCCCTCTGATAGAGGTAAAAGCCTACGTCCTGCTTGGTGTTTGTATTTGTGGGATCTCGATTACAAGGGTGCGGAATCGCTAACCTAGCTCTCGAGAGTTTCTTACTTGATCTTTATAGCTTGGGGGTTCCCCTTTATATATAGGTAGAGGCTCCAACCTTACAACAGAGTCCGGGTTGAATAACACAAGTGTCCTGCTAGAAAACTACCTTATCTTTCCTCCCAAGTTAGAAAAGCTTATGGCACCTCTTGTCTTACGTGTCTTTGAGTCACCGTCTTCTCATGATGGGTCGTTTGGTGGCCGGTAAGCTAAGTCCTTTGGCCTATCTTCTCAGGTTGAACTTTCAGCTTGACCTGCCTCCATAGGGCACGTTAAATCTTGGGGTTATATCCCCGATATTAGGCCCCAGACTGACTTGAACTTGTTCACGTCAAGCTATTTTCAAGAGCCGAATGTGCCGGTGACAAATTGAAAGGACATGGATGTCGCCTAGAGGGGGGTTGAATAGGCGCTTTAAAATAATCATGGTTTATGCTTGAATAAATACATAATAAAACTAACATTTAATTTGTCAAGCACAAAACCTAAAACAACTAGGCTCACCTATGTGCACCAACAACTTATGCTAAGCAAGATAAACAACTAAGTGATAGCAAGATATATAACAAGAAACAATATGGCTATCACAAAGTAAAGTGCATAAGTAAAGGGCTCGGGTAAGAGATAACCAAGGCACGAGAAGACAACGATGTATCCTGAAGTTCACACCCTTGCGGATGTTAATCTCTGTTTGGAGCGGTGTGGAGGCACAATGCTCCCCAAGATGCCACTAAGGCCACCATAATCTCCTCACACCCTCGCATAATGCAAGATGTCGTGATTCTACTAAGGGACCCTTGAGGGTCGTCACCAAATGCATACAAACAAGGTTGGAGCAATCTCCGCAACTTAATTGGAGGCTCCCAACAACACCACGAAGCTTCACCACAATGGCGTATGGCTTCGAGGTAACCTCAAATTCTCGGGGCAATCTCCACAACCTAATTGGGGACCCCGAAGCTTGCTCGGAGCTTTACACCACAATGATTGAGCTCGAAGGAACAACAAAGCTTCTAGGACGCCAAAACATCCATGAAGAACAATCTCTAGGGTACCAAGTACCCAAGGGTAATAAGCTTCTCACACTTTATCACTTCCATGTATTTTCGTGGAGAACTCAAATTGATGCAACCAGTGCAATGGCAAGAACACACGAAGTGGTCAAGTCCCTCACACTCAAATCCCTCCACAACAACAAAAGCTATGGAGGAATATGAGAGGAAGAACACAAAGCTCACAAAGAACTCCATGATCAAGATCCAAGGGGTTCCCCTCACATAGAGGAGAAAATGATTGGTGGAAATGTGGATCAAGATCTCCTCTCCATTTTCCCTCAAGAACTAGCAAGCATCATTGGAGGGACTGAGAGTTAGCAAGCTCTAAGAGGGTCAACAATGGGGGGAAAATACGAGGTGGAAGGATGGGGAAGAAGACCCCCTTAAATAGTCCCCCACAAATCTAACAGTTACACCCGTTTTTACACGGAAGCGGTTCAACCGGTTGCCAAGGAATTACAACCGGGTTGCATATTTTAGCGGTGCAACTGCCCAACTACCGCCAACAACCGGGCCACAACAGAAGGTTGGCCAGTGGTTCCACTCACCATAGCTATTGGGCACGGCTAAGTCCCAAGCGGTACAACTGCCAGGGACACCGATTGTACCAGCTATACTTAATATAGCGGTACAACCGGGCCACCACCGCCAAACCACTGCAGTACAACAGAAGAGTGGTCGGTTGTGTACTGGTGCTGGGCCCATTCAACCGCCCAGGGTGTAGGCAGTGGTACAACCGCTAGAAGAAAACAAGAAATACTAGAACTACCATAACTTCTGCAAATGAGCTCCAAATTGAGCAAACTCAAGCTTGTTGCCATAACTTCTGCAAGAACATGCAGTTATAAAAATGCCAATGATACATAGATGTGAGACCTCTATGAATGGAGAACCGGCAAAAACTCCAACATCAAAAACATCATTGAAGATGCACATGAACTCCGTTTTCGATAAACTCGAGCTTGTCATAAAGATGACCATAAGCTTTAAAACTCACAAAGAGAACCAACAAACAAGAACCAAGAAAGATGATGCAAGGATGCAAATGGTTTGAGCTCTCAATGAACGATACCTTATCAAGCTACTCACTTGAGAGCCCCCTTTAACAGTACGACAATCTATCCTAAAATAGAAAAACCTACCAAGGGCAAACCTATACCTTGCACATAGTCCACTTGATCTAGATTATGACGATCTTGACTTTCTCAATATGGACCGCCTTTCTTGATTGCGCTGGCTCGATGAAGACTTGTAAATTGCTCCCTCATACTCCACTATGGGTGAGCCACTCTTCAGCACATCTTCACAAGTTCATTGCCACCACAATAGAAGGCAAGCTTCAAGCATGATATTTTCGTGATGCTCCACTTGAACTTGCACACCGCAATCTTGATGATGATCACCACTCGATGTCATCCTTGATGGGTTGAATTAGATCTTCCTCTTGATGCAAACCCATGGAAACACACCTAAGCCCACATAGAACTCTCACGAAGGCCATGGGTTAGTGCACAAAAGTGTTATGGACAATACTTACCATACCATGGGATCACTTGATCCCTCTTGGTGCATCTTATATGCTTTGTGTGTTGATCAACTTGATTTACCATTTAACTTAGTCTTGATCAACCATGTGTCTTTATGACCATTCTTTGGATAATACCTTGAATTCCACCTTGGTCATCGTATGAACTCCTTGAAACCAACAGATGGACTTCAAGAAGTGCATATGGACAAATCCTACAAATATAACTTAAGGCAACCATTAGTCCATAGGGATTGTCATCAATTACCAAAACCACATATGGAGAAATATGCTCTAACACAAATGCTGGGTCATTGTCTCTTTCTTAGGGACTTGTCATCCTTTTAGTTTGTATCGTCGTGACGTCACCAGGCCGACTGTTGTCGTATTTAAGTCACCATAACTGGTCCTACATGCATCCTTATCCCGAAAACCGAGGCGTCATTGTAACGTCTAAGATGCGGCACTTTCCTTATTTTGGGGCGAGGCCTCAAAAGGGGAAAGAGTCACATATAAGCATTCGGCAAGCAGGATAAACATTGCAATACATAATAGATGGAAGAGTAATAAGATTTGCCTTACACTCGCCACAAGCTAATTTACAGATTCACACAATCATTCATTATTCAAATAGAAAATAGGGTCCGACTACTGATAAGATAAACGACAAAAGCTAATGCTATCCCACCTTGCTAGGCCCACGATCACGACCAAGTGCCTCTAGTCCTCGGGGTGCGTCACGTACATCCGGTCACTGTCCTCGTTAAACTCCCACTTCAATTGGTTATCCTCCAATGCATCTGTGTCTGCGATACTTGTACCTGTAGGTGGTTGTAGTAATCCATGAGCCACAAGGACTTAGCAATCCGATGACCAAGGCATCGAATCTAACTAAGTTGTTGGGTATGGATGGGGTATGTGTTTGAGTTTGCAGCACCACTAAGCATTTATGGTGGCTAACTTACGAAGTACAAGATGTAATTTGGTGGTCTACGCATGACGGTCGCAACTATGAATGATCACTAAGTGATCCTGAACACCTACTTACGTCATTCATAACCCCACCGTGTTCTCGATCAGAGAAGGAACTCTGGAGGAAACAATCATGGTTACACAAACAGTTGGCAGTTTTAGTTAAGTTATCTTCAAGTTATCTAGAACCGGATGTTAACAAAGTTTTCATGTTTGCCACATTACCGCGGGCACGACTTTCCTAAAGATTTAAACATGTAGGGGTGATCCAACTAATCCATCACAAATTACCACATGCCGCATAGAAATCCTCGATCACAAAACTCGCGATCTCGTCGGATTCCTTAGTAGAAAACCTTAACTCTGAGAAGACCCAAAGTCTCACCGGAATCCCAATGCACCAGGTGTATCGTTAAGGTAAGACAAGTCCAGCAAGACCACCGACGTGTCGACGAACCCGATAGGAGCCGCGTATCTCGTTCTCAGGACACGACGAATGAACGATGGTTACCAGGCCAAAACACCGAGTTTCCCCGGGGAGCGTTAATAAGTTGTTGTGGGTTGGACCAACACTCATGAGGAGCACTGGCCCGGGTTGCTTATTAAATTTCCTCGGGGTAGCTATTCCCTATGCTTTTAATTATTACGTGATTAGAAAATTAACACCAAAGTTGGGTCTTGCCAAACAAGCCTTAACACTAAATGATTTACCAAGGGGTCCCCATAACAACCCCGAACGTGTTAGGAGCGCTCAGTTATGGAATTAAACACTCGTAGCCGAAACTAAAATGGAAAAAGAGGAACAAATAAGCTAGCAAAAGACCAGGCCTTCCGCCTCTTACCAAGTATATAGGCGCAACAATTAGATAACATTAAAGTAAGATGATAATCAAATTTCCCATGTTATCAGATGGACCAGCTTGCACCTACAACTAGCAACGCTATAAGAGGGTTGAGCAGGCACTAACTTCGTCAAATAATATTTGCTAGGAGGTGAAGGTTAGAGGTTTCATGGCAATGTTTGGAGGCTGATAACCCACAAGTATAGGGGATCGCAATAGTTTTCGAGGGTAGAGTATTCAACCCAAATTTGTTGATTCGACACAAGGGGAAGCCAAAGAATATTCTCAAGTATTAGCAGTTGAGTTGTCAATTCAACCACACCTGAAAGACTTAGTATCTGCAGCAAAGTATCAGTAGCAAAGTAGTGTGATAGCAACAGTAGCAACAGAGTAACAGTAGAAGCAGTGACAGAAGTAGCGGCAAAGTAACATAGCAAGGACCAGTAGGAAAGACTCGTAGGCATTGGATCGGTGATGGATAATTATGCCGGATGATATTCATCATGCAACAGTTATAACACGGAGAGATATGTAACTAGCTCTACTTCGTCAATCTAATGTAGGCATGTATTCCGTATGTAGTCATACGTCCTTAGGGAAAAGAACTTGCATGACATCTATTGTCCATCCCTCCCATGGCAGCGGGGTCCTAATGGAAACTACGGGATATTAAGGTTCTCCTTTTAATAGAGAATTGGAACAAAGCATTATCACTTAGTGAATACATGAACTCCTCATACTATGGTCATCTCCGGGAGTGGTTCCGGCTATAGTCACTCCGGGGTTGCCGGGTCATAACACATAGTAGGTGACTACAACTTGCAAGATAGGATCAAGAACACACATATATTGATGACAACATAATAGGTTCAGATCTGAAATCATGGCACTCGGGCCCTAGTGACAAGCATTAAGCATGGCAAAGTAGTAGTAACATCAATCTCAGAACATAGTGGATACTAGGGATCAATCCCCATCAAAACTAACTCGATTACATGATAGATCTCATCCAACCCATCACTGTCCAGCAAGCATACGATGAGATTACTCACAAACGATGAAGAGCATCATGGAATTGGCGATGAAGGTTGGTGATGACAATGGCGACGATCTCCCCTCTCCGGAGCCCAGAACGGACTCCAGATCTGCCCTCTAGAGGAAGAACAGGTGGTGGCGGCGCCTCTGTATCGTAAAATGCAATGAACTCTCCACCTTGATTTTTTTCGGACGAAAGGGACTAAATAGAGCTGGAATTGGAGGCGGTGGAGCTCCGTGGGCCCGACAAGCGTGCTAGGCGCGACCATGGGGGGCCACGCCTGGTGGGCTTGTGGGCTCCTCGCTCCACTCCTCCGCTTGGTTCTTGTGCCAGTATTTTTTATATATTCCACAAAAAATCCTCGTAAATTTCCAGGTCATTCCGAGAACTTTTATTTCTGCGCAAAAACAACACCATGGCAATTCTGCTAAAGAGAGCGTTAGTCCGGGTTAGTTCCATTCAAATCATGCAAATTAGAGTCCAAAACAAGGGCAAAAGAGTTTGGAAAAGTAGATACGTTGGAGACATATCAACTCCCCCAAGCTTAAAGCCTTGCTTGTCCTCAAGCAATTCAGTTGACAAACTGAAAGAGACAAAAGAAAAACTTTTACGAACTCTGTTTGATCTTGTTGTTGCAATTATGTCTAACTCATGTTCAGAATTTCAGCAAGATCATAAGCAAACCACATAAGCAATGACATTTAGGTCTCAAGAGGAACTCATATCAATGGCCTAATCAACTAGCGAGCA
The DNA here is from genome assembly GCF_904849725.1 of Hordeum vulgare subsp. vulgare. Taxonomy (NCBI): domain Eukaryota; kingdom Viridiplantae; phylum Streptophyta; class Magnoliopsida; order Poales; family Poaceae; genus Hordeum; species Hordeum vulgare. The sequence continues at coordinate 85,982,612 of NC_058520.1, forward strand.
ATAATAACGAGTTTCAAATGTCAACACTTCAATCAAAACAATCATGAAGCAATATGAACATGTGGTATCTCGCTAGCTCTTTCTGAGACCGCAAAACATAAATGCAGAGCACCTTCAAAGACCAAGTGCTGACTGAACATTGTAATTCATGGTAAAGAAGATCTAATTACAGTCATACTCAATAACAATTAAAAGCAAAGCATAGAAATGACAGAGGTGCTCTCTAATTGGTGCTTTTGTAAGAAGAGGATGACTCAACAGAAACATAAATAGATAGACCATTCGCAGAGGGAAGCATTGATTTGCGGAGGTGCCAGAGCTCAAGCTTTGAAGACAGAGATAAATAATTTTGGGTCGCATGCTTTCATTGTCAACGCAATGACCAAGAGTTTTCACCATCTTCCATGCTACACATACTATAGGCGGTTCCCAAATAGAAAAGTAAAGTTTTGACTCCCCCACCATCGATCAATCACACTCCACGACTAGTCGAATACTCGGGTGCCGTCCATACCAACATCAATCCAGGGGGAGTTTTGTTTGCAATTATCTTTTCGATTTGAGCATGGAATTGGGCATTCCAATTACTAGCCCCTTTCTCGTGAGGGATAGTGAATAAACACGTATCGAGGATAACATGCCTAGCATGGAAGATACTGATCGCCCCTTGTCACCACATGAGCGGTTCGGGCATGCAAAACAGATTATTTCTTGAAGGTTTAGGGAGTGGCACATGCAAATTTACTTGGAACGGCAGGTAGATACCGCATATAGGTAGGCATGTGATACGTCTCAAACGTATCTATAACTTTTGATGGTTTCATGCTGTTATCTTGTCATCTTTGGATGTTTTATGTACCTTTTATATCTTTTTTGGGACTAAATTATTAATTCAGTGCCAAGTGCCAGTTGCTGTTTTTTCTGTGATTTTGGCTCTTTTCAGATCTGATTTTGGAACGGAGTCCAAACGGAATAAAATCCCCGAATTTTTTTTCCCCGAACATAAGAAGATCAGGGGGCTTGAGGGCCAAGGCAGGAGAGCTACAGGGGTCCCACAAGCCCTGTAGCCGCCACCGGGGGGGGGGGGAGGCTAGCAGGCTTGTGGCCTCCCTGGCGCCCCCCTGACCTAGCTCCTTCACCTATATATTGTTGGAATTATGCCCTAGAGGCAATAATAAATATAGTTATTATTATAATTCCTGTATCAAGATAATTGTTTATTATCCATGCTATAATTGTATTGAATGAAGACTTATATACATGTGTGGATACATAGACAAAACACTATCCCTAGCAAGCCTCTAGTTGGCTAGCCAGTTGATCAATGATAGTCAGTTTCTTCTGATTATGAACAAGGTGTTGTTGCTTGATAACTGGATCACGTCATTAGGAGAATCACGTGATGGACTAGACCCAAACTAATAGACGTAGCATGTTGATCGTGTCATTTTATTGCTACTGTTTTTTGCGTGTCAAGTATTTGTTGCTATGACCATGAGATCATATAACTCACTAACACCGGAGGAATACTTTGTGTGTATCAAACGTCGCAACATAACTGGGTGACTATAAAGATGCTCTACAGGTATCTCCGAAGGTGTTCGTTGAGTTAGTATGGATCGAGACTGGGATTTGTCACTCCGTGTGACGGAGAGGTATCTCGGGGCCCACTCGGTAATACAACATCACACACAAGACTTGCAAGCAATGTGACTTAGTGTAAGTTGCGGGATCTTGTATTACGGAACTAGTAAAGAGACTTGCCGGTAAACGAGATTGAAATAGGTATACGGATACTGACGATCGAATCTCGGGCAAGTAACATACCGAAGGACAAAGGGAATGACATACGGGATTATATGAATCCTTGGCACTGAGGTTCAAACGATAAGATCTTCGTAGAATATGTAGGATCCAATATGGGCATCCAGGTCCCGCTATTGGATATTGACCGAGGAGTCTCTCGGGTCATGTCTACATAGTTCTCGAACCCGCAGGGTCTGCACACTTAAGGTTCGACGTTGTTTTATGCGTATTTGAGTTATATGGTTGGTTGCTGAATGTTGTTCGGAGTCCCGGATGAGATCACGGACGTCACGAGGGTTTCCGGAATGGTCCGGAAACAAAGATTGATATATAGGATGACCTCATTTGGTTACCGGAAGGTTTTCGGAGTTACCGGGAATGTACAGGGAATGACGAATGGGTTCCGGGAGTTCACTGGGGGGGGGGGCAACCCACCCCGGGGAAGCCCATAGGACTTGGGGGTGGCACACTAGCCCTTAGTGGGCTGGTGGGACAGCCCAAAAGAGCCCTATGCGCATTGGAAGAAAAATCAAAGAGAAAAGAAAAAAAAGGAGGAGGTGGGAAAGGGAAGAAGGACTCCACTTTCCAAACCAAGTAGGACTCGGTTTGGGGGGGAGACCTTCCCCCTTGGCTCGGTCGAAGCCCTTAGGGATCCTTGGACCCCAAGGCAAGGCTCCCCCTCTTCCTCCAATATATAGTGGGGTTTTAGGGCTGATTTGAGACAACTTTGCCACGGCAGCCCGACCACATATCTCCACGGTTTTACCTCTAGATCGCGTTTCTGCGGAGCTCGGGCGGAGCCCTGCTGAGACGAGATCATCACCAACCTCCGGAGCACCATCATGCTGCCGGAGAACTCTTCTACCTCTCCGTCTCTCTTGCTGGATCAAGAAGGCCGAGATCATCGTCGAGCTGTACGTGTGCTGAACACGGAGGTGCCGTCCGTTCGGCACTAGATCGTGGGATTGATCGCGGGATAATTCGCGGGGTGGATCGAGGGACGTGAGGACGTTCCACTACATCAACCGCGTTCACTAACGCTTCTGCTGTACGGTCTACAAGGGTACGTAGATCACACATCCCCTCTCGTAGATGGACATCACCATGATAGGTCTTCGTGCGCGTAGGAAATTTTTTGTTTCCCATGCAATGTTCTCCAACATATATTCCTTAAAATAGAGAAAAAATAGGGGAATCCATGAAAACACTTTCCTGCAGCCGCAAGCTTCCGTTTCCGCGAGATCTCATCTGGAGACCCTTCCCGGTGCCCTGCCGGAGGGGACTTTTGAGTTGGAGGGCTTCTACATCAACATCATCACCCCTCCAATGACTCGTGAGTAGTTCACTTCAGATCTACGGGTGTGTAGTTAGTAGCTAGATGGCTTCTTCTCTCTCTTGGATCTTCAATACAATGTTCTCCATGATCTTCATGGAGATCTATCCGATGTAATCCTCTTTGGCGGTGTGTTTGTCGAGATCCGATGAATTGTGGATTTGTGATCAGATTATCTATGATATATATTTGAGTCTTTGTTGATTTTTTATATGGATGATTTGATATCCTTGTAAGTCTCTTCGAGTCTTGGGTTTTGTTTGGCCAACTATTTCTATGATTCTTGCAACGGGAGAAGTGCTTGGTTTTGGGTTCATACCGTGTGGTGACCTTTCCCAGTGACAGAAAGGGCAGCCAGGCACACATCATGTTGTTGCCATCAAGGGTAAAAATATGGGCTTTTTCGTAGATATGAGATTGTCCATCTACATCATGTCATCTTGCTTAAGGCGTTACTCTGTTCTTTTGAACTTAATACACTAGATGCATGCTCGATAGCGGTCGACGTGTGGAGTAATAGTAGTCGATGCAGAAAGTATCGGTCTACTTGTTTTGGACGTGATGCCTATATATATAATCATTGCCGTAGATGACGTCATGACTTTGCGCGGTTCTATCAATTGCTCGACAGTAATTTGTTCACCCACCGTCTACTTGCTTTCATGAGAGAAGCCACTAGTGAACACTACGGCCCCCGGGTCTATTCACACCTATCGTTTCCACTTTTGCTTTTACTTTCCTTTGTTACTTTGTTGCTTTCAGTTCTCATTTGGCAAACAATCTATAAGGGATTGACAACCCCTTCATAGTGTTGGGAGCAAGCTTTTTTGTATTTGTGCAGGTACTTGTGATACTCCTTCACTGGATCGATACCTTGGTTCTCAAAACTGAGGGAAATACTTACCGCCGTTGTGCTACATCACCCTTTCCGCTTCGAGGGAACACCAACGCAAGGCTCCAAGGCCACGGGGGAATCCTTTGCATATTTGCCTAGGAAGTCCCTAAAGGCGTAGCCGTAGCAGAAGGATTCCTGGTGCCATTGCTGAGGAGTATCAAGACAAGAATAGTCTCCCATCAGCACGTGTTTCTGGCACCGTTGGAAGGTCTTTTGTTGCACTAGCAGAATTATTTCTGGCGCCATTGCCGGGGAAGGAGAGATCTATCCAAGTAGGTCTCACAAACTCATCTCTTGCATTTACTTTTTTGTCAGTTGCCTCTCATTTTCCTCTCCCCCACTCCACATTTTCCGTTTTCATTTTCCTTTCTCCTTTGCCGTTTTCTTTTGCCTTTTGCCTTTTTGATGTCTTCCTTTGCCGTTCTCTTTTGCCCATTTCACTCGCTTTCTTCCTGCTCGTTCTTGTGTGGGATAGTCCATCAATGGATAGACCCACTACTCCAAACGATACCCCTGAGAACGAAGTTCTCAATTTTAGGTAGAGTGAGGAAGAAAATTTAAAGGATGTTTGGTACAGGATTTGCAATGCTCAAAGTAGATCCACTCGTAAGCAATCCACTACCGTCCTTCCTCGCAGTTTTTATGTTGGAATCTCTCCTTGGAATAGGTATATTCTTGATACCATCGTAGGCGGGAATTTTTTGGGGAGCCATACTGTTGACTCCTATGGAGCTATCATGAATTTGGTATGCTCACCCCCGCTCATGGTAAGGGAACTACCTTAACCTCGGAACACGTGATGCAAAGACTTGACGCTATTGAAAACAGAATTGCCACAGTTGAACTTATTGAGGGTTTGGATAGAAAGATCCACAATCAAATTACTCAGTACGGATCCAAAGTGGGAAATTTTTTGAAAAATTTAAGGGAGAAGGAACTTATAGTTAATGATTCTTCTAGAATTGGCAAACTAGAAGATGTCATAACCAACTTGGGTTCCGCTTTTGCCGCTGTGCAAAATACTCCAAATCGCACTCTCAAAAAGACTGTCAAGTCTGTTTTTGTTCCTAAAGCTAGTGGTGAGTCATCAAATAAAGATGAAGATCTTAAGATGATAAATGTTCACACTACTTATGGTTTGAGCACCAAACATGACTATACGTGATTCCATCACTTTTTGCCTAGCTAAGGGCGTTAAACAAAAGCACTTGTTGGGAGGCAACCCAACGAATCTATCCTTTTTCTTTCTGTTTTGTGTTTTCCACACTTTCATAATTCTGTTATGATTGTGTTTTTTGTGTTTCTTTTTGCGTTTGTGCCAAGCAAAACCGTTATGATTAGTCTTGGGGATGATCGTTTGGTCATGCTGGAAAAGACCGAAACTTTCTGCTCACGAAAAGAATTTTCATTTTTTCTGTAAGACATTTTGAGTTGATTCTTTTTTATGCTGATTTCCACGCAAAATCAACTAGCTCAAAAGATATAAGTGAAGCACCTGTGAGATGAATTGTCTACCAAAGGATATAAGTGAAGCTCGACAAAATCACGTTGAGTGCATGTCTCTCTCTCTAGGTGTGCAGAAATCAGCATAAAAAAGAATCAACTCAAAATCTCTTACAGAAAAAAAATGAAAATTCTTTTCGTGAGCAGAAAGTTTCTGTCTTTTCCAGCATGACCAAACGATCATCCCCAAGACTAATCATAACGGTTTTGCTTGGCACAAACGCAAAAAGAAACACAAAAAATACAATCATAACAGAATTATGAAAGTGTGGAAAACACAAAACAGAAATAAAAATGATAGATTCGTTGGGTTGCCTCCCAATAAGCGCTATCGTTTAACGCCCTTAGCTAGGCATTGATTTCAATGATGCTCACATAAAAGGTAAGGATTGAAACACAATGAGAGCCTCATGTAGCAAATGGCTAGCACATTTAAGTCTAACCCACTTCCTATGCATAGGGACTTCGTGATCAAACAATTTATTGGAGCAAGAATCAACTAGCATAGGAAGGCAAAATAAGCATAGCTTCAAAAATTTCAACATATGGAGAGGAAGCTTGATACTATTGCAATAAGTAGAAGCATATGATCCTCTCTCATAGTAATTGCCAGTAGCATCATGAATGAATTCAACAATATAACCAGCACATAAAGCTTTCTTTTCATGATCTACAAGCATAGAAATTTTACTACTCTCCACATAAGGAAATCTATTCTCAAGAATAGTAGTGGGAGTCTCGTAAAAGACTTGAGCACTACAAATTGTGTCCACAATGAAAAAGCAACGTTTAGCAAAGGGGTTTCCGAAAGTATGACAAGATTTATCATCCCTCTTCTTCAAAGCATAAGTATCCTCACAATAATCATCATAGATAGTGGGCATGCTTTCATCAAAATGATTTTGATCATTCAAAGTGGAAGAACTAAAAAGATCAACATTATCAAATATAGCATCCCCAAGCTTGTGGCTTTGCATATCATTAGCATCATGGGTATTCAAAGAATTCATGCTAAGGACATTGCAATCATGCTCATCATTCACATATTCTATGCCAAGCATTCTATCTAATTCTTCTTTCAGCACATGAGCACGATTTTCCTTCCCATCATGCTCACGAAAGACATTGAAAAGATGGAGCATATGAGGCATCCTCAATTCAATTTTTTTGTAGTTTTCTAGCAGAAGAATAAGAAACAAAAAAGATTCGATTGCAAGATCTAAAGATATACCTTCAAGCGCTAACCTCCCCGGCAACGGTGCCAGAAAAGAGCTTGATGTCTACTACGCAACCTTCTCCTTGTAGACGTTGTTGGGCCTCCAAGTGCACAGGGTTGTAGGACAGTAGCAATTTTCCCTCAAGTGGGTGACCTAAGGTTTATCAATCCGCGGGAGGCGTAGGAGGAAGATGGTCTCTCTCAAGCAACCCTGCAACCAAATGACAAAGAATCTCTTGTGTCCCCAACAGACCTAATACAATGGTAAGTTGTATAGGTGCACTAGTTCGGCGAAGAGATGGTGATACAAGTGCAATATCGATGGTAGATATAGGTTTTTGTAATCTGAAATTACAAAAACAGCAAGGTAACAAATGGTAAAAGTGAGCACGAACGGTATTGCAATGCGTGGAAACAAGGCCTAGGGTTCATACTTTCACTAGTGAAGTTCTATCAACAATGATAACATAATTGGATCATATAACTAGCCCTCAACATGCAACAAAGAGTCACTCCAAAGTCACTAATAGAGGGAAACAAACGAAGAGATTATTGTCGGGTAAGAAACCACCACAAAGTTATTCTTTCTGATTGATCTATTCAAGAGTCCGTAGTAAATAACACGAAGCTATTATTTCTGTTCGATCCATCATAGAGTTCGTACTAGAATAACACCTTAAGATACATATCAACCAAGACCCTAATGTCACCTAGATACTCCATTGTCACCTCAAGTATCCGTGGGCATGATTATACGATATGCATCACATAATCTCAGAATCATCTATTCGACCAACACATAGAACTTCGAAGAGTGCCCCAAAGTTTCTATCGGAGAGTCAAAACGTGTGCCAACCCCTATGCATAGGTTCCCAATGTCACGAACCCGCAAGTTGATCACCAAAACATACATCGAGTACTCACATGAATCAAACGTGTGCCAACCCATATGCATAGGTTCCGAATGTCACAAACCCACAAGTTGATCACAGCAGATAGACACGTGCAAGACATACATCAAGTGTTCTCAAAGACTCAATGCGATAAGATAACTCCAAAGGGGAAACTCAATTCATTACAAGAGGGAGAGGGGGAAGAACATCATAAGATCCAACTATAGTAGCAAAGCCCATGGTACATCGAGATCAAGACATCTCAAGAACACGAGAGAGAGAGATCAAACACATAGCTACTGGTACATACCCTCAGCCCCGAGGGAGAACTACTCCCTCCTCGTCATGGAGATCGCCGGGATGATGAAGATGGCCATCGGAGATGGATTCCCCCTCCGGCAGGGTGCTGGAACGGGCTCCAGATTGGTTTTTGGTGGCTACAGAGGCTTGCGGCGGTGGAACTCCCGATCTAGGTTTCTTTTTGGGGGTTTCTTAATTTATAGGAATTTATGGCGGTGGAATTACGTCGGTTGGGCCCACGAGGAGGTCACAAGCCTGCCATGCGCCATCTAGGGGGTGGTGGCAGCGTCAGGGCTTGTGACTCCCTCGTGGATCTTCTGGCCTTCTTCCAAAGCTTCAAGGGTCTCTTTTGGTCCAAAAAAATCATCGTAAAGTTTCATTCCATTTGGACTCCGTCTGAAAATGGGCCAAAAACACGAAAAAAACATAAACTGGCACTTGGCACTGAGTTAATAGGTTAGTCCCAAAAAGATATAAAATAGCATATTCATGCATATAAAACATCCAAAGTTGACAAGATAATAGCATGGAACCATAAAAAATTATAGATACGTTGGAGACGTATTAGCATCCCCAAGCTTAACTCCTGCTCATCCTCGAGTAGGGAAGTGATAAAGAATGAATTTTTGATGTTGCATGCTACCTAGCATAGTTGTCCTTTGTAACTTCTATCACGTGACATGAATGTTCAGATCCGTTAGATTCAAAACAATAGTTTGCTATTGATGTGGAGACAATAATACTTCCAGCAAACTAGCAAGGTAATCATGAACTTTCAAAATAACAAGGCCAAAAGAAAGTTATCCCTACAAAATCATATAGTCTGGCTATGCTCTATCATCCTTGCACAATGAATTTAAATCATGCACAACCTCGGTATTGGCCAAGTAGTTATTTTCACACCTTTACTTTCTCAAACTTTTTCGACTCTCACGCAATACATGAGCGTGAGCCATGGTTTTAGCACTATAAGTGGTGTGGAGTGTCGTGGAGGTTGCAAGGCAAACAAGGAGAAGATGGTCACATTGACTAGGCATATCAATGAGCTATGGAGATGCTCATCAATAGATATCAACGTGAATGAGTAGGGATTGCCATACAAATGATGCACTAGAGCTAGGAGTATGTGAAAGCTCTTAAAGAAAACTAGTGGGTGTGCATCCAACTTGCTTGCTCACGAAGACCTAAGGCAATTTTGAGGAAGCCCATCATAGGAATATACAAGCCAATTTATATAATGAAAATTTCCCACTAGCTATATGGTGGTGAAAAAACGAGAGACTCTCAATCATGAAGATCATGGTGCTTAATATGCACAAGTGTGGAAAGGTGGTAGCATTGTCCCTTCTCTCTTTTTCTCTGATATATTTTTTTGGTGGGCTCTTTGGCCTATTTTTTATTTTATTTTTATTATGGTGGGCATCTTTTGCCTCTTTTATTTCCTCAAATGGGACAATGCTCCATAAATGATGATCATCACACTTTCAACTCAAAACTTAGAGCAACGATGACTCTATATGGAATGCCTTCGGTAGTGTACCGTGACAATGATCTAGCATGGCATAGACATTAATGGAAACATCATGCTAGCTATCCTACGATCATGCAATGGCAATGTAGACGTGGTGGCACATGTCATGGTGGTAGTTGCATGGCAATATATCTCGGAATGACTTTAAAAAAGCCATAGTAGGTAGGTATGGTGGCTCTTTTGAGGGAGGCTAATGGTGGGTTTTGTGCACCGGCGAAAGTTGCACGTCACTAAGAAGATAGTGATGGTGGAAGGTGAAAGTGCATCTAAACCATGGACTCAACATTAGTCATGAAGAACTCATATACTTGTTGCAAAAGTTTTATTAGTAATCGAAACAAAGCATTCAACGCATACTCCTTGGGGAAGGGTTGGTAGGTATAAACCATCGCGCGATCCCGACCGCCACAAAAAGGATGACAATCAAAAGACTAATCATGCTCAGACTTCATCACATAGCGGTTCACCATACGTGCATCCTACGGGAATCACTAACTTCAACACAAGTATTTCTAGATCCACAACACCTTACTAGCATAACTTCAATATTACCACAACCATATCTCAAAACTAATTGAGAGGAATCAAACTTCTCTAACTATTCAATGGACATGAAGGTGGAAGTTTTCGTATCCCTTTGGATAACTAACCCTTTTGAGACTACTTTTAAAGCATAGATAAACTACCAAGACACGCACCGCTGTGCTCTAAAAGATATAAGTGAAGCACATAGAGCAAAAGTATCTAGCTCAAAAGATATAAGTGAAGCACATGTGAGCTGAATTGTCTACCAGAGGATATAAGTGAAGCTCGACAAAATCACGATGAGTTCATGTCTCTCTATCTAGGTGTGCAGCAAGGATGATTGTGATACAACAAAACTAAAAGACTCCTACGATACAAGACGCTCCAAGCAAAAACACATAACATGTGGTGAATAAAAATATAGCCCCAAGTAACGTTACCGATGGATTGAAGACGAAAGAGGGGAGGCCTTCCCGGGGCATCCCCAAGCTTAGGCTTTGACGGCATCCTTGAATATCTTGGGGTGCCTTGGGAATCCCCAAGATTGAGCTCTTGCAACTCTTTATCTCTTTGTCCATAAGAACTTCACCCAAAACATGAAAACTTCACAACACGAAACTTAAACAGAAACTCGTGATAACATTAGTATGAGAAAGAAAACCACCACTTCCTTAGGTAATGTAGAAAACTTAAATTCTACTTATGATGATGTTGGGGTACTATATTTTGAATCTTCAATGGCTAATACCCCCCGATACTATCCATAGTTTCATCAAAATAAGAAACCAAAACAACAAAAACAGAATCTGTTAACAGCAGACCAGTCTGTAGCAATCTGTTTATTTCGTATACCTCTGGTACTTCAAAAATTCTGAAACCTTACGACAGTCTGAAGAATTTGCGTAGAAATCAGCATAAAAAAGAATCAACTCAAAATATCTTACAGAAAAAATGAAAATTCTTTTCGTGAGCAGAAAGTTTCGGTCTTTTCCAGCATGACCAAACGATCATCCCCAAGACTAATCATAACGGTTTCGCTTGGCACAAACGCAAAAAGAAACACAAAAACACAATCATAACAGAATTATGAAAGTGTGGAAAACACAAAACAGAAATAAAAAGGATAGATTCGTTGGGTTGCCTCCCAACAAGCGCTATCGTTTAACGCCCTTAGCTAGGCATTGATTTCAATGATGCTCACATAAAAGGTAAGGATTGAAACACAATGAGAGCATCATGTAGCAAATGGCTAGCACATTTATGTCTAACCCACTTCCTATGCATAGGGATTTTGTGATCAAACAATTTATTGGAACAAGAATCAACAAGCATAGGAAGGCAAAATAAACATAGCTTCAAAAATTTCAACATATGGAGAGGAAGCTTGATACTATTGCAATAAGTAGAAGCATATGATCCTCTCTCATAGTAATTGTCAGTAGCATCATGAATGAATTCAATAATATAACCAGCACCTAAAGCTTTCTTTTCATGATCTACAAGCATAGAAATTTTACTACTCTCCACATAAGGAAATCTATTCTCAAGAATAGTAGTGGGAGTCTCGCAAAAGACTTCAGCACTACAAATTGTGTCCACAATGAAAAAGCAACGTTTAGCAAAGGGGTATTCGAAAGTATGACAAGCTTTATCATCCCTCTTCTTCAAAGCAAAAGTATCCTCACAATAATCATCATAGATAGGGGCATGCTTTCATCAAAATGATTTTGATCATTCAAAGTGGAAGAACTAAAAAGATTATCTTTATCAAATATAGCATCCCCAAGCTTGTGGCTTTGCATATCATTAGCATCATGGGTATTCAAAGAATTCATGCTAAGGACATCGCAATCATGATCATCATTCACATATTCTATGCCAAGCATTCTATGTAATTCTTCTTTCAGCACTTGAGCACAATTTTCCTTCCCATCATGCTCACGAAAGACATTGAAAAGATGGAGCATATGAGGCATCCTCAATCACATTTTTTTGTAGTTTTCTAGCAAAAGAACAAGAAACAAAAAGATTCGATTGCAAGATCTAAAGATATACCTTCAAGCGCTAACCTCCCCAGCAACGGCGCCAGAAAAGAGCTTGATGTCTACTACGCAACCTTCTCCTTGTAGACGTTGTTGGGCCTCCAAGTGCACAGGGTTGTAGGACAGTAGCAATTTTCCCTCAAGTTGGTGACCTAAGGTTTATCGGCATAGGATGAAGATGGCCTCTCTCAAGCAACCCTGCAACCAAATGACAAAGAGTCTCTTGTGTCCCCAACACACCTAATACAATGGTAAGTTGTATAGGTTCACTAGTTCGGCGAAGAGATGGTGATACAAGTGCAATATCGATGGTAGATATAGGTTTTTGTAATCTGAAATTACAAAAACAGCAAGGTAACAAATGGTAAAAGTGAGAACGAACGGTATTGCAATGCGTGGAAACAAGCCCTAGGGTTCATACTTTCACTAGTGAAGTTCTCTCAACAATGATAACATAATTGGATCATATAACTAGCCCTCAACATGCAACAAAGAGTCACTCCAAAGTCACTAATAGCGGGAAACAAATGAAGAGATTATTGTCGGGTACGAAACCACCACAAAGTTATTCTTTCTGATTGATCTATTCAAGAGTCCGTAGTAAAATAACACGAAGCTATTCTTTGCATTCGATCCATCATAGAGTTCGTACTAGAATAACACCTTAAGATACATATCAACCAAGACCCTAATGTCACCTAGATACTCCATTGTCACCTCAAGTATCCGTGGGCATGATTATACGATATGCATCACATAATCTCAGAATCATCTATTCAATCAACACATAGAACTTCAAAGAGTGCCCCAAAGTTTCTATCGGAGAGTCAAAACGTGTGCCAACCCCTATGCATAGGTTCCCAATGTCACGAACCCGCAAGTTGATCACCAAAACATACATTGAGTACTCACATGAATTGAACGTGTGCCAATCCATATGCATAGGTTCCCAATGTCACAAACCCGCAAGTTGATCACAGTAGATAGACACGTGCAAGACATACATCAAGTGTTCTCAAAGACTCAATCCGATAAGATAACTCCAAAGGGGAAACTCAATTCATTACAAGAGGGATAGGGGGAAGAACATCATAAGATCCAACTATAGTAGCAAAGCCCATGGTACATCGAGATCAAGACATCTCAAGAACACGAGAGAGAGATATCAAACACATAGCTACTGGTACATACCCTCAGCCCCGAGGGAGAACTACTCCCTCCTCATCATGGAGATCATCGGGATGATGAAGATGGCCACCGGAGATGAATTCCCCCTCCGGCAGGGTGCTGGAACGGGCTCTAGGTTGGTTTTTTTGGCTACAGAGGCTTGCGGCGGCGGAACTCCCGCTCTAGGTTTCTTTTTGGGGTTTTTTGAATTTATAGGAATTTATGGCGGTGGAATTACGTCGGTTTGGCCCACGAGGAGGTCACAAGCCTGCCATGCATCACCTAGGGGGGTGGTGGCGGCGTCAGGGCTTGTGACTCCCTCGTGGCTCTTCTAGCCTTCTTCCAAAGCTTCAGGGGTCTCTTTTGGTCCCAAAAAAATCATCATAAAGTTTCATTCCATTTGGACTCCGTCTGAAAATGGGCCAAAAACACGAACAAAACAGAAATTGGCACTTGGCACTGAGTTAATAGGTTAGTCCCAAAAAAGATATAAAATAGTATATTCATGCATATAAAACATCCAAAGTTTACAAGATAATAGCATGGAACCATAAAAATTACAGATACGTTGGAGACGTATCATGCCACCACTTCTACATTGCCATTGCATGATCGTAAGATAGTTAGCATGATGTTTCCATTAATGTCGATGCCATGCTAGATCATTATCACGGTACACTACCGAAGGCATTCCATATAGAGTCATTGTTGCTCTAAGTTTTTAGTTGAAAGTGTGATGATCATCATTGATGGAGCATTGTCCCATGTGAGGAAATAATAGAGGCCAGCGAAGCCCATGTACAAAAAGAGGCCAAAGATGCCCACCAAAAAAAAGAGGCCAAAGAGCCCACCCAAAAAAATGATGAGAGAAAAAGAGAGAAGGGACAATGTTACTATCCTTCCACACTTGTTCTTATTGAGCACCATGATCTTCATGATTGAGAGTCTCTCGTTTTCTCACCACCATATAGCTAGTGGGAAATTTTCATTATATAACTTGGCTTGTATATTCCAATGATAGGCTTCCTCAAATTTGCCTTAGGTCTTCATGAGCAAGCAAGTTGGATGCACACCCACTAGTTTTCTTTAGGAGCTTTGACATACTCTTAGCTCTAGTGCATCATTTGTATGGCAATCCCTACTCATTCACATTGATATCTATTGATGACCATCTCCACAACTCATTGATATGCCTAGTTAATGTGATCATCTTCTCCTTTTTTGTCTTGCAAGCTCCACCACACTCCACACCACTTATAGTGCTAAAACCATGGCTCACGCTCATGTATTGCGTGAGAGTTGAAAAGGTTTGAGAAAGTAAAGGTGTGAAAACAATTACTTGGCCAATACCGGGGTTGTGCATGATTTAAATTCGTTGTGCAATGATGAAAGAGCATAGCCAGACTATATGCTTTTGTAGGGATAACTTTATTTTGGCCTTGTTATTTTTAAAGTTCATGATTACCTTACTAGTTTGCTTGAATTATTATTGTTTCCACGTCAATAGCAAACTATTGTTTTGAATCTGATGGATCTCAACATTCACGTCACATAAGAGGAGTTACAAAGGACATCTATGCTATTTAGCATGAAAGCATCAAAAATTCATTCTTTATCACTTCCCTACTCGAGGACGAGCAGGAGTTATGCTTGGGGATGCTTGATATGTCTCCAACGTATCTATGATTTTTTATGGTTTCATGCTATTATCTTGAGTCCAAACGGAAAAGTGTTTTCGTGGATTCCCCTTGTCACCACATGAGCGGTTCGGGCATGCAAAACAGATTATTTCTTGAAGGTTTAGAGAGTTTCACATGCAAATTTACTTGGAACGACACGTAGATACCGCATATAGGTAGGTATGTGATACGTCTCAAACGTATCTATAATTTTTGATGGTTTCATGTTGTTATCTTGTCATCTTTGGATGTTTTATGTACCTTTTATATCTTTTTTGGGACTAAATTATTAATTCAGTGTCAAGTGCCAGTTCCTGTTTTTCTATGTTTTTGGCTCTTTTCAGATCTGATTTTGGAACGGAGTCCAAACGGAATAAAATCCCCGAAATAAATTTTTCCCGAACGGAAGAAGAAGAGGGGGCTTGAGGGCCAAGGCAGTAGAGCTACACGGGGCCCACAAGCCCTATAGCCGCCACCAGGGGGCGGCGGCTAGCAGGCTTGTGGCCTCCCTGGCGCCCCCTAACCTAGCTCCTTCGCCTATATATTCCCTAAAATATAGAAAAAATGGGGGAATCCACGAAAACACTTTTCCGCCGCCGCAAGCTTCCGTTTCCGCGAGATCTCATCTGGAGACCCTTCCCGGTGCCCTGCCGGAAGGGACTTTGGAGTTGGAGGGCTTCTACATCAACATCATCGCCCCTCCAATGACTCGTGAGTAGTTCACTTCAGACCTACGGGTCCGTAGTTAGTAGCTAGATGGCTTCTTCTCTTTCTTGGATCTTCAATACAAAGTTCTCCATGATCTTCATGGAGATCTATCCGATGTAATCCTCTTAGGCGGTGTGTTTGTCGAGATCCGATGAATTGTGGATTTGTGATCAGATTATCTATGATATATATTTGAGTCTTTGCTGATGTCTATATGCATGATTTGATATCCTTGTAAGTCTCTCTGAGTCTTGGGTTTTGTTTGGCCAACTAGATCTATGATTCTTGCAATGGGAGAAGTGCTTGGTTTTGGGTTCATACCGTGTGGTGACCTTTCCAAGTGACAGAAAGGGCAGCAAGGCACACATCGTGTTGTTGCCATCAAGGGTAACAAGATGGGCTTTGTTGTAGATATGAGATTGTCCATCTACATCATGTCATCTTTCTTAAGGCGTTACTCTGTTGTTTTGGACTTAATACACTAGATGCATGATGGATAGCGGTCGACGTGTGGAGTAATAGTAGTAGATGCAGAAAGTATCGGTCTACTTGTTTTGGACGTGATACCTATAGATATAATCATTGCCATAGATGACGTCACGACTTTGCGCGGTTCTATCAATTGCTCGACAGTAATTCGTTCACCCACCGTCTACTTGCTTTCATGAGAGAAGCCACTAGTGAACACTACGGCCCCCTGGTCTATTCACACCTATCGTTTCCACTTTCGCTTTTACTTTGCTTTGTTACTTTGTTGCTTTCAGTTCTCACTTGGCAAACAATCTATAAGGGATTGACAACCCCTTCATAGTGTTGGGAGCAAGCTTTTTGTGTTTGTGCAGGTACTTGTGATACTCCTTCACTGGATCGATGCCTTGTTTCTCAAAACTGAGGGAAATACTTACCACCGCTATGCTACATCACCCTTTCCGCTTTGAGGGAACACCAATGCAAGGCTCCAAGTCCACGTGGGAATCCTTTGCATATTTGCCTAGGAAGTCCCTAAAGGCGTAGCCGTAGCAGAAGGATTCCTGGGGACGTTGCTGAGGGGTATCAAGACAAGAATAGTCTCCCATCAGCACGTGTTTCTGGCCCCGTTGGAAGGTCTTTTGTTGCAGTAGCAGTATGGTGGACTCATATGGAACAACTTTGGGTTTTTGGAAGTGGATGCACAAGCAGTATTCCCGATTAGTACGAGTGAAGGCTAGCAAAAGACTGGGAAGCGACCAACTAGAGAGCGACAACAGTCATCAATATGCATTGAGATTAACAAACATTGAGTGCAAGCATGAGTAGGACATAAATCACCATAAACATGAATATCATAGAGGCTATGTTGATTTTGTTTCAACTACATGCGTGAAGATGTGACCGGTGCCAGTTCCTGTTTTTCCTTGATTTTGACCTTTTTCATATAGGAATATCAAACGGAGTCCAAACGGAATAAAACTTTCGCCGTGATTTTTTATGGAAAATATCAAAGATACGAGAAGAAAAAGATACCGAAGAGGAGTCCCGAGGAAGCCACGAGCCAGGGAGGCGCGCCCACCCCCCTTGGGCGCACCTGGGGGGCTCGTGACTCCCTCGTGGGTCCTCCTGACATGTTCTCGATGCCATCTGGTCTTATAAATACATAAACCTCCAGAAATAAACCTAGATCGGGAGTTCCACCGCCGAAAGCCTATGTAGCCACCAAAAACCAATCGGGAGCCCATTCCGGCACCCTGCCGGAGGGGGAAGCCATCTCCGGTGGCCATCTTCATCATCCCGGCGATCTCCATCATGAGGAGGCAGTAGTTCTCCCTCGGGGCTGGGGGTATGTACCAGGAGCTATGTGTTTGATCTCTCTCTCTCGTGTTCTTGAAATGTCATGATCTCGATGTACCGTAGGCTTTGCTACTATAGTTGGATCCTATGATGTTCTTCCACCTCTCCCTTCTTGTAATGAATTGAGTTTCCCCTTTTAAGTTATCTTATCGGATTGAATCTTTAAGAACACTTGATGTATGTCTTGCATGTGTCTATCTGTGGAGAAAATGGGATATTCATGTGAGTACTTGATGTATGTTTTGGTGATCAACTTGTGGGTTTCGTGACTTCGGGAACCTATGCATATGGGTTGGCACACGTTTTGAATCTCCGGTAGAAACTTTAGGACACTCTTTGAAGTTCTATGTATTGGTTGAATAGATGATTCTGAGATTGTGTGATGCATATCGTAAAATCATGCCCATGGATACTTGAGGTGACAATGGAGTATCTAGGTGACATTAGGGTCTTGGTTGATGTGTGTCTTAAGGTGTTATTCTAGTACGAACTCTAGGATAGATTGAATGGAAAGAATAGCTTCGTGTTATTTTACTACGGACTCTTGAATAGATCAATCAGAAAGAATAACTTTGTGGTGGTTTCCCACCCGACAATAATCTCTTCGTTTGTTCTCCGCTATTAGTGACTTTGGAGTGACTCTTTGTTGCATGTTGAGGGCTAGATATATGATCCAATTATGTTATCATTGTTGAGAGAACTTCCACTACTGAAAGTATGAACCCTAGGCCTTGTTTCCACGCATTGCAATATGTTCGTGCTCACTTTTACTATTAGTTACCTTGCTGTTTTTGTAATTTCGGATTACAAAAACCTATATCTACCATCCATATTGCACTTGTATCACCATCTCTTTGCCGAACTAGTGCACCTATACAACTTACCATTGTATTGGGTGTGTTGGGGACACAGGAGACTCTTTGTTATTTGGTTGCAGGGTTGCTTGAGAGAGACCATATTCATCCGACGCCTCCCACGGATTGATAAACCTTAGGTCACCCACTTGAGGGAAAATTGCTACTGTCCTACAAACCTCTGCGCTTGGAGGCCAACAATGTCTACAAGGAGAAGGTTGCGTAGTGGACATCAAGCTCTTTTCTGGCGCCGTTGTCGGGGAGGTTAGCGCTTGAAGGTATATCTTTAGATCTTGCAATCGAATCTTTTAGTTTCTTGTTTTATTACTAGTTTAGTCTACAAAATAAAACTACAAAAAATGGAATTAAGGTTGCCTCATATGCTTCATCTTTTTAATGTCTTTCGTCAAATTGATGGGAAGGAAAATTGTGCTCAAGTGCTAGAAGAAGAATTACATAGAATGCTTGGCATAAAATATGTGAATGATGAGCATGATTGCAATGTTGTTAGTATGAATTCTTTGAATACCCATGATGCTAATGATATGCAAAGCCACAAGCTTGGGGATGCTATGTTTGATGAAGATGATCTTTTTAGTTCCCCCACTTTGAATGATCAAATTTATTATGATGAAAGCATGCCCCCTATTTATGATGATTATTGTGATGATACTTATGCTATAAAGAAGAACGATGATAAATCTTGTCACAATTATGAGTACCCTTTTACTGAACATTACTCTTTTAATGTGGAAACAATTCGTAGTGTTCAAGTCATTTACGATACTCGCACTATTAATCATGAGAATAAATTTCCTTATGTGGAGAGTAGTAAAATTTCTATGCTTGTAGATCATGAAAAGAATGCTTTAGGTGCTGGTTATATTGTTGAATTCATTCATGATGCTACTGAAAATTATTATGAGAGAGGATCATATGCTTCTACATATTGCAATAATATCAAGCTTCCTCTCCATGTGTTGAAACTTTTGAAGTCATGCTTGTTTTATCTTCCTATGCTAGTTGATTCTTGCTCCAATAAATTCTTTGATCACAAAATACCTATTCATAGGAAGTGGGTTAGACTTAAATGTGCTAGTCATATGCTCCATGATGCTTCCATTATGTTTCAATCCTTATCTTTTATGTGAGCATCATTGAAATCATCATGCCTAGCTTGAAAGGCATTAAAGAAAAGTGCTTGTTGGGAGACAACCCAATATGTATCCTTACTGTTTTTGTGTGTTCACATGATTAATCTACTGTATTAATCATGTTTTATTGCCTTAGTTTCAATAAAATGCCAATTAAGCCTTTATGATTAGTTTGGGTGATAGTTGTTTGATCATGCTGAAAAAGACAAAAACTTTGCACTCGTGAAATCATTTATAATTTCTATCCAGAGAGTGCTTTTAGTTTGATTCTTTTTTATTCTGATTTATATACAAATTTCCTTAATTTTAATAATTTTTTTCAGAATTTTTGGAAGTGCAGAAGTATGGTTATCATTCAGATCATTACAGACTGTTCTGTTTTTGACAGATTCTGTTTTCAATGCATAGTTTGCTTGTTTTGGTGTTTCCATAGATTATATTGAGTAATATAAATTGTGGAAATAGTAATATATAGTAGTCATTGTGTGAAAATAGTTATGAGTCTTGTTTTTACAGTACCCAAGTCATTGATTTGCTCGTTATCATACTAACCCATCTCACGAAGTTCCGTTAAGTTTTGTGTTGTGAAGTTTTCATGTTTCGGCTAGAGTTTCGATGGACTATGGAACAAGGAGTGGAAAGAGCCTAAGATTGGGGATGACCAAGGCACCCCAAATCCATATTCAAGGACACCAAAGAGCCTAAGCTTGGGGATGCCCCGAGAAGGCATCCCCTCTTTCGTCTTCAATCCAGCGGTAACTTTACTTGGGGCTATATTTTATTCACCACATGATATGTGTTTTGCTTGGAGCGTCATTTTATTTTATTAATACTTTCTTGATGTTATTTATATTAATGTTTTGCATCATTTAGTTCAATAAAAATGTCAAGGATAGCCATTACCATGCTTAATTTGCAAGTATAGGAGTTGCTGTTCCAAAACAGAAAGTTTGCTTGTTACAAATATTCCCTAGAATTTTCTGTACGTCGGAATAGCTTGAAATTTGGACATAGTATGCTCTTATAAATTCTATACATAATGGAATTGTTTCAGATTTTTTGGAGTTAATTAAGTATGTATCTTTCTGTATTATTTACAGACTGTTCTGTTTAGGCAGATTGTTGTTATGTTTGCATTGTTTGCATATGTTTGCTTGTTTAATGATCCTATTTGAGGATAGGAGTTTTAAATATGCAGAGGAATTTAGTATGCAATGTCAAATAATAATTTTACTGATTTACTACAGTAGAGGATGATAAAGTTTTGCATTGATTTATACTAACCTATCTCACGAGTTCTTGTTGAGTTTTATGTGGATGAAGTTTTTAAGATTTTGGAAACCACCATATGAGAGGAATTAAGGAGAAACAAAAGCTCAAGAATGGGGATGCCCAAGGCATCCCCAATTGACATTTCAAGAAGTCTCAAGCACCTAAGCTTGGGGATGCCCCTGATGGCATCCCACCTTTCTTCTTCAAACAATTATCGGTTAATATCGGTTGAACCTAAGTTTTTGCTTCTTCACATGATTCGTGCTATCCGTAAAGTGTCATTTTATTTTGTTTGAATAAGGTACTTAAGATCTGAAATTATTAGATGGGAGAGTCTTCACATAGCCAAATAATTATTCACTACTCATTGAGCTTCACTTGTATCTTTTGCAGTAGTTTTTCTTTTACTCTCATGCTTCACTTATATCATTTTGAGAGTCTTAAACAACATGGTAATTTTCTTAGGTTATTAATATAGTCCTAATATGATGGGCATCCAAGAGGGATATAATAAAAACTTTCATATAGAGTGCATCGAGTGCTATGAGAAGTTTGATTCTTTGCATATACTTTTGAGACATAAGGATGGTGATATTAGAGTCATGCTAGTTAGTAATTATGGATTAGTAGAAATATTTGTGTTAGAGTTTGTGATTCCCGTAGCATGCATATATGGTGAACGGCTATGTTAGGAAGTCAGAGCATGATGTTTTTATTGAGTGTCATCCTTTGTGTGGAGGTCGGGATCGCGTGATTGTTAACTCCTACCAACCCTTCCCCTAGGAGCATGCGTCTAATACTTTGTTTCGATTACTAATAAAGCTTTTGCAATAAGTATGTGAGTTCTTTATGACTAATGTTGAGTCCATGGATTATACGCACTCTCACCCTTCCACCATTGCTAGCCTCTCTAGTACCGCACAACTTTTGCCGGTGCATTACACCCACCATATATCCTTCCTCAAAACGGCCACCATACCTACCTATCATGGCCTTTTTATAGCCATTCCGAGATATATTGCGATGCAACTTCCACCGTTCCGTTTATTATGACGCACACAATCATTGTCATATTGCTTTGCATGATCATGTAGTTAACATCGTATTTGTCGCAAAGCCACGTTTATATCTTTCATACATGTCACACATGAGTCATTGCACATCCCGATACACCGCCGGAGGCATTCATATAGAGTCATATCTTTTGTTCTAACAATAGAGTTGTAAGTAAATAAAAGTGTGATGATCATCATTATTAGAGCATTGTCCCATGTGAGGAAAGGAAGGAAGCTATGACTCCCTCACAAGTTGGAATGAGACTCCGGACTATAAAAACAAAATAAAAGAGGCCAAAGAGCCCACAAAAAAAGAAAAAGAAAAAGAAAAAAAAGAAAAAAAGAGGCCAAAGAGCCCAAACAAAAAATGAGAGAAAAAGAGAGAAGGGACAATGCTACTATCCTTTACCACACTTGTGCTTCAAAGTAGCACCATGATCTTCATGACAAAGAGTCTCATATATTGTCACTTTCATATACTAGTGGGAATTTCATTATAAAACTTGGCTTGTATATTCCAATGATGGGCTTCCTCAAATTGCCCTAGGTCTTCGTGAGCAAGCGAGTTGGATGCACACCGACTTAGTTTCTTTTTGAGCCTTCATACACTTATAGCTCTAGTGCATCTGTTGCATGGCAATCCCTACTCATTCACACTGATATCTATTGATGGGCATCTCCATAGCCCATTGATACGCCTAGTTGGTGTGACCATCTCCTCCTTTTTGCCGCACAACCTCCACCATATTCTATTCCACCTACAGTGCTATGTCCATGGCTCACGCTCATGTATTGCGTGAAAGTTGAAAAGGTTTGAGAAACTAAAAGTGTGAAAACAATTTCTTGACTAAAACCGGGGTTGTGCATGATTTAAATACGTTGTGTGGGGAAGATGGAGCATAGCCAAACTATATGATATTGTAGGGATAACTTTCTTTGGCCATGTTATTTCGAGAAGACATGATTGCTTTGTTAGTATGCTTGAAGTATTATTGTTCTTATGTCAATATTAAACTTTTTGCTTTGAATCATATGGATCTGAATATTCATGTTACAATATATGTTAGGTAGCATTCCACATCAAAAATTCTGTTTTTATCATTTACCTGCTCGAGGACGAGCATGAATTAAGCTTGGGGATGCTTGATACGTCTCCAATGTATCTATAATTTTTGATCGTTCCATGCTATTCTATTATCAACTTTGGATGTTTTATGTGCATGAATGTGCCATTTTATATTATTTTTGGGACTAACCTATTGACCTAGAGCCCAGTGCCAGTTCCTGTTTTTTCCTTGTTTTTGACCTTTTTCAGATAGGAATATCAAACAGAGTCCAAATGAAATAAAACTTTCACCGTGATTTTTTATGAAAACTATCAAAAATACCAGAAGAAAAAGATACCGGAGAGGATTCCCCGGGAAGCCACGAGCCAAGGAGGCACACCCACCGCCCTGGGCGCGCCTGGGGGGCTCGTGACTCCCTCGTGGGCCCCCCTGATATGTTCTTGATGCCATATGGTCTTATAAATACAGAAACCTCCGGAAATAAACCTAGATCGGGAATTCCGCCACCGCAAGCCTCTATAGCCACCAAAAACCAATCGGGAGCCCGTTCCGGCACCCTGCAGGAGGGGGAATCCATCTCCGGTGGCCATCTTCATCATCCCGGCGATCTCCATGACGAGGAGGGAGTAGTTCTCCCTCGGGGCTGAGGGTATGTACGAATAGCTATGTGTTTGATCTCTCTCTCTCGTGTTCTTGAGATGTCATGATCTCGATCTACCACGGGCTTTGCTACTATAGTTGGATCCTATGATGTTCTTCCCCCTCTCCCTTCTTGTAATGAATTGAGTTTCCCCTTTGAAGTTATGTTACCGAATTGAGTCTTTAAGAACACTTGATGTATGTCTTGCATGTGTCTATCTGTGGTTACAATGAGATATACATGTGAGTACTTGATGTATGTTTTGGTGATCAACTTGCGAGTTTCGTGACATCGGGAACCTATGCATATGGGTTGGCACACGTTTTGACTCTTCGGTAGAAACTTTGGGGCACTCTTTGAAGTTGTATGTATTGGTTGAATAGATGATTCTGAGATTGTGTGATGCATATCGTATAATCATGCCCACGGATACTTGAGGTGACAATGGAGTATCTAGGTGACATTAGGGTCTTGGTTGATGTGTGTCTTAAGGTGTTATTCTAGTACAAACTCTAGGATATATTGAACGAAAAGAATAGCTTCGTGTTATTTTACAACGGACTCTTGAATAGATCGATCAGAAAGAATAACTTTGTGGTTGTTTAGTAGCCGACAATAATCTCTTCGTTTGTTCTCCGCTATTAGTGACTTTGGAGTGACTCTTTGTTGCATCTTGAGGGCTAGTTATATGATCCAATTATGTTATCATTGTTGAGAGAACTTCCACTAGTGAAAGTATGAACCCTAGGCCTTGTTTCCACGCATTGCAATACCGTTCATGCTCACTTTTACTATTAGTTACCTTGCTGTTTTTATAATTTCAGATTACAAAAACCTATATCTACCATCCATATTGCACTTGTATCACCATCTCTTCGCCGAACTAGTGCACCTATACAACTTACCATTGTATTGGGTGTGTTGGGGACACAAGAGACTCTTTGTTATTTGCTTGCAGGGTTGCTTGAGAGAGACCGTCTTCATCCTACGCCTCCCATGAATTGATAAACCTTAGGTCACCCACTTGAGGGAAAATTGCTAATGTCCTACAAACCTCTGCACTTGGAGGCCCAACAACGTCTATAAGGAGAAGGTTGTGTAGTAGACATCAAGCCTTCTCCAGGACAGCCTTCTCCGGGTGAAACAAGCCAGAGCCACCATGCTTCACCGCCGTGATGACGATGATGGTATGTTATTTCTAGTGTTTTGCTTAACAACCACATAGTGGTCCAATATGGTTTATTAAGCACACTTAGCTCCAAATGACATATTTAACCCATGTTAGCTCCAAAACGACATATAGTTAGCTCGGCTTCCACCTAAATGACATAATTAGCTTATTTAGCTCCAAAATGACCTATTTAATTAAAAATGATCTATACTTAGCTAAGTTCTCTCCTAAATGACATAATAAAGCTTCCGTAGCTCCAAGACGTCCTATTCCCCCTAACTTAGCTATTAAATGGCCTATAAGTATCTTAGCTAGCTCCAAAATGACTTAATAAGCATAGTTAGCTCCGAAATGACCTATTTTACCCAAGTTAGCTCCGAAATGACCTATAGTTAGCTAGGCTATCCACCAAAATGACATAATTAGCTTAGTTAGCTCCAAAATGGTCTAGTTAATAAAAAATGACCTGTACTTAGCTAATTGTCCTCCAAAATGACATAATTAGCTCCAAAAGGAATACTTAGCTAATTTAGCTCGAAGAAGAGGACAAGAGGAGAAGAAAGAGAAAAAATGAAAAGAAGGAAGAAGAAGAAGAAGAAGAAAAGAAGAAGAAGAGAAGAAGAAGGAGAAGAAGAAGGAGAAGGAGGAGAGAAGAAGGAGGAGAAGAATAAGGAGAAGGAGAAGAAGAAGGAGAAGGAGAAGAAGAAGGAGAAGAAGGAGAAGGAGGAGAAGAAGGAGAAGAAGGAGGTCTCCTTCTCCTCCTTCTCCTTCTTCTTATCTTCTTATTCTCCTCCTCCTTCTCCTTCTCATTATCATACTCCTCCTCCTCCTTATTCTTCTTTTTCTTCTCCTTCTTATTCTCTTCTTTCTTCTTCTATGTAGCTTATTTTCCCCAACAAAGACATACTTAGCTAATTATCCTCCAAAATGACATAATTTGCTTAGTTAGCTCCAAAATGGTCTATTTAATAAAAAAATGTCCTATACTTAGCTAATTATCCTCCAAAATGACATAATTAGCTCCAAAAAGGCATAATTAGCTAATTTAGCTCGAAGAAGAGGACAAGAGGAGAAGAAAGAGGAAAAATGAAAAGAAGGAAGAAGAAGAAGAAGAGAAGAAGAAGAGAAGAAGAAGGAGAAGGAGAAGGAGGAGAAGAAGGAGAAGGAGCCCTCCTTCTTCTTCTCTCCTCCTTCTTCTCCTTCTTCTTCTCCTTCTTCTTCTCTTCTTCTCTTCTTCTTCTTATCCTCTTCCTTCTCCTTCTCCTTCTCCTCCTCCTCCTTCTTCGTTTTCTTCTCCTTCTTATTCTCTTCTTGCTTCTTCTCTTTCTTCTTCTACGTAGCTTATTTTCCCCAACAAAGACATACTTAGCTAATTATCCTCCAAAATGACATAATTATCTTAGTTAGGTAAAAACATCATAAGAACCTTGGTTAGCTCATTAAAATGACTAATTTAGCTCCAAAATGACATAATAAGGTCAAAATGGCATAAGAACCTTGGTTAGCTCATGAATATTATATACTTAGCTTGTTTTCCTCTAAAATGACATAATTAGCCCACTTAGCTCCAAAAAGACATACTTAGCTAATAATCAGCTATTAAATAGCTTATAATTATCTTAGTTAGCTCCAAAATGCCTTAATAATCATAGTTGGCTCCAAAATGACATAGTTTACCCAAGTTAGCTCTAGAATGTCCTATACTTAGCTTGGCTTCCACCTAAATGACATAATTAGCTTAGTTTGCTCCAAAATGACCTATTTAATAAAAAAAGACCTATAGTTAGCTAATTATCCTCCAAAATGACATAATTAGCTCCAAAAAGGCCTAATTAGCTAATTTAGCTCAAAGAAGAGGACAAGAGGAGAAGAAAGAGGAAAAATGAAAAGAAGGAAGAAGAAGAAGAAAAGAAGAAGAGAAGAAGAAGGAGAAGAGGGAGGAGAGAAGAAGGAGGGCTCCTCCTCCTTCTTTTTCTTCTTCTACTCCTCCTCCTCCTTCTTCTTCTTCTTTTTCTTCTCCTTCTTCTTCTCTTCTTGCTTCTTCTCTTTCTTCTTCTACGTAGCTTATTTTCCCCAACAAAGACATACTTAGCTAATTATCCTCCAAAATGACATAATTAGCTTAGTTAGGTAAAAACATCATAAGAACCTTGGTTAGCTCATTAAAATGACCAATTTAGCTCCAAAATTACATAATAATCTCAACATGGCATAAGAACCTTGGTTAGCTCATGAATATTATATACTTAGCTTGTTTTCCCCTAAAATGACATAATTAGCCCATTTAGCTCCAAAAAGACATACTTAGCTAATAATCAACTATTAAATATCCTATAATTAGCTTAGCTAGCTCCAAAATGCCTTAATAATCATAATTGGCTCCAAAATGACATATTTTACCCAAGTTAGCTCTAGAATGGCCTATAGTTAGCTTGGCTTCCACCTAAATTGTTGGGAACGTCGCATGGGAAACAAAATTTTCCCTACGCGCACGAAGACCTATCATGGTGATGTCCATCTACGAGAGGGGATGAGTGATCTACGTACCCTCGTAGACCGAACAAAAGAAGCGTTAGAGAACGCGGTTGATGTAGTGGAACGTCCTCACGTCCCTCGATCCGCCCCGCGAACAATCCCGCGATCAGTCCCACGATCTAGTACCGAACGGACGGCACCTCCGCGTTCAGCATATGTACAGCTCGATGATGATCTTGGCCTTCTTGATCCAGCAAGAGATACAGAGAGGTAGAAGAGTTCTCCGGCAGCGTGACGGCGCTCCGGAGGTTGGTGATGACCTTGTCTCAGCAGGGCTCCGCCCGAGCTCCGCAGA
Source organism: Hordeum vulgare subsp. vulgare (assembly GCF_904849725.1). Classification (NCBI taxonomy): domain Eukaryota; kingdom Viridiplantae; phylum Streptophyta; class Magnoliopsida; order Poales; family Poaceae; genus Hordeum; species Hordeum vulgare. Next base: position 86,010,080 of record NC_058520.1, read on the forward strand.
AACGCGATCTAGAGGAAAAACCGTGGAGGTATGTGGTCGGGCTGCCGTGGAAAAGTCGTCTCAAATCAGCCCTAAAACCTCCGTTTATATAGGTGGGAGGGAGGGGGCCTTGCCTTGGGGCTCAAGGAGCCCCAAGGTGGTCGGCCGAGCCAAGGGGGAGGACTCTCCCCCCCAAACCGAGTTGGACTAGGTTTGGTGGGAGGGAGTCCCCCTTCCTTCCCACCTCCTCCTTTTTTTTTCTCTCTTGATTTTCTTCTCCTTGGCTCATAGGGCACTTGTGGGCTGTCCCACCAGCCCACTAAGAGCTGGTGTTGCTCCCCAAATGCCTATGGGCTTCCCCGGGGTGGGTTGCCCCCCCGGTGAACTCCCGGAACCCATTCGTCATTCCCGGTACATTCCCGGTAACTCCGAAAACCTTCCGGTAATCAAATGAGGTCATCCTATATATCAATCTTCGTTTCCGGACCATTTCGGAAACCCTCGTGACGTCCGTGATCTCATCCGAGACTCCGAACAACATTCGGTAACCAACCATATAACTCAAATACGCATAAAACAACGTCGAACCTTAAGTGTGCAGACCCTGCGGGTTCGAGAACTATGTAGACATGACCCGAGAGACTCCTCGGTCAATATCCAATAGCGGGACCTAGATGCCCATATTGGATCCTACATATTCTACAAAGATTTTATCGTTTGAACCTCAGTGCCAAGGATTCGTATAATCCCGTATGTCATTCCCTTTGTCCTTCGGTATGTTACTTGCCCGAGATTCGATCGTCAGTATCCGCATACCTATTTCAATCTCGTTTATCGGCAAGTCTCTTTAATCGTTCCGTAATACAAGATCCCGCAACTTACACTAAGTTACATTGCTTGCAAGGCTTGTGTGTGATGTTGTATTACCGAGTGGGCCCCGAGATACCTCTCCGTCACACGGAGTGACAAATCCCAGTCTTGATCCATACTAACTCAACTAACACCTTCGGAGATACCTGTAGAGCATCTTTATAGTCACCCAGTTACGTTGCGACGTTTGATACACACAAAGCATTCCTCCGGTGTCAGTGAGTTATATGATCTCATGGTCATAGGAATAAATACTTGACACGCAGAAAACAGTAGCAACAAAATGACACGATCAACATGCTACGTCTATTAGTTTGGGTCTAGTCCATCACGTGATTCTCCAAATGACGTGATCCAGTTATCAAGCAACAACACCTTGTTCATAATCAGAAGACACTGACTATCATCGATCAACTGGCTAGCCAACTAGAGGCATGCTAGGGACGGTGTTTTGTCTATGTATCCACACATGTAAATGAGTCTTCATTCAATACAATTATAGCATGGATAATAAACTATTATCTTGATACTGGAATTATAATAATAACCATATTTATTATTGCCTCTAGGGCATAATTCCAGCAGTCTCCCACTTGCACTAGAGTCGATAGTCCAGCCCTCACATCACCATGTGAATTACATTGTAATAAATCTAACACCCATACAGTTCTGGTGTCGATCATGTTTTGGCCGTGGAAGAGGTTTAGTCAGCGGGTCTGCTACATTCAGATCCGTGTGCACTTTGCATATATTTACGTCCTCTTCCTCGACGTAGTCGCGGATGAGGTTGAAGCGTCGTTTGGTGTGTCCGGTCTTCTTGTGAAACCGTGGTTCCTTTGCTAAGGCAATGGCACCCGTGTTGTCACAGAACAAGGTTATTGGATCCAGTGCACTTGGCACTACTCCAAGATCCGTCATGAACTGCTTCATCCAGACACCCTCCTTAGCCGCCTCCGAGGCAGCCATGTACTCCGCTTCACATGTAGAATGTATTACGACGCTTTGCTTGGAACTGCACCAACTTACTGCACCCCCATTAAGAATAAATACGTATCCGGTTTGCGACTTAGAGTCGTCCGGATCTGTGTCAAAGCTTGCATCGATGTAACCTTTTTACGGCGAGCTCTTCGTCACCTCCATACACGAGAAACATCTCCTTAGTCCTTTTCAGGTACCTCAGGATATTCTTGACCGCCATCCAGTGATCCACTCCTGGATTACTCTGGAACCTACCTGCCATACTTATGGCCAGGCTAACATCCGGTCTAGTGCACAGCATCGCATACATGATAGAACCTATGGCTGAAGCATAGGGGACGGAGCGCATATGCTCTCTATCTTCATCAGTTGCTGGGCACTGAGTCTTACTCAATCTCGTACCTTGTAAAACTGGCAAGAACCCTTTCTTGGACTGTTCCATTTTGAACCTCTTCAAAACTTTATCAAGGTATGTGCTTTGTGAAAGTCCTATCAGGAGTTTTGATCTATCCCTATAGATCTTAATGCCTAGAATGTAAGCAGCTTCTCCTAGGTCCTTCATAGAGAAACTTTTATTCAAGTAACCTTTTATGCTCTCCAAAAGCTCTACGTTGTTTCCAATCAGTAATATGCCATCCACATATAATATTAGAAATGCCACAGAGCTCCCACTCACTTTCTTGTAGATACACGATTCTCCAACCACTTGTATAAACCCAAATGCTTTGATCACCTCATCAAAATGTTTGTTCCAACTCCGAGATGCTTGCACCAGTCCATAAATGGATCGGTGGAGCTTGCACACCTTGTTAGCACTCTTAGAATCGACAAAACCTTCGGGTTGCATCATATACAACTCTTCCTTAAGGAAACCGTTAAGGAACGCCGTTTTGACATCCATCTGCCAGATTTCATAATCGAAAAATGCAGCTATTGCTAACATGATTCTGACGGACTTAAGCATCGCTACGGGTGAGAAAGTCTCATCGTAGTCAACTCCTGGAACTTGTGAAAAACCCTTTGCCACAAGTCGAGCTTTATAAACGGTCACATTGCCGTCAGCGTCCGTCTTCTTCTTAAAGATCCATTTGTTCTGAATAGCCTTGCGGCCCTCAGGTAGTATCTCCAAAGTCCACACTTTGTTCTCATACATGGATCCTATCTCGGACTTCATGGCTTCCAGCCATTTGTTGGAATCTGGGCCCACCATTGCTTCTTCATAATTTGCAGGTTCATTGTTGTCTAACAACATGATTGATAAGACGGGATTACCGTACCACTCTGGAGCAGCGCGTGATCTCGTCGACCTGCGTGGTTCAACAGAAACTTGAACTGGAGTTTCATGATAACCATCATTAACTTCCTCCTCAACCGGCGTCGCAGCGAGAGAGGTTTCCCCTTGCCCTGCGCCACCATCCAGAGGGATGAGAGGTTCGACAACCTCGTGAAGTCCTATCTTCCTCCCACTCAATTCTCTCGAGAGAAACTCCTTCTCGAGAAAATCTCCGTTCTTAGAAACAAAAACTTTGCCCTCGGATTTGAGATAGAAGGTGTACCCAACTGTCTCTTTTGGGTAACCTATGAAGACGCACTTTTCCGCTTTGGGTTCCAGCTTTTCAGGCTGAAGCTTTTTGACATAAGCATCACATCCCCAAACTTTAAGAAACGACAACTTTGGCCTTTTGCTATACCACAGTTCGTATGGTGTCGTCTCAACGGATTTTGATGGTGCCCTATTTAAAGTGAATGCAGCTGTTTCTAATGCATAACCCCAAAATGATAACGGCAAATCAGTAAGAGACATCATAGATCGCACCATCTCTAACAAAGTACGATTACGACGTTCGGACACACCATTATGCTGTGGTGTTCCAGGCGGTGTTAACTGTGAAACAATTCCACATTGTCTTAAGTGAGCACCAAACTCGAAACTCAGATATTCACCCCCACGATCAGAACGTAGGAACTTGATCTTCTTGTTACGATGATTTTCCACTTCACTCTGATATTGCTTGAACTTTTCAAATGTTTCAGACTTGTGCTTCATCAAGTAGACATAATCATATCTACTTAAATCGTCAGTGAAGGTGAGAAAATAACGATATCCGCCGCGTGCCTCCACGCTCATTGGACCACACACATCGGTATGTATGATTTCCAACAAGTCACTTGCACGCTCCATTGTTCCGGAGAACGGAGTTTTAGTCATCTTGCCCATGAGGCATGGTTCGCACGTGTCAAGTGAATCAAAGTCAAGTGACTCCAAAAGTCCATCAGCATGGAGTTTCTTCATGCGTTTTACACCAATATGACCCAAGCGGCAATGCCACAAAAATATGGCGCTATCATTGTTTACTCTAACTCTTTTGGTCTCAATGTTATGTATATGCGTATCGCTATCAAGATTCAATATGAACAATCCTCTCACATTCGGTGCATGACCATAAAAGATGTTACTCGTAGAAATAGAACAACCATTATTCTCAGACTTAAAAGAGTAACCGTCTCGCAATAAACAAGATCCAGATATAATGTTCATGCTCAACGCAGGCACTAAATAACAATGATTTAAGTTCATCACTAATCCCGATGGTAGTTGAAGTGACACTGTGCCGACGGCGATTGCATCAACCTTGGAACCATTTCCTACGCGCATCGTCACTTTGTCTTTCGCCAGCCTTCGTCTATTCCGCTGTTCCTGCTTCGAGTTGCAAATGTGAGCAACAGAACCGGTATCGAATACCCAGGCACTACTACGAGAGCCGGTTAAGTACACATCAATAACATGTATATCAAATATACCTGATTTTTCTTTGCCCGCCTTCTTATCTGCCAGATACTTGGGGCAATTGCGCTTCGAGTGACCCATACCCTTGCAATAGAAACACTCCATTTCAGGCTTAGGTCCAGCTTTGGGCTTCTTCGGCGGATTGGCAACAGGCTTGCCGCTCTTCTTCGAATTGCCCTTCTTTCCTTTGCCGTTTCTCTTGAAACTAGTGGTCTTGCTCACCATCAACACTTGATGCTCTTTACGGAGTTCAGACTCTGCGACTTTCAGCATCGCAAACAACTCGCCGGGAGACTTGTTCATCCCTTGCATGTTGTAGTTCAACACAAAGCCTTTGTAGCTTGGCGGCAGTGATTGAAGGATTCTGTCAGTGATAGCTTCTTGCGGGAGTTCAATCCCCAGTTCAGCTAGACGGTTTGAGTACCCAGACATTTTGAGCACATGTTCACTGACAGACGAGTTTTCCTCCATCTTGCAAGCATAGAATTTATCGGAGGTCTCATACCTCTCGATCCGGGCGTTCTTCTAAAAGATAAACTCCAACTCCTGGAACATCTCAAATGCTCCATGACGCTCAAAGCGACGTTGAAGTCCCGGTTCTAAGCCATACAAGACTGCACATTGAACTATTGAGTAGTCCTCCTTACGTGCTAACCAAGCGTTCTTAACATCCTGATCAGCCGTAGCGGGTGGTTCATCTCCTAGCGCAGCATTAAGGACATAATCCTTCTTCCCAGCTTCTAAGATTAGCTTAAGATTACGAGCCCAGTCTACAAAGTTGCTTCCATCATCTTTCAACTTAGCTTTCTCTAGGAACGTATTAAAATTCAGGATGACTGTCGCGTGAGCTATGATCTACAACACAAATATATTCAAAGTGGACTTAGACTATGTTCAAGATAATTAGAGTTCAACTTAATCAAATTATATGCTAAACTCCCACTCAAAAAGTACATCTCTCTAGTCATTTGAGTGGTTCATGATCCATTTACACTATCCCAAGTCCGATCATCACGTGAGTTGGGTATAGTTTCAGTGGTAAGCATCCCTATGCAAATCGTATCAACTATATGATTCACGATCGACCTTTGGGTCTCATGTGTTCCGAGGCCATGTCTGCACATGCTAGGCTCGTCAAGCTTAACCCGAGTGTTCCGCGTGCGCAACTGTTTTGCACCCGTTGTATGTGAACGTTGAGTCTATCACACCCGATCATCACGTGGTGTCTCGAAACGACGAACTGTAGCAACGGTGCACAGTCGGGGAGAACACAATTTCGTCTTGAAATTTTAGTGAGAGATCACCTCATAATGCTACCGTCGTTCTAAGCAAAATAAGGTGCATAAAAGGATTAACATCACATGCAATTCATAAGTGACATGATATGGCCATCATCACGTGCTTCTCGATCTCCATCACCAAAGCACCGGCACGATCTTCTTGTCACCGGCGCCACACCATGATCATCCATCAGCGTGTTGCCATCGAGGTTGTCGTGCTACTTATGCTATTACTACTAAAGCTACATCCTAGCAAAATAGTAAACGCATCTGCAAGCACAAACGTTAGTATAAAGACAACCCTATGGCTCCTGCCGGTTGCCGTACCATCGACGTGCAAGTCGATATTTCTATTACAACATGATCATCTCATACATCCAATATATCACATCACATCGTTGGCCATATCACATCACAATCATACCCTGCAAAAACAAGTTAGACGTCCTCTAATTTTGTTGTTGCATGTTTTACGTGGTGACCAAGGGTATCTAGTAGGATCGCATCTTACTTACGCAAACACCACAATGGAGATATATGAGTAGCTATTTAACCTCATCCAAGGACCTCCTCGGTCAAATCCGATTCAACTAAAGTTGGAGAAACCGACACTTGCCAGTCATCTTTGAGCAAAGGGGGTTACTCGTAACGATGAAACCAGTCTCTCGTAAGCGTACGAGTAATGTCGGTCCAAGCCGCTTCAATCCAACAATACCGCGGAATCAAGAAAAGACTAAGGAGGGCAGAAAAACGCACATCACCGCCCACAAAAACTTTTGTGTTCTACTCGAGAAGACATCTACGCATGAACCTAGCTCATCATGCCACTTTTGGGAACGTCGCATGGGAAACAAAAAATTTCCTACGCGCACGAAGACCTATCATGGTGATGTCCATCTACGAGAGGGGATGAGTGATCTACGTACCCTCGTAGACCGTACAGCAGAAGCGTTAGAGAACGCGGTTGATGTAGTGGAACGTCCTCACGTCCCTCGATCCGCCCCGCGAACAATCCTGCGATCAGTCCCACGATCTAGCACCGAACGGACGGCACCTCCGCGTTCAGCACACGTACAGCTCGACGATGATCTCGGCCTTCTTGATCCAGCAAGAGAGACGGAGAGGTAGAAGAGTTCTCCGGCAGCGTGACGGCGCTCCGGAGGTTGGTGATGACCTTGTCTCAGCAGGGCTCCGCCCGAGCTCCGCAGAAACGCGATCTAGAGGAAAAACCGTGGAGGTATGTGGTCGGGCTGTCGTGGAAAAGTCGTCTCAAATCAGCCCTAAAACCTCCGTATATATAGGTGGGAGGGAGGGGGCCTTGCCTTGGGGCTCAAGGAGCCCCAAGGGGGTCGGCCGAGCCAAGGGGGAGGACTCTCCCCCCCCCAAACCGAGTTGGACTAGGTTTGGTGGGAGGGAGTCCCCCTTCCTTCCCACCTCCTCCTTTTTTTTTTCTTTCTCTCTTGATTTTCTTCTCCTTGGCGCATAGGGCACTTGTGGTCTGTCCCACCATCCCACTAAGGGCTCGTGTGGCTCCCCAAATGCCTATGGGCTTCCCCGGGGTGGGTTGCCCCCCCCCCCCCCCCCCCGGTGAACTCCCGGAACCCATTCGTCATTCCTAGTACATTCCCGGTAACTCCGAAAACCTTCCGGTAATCAAATGAGGTCATCCTATATATCAATCTTCGTTTCCGGACCATTCCGGAAACCCTCGTGACGTCCGAGATCTCATCCGGGACTCCGAACAACATTCGGTAACCAACCATATAACTCAAATACGCATAAAACAACGTCGAACCTTAAGTGTGCAGACCCTGCGGGTTCGAGAACTATGTAGACATGACCCGAGAGACTCCTCGGTCAATATCCAATAGCGGGACCTAGATGCCCATATTGGATCCTACATATTCTACGAAGATTTTATCGTTTGAACCTCACTGCCAAGGATTCGTATAATCCCGTATGTCATTCCCTTTGTCCTTCGGTATGTTACTTGCCCGAGATTCGATCGTCACTATCCGCATACCTATTTCAATCTCGTTTATCGGCAAGTCTCTTTACTCGTTCCGTAGTACAAGATCCCGCAACTTACACTAAGTTACATTGCTTGCAAGGCTTGTGTGTGATGTTGTATTACCGAGTGGGCCCCGAGATACCTCTCCGTCAGACGGAGTGACAAATCCCAGTCTTGATCCATACTAACTCAACTAACACCTTCGGAGATACCTGTAGAGCATCTTTATAGTCACCCAGTTACGTTGCGACGTTTGATACACACAAAGCATTCCTCCGGTGTCAGTGAGTTATATGATCTCATGGTCATCGGAATAAATACTTGACACGCAGAAAACAGTAGCAACAAAATGACACGATCAACATGCTACGTCTATTAGTTTGGGTCTAGTCCATCACGTGATTCTCCTAATGACGTGATCCAGTTATCAAGCAACAACACCTTGTTCATAATCAGAAGACACTGACTATCATCGATCAACTGGCTAGCCAACTAGAGGCATGCTAGGGACGGTGTTTTGTCTATGTATCCACACATGTAAATGAGTCTTCATTCAATACAATTATAGCATGGATAATAAACTATTATCTTGATACAAGAATTATAATAATAACCATATTTATTATTGCCTCTAGGGCATAATTCCAACATAAATGACATAATTAGCTTAGTTTCCTCCAAAATGACCTATTTAATAAAAAATGAACTATACTTACCTAAGTTCTCTTCTAAATGACATAATAAGGCTATTGTAACATCCCAAAATTATAAATTTTGGAATGTTAATATAATTATTATTAGTTTGTTTGTTTGTTTGCTGAGTGACTGAAACTTGTGTGAAATTTGAAACTTTTCAAAACTTTTGAATGAGAGGGAATAAAATGACTTTCCCCTTCTCCGGTGAATTCAAATTCAATCTTTTAGAAGCAAAGAGAGAAGATGACATGACTTCTTCAACTATAAAGAATTTGAACGGAGATATTTGCATTGAATTCTTTTGCATTTCCATTTGTTTTCTTCGTGCAACAAAATGCCGGGAAATACATTCTAGAGAGGAGGAACATGACCCTCGAACCCACGGGCATTTTGAAAGTTATTTGAACCCTCAAACTTAGAGGGTCATTTGAAAATTATTTGCAAAAGAAAATAAACCTTTTAGGCAATTTTGTGAAAATATTTTTTTCTGAAGTTTTTATTTTTGCCGTGGAAAAATGCCCATCATCTATATTTTATTTTTCTGATAATTTTAGTATATAAAAACTCTTTATTCTGAATTGATTTGATTTCCTTTTTATCGTTTTAGTTTCCTAGTTTTAAAAATAGGAAGGAAATCACTTTTATTAGGAAATACCTGCTGGCCCATTAAGACTTTCCTATTTTTGGCCCAACAGGAGATCTTCTCCTACCTCCCCTCTCCTTCACGTCACAGGAAGTTTTCCTTCCATGGAGAGGAGATCCCCACCTCCGGGATTCGCGAAGCACATTCCTTCCCAGCGCCTCCCGTCGCCTCTATAAGAACCCCCTGCACCTCCTCGTTCCATTCCCGTTGAAAACTTCCCCTCTCCTCGCCTCTAACTCGCGCCCCACCTCGCCGGAGTCGTCACCGGAAAACTCACCAGAGAACTCGCAGTGCTTCCCACCTCGCCCTACTGGCACCCCTGCCGCACCAGCCCTCCCTTCGCCCCCCTCCATGGCCACCCCACCCCACCCCGTCCCCCTGCACACCTCGCCTCCCCCCTGCACCTCCACCTCGCCCCCCAGGAAACTCCACCAGCGACCAGGAGGCCAGGAACATCTCCATCGCCTCCCCCCTGCAGCCCCCCTCCACCTCGCCTCCCTCCCCTCCCAGGAGCGCCCCACCCTTCGGCACCCCCTCCACCACTCCTCCCGCCGGCCCCTCCCCCACCCCACCGGAGCTCCACCACGACCCAGCCCCATCGGCAACCAGCACGGGAGTCCCAGCCACGGTAAGGCTCCTCCCTCCTTTCTTTTTTTACTTGTTTTGTTTTTTTAGTTTTAGCCCTTAGATCTAGATCCTACGGTATAGATTAGAGTGACTTACCCCTTCGGTTTTCTAAAAAGAACCGGCGGTGGTTTTTATTTAATTAGTTAGCCAAACAGTTTTCTTCTAATATGCGGACGTTTGTTAGTTTAGCACCGCAGCGCACAGGTCTAAGCCAACCAGAGATCGCAACGTGGCCCGTTCATTAGTTAGATTTTATTCTGTTTTTTTCAGATTTAGTTCAAAAACAGAAAGTTTCAATCTTGTTTAGCCCATAACTTTTGATCCCGAAGTCCAATGATAGTGATTCTTTTTCCAGTAGCTCACAAATTTCCTGTAGTTGTTAAAAACATATAATTTGTCTATGTTTCAAATTTTCAAATATAAGTTAGATCAGATTTAGTTTAAACCTTGTTTTGCTTATTCCAGGAGTTTAAAAATAGCTTTTAATTTGATTCCTTTTGGTACTGAACACTAGTGATCTTATTTATCAGTGGTAAAAAGTTCAGATTTGTTTGAGTATTTTAGCTCACTGTTTCATGTGAAACAATTTCTGTTTCACCTCTTTTAGGATTGCGGCTAATTCATTCTCTATTTTTGTTTTAAAATATTTTCTTTATTATTTCAGAAATATTATTATGTTTTGTTTCTGTTAGTTAAACAGTAGTTTTGCAACAAGTTTTTATTTTATTTTTATTTGTTATCATGAAATCAATTCTAGTTCCTTAGTAACTTGCAATTGGTTTCACAATTGTTTCAAATCCCGTTTGGGAATACTTTCAAAAAGTTTTGTGAAAAATACTTTATTAAACTATTATCTTAGTTCCTTGTTATTATTTTTTTCTTAGACAAAAACTAGTTAGTGTTTGATGTAGAAGAAGACTCCTAACTTTAGTGAAGTTTCTTTCGGTTTCCTATTCGCTCTCTCCTTTGTTTTGACTGCTAGAATGATTGCTAGTATGAGTGCTTATATGAATGATATGTTTGTTATATATATTTCATCCGAGAGTGACGAGTAGTCTATCAAGTTATTTTCTCGAGAAATTCTTCTTCGTCAACATCACCAGGGAAGTCACTTTAATCATACTATCACCTATGTTTTTATGCATCGTAGTTCTACCATCCTATGCCCAATTGCATGCTGCCTAGGTACTTGGAAATTTTAGTATAAGTTGTAGTATCATGTGGTAGGCACACAACAACCCCGATACTTGGCCCCGGGACGACAAATTTCATATTGCTATGCTTGAGTAGACGAGAATTCGGTTGAGTGCATAACACGAGTGATGCGAGGTTGATTAAATTATCAAGACCGGTTAAGACATGATTTTCAAGACCTCTGACGCAATGCAACTCTGGGTGAAGGACGGTTGATCGGCTCCCTGGAGAACCCAGTGGATGCCCGGGATGCTGGGGACGGCCATGACATCCTGCGGAAAGCTTCACCCAGGCTCAAAGAGACGGACGGATATTTTCAAGACCCAAGGCTTACCTGCACAGCCACAAGTCATTATGGGCTCTGGCTTGGTTGGACAACGCGGCGACTCTGGACAGGCGGTGCTAGCAGATGTAGAAGAACGGTAGGAATGGATGGGCACCGACAGGGATTCAGAGGGACCCGTTGAAAGACCATGTTTTGATCATCCGGTCTTCAAACACCCTGAAGTGCGAGGACATACACGGAGGCGATCAAATCTTGTGGGGAACGTGTGCAAAACTCTGCAGAGTACTCAAACCTAATCGATTAGCCGTGTCCACGGTCATGGACAACTTGAGCCAAAGGAACTGGAGTTATCTGGATTTCTCAACACCATAAAATATATTTGATGAGGGTAACTATTGACAACTCGGGTACGAGAACTGGTTGGCGGAACCATCTCGTTAACAACCAACAATGTAGAAACATTTTTCTTTTAGCCCCCTCTTGTTGTAGGAGAAAAATTTGCTTTACGCTAAAAACTTATAACCCCACCTGCCATATATGCATATAGTATAGATGACATTTTACCCCTCTCTTATGTGACTTGCCGGCATATTCAATATGCTGACCTACACGGCTGCAACGTCTTATGTTGCAGATATCTTTCTTCGACGAGTAAGAGTATGATTCAGGGTTACGGTCTACACTCAACTTGCCGTTGGTGTTTATTGGGACTCCACTCCCTTGATCGCTTCCGCTGAGATATTTAAGGTGTATATCAGTTTTACGCTATTTACATGTGATTGCACTTTGATATATACATTGATGTACTGTGTGTGCCAGCATACTGATCCAGGGATGGCACAGAAACACAGAGGCTTGACTCGTCCTGAGTCGGATCGCTGCAGCTATGTAGCTCCAAAATGACCTACTCCACCTAACTTAGCTATTAAATAGCCTATAATTAGCTTAGCTAGCTACAAAATGCCTTAATAATCATAGTTGGCTCCAAAATGACATATACTTAGCTAAGTTATCTCCTAAATGACATAATAAGGCTATGTAGCTCCAAGATGACTTATTCCCCCTAAATTAGCTATTAAGTGGCCTAGACTTAGCTAGGTTCTCTCTGAAATGACCTATACTTCTCTTCTTCATCTAGTCTTCTTCTAACTTTCTTATTTGCCATTTTGCAGATTACATTCACTTCACGGGAAGCTTGAATTATATAGATGGAGTGCTTGAGTATGGTTTCTTATACCATGGCTTCACGGCATCTTGGATTGAAACTATTGTAGTACATGGATATATATGAAACTTTGTATGCATCGATGAAACTAGTCTAATATAAGGTTTGGCACGGATGCAACTTGCATAATATGTATGTATTATGGATGGAAGTTATTTTAATATGGTTATGAGTATGGAAACAAAATTGTTTTTGTCAAATATATATATATATATATATATCCTGATTATTGTGAAAATTATTCCTTATTTATGTGAAAATTGTTGGATATTATAGAAAATAAAATAAATAGGGGCTGTTTTGAGCCTTTGCCGTCCGCCCACCGACGGCAAAGGGCTTGCAGCAGACGGCAAAGGCTCCACAGCCTGGGCTGAGACACGCTGGGGGTGCCCCCTTTGCCGGCAAAGGGGGGAGGGCAGACGGCAAAGGTGAGTAGGGCCAATGGCATAGGTGGAGGGAGAGAGGGGCTGGGTGCCCCCTTTGCCGTCGGCCTCAGACATAGCTGACGGCAAAGGGGGTAGGGCACACGGCAAAGGGGAGTAGGGCACACGGCAAAGGACAGGTGGGCCCAGCAGGCTGCCGTTAGCACTTAACGGGGCGCCTTGCGGATCTGCCGTCCCATTTTCGTTGCCGTCTGCCCCCCATGGCAAAGATTCTTTGTCATCCGCCTTCTAAAGGCAAACGGCAAAGAACCTCTTCACCGGATAAATCTTTACCGTCTAGTTTGTCGTCTGCTGACAGACGTCAAAGGCTTTGCCGTCCGGGGTTCCCCATTTGCCGTCTGTCGTCGCTGACGGCAAAGTCTCAGATTCTTGTAGTGTTACCACTTCACCACCAGAATTAAAGTAGCTACAGCCCACCTTAAGGCATTAAATTTAAGAGAGTCGTAGAGGAACACAAATTCAAACAATGACTAGTTCATTGCTTGGGCTAAAACCCCAGAGAAAACTTAATAGTAACAGATCAACAGGGAAAGAAAATAATATCACACTCTCACACTTAGTGAAAAATTACAGATTTTCACTTGCTGCCATTTTCAACAGAATAGCAACTTTTGACAAAGAATACAACTATGATGCTAGTCCTATGAACAATCTGGTGGCACCAAGTTGTAGTGGGGTTCAACCACTACAATTCATGCCATTGGAGCATCCACCAAAGATCACCACATTCATGGAAACCATGCTCACAGCAGGGTAAGAAAATAATGGTTCCAACACTTTGAAATATTTCTAGCTACCCAAACAACAACATTTTCATCACTTGAAAACAACAAAGGATCCACCTATTCACAAGAGTAAAAAGCTAAACAAAAATACGTGGCCCTAGAAAACATAAAATACTAGAACTTTCATGTTGGCACAAATTTCATAGCATGCATAGAATTAATCCTAAAAAAATAACAAAATGCCACCTCATCACAAAATGATATTTTCACAAACTTGCTCCAAAGTGAAATCCAATGTCACCATTGGATTCCTTAGGTTTTTCTACCCCAATTTTATATATAACACTCATATACTTGCATGTATAAAACTACACAAAAACAGAAAAGAAAAACTACTAAGAAACCTATAACACTTATAAGTCAAATCAAGCCAGATTTGGTATATTCCATATATGGTATAATTCCAACTAGGGAAATATCACACAAGTACACACAAGAAACATCACACAATTACAAGGGGCCACTGGTCGTAGATACCAAGGGCCCTAGTGCATGGCATGTGGGCCACTGGGCCCACTTGTCAGTGGCACACCTACATAACCCCACACAGAAATAAAAGGGGAGTTTTGCGCGCGGGGGGAATCGAACCCGCGTCTGCGACTGCGGCATATGGCTCGGTTGGCACTGGGTTGTGGATGGATTACTGGTCAGGTAGGCGACAACGGGGCCACGACGAGCTGATGTTGCTGGCGCTGCATGGCTACAACACGGGGTGATGCGTCTGCTACTGCGAAGGATGCTTCTCCTGCTGCTACTGCACCCGCAACTACCTCTGCTACTGCGATAGAACCACGACGTCGGCGATGGTGAAGGCGACACGGCTATCTAACGCAACAGAGGCGATCCAAAAGGGGCAGCGAGGTGGCTGCTTATAGTGGGGTCTGGGCGTCGTGGATCAGATGACAGCAACGACGGGGATGACGGTGCGCAGCTGCTTCCGCTCCTGCTTGCCGGAGACAAGGACGAAGGGGGCGACGCGTTGGAGAAGATCCCGACGCGTTGATACGTCTCCATCGTATCTATAATTTTCGATTATTTCATGCCAATATTCTACAACTTTCATATACTTTTGGCAACTTTTTATACTATTTTTGGGACTAACATATTGATCCAGTGCCTAGTGCCAATTCCTGTTTGTTGCATGTTTTTTGTTTCGCAGATTATCCATACCAAATGAAGTCCAAACGCAATAAAAAACTACAGGGATTTTTTGGAATATTTATGATTTTTGGGAAGAAGAATCTACGCGAAACGATGCGTGAGGAGGTCACAAGCCCAGGAGGCGCGGCCCCACTAAGGCGCGGCTGGCAGGCTTGTGACCAATCCCTAAGGCGGCTGGGGCCGTTCTTTCGTCGCAAGAAATCTAATATCCGGAAGAAAATCGTGTTAAAATTTCAGCCCAATCAGAGTTACGGATCTCCGGGAATTTAAGAAACGGTGAAAGGCAGAATCTGGGAGCGCAGAAACACAAGGACACACAGAGAGAGAGAGAGAGAGATCCAATCTCGGAGGGGCTCTCGCCCCTCTGCTACGGCAACAAAAGTCCTTCCCGGCAACACCATGAATTCTTCTTGCTACTTCTCTTGTTTCCGTCGATTTTTCCCTTGAAGAGGAAAGAGTGATGTAGCACAGGAGCAGTAAGTATTTCCCTCAGTTTGAGAACCAAGGTATCAATCCACTAGGAGAATCTCGTCAAGTCCAGAGTACATGCGCAAACACAAAAGAGCTTGCACCCAGCACTATAAAGGGGTTCTCAATCCCTTCAAGATTGATTGCAAATTGAGATCTAAAGGCGGAAAGTGCAACGAAGTAAAAAGTGTAAGGCTGAAAATATGGTGTGGAGTAGACCCGGGGGCCATAGTGTTCACTAGAGGCTTCTCTCAAAATAGCAAATATCACGGTGGGTGAACAAATTACTGTCGAGCAATTGATAGAACTGCGCAAAGTCATGATGATATCTAAGGCAATGATCATACATAGGCATCACATCCGAGACAAGTAGACCGATACTTTCTGCATCTACTACTATTACTCCACACATCGACCGCTATCCAACATGCATCTAGTGTATTGAGTTCATGACGAACAGAGTAACGTCTTAAGCAAGATGACATGATGTAGAGGGATAATTTCAAACTAATGACGAAAACCCCATCTTTTTACCCTTGATGGCAACTACACGATGCATGCCTCGCTACCCCTTCTGTCACTGGGTGAGGTCACCGCACGGTATGAACCCAAAACCAAGCACTTCTCCCATTGCAAGAATCATAGATCTAGTTGGCCAAACAAAATCCACAACTCGAAGAGAATTACAAGGATATGAAATCATGCATAAGAGAGATCAGAAGAAACTCAAATAAGATTCATAGATAATCTGATCATAAATCCACAATTCATCGGATCTTGAAAAACACACCACAAAAGAAGATTACATCAGATAGATCTCCATGAAGATCATGGAGAACTTTGTATTGAAGATCCAAGAGAGAGAAGAAGCCATCTAGCTACTAGATATGGACCCGTAGGTCTATGGTGAACTACTAATGCATCATCGGAGAGGTCATGGTGTTGATGAAGAAGCCCTCCGTATCCGAATCCCCCCTCCGGCAGGGCACCAGAACGTGCCCCATATGGGATCTTGCGGAGACAGAAGTTTGTGGCGGCGGAAAAGTACTTTCGATGATCTCCTGATTTTTTATGGAATTTTAGGGAATATATAGGCGCAAAACCTAGGTCAAAGGAGCCCGAGGGAGCCCACAAGCCAGGGGGCATGGGCCCCCCTGGCCGCGCCATGAGGGCTTGTGGGGTCCCTGGTGGCCCCCTGCCCTGATTCTCCGGCTCCCCGATCTTTTTCTATTCCGGGAAAAATCTTTTTGGCAGTTTCATTCCGTTTGGACTTCGTTCAAAATCCTCCTGTGAAAGGGGTCAAAAACATGGAAAAAACAGGAACTGGCTCATGGCACTGAGTTAATAAGTTAGTCCCAAAAAATATATAAAAGGCATGCAAAACATCCAAAGTTTGACAAGATAATAGCATGAAACTATCAAAAATTATAGATACGTTCGAGACGTATCAAGCATCCCCAAGCTTAACTCCTGTTCGTCCTCGAGTAGGGAAGTGATAAAGAATGAATTTTTGATGTGGAATGCTACCTAGCATAGTTGTCCTTTGCAAATTCTTTCACGTGACATGAATGTTCAGATCCGTAAGATTTGAAACAATAGTTTTCTATTGACATGAAAACAATAATACTTCAAGCAAACTAGCAAAGTAATCATGAACTTTCAAAATAACAAGGCCAAGGAAAGTTATCCCTACAAAATCATATAGTCTGGCTATACTCCATCATCCTCACACAACTAATGTAAATCATGCACAACCCCGGTATTGGCCAAGTAAATGCTTTCGCACTCTTACTTTCTCAAACTTTTTATAACTATCACGCAATACATGAGCGCGAGCCATGGATATAGCCCTATAGATGGAATAGAGTGTGGTGGTGGTTGTGAGACAGAAAGGAGGAGATGGTCACATTGACTCGGCGTATCAAAGGGCTATGGAGATGCCCATCAATAGATATCAATGTGAATGAGTAGGGATTTCCATACAAGATATGCACTAGAGCTAAAAGTATGTGAAAGCTAAAAAGGAGAACTAGTGGGTGTGCATCCAACTTGCTTTCTCACGAAGACCTAGGGCAATTTTGAGGAAGCCCATCATTGGAATATACAAGCCAAGTTATATAATTAAGGTTCCCACTAGCATATGGTAGTGACAAAGCGAGAAGCTCTCAATCATAAAGAACATGGTGCTATTATGAAGCACAAGTGTGGAAAAGATAGTAGCATTGTCCCTTCTCTCTTTTTCTCTTTTTTATTTATTTGGGCACTTGGGCCTCTTTTTTCTCTTTTTTTTATTTGGGCTCTTTGGCCTCTTTGTTTCTATTTCCTCACATGGGACAATGCTCTAATAATGATGATCATCACACTTTTATTTACTCACAGCTCAAAGCTTAGAACGATGATGACTCTATAGGAAATGCCTCCGACAGTGTACCGGGATGTGCAACGATCTTGCATGGCGTATGACGTTGAAAACATCTCGCTAGCTATCTTACAATCATGTCATGGCAATATGAGAGTGACGGCACAAGTCATGAGATGGAATGGTGGGAGTTGCATGGCAATATATCTCGGAATGGCTATGAAAATGCCATAGTAGTTAGGTATGGTGGCTGTTTTGAGGAAGGCATATGGTGGGTTTGTGTACCGGTGAGAATTGCGCGGCACTAGAGAGGCTAGCAATGGTGAAAGTTGAAAGTGCATCTATACCATGGACTCACATTAGTCATGAAGAACTCACATACTTGTTGCAAAAGTTTTTATTAGTAATCGAAACAAAGTGCTAAACGCAAACTCCTAGGGGAAGGGTTGGTAGGTGTTAACCATCGCGCGATCCCGACCTCAACACAAGGGATGAAAATCAATAGATCAATTATGCTATGACTTCCTAACATAGCGGTTCACCATACGTGCATGCTACATGAATCACTAACTTCAACACAAGTATTTCTAGATTCACAACACCCTACTAACATAGCTCTTAATATTACCAAATCCACGTCTCAAAACTAATCGAGAGGAATCAAAACTTCTCTTTCTACTCTATGCACATGAAGATGGAGCTTTTTGCATCCTCTTTGGGTACCTATCACCTTTGGGACTACTTTCATAGCATAAGTCAACTACCAAATCACGCACCGCCGTGCTCTAAAAGATATAAGTGAAGCACATAGAGAAAAATTATCTAGCTCAAAAGATATAAGTGAAGCACTATGAGCATTCTAGAAAAATCACGATGAGTGCATGTCTATCTCTAAAGGTGTGCAGCAAGGATGATTGTGACACAACAAAAAGAAATGTCTCCTACGATACAAGACGCTCCAAGCAAAACACATATCATGTGGTGAATAAAAATATAGCTCCAAGTAATGTTACCGATGGATTGAAGACGAAAGAGGGGATGCCATCCCGGGGCATCCCCAAGCTTAGGATTTTTGGCGTCCTTAAATTTGGCTTGGGATGCCTTGGGCATCCCCAAGATTGAGCTCTTTCCACTCCTTATCTCTTTGTCCATGAGAACATCACCCAAAACTTGAAAACTTCACAACACAAAACTTAAACAGAAACTCCTGATAACATTAGCACAAGAAAACAAACTACCACCTCTTTTGGTACTGTAGCAAACTTGAATTCTATCTATATTGGTGTTGGGCTACTGTATTCTCACTTTTCCATGTCTAGTACCCCCCGATACTAACCATAGTTTCATCAAAACAAGCAACCAACTCAACAAAAATAGAATCTGTCAAAAACAGACCAGTCTGTAGCAATCTGTATACTTTGTATACTTTTGGTACCTAAAAAATTCTGAAACATTACGAATGCCTCGGAAAAAGGCAAATCAACCATCAGCAGAAAGAATCAACTCAAAATCTCTTTCTAAATAAAAGTGAAAAATCATCTCGCGAGTGAAAAGTTTATGTCTTTTTCCAGCAGGATCAAACAACCATCACCAAGACTAGTCATAAAGGTTTTGCTTGGCTCAAATACAAAAAGAAACACAAAAAATACAATCACAACATAATTATGACGGTGTGGACGCAACAAAACAGAAAGAAAAAGATAAATTCATTGGGTTGCCTCCCAACAAGCGCTATTGTTTAACGCCCTTAGCTAGGCATAAAAGCGATAGAATCACGTATCGTTGTCTTTGGTGCTCAAACCATAAGTGGCCCTCATCATGGATTCATAAGGCAATCTTATGTTCTTTCTAGGAAAGCGTTCCATGCCCTTCCTTAAAGGAAATTGAAATCTAATATTCCCTTCCTTCATATCGATGATAGCACCGGTAGTCCTTAGGAAAGGTCTACCTAGAATAATAGGGCTTGTAGGATTGCAATCAATGTCAAGCACAATGAAATCCATGGGTACATAGTTCCTATTTGCAAAAATAAGAACATCATTGATCCTTCCCATGGGTTTCTCGACAGTAGAATCCGCAATATGCAAATTAAGAGAACACTCTTCAATCTCATTAAAACCCAGAACATCACATAAAGACTTTGGAATCGCGGAATCACTAGCACCCAAATCACACAAAGCATTGCATTCATAGTTTTTGATTTTGATTTTCATGGTAGGTTCCCACTCATCATGAAGCTTTCTAGGGATAGAGACTTCCAATTCAAGTTTCTCTTCAAGAGACTTTATCATAGCTTCGACGATATGATCAGTAAAGGCCTTGTTTTGGCTATAAGCGTGTGGAGAGTTTAACATGGATTGCATCAAGGAAATGCATTCAATCAAGAAGCAACTATCATAATTGAATTCCTTGAAATCCATAGTAGTAATTTCATTACTACTCAAAGTTTTAACATCTTCTACTCCACTTTCAATGCTTTTAGCATCAAGATAGATGGACTCTGAATCATCGGGGCACTTTTCAACCAAAGTGGACTCATATCCAGCCCCATAATCATTAGGTTTGACACAATAAAACAAAGATTCAATGGGAGTCACACCAAGCACTTTAAGATCTTCGTAATTCTTATCACGAGAACACGCCTTTTTAAGCCATTCATGTCTAGCACGAATTTGGGCGGTTCTTTCTTTGCTCTCAATCATGGAAACACACATAGCTTTCAAAGTTTCATCCATATTGATCTTGGGAGGAGCACATCTAACTTTCAAAGCATCAACATCACTAGACATTCTATCAACGCTCTTAGCCAAATCGTCAATTTTGAGTAGTTTTCCTCTATGGACGCATTGAAAATCTTTTGTGAGTTGACGAACTCTTTGATATTACTCTCTAGATCAGAGGGTAATCTATTGTAATTTCCATGAGTATTGTTGTAGGAGTTTCCAAACTTATTAGAGGAGTTACTAGGAAAAGGCCTAGGAACATAGTTTCCTCTAAAAGCATTGTTGTTGCCAAAATTATTCCTACCAACAAAATTAACGTCCAAGCTAGCGTTGCTACTCTCAATCAAGCAAGACAAGGGCATATCAATCGGATCTAAAGGAGCACTTCTACTAGCAACCAAATTCATTAACTCATCCATCTTAGCACTCAACGAGTTAATTTCTTCTATAGCGTGTACCTTCTTACTAGTAGGTGACCTTTCAGTGTGCCACTGAGAGTAGTTCGTCATGATGTTTTCTAGGAGCTTTTTGGCTTCCCCTAACGTGATTTCCATGAACGTTCCACCTGAGGCGGAGTCCAAGATATTTCTAGAAGCGAAATTCAAGCCAGCGTAGAAGATTTGAATAATCATCCAAAGACTCAAGCCATGAGCGGGACAATTTCTAATCATCAATTTCATTCTCTCCCAAAATTGTGCAACATGTTCATGATCAAGTTGCTTGAAATTCATGATATCATTACGGAGAGAGATGATCTTAGCCGGCAAAAAATACTTGGATATATAAGCATCTTTGCACTTATCCCAAGAATCAATACTATTTTTGGGCAAAGAAGAAAACCAAGTTTTTGTGCGATCTCGCAACGAGAAAGGAAAAAGCTTCAATTTAATCACATCATTATCCGCATCTCTCTTTTTTTGCATATCGCAAATCTCAATGAAGGTATTGAGATGGGTGCTACTGCGACAACAGACCTTCCCTGGTACGGCGCCAGGAATCCTGGTGCTACGGCTACACCTTTAGGGACTTCCTTGGCAAATATGCAAAGGATTTCCGTGCGGCCTTGGAGCCTTGCGTTGGTGTTCCCTTGAAGAGGAAAGGGTGATGTAGCACAGCGGCGGTAAGTATTTCCCTCAGTTTTGAGAACCAAGGTATCGAACCAATGGAAGATCTCGTCAAGTCTCAAGTACCTGCCCAAACACAAAAAGCTTGCACCGAACGCTATGAAGGGGTTGTCAATCCCTTATAGATTTTTTGCAAAGTGAGAACTAAAAGCAACAAAGTAAACAAGAAAAGTGAAAGTGAAAGTGGAAACGATAGTTGTGAATAGACCCGAGGGCCGTAGTGTTCACTAGTGGCTTCTCTCATGAAAGCAAGTAGACGGTGGGTGAACGAATTACCGTCGAGCAATTGATAGAACCGCGCAAAATCGTGACGTTATCTAAGGCAATGATTATATCTATAGGCATCACGTCCAAAACAAGTACACCGATACTTTCTGCATCTACTACTATTACTCCACACGTCGACCGCTATCCAGCATGCATCTAGTGTATTAAGTCCAAAAGAACAGAGTAACGCCTTAAGCAAGATGACATGATGTAGATCGACAATCTCATATCTACGATAAAAGCCCATCTTGTTACCCTTGATGGCAACAACATGATGCGTGCCTTTCTACCCCTTCTGTCACTGGAAAAGGTCACCACACGGTATGAACCCAAAACCAAGCACTTCTCCCATTGCAAGAATCATAGATCTAGTTGGCCAAACAAAACCCAAGACTCGGAGAGACTTACAAGGATATCAAATCATGCATATAAGAAATCAACAAAGACTCAAATATAATTCATAGGTAATATGATCACAGATCCACAATTCATCGGATCTCGACAAACACACCGCCAAAGAGGATTACATCGGATAGATCTCCATGAAGATCATGGAGAACTTTGTATTGAAGATCCAAGAGAGAGAAGAAGCCATCTAGCTACTAACTACGGACCCGTAGGTCTGAAGTGGACTACTGAGGAGTCATTGGAGAGGCGATGATGCTGATGTAGAAGCCCTCCAACTCCAAAGTCCCCTCCGACAGGGCACTGGGAAGGGTCTCCAGATGAGATCTCGCGGAAACGGAAGCTTGCGGCGGCGAAAAAGTGTTTTCGTGGATGCCCTGATTTTTTAGGATTTTTAGGGAATTTATAGGCCAAAGACCTAGGGCAGGGGAGTGCTAGGGGGCCACAAGCTTGGTTGTTGCGGCCTCCCCCTGGCCACGGCAACAGGCCTTGTGGGCCCCGTGTGGGCCCACTGCCTTGGCCCTCAAGCCTCCCGATCTTCTTCCGTTCTGGAAAAATTTATTTCGGGAATTTTATTCCGTTTGGACTCCGTTCCAAAATCAGATCTGAAAAGAGTCAAAAACACAAAAAAAACAGGAACTAGCACTTGGCACTGAATTAATAAGTTAGTCCCAAAAAAGATATAAAAGGTAAACAAAACATCCAAAGTTAACCAGATAACAGCGTGAAACCATCAAAAATTATAGATACGTTTGAGACGTATCAAGCATCCCCAAGCTTAACTCCTGCTCGTCCTCGAGTAGGGAAGTGATAAAGAATGAATTTTTGATGCTTTCATGCTACCTAGCATAGATGTCATTTGTAACTCCTCTTATGTGACGTGAATGTTCAGATCCATTAGATTCAAAACAATAGTTTTCTATTGATGTGGAGACAATAATAATTCAAGCAAACTAGTAAGGTAATCATGAACTTTCAAAATAACAAGGCCAAAAGAAAGTTATCCCTACAAAATCATATAGTCTGGCTATGCTCTATCATCCTTGCACAACGAATTTAAATCATGCACAACCCCGGTATTGACCAAGTAATTGTTTTCACACCTTTACTTTCTCAAACTTTTTCAACTCTCACGCAATACATGAGCGTGAGCCATGGTTTTAGCACTATGAGTGGTGTGGAGTGTGGTGGAGGTTGCAAGACAAACAAGGAGAAGATGGTCACATTGACTAGGCATATCAATGAGCTATGGAGATGCTCATCAATAGATATCAACGTGAATGAGTAGAGATTGCCATACAAATGATGCACTAGAGCTAAGAGTATGTGAAATCTCTTAAAGAAAACTAGTGGGTGTGCATCCAACTTGCTTGCTCACGAAGACCTAAGGCAAATTTGAGGAAGCCTATCATTGGAATATACAAGCCAAGTTAAATAATGAAAATTTCCCACTAGTTATATGGTGGTGACAAAACGAGAGACTCTCAATCATGAAGATCATGGTGCTTAATAAACACAAGTGTGGAAGGATAGTAGCATTGTCCCTTCTCTCTTTTTCTCTAATTTTTTTTGGTGGGCTCTTTGGCATCTTTTTTTTGGTGGGCATCTTTGGCCTCTTTTTGTAAATGGGCTTCGCTGGCCTCTTTTATTTTATCACATGGGACAATGCTCCATCAATGATGATCATCACACTTACAACTCAAAACATAGAGCAATAATGACTCTATATGAAATGCCTTCGGTAGTGTACCGTGACAATGATCTAGCATGGCATAGACATCAATGTGAACATCATGCTAGCTATCTTATGATCATGCAATGGCAATGTAGAAGTGGTGGCACATGTCATGGTGGTAGTTGCATGGCAATATATCTCGGAATGGCTTTGAAAAAGCCATAGTAGGTAGGTATGGTGGCTGTTTTGAGGGAGGCTAATGGTGGGTTTTGTGCACCGACGAAAATTGCACGGCACTAAAGAAGATAGTGATGGTGGAAGGTGAAAGTGCATCTAAACCATGGACTCAACATTAGTCATGAAGAACTCATATACTTGTTGCAAAAGTTTTAGTAGTAATCGAAACAAAGCATTCAACGCATACTCCTAGGGGAAGGGTTGGTAGGTATAAACCATCGCGCGATCCCGACTGCCACACAAAGGATGACAATCAATAGACTAATCATGCTCAGACTTCATCACATAGCGGTTCACCATATGTGCATCCTACGGGAATCACTAACTTAAGCACAAGTATTTCTAGATCCACAACACCTTACTAATATAACTTTAATATTACCATAACCACAACTCAAAAAAATTGAGATGAATCAAACTTCTCTAACTATTCAATGCACATGAAGGTGGAAGTTTTCATATCCCTTTGGATAACTACCCCTTTTCAGACTACTTTCATAGCATAGATCAACTACCAAGCCACGCACCGCCGTGCTCTAAAAGGTATAAGTGAAGCACATAGAGCAAAATCAACTAGCTCAAAAGATATAAGTGAAGCACGACAAAATCACGGTGAGTGCATGTCTCTCTCTCTAGGTGTGCAGCAAGGATGATTGTGAAACAACAAAAATAAAAGACTCCTACGATACAAGACGCTCCAAGCAAAACACATAACATGTGGTGAATAAAAATATAGCCCCAAGTAACGTTACCGATGGATTGAAGACGAAAGAGGGGATGCCTTCCCGGGGCATCCCCAAGCTTAGGCTTTTACGACATCCTTGAATCATCTCGGGGTGCCTTGGGAATCCCCAAGCTTGAGATCTTGCCACTCTTTATCTCTTTGTCCATAAGAACTTCACCCAAAACTTGACAACTTCACAACACGAAACTCAAACAGAAACTCGTGATAACATTAGTATAAGAAAGCAAACCACCACTTCCTTAGGTACTGTAGCAAACTTAAATTCTACTTATGTTGATGTTGGGTTACTGTATTTTCAATCTTCCATGGCTAATACCCCACGATACTATCCAGAGTTTCATCAAAATAAGCAACCAACTCAACAGAAACAGAATATGTTAACAGCAGACCAGTCTGTAGCAATCTGTATACTTCGTATACTTCTAGTACTTCAAAAATTCTGAAAAATTACGAAAATCTGCAGAATTTGCATAGAAATCAGCAACAAAAATAATCAACTGAAAGTCTCTTACAGAAACAAAATGAAAATTCTTTTCCTGAGCAGAAAGTTTTTGTCTTTTCCAGCATGACCAAACGATCATCCCCAAGACTAATCATAACGGTTTTGCTTGGCACAAACACAAAAAGAAACACAAAAAACACAATCATAACAGAATTATGAAAGTGTCGAAAACACAAAACAGAAATAAAAAGGATAGATTCGTTGGGTTGCCTCCCGACAAGCGCTATTGTTTAACGCCCTTAGCTAGGCATAAGGTGATGGAATCACGTATAGGCATCCTTGGTTCTCAAACCATAAGTAGCCCTCATCATAGATTCATAAGGCAATCTTATTTTCTTTATAGGAAAATACTACATGCCCTTCTTTAGGGGAAATTGAAATCTAATGTTCACTTCCTTCATATCGATGATAGCACCAATAGTCCTTAGGAAAGGTCTACCAAAAATAATGGGACATGAAGGATTGCAATATATGTCAAGTACAATGAAATCCACGGGTACATAGTTCTTATTTGCAACAATAAGAACATCATCGATCCTTCCCATGGGTTTCTTGACAGTAGAATATGCAAGATGCAAATTAAGAGAACACTCTTCAATCTCATGAAAACCAAGAATATCACATAAATACTTTGGAATCGCGGAAACACTAGCACCCAAATCACACAAAGCATTGCATTCATAGTTTTTTATTTTGATTTTGATAGTAGGTTCCCACTCATCATGAAGTTTTCTAGGTATAGAGACTTCTAATTCGAGCTTCTCTTCAAGAGATTTCATCATAGCATCTACGATATGAGCGTTAAAGGTTTTGCTTTGGCCATAAGCATGTGGAGAGTTTGCAATGGATTGCATCAAGGAAATGCATTCAAACAAGGAGCAACTATCATAATTGAATTCCTTGAAATCCAAAGTGGGAGTTTCATTACTACCCAAAATTTTGATTTCTTCTACTCCACTCTCCACACCTTTATCATCAAGATAGGTGGGCTTCGAATCATTGGGGCGTTTTTCAACCAAAGTGGATTCATATCCAGCCCCTTCATCAATAGGTTTGACACGAGAAAACAAAGATTCAAGAGGGGTCACACCAAGCACTTTAAGATCTTCGTGATTTGCATCACTAGAACACACCCTTTTAAACCATTCATGCCTAGCGCGAATTTGGGCGGTTCTTTCATTGATATCATTCATGGAGACACGCATAGCTTTCAAAGTTTCATCGAAGTTGACCTTGGGAGGAGCACATCTAACTTTCAAAGCATCAATATCACAAGACATCCTATCAACGCTCTTAGCCAAATCGTCTATTTTGAGTACTTTTTCCTCTATGGACGCATTGAAAATATTTTGAGAGTTGATGAACTCTTTGATATTACTCTCTAAATCAGAGGGTAATTTGTTATGATTTCCATAAGTGTTGTTGTAGGAATTGCCATAATTGTTAGCGGAGTTACTAGGAAAAGGCCTAGGAACATAGTTTCCTCTAAAAGCATTGTTGTTGCCAAAATTGTTCCTACCAACAAAATTAACGTCCAAGCTAGCGTTGCTACTCTCAGTCAAGGAAGATAGTGGCATGTCATTAGGATGTAAAGGAGCATTTCTACTAGCAACCAAATTCATTAACTCGTCCATCCTAGCACTAAGCGAGTTAATTTCTTCTATAGTGTGTACCTTTTTGGTAGCAGGTGACCTTTTAGTGTGCCACTGAGAGTAGTTGGTCATGATATTGTCTAGGAGTTTTGTAGCGTCTCCTAACGTGATTTCCTTGAACGTTCCATCTGTGGCGGACTCCAAGATATTGCGAGAAGCAAAATTCAAACCAGCGTAAAAGATTTGTATAATCATCCACAAACTCAAGCCATGAGCGGGACAATTTCTAATCATTAACTTCATCCTCTCCCAAGATTGTGCAACGTGTTCATGATCAAGTTGCTTGAAATTCATGATATCATTACGTAAGGAGATAATCTTAGCCGGCGGAAAATACTTGGATATGTAAGCATCTTTTCACTTATCCCTAGAATCGATACTATTTTTGGGCAAAGAAGAAAACCAAGTTTTTGCGCGATCTCGCAACGAGAAAGGAAAAAATCTTCAACTTAATCACGTCATTATCCACATCTCTTTTCTTTTGCATATCACAAATCTCAATGAAGGTATTGAGATGGGATGCGGCATCTTCACTAGGAAGGCCAGAGAATTGCTCTTTCATAACAAGATTCAGCAAAGCTGCGTTGATTTCATATGATTCCGCACTAGTGGCAGGAGCAATCGGAGTACTAATAAAATCATTATTATTGGTACTCGGGAAGTCGCAAAGTTTGGTGTTTTCAGCCATGATGACTTCCACAACAAACAAGCACACAAGCAAGCAAGAAAACCAGCAAACGAAAATGGCAAAGGGCAAAAGAAAACGGCAAAGGAAAATGGCAAAAAGGCAAATGAAAACGGCAAAGGAGAAAAGCAAATTGGTGAAGTGGGGGAGAGGAAAACAAGAGGCAACTCACAAAAAAGGTAATTGCAAGAGATGAGTTTGTGACACCTACTTGGATAGATGACTTGATCTCTCCTCCTTGCGCTAGAAATCAGCACGTTGAAGAGAGACTATTCTTGACTTAATCCTCGCCGACAACGGCGCCAGAAATCCTTCTGCTACTCCGACAACAGACCTTCCCTGGTACGGCGCCAGGAATCCTGCTGCTACGGCTATGCCTTTAGGGACTTCCTTGGCAAATATTCAAAGGATTTCCCCGCGGCCTTGGAACCTTGCGTTGGTGTTCCCTTGAAGAGGAAAGGGTGATGTAGCACAGCGGCGGTAAGTATTTCCCTCAGTTTTGAGAACCAAGGTATCGAACCAATGGAAGATCTTGTCAAGTCTCAAGTACCTGCACAAACACAAAGAGCTTGCACCCAACGCTATGAAGGGGTTGTCAATCCCTTATAGATTGTTTGCAAAGTGAGAACTGAAAGCAACAAAGTAAGAAAGCAAAGTAAAAGTGAAAGTGGAAACGATAGTTGTGACTAGACCCGGGGGCCGTAGTGTTCACTAGTGGCTTCTCTCATGAAAGCAAGTAGACGGTGGGTGAACGAATTACTGTCGAGCAATTGATAGACCCGCGCAAAGTCGTGGCGTTATCTAAGGCAATGATTATATCTATAGGCATCACGTCCAAAACAAGTTGACCGATACTTTCTGCATCTACTACTATTACTCCACACGTCGACCGCTATCCAGCATGCATCTAGTGTATTAAGTCCAAAAGAATAGAGTAACGCCTTAAGCAAGATGACATGATGTAGATGGACAATCTCATATCTACGATAAAAGCCCATCTTGTTAGCCTTGATGGCAACAACATGATGCGTGCCTTGCTGCCCCTTCTGTCACTGGGAAAGGTCACCGCATGGTATGAACCCAAAACCAAGCACTTCTCCCATTGCAAGAATCATAGATCTAGTTGGCCAAACAAAACCCAAGACTCGGAGAGACTTACAAGGATATCAAATCATACATATAAGAAATCAGCAAAGACTCAAATATAATTCATAGATAATCTGATCACAAATCCACAATTCATCGGATCTCGACAAACATACTGCCAAATAGGATTACATCGGATAGATCTCCATGAAGATCATGGAGAACTTTGTATTGAAGATCCAAGAGAGAGAAGAAGCCATCTAGCTACTAACTACGGACCCGTAGGTCTGAAGTGGACTACTCATGAGTCATTGGAGAGGCAATGATGTTGATGTAGAAGCCCTCCAACTCCAAAGTACCCTCCGACAGGGCACCGGGAAGGGTCTCCAGATGAGATCTCGCAGAAACGGAATCTTGCGGCGGCGGAAAAGTGTTTTCGTGGATGCCCTGATTTTTTCTGGATTTTTAGGGAATTTATAGGCCAAAGACCTAGAGCATGGGAGTGCCAGGGGGGCAACAAGCTTGGTTGCCGCGGCCTCCCCCCTAGCCGCGGCAACTGGGCTTGTGGGCCCCCTGTGGGCCCACTACCTTGGCCCTCAAGTATCCCTATCTTCTTCTGTTCTGGAAAAATTTATTTCGTGGATTTTATTCCGTTTGGACTCCGTTCCAAAATCAGATCTGAAAAGAGTCAAAAACACAGAAAAAACAAGAACTGGCGCTTGGCACTGAATTAATAAGTTAGTCCCAAAAAAGATATAAAAGGTAAACAAAACATCCAAAGTTGACAAGATAACAGCGTGAAACCATAAAAAATTATAGATACGTTTGAGACGTATCAAGCATCCCCAAGCTTAACTCCTGCTCGTCCTCGAGTAGGGAAGTGATAAAGAATGAATTTTTGATGCTTTCATGCTACCTAGCATAGATGTCATTTGTAACTCCTCTTATGTGACGTGAATGTTTAGATCCATTAGATTCAAAACAATAGTTTGCTATTGACGTGGAGACAATAATAATTCAAGCAAACTAGTAAGGTAATCATGAACTTTCAAAATAACAAGGCCAAAAGAAAGTTATCCCTAAAAAATCATATAGTCTGGCTATGCTCTATCATCCTTGCACAACGAATTTAAATCATGCACAACCCCGGTATTGGCCAAGTAATTGTTTTCACGCCTTTACTTTCTCAAACTTTTTCAACTCTCACGCAATACATGAGCGTGAGCCATGGTTTTATCACTATGAGTGGTGTGGAGTGTGGTGGAGATGGCAAGACAAACAAGGACAAGATGGTCACATTGACTAGGCATATCAATGAGCTATGGAGATGCTCATCAATAGATATCAACGTGAATGCGACACCTACTTGGATGTGTTATTGACTTGATCCTCCCCGACAACGGCGCCAGAAATTGGCACGTTTACGGGACACTATTCTTGACTTGATCCTCCCTGGCAACGGCGCGAGAAATTCTTGTGATACGGCAACAAAAGTCCTTCCCCGGCAACGCCAGGAATTCTTCTTGCTACTTCTCTTGTTTGCGTCGGTTTTTCCCTTGAAGAGGAAAGGGTGATGCAGCACAGGAGCAGTAACTATTTCCCTCAGTTTGAGAACCAAGGTATCAATCCAGTAGGAGAATCTCGTCAAGTCCAAAGTACCTGCACAAACAAAAAAGAGCTTGCATCCAACGCTATAAAGGGGTTGTCAATCCCTTCAAGATTGATTGCAAAGTGAGATCTAAAGGCGGAAAGTGCAACGAAGTAAAAAGTGTAAGGCTGAAAATATGGGTGGAGTAGACCCGGGGGCCATAGTGTTCACTAGAGGCTTCTCTCAAAATAGCAAATATCACGGTGGGTGAACAAATTACTGTCGAGCAATTGATAGAACTGCGCAAAGTCATGATGATATCTAAGGCAATGATCATACATATAGGCATCACGTCCGAGACAAGTAGACCGATACTTTCTGCATCTACTACTATTACTCCACACATCGACCGCTATCCAGCATGCATCTAGTGTATTGAGTTCATGACGGAAAGAGTAACGCCTTGAGCAATATGACATGATGTAGAGGGATAATCTCAAACCAATGATGAAAACGCCATCTTTTTATCCTTGATGGCAACAACATGATGCGTGCCTCGCTACCCCTTCTGTCACTGGGTGAGTTCACCTCACGGTATGAACCCAAAACCAATCACTTCTCCCATTGCAAGAATCATAGATCTAGTTGGCCAAACAAAACCCACAACTCGAAGAGAATTACGAGGATATAAAATCATGCATAAGAGAGATCAGAAGAAACTCAAACAAGATTCATAGATAATCTGATCATAAATCCACAATTCATCGGATCTCGACAAACACACCGCAAAAGAAGATTACAATGGATAGATCTCCATGAAGATCATGGAGAACTTTGTATTGAAGATCCAAGAGAGAGAAGAAGCCATCTAGCTACTAGCTATGGACCCGTAGGTCTATGGTGAACTACTCACGCATCATTAGAGAGCTCATGGTGTTGATGAAGAAGCCCTCCGTATCCGAATCCCCCCTCTGGCAGGGCACCAAAACGTGCCCCTGATGGGATCTTGCGGAGACAGAAGCTTGCGGCGGCGGAAAAGTACTATTGATGATCTCCTGATTTTTTATGGAATTTTAGGGAATATACAGGCACAAAACCTAGGGCAAAGGAGCCTCAGGGAGCCCACAAGCCAGGGGGCCGTGGACCCCCCCTGGCCGCGCCATGAGGGATTGTGGGGTCCCTGGTGGCCCCCTGCCCTGATTCTCCGGCTCCCCGATCTTTTTCTGTTCCGAAAAAAAATCTTTTTGGCAGTTTCATTCCATTTGGACTCCGTTCAAAATCCTCCTCTGAAAGGGGTCAAAAACATGGAAAAACAGGAACTGGCTCATGGCACTGAGTTAATAAATTAGTCCCAAAAAATATATAAAAGGCATGCAAAACATCCAAAGTTTGACAAGATAATAGCATGAAACCATCAAAAATTATAGATATGTTGGAGACGTATCACCCTCCACCTCCATGGAGACCATGGACAAGAGGGGAAACCCTTCTCCCATCTAGGGAGGAGGTCAAGGAAGAAGAAGAAGAAGGGGGCTCTCTCCCCCTCTCTCCTGACGGCGCCGGAACGCCGCCCGGGACATCATCGTGTGACAGCGATCTACACCAACACCTCCGTCATCTTCACCAACACCTCCATCACCTTCCCCTATCTATATTCAGCGGTCCACTCTCCCGCAACCCGTTGTACCCTCTAATTGAACATGGTGCTTTATGCTTCATATTATTATCAAATGATGTGTTGCCATCCTATGATGTCTGAGTAGATTTTTGTTGTCCTATCGGTGATTGATGAATTGCTATGATTGGTTTAGTTTGCTTGTGGTTATGTTGATGTCCTTTGGTGCCCATCATATGAGCGCGCGCGTGGATCACACGAGAGGGTTAGTAGTATGTTGATAGGACTATGTATTGGAGGGCAAGGGTGACAGAAGCTTCAGCCTAGCATAGAAATTGATGCATACGGGATTGAAGGGGGACCAATATATCTTATTGTTATGGTTGGGTTTTAACTTAATGAACGTTAGTAGTTGCGGATGCTTGCTAATAGTTCCAATCATAAGTGCATAGAATTCCAAGTAAGGAATGACATGCGAGCAGTGGCCTCTCCCACATAAAACTTGCTATCGGTCTAGTAACGTAGTCAATTTCTTAGGGACAATTCCGCAACTCCTACCACCACTTTTCCACACTCATTAAACTAACGTAATTGTTTCTTTATCTAACCAGCCCCTAGTTTTTATTTACGTGTTCTTTCTTCTCTTGCAAACCTATCCTATCTCACCTACAAAGTACTTCTAGTTTCATACTTGTTCTAGGTAAAGCGAACGTAAAGTGTGCGTAGAGTTGTATCGGTGGTTGATATAATTTGAGGGAATATTTGTCCTACCTTTAGCTCCTCGTTGGGTTCGACACTCTTACTTATTGAGAAATGCTACAATTGATCCCCTATACTTGTGAGTTATCACGCGTCCACTCCATGGGAATGGAACCAGACGGGGACGATGAAGCTCGTGGAACCGAAAGTGTCAATGGAGAAGCTTCCTAGCACGGTAGCAACGACAAGCCCCTAACTACGACCATGGCGATCGGCTCCGTTTCTGCATGAAATAGAGGAGGAGGAGGGAAGGAAGGCGGTTGGCGGTGGCTTGGAGGAACCCTCGCGGGGTGCGGACGCCGAGGGCTTTAAATAGCGAGTGTGATGCGCTTCCTTTTGCCATAGTGGACATGGCGGGGTTGCTGCTCGCCCTCTTTGTGAGGAGGAGATGGAAAGGAGGGAGGAGGATGATAGGCTGCGGGTCACCGGCAGGTGGGGCTGCGGCTTGCCACGCTGGAAAGTAGCGTGCGAGGCTGCGGGCAGAGCTGGGCTGGGTTGGCTGGCCTGCGCGAGGGGAAAGCAAGGGAAAGGCCCAGGTGGGCTTTCCACTGATGTTGCTCTCTCTGTGTGTTTTAAAATCCCTTTGCAAATAAAACATGACAATTTGGTTGTTTAAATCATAGGGCTTTAAAGGAAAAGATTTAAAACAAAATAAAAATAGTTGTGGTATTCTAAAATCATGCCACAATTTATAAAAATAAATTGGGCATTTTTGAAGAGAAAAATAAATGTCTTTTATTTTAAATAAGACTCTGGTTTTAATTAAAAGCCAAGAGGAAAATAGGTTCAATCAAAGGGGGTGCACACCACAGGTAATAAGAAGATTTTTAGACGGGGTGGAACTTTTTATTGGGGCAAAAACAGTCACTTAGAAATCTGCCTCTAATATAATTGGAAAAGAGGGTGTTTTGAAACTATGGTGCAATAAGGGTTTTGAGGTGGGTCTTGTTGCACCCAATCACATTGCAAACACCAAGGCACACCCACACATTGCACTCACACTTCATACCAAGGTGCAACACAAGCAAAACAAGACAAGAACAAAATGTAATGATGATATGCATGATGCCATTATGCAATAAGAGATGAAGCCAAACTTAACTCTTTATTCAAATCCAACATGTCAACACAGGAAGGTTGCCATACAAGGAAATATATTGCAAGAGGGGGGAGGTATTGCATTGGGGCTGATACAACTCTCCCACACTACAAGAGGATCTTGACCCGAGATCTATGACTGGAAGAACTCTGGGTACTCGGAACGGAGGAGGTCCTCGCGTTTCCAAGTGGCTTCTTTGTCGGGATGATGTGACCATTGAACTTTGAGGAACTTGATGGACTTATTGCGGGTCTTGTGCTCAGTCTCTTCAAGAATTGCTATAGGATGCTCATGGTAGGATAGGTTTGGCTCAAGATCAATATCTTGGAGGTCATCTGTGCGCTCGGGGGTCTTGAAGCATCTCCGGAGCTCGGAGACGTGAAACACATCATGCACATTGGAGAAATTGGGTGGAAGCTCTAACTGATATGCAAGATCACCTCTCTTGCCAACAACGTTGAAAGACCAACAAAGCGAGGAGCAAGCTTTCCTATGATGCCGAAGGACTGAGTGCCCTTCATGGGAGACACTTTGAGATACACAAAATCGTCAAACTGAAAAGTCATGTCACGATGCTTGCTATCATAGTAGCTCTTCTAGCGGGACTGGTCTTCTTTGAGATTATCCCGAATGACACGGCACATTTCTTCTGCTTCAACAATCATGTCATTTCCAAGAATCTGACGCTCACCAGTCTCAGTCCAATAAAGCGGGGTAAGACACTTCCTGCCATATAGAATCTCGCATGGAGCCTTGCCTGAGCTTTCTTGAAAGTTGTTGTATGAGAACTCGGCAAACGGGAGGCAATCTTCCCACTTCATGCGAAAAGAAATCACACAGGCTCTAAGCATATCTTCAAGGATTTGATTGACTCTCTTAACTTGACCACTTGTCTCAGGATGGAAAGTTGTACTAAAACGGATCTTAGTACCTGTTGGGGCATAGTTTATGCCTAAGAAATTTTGGTGATTGATGACAGTACCGTAAAGGACTAACCGTGTGTGTTAAGGTTTCAGATAACACACGTCAACGGCACAAGACGACTCGCCTCCTCACTCATGGAACAGAAGCACGGCGTTCTCTACGATTCTCTTTATTTGAGTCATAGGAAAGCCGTACTATTAAGAGGGGAACCATAGTGGAAAGGTTTGGGTGGAATCAATCTTTGCACGCGCACACTTCACATATTTTCCCTTACCTTCATCCTTGGAGCGGCCCCCGCCTCTGTGTTTCTTTCCTCTTTGCAAAATGGTCCCTCAGCGGTAGTACCGCTGGGCCAAGCGGTACTACCGCTGGCCCTAGCGGTAGTACCGCTGCAGCCAGCAGTAGTACCGCTAGCTGGCGGTAGTACCGCCCCTGGTGAGCGGTAGTACCGCTCTAGGAGCTTAGTACCGCCTGCCTAGCGGTTGTTCGTGGACGGACCTTTTTGCGAAGACATTCTTGGCGGTGGTAGTGCCTTTGCACTACCAGGGGGCCAGCGTTAGTACCGCTGCATCCAGCGGTAGTACTGCTGGAGTGCCAGCGGTAGTACCGCTGGAGCTCGGGCAGAGAGTGGGAAAACGGTTGGATTTTCCCCCCCACTATATAAAGGGTTCTTCTAGCTATGGAACCTTATCTCTTACCTCCCCAAGCTCCATTGTTGCTCCCTAAGCTCAAAAGTGCCCGATCTCTCTCCCTAGCCAATCAAACTTGTTGATTCTTTAGGAATTGGTTGAGAAGGCCTAGATCCACACTTCCACCAAGAGAAAAGTTGATTCCCCCACCAATCCCTTGCGGATCTTTTTACTCTTGGGTGTTTGAGCATCCTAGACGGTTGAGGTCACCTCGAAGCCATATTCCATTGTGGTGAATCTTCGTGGTCTAGTTGGGAGCCTCCAAGCTTTGTGTGGAGTTTGCCCCAACCTTGTTTTTAAAGGTTCGGTCGCCGCCTTCAAGGGCACCTATAATGGAATCACGGTACCTTGCATCGTGCGAGGGCGTGAGGAGAATACGGTGGCCTTAGTGGCTTATTGGGGAGCATTGTGCCTCCACACCGCTCCAACGGAGACGTACTACCTGTCAAAGGGAAGGAACTTCGGTAACACATCCTCGTCTCCATTGGTTCCACTTGTGGTTATCTCTAACCTTTACTTTGTGTATGCTTATGATGTTGACTATATCTTACTTGTCTTAATAGCTCTCGTTGTTAGCTCCATTAGGGTTCACCTCATTGTTGTAATATTTGTGAACCCATATGTTGTTTACCTTAACTTGCTAAGATTAATTAAAAAGTGGTCGTTGTCTATTCACCCCCCCCCCCTCTAGTCAACCATATCGATCCTTTCAATTGGTATCAGAGCCACATCTCTTTATTAAGGGTTTAACCACCCGAAGAGTATGAAAGGCGAAGAGGGAATTAACCATGGGCAACCCGAGGCCATGGACTTGACTTCAGTCACAAGGGATGACTTGAATACGGCTATGGCCGCCCTCAAGACGTCCTTGACGAACGAAGTCAAGACCATGCTTAAAGAGTTAATTGAGGGATTTAAAAGTTCACCCGAACCGGCTATAGTGGTTAAACCCACCGTCACCGATTTGGAGGCCAACTCCTCTAAGGAAGCGGCTAAAGGTATGCGACCTTCCTCATCTCACGAAAAGGATGGGACTGGAACATATGCCTCGGTTCCACCCCCCCCCCCCCATAGTCTATGGAGGATCCGTTCCCGCACCATGTCTTAATCCTGTTGGTCCTCCTCCTAAGCTTGTGAAAGGTGACTTTGCTAACTGGGTATTTTCTATTAAGTCTCATTTGAATCACAGCTCAACAAACTTGTGGAGAATCATCGAGCAAGGATATTATCCCCATGATCCAAGTAACCTCGCTCCAAGAGCAGATGCAGACAATCAATACAATCACTCCACTTTGTTTATTCTCCAGTCTGCAGTGCCACCTGAAGATCTTCCTCACTTGCGTCCCTTCACTTTGGCCAAGGATTGTTGGGAGCATATTATGGTGTTGTACAAGGGAAGCTCAAGCATTCAACGATCCAACTATGAAGTGATACTTGATAAGGCCGATGAGTTTGTGATGAAGGAAGACGAGGACCCTCGTGATCTCTATCGGAGGGTGACTGCTATTGCTGTGGCACTCAAGGATCATGCGAGAAAGGATGTGGATGATACATGGGTCAAGCGCAAGTTCCTTAAAGCCATCATGCCTTTCAACAAAGCCATGTCATCTGTCATTCGTCAGCGGCCAGACTTCCACTCCTTGTCTTCCAGTGAGGTGTTGGATGAATTCATTGCAATGTTAATCATGAACGAAACAACCGACAATGCACTTGCTCGTGTTCGATCAAAAACAACTTCACCCAACCTTGCGTTGAAAGCAAAAGCAATTCTTGAAGAAGACGAAGAAGATGAGGAAGAGGAGGGCTGCCCTGAAGTCACAAAGTATGCCTATCATGAGCACATGGCTCTTGCATCAAGGCAATTCTGGGGCAACAAGAGGAACTCAAGACCCACCTTCACCAAGAACAACTCGAGTGGATTCAAACCCAAACAACGAGTAAGGACATGTTATAATTGTGGTAACGTGAGTCACTTCGTGGCCGAATGTCCCTATGAGAAAAGGGAAGACAACGGAGGCAAGCTCATTCGCAAAGACAAAACCAAATCATTTCCGATCAAGAACAACTTTGTGAAGAAACCTCACCCAAAAGGGATGGTGGCCCTTGAAGAGTACCCTTCCAATGATGATGATGATGATGATGATACAGCGGCAACGGCAACTGTTGCTATTGCCACTACCTCTCCCCAGAAGGTGTCTCTCTTCAACGCCCCCAACGAGAACCACATCACCAAGTGCCTCATGGCAAAAGGTATCAATCAGGTAACTCCCATCATTAAGACCAACATTGCTTCCGCCCCTTCATTTTTAAATTGTGTTGAAGATAGTGATGTTGGGGAACTTAATGAGCATGATCTTGACAAGTTTCTGTGCACTATTAAGGGAGAACCCAAGAAGCACTTTGTTGCTCTCTTGGAACAACTGGGTGAGGCCAGTAACCTCATTGAGTCTCATGAGGAGACCATCTCCGAGCTTCAGGGACACAGTCGTGACTACGCCGATGAAATTGCCGAATTATCTAATGCTCTAGAAAAGGAGCGCACTCTTCGTTTGGCTCTTGAGGAGTCATATAACGATGACTGCGCTAAAATGCAAAAGAAACTAGATCATGATGTTGTTCTTACTCGTATGCTTAAGTATGAAAAGTATGCTCTTGGGGTTGGCCATGACAGACTCAAAGAGGAGTTTGACATACTTGACAAGGCCCACAAGGTCTTGAAAGGTGCTCATTTCTCTCTGAAAGAGTCTCATGGTCAACTCCAAGCAAAGCTTACCAAGGAGATCTCTACTTGCCCTCCCTTTGTGTTAATTGATAATGCTTGTGCAACTAACCCGTGTTGTGAGCATGTACATATTGTGGAGGAAAATGCCAAGTTAAAGGAGAAACTTGAGAAGGGCCTTGTGGCATGCATACAAGGTGAGAAGAGTCTGAACGTCCTCTTGAGCTCTCAAAAGGGTGTTGTAGGAAAGGAGGGACTTGGACTTACCTCCAAGTCAAAAGGTAAAAGGAGGAACAGGAACAAACGATCTCCCACCCTCATGGACATCTTTGTCAAAGAGGGTGAGGGGACTCAGAAGGTGAACAGGAACAAGGTGGACTATGGAAACCTCAAGAAGGGCAAAACCATTCCTACTAACACAGCCGGCAAACTCAATTCTTCTTATGTCTTATGTTGTGCTAGTGATGGGCATGTTTATGCCAGATTTGTTGGTTCCTACGATGAGGATATTGAATGGGCTATCTGGGTTCCTAAGACCCTTCTCTCTAACATGAAAGGACCCATTAAAACATAGGTACCTAAAACCAAGCCTTGATCTATTGCAGGAGTTTGCTTCCGGTGGGGTGTCATGGTTGCTCGATAGTGGAGCAACAAATCATATGACAGGAAGCAAGGACTTAGTGGTGGATGTGCATCCTTCTCCATCTATGCCCACCCATGTCCAATTCGCCGACGCATCCTCTTCAAAGGTATTGGGATTTGGTAAGGTGGTCGTCTCTCAAGATTTATCTATTGAGAAGGTCATGCTTGTTGTGTCACTTGCCTACAATTTACTTTCGGTTCGTCAACTCGCAATTATGGGGTTTTCCACATTCTTTAATCTTGATACTGTGGTCCTCCTGAGGAGCAAGACTCTTAAAGTAGCCTATGTTGGATATGTCGAAAATGGTCTTTATGTGGTGAACTTCTCAAAGCGACCCACTAAGACTGTGACATGTTTAATGGCTAAAGTTGATGTGGGCTGGCTTTGGCATCGCCGTTTAGCTCATGTCAATATGAGATGTTTGCAAAGCCTTCTGATAGGGGACCATATTCATGGACTAACAAATGTGAGTTTTGCTAAAGATCGTGTTTGCAGTGCCTGCATTGAAGGAAAGATTCATGAAACTGCTCATCGTCCAACGACTCTTATCTACACTAAGAGGCCATTGGAACTTCTCCATATGGATCTGTTTGGTCCTCCATCATTTGATAGTCTTGGAGGCAGAAAGTATTGCTTAGTGATTGTTGACGACTACTCAAGATATACCTGGGTATATTTCTTTAAAAAGAAGAGTGAGACTCAACAAACGGTCATCAACTTTGCTAATGAAGCGCAACGTCAACATGAAGCAAAGATCTTGATGATTAGAAGTGACAACGGCACCGAGTTCAAGAACTACACCTTAGATGAGTTTCTAGGTGATGAGGGAATAAAACACCAATATTCTGCACCATATACCCCTCAACAAAACGGCGTGGCAGAAAGGAAGAACCGGACCTTGATAGACGCTGCAAGGACAATGATGGCAGAATTCAAATCTCCATATAACTTCTGGGCAGAGGCCATCAACACAGCATGTCATGCATCCAATCGGCTCTATATCCACAAAGGCTTGAACAAGACTCTGTATGAGATTCTAACTGGAAACAAACCCAATCTCAAGTACTTACGGGTATTCGGTTGTAAGTGTTTCGTTCTCAAGAAAGGTGCACGGTTAGCTAAATTTGATTCTAGAGCACATGAGGGTATCTTTGTTGGTTATGCTACAAACTCTCATGCTTACCGTGTCCTCAACAAGTCCACCGGACTAATTGAGGAGACGTGTAACGTAGAGTTTGATGAAAATAATGGCTCCCAAGTGGAGCAAAGTGGCCTTTGTGATGTAGGTGATGAAATTCCTCCCCGAGCCATAAGAAGAATGGGGATTGGTCAAATACTCCCCATTGAGGAACCCCTTGTGGCCGAAGGAGAAGGACAATGCTCTACTCAAGTGGAGCCATCACCTCCACAAGTCCCACACGCTTCCGATGAACAAAGAGAAGACTCTCAACAAAATAAACAAGCTCAAGGTCAAGATAAATTGCCCAACAATGATGACGTGTTTCAGGATATTCAAGCACTACCCCAAGACTCCGAACCTGCTCATGATCAGGGTCAAGTGCAACCCCGAGATCCAGACCAAGTAGAAGCACAAGATCAAGATCAAGAGCAACCACAAATACAAGAACAAACTAGTGAACCTGCTCAAGTCGAAGGACAAGATGATCAGGAGACTGTCTCACAATTCCCTTTTGCAGCACCAACAGCCAGCTCAAGACGCAAGGGCAAGCAAAGTAAACAAGTCGATTCTCCCCCGTTATCTAATGAAGAACTCTTGGAGCGTCGAGCAGCCAAGATTGCGAACAAGCTGAGAGTCAAGTCACATCTTATGAAGAATGTACTTGGTAGTTTGAAAAGGGGAGTATCCACCCGTCAATAGATTTGGAATTATTGTGAGCATCACGCGTTTGTTTCGTATTGTGAACCTCAACAGGTACAGGAAGCGCTCTATGATGAGGATTGGCTTATGGCCATGCACGAAGAACTTAACAACTTTGAGCGCAACCAAGTCTAGGATTTAGTGCGTAGGCCAACGGAGGAACATAATGTCATCGGGACCAAATGGATATTCAAGAACAAGCAAGATGCCAATGGGATTGTGATTCGAAACAAGGCAAGATTGGTGGCTCAAGGCTACTCCCAAGTCTAGGGTATCGACTACGGTGAAACCTTTGCCCCTGTTGCTCGTCTAGAATCTATTCGCATGTTGCTTGCATTTGGTTCTCATCATAACTTCAAATTACAACAAATGGATGTGAAAAGTGCATTTCTTAATGGTCCTTTAAATGAGTTGGTTTATGTCAAACAACCCCCGGGATTCGAACATCCCAAGCTCCCCAATCATGTGTACAAACTTAATAAGGCAATCTATGGCCTTAAATAAGCCCCACGCGCGTGGTATGAGTATCTTACTGAGTTGTTACAATATCGTGGGTTTCAAATTGGGAAGATAGATCCCACTCTTTTTACTAAGAGGGTTAAAGGGGATTTGTTCATATGCCAACTATATGTTGATGATATTATGTTTGGTTCTCCTAACATTTCCTTCAATGAAGAATTTGCTGCACTAATGACTGAGAAGTTCGAGATGTCCATGATGGGAGAGTTGAAGTTCTTCCTCGGGTTCGAGATTAAACAAGGTCTAGAAGGGACATTCATCAAACAAGCCAAGTATACTCAAGACATGCTCAAACGGTTCGAGCTTGAAGATGTCAAACCGGTCAAGTTCCCCATGCCAACAAGATGCAAGCTTGACAGTGATCCCAATGGTAAAGCAGTGGATCAAAAGGTATATCGCTCCATTATTGGATCCCTCCTTTACCTTTGTGCATCTAGACCGGATATTATGTTGAGTGTAGGGATATGTGCACGGTTTCAATCCGCACCAAAAGAAAGTCATTACATGGCTGTTAAGTGAATCTTTCGATATTTGGCTCATACCCCAAACTTTGGCCTTTGGTATCCCAAAGGAGCAAACTTCAATCTAGTTGGCTATTCTGACTCAGATTGGGCAGGAGATTGTGTGGAGAGGAAGTCAACGTCTGGAGGATGCCAATTCCTTGGTCGCTCATTGGTAAGTTGGTCGTCAAAGAAGCAGAATTGTGTCTCTTTATCATCCACCGAAGCTGAGTATGTGGCAGCTGCAAGTTGTTGTGCACAATTGCTATGGATGAGGCAAACTTTAAAGGATTATGGTGTCACTTGTGACAAAGTGCCTCTTCTATGTGACAATCAAAGTGCTATCAAGATTTCCCTCAACCCAGTGCAACATAGAAAAACCAAACATATTGATATTCGCCATCACTTCATTCGTGAACATATCAAGCTAGGTGATATTGAGGTTCACTTCATCCACACTGAAGAGCAACTTGCAGATATTTTCACTAAGCCTCTAGATGAAGCAAGGTTCCGGGAGTTAAGGCATGAGCTAAATATCATTGATTCAAGTAATGTGGATTGAAGCTAGGCATGTTGCACCTCACTTGGCATTCCATCTTGGTCTAGATGTAGGCATGGACATAGGGAGAGTGTTGTTCTCTCAATGAACTTTCCCTCCCCCCATTATGCATAAATCAATCTAGTCTTTCACTTTAGACATTGTCAAATGGCACTTGTTCTTCAAAGACGAGCATTGGTCATGAACCCAAGGATAATTCTTCGCGGTGTCATACCATTGTCTCAAACA
Source organism: Hordeum vulgare subsp. vulgare (assembly GCF_904849725.1). Taxonomy (NCBI): domain Eukaryota; kingdom Viridiplantae; phylum Streptophyta; class Magnoliopsida; order Poales; family Poaceae; genus Hordeum; species Hordeum vulgare. Next base: position 86,052,695 of record NC_058520.1, read on the forward strand.
TAGGTGGCCTCGGCCACCGCCCCCCCCCCCCCCCCACCTTTCTTTCGTATAGAAGAAAGGATATAAAATGACAAGTCAGTACATATTTCTCGTGCTATCTTCCTTTTTCACTTACTTGTCATTTGCCCAAGTTCTTCTCTTATCCTAGGCCGCGTTGTGTCATTTGCAGCGGTACTACCGCCAGGACCCCAGCGGTACTACCGCTAGGGATAGCGGTACTACCGCCAGGATTCCCATCTAACACGCCCTACTAGGAAATTTTTAGAGCTGTCTCAAGGGGAGCAGTACTACCGCCAGGGGGAGCAGTACTACCGCCAGGACCTCAGCAGTACTACCGCTGCATCCAGCGGTACTACCGCCAGGTAGCGGTACTACCGCCAGGTCCAGAGCGGTACTACCGCTGGCCCGTACCCCTTGGGCTATAAAAGGAGGGGGAGCCCGTTTTTCCCTGGCTCTTTCTTCTTCCTCGCGGCTCCTCCCTCCCCTACCCCGAAATCCCCCTGTTTTGATCTTTATTCGTGGAGCTCCTTCTCTCCGTTGGATTGGAGGGGTTGCTCCACTTCTCCTTCCTCCTCCAAGGGCCATGAATCCCGCTAAAGCTCCTCCCCTTCTTCTCTTGGTTGATGTTCTTGTTCTAGGGTTAGGAGCATTGGTGGTTTGGATTCATGTCTTTGATCTTGTGCCTTGTTCTTGGATGGCATGAAGGAGATATTTGAGGGGAGTGTAGGTCCTATGAATCTTTGCTGTTTATTTTGCCATGCCCTAGGATTTATGTGTTTTAGATCAAGCACTTGAACTATGTTTGGATTAGATCTAAAACTTGCTCTCTCTTGCCTAGGCATGTACTTATTTCGGTGGTACTTGTGATCCTCATGTGTGTAGGGCTGTGGTGGAGTTCTTAGTGTTCATACACAGCCCATGCCCCTCGTAAAAATTCATGTAGCCATATCCATGGGGTCTATTTTATCTGTCAGATCTGAAAATCGAACCCCAGCGGTACTACCGCCAGGGTAGCGGTACTACCGCTAGGACCCCCAGCGGTACTACCGCTAGGGGTAACGGTACTACCGCCAGGAGGATTCACTATGCATTCTTTTCATGTGCTTGGCAATTAGTGTTTACTTTTCTGCCTTTTCTAGTTCATTGCCTTGACTCTTTTTGTCACTTCTATTTGCTGTGTGTTTTGTGTCACAGGTGGTGCTCGCCGTTCGAACCCCTCACGGGACACGCAGTCAAAGCATTATCGCAACCCAGAGGCTCGAGAGGGTTCCGCTACTTCAGGTCTGCAACCCAAAAAGCAGGCCTTCAAGAAGACCGCGCACAAGGACAAGGGGATCAATGTCCGCACAATGCCCCCCAAGGACTTTCTGCGGTTCCGGACTCAAAACCATTATCTCCAAGAGAAGGCTGTGATCAAGAATGTTGACCATGTTTGGACAAGGGATCACTGCAGGATCTACCGTGATATTGTCATGCATTTCAAGAAGAACTTTGTCCCCGTTCAGTGGATTGACCTAGCTCATCTTCAGCGGAACCTGGACTATTTTGGTGATGCCCTTTCTCTGATTGACAAACTGGGCATCAAGGACATCATCACTTTCAAGACAGATTTTGATCCCAATGTTGTTGCCCAGTTCTATGCCACGGTCCACTTCTCTCCGGATGACGAGCGCTCTATGGTGTGGATGACTGGGACTCAGAAGATGACCGGTACCTGGCGTGAATTCATGGCATTCCTCAAGGTTGAGTTCCAGGGAGCTGACACTCCACTTGGGTCGCGTCCTCATGCTGCAGCTCCCACTGATAGGCCCCCGCCAAGGACAGATTGCAGCAACTCTATGTGAAGAAGGGTGTGCTCCCCAAGCATCTGGACATCATGCATCGGATCTTCTGCAACACCCTCTTTCCTCGCATTGGTAACTTCGACGAGGTTCATGGCTCTCTGGCTGAGATGCTGCTGCTCTGTGAGGAGGCTATGACAAAGGAGACTATCCCTCTTGATATTTCTGATGTGATGTTCACGGAGCTCTGGAAATGCATCATGATGCGTAAGGTTCCCATCTATGGGCCCTATCTGTTTGCTTATATCCGTCAGAAGTGGCAGGACACATATCCGCAGGAGGAGCTATATGTTCAGGCTGACTACATTGTGCACGACCCTGTCAAGCTTCGCGTCAAGGATAAATGGGCCAACCCATCAACTTCCTCTCAGCATGTGGATACTGACACAGAGACTGCAGCTGACAGAGGAACCGCCTCTTAGTCCCGCTCTTCTGCCATGCCATCTTGGGCCATCAAACTGCAGGATAAGATGAAGACTCTATTCTGTATGCAGGCTAAGGGCCAGTACCAGGCGCACGTGGCTCAGAAGGAGAGCCGCCAGAGGCACAAGCGTGTCCTAAGGACTCTTGATGTTGACATCTCCAGCGGATCAGAGTACGACATCACTCCAGAGGCTACTTGGATGCAGGCTCAAGGTTACCAGTGGTCTGGCGCTGAGGAGGAAGAGGAGGAGCAGGACGATCAGGAGGGTACCGACGAGTCTGGCGATGCTGAGGATGAGGAGTAACCACCTGTGGCGTTAGGTGTGCCCCTTTTTGGTGTCTTGTGCCAAAGGGGGAGAGAGTCTAGGAGCTGGATTTGCTTGCTTTCAGAGTCGAACTTTGCTTTGCTTTGCTTCCTTTCGTGTTTTGCTTCGAACTTGGTTTGCTTCTAGTTTGCGAGACATGAACAAATGTGAGATTTATTTCCATCATATGTTGTGAGTCATATGCCCCGTATTATCATATATCTCTATCTTTTTGTTCTCATAATATTCTCTGTGCAAATCCGGTATTGTCATCAATCCACCAAAAAGGGGGAGATTGTTGGGGCATAGTTTATGCCTAAGTAATTTTGGTGATTGATGACAGTACCATAAAGGACTAACCGTGTGTGTTAAGGTTTCAGATAACACACGTCAACGGCACAAGACGACTCGCCTCCTCACTCATAGAACAGAAGCACGGCGTTCTCTACGATTCTCTTTATTTGAGTCATAGGAAAGCCGTACTATTAAGAGGGGAACCGTAGTGGAAAGGTTTGGGTGGAATCAATCTTTGCACACGCACACTTCACATATTTTCCCTTACCTTCATCCTTGGAGCGGCCCCCGCCTCTGTGTTTCTTTCCTCTTTGCAAAATGGTCCCTCAGCGGTAGTACCGCTGGGCCAAGTGGTAGTACCGCTGGCCCTAGCGGTAGTACCGCTAGCACTAGCGGTAGTACCGCTGGAGTGCTAGCGGTAGTACCGCTGCAGCCAGCGGTAGTACCGCTAGCTGGCCCTGGTCAGTGGTAGTACCGCTCTAGGAGCTTAGTACCGCCTTCCTAGCGGTTGTTCGTGGACGGACCTTTTTGCGAAGACTTTCTTGGCGGTGGTAGTGCCTTTGCACTAACAGGGGGCCAGCGGTAGTACCGCTGGAGTGCCAGCGGTAGTACCGCTGGAGCTCGGGCAGAGAGTGGGAAAACGGTTGGATTTTTTCCCCCACTATATAAAGGGTTCTTCTAACTGTGGAACCTTATCTCTTACCTCCCCAAGCTCCATTGTTGCTCCCTAAGCTCAAAAGTGCCCGATCTCTCTCCCTAGCCAATCAAACTTGTTGATTCTTTAGGGATTGGTTGAGAAGGCCTAGATCCACACTTCCACCAAGAGAAAAGTTGATTCCCCCACCAATCCCTTATGGATCTTGTTACTCTTGGGTGTTTGAGCATCCTAGACAGTTGAGGTCACCTCGAAGCCATATTCCATTGTGGTGAAGCTTCGTGGTCTAGTTGGGAGCCTCCAAGCTTTGTGTGGAGTTTGCCCCAACCTTGTTTGTAAAGGTTCGGTCGCCGCCTTCAAGGGCACCTATAGTGGAATCATGGTACCTTGCATCGTGCGAGGGCATGAGGAGAATACGGTGGCCTTAGTGGCTTATTGGGGAGCATTGTGCCTCCACACCGCTCCAACGGAGACGTACTTCCTGTCAAAGGGAAGGAACTTCGGTAACACATCCTCGTCTCCATCGGTTCCACTTGTGGTTATCTCTAACCTTTACTTTGTGTATGCTTATGTTGTTGACTATATCTTACTTGTCTTAATAGCTCCCGTTGTTAGCTCCATTAGGGTTCACCTCATTGTCGTAATATTTGTGAACTCATATGTTGTTTACCTTAACTTGCTAAGATTAATTAAAAAGTGGTTGTTGTCTATTCACCCCCCCCCCCCCTCTAGTCAACCATATCGATCCTTTCAGTACCCATTACAGTCTGAAAGGAATCTGAGAACTTGGAAGTAAAGAGGCTTCCACCATATGAAGAAATGAGCATTTGAACATCGTGCAAAGAGACTATCCTTGACGTATACAACTCTGCAAGTTGAGCTACCAAGATAGATTCTTTGACCAGAAGGTATTGAGCAACTTTGGTCAACTTGTCGATAAAGACGAAGATGGCATCGTTGCCTCTTTTGGACTTCGGAAACCCAGTGACAAAATCCATCTCCACATGATTGAATTTCCACTCAGGTATGGGCAAAAGGATGGATCAGGCCTGCTGGACGTTGATGCTCCGCCTTCACTCTGTTGCAAACATCACACTCGTTCACAAACTGCGTAATTTCACGTTTCATGCGAGTCCAACAGAAGGTCTGCTTCAGATCTTCATACATTTTGGAGCTACCTGGATGTATCGAGAGGAGGGAATTATGGGCTTCATTCATGATAACTTTCCTGAGTTCTCCTTTTGGAACGAGAAGGCGGTCCTCGAAGAACAAGGTATCTCTGTCATCAACACGGAAGCACTTATATTTCGGAATGCTATTTTCCAATCCAATCTTCACTTTCTTCACCATAGCATCAAGAAGTTGAGCTTGGCGGACTTGGTATTCCAAGGTAGGAGAAATCTAGAGATTAGCAAGAAATCCCTGGGGTACTATCTGAAGTTGAGCTTCGTGAAAGTTTCACAAAGATCGGGTTGGGGAGGCTTTAGGATGAGACTGTTGCAGTAAGCCTCTCTGCTCAAAGCATCTGCAATGACATTTTCTTTGCCTGGAGTAAAGGCAATGTTTGGATTATAATCTTGGATCATCTCCACCAACGAGTTTGACGAAGATTGAGATTAGGTTTAGTGAAGATGTACTTCAGACTCTTGTGATTGGTGTAGACTTCAACATGTCTTCCCAACAAGAGGTGTCTCCAAGTCATCAAAGCATGGACCACTGCCACCAACTCAAGATCATGAGTGGGATAGTTTTTCTCACTTGGCTTCAACTGCCTCGAGGTATAAGCTACCACTTTCTTCTCTTGCATCAGAACTGCACCAAGACCTTGGAGAGAGGCATCACACAACACTTGGAAAGGCTTGGAATCATCAGGAGGAGTCAAGACTGAAGTTGAGGTGAGCTTCTCTTTGAGTGTGTCGAAAGCCAATTGACACTCTAGGGACCAGGCATACTTCACACCCTTCTGGAGAAGATTGGACAGAGGCTTGGCAATCTTGGAGAAGTTCTCAACGAACCTTCTTCAATAGCTTGCAAGCCCGAGAAAGCTTCAAAGCTGCTTCACATTCTGAGGAGGCTCACACCGAACAATGGCATGAACCTTTACAGGATCCACCTTGATGCCCTCGGCAAAGATGGTGTGCCCAAGGTACACAACTTCCTTCAACCAGAATTCATATTTGGAAAACTAATCATAGAACTTATGCTCTCTTAGCTTATCAATCACAAGCCAGAGATGTTCTTCATGCTCTTCCTCAGTTTCAGAAAAAATCAGAATGTCATCAAGATACACCAAGTCATAGAGGCCTTGATATAGGAGAGGGTCCCGATCTTTCGGTGAGATGATAACTACCGATTTGGTGGAGATGACTTTGACGATCCGACTACAAACATGCATGACGTTGCACCTTAGCAATCGCTAAACCAATCTCCAAGAGGTTATTGACCACGCCGGAGCACGATCAACCTGACCACGAAGGCCTATTCTTGTAAGCAATCGAAGAACAAGCAAGAATATGATATTGCAATCTGAATATTGCGAATATAGATGAAGTATTGATAAGGGTGGGGATCCTAAAGCAGTCTTAGTCTGGTCGTTGGACACAAACAAAGTACACGAAGTTGCAACGGCTAACTTATATCTAAACAAATCCCCAGCAACAAGCTACTAGGTTGATCTACTTATATAGGAGCAAGGGGTGGCGGCCAAGGAGGTGGGAGGACATCCCAAGGCAGCCAAAAACTAACCCTAGGTCGTACAAGGCCTATTGGCCCAAGTGGAGTCCGAATCTGAGTCCAGAACGTGAAAGACTTGGACTCTATCTTACTTTGGGCTAAAAGTGACGTGAGAGAACTTCTTGAACAACAACTAATTATTTCCTTTGACATGAGAGGACCTCTTGAATATCTTCCAACCATTTCCTCTTCCCTTGTCATCACACGTGATTCATACAAGTGTTCGTCCATTCTGCATTTAGGCATAAAATAAAAACAGGTGAAGTATTTTTGTTCCGGATAACATAAATAAATTATTACATGAGTTTTATCAGAAATCACCTCAAATAAACACGCATATGCAATGATTGTGATAATACCAAAGGTAGTCATGTCCTCATCACCAAGATAAATTCTTTTTTGAAGGGAGAGAAGATATAATTCATTATCCGAGAGAAAGTCGGAGGAGCATTGGCGAGACCAAAAGACATCACTGTGTGCTCATAAGAGCCAAAGCTTGTCCTGTAAGCAGTCTTGGGAATATCTTCTTCGCGAATGCGAAACTGATGATAGCCCATCCGAAGATCAATCTTAGAGAAAATCTTGGCCCCTTTCAATTGCTCGAACTATTCATTGATGTTGAGAAGTGGATACTTGTTTCTGTTTGTCTTCTTATTCAAAGGACGATAATCGACACAGAGTCAGTCCGTGCCATCCTTCTTTTTGACAAATAGCATGCCACAACCCCAAGGATATGAACTTGGTCTGATCACACCGAGACGTTCTTGCTCATGAAGCTGCTTCTTCAACTCTTTCAGCTCTTCGGGACGAAGATTATACGACGCTTGCAGACCGGTTCAGTTCTAGGTTCAAGTTCAATTACACACTCAACTGGCCAGTGCGGAGGCATTCCAGGCAACTCCTCTAGAAAGACATCTTCATACTCACAGACCATCGGAACTTCAGAAATTGGTGAGATTTCACATTTCTCATTGAGGGAAAAGTGACGGATCGTGTCATCGCAAGCAGCGGAAATGATCACGTCCTCCCAAGGATGGGTCAACTTGACTTCTTTAGCTTCGATCACAATCAATAAATGCCTTGTTCATCGCTAGAAAATCCATGCTAAGGATCATATCAATATCTGGCTTGCCAAGGACAATTGGAGAAGTGAGAAAGGAATAGTTGCCCATCTTGACAGAGACATGAGGAACAACCATATGAGAACTCATTCGTATACCCGGAGATACCACGAGAAAAGGATTATCCAAGTGATGCGCGGGTATGTCATTCTTAACATCAAAAGGTTTTTACATGAAAGAATGCGATGCACCAGACTCTAATAAAACCCTTGCAGCAATAGAATTAACCAAGAGATTACCCATAATCACATCTGAGGAGTTCTCTGCTTCAACTGCATTCACCATGTTCACCCTTGCCGACCTGGGAACATAATTCATCATTGCATTGCTTGGAGGCCTGATTGGAGTAGGAGGCAGAAGAAGCCGCTAACTGGTACACTTGTTAGAGTAATGACCCTTCTAACCACACTTGTGACAAGACACCATTGACAGCGAACGGAATTACACTTGAGGATTTTCTTGCTTTTGCTGCTGAACCTTCTGCTGGAAAGCTCGGTTGGGTGGGTGGGAAGAACCACAACCACCAAACTACTTGAACTGTTGAGGCTACCAAGGAGGAGGAGAAACCTGGAACTTCTGTTCCTTCGGAACCACCTGAGTTGAGAAAGAGGAACTAGAATCTGTAGAACACTTCCTTGAGTTCTCAACTCTGAGCAAGGTTGACTCATCCCTCAGAGCCAAATTATAGAACTAGTCGAACTCGAGAGGATCGTGCAAGGCAAGGGCCAGCTGCATGTCTTCCTTGAGGCCTCCACGGAACTGATAGATCTTGGTCTTCTAATCTGGAATGTCTTGATTAGCATAACGCGCCACATCTTGGAACTTCATATTGTAGTTGTACACACACAAACTCCCTTGCTTCAAGCGCCTGAATTTCTCACGCATCTCTTCCACAAAACTTGCTGGAATATTGTGAGCCCTGAAATCCCTGCATAAATCATCCCAGCTGATCACTGTGTCGCCTCTGGAATCCTTCAATTGTTGCCACCATTCTACTGCCTGCCCCTTGAGCTAGAATGTTGCAAACTTGACAAAGTCCTCTGGTCTGACATTACTCACTCAAAGTGTTTGTCCACATCACGGAGTCAATCATCCACATCGAATGGCCGGTCACAGTAGGTGAAGGACTTCGGCTGGTTTGCCAGGATTTGATTCAAGGATGCAAACTACTAACCACCATTGTTGAAATTACCCTTCTGCCTTTGGTTCCTCTCTTGCAACAACTGGAGCAACATTTGAGTGTTTTCATTGGTGGCAGCCATCACAGCTTGCCATGCCTCTTGAGGAGGAGGCGGGGGTGGTGGAGGGTTTGACTGATCACTCTCACGACCCGAATTCTGGCGAGTTGGTGGAGCCATCCTAGAGACGGATAACAACATTAGACCAGAGATGATAGTTTAAAGATGGAGCTGAATCAATGGACAAAAATATCTGAACAAGAATTCATAGCAATTGCACTCGAACTAAAATTAGTAAGAATGCTTCCACAAAATTACTGTCGACAACATTTGATTCAGAGCCACTTGCAATCGTCAAGTATGACCTAGATTTGATCGGAACAAATGTATATTCCCCACATACATCTTATGAAAGAATTCCTAGGTTACTAATGGAATTCCCACATAAGAACTTCCAAAATTTCTAGTCATGCAATCGGGTCCACGAATACAAGGAGAAAATTCATCACTTAGCTCCTAGCAATAACACTAACCCTTCTAGTGTATCACATCCGTCAACACATAACCAGAATTTCAGAAACTCCTCTATCTTATTTTCGCATAACCACAATGATACTAAGTATGGCAGTACATCCGAACGCTCTCCACCAGTACTGGGGATGTCGGAGTCCTCTCGCCACAACTAGTATTGAAGCAATTTCGAACACCCTCCGTCCTGAGATACTATGAAATTTGAACGATAACGACGTGCTCGAGAATACCCTGGAGCTCAACTCCCCGGAAGAAATCAAGTCAGACAGGAAGCACCAAGATAGAACTCCATCAGATCGGTATCATATAGATTCCAAAATTTCCACATGATCATAAAACACATTGAGCGATAAGAGGAGTAGAATCAAAAATTTCCAAGTCGTGAACCTCACCAGAGCATAGAAGAGGAGTAAAAAGAAACCTACTCTCTGATATAACTAAGACACAAAACAATTTTACTAGACTCGACTCAGCCAAGTTTGATCAACCAAAGACTCATATGGTCGTAAGGCTCTGATTACCAACTTGTAACATCTAAGATGAGGCACTTCCCTTATTTGGGGGCGAGGCTTCAAAAGGGGAAAGACTCGCATCTAAGCGCTTGGCAAGTAGGATAAACATTGCAATACATAATAGATGGAAGAGTAATAAGATTTGGCTCACACTCGCCACAAGCTAAATTACAGATTCACACATTCATTCATTATTCAAATAGAAAACAGGGTACGACTATGGACAAGATAAATGACAAAAGCTAATGCTATCCCGCCTTGCTAGGCCCACGATCACGACAAGGTGCCTCTAGTCCTCGGGGTTCGTCACGTACCTCCGACGACTGTGCTGTGATATGTCTCCAACGTATCTATAATTTTTGATGGTTTCATGCTATTATCTTGTCAAACTTTGGATGTTTTGCATGCCTTTTATATATTTTTTGGGAATAACTTATTAACTCAGTGCCAAGTGCCAGTTCCTGTTTTTTCCATGTTTTTGACCCCTTTCAGAGGAGATTTTGAAACAGAGTCCAAACGGAAGAAAATCCCCGAAAAGATTTTTTCCGTAACAGAAGAAGATCGGAAATCTTGAGAGCCAAGGCAGGGGGCCCAGGGGCCCCACAAGCCCCCACCCCGCGGCCAAGGGGGAGGCCGCGACCCACAGGCTTGTGGGCCCCCTGGACGCCCTCTACCCTAGGGGTTGCGCCTATATATTCCCTAAAAATCCCAAAAAAAAATCAGGAGATCATCGAAAGTACTTTTCCGCCGCCGCAAGCTTCTGTCTCCGGAAGATCCCATCTGGGGCACGTTCACTTCAGACCTACGGGTCCGTAGTTAGTAGCTAGATGGCTTCATCTCTCTCTTGGATCTTCAATACAAAGTTCTCCATGATCATCATGGAGATCTATCCGATGTAATCTTCTTTGGTGGTGTGTTTGTCGAGATCCGATGAATTGTGGATTTGTGATCAGATTATCTATGATATATATTTGAGTCTTTGCTGATTTCTTACATGCATGATTTGATATCCTTGTAAGTCTCTCCGAGTCTTGGGTTTTGTTTGGCCAACTAGATCTACGATTCTTGGAATGGGAGAAGTGCTTGGTTTTGGGTTCTACCATGTGGTGACCTTTCCCAGTGACAATAGGGGCAGCAAGGCACACATTAAGTAGTTGCCATCAAGGGTAAAAAAGATGGGGTTTCCATCATTGGTTTGAGATTATCCCTCTACATCATGTCATCTTCCTTAAGGCGTTACTCTGTTTGTCATGAACTCAATACACTAGATGCATGCTGGATAGTGGTCGATGTGTGGAGTAATAGTAGTAGATGCAGAAAGTATCGGTCTACTTGTCTCGGACGTGATGCCTATATGTATGATCATTGCATTAGCTATCGTCATGACTTTGCGTGGTTCTATCAATTACTCGACAGTAATTTGTTCACCCATCGTGATATTTGCTATTTTGGGAGAAGCCTCTAGTGAACACTATGACCCCCGGGTCTACTCCACACCATATTTTCAGCCTTACACTTTTTACTTCATTGCACTTTCCGCCTTCAAATCTCACTTTGCAAACAATCTTGAAGGGATTGACAACCCCTTTGAAGCGTTGGGTGCAAGCTTGTTTGTGTTTGCGCAGGTACTCTGGACTTGATGAGACCCTCCTTCTGGATCGATACCTTGGTTCTCAAACTGAGGGAAATACTTATTGTTGCTGTACTGCATCACCCTTTCCTCTTCAAGGGAAAAACTGACGCAAACAAGAGAAGTAGCAAGAAGAATTCCTGGTGTTGCTTTGGAAGGACTTTTTTTGCCATAGCATGCTCCTCAGACTCCCACTTCAGCTGGTTATCCTCGAACGCATTTGTGTCTGCGGTACTTGTACCTGTAGGTGGTTGTAGTAATCTGTGAGCCACAAGGACTCAGCAATCCCATGACCATGGCATCAAATCTAACTAAGTTGTTGGGTATGGATGGGGTATGTGTTCGAGTTTGCAGCAGCACTAAGCATTTATGGTGGCTAACTTACGAAGTACAAGATGTAATTTGGTGGTCTTTTTCGACGCATGACGGTCGCAACTTTGAATGATCACTAAGTGATCCTAAACACCTACTTACGTCATTCATAACCCCACCGTGTTCTCGATCACAGAAGGAACTCTAGAGGAAACAATCACGGTTAAGCAAACAGTTGGCAGTTTTAGTTAAGCTATCTTTAAGTTATCTAGAACCGGATGTTAACAAAGTTTTCATGTTTGCCACATAACCGCGGGCACGACTTTCCAAAATATTTAACCCTGCAGGGGTGCTCCAAGATTTAATCCATCACAAACTACCACGGGCCGCGTAGAAATTCTCGATCACAAAACTCGCGGTCTCGTTGGATTCCTTAGTAGAAAACCTCAACTCTGAGAAGACTCAAAGTCTCACCGAAATCCCAATGCACAAGATATATCGTTAAGGTAAGACAAGTCCAGCAAGACCACCTGACGTGTCAATGAACCCGATAGAAGCCGTGTATCTCGTTTTCAGGACACGATGGATGAGCGATGGTTACCGCGCCAAAACACCGAGTTGTCCCGGGGAGCATTAATAAGCTGCTCTCGATTGGACCAACACTCATGAGGAGCACTGGCTCGGGTTGTTGATTAAATTACCTCGGGGTAGCTATTCCCTATGATTTTAATTATTAAGTGATTATCAAATTAACACCAAAGTTGGGTCTTGCCAGACAAGCCTTAACACCAAACGATCTACCAAGGAGGTCCCCATAACAACCCCGAATGTGTTAGGAGCGCTCAGTTATGGAATAAAATATCGGTAGCCGAAACTAAGGTGGCAAAAGTGAAACAAATCACCTAGCAAAAGGCCAGGCCTTCCGCCTCTTAATAAGTATATGGTGCATTAATTAAATAGCATTAAAGTAAGATGATAATCAAATTGCCCATGTTATCACATGGACCAGCTTGCACCTGCAACTAGCAACGCTATAAGAGGGTTGATCAAGCACGAACTTAGCCAAATAATATTTGCTAGGAGGTGAAGGCTAGAGGTTTCATGGCAATGTTTGTAGGCTTATTTATCTGGTGGTAGGCAGCGATAAGTAATGATGGAAACGATTCAACTAGGCATAACAAAGCTAGATACGGTGTTAGGGTCACGGTCATCTTGCCTGTGAGATGTTCAGACTGGAACTGCTCTTGATCTTCCTGAACGTACTCAACAGAATCCTTGAACTTGTTCTCAACACCTGCTGCTACCCAAAAGAAATAAGAATCCAATAAACACCACCAAGTGATAGTGAAAAAATCAATATGATGCATGGGTGTGATGTAGAGGGCATGCATTACTATTCTAATCACCTTCAAATGCATTAATAGAGTTATTTACATTCTGGACAGAACCTCATGCTAAGTTATTTTTACATGCATTAACATGGCAGGAATGAATTCATCACGAGAAAATGGTGCAAAAACATATAAAGAACGTCACGAACCGAGTTACATAGCTCTCGAAAACTACAAAACAAGATACAATGGGCTACAGAGACTTACCAAGAAAATACCAGTAGCTCTGGGGATCCACTTGGCTTTCCAGGGTTGCCACTAGAACAATCACAAAATTCCAAGTGGAATAGAGCTAAATAAAACACAAATCCATCAAGCATAGCTCACACAAAGCCCAAAACAATGTAGCACACAATCTGCCCCCTAACAGCATCTTACCAATTTAAAACCAGAACTAAAGTAGCTACAACCCACCTTAAGGCATGAAATTTAAAAGAGCTGCAGAAGAACACAGATGCAAACAATCACTAGTTCATTGCTTGGGCTAAAACCCCACATAAAACTTAATAGGAACAGGTCAATAGGGCAAGAAAATAATATCAGACTCTCACACTTAGTGAAAAATTACAGATTTTCACTTGCTGCCATTTTCAACATAATAGCTACTTTTGACAAGGAATACAACTATGATGCAAGTCCTATTAACAATCTAGTATCACCATGTTGTAGAGGGGTTCAACCACTACAATTCATGCCATTGGTGCATCCACCAAAGATCAGCACATTCATGGAAGCCATGCTCACAACAGGATAAGAAAATAATGGTTCCAACACTTTGAAATATTTCTAGCTACCTAAACAACAACATTTTCATTACTTGTAAACAACAAAGGATCCACCTATTCACAAGAGTAACAAGCTACAAAAATACGAGGCCCAAGAAAACATAAAATACTAGAACTTTCATGTCGGCACAAATTTCATAGCATGCATAGAATTAATCCTACAAAAATGACAAAATGCCACCTCATCACAAAATGGCATTTTCACAAACTTGCTTCAAAGTGAAATCCAATGTCACCATTGGATTCCTTTGGTTTTTCTACCCCAATTTCATATATCACACCCATATACTTGCATGTATAAAACTACACAAAACAGAAAAGAAAAACTAGTAAGAAACATATACACTTACAAGTCAAATCAAACCAGATTTTGTATATTCCAAATATGGCATATTCCATATATGGAATAATTCCAACTAGGGAAATATCACACAAATTACACAAAAAAACATCACACATAATTACAGGGGGGGCCTTGTGCATGACAGGTGGCCCACTCGGCCCACTTGTTAGTCGCACATCTACACAACAGCACAAAGAAATAAAAGGGGAGTTTTGCATGCAAGAGGGGGGAATCAAACCCGCGTCTGTGGCTGCGGCGTGTGGCTCAGTTGCCACTGGGTTGTGGATGGATTACTGGTTAGGTAGGGCACGCAACAAAGCTAACATAACCAGGCCCTCTCCGCCTTTCTGCGACAGAGACGCTCGCGGGCAACAACGGGGCCAGGGCGAGGTGATGCTACTGGTGCTGCATGGCTACAACGCTGGGTGCTGGAGCTACTACTACGAAGGATGTTGTTGTTGCTGCTAGCGCTACTACATCACATGTAACTACCTCTGCTATTGCGACAGAACCACGACGCCGACGATGGAGAAGGCGACAACGGCTATCTAACGCAACAGAGGCAATCCAAAAGGCGGTGGCGATGTGGCTCCTTACAGAGGAGTGTGGACGTCGTGGATCAAACGATGGTGACGATGGGAATGATGGTGCACAGCTGCTTCTGCTCCTGCTTGTCGGAGACGAGGACGAAGGGGACGACGGGGATGGCGTGTTAGGGAAGATCCCGATGCATTCAATCCACGGGAATCGTACCAGACAGCGACATCGAAGCTCTTGGCACCGACAGTGTCAATGGAGAAGCTTCCTAGCGCGGCAACAATGACAAGCCCCTAGCTATGGCCATGGCGATCGACTCTAATTTAGCATGAAAAAGAGGAGCAGGAGGTAAGAGAGGCGGCTGGTGGCGGCTTGGAGGAACCCTAGCGGGGTGCGAACGCTGAGGGCTTTTAATAGCCAGAGCGACGCGCTCCCTCTTGCCACCGTGGCCATGGCGGGCCGCCGCTTGCCCTCTCTGCAAGGAGGGGCTTTAAAGGAGGGAGGATGACGATGGGTTGCGGGTCACGGGCAGGTGGGGCTGCGACTTGCCATGTTGGAAAGGAGCGCGTGAGGCTGTGGGCAGAGCTGGGCTGGGCTGGCTGGCCCGTGCAAGGGAAAAGAGAGGGAAAGGTCGAGGATAGCTTTCCACTATTGCTGCTCTCTCTCTCTCTATTTTAAAATCCCTTTGCAAATAAAACATGACAGTCTGGTTGTTTAAATCACATGGCTTTAAAGGAAAAGATTTAAAACAAAATAAAAATAGTTGTGGTCTTCTAAAATCATGCCACAATTTATAAAAATAAATTGGGCATTTTTGAAGAGCAAAGTAAATGCATTTTATTTTAAATAAGACTCTGGTTTTAATTAACAACCAAGAGGAAAATAGGTTCAACCAAAGGGGGAGCACACCACAAGTAATAAGAAGATTTTTACAAGGGTAGGAACTTTTTATTGGGGCAAAAACAGTAACTTAGAAATCTGCCTCTAATATAAACTAAAAATAGGGAGTTTCGAAGCTATGGTGCAACAAGGGTTTTGAGGTGGGTCTTGTTGCACCCAATCACATTGCAAACACCAAGGCACACCCACACATTGCACTCACACTTCATACCAAGGTGCAACACAAGCAACACAAGACAAGAACAAAATGAAATGATGCTATGCATGATGCCATGATGCAACAAGAGATGAAGCCAAACTTAACTCTTTATTTAAATCCAACATGTCAACAGAGGAAGGTTGACATACAAGGAAAGATATTCCAAGAGGGGGAAGGTATTGCATTGGGGCTGTTATAGTCGTCCCATCAATGTTTTTACTGCGGCTCCTCTATTCCCGCGCCTTGTAGCTGTCCCTTCGGGTATTATAAAATGGATGAAATCCTTTCTTTTTCACTTTTACCTTCTCATCCCTTCTTCTTCCTCCAGCCTGAGCTCCCAGTTACACCATTGCCATCGTCTTTCGTTTGGCAACTGTTCGCAATTGTTACGATCCCTTGCGGCTTCCAGGTTTCACTCGGGCCACTTTGACATCTCCGTTGATCGACAAGGTATGTTACTCCTTTTTTCGTAAGTTCATTGTCTAAATTATCCTGTGGTTCAACGAAGACCTCGAGGAATCTTCTATTAGTTCATCAACACTAGTACTTTTTCATGCTTTGGAACCTTCATTTCTACCGCAATAGGATAATAATCATGAATAATTTCTTCTCCGTACCAGTATAGTTCCGTTTCTACCCAAGTCCTTCGTCATACATATCGACTGCCCGTGTCATGCCTCTAGGTTTTAATATTTTTCCTTTTTCACATCTTTTCTATATCCATGATTGTTGCAAAGTTTTGGTGGAACCTGTTTTCCTTATATCCCGTAGAGCCTTTGTAAAAGAAAAACCTTTGGTTACTCGAGAAGCGCCTCCAAAGCTGTCGGTTATACCTTCTCGGTTACTTTAACCCGCCATATGAATAAATTTCCGGCTTAGCCTTGTAGCACTTCCTCTCTTTGTGTTGTTTGATCTTTGCTCATAATATGGATAACTGTACGTAACTTTGCCACACATGTCCAAACAGTTCATTATGTCGAAGACTTCTACTTGTAATTGGGTGCCTTCGCAAGTTTTAGAAGATCTGCTTCAGGAGTACGTAAATCAAGGTTTATTGTCTACTAAAGAAA
This sequence comes from Hordeum vulgare subsp. vulgare, assembly GCF_904849725.1. Classification (NCBI taxonomy): domain Eukaryota; kingdom Viridiplantae; phylum Streptophyta; class Magnoliopsida; order Poales; family Poaceae; genus Hordeum; species Hordeum vulgare. The sequence continues at coordinate 86,069,455 of NC_058520.1, forward strand.
TACTCCGATGGCGAGATCCTCACGGAGAAACAAGGCTGGATCCTAATGAAGGAGAGGTTCTGGTTTTCGTGGATCATCTTTTCATAGGCTTCTCGCCTCCCGGGTCAAAATTCTTCCGAGATGTACTTCATGATTCCCTCCTTCATCCACGTGACTTGGCACCCAACTCCATATCAAATCTTTGCCAATTCCAAGTATGGTGTGAGGTATATTTGTAGATGGAACCCACGGTTCCCCTTTTCTTGCAATTTTTCTATCTAAACCGCCAAACTGAGTGCACAGACGGGCTTAGCCAGGAATTGGGTGGAATCTCGATTCAAATATGTAGAAATGTTGTTTTACCCTCTGTTGCTTTGCCAAGCCACCCTAAAGGGTGGAACAAGACTTGGTTTTACTGTAAAATCACCGGCCCAGAGAATGAAAATCCTTTGCAGGGTTACACACCAACTCGCCTTCGAGTGGATTTTGAGCTTCCTGTCCAGACTTCTCAGGAAGAATGTGAAAAAATTGCTTTTGTCTTCCAAAAATTGGCGGCTCTCAAATATGAGGGTATGACCGGAGTAAATTTGACTCATTGTTGGGCATCTTGGATGATCCTTCCACTGAGTCACCGGAGCTCTCTTATGTGCAAGTACTCCGGTCATGAAAATGACCCTCAAAGGTATAATACAACCATTTTGACAAAAGACGATGTAAGTAAGGTTGTGAAAAAGCTACTTGGGGAAACCCAAGCCGTCTGTGATCAAGTTGGTTTGGAGACTTTTAATGCTTTCAACCCAACTCCTCCAGTAAGAATCTTAACTCATCATCTGAGTACTTATGCAGTACTTTCTTCAACTTTCTTGTGCACCTTTATTTAATTTTCCCAAGTCTTGCAGGCTTCTTCTTCATTTTGGAAGAAGAAAAGGAAAGTTCCGACTAGTAAGCCAAAAGTTAGTTCCACTAATAGGAGCAAAGTGGTTGTTACCGCTTCAACATTTCAAGGTGAGTCTCCCTTAGATGGTAAATCTGATCAATCCACTCCTCGACTACTCCAAGACAAAGTGCCACATACCAACTCTTTCTCATCCACACGCTGGTCTTTTTAAACAACCCATCAATCCTGCTGATTCAGATTATCAGGAATCATTTCCTTCGTCTGGCGACTCTTCTTCCACGAAGGTGTCGCCTTTCATTGTTAATCAAGGGTAAGATCCCTCACTTTTGGTGATATATGCCTGCTGATCTCAGCTACGCTACTGCACAAAAGACCTTCCAATGGCGCCAGAAATAGGTGTGTCGACGACACGAGGAATCCTTCTGCTACGGCTATGCCTTAAGGGACTTCCTAGGCAAGTATGCAAAGGATTTCCCTCGTGGCCTTGGAGCCTTGCGTTGGTGTTCCCTCGAAGCGGAAATGGTGATGTAGCATAGCGGTGGTAAGTATTTCCCTCAGTTTGAGAACCAAGGTATCGATCCAGTGGAGAAGTATCACAAGAGCCTGCACAAACACAAAAAGCTTGCTCCCAATGCTATGAAGGGGTTGTCAATCCCTTATAGATTGTTTGCCAAGTGAGAACTGAAAGCAACAAAGTAACAAAGCAAAGTAAAAGTGGAGGTGTAAATGATAGATGTGAATAGACCCGGGGGCCGTAGTGCTTACTAGTGGCTTCTCTCATGAAAGCAAGTAGACGGTGGGTGAACAAATTACTGTCGAGCAATTGATAGAACCGCGCAAAGTCGTGACGATATCTATGGCAATGATTATGTCTATAGGCATCATGTCCAAAACAAGTAGACCGATACTTTCTGCATCTACTACTATTACTCCACACGTCGACCGCTATCCAGCATGCATCTAGTGTATTAAGTCCATAAGAACAGAGTAACGCCTTAAGCAAGATGACATGATGTAGAGGGATAATCTCAAACTAATGATGAAAACCCCATCTTTTTACCCTTGATGGCAACTACTTAATGTGTGCCTTGCTGCCCCTACTGTCACTGGGAAAGGTCACCACATGGTAGAACCCAAAACCAAGCACTTCTCCCATTGCAAGAATCATAGATCTAGTTGGCCAAACAAAACCCAAGACTCGGAGAGACTTACAAGGATATCAAATCATGCATATAAGAAATCAGCAAAGACTCAAATATATATCACAGATAATCTGATCACAAATCCACAATTCATCGGATCTCGACAAACACACCGCCAAAGAAGATTACATCGGATAGATCTCCATGAAGATCATGGAGAACTTTGTATTGAAGATCCAAGAGAGAGAAGAAGCCATCTAGCTACTAACTACGGACTCGTAGGTCTGAAGTGAACTACTCACGAGTCATTGGAGGGGCGATGATGATGATGAAGAAGCCCTCCAACTCCAAAGTCCCCTCCGGCAGGGCGCCGGGAAGGGTCTCCAGATGAGATCTCGCGGAAACGGAAGCTTGCGGCCGCGGAAAAGTATTTTTGAGGCTCCCCTGATTTTTTGTTGTATTTTTGGGAATTTATAGGCCAAAGATCTAGGTCAGGGGGCGGCCAGGGAGGCCACAAGCCCTGACACCGCCGCCTCCCCCCTGGTGGCGGAGTGGGAGCTTGTGGGCTCCCTGGAGCCCACCTGGCTTGGACCAAAGGCCCCCTGATCTTCTTCTGTTCGGGAAAAAAAACATTTCGGTGTTTTTATTCCGTTTGTACTCCGTTCCAAAATCAAATCTGAAAAGAGTCAAAAACACAGAAAAACAGGAACTGGCACTTGGCACTGAATTAATAAGTTAGTCCAAAAAAGATATAAAAGGTAAATAAAACATCCAAAGATGACAAGATAACAGCGTGAAACCATCAAAAATTATAGATACGTTTGAGACGTATCAAGCATCCCCAAGCTTAACTCCTGCTCGTCCTCGAGTAGGGAAGTGATAAAGAATGAATTTTTGATGCTTTCATGCTACCTAGCATAGGTGTCCTTTGTAATTCCTCTTATGTCACATGAATGTTCATATCCATTAGATTCAAAACAATAGTTTGCTATTGACGTGGAAACAATAATAACTCAAGCAAACTAGCAAGGTAATCATGAACTTTCAAAATAACAAGGCCAAAAGAAAGTTATCTCTACAAAAGCATATAGTCTGGCTATGCTCTATCTTCATTGCAGAACGAATTTAAATCATGCACAACCCTGGTATTGGCCAAGTAATTGTTTCACACCTTTACTTTTCAAACCTTTTCAACTCTCACGCAATACATGAGCGTGAGCCATGGTTATAGCACTATAGATGGTTTGGAATGTGGTGGAGGTTGCAAGACAAAAAAGGAGAAGATAGTCACATTAACTAGGCATATCAATGAGCTATGGAGATGCTCATCAATAGATATCAACGTGAATGAGTAGGGATTGCCATACAAATGATGCACTAGAGCTACGAGTATGTGAAAGCTCTTCAAGAAAACTAGTGGGTGTGCATCCAACTTGCTTGCTCACGAAGACCTAAGGCAATTTCGAGGAAGCCTATCATTGGAATATACAAGCCAAGTTATATAATGAAAATTTCCCACTAGCTATATGGTGGTGACAACACGAGAGACTCTCAATCATGAAGATCATGGTGCTTAATATGCACAAGTGTGGAAAAAGTGGTAGCATTGTCCCTTCTCTCTTTTTCTCTCATATTTTATTATTATTATTTTTGGGTGGGCTCTTTGGCCTCTTTTTTTTATTTATTTTGGTGGGCTTCTTTGGCCTCTTTTATTTCCTCACATGGGACAATTCTCCATTAATGATGATCATCACACTTTCAACTCAAAACTTAGAGCAACTATGACTCTATATGGAATGCCTTCGGTAGTATACCGTGGCAATGATCTAGCATGGCATAGACATTAATGGAAACATCATGCTAGCTATCTTACGATCGTGCAAAGGCAATGTAGATGTGGTGGCACATGTCATGGTGGTAGTTGCATGGCAATATATCTCTGAATGACTTTGAAAAAGCCATAGTAGGTAGGTATGGTGGCTGTTTGAGGGAGGCTAATGATGGGTTTTGTGCACCGGCGAAAGTTGCACGGCACTAAGAAGATAGTGATGGTGGTAGGTGAAAGTGCATCTAAACCATGGACTCAACATTAGTCATGAAGAACTCATATAATTGTTGCAAAAGTTTTATTAGTAATCGAAACAAAGCATTCAACGCATACTCCTAGGGGAAGGGTTGGTAGGTATAGACCATCGCGCGATCCCGACCGCCACGCAAAGGATGACAATCAATATACTAATCATGCTCAGACTTCATCACATAGCGGTTTACCATACATGCATGCTACAGGAATCACTAACTTCAACACAAGTATTTCTAGATCCACAACACCTTACTAGCATGACTTCAATATTACCATAACCACAACTCAAAACTAATTGAGATGAATCAAACTTCTCTAACTATTCAATGCACATGAAGGTGGAAGTTTTCGTATTCCTTTGGATAACTACCCCTTTTGAGACTACTTTAAAAGCATAGATCAACTATCAAGCCACGCACCGCTGCGCTCTAAAAGATATAAGTGAAGCACATAGAGCAAAAGTATCTAGCTCAAAAGATATAAGTGAAGCACATGTGAGCTGAATTGTCTACCAAAAGATATATGTGAAGCTCGACAAAATCACGGTGTGTGCATGTCTCGCTCTCTCTAGGTGTGCAGCAAGGATGATTGTGTCACAACAAAAATAAAAGACTCCTACGATACAAGACGCTCCAAGCAAAAACACATAACATGTGGTGAATAAAAATATAGCCCCAAGTAATGTTACCGATGGATTGAAGGCGAGAGAGGGGATGCCTTCCCGGCACATCCCCAAGCTTAGGCTTTTACGGCATCCTTGAATCTCTTGGGGTGCCTTGGGCATCCCCAAGCTTGAGCTCTTGCCACTCTTTATCTCTTTGTCCATAAGAACTTCACCCAAAACTTGAAAACTTCACAACACGAAACTTAAACAGAAACTCGTGATAACAATAGTACAAGAAAGCAAACCACCACTTCCTTAGGTACTGTAGCAAACTTAAATTCTACTTGTGCTGATGTTGGATTACTGTACTTTCAATCTTCCATGGCTAATACCCCCCGATACTATCCATAGTTTCATCAAAATAAGCAACCAACACAACAAAAACAGAATCTGTTAACCGCAGACCAGTCTGTAGCAATCTGTATATTTCGTATACCTCTGTACTCCAAAAATTCTGAAAAATTACGACAGTCTGGCGAATTTGCGTGGCAATCAGCGGCAAAAATAATCAACTCAAAATATCTTACATAAAAAAAATGAAAATTCTTTTCATGAGCATAAAGTTTCTGTCTTTCCCAGCATGACCAAACGATCATCCCCAAGACTAATCATAACGGTTTTGCTTGGCACAAACGCAAAAATAAATACAAAAAAACAATCATAGAAGAATTATGAAAGTGTGGAACACACAAAACATAAAGAAAAATGATAGATCCGTTGGGTTGCCTCCCAACAAGCGCTTTTGTTTAACGCCCTTAGCTAGGCAAAAAGTGATGGAATCACGTATAGTCATCTTTGGTGCTCAAACCATAGGTAGTGTGATCATTTATCATCTTAAGATTTTCATCTTTATTGGATGACTCACCACTAGCTTTAGGGACAAAAATAGGCTTGACGGTCTTTCTGAGAGTAAGATTTGGAGTATTTTGCACAGCGGCAATAGCGGAACCCAAGTTGGTTATGACATCTTCTAATTTGCCAATTCTAGAAGAATCATTAACTATAAGTTCCTTCTCCTTTCAATTTTTCAAAAAGTCTCCCACTTTGGATCCGTACTGAGTAATTTGATTGTGGATCTTTCTATCCAAACCCTCAATAAGTTCAACGGTGGCAATTTTGTTTTCAATAGCGTCAAGCCTTTGCATCACGTGTTCCAAGGTCAAGATAGTTCCATTAACCATGAGCGGGGGTGAGCCTACCAAATTCATGATAGCTCTATAGGAGTCAACAGTACGGCTCCCCAAAAAGTTCCCGCCTACAATGCTATCAAGGATATACCTATTCCAAGGAGAAATTCCAACATAGAAACTGTGAAGGAGGACGGTAGTGGATTGCTTACGAGTAGATCTACTTTGAGCATTGCAAATCCTATACCAAGCGTCCTTCAAATTTTCTTCCTCATTTCGCCTAAAATTGAGAACTTCATTTTCACGGGTGTCGTTTGGAGTGGTGGGTCTAGCCATTGATGGACTATCTCACACACAAACGAGCAGGAAGAGAGAGTGAAACGGGCAGAAGAAAACGGCAAAAGAGAAAGGCAAATGGAAACGTCAAAGGCAAAAGAAAACGGCGAAGGAGAAAGGCAAATGGAAACGGCAAATGTGAAGTGGGGGAGAGGAAAACGAGAGGCAACTGGCAACAAAAGTAAATGCAAGAGATGAGTTTGTGAGACCTACTTGGATAGATCTTGGTTTCTCCTCCCCGGCAATGGCGCCAGAAATAGGCACGTGGACGGGAGAATAGTTGACTTGATCCTCCTCCCCGGCAAGAGCGCCAGAAATACTTCTGATGCCAGCTATGCTACTGCACAAAAGACCTTCCAATAGTGCCAGAAATAGGTGCGTCGACGGCACCAGGAATCATTCTGCTACGGCTACGCCTTAAGGGACTTCCTAGGCAGGTATGCAAAGGATTTCCCCCGTGGCCTTGGAGCCTTGCGTTGGTGTTCCCTCGAAGCGGAAAGGGTGATGTAGCGTAGCGGTGGTAAGTATTTCCCTCAATTTGAGAACCAAGGTATCGATCCAGTGGAGGAGTATCACAACAGCCTGCACAAACACAAAAAGCTTGCTCCCAACGCTGTGAAGGGGTTGTCAATCCCTTATAGATTGTTTGCCAAGTGAGAACTGAAGGCAACAAAGTAACAAAGCAAAGTAAAAGCGGAGGTGTAAACGATAGATGCGAATAGACCCGGGGGCCGTAGTGTTTACTAGTGGCTTCTCTCATGAAAGCAAGTAGACGGTGGGTGAACAAATTACTGTCGAGCAATTGATAGAACCGCGCAAAGTCGTGACATATCTATGGCAATGATTATGTCTATAGTCATCACGTCCAAAACAAGTAGACCGATACTTTCTGCATCTACTACTATTACTCCACACGTCGACCGCTATCCAGCATGCATCTAGTGTATTAAGTCCATAAGAACAGAGTAACGCCTTAAGCAAGATGACATGATGTAGAGGGATAATCTCAAACCAATGATCAAAACCCCATCTTTTTTACCCTTGATGGCAACTACTTAATGTGTGTCTTGCTGCCCCTACTGTCACTGGGAAAGGTCACCACATGGTAGAACCCAAAACCAAGCACTTCTCCCATTCCAAGAATCGTAGATCTAGTTGGCCAAACAAAACCCAAGACTCGGAGAGACTTACAAGGATATCAAATCATGCATGTAAGAAATCAGCAAAGACTCAAATATATATCATAGATAATCTGATCACAAATCCACAATTCATCGGATCTCGACAAACACACCACCAAAGAAGATTACATCGGATAGATCTCCATGATGATCATGGAGAACTTTGTATTGAAGATCCAAGAGAGAGATGAAGCCATCTAGCTACTAACTACGGATCCGTAGGTCTGAAGTGAACTACTCACGAGTCATTGGAGGGGCGATGATGATGATGAAGAAGCCCTCCAACTCCAAAGTCCCCTCCGGCAGGGCGCCGGGAAGGGTCTCGAGATGAGATCTCGCGAAAACGGAAGCTTGCGATGGCGGAAAAGTATTTTCGAGGCTCCCCTGATTTTTTTGCTGTATTTTTGGGAATTTATAGGCCAAAGATCTAGGTCAGGGGGCGGCCAGGGAGGCCACAAGCCCTGACACCGCCGCCTCCCCCCTGGTGGCGGAGTGGGAGCTTGTGGGCTCCCTGGAGCCCACCTGGCTTGGCCCAAAGGCCCCCTGATCTTCTTCCGTTCGGGAAAAAATCATTTCAGGATTTTATTCCGTTTGGACTCCGTTCCAAAATCAGATCTGAAAAGAGTCAAAAACACAGAAAAAACAGGAACTGACACTTGGCACTGAATTAATAAGTTAGTCCCAAAAAAGATATAAAAGGTACATAAAACATCCAAAGATGACAAGATAACAGCGTGAAACCATCAAAAATTATAGATACGTTTGAGACGTATCACCTGCCTATATAGATTTTTCCTTAAAGTTTATTGTCTTCTTGTTTTTATAGAGCCAGGGCCAAGACACGGAAGGTTGGTAATTTCTATGTTACTCTTGAGCGAGAGGATTTAGATACGGCGGCTTCTGCAGGCATCGGGCAAGGTGACAATTGTCAGGAAGTTCCTGTTGATCTACCTCAGCCTGAGGTTGATAAATATATTGCTTCCTCTCTGGGTGTCAAAGATGACCCGGAAATCTCTAAGCCTCCTTCCCAAGATATTCCTTGTGATATTGCTGCAGAAGTAGCTATCCTCGGGCCAGGCTATGCTGGTCTCGAGTCTTCTAATACTTTGGCAAAGCAAACCACGAAAGAAGGAACCGCCCCATCTGATAAGGGGAAAGCTAAACTTCAATCTCCTCCCCTTGGTGTTGAAGAATTATACGCTGGTTATCTTGAGCGTCTTTCTTCAAGCCGTCAAATGGAAGCTGGCCTTGTGAGTTCGATTAAGATGAAGTGTGAGGTAAGATATGCACCTTATATGCACATATTTTCTTGTAGCCCCAAGGACCGCCTCATCTCTTTGAGATGAGTCGGGTCTTTATGATTATTTGAAATGTTGAACTCAGCCTATATCCCCCAAGGGTCGGCTCATCTCCTTGAAATGAGTCGGGTTTGTATAACTTGTTCTAGAAATTTGAGCTCGACGTGTAGCCCCCAAGTGTCAGCTCATCTTTTTTAGATGAATCGCATCTTTTATTCTTTATGTAAAAAAAAGTAATATTCATTAGCTCCCAAGTGCCAAGCATATTATGTGAAATCTGCTTCGGACGTGTCATCATAATCATCATTCTATCCTTTTTGTAGGAAAACTTGAAAGCTCCTGAATCGAAGATCTCAGATTTGACCAAGGCTCTTGACCTGAGACAACTCGCCCGAGCAGAGCTTGATGAAAAACTTCGTCTATCCTTTGATCAAACAGAGAAAATCAAGGCCAGTTTTGTGGCAGGGAGAGAATCTTTTGAAAATGAGAAGCTGCCTTAATAAAGCGGTCCGCTGATGCTGAGAGTAGGCTGAAAACTGTCTCTGAAGAATAGGCCAAGCTTAAAAAGCATATCGACCAGATGGCTCATGCTATCTTTGGTGACTATTTGTGGAGCATTTCAGCTTTTTTCTCACCAACAGTAAATATTACGGTGCCTTACTATCTTTTTTCTTTGCAGGTCGTCGTACACGCAATCTCCAGGACAATTGATTGCTGAAGCTTACAGTCGTGTACGTTTTGACTGAACAACTGTATACACGAAGCTTGTGCACCATAAAAGTTGTTGCTGGAAATAAAGAGCCAGTCACGCACATAAAAGATGTCCTGGCTTTTCTTTCCATGATTCCAATACAGATTGGATAGCTAAAGAGATTTGCTGCTCGTGCTGGAGCCACTCATTCTTTGAGCCGTGCTTTTTCTTACTCATCTGATCTTGACCCCACGGAGATGTTGAAAGGATTTACGAAATTGAAAGCCGATGGTTCACCTTTAGAAGAGAATGACTATCGCCAGAGCATCTTAGCAGCCAGAAAATTGGCTGAGTCACCTTGTAAGTGGCATGTCTTTAAAGAGTTACCATCCTACCTATGACTCAAACAATGCTAAGATTCAACCGCCTCAATCTATACTTATACTAATTAGGGACTTTCAAGGAATTCTCACGTTAATTAGAATTTATGAACCGTTAATCTGGTGGACCCGAATTATTACGGTACAGGTCTACCCTTATATGATAAAAAATAAAAAATAAATAGAAGTCAGATATTCCACCGTTCTACCATTACAAGGTTTACATCTAACCTAGCCGCCGCCATCTATCCTCTCTGAATATTCCATGCTTCTGTTCAACTATGACACTCCAGCGACCAAATCAATATTAAGGTTTACATCTAACCCATCCATGCCACCTATACTCTCTTTGATCGATTTTTGTTAGGCGCTTTGTCCATATACGTTTGTGTTTCCCAGTAGAATCCATCAAACAGTTAATGCTAGCTAGCTAGCCCATGATAGGAAACGATCAACCAGCTTAGTCTGTACATCTTATTTATCTCGGCCAAAAGCACCGGCGAGCGAGGAGATTGCAAAGTGCAGTCCGCATACGGCTGGGCGAAAAGAAATTGCCCAGCAGTTAGGCAAACTGCGTCTAAGTCAAATTCGGCCGGTCGGAGATGTTTGATGTACATCAGGTGGGATTGATCAATCAGCTAGCTAGCTATTGAACGAAGGTATCCATCAACCTGGTTAATATATGTGCGTGCTATTTCCCCGTTAAAAGCACCTGCCAGCAATTAGACTGTATGGTGCACCTCACGCAACGGAAGTTCGACAGTCTACATCGGTGTTGTGCCAATGTGCAATACCAACTATGGCAACCTGGCTTCACTATATACCTGGCTACGTATGTCGCCAATGCTACGTGTGACTGCTGTTAAGGTCCATGGATGACTAGCTAGCAATATGCTCAACAAAAGATAGCAGATTTGGTGACACAATCCACTTGAGGTAGCGTATCCCCAACTCCGAATAATAGTTTCTGATTCCATACCTATCATATTTTTAAATAAGATGCATTTAAGTCGTCATATACTTTTCTATAAATGAATTCTTTCCTTTTGGACCGCTTGGTCTAGGTTCAAGAATTTATTACGTTCAATGTTGGTTTCTAAATAAAGTTTTGTTTTACTAATGGGGATAACCCCTTAGGACACAAATCTTTAAAGCATTGTTTTAATGTATTCTAAAACAGTATATTTTTTCTTTCAGGGACGACCGATACAAGTTGTAGACATAATTAATGTCGAATATTTGACATGCACCATTAGTAAACATCTTAGTTATTTCTTAAGATTATGACACATATCGAGATCAAGGTTGGAATATATATTTCTAAACACATGAGGTAATATTTACGCTACGGTAGTACAAATGTAAATAATTCCTAAGATCATTACGATTAGTTTTTTTCTCTACTACATATGTGTGCGGATTAGTTGCTTCATGAATTTAGTAGGGAATCCTTTAACATATTTTAAATTATTTGTCCATGGTTTTTCCACACAATATCAAAGAAAAAAATAGTTGTTTTTTTAACTATGTCATGGCATACAAACCTTGCTTCCAGCCTTAGCTTATTATTGGATTTTAGTTGACAATGATTAAGATATCTTGATGTTTATTTATAAAGACATTTAGACAACCAGATCAGTATAAGTTAGGTCAAGTAGGCCAAGACCACTATCTTCTATATCGTTTCACGTGCATTTTATTAGATACTGCAACTTCTCATTAAACTTTTTGTTGCTCCTAAGTGTATTCTCTTCGAAAAACTCATCTGGTGACCTTTAGTGGATATAGTAACAATGTTGGCTAATATTAATGATAAATAAAGATGTTTTGTAACACAATTTTCTCCTTTTGCTTTTTGTACTAATTTGGTGTGTTGGGGTTGCTTAATATTAGAACTCATGGTGCATATCTATGTGTCACGTGTACGGAGCTACCAAGCTTGCTTCTAAAGTGCAGGTACCCTTTGTTTTACATGTATGTATTATTTTGACCTACTTATATGTAATTTATGCATAACATCAAATGCATATATAATTATGTATTAATCTTACTTATCATATATAGCATCTATTCTATTTTATAATGTTGTTGATCTGAGCTCTTTGAAAAAACCAAAATTGACGTATCTTAGTTGTTATACATGGTTCATGTTTGTCCTTTCTAATATGATATTCGAACTGTGTGATGTACATGCAAATAATCTCACTGATTGCTACATAATGGCTTTCCTATATAATTGTTTTTTTGAAACGAAACAAATACTCTATTCTTCCCATAATCATTTGGTCAATTAATATTGTATGTATGTACTTTCAACCAACATCTCATTGGATTGAGAAATGGTTTTATTTTCCTTTTAGTTACTACCTTTTGAAATTATTTCCATTTAATATCACACTCCCTCTGTTCCTAAATATAAGTCTTTTTTAGAGATTTCACTAAAGACTATATACGGATGTATACAGACATACTTTAGAGTGTAAATTCACTAATTTTGCTTCGTATATAGTCCATAATGAAATCTCTTAAAAGACTTATATTTAGGAACAGAGGGAGATCATAATAAACAAAAGTAATTTGCATTTCATGACCAGATTTATTTTTGGATTCTAAGTTATTTTTTCAAATAGTAGCATTGTAACTATGCCGGTGCAAATGCACGGGTCTACGACTAGTTTAAATTAGTTAGTCTGACTTCGCAGCGTCACAAACAAACCTTTGCTCTTGACGTTGATCCATCACCAATTTTTAATGAAGAAGCCATGTTTGAAGCCTTGGCCCATTGTAACTAGAATTTGGACGACCTCCAAATAATAGAGCTGGCACTTCAAACAGAAGATCAGTCAAAGACATCTCAAGCCAAGGATCAATACACAGTTTAGTCTTTGAATTTTGTAAAAAAATTCAAGTCTCCATTAATTGGGCCTGGAATGCGTTGTAATGCATTTGACCCGCCTTTGTGTGTTTTGCAAACATACGATCCAAATAACTCTTGTATGTTCTGAATCTGTGTTTGTTTCAATTGAGCCATCATTTCTCGTCCTTTATCCCTCTTATTTATTGAAGAGAGATCATATTTATGCCTATCAATCTTAGGTGATAACACTGATAAAACCCGGCTCAGCGAGACATAGTTAAATAGACCGACTTTCCAAGTTCTAGTCTTGCTTTAATGAAGCGGGCATAATAACCCATGGTTTATCCTTGCTTTCAATATGTCGTCTCCCACGTGACATACCCATGTTTTAAACTTGCTAATTCAGGGTCCATAAAGGATTGATTAGCCAAGAGTACATGGAGTCACCTTCTTCGGAGTCGCCAAAGCATACCGGCAGGTTTAACCATTTTGTGGCGTCTTTGCCGTTCAAGAGGGTAAGAAAGCTAAACTCGTTGAGTTAGAAGCCCCCAAATGACCTATGATCAATAGAAAGGCCTAGCATAGGATTGCAGAAGACAATGCTATTACTGCTAAAAAACTCGGAGACCAGTGATCCCCAGATAAGCGAGCTTAATTCTTATGGATCACGATGATATTGTCTTGTAATCCCCCATGAAATGTAAATAACAAAGGCTCACACTTAATTTTTAGGACAGAAGATGAGCTTTCTGAAATTTAAAACATCATAGATGTTTTACAAGTAATAATGAGTCAAAAGCTCTATGTGTAATAAGGTTGTAGATGAACAATGTTCCAAGGGCGAGTTGTTTCTGCTTCAGTGGTGTTCTTACCGGGTCGTAAACCCATCAAGTAATATGAACCGTTGTGGAGATTTTTGTTGACAATAAACAGTACTTCCCTGGGTGGTGAAAGTTTATCCATCCCTGTTTGATCTTGGATGAGCCGGAGTACCAAGTCGCCTTCCTGAAAGGTCCGGCTTCTAACCCTTTGACTATGGTAGCGACACAAATCTTGTTGGTATATGGTTGACCTTGCCGCCACTAAATATCGCTCCTCCTCCAAAGCATCCAAAGAATCTTGTCTTGACTATTCGTTATCGGCCTCGACATAAGCGGTGACTCTAGGAGAATCGTGTCGAATGTCACTTGGTAGCACTGCCTCAGCACCATAGACCAGAAAAAAGTGTGTGTATCGAGTGGATCTGTTTGGAGTAGTATTAATGCTCCAAATAACAGAGGGAATCTCCTCTACCCAACATCATGGGGTTCGCGTGAAAGGGACCATAAGCCGGGGTTTAGTTCCTCTCAAAATTTCCTGATTCACCCTTTCAGCTTGCCCATTAGATTGCGGGTGCGCCAGAGCCGCCAAATCAAGTCGGATATGTTCCTTCTGGTAGAACTCTTCCATAGCCCCCTTTGATATATTTGTACCATTGTCTGTGATGATACTGTGGGGATAACCAAAATGGTAGATTAGCTTATTTAAAAATTTCACTGTTGTTTCCGCATCGCAATTACTGACAGGTTCTGCTTCAACCCACTTGGTGAACTTATCAACCGCCACTAGGAGATGGGTCTTTTATCTAGTGACATTTTAAATGGTCCAACCATATCAAGTCCCCAGACTTCAAACGACCATGTGATTGGGATCGTCCGCAACTCTTGAGCCGGTACGTAAGCTTGTCGTGCAAATTTCTCACAACCATCACATTTGCGCACAAGATCTTCCGCATCTGCAAGAGCCTGTTGGGGAACGTCGCATGGGAAACAAAAAATTTCCTACGCGCACGAAGACCTATCATGGTGATGTCCATCTACGAGAGGGGATGTGTGATCTACGTACCCTTGTAGACCGTACAGCAGAAGCGTTAGTGAACGCGGTTGATGTAGTGGAACGTCCTCACGTCCCTCGATCCGCCCCGCGAACTATCCCGCGATCAGTCCCACGATCTAGTGCCGAACGGACGGCACCTCCACGTTCAGCACACGTACAGCTCGACGATGATCTCGGCCTTCTTGATCCAGCAAGAGAGCGGAGAGGTAGAAGAGTTCTTCGGCAGCGTGACGGCGCTCCGGAGGTTGGTGATGATCCCGTCTCAGCAGGGCTCCGCCCGAGCTCCGCAGAAACGCGATCTAGAGGTAAAACCGTGGAGATATGTGGTCGGGCTGCCGTGGCAAAGTTGTCTCAAATCAGCCCTAAAACTCCACTATATATAGGAGAGAGAGGGGGGAGCCTTGCCTTGGGGTCCAAGAACCCCCAAGGGGTCGGCCGAGCCAAGGGGGGGAAGGTCTCCCCCCCCCCCAAACCGAGTTGGACTTGGTTTGGTGGGTGGGAGTCCTTCCTTTCCTTCCCACCTCCCTTTTTTTTCTTTCTCTTTGATTTTATTCCCAATGCGCATAGGCCCCTTTTGGGCTGTCCCACCAGCCCACTAAGAGCTGGTGCACCACCCTCAAGGCCTATGGGCTTCCCCGGGGTGGGTTGCCCCCCCCCCCCCCCGATGAACTCCCGGAACCCATTCGTCATTCCCGGTACATTCCCGGTAATTCCGAAAACCTTCCGGTAATCAAATGAGGTCATCCTATATATCAATCTTCATTTCCGGACCATTCCGGAAACCCTCGTGACGTTCGTGATCTCATCCGGGACTCCGAACAACATTCATTAACCAACCATATAACTCAAATACGCATAAAGCAACGTCGAACCTTAAGTGTGCAGACCATGCGGGTTCGAGAACTATGTAGACATGACTCGAGAGACTCCTCGGTCAATATCCAATAGCGGGACCTGGATGCCCATATTGGATCCTACATATTCTACGATGATCTTATCGTTTGAACCTCAGTGCCAAGGATTCATATAATCCCGTATGTCATTCCCTTTGTCCTTCGGTATGTTACTTGCCCGAGATTCGATCGTCAGTATCCGCATACCTATTTCAATCTCGTTTACCGGCAAGTCTCTTTACTCGTTCCGTAATACAAGATCCCGCAACTTACACTAAGTCACATTGCTTGCAAGGCTTGTGTGTGATGTTGTATTACCGAGTGGGCCCCGAGATACCTCTCCGTCACACAGAGTGACAAATCCCAGTCTCGATCCATACTAACTCAACGAACACCTTCGGAGATACCTGTAGAGCATCTTTATAGTCACCCAGTTACGTTGCGACGTTTGATACACACAAAGTATTCCTCCGGTGTTAGTAAGTTATATGATCTCATGGTCATAGGAATAAATACTTGACACGCAGAAAACAGTAGCAATAAAATGACACGATCAACATGCTATGTCTATTAGTTTCGGTCTAGTCCATCACGTGATTCTCCTAATGACGTGATCCAGTTATCAAGCAACAACATCTTGTTCATAATCAAAAGACACTGACTATCGTTGATCAACTGGCTAGCCAACTAGAGGCTTGCTAGGGACAGTGTTTTGTTTATGTATCCACACATGTATATAAGTCACTACAAGGAATATGCTAATACACGATGCTATATTTTCGTCGCTACATCGTCACGGTTTTTAGTTTACGACGATCTCACGACGAAAAACCAAGCGTCGAAAACGGAGCGTCAGAAATGAACAACACCGACGTTTTGATCGAAATCGTAGTAACTTCTACGACGATTCCTGGATCGTCGTAACCTTTACCACGATCCTAAATCATCGTTGACAATATAACCCAGTCCTACGTGGCAGTCCTACGTGGCAAAGTTACGACGAAATCAAAACATCATAGTTGAAATCAGCCCAACCCATTTCCATTGATCACATGGGCTGGTTTTATTTTTTTGGGCTTTTTCTTATTGGACTTCTTTTGGGCCTTAGCCTATTTACAGCCACTTTAGTATGTTTTTTCGAAAAACTTTTATCATTATAATTTGGGCCCTGGCCTTTTAGTGCCCAAATACATTTGGTCCAGTTTCAGTTTTGGCCTTTTTTATTTTTGAATTCAGCAACTTTTTGTTCCTGAACTTGGTTTCATTTCTATTTGTTGGGCCTTTGCAACCCAATTATTTGTCCAATATTAAATTCAACACTATTTCATATTCAAATCAAGAATACTCCAACTCAAATTAAAATCATCCATCATATAACATCACATAATACATCTCCCAAGTTTACATAACACAATACATCTCCCAGGTTCACATAATACATCTCCCAGGTTCACATAATACATCTTCCAGGTTTACATAATACATCCAAACTCCAAGTCGTTCTCCTCCTTGGGCTGGATGGCGCACTCCAAGTCGTTCTCCTCCTTGGGCTGGATGGCGCCTGCAACAGCCACCTGCTTCTGCATCTCCTCGGCGATCCTCTTCAGGTGCTCCATAGTACAGAACGGAGTCCTCACCAGTCCTAATAAGCGAGATAGCGGTCCGCCTAAATCTTCTGCTTCGTTACCTGCGGGCATCGTCATGCACTGCCAAACAGGAGCATCACTCAGTTCTTCACTACTTGTACCCAAGAATGTAAGGTAAACATATGCATATGAACATCCATGTTGGTTCACAGTAGAAAAGATTGTGTCAAATACTACCATCTTAGGTAGAAATGAATAATAAGTCCTTCTGGTAATTACTGCTTCAGGTGAAGAGAAAGGAACAGTTTAGATCAAACAGAAACTATTGCTCAAACAAGATATGAAACAGACAGGTTTATTCCCAGAAAGCAGCATTATATAGGCACAAAAAGAGACATGGAGAACCATGCAATTAAGAGCATACTACACTTCAGCTACATACATAACTGAATTGGGACCGATGATTGGTTCCTGATCATAATCATTGGTTCGTATATATCTATGACTTTGGGAGCGACAAAAGCCGCCTAATCATTGCACACTGTTTGGTTTCTCTTGTCCAGATATAAGGTTTCCTTGGGGATTGCCCAGTAAACTAGTATAAAAAGAAGTTAAAAAGCAAAACCCACAGATAAGACCTGTTGACAAGTCGTGTTACAGTTCCTTGGGTTGTCACCAAAGATTTGCAGAACCATACGATACAAAAAACTAAAAAGTATGTGAGCTCTCTTACCTTCACCTTGTATCCACGCTCCATCAGCCTGGTAATTGCATCTGCTTTCACCTTCATGTCTTTAATTTCCTGCAAACAATAATTTATGTTCCTCAACAACACCGCATGGCACAAGGCTTCCATATTGAACACAATATATCTATGACTTTGGAAATGAGTGAGCTCAACTAGGTATAGGTCCAAACAAACAGGAAAAAAGGATGTTGCAGTCCAATCAAGCTGTTACTACAGCTAAAAGGTGGCAATCCATCATGCATTGCACATCCGAACAAAAACGTTATGTAGAACAACAGAACATTCACTATTACTGCCAGAAAGCAACTACCAATGTTTTCCCTTCAAATATCCCAAAAAACGTCTTACATTTTGAGAGAAAGGGAGTAGTGAAAACTTATAGTTTTCGCCTTAAACCGCACTTCTTTGATATCACCACCACGCAAAGCAACAGCACACTGCAGAAAATCAGATGCAAAACAATGAGAGAGATTTTACTATTTTTGTTAAGATGTGAGATCAAAGCCCATTGAAGGTGCACATTTATCATGACTTATGCAGAAGTAATATAAACATGGAAGGAGATATAATGGTTAACATTGTTTTCCCTTACTAGGTTTGTAAGGCTACATTTAGCACAGTGTTACTTTTAAAGACCCCTTAAATATTTCTGCTGTAGATGCAACAATTACTCGAAATCATCTTCTTTCAGACACAACAGTAAAATGTTCCTGGAATAAGTAAATAATTCCCTATCTAAATATACTCCAACACACGAACACAGCAACCAAATGTTCCTGGAATCAGTATCTTGCTTTTGTTGGAATCATGGATAAGAAGATAGAAGATAATGGACTGCACTGATAAAATATATGTTAAATGGCTTGATGCTTAATTGATAACATTTTTTTTCAAAAATAGTAAAATGTATCGCCATATTGATCCTTTTCAGAAATGAACCAACTGAATGGCGCATGATTCAACAGGCATATTCTGGATATAATCAGTAAACTGGAATGAAGAGCAAGAGCAGAGCACATGGGCTTACCAGCCAGGTAGATGCTGTTGAGTTCATAAGGATGACAGGAAGGGGCCGCGCCTACGACAACCCCAATCGGTACGAATTGCAGTGTGCCTGTCCACCGGAAGAATACATCCCATATCAAATTTCTAGAAGACAACCCTAATTGGTACTAATTCATGTGATCTAGATAATGAGAGCATACAAAAGACCCATGTCGAATTGCCGAGATATTAACACATGGACTACAAGGTATTAGCACATCTAATTCTCACAGTAAGGTCAAATTCAGGATTCCAACAAACTGCAGCCGCCCGATCAGATGGCTAGAAAATTATGAATGCCAGCATAAGCTACCAGTGATTCTTAGTAGTCAGTCAAAACCCATTTCCAGGAGGGGAAAAGGCGAGAGAACCTGGAGAGGATTTGGGCGTCCAGATCCTTGCGGATGTTGAAGGCGGACCCGTAGATGGCCTCGGTCCCGAACCTCCTCTTCTCGTCCCAGAACTTGGTCTCCTGCACGGCGCGCACCCACGAAAAACAATCAGATTCAGAGCTAGCTAGGGTTTCGAGGGCCCGGGGGGGACGAGCGGGCTGACCTTATGGATGGTGGCCTGGACGGGGTGCGGCGGCGCGAGGTCGCCCCTTACGCTGTCGTTGACGCCGAAGCGGAGCATGTCGTGGGTCTGCCCGATCTCCTACCATCTCCGCGAAGAAGGCCTGGACCCTTGCACCGTCCGCCTCCGCGCTGGGGTCCTCGAGGGAGAGGGTGGCGAGGAAGCTGCAGGGGTAAAGCTCGCTGGTCAGATCGGATCCGCGCGCGGGGGAGAGGGGAGATGGACTGGATTGAGTATGCATACAAAGTGAGGGACTGACCTCTGTTGTTCTTGAGCACTCGCCGGCGCCGGCAGCGCGCAGCACGATGGTGAGGGCGGGCAGGGTCTGGTCGCCGCACTGGTCCTCCTCGGCCCGCACGTACTCCTCGCCGCACTGGTCCTCCTCGGCTGCGGATCGAGGGAGAGGGAGGGGTTGGGGTCGGGGCCGCGGGGCTGCGAGTGGGTTTGAGCTAGGGTTTGGATCTGGATGGGGAGCGGGGACAGCGGCTGCTGGATGGGGAGCGGGGACAGCGGAGGGATGGTGTAGACCGGCGGCAAGCGGAGGGATGTGTGTGTGGTGGATCTGGATCGGGGAGCGGTCCTCGAATGAAGCAGCGGCTATCCCCGCGGCGCGCCCCGGCGCAGGAAGAGGCGGGGCAGCGGCGGGCCGGGTATCCTCGGCCCACCGCGCAGCGGCGGCCACCCAGGACAGTGCCGCCACGGCGGCTAGCTCGTGACGGCGTGGATCTGGAAGGAAGGTGGCGGCGCGGATCTGGAAGGGAGGAGGGGTTCGTGGGGAGGGAGACTGGGAGAGCGAGGGGTTGGGTCAACCCCGTAGACTGCTCGCTGACCGGTGGGCCGGGCTGGGATCTGTGGTGGATGTGGGGTGTGGATCTGTCTGCCACGTCATCGATCCAGGAGAGCTCTATTCCATCCAATAGGAAAGCTTTAAATAATTTGTGTTTCTTTAGACTATTACTTTTGTCAAAATAAACATGATAAAACTTAGTAATTTTTTTCACAAACTTTCCACGCCTTCTAGAGACTATAAACCAATACCACACCAAATTTCATAAACATCAGAGCTTGTTACATTTTCAAATAATATGAATGGTCGACATACCCGCCGTTTTGACCACATTTTGAAGTGGGCGTGAAAAATTCAAAAAAAAATCAAAAAAATAGAAAACCTTCACATTGTGTCATTATATGTGACAAAGTTACTAGGTAAAATAATAACCTTGTAATATGGCAATTATTTTTAAAAAATGTTCTCGAAAATGAGCTATCATGTGTGAAGATTAATGGCTTTCAAGCCAAATGATCAATCTTATGGTCACATTCATGGCATAGTTTGTTCAAAAGATCTAATATTGTGCACAAGGGTGCATATTGAAATGGCAAACAATGTTACTTAAGGAAGTTTTCATTTTCCTTGCATGAAAAATTCATTTTCCATTTTTAAGTGCCCAAAATGAGTTTTTTTGTGAAGGACCTACCATATATTTGTAACAAAATTGTACCAAATCATTTTTCTAACATACTAGGACATATTTAATGTACAATTGACCAAATGGTTGGGTGTTAATGGATTTTATCGACCTCTCGTGAAAAAAACAAATTTTCGTTGAATCAGCTGAAAGCGGGTCAAATTTGAACTGCAGCTACATTATAGTTTGCTCTTTATTTTTCTTAAAAATCATTTTAGGTACACAAGTATCTATTTAATCATAGAAACACCAAAATATTGTCAAGGTTCAACCACTAGGTAGGAACGGTCATACACGATGTTTTGACCGCGTTTTGAAATGGCCATGAAAAATTCAAAACAAATTCAAAAAAACGGAAAACCATTGCATTGTGTCATTATATGTGACAACGTTACCAGGAAAAATAATAAACAAGTAATGCGACAATTATTTTAAATAAGTGTTCTTAGAAATGGGCTATCATGTGTGAAGATTCATGGCTTTCAAGCCAAATGATCAATCTTATGACCACATTCATGACATAGTTTGTTGAAATGATATAATATTATGCACAAGGGTGCATATTGGAATGGCAAACAATGTTGATTAAGGAAGTTTTCATTTTCCTTGTATGAAAAATTCATTTTCCATTTTTCACGTGACCAAAATGAGTTTTTTTGTGAAGGATCTACCATATATTTGTTTCAAAATTGGACCAAATTATTTTTATAAAATACTAGTCCATATTTAATGTACAATTGACAAAATGTTTGGGTGTTAAAATCTTTTATCCACCTCTCGTGAAAAAGACAAATTTATGTCGATTCAGCTGGAAGCGGGTTAAATTTGAACTGCAGCTGCATTATAGTTTGCTCTTTATTTTTCCCAAAAATCATTTATAGGTATATAAGTATCTATTTAATTAGAAATACATGGTGTGGTGCCTTGACGTCGAGGTTTGGATGGTGGTCGAGGGCCCCAACTCCAAAGCGCGTGAACTTGCATGTCAGCCGCATGGTCACCGCCTGACCGTTGCGTTGCCATGCGTTCTAGGTGGAATAGGCATGTCTGGCGGGTTGGACAATCCCTCGGTAGGTGTTAGCAATAAGAATACAATAGAAGAATCTCACGAGGAGACCGAACTAAGCTCAAACATAAATTAGCAGCCAAGTGTTTGATTAGCGGTGCGGGTAATTCACATAGACAATGGGACTAAATTTTGGCTGGGTATGATCATCTACTAAGGAGACTCTCTTGGCAAATTTTTAGCTCAAATGGATGAATATAGGTGGCACTTGCTTTGCAAACTAACACATTGTGCAGAAATATGGATGTTGAAGATGGGATCAAATGAATGAATGGATTGAGCTGAAATTTGGTGTATGATGTTAATTTGGGCGTATGAAGGCAGTGTATAAAAATTATAACATTTGGATATGCAAAAGTGACACTTCCTTTACAATGTGCCAATCTGGACAGAAAATGGTAACTGAAACTGGGTTCACATAGATGATTGGATTGAGCTGAAATTTGGAGGAGGATGATAATTTGGGCACATTAAGGTACTGTAAAAATTTCATAAAATTTGGATAAAGAAAAATTATACTTCCTTCACAATGCTCTCTACTGAACGGAATATTGGGAAAAATATTGAGGGAAATTGGCGGAATTAAATGAGTTAAAATTTGGTGGATTGAGGTTATATGGTCAGTGTCATCCCGTGGTAAATTTTCATCAACTATAAAGCAATATAAAGTCTAGTTGCTTCACAAAATGAAAATATTACCAGAAACAAAGATTGGATGATGAGCTCACGTGGATTGTTAGATGTGGCTAGAATTTTATGGAGAGCTATGTTTTGGGCACATAGATGATGTGGAAAAAATTCAATTCATCAGGATATTCTTATCTAGTACTTCCTTCACAAAGCTGTTAGCTGAACACAAACTTTGGAAATTTGCTGAGAAAGATTTACTAGGCAAATCGCTACGAAAGTTTTCATCAGGCAATGATTTGGATAGGAAAGAGTGCCCAAACAATATGAGGGTAATCAAAGAAATAGAAATAGCACTTCCTTCACAAAGTGCTATTCTGAACAGAATAGGAAAATGAATATTTTTGAATTATTTTTGAACTATGGAAGGGAGGGTTTTCACATATTTGAGAAATATATAGTCCAAAGTATTTATGAGATTTTTTCGAGAATTTTAGGAATGATAGAATAGTAGGTTGCTTCACAAACTAGGATTAGGTGGGATAGAATGGACCCACGAGTGACATGTCAACATAGTTAGAACATGTTACGACATTTTTACAATCGTCGTAAAAGTTATGACGATCTCATCTTATGCGGTTACGACGTTTTGACTCACATCGTCGTAATTTATATGTAGATTTGATCCCCTCAAACGGTTTACGATGATCTCAGATGAAATCGTCATAGATTTATGACGAATTCGTCAATGACATTTTAAAAAACATCACATATGAGCATATTTCTTGTAGTGAGTCTTCATTCAATACAATTATAGCATGGATAATAAACGATTATCTTGATACAGGAATTATAATAATAACTATATTTATTATTGCCTTTAGGGCATAATTCCAACAGTCTCCCACTTGCACTAGAGTCAATAATCTAGTCCTCACATCATCATGCGAATTACATAGTAATAAATCTAACACCCATACAGTTCTGGTGTTGATCATGCTTTGCCCGTGGAAGAGGTTTAGTCAGCGGGTCTGCTACATTCAGATCCGTGTGCACTTTGCATATATTTACGTCCTCCCCTTCGACGTAATCGCGGATCAGGTTGAAGCGTCGTTTGATGTGTCTGGACTTCTTGTGAAACCGTGGTTCCTTTGCTAGGGCAATGGCACCCATGTTGTCACAGAACAAGGTTATTGGATTCAGTGCGCTTGGCACCACTCCAAGATCCGTCATGAACTGCTTCATCCAGACACCCTCCTTAGCCGCCTCCGAGGCAGCCATGTACTCCGCTTCACATGTAGAATCTGCTACGACGCTCTGCTTGGAACTGCACCAGCTTACCACACCCCCATTAAGAATAAATACGTATCCGGTTTGCGACTTAGAGTCGTCCGGATCAGTGTCCAAGCTTGCATCGACGTAACCTTTTACGGCGAGCTCTTCGTCACCTCCATACACGAGAAACATCTCCCTAGTCCTTTTCAGGTACTTCAGGATATTCTTGACCGCCGTGCAGTGATCCACTCCTGGATTACTGTGGAACCTACCTGCCATACTTATGGCGAGGCTAACGTCCGGTCTAGTGCACAGCATTGCATACATGATAGAACCTATGGCTGAAGCATAGGGGACGGAGCACATATGCTCTCTATCTTCATCAGTTGCTAGGCACTGAGTCTTACTCAATCTCGTACCTTGTAAAACTGGCAAGAACCCTTTCTTGGACTATTCCATTTTGAACCTCTTCAAAACTTTATCAAGGTATGTGCTTTGTGAAAGTCCTGTTAGGCGTTTTGATCTATCCCTATAGATCTTAATGCCTAGAATGTAAGCAGCTTCTCCTAGGTCCTCCATAGAGAAACTTTTATTCAAGTAATCCTTTATGCTCTCCAAAAACTCTACGTTGTTTCCAATCAGCAATATGTCATCCACATATAATATTAGAAACGCCATAGAGCTCCCACTCACTTTCTTGTAAATACAAGATCCTCCAACCACTTGTATAAACCCAAATGCTTTGATCACCTCATCAAAGCGTTTGTTCCAATTCCGAGATGCTTGCACCAGTCCATAAATGGATCGCTGGAGCTTGCACACCTTGTAAGCATTCTTAGGATCGACAAAACCTTCGGGTTGCATCATATACAACTCTTCCTTAAGGAAACCGTTAAGGAATGCCGTTTTGACATCCATCTGCCAGATTTCATAATCGAAAAATGCAGCTATTGCTAACATGATTCTGACGGACTTAAGCATCGCTACGGGTGAGAATGTCTCATCGTAGTCAACTCCTTGAACTTGTGAAAAACCCTTTGCCACAAGTCGAGCTTTATAAACGGTCACATTGCCGTCAGCGTCCGTCTTCCTCTTAAAGATCCATATGTTCTGAATAGCCTTGCAGCCCTCAGGTAATACTTCCAAAGTCCACACTTTGTTCTCATACACGGATCCTATCTCGGACTTCATGGCTTCTAGCCATTTGTTGGAATCTGGGCCCACCATTGCTTCTTCATAATTTGCAGGTTCATTGTTGTCTAACAACATGATTGACAAGACGGGATTACCGTACCACTCTGGAGCAGCACGTGGAATCGTCGACCTGCGTGGTTCGACAGAAACTTGAACCGGAGTTTCATGATCATCATCATTAACTTCCTCCTCAACCGGCATCGCAACGACAGAGGTTTCCCCTTGCCCTGCGCCACCATCCAGAGAGATGAGAGGTTCGACAACCTCGTCAAGTTCTATCTTCCTCCCACTCAATTCTCTCGAGAGAAACTCCTTCTCGAGAAAAGCTTCGTTTTTAGCAACAAATACTTTGCCCTCGGATTTGAGATAGAAGGTGTACCCAACTGTCTCTCTTGGGTAACCTATGAAGATGCACTTCTCCGCATTGGGTTCCAGCTTTTCAGGCTGAAGCTTTTTGACATAAGCATCACATCCCCAAACTTTAAGAAACGATAACTTTGGCCTTTTGCCATACCACAGTTCGTATGGTGTCGCCTCAACGGATTTTGATGGTGCCCTATTTAAAGTGAATGCATTTGTTTCTAATGCATAACCCCAAAATGATAATGGCAAATCAGTAAGAGACATCATAGATCGCACCATCTCTAATAAAGTACGAGTACGACGTTCGGACACACCATTACGTTGTGGTGTTCCAGGCGGTGTCAACTGTGAAACAATTCCATATTGTATTAAGTGAGCACCAAACTCGAAACTCAGATATTCACCCCCACGATCAGACCGTAGGAACTTGATCTTCTTGTTACGATGATTTTCAACTTCACTCTGAAATTGCTTGAACTTTTCAAATGTTTCAGACTTGTGCTTCATTAAGTAGACATAACCATATCTACTCAAATCATCAGTGAAGGTGCGAAAATAACGATATCCGCCGCGTGCCTCCACGCTCATCGGACCACACACATCGGTATGTATGATTTCCAACAAGTCACTTGCACGCTCCATTGTTCCGGAGAACGGAGTTTTAGTCATCTTGCCCATGAGGCATGGTTCGCACGTGTCAAGTGAATCAAAGTCAAGTGACTCCAAAAGTCCATCGGCATGGAGTTTCTTCATGCGCTTTACACCAATATGACCTAAGCCGCAGTGCCACAAAAATATGGCGCTATCATTGTTAACTCTAACTCTTTTGGTCTCAATGTTATGTATGTGTGTATCACTATCAAGATTCAATATGAACAATCCTCTCACATTGGGTGCATGACCATAAAAGATGTTACTCATAGAAATAGAACAACCATTATTCTCTGACTTAAAAGAGTAACCGTCTCGCAATAAACAAGATCCAGATATAATGTTCATGCTCAACGCAGGCATTAAATAACAATGATTCAAGTTCATAACTAATCCTGATGGTAACGGAAGTGAAACTGTGCCGACGGCGATTGCATCAACCTTGGAACCATTTCCTACGCGCATCGTCACTTCATCTTTCGCCAGCCTTCGTCTATTCCGCAGTTCCTGTTTCGAGTTGCAAATATGAGCAACAGAACCGGTATCGAATACCCAGGCACTACTACGAGAGCCGGTTAAGTACACATCAATAACATGTATATCAAATATACCTGATTTTTCTTTGGCCGCCTTCTTATCAGCCAGATACTTGGGGCAATTGCGCTTACAGTGACCCATACCCTTGCAATAGTAACACTCTGTTTCAGGCTTAGGTCCAGCTTTGGGTTTCTTCGTCGGATTGGCAACAGGCTTGCCGCTCTTCTTTGAATTACCCTTCTTGCCTTTGCCGTTTCTCTTGAAACTAGTGGTCTTATTCACCATCAACACTTGATGCTCTTTACGGAGTTCAGACTCTGCGACTTTCAGCATCGCAAACAACTCGTCGGGAGACTTGTTCATCCCTTGCATGTTGTAGTTCAACACAAAGCCTTTATAGCTTGGCGGCAGTGATTGAAGGATTATGTCAGTGATAGCTTCTTGCGGGAGTTCAATCCCCAGCTCAGCTAGACGGTTTGAGTACCCAGACATTTTGAGCACATGTTCACTGACAGACGAATTCTCCTCCATCTTGCAAGCATAGAATTTATCGGAGGTCTCATACCTCTCGATCCGGGCGTCCTTCTGAAAGATAAACTTCAATTCCTGGAACATCTCAAATGCTCCATGACGCTCAAAGCGACGTTGAAGTCCCGGTTCTAAGCCATACAAGACTACACATTGAACTATTGAGTAGTCCTCCTTACGTGCTAACCAAGCGTTCTTAACATCCTAATCAGCCGTAGCGGGTGGTTCATCTCCTAGCGCAGCATTAAGGACATAATCCTTCTTCCCAGCTTGTAAGATTAGCTTAAGATTACGAGCCCAGTCTACAAAGTTGCTTCCATCATCTTTCAACTTAGCTTTCTCTAGGAACGTATTAAAATTCAGGGTGACTGTCGCGTGAGCCATGATCTACAACACAAATATATTCAAAGTGGACTTAGACTATGTTCAAGATAATTAGAGTTTAACTTAATCAAATTACTCGCTAAACTCCCACTCAAAAATTACATCTCTCTAGTCATTTGAGTGGTTCATGATCCACTTACACTAGCTCAAGTCCGATCATCACGTGAGTTGAGTATAGTTTCAGTGGTAAGCATACCTATGCTAATCATATCATCTATATGATTCATGATCGACCTTTCGGTGTCTTGTGTTCCGAGGCCATGTCTGCACATGCTAGGCTCGTCAAGCTTAACCCGAGTGTTCCGCGTGCGCAACTGTTTTGCACCCGTTGTATGTGAACGTTGAGTCTATCACACCCGATCATCACGTGGTGTCTCGAAACGACGAACTGTAGCAACGGTGCACAGTCGGGGAGAACACAATTTCGTCTTGAAATTTTAGTGAGAGATCACCTCATAATGCTACCGTCGTTCTAAGCAAAATAAGGTGCATAAAAGGATTAACATCACATGCAATTCATAAGTGACATGATATGGCCATCATCACGTGCTTCTTGATCTCCATCACCAAAGCACCGGCACGATCTTCTTGTCACCGGCGCCACACCATGATCTCCATCAACGTGTCACCATCGGGGTTGTCGTGCTACTCATGCTATTAATACTAAAGCTACATCCTAGCAAAATAGTAAACGCATCTGCAAGCACAAACGTTAGTTATAAAGACAACCATATGGGTCCTGCCGGTTGCCGTACCATCGACGTGCAAGTCGATATTTTCTATTACAACATGATCATCTCATACATCCAATATATCACATCACATCGTTGGCCATATCACATCACAAGCATACCCTGCAAAAACAAGTTAGACGTCCTCTAATTTTGTTGTTGCATATTTTACGTGGTGACCATGGGTATCTAGTAGGATCGCATCTTACTTACGCAAACACCACAACGGAGATATATGAGTTGCTATTTAACCTCATCCAAGGACCTCCTCGGTCAAATCCGATTCAACTAAAGTTGGAGAAACTGACACCCGCCAGTCATCTTTGAGCAACGGAGTTACTCGTAGCGATGAAACCAGTCTCTCATAAGCGTACGAGTAATATCGGTCCGAGCCGCTTCGATCCAACAATACCGCGGAATCAAGAAAAGACTAAGGAGGGCAGCAAAACGCACATCTCCGCCCACAAAAATTTTGTGTTCTACTCGATAAGACATCTACGCATGAACCTAGCTCTAATACCACTGTTGGGGAACGTCGCATGGGAAACAAAAAATTTCCTACGCGCACGAAGACCTATCATGGTGATGTCCATCTACGAGAGGGGATGTGTGATCTACGTACCCTTGTAGACCGTACAGCAGAAGCGTTAGTGAACGCGGTTGATGTAGTGGAACGTCCTCACGTCCCTCGATCCGCCCTGCGAACTATCCCGCGATCAGTCCCACGATCTAGTGCCGAACGGACGGCACCTCCGCGTTCAGCACACGTACAGCTCGACGATGATCTCGGTCTTCTTGATCCAGCAAGAGAGACGGATAGGTAGAAGAGTTCTTCGGCAGCGTGACGGCGCTCCGGAGGTTGGTGATGATCTCGTTTTAGCAGGGCTCCGCCCGAGCTCCGCAGAAACGCGATCTAGAGGTAAAACCGTGGAGATATGTGGTCGGGCTGTCGTGGCAAAGTTTTCTCAAATCAGCCCTAAAACTCCACTATATATAGGAGAGAGAGGGGGGAGCCTTGCCTTGGGGTCCAAGAACCCCCAAGGGGTCGGCCGAGCCAAGGGGGGGAAGGTCTCCCCCCCCCCCAAACCGAGTTGGACTTGGTTTGGTGGGTGGGAGTCCTTCCTTTCCTTCCCACATCCCTTTTTTTTCTTTCTCTTTGATTTTATTCCCAATGCGCATAGGCCCCTTTTGGGCTGTCCCACCAGCCCACTAAGAGCTGGTGCGCCACCCTCAAGGCCTATGGGCTTCCCCGGGGTGGGTTGCCACCCCCCCCCCCCCCCCCCGGTGAACTCCCGGAACCCATTCGTCATTCCCGGTAATTCCAAAAACCTTCCGGTAATCAAATGAGGTCATCCTATATATCAATCTTCGTTTCCGGACCATTCCGGAAACCCTCGTAACGTCCGTGATCTCATCCGGGACTCCGAACAACATTCGTTAACCAACCATATAACTCAAATACGCATAAAGCAACGTCGAACCTTAAGTGTGCAGACCCTGCGGGTTCGAGAACTATGTAGACATGACTCGAGAGACTCCTCGGTCAATATCCAATAGCGGGACCTAGATGCCCATATTGGATCCTACATATTCTACGAAGATCTTATCGTTTGAACCTCAGTGCCAAGGATTCATATAATCCCGTATGTCATTCCCTTTGTCCTTCGGTATGTTACTTGCCCGAGATTCGATCGTCAGTATCCGCATACCTATTTCAATCTCGTTTACCGGCAAGTCTCTTTACTCGTTCTGTAATACAAGATCCCGCAACTTACACTAAGTCACATTGCTTGCAAGGCTTGTGTGTGATGTTGTATTACCGAGTGGGCCCCGAGATACCTCTCCGTCACACAGAGTGACAAATCCCAGTCTCGATCCATACTAACTCAACAAACACCTTCGGAGATACCTATAGAGCATCTTTATAGTCACCCAGTTATGTTGCGACGTTTGATACGCACAAAGTATTCCTCCGGTGTTAGTAAGTTATATGATCTCATGGTCATAGGAATAAATACTTGACACACAGAAAACAGTAGCAATAAAATGACACGATCAACATGCTACGTCTATTAGTTTGGGTCTAGTCCATCACGTGATTCTCCTAATGACGTGATCCAGTTATCAAGCAACAACATCTTGTTCATAATCAGAAGACACTGACTATCGTTGATCAACTGGCTAGCCAACTAGAGGCTTGCTAGGGACAGTGTTTTGTCTATGTATCCACACATGTATACAAGTCTTCATTCAATACAATTATAGCATGGATAATAAACGATTATCTTGATACATGAATTATAATAATAACTATATTTATTATTGCCTCTAGGGCATAATTCCAAGAGAGTCGTCAACCAATAGAAACCATGTCGAAAACCTTTTGCTACCAAGGATCTTGAGCTGGCATGATGTCCACAATCACCAGCATGAATTTCACTTAGAATTTCTTGCCCCTCTTCGGGAGAGACACATCTCTGGAACACACCAGTACTACTCCGCCAATGTAGCTCGCCTTTAATGATAGTCATAGATTTAGACCGACGCACTATTTGGCGAACCTCAACCTCCTCGGATGGGAGTTCTCCTCTAGTGAGATATGTCAAATATGGCATTGTCCATTCTCGTGTTGCATGAAGAGCCGCTACTAGTTGTGACTCTGGGTCTGGTATCGCTAAGTCCTCTTCAGATGGCAATTTTACTGAAGGATTGTGAAGAACATCTAGAAAAGCTTTGGGGGAACCGGCTTTCGCAGGGACCCGAGCCGTGACAAGGCATCTGCCGCTTCATTGAGCCGGTGATATGTATGGTCGACTTGGAATCCATGAAAATAACCCGCCACTTTAGTAACAGCTCATTGGTAAGCTGCCATCAAAGGATCTTTGGAAACCCAAGTCTCTGAAACCTGTTGTGCCACCAAATCCAAGTCGCCCAGACATCTTACCCGGCTAAGGCTCATCTCCTTAGCCACTCTTAACCCATGTAGCAAGGCCTCGTATTCAGCCGCGTTATTGGTGCTTGGAAACATGAGTCGTAAAACATAGCAAAATTTGTCACCTCGTGAAGAAGTTAACACGACCCCGCCCCCTGATCCTTCTAATTGTCTAGACCCATCGAAATGTAGGGTCCAACATGTATTGCCCTGCTTATATTCTGGTATTTTCAAATCTGTCCATTCGTTGATGAAATCCACCAATGCTTGAGACTTGATAGCTGTCCGAGGCATTTATTTCACCTGATGTGGACCAAGCTCGATCGCCCATTTAGCTTTTTTTTTGACCGGCAAGCCCATTTAGCTATTCGTCCAGTTGCTTCACGATTTTCTATTATGTCACCAAGAGGTGCTGAACAAACCAGTGTGATCGGGTGTTCCTAGAAGTAGTGCTTTAATTTCTGACTTGCCATAAAGACCCCAAAGACAAGCTTCTGCCAATGCGGGTATCGTTCCTTGGACAGGGTTAAAACCTCACTCACAAAATAAACTGGCAGCTAGACCGAGTATTCCTTTCCTTCCTCCTTCCCTTCAACAACAACTGCGACACTTACTGCCTTAGAGTAACCAGCAATGTGCAGGAGCATGGGCTCTTTGTCAGCTGGGGCGACTAGAACCAGAGGCTTGGCCAGCTGTTTCTTGAGTGCTTCAAAAGCTTCATTGGTCGCGTCAGTCCACAAAAAATTGTTCGTTTTTCACAACAACTAATATAGATGTATCGCCTTCTCCCCCAGGCGGCTTATAAATCGGCTCAAAGCTGCGATACGTCCTGCGAAATGTTGAACCTGATTTATGTTAGCTGGCTTTACCAGTGAAGTCACTGCCTTGATTTTGTCTGGATTGGCCTTAATGCCTCTTTTTGAAACTAAGAAGCCTAGTAGCTTGCCAGCAGGGACCCCGAACACACACTTTGCCGGGTTTAACTTCATCTAGTATATTCGTAGGTTGTCAAACGTCTCTTTAAAATCATCCAGAAGTGTTTCTTTCTTTTTAGACTTCACCACAATGGCATCAACATAGGTGTCAACGTTGCGTCCAATCTTTGGGTGGAGGCAATTTTGTACACACCGCTGGTAAGTTCCCCCGCGCTCTTTAGTCCAAATGGCATAGAAACATAGCACAAAGCACCAATAGGGGTTATGAAAGTTGTCTTCTCCTGATCCTCTTCGGCCATCTTGATCTGGTGATAGCCTAAATATGCATCTCAAAAGCATAATCGCTTGCAGCCTGCCGTAAATCAATGATCTCATTGATACGTGGAAGGGCGAAAGGATCCTTAGGGCAACTTTGTTGAGGTTCGTGTAGTCAACACACATGCGAGGTGCCATTTTTCTTTAGAACAAGCACCGGGTTAGCTAACCATTCAGGATGAAATACTTCAATGATGAACCAAGTAGCTAGGAGCCAGGCTATTTCTTCTCCAATGGCCTTGCGTCTTTCTTCATTAAAGCGGCGGAGGTATTGGCACACTGGTTTCATCTTTCGATCTACATTAAGATGGTGCTCGGCGAGTTCTCTCGGTACTCCCGGCATGTCAGAAGATTTCCATGCAAAATGTCCCGATTCTCACGGATGAACTCGATGAGCGTGCTTTCCTATTTAGGATCTAACCCGGTCCCAATAGTGAATTGCTTGGACGAGTCGCCTGGCATAAAATCAACCTGCTTAGTATCTTCAGTCAGCTTAAACTTGAGAGGCTCCTCAGACTCTACAGTTGGCTTCTTGAGAGGACTCGTATCGACTGGGTCAACATTGGCTTTGTAAAACTTCAGATCCTCGGCGGCGCAAGCCGACTCTGCATAAGTTGCATCCCCTTCTTCACACCCCTGAGTCGTCATCCTATCTCCCTTCACCATGATAGGACCATTGGGACCTGACATCTTGACTTTGAGGTAGACATAGTAGTGACGGGCCATGAAGCGTGCATAAGCTGATCTTCCGAAGAGGGTGTGATAAGGGCTTTGTATTTTCACGACTTCGAAGGTCAAAGGCTCGATCCTGTAATTGTGTTCATCCCCAAAGACTACATCAAGCTGGATTCGCCCAACCAGATATGTCGAATTTCCAAGAACGACACCATGGAAAATGGTGGCAAAGTTTCCAAACTGCTGACAGGAAGATTCATCTGCCGAAAGGCGTCGTAATACAATATGTTGATGCTACTTCCTCCATCCATGAGGACCCTTGTGAGGTTATAACCGCCGACTTGAGGTGCTACCACTGAAGCCAGCTCCCGAGGGTTGTCAACCCGGGGTGGGTGATCCTGACGACTCCAAGTAATTTGTTGTTCAGACCAACGGAGGTACGCCGGGACTGCCTGCTCGGCCATGTTAATGGCTCTCCTTTTAACCTTTGAATCTTGCCTGCAAGCGTTGGTGGTGAAGACATGATACTGACCACTGCTTGATTGTCTAAAGTCTCCATTGGAGCTGCCAGGGGAATCCTGACTCCAACGCGTCTTGGCGTGTCTCTCAGGAGTATTCCTCTGGAACCCTTGCATGATATAACAGTCCTGTCATGCATGTTTGGCTGGTTTCTCCTTAGTGTCATGCTTAGGGCAGGGCGCTTTGAGCGCGGCCTCGAACTCGGACGTCCTGTCCCTCCGTCGGTCCTTAGGGCGACCATTCCGTCGATGGTTTTCTAGGTAGGCGTTGATAGCATATCAAAGTTCTAATCCATATTCAAAACACTTCCACTTGTTATCACTTTGACCCTTTGTGTCCCTATCATCATGGCGATAAGGCGACTTGACGTCCCTCGCCATGACATGGCTTCGGTTAATCCTGCTCCAGCTACGGCGAGCCGGCTCGACTAGGTCGTAGCTGTTGTTCGGCTTGAGTGTAGTTTCGTTGATCTTAACGATGAAGATCTGAATATTGCTGAAAGGAACCCGATACTCGTACTCGATTGAATCTTCATCAGGACCCTAGTTGGAGTCTTCGATGTAGGTTTTACCACGGTGACTTTTGGTCATCTGACCCGCCATGCAGCTCTCGAATCGCAGAAGATCCCTCCAAAAACTCAACCCCATGAGCCGCAGGCCTTCGACGCGCTCCGCCTGCAGGTGCACCGACCTCCAGTGCTCGAGGTAGGCCTGCTCCTGCTCCGGTGTCGCACCCAGCTAGATGGACGGCACGCTGACGAACTCCTGGACAACGTCGGACCACTGGTAGACCTGTCGTGGCAGCGCGAGCTCGGGCTCTGACGGAGGTGGCATGACGCAGTCGCCAGCGACCGACATCGCCATGGCCTCCGCAACCTGCCGTTGGTACGCTTCCTCCTCTTCGGCGGCGCGGCGAGCTTCTTCCTCGCTGTCACGGAGGACACCAGCGAGTGCGGCCTGGTAGGCGGCCTCAGCCTCCTCGTCCTCATCGCTGACGACATGCGTATGCGGCGAAGGACCTCCTAGCTTGTAACGACTAAGATGCGGTCCTTTCCAATCTGGGGATCGAGGCCCCGAATTAGAAAGGAGCGCATCTAAGCGTCTCGCAAACAAGGTATCACAGCACATACATAATAATATAGATAGACAATCAGGGGTTCAATTGCCTTCTCATAAATATATCAGAGTACATCACGCATACAATCAAAGTAGTTCCGCTACGAACTACAAAACAAGGGAAAAGGCTATGCTACCCTGCCTGCTGGCCCACGATCACGACCATGCCTCAATCTTCTGGGTAGTTCACGTACAGACGGTCGGTCTCCTCATCGTACTGCCACGCCAGCTGCGTGCCATCGGGATCACCTATCTCTGGGGTACCTAAACCTGTTGGTGTTGTGAAGGAATTTGTGAGCCACGGGGACTCAGCAATCTATGACCTCGGTGCCAGAACTAGTCAAGTTATTAGGTTGGATAGGGTAGAGTGTTTAAGGTTGCAGCATCCTAAGCTTGATATGGTGGCTAACTTACATAGAACATTTATGAAGGTGGACTATACTAGCGGTCGAGAATACTTGATCACTAAGTGATCCTGAACACCTACCTACGTCAATCATAACCCTACCGTGTTCCCGATCGAAGAGGGATCTTCGAGGGGACAGTCACGGTTACGCACACAGTTGGCAATTTTATTAGCTTATGTTTAAGTTATCTATTACCGGATGTTAACAAAATATTCCAAGTTGCCACATAACCGCGGGCACGGCTTTCCGAAAGATTAAACCCTACAGGGGTGCTCCAACTAGTCCATCACAAACGTACACAGGCCGGAAAGTAATCCTCTATCACGAATCTCGTGATCTCGTCGGATTCCTTAGAGGAAAACCTCAACTCTGGGGAGAACCAAAGCTTCACCGAGATTCCTATACGTAAGATATATCTCTAAGGTAAGACAAGACTAGCAGGACCTCTCGGTGTGCCGACGACCCTGATAAGAGTCGCGTATCTCAGTCTCAGGACAACACCGTCTATGCAAAGTGGACAAGGACCAAACCTCAAGTTTCCTTGGGGTGGTCTTGCCGACTGCTAGGTGAGTGGACCAACACTCATGAGGAGCACTGGCCTGGGTTGTTGATTAAATTACTCGGGGTAGCTATTCCCTATGCAGATTATTATTAAGTGATTAGCAAATTAAAACCAATGTTGGGTCCTACCGGACAAGTCTTAACACTACGCGATTTATCGAGGGGGTCCCCATAACAACCCCGAACGTGTTAGGAGCGATCAATATGGAATCAAACACCGGTAGCCGGTAACTATGGCGGCAATAACGGAACAAAGCACCCGACAAAGCTAGGCCTTCCGTTATTTACCAAATATATAGGTGCATTAACTAAATAACAGAATTTAAGATAATGATATCAAGCTCATGTTGTCACATGAGTTAAAGCACCTGCATCTAGCAACGCTAACATTAGTAGCTGAGCAAAGCCTACTTAGCCATTCAAGTTTGCTAGGAAGGGGTAAGTGTTTGGTTTCATGGCATATCAAGAGGAAAATATTTCAGTGGTAGGCAGCGAGCATATGACAACGGAAACGTAATCTAGCATAACAAGTCTAGAGATGGAATCAAGGTCATATCATCTTGCCTGTGAGATCCTCAGCTTGGAATGGTTCTTGTTCTACCTGCACGTACTCTCCTGAATACACATACTCGTTCTCTGATCCCGGTGCTACCCAACATAAGAATAACATCCAATGAACAACATCACCTCAAGATGCAACAAGCACATGATGCATGAGATGAAATGAGCATGCATCACTGTCTCGGTGTTAGATTTATTACAATGTAATTCACATGGTGATGTGAGGGCTAGATTATTGACTCTAGTGCAAGTGGAATTATGCCCTAGAGGCAATAATAAATGTATAGTTATTATTATAATTCCTGTATCAAGATAATGGTTTATTATCCATGCTATAATTGTATTGAATGAAGACTCATTTACATGTGTGGATACATAGACAAAACACCGTCCCTAGCATGCCTCTAGTTGGCTAGCCAGTTGATGGATGATAGTCAGTGTCTTCTGATTATGAACAAGGTGTTGTTGCTTGATAACTGGATCACGTCATTGGGAGAATCACGTGATGGACTAGACCCAAACTAATAGACGTAGCATGTTGATCGTGTCATTTTGTTGCTACTGTTTTCTGCGTGTCAAGTATTTATTCCTATGACCATGAGATCATATAACTCACTGACACCGGAGGAATGCTTTGTGTGTATCAAACGTCGCAACGTAACTGGGTGACTATAAAGATGCTCTACAGGTATCTCCGAAGGTGTTAGTTGAGTTAGTATGGATCAAGACTGGGATTTGTCACTCCGTGTGACGGAGAGGTATCTCGGGGCCCACTCGGTAATACAACATCACACACAAGCCTTGCAAGCAATGTAACTTAGTCTAAGTTGCGGGATCTTGTATTACGGAACGAGTAAAGAGACTTGTCGGTAAACGAGATTGAAATAGGTATGCGGATACTAACGATCGAATCTCGGGCAAGTAACATACCGAAGGACAAAGGGAATGACATACGGGATTATACAAATCCTTGGCACTGAGGTTCAAACGATAAGATCTTCGTAGAATATGTAGGATCCAATATGGGCATCCAGGTCCCGCTATTGGATATTGACCGAGGAGTCTCTCGGGTCATGTCTACATAGTTCTCGAACCCGCAGGGTCTACACACTTAAGGTTCGACGTTGTTTTATGCGTATTTGAGTTATATGGTTGGTTACCGAATGTTGTTCGGAGTCCCGGATGAGATCACGGACGTCACGAGGGTTTCCGGAATGGTCCGGAAACGAAGATTGATATATAGGATGACCTCATTTGATTACCGGAAGGTTTTCGGAGTTACCGGGAATGTACCGGGAATGACGAATGGGTTCCGGGAGTTCACCGGGGGGGCAACCCACCCCGGGGAAGCCCATAGGCTTTGGGGAGACACACCAGCCCTTAGTGGGCTGGTGGGACAGCCCCAAGGGGGCCTATGCGCCAAGAGAAGTAAATCAAAGGAAAAGAAAAAAAAAGAAGGAGGAAGTGGGAAGGGAGGGGGACTCCTCCCACCAAACCAAGTCCAACTCGGTTTGGGGGGGGGGAGTCCTCCCCCCCTTGGCTCGGCCGACCCCTTGAGGGTCCCTTGGACCCCCAAGGCAAGGTCCCCCTCCCTCCTCCTATATATATATGGAGCTTTTAGGGCAGATTTGAGACGACTTTCTCACGGCTGCCTGACCACATACCTCCATAGTTTTTCCTCTAGATCGCGTTTCTGCGGAGCTCGGGCGGAGCCCTGCTGAGACAAGATCATCACCAACCTCCGGAGCGCCTTCACGCTGCCGGAGAACTCTTCTACCTCTCCGTCTCTCTTGCTGGATCAAGAAGGCCGAGATCATCGTCGAGCTGTACGTGTGCTGAACGCGGAGGTGTCGTCCGTTCGGTGCTAGATCGTGGGACTGATCGCGGGATTGTTCGCGGGGCGGATCGAGGGACGTGAGGACGTTCCACTACATCAACCACGTTCTCTAACGCTTCTGCTGTACGATCTACAAGGGTACGTAGATCACTCATCCCCTCTCATAGATGGACATCACCATGATAGGTCTTCGTGCGCGTAGGAAAATTTTTGTTTCCCATGCGACGTTCCCCAACAGTGGTATCAGAGCTAGGTTCATGCGTAGATGTCTTCTCGAGTAGAACACAAAAGTTTTTGTGGGCGGTGATGTGCGTTTTGCTGCCCTCCTTAGTCTTTTCTAGATTCCGCGATATTGTTGGATTGAAGCGGCTTGGACCGACATTACTCGTACGCTTACGAGAGACTGGTTTCATCGTTACGAGTAACCCCCTTTGCTCAAAGATGACTGGCAAGTGACGGTTTCTCCAACTTTAGTTGAATCGGATTTGACCGAGGAGGTCCTTGGATGAGGTTAAATAGCAACTCATATATCTCCGTTGTGGTGTTTGCGTAAGTAAGATGCGATCCTACTAGATACCCTTGGTCACCACGTAAAACATGCAACAACAAAATTAGAGGACGTCTAACTTGTTTTTGCAGGGTATGATTGTGATGTGATATGGCCAACGATGTGATGTGATATATTGGATGTATGAGATGATCATGTTGTAATAGAAATATCGACTTGCACGTCGATGGTACGGCAACCGGCAGGAGCCATAGGGTTGTCTTTATACTAACATATGTGCTTGCAGATGCGTTTACTATTTTGCTAGGATGTAGCTTTAGTAGTAATAGCATAAGTAGCACGACAACCCCGATGGCAACACGTTGATGGATGATCATGGTGTGGCGCCGGTGACAAGAAGATCGTGCCGGTGCTTTGGTGATGGAGATCAAGAAGCACGAGATGATGGCCATATCATGTCACTTATGAATTGCATGTGATGTTAATCCTTTTATGCACCTTATTTTGCTTAGAACGACGGTAGCATTATGAGGTGATCTCTCACTAAAATTTCAAGACGAAATTGTGTTCTCCCCGACTGTGCACCGTTGCTACAGTTCGTCGTTTCGAGACACCACGTGATGATCGGGTGTGATAGACTCAACGTTCACATACAACAGGTGCAAAACAGTTGCGCGCGCGGAACACTCGGGTTAAGCTTGACGAGCCTAGCATGTGCAGACATGGCCTCGGAACACATGAGACCGAAAGGTCGATCATGAATCATATAGTTGATATGATTAGCATAGGGATGCTTACCACTGAAACTATACTCAACTCACGTGATGATCGGACTTGGGATAGTGTAAGTGCATCATGAACCACTCAAATGACTAGAGAGGTGTACTTTTTGAGTGGGAGTTTAGCATATAATTTGATTAAGTTGAACTCTAATTATCTTGAACATAGTCTAAGTCCACTTTGAATATATTTGTGTTGTAGATCATGGCTCACGCAAGTGTCATCCTGAATTTTAATACGTTCCTAGAGAAAGCTAAGTTGAAAGATGATGGAAGCAACTTTGTAGACTGGGCTCGTAATCTTAAGCTAATCTTACAAGCTGGAAAGAAGGATTATGTCCTTAATGTTGCGCTAGGAGATGAACCACCCGCTACGGCTGATCAGGATGTTAAGAACGCTTGGTTAGCGCGTAAGGAGGACTACTCAATAGTTCAATGTGCAGTCTTGTATGGCTTAGAACCGGGACTTCAACGTCGCTTTGAGCGTCATGGAGCATTTGAGATGTTCCAGGAGTTGAAGTTTATCTTTCAGAAGAACGCCCGGATCAAGAGGTATGAGACCTCCGATAAATCCTATGCTTGCAAGATGGAGGAAAACTCGTCTGTCAGTGAACATGTGCTCAAAATATCTGGGTACTCAAACCGTCTAGCTGAACTGGGGATTGAACTCCTGCAAGAAGCTATCACTGACAGAATCCTTCAATCACTGCCGCCAAGCTATAAAGGCTTTGTGTTGAACTACAACATGCAAGGGATGAACAAGTCTCCCGGCGAGTTGTTTGCGATGCTGAAAGTCGCAGAGTCTGAACTCCGTAAAGAGCATCAAGTGTTGATGGTGAGCAAGACCACTAGTTTCAAGAGAAACGGCAAAGGCAAGAAGGGAAATTCGAAGAAGAGCGGCAAGCCTGTTGCCAATCCGCCGAAGAAACCCAAGGCTGGACCTAAGCCTGAAACAGAGTGCTTCTATTGCAAGGGTATGGGTCACTGGAAGCGCAATTGCCCCAAGTATCTGGCAGATAAGAAGGCTGGCAAAGAAAAATCAGGTATATTTGATATACATGTTATTGATGTGTACTTAACCGGCTCTCGTAGTAGTGCCTGGGTATTTGATACTGGTTCTGTTGCTCATATTTGCATCTCGAAACAGGAACTGCGGAATAGACGAAGGCTGGCGAAAGACGAAGTGACGATGCGCGTAGGAAACGGTTCCAAGGTTGATGCAATCGCCGTCGGCACAGTGTCACTTCAGCTACCATCGGGATTAGTGATGAACTTAAATCATTGTTATTTAGTGCCTGCGTTGAGCATGAACATTATATCTGGATCTTGTTTATTGCGAGACGGTTACTCTTTTAAGTCTGAGGATAATGGTTATTCTATTTCTATGAGTAACATCTTTTATGGTCATGCACCGAATGTGAGAGGATTGTTCATATTGAATCTTGATAGCGATACGCATATACATAACATTGAGACCAAAAGGGTTAGAGTAAACAATGATAGCGCCATATTTTTGTGGCACTGTCGCTTAGGTCATATTGGTGTAAAACGCATGAAGAAACTCCATGCTTATGGACTTTTGGAGTCACTTGACTTTGATTCACTTGACACGTGCGAACCATGCCTCATGGGCAAGATGATTAAAACTCCGTTCTTCGGAACAATGGAGCGTGCTAGTGACTTGTTGGAAATCATACATACCGATGTATGTGGGCCAATGAGCGTGGAGGCACGCGGCGGATATCGTTATTTTCTCACCTTCACTGACGATTTAAGTAGATATGGTTATGTCTACTTGATGAAGCACAAGTCTGAAACATTTGAAAAGTTCAAGCAATTTCAGAGTGAAGTGGAAAATCATCGTAACAAGAAGATCAAGTTCCTACGGTCTGATTGTGGGGGTGAATATCTGAGTTTCGAGTTTGGTACTCACTTAAGACAATGTGGAATTGTTTCGCAGTTAACACCGCCTGGAACACCACAGCGTAATGGTGTGTCCGAACGTCGTAATCGTACTTTGTTAGAGATGGTGCGATCTATGATGTCTCTTACTGATTTGCCGTTATCATTTTGGGGTTATGCATTAGAAACAGCTGCATTCACTTTAAATAGGGCACCATCGAAATCCGTTGAGACGACACCATACGAACTGTGGTATGGCAAAAGGCCAAAGTTGTCGTTTCTTAAAGTTTGGGGATGTGATGCTTATGTCAAAAAGCTTCAGCCTAAAAAGCTGGAACCCAAAACGGAAAAGTGCGTCTTCATAGGTTACCCAAAAGAGACAGTTGGGTACACCTTCTATCTCAAATCCGAGGGCAAAGTGTTTGTTGCTAAGAACGGAACTTTTCTCGAGAAGGAGTTTCTCTCGAGAGAATTGAGTGGGAGGAAGATAGAACTTGACGAGGTTGTCGAACCTATCATCCCTCTGGATGGTGGCGCAGGGCAAGGGGAAACCTCTGTCGTTGCGACGCCGGTTGAGGAGGAAGTTAATGATGATGATCATGAAACTCCAGTTCAAGTTTCTGTTGAACCACGCAGGTCGACGAGATCACGCGCTGCTCCGGAGTGGTACGGTAATCCCGTCTTATCAATCATGTTGTTAGACAACAATGAACCTGCAAATTATGAAGAAGCAATGGTGGGCCCAGATTCCAACAAATGGCTAGAAGCCATGAAATCCGAGATAGGATCCATGTATGAGAACAAAGTGTGGACTTTGGAGATACTACCTGAGGGCCGCAAGGCTATTCAGAACAAATGGATTTTTAAGAAGAAGACGGACGCTGACGGTAATGTGACCGTTTATAAAGCTCGACTTGTGGCAAAGGGTTTTTCACAAGTTCCAGGAGTTGACTACGATGAGACCTTCTCACCCGTAGCGATGCTTAAGTCCGTCAGAATCATGTTAGCAATAGCTGCATTTTTCGATTATGAAATCTGGCAGATGGATGTCAAAACGGCGTTCCTTAACGGTTTCCTTAAGGAAGAGTTGTATATGATGCAACCCGAAGGTTTTGTCGATCCTAAAAATGTTGACAAGGTGTGCAAGCTCCAGCGATCCATTTATGGACTGGTGCAAGCATCTCGGAGTTGGAACAAACGCTTTGATGAGGTGATCAAAGCATTTGGGTTTATACAAGTGGTTGGAGAATCTTGTATTTACAAGAAAGTGAGTGGGAGCTCTGTGGCGTTTCTAATATTATATGTGGATGACATATTACTGATTCGAAACAACGTAGAGCTTTTGGAGAGCATAAAAGGTTACTTGAATAAAAGTTTCTCTATGAAGGACCTAGGAGAAGCTGCTTACATTCTAGGCATTAAGATCTATAGGGATAGATCGAAACGCCTGATAGGACTTTCACAAAGCACATACCTTGATAAAGTTTTGAAGAGGTTCAAAATGGAACAGTCCAAGAAAGGGTTCTTGCCAGTTTTACAAGGTACGAGATTAAGTAAGACTCAGTGCCCAGCAACTGATGAAGATAGAGAGCATATGCGCTCCGTCCCCTATGCTTCAGCCATAGGTTCTATCATGTATGCGATGTTGTGCACTAGACCGGATATTAGCCTGGCCATAAGTATGGCAGGTAGGTTCCAGAGTAATCCAGGAGTGGATCACTGGACAGCGGTCAAGAATATCCTGAAGTACCTGAAAAGGACTAAGGAGATGTTTCTCGTGTATGGAGGTGACGAAGAGCTCGCCGTAAAAGGTTACGTCGATGCAACCTTTGACACAGATCCGGACGACTCTAAGTCACAAACCGGATACGTATTTATTCTTAATAGGGGTGCAGTAAGCTGGTGCAATTCCAAGCAAAGCGTCGTAGCAGATTCTCCATGTGAAGCAGAGTACATGGCTGCCTCGGAGGCGGCTAAGGAGGATGTCTGGATGAAGCAGTTCATGACGGATCTTGGAGTGGTGCCAAGTGCACTGGATCCAATAACCTTGTTCTGTGACAACACTGGTGCCATTGCCCTGGCAAAGGAACCAAGGTTTCACAAGAAGACCAGACACATCAAACGACGCTTCAACCTCATCCGCGACTACGTCGAGGAAGAGGACGTAAATATATGCAAGGTGCACACGGATCTGAATGTAGCAGACCCGCTGACTAAACCTCTTCCACGGCCAAAACATGATCGACACCAGAACTGTATGGGTGTTAGATTTATTACAATGTAATTCACATGGTGATGTGAGGGCTAGATTATTGACTCTAGTGCAAGTGGGAGACTGTTGGAATTATGCCCTAGAGGCAATAATAAATGTATAGTTATTATTACAATTCCTGTATCAAGATAATGGTTTATTATCCATGCTATAATTGTATTGAATGAAGACTCATTTACATGTGTGGATACATAGACAAAACACCGTCCCTAGCATGCCTCTAGTTGGCTAGCCAGTTGATCGATGATAGTCAGTGTCTTCTGATTATGAACAAGGTGTTGTTGCTTGATAACTCGATCACGTCATTGGGAGAATCACGTGATGGACTAGACCCAAACTAATAGACGTAGCATGTTGATCGTGTCATTTTGTTGCTACTGTTTTCTGCGTGTCAAGTATTTATTCCTATGACCATGAGATCATATAACTCACTGACACCGTAGGAATGCTTTGTGTGTATCAAACGTCGCAACGTAACTGGGTGACTATAAAGATGCTCTACAGGTATCTCCGAAGGTGTTAGTTGAGTTAGTATGGATCAAGACTGGGATTTGTCACTCCGTGGGACGGAGAGGTATTTCGGGGCCCACTCGGTAATACAACATCACACACAAGCCTTGCAAGCAATGTAACTTAGTGTAAGTTGCGGGATCTTGTATTACGGAACGAGTAAAGAGACTTGCCGGTAAACGAGATTGAAATAGGTATGCGGATACTGACGATCGAATCTCGGGCAAGTAACATACCGAAGGACAAAGGGAATGACATACGGGATTATACGAATCCTTGGCACTGAGGTTCAAATGATAAGATCTTCGTAGAATATGTAGGATCCAATATGGGCATCCAGGTCCCGCTATTGGATATTGACCGAGGAGTCTCTCGGGTCATGTCTACATAGTTCTCGAACCCGCAGGGTCTGCACACTTAAGGTTCGACGTTGTTTTATG
This sequence comes from Hordeum vulgare subsp. vulgare, assembly GCF_904849725.1. NCBI lineage: Eukaryota > Viridiplantae > Streptophyta > Magnoliopsida > Poales > Poaceae > Hordeum > Hordeum vulgare. The sequence goes on from NC_058520.1 coordinate 86,113,903, forward strand.
CGTATTTGAGTTATATGGTTGGTTACCGAATGTTGTTCGGAGTCCCGGATGAGATCACGGACGTCACGAGGGTTTTCGGAAAGGTCCGGAAATGAAGATTGATATATAGGATGACCTCATTTGATTACCGGAAGGTTTTCGGAGTTACCGGGAATGTACCGGGAATGACGAATGGGTTCCGGGAGTTCACCGGGGGGGGCAACCCACCCCGGGGAAGCCCATAGGCTTTGGGGAGACACACCAGCCCTTAGTGGGCTGGTGGGACAGCCCCAAGGGGGCCTATGCGCCAAGAGAAGTAAATCAAAGGAAAAGAAAAAAAAAAGAGGGAGGAAGTGGGAAGGGAGGGGGACTCCTCCCACCAAACCAAGTCCAACTCGGTTTGGGGGGGGGGAGTCCTCCCCCCTTGGCTCGGCCGACCCCTTGAGGGTCCCTTGGACCCCAAAGCAAGGTCCCCCTCCCTCCTCCTATATATATGGAGCTTTTAGGGCAGATTTGAGACGACTTTCTCACGGCTGCCCGACCACATACCTCCATAGTTTTTCCTCTAGATCGCGTTTCTCCGGAGCTCGGGCGGAGCCCTGCTGAGACAAGATCATCACCAACCTCCGGAGTGCCGTCACGCTGCCGGAGAACTCTTCTACCTCTCCGTCTCTCTTGCTGGATCAAGAAGGCCGAGATCATCGTCGAGCTGTACGTGTGCTGAACGCGGAGGTGCCGTCCGTTCGGTGCTAGATCGTGGGACTGATCGCGGGATTGTTCGCGGGGCGGATCGAGGGACGTGAGGACGTTCCACTACATCAACCGCGTTCTCTAACGCTTCTGCTGTACGATCTACAAGGGTACGTAGATCACTCATCCCCTCCCGTAGATGGACATCACCATGATAGGTCTTCGTGCGCGTAGGAAAATTTTTGTTTCCCATGCGACGTTCCCCAACACACACATCACTTAAGCCACATACACACATACACATGCACTTCTACTAGTGTGTGCAAAACACACACACAACATACAACCTGCATCTAGCTACACTAGCAGGAAGAAGAAATAAAAAGGCCACTTTGATGTCTATGAATTAGGCACAAAGTGTTGGATCAAAAAAAGAAATAGAAAATAAAAAGAAATGACAAAAAAATGCAACAGGGGCTCCTGGGATTCGAACCCAGAACCCACTACACAACTGCAACAGAGCCACACCACTACACCACTCGCACCTTGTCAACAGGGAAGAGTAGTTATACATAGTAACATGTCTCTGTTGGCTACTGTGCAGAATAAACAAAAAACAAAAGAGGCCGAGGGGGATCGAACCCACGCCCTCTCATCAGGCAATAACGCTGCTACCACTAGGCTACGGTTCGGCTACTGCTAGTAAGGGGGGTCTAACCATCTAAGCTATCAAAGCATCCGATCCAGTGCTCTACACGCCGGCGACAGGAAGGCTGTCGGAGTGATCTGTTGCTGCTGCAATGTCTACAGGGAGAACCACCACTACGCGACGATGCATACAAAGGAACAGAGCCCCTGCTACTGCTACTCACTACCACGAACCTCTCCTGACAGCGAAGCATACACACACAACCATCGAGTTGCTACTCTGCTTCGACAGAGGACATGGCAACAGGGAGGTCGCCGCATCCACTGCTTCTGCATGCCGGAGGGGTACCACTGCACATCCACACCACGCCTACGAGGGGGAAGAACTAAAGCTGCTCAACACCTCTAGCGCACCACACCGCACCACGCCTACACATACTACGACTCTGACGAACTGCAATAGAGAGGAAACCGGCGAGCTCTACCACGGATTCGGTCGATCTACGGAGGAAGGAGGAAGGGGGGAAGGTTCCTCACCTTGGGGAAGGAAGGAGAGGACCCCACGGAGGAAGAGGCGACGGAGAGGAAGCAGGCCGGCGGTGCAGACGATCCTGGAAGCAGAACGAAGCAGACGAGGGGGAACTTCGGGTCCGCGGGGGAGACGACGTCCCTGCCGTCGGTGAGGAGGCTCCTCGACCTCACCGAGGGCAAAAATGGAGCGCGTGGGAGTCCCCCATGCTCCTGGACATGGCTGCGGCACCGGAGGGCTACGGGAGCACGGCGATCGACGGCGGAGGGCTTCTCTGGCTAGCTACAGGACTTACCGCAGGGGGGAGGAAGAAGAAGAGAGAAGGTGGCGGCGCACTAGTGGAGGAGAGGGAAACCTATGAGGGAGGAGGACGACCTGCGGCTTTATACACCTCGGGGGAGGAGCTTGACCACTGGATCGACAGGATGGAGGATCGGGAGGAGGAGAAGCCGTCGTACACCATGACGTCGTCTCGAGGAGGAAGAGGGACGCGAGAACGGGTTGCTACAGAGGAGAGATGGGCCTCTCTGGTGGGAGGAAGCCCACCAGAGCGTTACTTACAAGGAAAAGGCCACTCCCTGCATATTCCTATTAAATAAAATCACGGAGAAAAGGAAAAGTCCACAGAGAAAACCAAAGAAGATAAAATAAAAGCAAAAATGTTCCTGGGCCTGAAAAATAGTAAGCTAATTAAATAAAATACTAAAAGGATTTTTGGGGCATATAAAATAAATACAAAACAGCATATTAGTGGTTGTTTTGTGTTTATTCATGCACCTTTAGCACCCAAAACAATTCACCAATATAGCACACTATTATGTCCACAATATTTCCTAAACCCTGAACATTTTAAATCCAGGTTAGGAACAAGTTGAAATTGCACTTGTGGAATAAAAGAGAGAAGGGTTTGAATTGCAACAAGCTTTGAAAATACATAGCAACCACTCCTACACTCCACACAACATCATCACATGTGCATCAACACAAGAAATCACAAGTCTCCACCCTAAGACATGGCAAGGTATAGATGCAAGCAAAACAAGGCATGGTAAGAATGGTATGGCATGGATGCATGCATGCAAAAGAAGGAATACAAGGTGACACATGAAATCATACATGCATAGATAGCTCTCATGACAATGGCAAGGTGGTCCCACATGGAAGGTTACAAAAAGGGAAAGCTCTACACTTGGGGCACTACATGGCTGCACTTGGCGCACGTCACGGCGTCACTGCTGCTAGTGCTCCACCGCGAACCACACCTCCCAGTTAGGGGAGTCGGTCATGTATGTGGGGTCTCGTCGCTGCTCCACCGTCAGCAGACACTGCCGCTTCGTCACCTCCTCCAGATGCACCCGCGTCGACCGCAGCACGGCCAGCACCGGAATCCTCTCCGAATCCAGGTGCCAGCCGTGCGGCAGCGTGATGTCGGGGTAAGGGAGTGCGACGCGGTGCTCCCATTGCCATCGCGCTTGGTGCACCGGTACGCTCACGTGCTGGCGAGGCCGGGAAGAAGACGACGGGGAGGTGGAGCGGGGGAAGAGCAGGGCCATGCCCTTGTTTGGGAAGCCGCCAACCATGGTGGGCTAGGGTTTCGGTCGCCGAGGAGGTGGCGAGGTGGGGACGGGTGCGGGTTCTAGAAGCGGGTGGCGGAACCCACCGCACGCTCGGAATAAAAAAAGGCTGGCCGCGGTCGCCGACGCGTGGGCCCGAGGATGGCGGCCATCACAAATTAGGTTGACCATGGTGGTTGGGGGCAGACACCGAGGGGGCGCGCGCGCGTCCGCTTTGCGTCCGCGCCGATGCATTTCAGTCCCAAATTTGAACAGGAAATGGGTCGGCGCGGACGCGAAGCGGATGTGTTTTCGCAATGGGTCGGCGCGTTGGTCCATCTTTTTTGTCCGCGCTGACCCAAACAGACGGCGGCGGATGAAATGGGTCGGCCCGTTGAAGTTGCTCTAATGCGTTGTAATACTACAGTCTCTTTAACCATTCAACCATAAATTGGTTCGCCTCTCTGATGAATATTTAATCATTATAATATGAAGTCGTCATCTATTTATTTAATATTTTTATGTTCAGTTGTGGGGTGGTCATAGGTCTCTATCCTGCGATGTTGAGTCTTCAAGCCTCCATTCTCTCCATATTGCTTCTAAGTTCTAACGTTTTCCTGGTTTCCTTTTACTTTATAATATATGAACCATATGGTTTATTTTAATAGAAATAGGAGAAGAATGCCTCCTCTTCACTAGAAAAATACAGATAAAATTACTCAAAATATTTCACACAAGTCAAAAATCCATTCTTAAGAAAATATAATAAAGGACTTACTTCATCGACTGGTATGTACTTCTCCACGCTGTTGTAAATTACCCTAAGGCCCCTCCCAATACTTCACCTTGTACATGTGCTAAGAGCAACTCTAGCAGATCCCACATCCCGCCCCGACCCGAAAAATAACCGTCAAAATGCGGGCCGGGGCGGGAAAACCTGCCCGATCAGACCCCGCATCCCGCCCCGGCCCGCAAATATTTTTGCGGGGCATGGCAAAATCTCGGCCCCAACCCACGTATTCACGGGTTTCCACCTCGTCGTTGCGGTGCCCCGCATATGAGCGAAAGCGGTTGGTGGGGGGACATTTCAGCCCACGCTTTCCCCCCATCAAAGCAGATTCCGCGAATATGCTCTTTTACGGGTCCGTTTGGGGAATCTGCATCTGTGCCAGCCCGCAAAAGCTGTTTTACGCGAACTGCAAACACGTTTTGCGGGCCGGACGAATGCGGGGTCTACTAGAGTTGCTCTAAGTTTGCTATATAGGCAAAATATGATGTGGCAAGTTTATTAATAGGATAGATGAGTATGACGACGCTAAGAAGAAACAATGCTAAGCGCGTGAATCTAGACAAAACACTTAAATGAAAGAAGCCTACCAATGCATGAGCATCTTGTTTAGTTGATTTAAGTGGCAATTTACACAATGACATATCAAAAGGAGAGAAGCTAGTATGCAACAAAAATTGCCATGATACATACATTATTATTTTTCGTGGACACAAAGGCAAATTTGGCATGAGACATGGACAAACAATTACCATGTTGTGTTAGATTAAAACTAGCTATAGTAAGACATAGTAGGTTTGCCATGACTTGTGAAACAAAATAACCTAGATTTGTCGTGCTAGGAAGAACATCACAAAATATCATAATTATTGCCATGGCAAAACAAAAATAAACGATCAAAATTAACATGGTCTCGGACAAAATTGTAAAATGTTCATGACAACATTGTTCAGGATAGATAGGATAAAAGACACAACAAATATTGTCGACATAGAAACATATGCTTCTAACTGCCATGACAAACATATATATAAATAACAGTAGAATTACATGGCAACATAAGCTTCTAGTTGCCATGACAAAACACATCTATTAAATTGACAAAAACAAGTCAACACATGATAAATTTACATGGCAATATAAACCTTATTTTTTGTTCCATGGCAAAACCTATACTTTGACATTGACAAACTAATCACACAAAAAATGTTGTGCATTCCTGGGTCATGGCATGGTAAACCAGTAACTGAAAAAACGAAGCAACAAAAAATTATCTAAGACTACCCACAATGAAAGTAACATAGGTATTAACATAGATGACACCTAAGCAAGAGATATGATGTGGTAACTAATGCGGATACTGACGATTGAATCTCGGGCAAGTAACATACCGAAGGACAAAGGGAATGACATACGGGATTGCCTGAATCCTTGACACTGAGGTTCAACCGATAAGTTATTCGAGAATATGTAGGATCCAATATGGGCATCCAGATCCCGCTATTGGATATTGACTGAGGAGTACCTCGGGGCATGTCTGCATAGTTCTCGAACCCGCAGGGTCTGCACACTTAAGGTTCGGCGATGTTTTAGTATAGTTGAGTTATATGTGTGGTTACCGAATGTTGTTCGGAGTCCCGGATGAGATCACGGACGTCACGACGGTTTCTGGAATGGTCCGGAGACAAATATTGATATATAGGATGACCTCATTTGATTACCGGAAAGTTTTTGGGCATTACCTGGAATGTACCGGGAGTGACGAATGGGTTCCGGATGTTCACTGAGGGGCAGCCCACCCGGGGGAAGCCCATAGGCCTTAGGGGTGCCGCACCAGCCCTTAGTGGGTTGGTGGGACAGCCCAAGAGGCCCTATGCGCAGGAGAGAAAAAATCAAAGGAAAAAGAAAAAAAAAGAGGTGGGAAAGAAGGGAAGGACTCCACCTTCCAATCCTAGTTGGACTAGGATTGGAGGTGGACTCCTCCACCTCCTTGGCCGGCGAGCTCTTGGGGTCTTGGACCCCAAGGCAAGTCTCCCCACCCCTCCTCCTATATATAGTGAAGGTCTAGGGCTGATTTGAGACAACTTTTGCCACGGCAGCCCGACCATAAACACACCACGGTTTTTCCTCTAGATCGTATTTCTGTGGAGCTCGGGCGGAGCCCTGCAGGAGTAGATCCTTCACCACCATCGAAGCGTCGTCTTGCTGCCAGAGAACTCATCTACTTTTCCGTCTTGCTTGCTGGATCAAGAAGGTCGAGATCATCGTCGAGTTGTACGTGTGCTGAACACGGAGGTGCCGTCCGTTCGGCACTATATCGGAGCGGATCATGGGACGGATCGCGGGACGGTTCGTGGAACGGTTCGCGGGGATGATCGAGGGACGTGAGGACGTTCCACTACATCAACCGCGTTTCTTAACGCTTCCTGTTGTGCGATCTACAAGGGTACGTAGATCCAAATCTCCTCTCGTAGATGGACATCACCATAATAGGTCTTCGTGCATGTAGGAAAAATTTTGTTTCCCATGCGACGTTCCCCAACAGTTGATGGATGTGCTCTTTCTCCGACATCGGGTTGTTCCATTAGCGTGAGTGTTTCACGGGCATGCCGTGGGGTTGATGGGGTCCTCGATGTCCTAGCTGCTAGGGTTATCAGGACTATTGTTATTCAGTAGCATCATATATCCTTTGTTGCCTATCTTTTTTCTTCTTCTTCTCTATTTTTTTATTGTATATGGTTGTGTGCTCGGTTGTTGTTTTATAATATACTAGCAAAATGACCCGTGCGTTGCCACGGAAAAAAAACATAATCTCCAATGATGGTGATCATATTATGTTCACATATCATCGTTTGATTTAGAAATTTTATGCACAAATGCAAGAAAATGTTTATTCTTTTAAATTTATTCACAAGCTGAAGCAATCTTTACTTTTTTTATGTTGGAGGATGTTATTTTAAATTCACGAACATTTTTTGAAACGCATGAAGTTTTTTTGAATAAACAAACATTTTTATAAATCAGTAATATATTTATTAAATTCATGGACATTATTTTGGAATTTGCGAAAAATAAAAAATCTGGCGCTTTTTAGAATCCTATTTTTAATTCAAAATAAAAATTCGTCAGCATTTTAATTCAAAATTCCTATTTTTTTAATTTGCACAAGTTTTTGTAATTCTAAATTATTTAAATTATAAATAAACAAAAATGGAACGGAAAATTTTAAATAAAAAAAAAAGAAACTATCAAAACAGGCATTAGCTATTTTTAAAATTTTAGGATATTTTTTAAATGCATTAACATATTTTGAATTAGAAATCATTTTGTTAAATGCCTTTAGTAATTTTTAATACATGGGATTGTATTTGAGATCATGGACTTTTCTTATTGTACAAACATTTTTCGAAAATTGCAAACATTTTATTGTATATGCGAGCATTTTTTACAAAACTCCGAGCAGTTTTTGAAGTCACAAACATTTTAGTTTTTTAAATATGTTGATTTATAATTTTCAGTTTATTAATTTTTTAAAGATTGTTTGAAGTTCTAAATTAGTTAAAATAATAAAAAAAACAGAATTGAAAATAAATAAATAAACGGAACTAAAAGCAGGCGCCTGTGCATGGGCCGGCCCATACGGTATGCTGGATATTCTCCCAGTGTGCAGAGCGTAATATAGGAGGTTTTTACATGGGCCGGCTCAGTCTAAGATTTTTCGCTTTGTGAAACGTTTTCTATTATTTACCGGTGGCATGATGGGTAATTTATGCAAACTTTATGAATAATTTTCAAGACGGGCGACCAGAAACCGAATTTGCTTTATTATTAAGGAGAGAATAAAGCGGAGGAAATCTTTTTTTGTCAACACGGGCCTAGATGAAGGATTCATCGATGGAGTGAGGAGAGAATGAGGAAGGAGTGGAGCGACAACGTGGGGGAGAGAATGGGGGAGAAGTGGGAAAAAAGTGAAGACAGAGAAGTGGGGTGCATTGCGGTGGTGTTTTTCCCGAATGAAGATAAAAGCTAACATGGCTACTTTTGCATGCTCTAAGATTCGTGCAACAATCTAGTGGTTCCGAGGACGGTCACGCTAGGAGCCTAAAATCTGAAGTCGGTTGTTTTTAACAATGGAAGCTGATAACGTCCACACATGTGATGGGAGCAACATTCGTCCATACACCTATAACACGTAGATTGTAGTCAGAGCAATTCCAACTGGCCAAGCCAAACGGATGACGATTTCGTCCGCTTTTCGTCCGTTTTGGGTCGTCCGTCGGCTCCTTGTCCGCCCGGGTTATGATTTGGGTCGACAGCGCGCCCAATGCGCCGACCCATATTTGTCCGCGTGGTCGGCCAGCCGTCGTTTTTTGAACAAATACAGATATTTCGCATATTTTGCAACACCAAATGATATAGCATAGTTTCACCATCGAAAACAAAATATAGCAAAGTTTTACAAATCCAATGTAAATTAAATTGTCTATAAAATACACCTACTAATTGCCAACATGATCACACATATGCTCAACCGAATCATCTTGCAACTAAATATGAGTTTCCAAATCACGCATTTCATGATGAAATTGGATGAACTATGCAAACGATGTCGCTTCTCCGCCATGATGAGGCACCACATTTTCATCCTGAAATTCAAATCCTTGATCGTGTAGACGTTCCGGACGCTCATCCTCTACGATCATATTGTGCATGATCACACAAACAGTCATCACTCCCCACATCTTTTTGGTGCTCCAAGTTCTAGCAGGATACCTAACTATGCCCCATCGAGATTGAAGAACACCAAAGGCACGCATGAACGATGCTGTAATTTCCGATGTTTGAAGAGTGGATTGCTTGTGTCAAAGTAGTCCTTCCATAGAAGGAAATGGTCGCTCTCTCGGTTGCGATTCAACGTCGAAACATGCCCCGGAATCAAGCCCCGGAACAACGGCCGCTGCCTATTAATGTGGTCATGGACCAACACCGCAAGCAGCATCTCCTCATCGTCGGATGAGGAATCGACGGAGTTGCAAAGAACATTATGGAAAAATAACTCGTGACCGCAGTCCGTTTTATACCTTGAGGTAAACTGTCGAGCAGCTTGCGGGCATGGACGACGAAGCTGACCGATGACGGCGGGTTGGGGTCGTGGAAGCTGCGGTGCCCCGACGGCGCTGCATTAAATTTTTCATGGTTAATTACTAAAATTGCCATAGTTAATTAAGAAAATTTGCCGTAAAAAGTAGTTGAAAATATAATGGTATCTTTAAATCTAGAAGAAAAAATAGATAGAACATGTCATGACAACTTTAGTGTAAACACTAGGACAACTACTAGGACAACTACTGTGTAAACATATTGACATGGGGTCTAGTTTTCAAGATCTCGTCGAGAGGGATTTAATGGTGAAACGGATTTTTAATTGGATTTTTTAATTAGGAGATAAAACATTTTTAAGCCGAAAATCAAAAGGAATTCCGCTGATGTCATCTGTTTTGACATGGTAAAATGGATGATAATGGAGGCGTTTGGGTCATGTTGATTCGTGTCACACGTGTGGACGTTAGAGCAACTCCAATGTGGCGACCCATTTCATCCGTTGCCGTCCGTTTGGGTCGGCGCGGATAAAAAGGATGACCCAACGCACAGACCCATTTTCCAAACACGTCCGCTCGACGTCCGCGCCGACCCGTTTTCGGCCCAAATTTGGGACTGAATGCGTCGGCGCGGACGCAAAGCGGACGCGAAGCGGACGCGAAGCGCCCTCTCGGTGTCCGCCCCAACCACCACGCTCAACATTATTTATGACGTCCGCCATTCTCGGGCCCACACATTAGTTATCGCGGTTGACCTTTTTTTAATCCGAGCGTGTGGTGGGCTCCGCCATCTGCTTCCAAAACCCCGCCCGTCCCCATCCCGCCACCTCCTTGGCGACCAAAACCCTAACACCATGGCCGGCGGCTTTCCAAACAAGGGCAAGGCCCCGCGCCATCTCCCCGTCGCCGTCTTCCCGCCGGCCTCGCCATCGTGTGAGCGTCCCGGTGCACCAAGCGCGGTGGCACTGGGAGCACTGCCTGACGCTCCCTTACCCCGACGTTAGTGGCAAATCTAGCAGGAGGCTTCGACAGGCTCGAGCCCCCCTTCAAAAATTGGAATTTTTTTACTACTATACTATAATTTTTTGATCTTATTTAGACAAACAAATCGAGAGTTTTTGACTTTTGATACACACATTTGACTTTAAGCCCTCCCTCCATTTTCTTTCAAGATTCGCCACTGCCCGACGTCACCCTGCGGACGACTGGCATCTGGATCCGGAGAGGATCCCGGTGTCGGCCGTGCCACGGTCGGCGTGGGTGCACGCGAAGGAGGTGAGCCGTCGTCGGCGTCTGCTGACGATGGAGCAGTGACGAAACCCTGCATACGCGGCCGACTCCCCCAACTGGGAGCTCTGGTTCACTATGGAGCACGAGGAGTAGCGCCATCGTCACGTGCGTGACGTGCAGCCAGGAGGCCCTCCGCCGCCCCGCCTGTCGTCGACGAGGACTGGAAGGCTGAGGTCGCCTACTGTCGGGGATATACCCCGCAGTGTAACCCGGCTTGGAGTATGACCCGCCAAGGACTTGGCGACTCACCGGCGACTCGACAGTGACCTGGCAGGCGACTCATACTTGTCCCCACAGGCGACTTAGATAAATGACGAAGGCCCAAGGCCCGACGTACACCCTGGCATAAGGCGGCTTATAGAGAGGCGAGGAGGGTCGGCTCACAAGAGAAGGCCCAAAAAGAGGAAGGACTCCCACAAGAAGGAAACAAGACCCGGATTAGGATTCAAGAGAGACTAGTCCTATTCCTATTCCTAGTATGACTCTACATGTAAACCTACCCCTTCCACCTATATAAGGAGGGGTAAGGCGCCCCAAGAGGGACAAGATTCACAACTTAGGTCTAGATAAGACAAATCATGAGATAGACAGATTAGACATCCACGAGATTAGAGGTGGCGAGTCTGCACCCTTGTACTCGAGAACATCATCTTCATCAATGAAACACAAGCATGACGTAGGCTTTTACCTCCATCGGAGGGGCCGAACGTGAGTAAACTCGCGTCTCTCGATTCCGACCAACCCCTTCAAGCCGCCACATGGTTGTGATGGCCTCACACCTAAGTTCTCTCACGAGAACATCTGCCGTGACAAAACCACGACAGTTGTCGTCCACCGTAGGGCTGATCACATGGTGGAATTGTGTTCTTGAAGAGAAATTTTTAGGGATCAAGAACCTCACGATTTGCACGATGAAGAAAAGACGACGCAGGAAGATCAATAGAAATTTCGATCGCCATATCGAATAGTTGAGAATTTTTATGGCGGCTTGTGCATTGTCTCACGGTAGAATCGATCCAACCTCCGCTGCAGCAGCCGCCTAGATCCATACGCACAACAGCGTTTGGGTCGAAAGCGATACATTGATTCCCAACCAAAATCTTGGTGACGACTATGCAACAGGATTAACGTAAGGCGTTCTATAATAATTTCTGGGCTTATCACCCACGTGTACTGGTGACAATGGCGAGCCTAAAAGCCTAAAGGAAAAAAGAAACTTCGAGGTTCTCACGGATCGTACTAGTCCTGGAGGAACAGAAAGGATCATTGTTGTCGATTCTCCTCGCTCCCAATCGATGGTGGTGCTAGGACGAAGCCCAAGGAGAAATCGACTACTGCTATGCTAATTCACGTCTGCACCAAAGGAGGAATTCTGAGATAAGCGTTGATGGATCGCTGCCGAAACCACCGCAACTTCGACTTGACCTCAACTCGTGATCTGCATCCATTCCAAACCGGCCTCGCCACTGCTGCCGCGATCTGCGCCTGCTCTGAGCCAGTTTCGTCTCTCTTGCCGCGCTCGGTCTCACCATCACGACCTGGCCACGGCCGCCCCTGCTTCACCACCGCGGCCCTGTGAGTACCACCGCCATGACTCGCCTCACTGACGTGCCTTGAGGCGCCGCCGCGCTCGCTGCGCCGCGCCATGGCTCGGCTGCGCTCCACCTCCACTCACGCCGCCGGCTACGCCGCAAGTCGCATCGCCATCGCAGCCGCACATCCGGGCCGGTCTCGACCGCGCGCATCTCCGTCAGCACTGGTTGCCGCGCGTCCAACCAGGCTCGCTGCTCCGTGCCGTTGCTGTGAGCTCGCCATACTGCAGTTCATGCAGGGTCAAATAAAGGCAGAACAGGGTGTAGCTGGAGGTAGAGGCGCTGTGCAAAAAGATAGGAATTCCATCAGGGGCAGCGTACAATGTCGATGTCGCTCACATGGGTTCCCACGGTACAAATGACTGCCTAAATAAAAAAAATATGGCATCACAGCGATGGTAATGTTCAGCGGCCAAGACAGCAATGCAGATCCACTTGTATTTCACTTTTGGTGTACACCAATCCAGCAACACAGGTCCAAGAAGTCAAAAGAAAAAAGAGTGACATGGTGATAGGCGGGGTGTTGTTATTGCATTGGATGTACATCGAGGCAATTCTATTCATCTGACCAGGTGATGTCTCCCCTATCTATTTTTTCGTACATATTAATTTATCCGTGAACAGTTATCTCGGCCTGTAATATTTTTATGCAGGACAATTACTCATTACAAAGATGGTGCTATATTGCGAGTACGAAGTTTGTGACAAATCAATATCACTGACGACTCGCTATCCGCGACGGCTTACAATGACGCGACCAACTCTCACGTCCGCAGAACCAAGGCGGCTTACAACGCCACGACCGATTCACGAATCCGTACCAAATCGCCAGACAACTCTAGCTTTCAACTCAACCGCCGTGCAGTGCTCGTCTGTACGAGCCGCCCAAGAGACAGACGCAAGTCGCCGCCCCAATGGTCCGGTTTATATCATCGTAGGTGCAGTGCTCGTCTGTACGAGCCGCCCAAGAGACAGACGCAAGTCGCCGCCCCCATGGTCCGGTTTATATCAACACGCCGGTGCAGTGCTCGCCTGTACGAGCCGCCCAACAGACGTGTGCAACTCGCCATCCCCATGGTCCGGTTTATATCAACATGCCGGTGCAGTGCTCGCCTGTACGAGCCGCCCAACAGACGGACGCAAGTCGCCGCCCTCACGGCCCGGATTACATCAGCCTGCCGGTGCAGTGCTCGCCTTTACGAGCCGCCCAACAGAAGGATGCAAGTCGCCGCCCTCACGGCCCGGATTACATCGACCTGCCGGTGCAGTGCTCGCATGTACGAGCCGCTCAACAGAAGGACGCAAGTCGCCACCCTCACGGCCCGGATTACATCAACCTGCCGGTGCAGTGTTCGCCTGTACGAGTCGCCCAACAGAAGGACGCAAGTCGCCACCCTCACGGCTCGAATTACATCAACCTGCCGATACAGTGCTCACTTATATGAACCGCCCAACAGACGTGCGCAACCATCAAGCATTATACCGGCTTGTGTCAAAATCAAGTATGGAGACTCTCAAGCCGCCTCCTTGAGTCGACTTAAGACTCGGGGGCTACATGGACATGGCTCGGCAGACTCAACTGGGATGAATAATTCAGAAACCCCGGGTCATTACAGGGAAATTAAGCTGGTCTCGGGGGCTGATGCCTCATTGACGAAATGATTTAAAGATCGCCTAAGAAGACAAGTCGCCATGATGCGATCGCCCAAACCTGGGTGCCTGGCCTTATTGGCGGATGATTCATAAAGTCGTCCAAGCATGGACGCTATCAGTATCAAAGAGCATAAGTCGCCATGCTACACTTATTTCAAACTGGATACTGGTAAGCCAAAGAGGACCAAAGTTGCCACATTGCACGGTTCAAACATGTGCGCCTTATATGATTCTGAGAATTAAGCCAGCTTATTTGGGGGCTACTAGCTCCCAAGTCGTTTTGCAGTAAGAGCGTATACGCTTCTGCAATCCTATGTCTGGTTTTTCCCTAATCATAGGTCACTTGAGGGCTTTCTCTCACTGAGATCAGCCTGAATACCCTCTTGGCTAGCGAAAAATTAATGCATTACAAATGGTTATATTGGACTGTGTGTTGGACAAATTGCCCCATGGTCCCATGTACTCTTGGCGAGTTATTCCGTTTCTGGACCCTGAACTTGCCTTGGTTAAAACATGGAAGGTATCGGCAAGAGCTAACACATGGAAAATAGACAAACCATTGGTTCACTGAACCTGCTTCACTGAAGCTTGCCTCGAGCCTGATCAGTCGGTCTAAACACAACTAAGGCAGCTACAATAGCCTCTTGGTGTAGCACTAGAGCCGTATGAGCTCGTCCTACCCGTCGTGACTCACTGAGCCGGTTTATTTAAAATGGCTTGATGCCATACTTATCATATCATATACATGCATCATATTGCATTGCATCATATATCATACATACATATCATGCCGGTCTTCAAACCGGGTCAAAGCATAAATTATTGCAGGTGCAAATAAATCTTTGAAGAGCCAATTTGACTGGATTTTCATCATGGTTTATCATAACCAGTGTTAAATGATTGGGGTTTTTAAGCCAGCTCGGAAGAATTGACTATTGTCGAAGAGCCACCCCCATCACATATAATGTCGAGTCATCTAATTAACCGACCTTTGGATTTCTTCAACTTGTGCTCTGTAGTAAACTACAACACTTATGGATTTCTCAAACATATGGATTTCTCAAGGATATATTTTCCGGGTTACATTGCAAACTACAGTCAAGAATTTCTTTTATCACAAAGGCATCATCAGCTCACAGAGTGGATATGATTTTATTTTACAATGGAAGGAATAGCCTCGAGTCGCTGTAGGCACACAACCCAACACTTGGGGGCTACACTATTCAAATCAAGATTACATCAAAGTATAAAAGTCCCATGTCGCTGCAAGCATGCACCATGACACTTGGGCGCTAATGCAATCCGCTTTTCAAATCATCACATCATCAACAGACCCGCCTACAGGTCGCTTTTTATTCAAGTATGGATTCAAGGAAGAACCGGCTCATCATTTTTATAATGATCCGGTCCTTGGGGCTACACATTGCTGCTCAAGGTTCCATCGTCAGATCTTCAAAGTCCCTGCTCAATATTGCATAGTGACTCGGCCCTTGGGGGCTACATCATGTGATGTTTTATTTTCAAAAGAGAAGAATGTGGAAGTCCCAAGTCGCCACAAGTAATCGATCCGGCCCTTGGGGGCTACACTATTCAGATCATAAATTCTAAAGTCCCAGGTTGCCGCAGGCAAGACAACCTGACACTTGGGGGCTACAACACTAAGATGTTTCACATATCATGAGGTTCAAATTGAAGACCCGGCCCATCACACATTGATGACCCGGCCCTTGGGGGCTACAGGTAATATGGATATATCGAAAAATTGAAGAGCACATTTCGTTTTGTCATGGAGGTGAAGTATTGGGAGACCGGTTCAACATCACACGGATTTCTTTATCCCCAATAATTCGATATAGTCAATTGGAGTTTAGTTGTTTGACGGGGCACTACCAATAATCATGACCGCCATTGTTAAACATAACCCGCCGAAGCAAGAGAAGCTGGTTCAACATTGTGTGGATTTCTTATTTCCCAAATTTTCATCAAGCCAAAGCATTGGAGGCCGACTCAATGGCATATGTATTTTATTGCAAAGGACACGTACCAACAAGATGATTGTGAAGACGGCTCGTTATTGTGAAGAAGAAACCCGGATTTTTCAAGGAGCAACTTCAGTAAATCAAGCCGGTCAGAGGAGCAAGCCGGTCCCTTAACTTATTTATTATTCTTATTTCAGGAGCTTACCATGAATAAATTCAAGCTAACCTGGGGGCTAATGTCGGGGATTTACCCCGCGGTGTAACCCCGCTTGGAGTATGACCCGCCAAGGACTTGGTGACTCACCGGCGACTCAGCAGTGACCTGGCGGGCGACTCATACTTGTCCCCAGAGGCGACTTAGATAAATGACGAAGGCCCAAGGCCCGGTGTACACCCTGGCATAAGGAGGCTCATAGAGAGGCCAGGAGGGCCGGCTCACAAGAGAAGGCCCAAAAAGAGGAAGGACTCCCACAAGAAGGAAACAAGACCCGGATTAGGATTCAAGAGAGACTGGTCCTATTCCTACTCCTAGTAGGACTCTACATGTAAACCTATCCCTTCCACCTATATAAGGAGGGGTAAGGTGCCCCAAGAGGGACAAGATTCACAACTTAGGTCTAGACAAGACAAATCATGAGATAGACAGTTTAGACACCCACGAGATTAGAGGTGGCGAGTCTGCACCCTTGTAATCGAGATCATCATCTTCATCAATAAAACACAAGCAGGATGTAGGCTTTTACCTCCATCGGAGGGGCCGAACCTGGGTAAACTCGCGTCTCTCGATTCCGACCAACCCCTTCAAGCCGTCACATGGTTGCGATGGCCTCACACCTAAGTTCTCTCACGAGAACATCTGCCGTGACAAAACCACGACACCTACCACGCGGTGCTGGCAGCTGTTCTTTGCGACAGCGAGGAGGAAGTGCGACGCAGGGCCGACGAGGAGGCAACGTACCAGCAGCAGCTCGCGAAGGCCATCGCGTTGTCGGCCGCCGGCGACTTCGTCGTGCCATCTCCGCCACCTCCGCCGAAGCCTGAGCCCACGGAGCCGCGGGAGGTCTACCAGTGGACTGGCATTGTCAACGAGTTTGTCAGTGCGTCGCCCATCTGGCTGGACGCAACACCGCAACAGGAGCAAGCCTACCTCGAGCACCGGAGGATGCAACACATGCGGGCGGAGCGCGCCGAAGGCCTTCGGCTGATGGAGCTGGAGAAGGAGGCAGAGGAGGAACGATGAGAGTTGGAGGAGAAGGAGCGTGCCCCTGCTGCTGCGCTGCCACCGCCACCAACACAACCCGCGCGGGCGGGACAGACGACGGAGGCATAGGCAGCTGTGCTCTCGAACACGACGTTCGCCTAGGACGGCCCTGCGCCTACGCTGGTCGACCTCACCGGCTCCGACGATGACGACGCCGACGCCGCCTAGGGCTGCCTCGTAGTTTTAGGTTTATTTTTTATGTTTAATTAGTGTAATGCAGACATGTGGACTCTCGGCGGCCTTCGTGATCGGCTTTTAATGTTTAACTAGTAAAAGGACCCGTGCGTTGCACCGGGTATAAAATAAATAAGTAAATGCTTTCATAATGAAAAAATACCACTTAAACTTCACAAATAATCAAGCAACTATAGCAAACAAACGAGTTGAAACAATTTTGGTCATTTTTTTCAAACAATTAATATTTCCAGTTCATAAATCCCATAACTTTCTTATTCACAAAACAATTCCCATAACTTTCTCAATAAGCTGAATAAATAAAAGTATTTGTTCTTACTCGATGTTCCAAGTTGAATGGCCTCTGTAATATGATGGGTTTACATTAGAAATTGCTGCACTTGCTTCGTGTGGGAGGTGGCAGGTGGAGTCATAAGGGTAGAGTGAAACAGAAGTAGCTCTCGTCAGATAAACAAACACCAGGCCATATGCAAGAGAGGGTAGTGAGTGTGTTCACTAATTTATGAACAGGTCTCTGGTGGATGAGCCCCCCTTATGCATGCAGCGCTTCTAGGAAATGGTCCCTGAATCCTATGTCTCCACCATCTGTCGGTGAGTATACCCATGACCGAACACGCACAAAGAGGTCCATAGCTGATGGGCCCATTAGTAAAATGCAGTAGCACCTACCCTGCAAGGTCTTCAGTTGCTTCCCGGAACGCTGGTTCGTGTCGTGCTTGCAGCTTCGCCAACGACGGTCAGAACCTCCCAGGACCAAAATGTTATGTACCTGCATGCGAACACGTGGAAATGTAGACAAGATTAGTACCTTGATGGTTGCTAGTGTCAACTGTGAAGCATACTGCAGGTAGAAACAGTTTATATCTGATGATAACGTGCCATGAATCTTATGCTGCATTTAGGATGAACAGGGGTGTCTGAATATGTTCCACCTCATTCTGAGGAAAAAGGCACTGCATCAAACCATTTTATTTTATTTTGCAACATGAGATTTTTTACCGATGCCACTTTATGCTACAGTTTGAACTCGAAACTTATATTGTCCTGAAACGAACTGATGAAGTGCCTTGTTTTAGGCATCAGTCGTTGATCAGTTGTCATGTCACAGTTAATAGTTATGTCGCCATAATCATGTAGAAAGAGAAATAAAATGAAATATGCATACAGGAGTAACTACCATGGAGGTGAACCATTGAAAAAGGCCGCACCATTGAAAAATGCTGGAGTGAACCATGTTGCGGCCTTTTTGAGTCTCTTGTTTAACCATGGTCTAAGGCCACAACGTTGTTACCATGCCTGCCTTGTTTTAGTCAGCAATGTCCTTCATGTAAGAGCAAATTGAGACACGAAATGTTAGACAAGGGACTAATTACTCAGAAAGGTCATGTACTTTCTTCTATATATTGCATATATTGCAAGGCCTAGTATATCTGTGAAGTGGCAAAAGCAGATATCATGATTTTCCTTTTTCTCCCGACTGGCTTTAGGCTACTATTGTCTTACACATTGATGAAGAAGCCAACATT
This sequence comes from Hordeum vulgare subsp. vulgare, assembly GCF_904849725.1. NCBI lineage: Eukaryota > Viridiplantae > Streptophyta > Magnoliopsida > Poales > Poaceae > Hordeum > Hordeum vulgare. The sequence goes on from NC_058520.1 coordinate 86,132,684, forward strand.
AGAAAGGCATTTAACATTGGCCTCCACCTGCAGAAGCTGACGAAATCTGTCACAGTGCAGTACGGAAGTTAATCCACCAGCAGAACATGCCGAAATCAGAGCCTGCCATGTCCTTGAAAAGGGAGGAATTAGAGCGTGCTAACGTTTCATTAGTCACATGCCAGGATGCATGCATCACTCTGATGCAGAGGTGAGGGGTAATTCTCCTTTTCTAAGAAAAAAGGTATTGTGCTGATAAGAATACATGCATTTTCATCTTTGTTCATTCTTTTAGCTAGCAGATCTTCCATAACAGCTTGCCATACCCTGTCAAGATTGAAAAATTAGAACACGGGGTAATAGGCAGTATAAAAAAATTCAGTTCGTCAACCTTATAGTTGCAGTCGTTCTAATAGATGCAATCGAAACTTGGAGTAGCAGTTACAGAAAAACCAAGGAGTGAATAAAATGAGATGGAACATGCATGGCACTAACTATTTTTCATCAACAATAGTATATCTAGAATGAGGACGAAGAAACTAATAAAGAAGGTAAATGTCACACCGGTGCAGAACTTACACCATATACCATTAAAACTAAAAGTAAATCCACCCTTGTAAACATAGCAGACCAGTGATAATAACATCAGCTAAAAGTGCATTCATAAGAAAGGAAGTGACTGTTTTAGGGAGATTATAAATCTCAAATGGTTGAGAACAAACCATGCTAGAAAAGATTGTATTAGTATTCATTGTTCTTCTTGTGGAAAGAAAACATATCTATACCTTCCCACTCTAATCTGAAGCCATTACCCTAAAAATGGAATTGGTTCTGCTAGACTACTTGGTCAACCTTTCCTCGCCCAACAATTAAAAGATGCACAGATAACTCAATGAAAAAAATGAAAGACCCATTTTTTCAAGAAAAGTCAATTTGCATTTATTAACCAAAAGAGGGCCAGACGCCAAGGGACAAATCAACTCCACCTTCTGAATACTCAACTACTAATACTGTGGCCAACTTCTAAAAAAATTGATACTTTGCAGGGAGTGTTTTTATGTGTGTTTGGATTGATTTTATGTGCTCCTGATATTTGTCTTCTCGCAGATAGCATTCATATAAACCTGCCACAAAACTAATGGTAAATTTCACAATTCGATGTATATAAAATTCAATACGGAGATGTCCTGCTTATCTGAATACGAAAAGAAAGGATATGTGTACCATGTCCCGAGGAGCTAGGACCAGCAGTATGCTCGTATTGCCCTAGATCCAACCATCTTAGCCACGAAAGCTCATGGAGTTGAACATGCAGGTGTTTTTGAAGTAACTCTATAACCGCTTGATGCTAAGTATGGGTGCTAATTACAGATTGAATACACCTTCGGTATTTTACCTTGTGCGAACTTGATGCATCTTTTGTCACCGATGCCACATATCGACTTTGAAACTATCATCCAACACTGAAGCTGGTCTAAGAGGAAGAGCTACTCAGCACGGTAACCTCGACTACACTGTCCTGCTCAAAGATAGCATCAGGGTCAAAAAAAAGTCATCGACTTGCTGTGGTATGTATGCATCGACCAAATAATATCCTCTTGCTAAGTATGTTGAGTCTTCATTGACATTATTGGTATACATCTGACTTGCTGTGGTCTGTATGTGCCAATGATATTCTTAAATTTCAATGCAGTGGGGACAGTGGGCGCTAATTACAAACTGCAAACACTTTCAATATTCTAGTTCCTGCTGTGTAAAATACCCAAGCGCTTTATGCATCCACTCCGATCGACTGGGAAACAAATCCCAGCACCTTTGGGTAGCATCCAGCGTTCAAGACGGTCTAAGAGGAAGAGACACTCACCTCGGCAACCTAGACGACGCCGGCCTGATCCAAGAGCTGCGTGAGGCTCGTTGCTCACGTCATAGGGAAGGTTGCACACATACACCTTGGCCTCCACCGATGGCTCCACGTATTCCTAGATCTCCTCCACACCACCGTGACCTCCTCCTCCTCCACCTCAACTGCCAGCTCCACCTTGGCGACGAAATCTAGGGCCTCGTCCTCGGCTGAATCTAGGGACTCGTCCTTGGCTGCAAAGGAAGGGGATCTGCCTTCCACTTTGGATGTGGGGCCTTTTAGCACCGTCGTCGTCGTCGTCTGGAGGGAGACATGCGGCTGAAGCGGGGGTGAATGTGTAGGGAGGCTCACCGCGGCGAGGGGGTCGAGATTGAGATCGAGAAAAGACAAAGGAGGAGGAGGAAGAGGGATTCGGTCGGGAGAAGAGGAGCAGACCGGATCGCTGGTCCGCAGCAAGCTTATTCTCCCTACAGCCAGCCTGCGAGCGCAGCGCTGACCCTCCCGCGAGCGCAGCGACGCCGTGCTCGAGCTCATCTAGCCTCCTTCAGAAGCATTACTGTTTAACTGCATACATTCAATCATTCATGAACATTTTTAAAACCGAGAACATTTTAATGACGGACATGATTGTCGCCCTATTATGCTCAGCCACCTCGAGAGTTATGCTTAATGGCGTTCTGGGCGACCCAATTCGACATGGTAGGCGTCTTCATCAAGGTGACCCTTTGTCGCCACTCCTCTTCGTCCTAGCAATCGATCCAATTCAGAACCCTCTCGACGTTGCCACTCGATCTAGGCTGCTGCACAGTTTTGGTGGGTGAACCGCTTGCCTCGGCACTTACCTAGACGCCGATGACGCTACCATTTTTTTCGCCCTCATAAAGGAAGATATCCAACACCTCACCTCTATCCTCGATGTCTTTGGCGAGGTCATCGGGCTAGTTACCAACCTTGAGAAGAGCCTTGTGGTCCCGATTAGATGTGGGAATATTGACCATCTAGGCTATATTTTTTCATTGATGTTACCACAAGATGTAAAACTAAACCAACCAGGACCAGCCCTTGGTACAATTTTTAAAGAAGGTGAGCACCCACCCTACGGAAGCTAATCCTCGGACAAGGATGGGCAGGCCTGTGGGCACTATAGAATGCTCTAGTTAGCTACCCGGGTACACTTATCATGAGAATTAAATCAACCTTTATCACTGCGTTCTAAAGACAATGTCAAAGCAATACACTTACCAAAATTCAAACGAGTCAACAAATCATTGCATTTGCCCTGGTGGCACACCTCTGAGGACACAACGCTAAGTTTATAGAATGCATAGGCAAGGGCAGCATCAACAAAGATGGAAGGAGCAGCCTTCCACAGCTGGTAGCACCCGACGCAGCCAAGAAAAACACCTACAGAAGCACAAGCAGTAGGAGAACCAGTAAAATACAGTGTCAATCAGTGGATCCATATGGCTCTTTGCATTGCCTATTTTCAGATACATATGGGGATTGTTGTTATTGACTGTTCGAAACATACCAAACATCATGCCGACTTGATAGTCCTCGAGATCAAAGACAGTGCGAAGGGATCGGATATCCGAGATGTTGCGCACCAGGGGCCTGAACATGTCGCATACCATGGCCTTCAGCGCCCCCGACGCCCCAGTTCGATTTAAATGTTGGTCACCCTCCGGAGGAGGGGAATCAGGAGAGCAGCGCTATAGAGGAATCAGTTTAGTATTTCGGTATGGATTTAGATCTAGAAAGAACAAATAACAGCTGCATGGCACCTTGAATCAGTAAGACGCTTACCAACACCCATGGAACCTTGGAGTATTGTGAGGACGGGACCCACAGGAGGAAGATGAGCCCTCGTGCCCCTTGGTGGCGGGTGAGGATCGCCCAGAGCCGACGCCGCAGCATCTGCTTCTTCGCGCGTCAGGTAGGCGCCGCCGGCCGCGCACCTAAGGGCCATTACGGATCTGGCGCCAGTGGACACGGCGACCGTGCTCGCGAGCCCACAAGGCCACAACCCCACACACGGCGTCCCTGCTTTGCCGGGCCAAGGCAAAAACGTCCCCGGCGAGGCCGTCCCGGTCGTCCGCGCCGCCACTTGTCGGCCCGACCGTTCACGTCGCCATGACCGGCCCTCTCCGCCTCTGCGCGCTCATGCCCCCGCGCTCTGCTCGCCCCCTTTCCTCCCTTGCGCTTTCATACTCTGCCCCGTCGACGCCCAGCTCGGCCACAAGCACCTGCCCCGACCAAGTCCGCCTCCCAGATGCACGCAGGCGCCGCTCCACTTCCCTCAAGCATGAAACGTTTTTTAACTTACAACATAACTGCGGGTTGAATACCAGAAAATAGAAGGACTTTTTTGCAAAACCACCAGCGACGGACGGGAAGCGCTCCACGCTTTATTATTAGGGGAGATTATGTCCTTTTATATTTTTTTCGCACGCCGATAAAAATGGATCGGACCAGCGTTAGACGCATACGCCGATCCATTTGCGAAAGTGGACGTTCGTGTCCTAGGGATGTAAATGGTGTTGGAACCCACTAGTCCCATATATGCCATCCACCAAAAAAACTTTAAATGGCTTTTATAGACACCCAAAAAAATTTACCGGACTAAATGGGCGTCCCAAGAAAACCCAGTGGCAGTCCACAACTAGGATAGGGTACCACTATCACTGTCATCTCCACCGCACCACGCCGCCACCTCCCGCTTTCAATACTTCCTTCAATCCATGGCGCCGCCGTCGCCGTCAAAGAGGTCGCCGTCCAAGGACATCGACAGGGACCGAGCAGAATCTTGCGGGGATTCATCCTCTGCTCTCTCCCCAATCCTGCCAATGCCCACTTCATCTCGTGCTCCTCCGCCGCTGTCAAAGGGGGTAATCATGGAGGCCGATCCTTGTGTGGGTGCTCCCTCCCCAATCCCGTCACTTGCTCCCCCGCCTCCTCCTCTTCTGCTCCCAGGTATGCGTAGACATGCACAGACCTCACCTTCTCCTCCCCTCCCCAGCAGGCAGCCTCTCCCCAGCGACGAACCCTAGCCATCCAGCCACGGCGGCGGATCCCTCGGGCTTGGCCGCCGTGATGATATTTGTAGCAAGGGGAGACTGAAGAACAGGATGATCTGGTTACTATTATTTTTGCTGGGTTAAAATTGCTACAATTTTGCTGGGGTTTGTAGCATGGACGGAAACCACCATCCTCTGAAGAAAGTACAGATATAGTATAAGTAAGTTGCAGATGGTTGCTACCAAAATGATGGTATTTGGAGCCCATCTCGCCTTGGATCATTCTTAATGTTACAAAAAAACTGCATATTTGGTGCGTTGGGGGTACATGATTAGTACTACTAGTATATATGAATAGTGTGTTTTTTGATCAGTAGGATGTAGCTCTTGATACTGCACCCCCTCTGCTCTGCTGCAGATTACTGTTGGAAATATGCCCTAGAGGCAATAATAAATTAGTTATTATTATATTTCTTAGTTCATGATAATCGTTTATTATCCATGCTATAATTGTATTGATTGGAAACACTATACTTGTGTGGATACATAGACAAAACACTGTCCCTAGTAAGCCTCTAGTTGACTAGCTCGTTGATCAAAGATGGTCAAGGTTTCCTGGCCATAGGCAAGTGTTGTCACTTGATAACGGGATCACATCATTAGGAGAATCATGTGATGGACTAGACCCAAACTAATAGACGTAGCATGTTGATCGTGTCATTTTGTTGCTACTGTTTTCTGCGTGTCAAGTATTTGTTCCTATGACCATGAGATCATATAACTCACGGACACCGGAGGAATGCTTTGTGTGTATCAAACGTCGCAACGTAACTGGGTGACTATAAAGATGCTCTACAGGTATCTCCGAAGGTGTTCGTTGAGTTAGTATAGATCGAGACTGGGATTTGTCACTCCGTGTGACGGAGAGGTATCTCGGGGCCCACTCGGTAATACAACATCACACACAAGCCTTGCAAGCATTGTAACTTAATGTAAGTTGCGGGATCTTGTATTACGGAACGAGTAAAGAGACTTGCCAGTAAACGAGATTGAAATAGGTATGCGGATACTAACGATCGAATCTCGGGCAAGTAACATACCGAAGGACAAAGGGAATGACATACGGGATTATATGAATCCTTGGCACTGAGGTTCAAACGATAAGATCTTCGTAGAATATGTAGGATCCAATATGGGCATCCAGGTCCCGCTATTGGATATTGACCGAGGAGTCTCTCGGGTCATGTCTACATAGTTCTCGAACCCGCAAGGTCTGCACACTTATGGTTCGACGTTGTTTTATGCGTATTTGAGTTATATGGTTGGTTACCGAATGTTGTTCGGAGTCCCGGATGAGATCACGGACGTCACGAGGGTTTCCGGAATGGTCCGGAAACGAAGATTGATATATAGGATGACCTCATTTGGTTACCGGAAGGTTTTCGTGCATTACCGGAAAAGTTTCGGGCTCATCGGTAGTGTACCGGGAGTGCCGGGAGGGGTGCCGGGGACCATCGGGAGGGGTGTCACGCCCCAAGGGGTCTCATGGGCTATGGGAAGAGATAAACCAGCCCCTAGTGGGCTGGAATAAGTTCCCACTAAGGCCCATAAGGTTTGAGAAGGAAAAAACACAAGGTGGAAAGAGTTTCCAAGTGGGAAGGTGGAATCCTACTCCAAGTAGGATTGGACTAGGACTCCTCCACCTCCAATTTCGGCCAAACCTTTAGGTTTTGAGGCTGCCTCCTCCCCTCCCTCCCACCTATATATACGGAGGTTTTAGGGCTGATTTGAGACGACTTTTCCACGGCAGCCCGACCACATACCTCCACGGTTTTTCCTCTAGATCGCGTTTCTGCGGAGCTCGGGCGGAGCCCTGCTGAGATAAGGTCATCACCAACCTCCGGAGCGCCGTCACGCTGCCGGAGAACTCTTCTACCTCTCTGTCTCTCTTGCTGGATCAAGAAGGCCGAGATCATCGTCGAGCTGTACGTGTGCTGAACGCGGAGGTGTCGTCCGTTCGGTACTAGATCGTGGGACTGATCGCGGGATTGTTCGCGGAGCGGATTGAGGGACGTGAGGACGTTCCACTACATCAACCGCGTTCACTAACGCTTCTGCTGTACGATCTACAAGGGTACGTAGATCACTCATCCCCTCTCGTAGATGGACATCACCATGATAGGTCTTCGTGCGCGTAGGAAAATTTTTGTTTCCCATGCGACGTTCTCCAACAGTGGCATCATGAGCTAGGTTCATGCGTAGATGTCTTCTCGAGTAGAACACAAAAATTTTTGTGGGCGTTGATGTGCGTTTTGCTGCCCTCCTTAGTCTTTTCTTGATTCCGCGGTATTGTTGGATTGAAGCGGCTTGGACCGACATTACTCGTGCGCTTACGAGAGACTGGTTTCATCGCTACGAGTAACCCCGTTGCTCAAAGATGACTGGCAAGTGTCGGTTTCTCCAACTTTAGTTGAATCGGATTTGACCGAGGAGGTCCTTGGATGAGGTTAAATAGCAACTCATATATCTCCGTTGTGGTGTTTGCGTAAGTAAGATGCGACCCTACTAGATACCCATGGTCACCACATAAAACATGCAACAACAAAATTAGAGGACGTCTAACTTGTTTTTGCAGGGTATGCTTGTGATGTGATATGGCCAACGATGTGATGTGATATATTGGATGTATGAGATGATCATGTTGTAATAGATAATATCGACTTGCACGTCGATGGTACGGCAACCGGCAGGAGCCATAGGGTTGTCTTTATAACTAACGTTTGTGCTTGCAGATGCGTTTACTATTTTGCTAGGACGTAGCTTTAGTAGTAATAGCATGAGTAGCATGACAACCCCGATGGCGACACGTTGATGGAGATCATGATGATGGAGATCATGGTGTGACGCCGGTGACAAGAAGATCGTGCCGGTGCTTTGGTGATGGATATCAAGAAGCACGTGATGATGGCCATATCATGTCACTTATGAATTGCATGTGATGTTAATCCTTTTATGCACCTTATTTTGCTTAGAACGACGGTAGCATTATGAGGTGATCTCTCACTAAAATTTCAAGACGAAATTGTGTTCTCCCCGACTGTGCACCGTTGCTACAGTTCATCGTTTCGAGACACCACGTGATGATCGGGTGTGATAGACTCAACGTTCACATACAACGGGTGCAAAACAGTTGCGCACGCGGAACACTCGGGTTAAGCTTGACGAGCCTAGCATGTGCAGACATGGCCTCGGAACACATGAGACCGAAAGGTCGAGCATGAATCGTATAGTTGATATGATTAGCATAGAGATGCTTACCACTGAAACTATTCTCGACTCACGTGATGATCGGACTTGAGATAGCGGATTTGGATCATGTACCACTCAAATGACTAGAGAGATGTACTTTTTGAGTGGGAGTTCTGAATAATATGATTAATTGAACTAATTGTCATGAACATAGTCTAATGGTCTTTGCGAATTACGATGTAGCTTGCGCTATAGCTCTACTGTTTTTATATGTTCCTAGAGAAAATTTAGTTGAAAATTGATAGTAGCAAACTTTGCAGTCTGAGTCTGTAAAACCGAGGATTGTCCTCGTTGCTATGCAGAAGGCTTATGTCCTTAATGCACCACTCGGTGTACTGCACCTCGAGCGTCGTCTGTGGATGCTATGAACATCCGACATACACGTTTCTGATGACTACACGATAGTTCAGTGCAAAATACTTAATGGCTTAGAAGCAAGGCGCCGAAAACGTTGTAAAACGTCACGGAACATAAGTGATGTTCTAAAGAGATGAAATTGTGATTTCATGCTTGTGCCCTTGTTAAGAGGTACGAGACCTCCAACAATATTCTTTGTCCACAAAGTAAAGGAGAAAAACTCAATCGTTGAGCGTGTGCTCAGATTGTCTGAGTACGACAATCCCTTGAATCAAGTGGGAGTTAATCTTTCAGATGAGATAGTGATGGTTCTCCAAAGTCACTGCCACCAAGCTGTGAGAGCTTCGTGATGAACTATAACATATCAATGATAGATACAATGATCCTTGAGCGATTCGTGATGTTTGACACTGCGAAAGTAGAAATCAAGAAGGAGCGTCAATAGTTGATGGTTTGTAAAACCACTAAGTTTCAAGAAAGGCAAGGGCTAGAAGGGATACTTCGTGAAACGGCAAAACGGTTGCTGCACTAATGAAGAGACCCAAGATTAAACCCAAACCCAAGACTAAGTGCTTCTGTAATGAGGGGAACAGTCACTGAGGCGGAGCAACTCTAGATACTTGGTAGATAAGAAGGCTGGCAAAAGTCGAAAGAAGTGTATTTGATATACATGATGTTGATGTGTACTTTACTAGTACTCCTAGTAGCATGAGGGTATTGGATACCGGTTCGGTTGCTAAGTGATTAGTAACACGAAATGAAAGCTACGGTATAAACGGAGACTAGCTAAAGGCGAGGTGACGATACGTGTTGGAAGTGTTTCCAAGGTTGATATGATCAAACGTCGCACGCTCCCTCTACCATCGGATTGGTGTTAAACCTAAATAATTGTTATTTGGTGCTTGCGTTAAGCATGAACATGATTGGATCGTGTTTATTGCAATACGATTATTCATTTAAGGAGAATAATGGTTACTCTATTTTCTTGAATATTCACCTTCAATGGTTTATTGAATCTCGATCGTAGTGTTACACATGTTCATGATATTGGTGCCAAAAGATACGAGTTAATGATGATAGTACCACTTACTTGTGGCACTGCCGCTTGAGTCATCTTAGTATAAATTGCATGAAGAGGCTCCATGTTGATGGATCTTTGTACTCACCTGATTTCGAATCACTAAGTGACATGCAAATCATACCACATGAGCAAGGCCTTGTTTTCATTGAGATGAAATAAGATAGTAACTTGTTGGAAGTGATACATTTTGATGTATGCAGTCCAATGGGTGCTGAGGCACGTAGTGGATATCATTATGTTCTTACTTCACTGACGATTTGAGTAGATACAGGAGTATTTACTTAATGAATCACAAGACTGAAATGTTGAAAAAGTTCAATTCCGTTTCAGAGTGAAGTTCGTCGTAACAAGAGGATAAACTGTCTACGATATGATCATGGAAATGAATATCTGAGTTACGAGTTTTGGTACGCAGTTAAGACAATGTGGAAATTGTTTCGCAGTTCATGCCACCTGGAACATCATAGTGTGATGATGTGTCTGAACGTCATAGCCACGCACTATTTGGTATGGTGCATACTATGATGTCTCTTATCGAATTACCACTATCGTTTATGGGTTATGCATTAGAGACAACCGCACTCACTTTAAATAGGGCACCGCGTATTTCCGTTGAGATGACACAGTATAGACTGAGGTTTAGAGAAATCTAAACTGTCGTTTCTTGAAAGTTTGGGGCTTCGACACTTATGTGAAAAAGTTTCAGTCTGATAAGCTCGAACCCAAAGCGGATAAATGCATCTTCATAGGATATCCAAAACAGTTGGGTACATCTCCTATCTCAGATCCGAAAGCAAAGTGTTTGTTTCTAGAAACGGATCCTTTCTCGAGGAAAGGTTTCTCTCGAAAGAATTGAGTGGGAGGGTAGTGGAACTTGATGAGGTTACTGAACCAACACTTCAACCAGTGTGTAGCAGGGCGCAGGAAGTTGTTCCTGTGGCGCCTACACCAATTGAAGTGGAAGCTGATAATGGTGATCATCAAGCATCGGATCAAGTTACTACAAGCCTCGTAGGTTGACAAGGTCGCATACTACTACAGAGTGGTACGGTAACCCTGTCTTGGAGGTCATGTTGTTGAGCAACAGTGAACCTACGAGTTATGGAGAAAGCGATGGTGGGCCCAGATTCCGACAAATGGCTGGAAGCCATGAAATCCGAGAGAGGATCCATGTATGAAAACAAAGTGTAGACTTTGAAAGAACTACTTGATGGTCATAAGACTATTGAGTAAAGATGGATCTTTAAAAGAAGACAGACGATGATGGTGATAAGTCACTATTAAGAAAAGCTCGACTTGTCGCAAAGATGTTTTCGACAAGATCAAACAGTTGACTATGATGAGACTTTCTCACTCGTAGCGATGCTAAAGGTCTGTTAGAATTATGTTAGTTGTTGATGCATTATTTATGAAATATTGCACGTAGGATGTCAAAACATTGTTTTCTCGACGGTTTCCTTGAGCAAACATTGTATGTGATACAACCAGAAGGTTTTGTCGATCCTAAAGATACTACCAAGTATGCAAGCTCCAGTGATCCTTCAATGGACTGGTGCAAGCATCTCGGAGTTGGAATATACACTTTGATGAGATGATCAAAGATTTTGGGTTTGTACAAGGTTTATGAGAAACTTGTATTTCCAAAGAAGTGAGTGGGAGCACTATAGAATTTCTGATAGGTATATGTGGTTGACATATTGTGGATCAGAAGTAATGTAGAATTTCTGTAAAGCATACAAGGTTGTTTGAAAGAAGTTTTCAAAGGAGTACCTGGATTACGCTACTTGAACGTTGAGCATCAAAGATCTATGGAGATAGATCGAAAGCGCTTAATAGAAGTTTCAACAAGATGCATGCCTTGACAAGTTTTTGAAAGAGTTCAAAATAGACCAGCAAAGAAGGAGTTCTTGGTTGCGTTGTGAGGTGTGAATTTGAGTAAGACTCAAAACCCGACCACGGCAGAATAAAGAGAATAGACGAAGGTCGTCTTCTATGCCTTAGCCGTAGAATCTAAAGTATGCCATGCTGTGTACCGCACCTGAAGTGTGCCTTGACTCAAAGTATGTTGAGAGGTACAGAGAGTGATCCATGATTGAATCACTAGCAGCGGTCGGAATTTATCCTTAGTAACTAATGGACTAAGGAATTTTTCTCGATTATGGAGGTGGTTAAAGAGTTTGTCGTAAAGGGTTACGTCAATGCAAGCTTTGACACTAATCCGGATAACTATGAGTAGTGAAACGGATTCGTATAGTAGAGTAGATATTTGGAGCATTTCCGAATAGCACGTAGTAGCAGCATCTATAAGATGACATAAAGATTTTTAAAGAACGCACGAATCTGAAAGTTTCAGAACCGTTGACTAAAACCTCTCTCACGAGCAAGACGTGATCATACCCCATAACTATATGGGTGTTGGATTCGTTGGAATCACATGGTGATGTGAACTAGATTATTGACTCTAGTGCAAGTGGGAGACTGTTGGAAATATGCCCTAGAGGCAATAATAAATTAGTTATTATTATATTTCTTAGTTCATGATAATCGTTTATTATCCATGCTATAATTGTATTGATTGGAAACACTATACTTGTGTGGATACATAGACAAAACACTGTCCCTAGTAAGCCTCTAGTTGACTAGCTCGTTGATCAAAGATGGTCAAGGTTTCCTGGCCATAGGCAAGTGTTGTCACTTGATAACGGGATCACATCATTAGGAGAATCATGTGATGGACTAGACCCAAACTAATAGACGTAGCATGTTGATCGTGTCATTTTGTTGCTACTGTTTTCTGCGTGTCAAGTATTTGTTCCTATGACCATGAGATCATATAACTCACGGACACCGGAGGAATGCTTTGTGTGTATCAAACGTCGCAACGTAACTGGGTGACTATAAAGATGCTCTACAGGTATCTCCGAAGGTGTTCGTTGAGTTAGTATAGATCGAGACTGGGATTTGTCACTCCGTGTGACGGAGAGGTATCTCGGGGCCCACTCGGTAATACAACATCACACACAAGCCTTGCAAGCATTGTAACTTAATGTAAGTTGCGGGATCTTGTATTACGGAACGAGTAAAGAGACTTGCCGGTAAACGAGATTGAAATAGGTATGCGGATACTAACGATCGAATCTCGGGCAAGTAACATACCAAAGGACAAAGGGAATGACATACGGGATTATATGAATCCTTGGCACTGAGGTTCAAACGATAAGATCTTCGTAGAATATGTAGGATCCAATATGGGCATCCAGGTCCCGCTATTGGATATTGACCGAGGAGTCTCTCGGGTCATGTCTACATAGTTCTCGAACCCGCAGGGTCTGCACACTTAAGGTTCGACGTTGTTTTATGCGTATTTGAGTTATATGGTTAGTTACCGAATGTTGTTCGGAGTCCCGGATGAGATCACGGACGTCACGAGGGTTTCCGGAATGGTCCGGAAACGAAGATTGATATATAGGATGACCTCATTTGGTTACCGGAAGGTTTTCGTGCATTACCGGAAAAGTTTCGGGCTCATCGGTAGTGTACCGGGAGTGCCGGGAGGGGTGCCGGGGACCATCGGGAGGGGTGTCACGCCCCAAGGGGTCTCATGGGCTATGGGAAGAGATAAACCAGCCCCTAGTGGGCTGGAATAAGTTCCCACTAAGGCCCATAAGGTTTGAGAAGGAAAAAACACAAGGTGGAAAGAGTTTCCAAGTGGGAAGGTGGAATCCTACTCCAAGTAGGATTGGACTAGGACTCCTCCACCTCCAATTTCGGCCAAACCTTTAGGTTTTGAGGCTGCCTCCTCCCCTCCCTCCCACCTATATATACGGAGGTTTTAGGGCTGATTTGAGACGACTTTTCCACGGCAGCCCGACCACATACCTCCACGGTTTTTCCTCTAGATCGCGTTTCTGCGGAGCTCGGGCGGAGCCCTGCTGAGATAAGGTCATCACCAACCTCCGGAGCGCCGTCACGCTGCCGGAGAACTCTTCTACCTCTCCGTCTCTCTTGCTGGATCAAGAAGGCCGAGATCATCGTCGAGCTGTACGTGTGCTGAACGCGGAGGTGCCGTCCGTTCGGTACTAGATCGTGGGACTGATCGCGGGATTGTTCGCGGAGCGGATCGAGGGACGTGAGGACGTTCCACTACATCAACCGCGTTCACTAACGCTTCTGCTGTACGATCTTCTCCTCTTCTGCTCCCAGGTATGCGTAGACATGCACAGACCTCACCTTCTCCTCCCCTCCCCAGCAGGCAGCCTCTCCCCAGCGACGAACCCTAGCCATCCAGCCACGGCGGCGGATCCCTCGGGCTTGGCCGCCGTGATGATATTTGTAGCAAGGGGAGACTGAAGAACAGGATGATCTGGTTACTATTATTTTTGCTGGGTTAAAATTGCTACAATTTTGCTGGGGTTTGTAGCATGGACGGAAACCACCATCCTCTGAAGAAAGTACAGATATAGTATAAGTAAGTTGCAGATGGTTGCTACCAAAATGATGGTATTTGGAGCCCATCTCGCCTTGGATCATTCTTAATGTTACAAAAAAAACTGCATATTTGGTGCGTTGGGGGTACATGATTAGTACTACTAGTATATATGAATAGTGTGTTTTTTGATCAGTAGGATGTAGCTCTTGATACTGCACCCCCTCTGCTCTGCTGCAGATTACGTACACCTATATATGATGCATATAGCACCTTCTGAAATCACTTAAAACCACAAGGAGAATATTTGGTCTCTCGACGCTCACAACTGCACTGATTGTTCATTTATGTTCCTTTTAGCTTCGCAACTGTTTCTACCTCTATTTCTAAATGTAAGACTGCTGAATTAAGGCTGAGCTTAAATGTAAGACTGATAAATGTAAGACTGGTGAATATAAACTGCTGAATGTTTATTTTTCGAAGTATCCCATCCTTTCTTGTATAGCTCGTGATGTTCTTGTTGTACCAGCTTCTGTGGTACCGTCTGAATCAGCTTTTAGTAACAGACATCGTGTGGTAAGCGACTATAAAGGTAGACTGAGCAACAAGACTGTCGAAGTCTTGATGTGCCTCCAAGATTGGTATAGATCTGATGTTCAATGTGACATTGTTCAAGAAGACCACTACTATTAACTGAGGTATGTGTGCACCACGAATTTACTTTCAAGTTTCTTGTGTGGACTCTAGAATATATTTAGAAAACTTGAATTTTCTTTCCATTTCTTCTAAGCAAGTACGTGAAAACTGAAAAAGAGAAATATTGAGTCTATTTGCTTTGCTTGGATGCACTATTTGAGTCTTTAAGAGCAGTTAATTTAGTTTCACTGCCCATCAAAGTTTGTTTGGTATATTAATTCTTATGAACTGTAGTTTAACTGTGTGAACAATGCCAACTTTTGCAGATGCAGAATCAGTTTAAGGCATACATGGTAGGATGGAAGAGTTGCTGAGGTGGTAGATGGAAGCATACATGTCATCTACAAAAAAAAAGCTTGATTCATGGTGCAAGTTGATCTTGCTTTGTGGATTTTGATCTTTCTTGTACTATGAAAGTATGAATTTTGTCCTGTAGTTTAATTATTATCTGAGAGAGTGTAAGATGTAGATAAATGTTTAATTTGAAGAGAGATTCGGAGTAGTTTTATCTGAAAAAGTCTATTTTGTTGCAGTATATGGATTGTATATGGACAATATTTTTATCTCAGAAAGTCAATTTTTTCTGAAGAGAGATTTGGTGTATTTTTGTCTGAGAAAGTATGAATGTTGCAGTATGTGGACAGTATATGGACACCATAAGTCCCGCATAAAAATTGACTGGGCTACCACTTAATCCCACGTAAAAAGTGATGGCCAATGTGGACAAGTCACAGAACGTCCAGCGAGCCGCCCACTTTCATCCGGACGTCTGACCGACCCAAACAGACAAAAATGAACAAAATCGTGGTCCGTTTGGGTCGCTGGAATTGCCGGTAACATTTTTCAGGAAGATAAAGCTCTATAGCTGGTGGAAAAAATAAATACAGGTGGCCCATGGACAATGATGAGCTGACGCGTGACGATGCACTTATCTAGCCACACGATCCAAATAGTAGGAAATGTCAAATTAAAGCCAAATTACCACTCCACGCCTTCCACGCTTCCTCCATCCCTCTCACGAGTCGCCATTGGCCTCGCGTTGGCTCACTCCTCGCAGCACACAGTCCTGGTCTCCGCTGAGCCACCGCGAGCGCCAATGGCGGTGGCCGTGCTGCTGGCCGCCATCCTGGCGCTGTGCCCGCTCCCCCTTTCCCTCGCGTCCCCCTCTGCGGCGGCGGCGGCCGACCGCATCACGCGCCTGCCGGGCCAGCCGCCGGTCAACTTCTCCATGTACTCGGGCTACGTCACCGTCGACGCCCCCGCGGGCCGCGCCCTCTTCTACTGGCTCGTCGAGGCCGCCGTCGCGAAGCCCAAGTCCGCCCCGCTCGTGCTCTGGCTCAACGGCGGGCCCGGCTGCTCCTCCGTCGGCTACGGCGCCTCCGAGGAGCTCGGCGCCTTCCGGATCAACGCCGACGGCAGGACGCTCTCCATCAACCCCTACTCCTGGAACAAAAGTAGATTCCTCTCTCTTTTCGCCGTTCGATCGGCAAGTGTGTTGCGCTCTGACGCGGGGTGGATCCGTTCGTTGTGTCGCAGTGGCGAACGTGCTGTTCCTGGACGCCCCCGCCGGCGTCGGGTACTCCTACTCCAACACCAGCTCCGATCTGCTCACCCCCGGCGACAACAAGACAGGTGAATTGAGATCAGGCTACCTACTTGCCTCATGCTAGTGCTGCACTTGCTCTAGTGGATATGTGTTGTGCTGAATGAACACCAATGCTGCTGTGCAGCTCATGATTCGTACGCTTTCCTGGTGAATTGGCTGGAGAGGTTTCCGCAGTACAAGTACCGTGATTTCTACATCGCCGGAGAGAGCTATGCAGGTAAACTGCAGACAAAATTGGTTCATTCTGTTTCTAGCATGGAGGCTCACTTCTGAATTTAGCAGAAATCACATGTATATGGTTTATGTGCCAAAGTGCCTGCATAGTTTACTCTTGCTGCCATGACTGCTTTTCAGGGCACTATGTCCCTCAGTTGTCTCAACTAGTGCATAGGAACAACAAGGGAGTGAGGAAGCCCATCCTGAACTTCAAAGGCTTCATGGTTAGAACTTCTTGAGCTCTTCTTTTGGTGCTCTCTTAAACTGTCTCGTGATCTTGTTCTTACATATGGTCTGATATCTAGGTCGGAAATGCGGTTATTGATGATTACCATGATTTCGTTGGAACGTTCGAGTATTGGTGGACGCACGGGCTGATCTCTGATGACACCTATCAGAAGCTGCAGCTGGCTTGTGAGTTCGATTCAGCTGAGCACGAATCCGAGGCATGCAACAAGATTAATAATGTTGCTGAAGCTGAGGAAGGCCTGATTGACGCATACAGCATCTACACACCTACCTGTAAGAAGACCTCACTTCATAGGCGAAGGCTAATCAAGGGCCGCAGGGTGAGCTTATCAACTACTGAAACTATAATTCTGCTGATAGCTAAGCTAGTACTACTGTAACAGAATGGTATGTTGGCACATTTGATTATTATAATGATTACTATGCAGCTAGTATTTAAAGTACAGTTTAGACTCCTCTGAGATTTGTATGAACATAATAAAATTTCATATGCTGCCACCTAACAGTATTCTCTGTTTAAAATGTAGCCCTGGTTGCCAAGAGGATACGATCCCTGCACCGAACAGTACTCAACAAAGTACTACAATCTACCAGAAGTGCAGAAAGCTTTTCGTGCCAATGTTACGGGAATACCGTATTCCTGGACCGCCTGCAGGTCTGTTGAACTGGTTTCATCTTGTTTTCCCCACAACTAGTTCCCTGTGACTGACCGGAAACCCTGCTTGTTAATGATAGTTTGCGCTAAACTTACTCCTATTTCACAGTGATGTCTTGTCTGACCATTGGAAAGATTCACCGAGGTCCATGCTTCCTATTTACCGCGAACTGATTGCAGCTGGCATAAGAATATGGGTCTTCAGGTACACCAAATTTATGTTGAAAACATGATTTGGGCTGCATCATAAATCTTTAACAATGGTTCCAATGCTGATATATGATCATTATTGACTGTACGGCTCACAGTATTAAGTAGCCCGTCTGGCCTTCTGAGGTTTTAATTGTTTAAATTGGGAAATTTGACAGTGGTGATGCCGATTCCGTAGTACCCCTCACTGCTACAAGATACTCCATTGATGCACTATATCTTCCGACCGTTACTAATTGGTATCCGTGGTATGATGAGGAAGAGGTTAGTCAGAACAGTACTAAAACAACAATAACAGTTTTATTCCCTTATTATTCACTTTGCTACATCTATGCTCATCATTTTCTAATGGTGTGGATCTTGCTTAGGTTGCTGGTTGGTGCCAAGTGTACAAAGGTTTGACGTTGGTGACAATACGAGGCGCAGGGCATGAGGTTCCCCTTCATCGTCCACAACAAGCCTTGAAGCTTTTTGAGCATTTCTTGCAAGATAAACCCATGCCTCGGCCTGCACATAGCATTCAGTCGTTTTAGAATTTTCTTCCACTTAAAATGGAAGATCAGCCCATGAAATCATGTTGTACAATTTCAAGTCCAGTTACCAGATTTTCAGTTGAGCAGATTTTCTCTGTCCATTTGATTTCAGCTTGAGAAATGGGAACAGAATCCCACTGAAGTGGGACAATTAGAGCTTTGTTTTTAGTTTTCATGAGCTCTGGGGTGGCAGTGTAATTTGAATAATAATTCCATATTGGACACTATAAAATGTGACCATGTCACTGTTATCTGTTAAACAACTGTGCCACCCTTGATCAAGTTGCGGGCTTGAACTCTCCCTTACCTGTTTTCTGATCTGATCCAATCAACAAACATGTCAAGGAACGTGTTAAACTTGTAATGTGTCAACCTTGCTGAGTGGTGATTTATAAGCTTTGTGCCTTCTCTAAGTTGTCCTCTGTGGCGACTCGTATTTAGATAAATGTTCGAGTAATTTTTGGTAAGCATATCACATATTACAGAAAAACAGAAAATAGTGCAGTGTTGAATAAATGACATTACTATTGCAGTCAGATAACCAGTACTTAGAGGTTTATAGCAACCGAGGAAAGTGATCTCAGATTCTTTCTAGTGCAACTTTTTCTTCAAGACATAACATTCATTCAAAACTCCTGATATTTTGTACTGTAACAGTGAAAACATTATTCCCATGCATGAAACTGATCTTAGCGCAGTCGACAAACAACAGCCAATGATCGCTGGTAACAAAACACAACCAAAACCAAATCATTCATTCTTTTGGGATGATCTTGATGCCCTTGATAAGGAGCCCCCTCTTCCACTGCCCACCATCATACTCAAACATGGAGATCTCAACCTCTCCATTCTGCCCCTTGTGCGGCTTAACCTCCCCAACCTTGACCTGCAGCCACTTCCCCCTGGGCTTCTCCTGCAGGTTCTCCTTCTGCTGCTGGATCGTGCCGTCGGGGAACTTGAGCCGGAGGTTCACCGGCGTCGACCACCCGTAGGCCGGGTCGTCGAGCTTCACCTCGAAGAAGACCTCGTAGGTGACTCCTGGCGTGAGATGGGACAGCTCCAGCTTCCCTTGGACCTCCAGCCAGCAGACGTTCTGCAGCGCCACCGTCTCGATTCCGGCCTGGGCGTCACTGATGGTAACATTTCAGGTTCAGAACATCAGGTTAAGTATGTATATATGTACACATGTTTATGATTCTTAACTAACCTTCCTTCTTTCAGGGGGTGCCAAGTCCAGTACTTGGGGTCTTCGCTCCAGGTGATGGCCAGGCCTCTAGGGAACAACATGAAGCAGTTGTGCCTGGTCCTCTCGTCCACCCAGTACTTCTGCACCGTTGCAAACAATGTTTGAAGCATAAGTTACATCACATATCAGATTATCAGTTCAGTGTTGAGAAGAAGTAAACCTTTGTTTTCCCGGCCAAGAAGATCCCGGCGGTGACCTGATCTTCCAGCGCGGCTACGTCGGTGACATTCTCCCCGGCGACGATCTCCCGGAGCATGTGAGGAGCCGGCGCCCTCTTGGACTGGGCCTGGTTGGCGGTGTCAGAAGTAGAAGAAGCGCTGAGCGCCGTCGGCACGACATGGCCATCCGCGGTGGGTGAGGAGGCGGAGGACGCCTCCGGTCGCGACGGCGCCGCCCCCATGCTCGGTCGGTTTCTCTCAAGTCTGAACTCCTCGTTGGTTCCAGCAACAGTCCAAGCAGGCGGTGGCGTATATATAGCTGCAGATTGGCTAGACGCCTAGAAGCATTACGGTTTCGTGGTAAAGGAGTGAAGACGGAATTTGATGACCTTTTCGCGCCTACGGTCGTGCGCTGGTCGGCATGCGAGAGCTCTCCAAGATGATATTGTTGGCAAAGATGATGGCATCGGGATAACAGCGGCCGAGAAAATGCGGCGGAGAACATCAGATTCCGTAAACTTTGCCTTTTACACCCGCTTTGAGCTGAGCTCGGCATCTGATTCCATGATCCGGGGGATGAAGCTTGTGCCACGCACGGAAGAATCTGCCTCCTTTTTCGCGGGGTCAAGGATAGCATGCTGCCGTAGCAGTGATGCTTCGGTTGATGGTATTGTCGCGACACACGGAGCGACGCGTCGTCATGGGCTCATGGGGGATACAGTCTTGTCAGGTCTGTAGTCTGGAGTGTAGATTAGAACCAAATATGTTCTGATTGAAGTCTGATTGGAGTTGCTCTGGGGACGCAAACATGTACCCATTTCATTTTCAGTGTAGGCAGAAACTTCACGGTTGCACGTCAAGGCTGTGTTGCACACAGAGGGTCCTCTGCGGCGCGGGAGTTTCGTGTTGTGTTAGATCGTGAAGCGAGGCGGAGTTAATTATAGAAAACATTAATATTGAAGGTTAGGGTTACAAAAACCACACTTCTACGAAATTGTATCAAAAACATAACCACACTTCTACGAAATTGTATCAAAAACATTATTTTTCAGACGAAAGAAGTACAAATACCCCCCCTGAACTGTCAGATTCTGAATAGATCACCCCCAACCGCAAAAACCGGAATCTTAATCCCGTAGACTGACAAATACCAGTCAAATCACCCCTGAGACCGTTTTGATGGTTTTGAGCACCCGGTTTTGCATACATGGCAGGGACAGTTGAGCACTTTAAATGAGGGGGTTGCCACATCGGCAATGCTTGGTCTAATTCGCCCCCTCCCCTGCCTCGACCGCTCCGCTTCACCTTTTCGCCTCCCGCTCCCCTCTCCTCTCTCTTCGACGACACGGCGGCGATTAGGGCAACGACGGTGGCGCGGACATATTTCATTTACTGCTTGTGAACATATTTTATTTACTGCTCTGATGAGGCCCTTCTGCTCGTCAGAGATGAAAACCCAGCCATTACCATGATGATTAATCTGAATGTCCTTCTGAAGAAATGACAGAAACCAGTACCAACCATCATAACTCTCAACCTCAACAGTTGCCCATGCAATTGGATACATTTGGTTGTTGGCATCAATCCCAATAACACAAAGAATTTGTCCATGCACTGCCCCCTTGAGGAAACAATCATCTAACCCAATAACTCTTCTACATCCAGCCATAAAATCTTTCTTGTAACCATCTAGACACACATACATCCTCTCAAATACATGTCTATCATGTACATCAGGGTCCAATGTGACTGCAACAGTACTTTCAGAATTGCTCCTAAGTAACTCCAGGTGGTAGTCAAATACTCTAGAATACTCACAATTAGTTGAATCTATGAGCTTTTTCATTACAAGCTTCTTTGCCCTCTTACATTTGGATATGTTCACATCAGCTAGCATATCTTCTAGTACAACCTCTTGCATTTTCTCCACCCTCCAAGTTGGGTTATCTTTTATTTGTCTGAAATATTTCCTAGCAATCACAGTACTTGTCACCAACTTATTATCTCTTCTAGGCACACAAGTATGGACATTGTTGTACCTCTGAACTATCAACCAGTTAGATTTGCTATTTATTGACCCATATATACTCCAATTGCAACCTTTCCAGCTACACTTCGCACTCACTCTCTTCTTCTCATCTTTGGGAAATATCAAATGATGGAAATTCTTCAGTCCATATTTAACCAAAGCATTTTTGAATTTTCTGCTATCTGAAAAAGCCATGCCAACCTCAAACTGGGGTGCACCTGAAGTGTCATCATACACCTTATGGTTTGTCTTTCTCCTTCTGACAACATTAACCTCTCCATCATTGGCCTCATCATAAGAGAGATCATCATCACTTTCAAAATAAGGAGTGTCATCTGCATCATCATCCAGCTTACAGGTTTCTGGTACAATGAACTCCTCAGGAACATTGCAAGTTATTGCTTCTTCCTCCCTAAGCATCTTCTTTCTCTTTTTCAACTTGAACTCTCTGGCATATTTTCTGTCCTCATTAATTTCATCATCTTCAACAGAACTATTGCTCTCTGCAGGAGGCACAACATAGTCACTGTCACTATCTGAGTCACCTGAAACCCGCACCTCCTCAATTGCAACACCTTTTCCTCTTTCAGATACTGAGCTTTCACTCCTAAACACATGCAATTTGGTTATGTATTGATCCTCTTCTGCCTTTCTTTCCTGTGCCTGCACCTCCTCTGTTTGCTCTGCTTGATGATCCTCTACAAATTCAAACTCCCAATCACTTGCTTCAGGACTTTCCTCAGCCGGAATGGTAACATATATGTCAATCACACCAGCATCAGTCACATGATTAGCCATCACCTCCACTGATTGTTGATCATCAAGTACAACCAAAGCATTTGCCATATCACCACCTGGATATTTCCACTGCAACTTGGTGTTTTCTAGAACAGTTTCAGAGTAGGCTACATGATCTGCAATTTTTTTCTTCAGTTCACATAGTGATAAATTTGTGTGCTCAATGCTGGGCATCCCAGTTTTTCCTCCCAAATACACCCAATCATTTCCATCATGCTCAAAATCCCCACTGAAATGAAATCTGACAGACAGATAGTCCAGTGGATCCATTCCTAAATAAAAAATCACACAAAAACAGGGCTAAGTACAAGTACTGAAGTTTTCTACCAAAAGAAGTCTTCTTTCTTCACATCAAAACAGAGCATATGCACACCAATTTCATGTATACAAAAGCCTAAACATGAACTAAACCCTAGAACCCAAATAAAATCGACAGAAACCCCCAATCTGACAAGACTCATGCGTACAAAAATGTACGATTTGCAGAGCAATGTTACGGTCACTGTAGCACGTATGCGGTGTGTACATGCCTAGTTTGACCTATTGTTGACCGCCACGTAGTGGTCTCTCATTCGGTCAACGATTCATGAAGGTTTTTTTTGTAAAAGAACCAAAATCCCCAATCCCTCAAATCCCTAACCCACGGCGTCCCCCTCAAATCCCTAACCCTCCGTCGCTCTGCTCCGCCTCCGTCGCTCTGCTCGGCCACCACCGTCGCTCTGGCGCTGTCCCCCGCAAGCTCTGGCGGTCATGTCTCTCACGAGCTCGTCCTCCTCTGCTGTCCGCCGCCGGGCGTTGGCGCTGCCGCTGATCCGCTGCGCAGGCCGCAAGGAGAAAGTGCGCATGTTTGTCTCCACCACTGAGAAGCACGATGGATGGGTCTTCTACAAGTGCCAAAATCATGGGGTTAGTGTTTCCATGGATTTATCTCTTCGATTTATGTCCTGTCCATGGATTCTATTCCGTTTTGGATGGAAAGATTGAACTTTTTTTTACCTTGGCATGTATTTTTGGGATAGGTGAGTTGTGAGTTCCGGCGTTGGGAATTGGAGTACGTGCAGTACCTGGTTGACAATCACTATCTGGTTGGCGATGCAGCTGTGGATGCTATTGGTGCGGCTGAGGAACGCAGGGAGCAACTTCTGAATGCACAAGAGCTTCATTACATGAATGGATCAACCAGCATGTCTAAGAAGTTTGTGAAGAGAGAGAGAGTGGCAATGTCATGACCAGGCAGCAAGTTGCTGCACTGATGAAGCTTGGGAGAGAGCTGGTGATGCTCATGAAGATCCTATTTGCTATTGTGCTGATGTTAGGTGTTGGTGCATTGGCGCTATACATGGTGAAGAACTGAAGATTAGCTGCATTGGTGATGCCAGGTTCATTTTGGGAGACTGCAGTGATGTTAGTAGTGGTGGCAGTCCTAGTTTGGTGTCATGTAGTTTGTTTCATGTAATGGTGTCATGTAATGGTGGAAGTGACAATGTTATGCTGAACCCAATGTTATATTTGATCAATATGATGTTCTTATGTCATTCCTTCTTAATATGTGATTACTTGTTTTGTGTACAAAGTTCCTCCAAATGGTGTCATGTTATGCTTATTGAAAGGGTATATTACAATGTAAGGCAGTGTTGTCTACAAATAGGACCAAACTCACCAAATAAGAAGTAAGTCTTTTCCAAACTTGACAAATATGCCAAACTGACCAAATATAATGCATGAAAACTTGTTGTCACAACCAAATAAGTCTTGCCCATCATCCACATACAAAATAAAATAGCCATGTTTCTTACATGAGAATATTGCAGTCACTATGCATCATACTATCTAAAGACATCAAACCTGGCCTACATGGAATGTTGGCCTATGTAGATCCTCTGGTCTGAAAGTCCTGAACTTCAAATGCAGCTCTTCATCATCTGAATCAGGTGCCCACAAATCTTCACCTTCAGACAAGTCTTCATCTGAATCATACTTCTGTTTGCCTTTGTCTTGAGATTTAGGTTGCACTTGATCCCCTTTATGCTTTGCTCTCTCATTACTTTTGTTTTCCTGCCTCTGTTCTGGTTCATCCTCATCTACATTATATGCATACAAGTCATCATCATCATTGCCTATTTCATTG
The DNA here is from genome assembly GCF_904849725.1 of Hordeum vulgare subsp. vulgare. Lineage (NCBI taxonomy): Eukaryota > Viridiplantae > Streptophyta > Magnoliopsida > Poales > Poaceae > Hordeum > Hordeum vulgare. Next base: position 86,157,238 of record NC_058520.1, read on the forward strand.
TCACTGTCCACAAGTAGACCAGGGTCATAATCCTCATCATCTGTGTCAGTACCTGCATCCTCTTCTTCCATTGCATAAGTGCATTTTCTCTGCCTAGCACTCCTCCTCATAGATGTGCTGCCTCCAACATCCTCTGCTTGCATTTCAGTATTTGCCTCTGCTTGCTCTGTTTCTTGCTCAGGGAATATAACCTGCAGAGGAATTAGTGCCCCTGTCTCTGGCTCTGCCTCTGCTTGCTTTGTTTCTGCCCCTGCCTCTGCTTGCTCTGTTTCTGCCCCTGCCTCTGCTTCCTCTGTTTCAGACTGAACACTACTGCTGGGAATCCTCTTTGCAGGGCTGATAACTGGAGGCAAATGTGCTCTTGGATAGTGCACAACATCATCTTCATTTGAATTTGCCTGCAAGCTGTCATCATGATCTAGATATATACTGAAGAAATGGTGCCCAATATCAACAAACACCATCATTCTGTCTGTCTGCTCCTCATCACTAAGTTCTCTTAGACCATTTGTACTGGGTGTAAGGATGGGCACACCGTAGAATACTTTGAGCCTCCCTGCCATCTCATAACCTATTTCCTCAACTAGGCTTTCAATGAGAATTGGTGACCAGGTTACCTTCTCCACATTATCATACCAGATGGCTCGACCATTCACATAAGCACGGTTCCTCCCATGCCCAACAAAAAATCCACCATGATTAATTTCAACAGAGAAATTTCTACTTCTACGACCTGATGCACCAACACATAGACAACAAGCATCAGAATCGACTGTATATACATTTTATTAAAAGAGATAAAACCCTAAGCCCCAATTCTCCTACCCCCAAATCCCATACCAAAACCCTAGAACAATCGGTCCTGACTAACAACAACAACACATCTACAAAGGCAATGCGGCCCTAAAAGGTTGGTTTTTGAACATCAAAACGCTCGGATTCTTGAGGAAATAGGACTTACTGTACACAGGGGGAGGTGCCCCTTCTGGACGACGAACAGGGGCCATCGACGTCGGGTCCAACGGGAAGAAGGAGTGCTGCGGCGGTGCCTCGTCGACGACGCACGAAATCAGCCCCTCGCCACGACTATACCACCGACGATTGCCGGGGCGGCGACTCCCCTTTCTCTGGGCGAAGACGAACAGGGGACGTGACTGGAGGAGGAGGAGGAGGAGGAGGAGGGATGATTGGGGATTAGGTGATGCCTGAGGGGCTATTCGCATATTTCCACTGCCGTCGCGCCGCGGATCGCCACCTGTTCCCAACGATCGGTCAGCACGTGGTCAACTAGGCATGTATGCACCGCATACATGCTATAGTGACCGTACATTCACGTCCCATCGTATACAGTGACCGTAACGAGCGTATTCCAATGTTCAGTGACCGTATCATGCTTTCGTCCCAAATACAGTGACCATGAGTGTATTTATCTCCCGTCCCAAAGCCCTGCGCTGGGCCTGGTGGCCGACGACGAGACCATGGCCGGCATGCTACCTGGCTGTTCTGCTCGCTGGGCAGCCCAAATCCAATCTGTAGTTGATTGCTTTTTCGTTTTTTGATTGAAGGACCTCCTTGTAAAATTACAGGGACTGTTTTGTATATCTATAAATCCCTCGTCTAACGTCGTCTATCACGAACCGTTACGTCACCTCAGCAAATGCGGGCCCGTCATCAAATGAGTCAAACCCGTCACCTCAGGAAATGCGGGCCCGTCATCAAATGAGTCAAACCCATCGACTAGTGTTTTTTGCAAAAGATTAGCATGGAAATTAGTGTTTTTGGGCACAATTCCGTAAAAGTGTGGTTTCTGCAACACTAGCCTTCAGTGTCGATGTTTTCTGCAATTAACTCAGCGTGGCGTGGCAGGTAGGTGGAGGCAGCGGGGAAGAGCATAGCAGGGATGAATCCCTGACTGTGGTCGCTGCTATGAGCGGAGGAAGAGCCCCGGTGCTGGAGAAAGTAGATGGTAAATTGAAGGACGTGCAGAAGCTGAGAAGAAGAAAATCAGGATTGGGAAGAAGCAAGCATGCTCCTCTAAGGTGAGCAAGCATCAAACAATGGGTAAGATCCTCTTATACAGGCATGCACAAGTTGAATATGTAGGAAGAACACTACTCAATGTCTGCTGCCCGTTCTCAGATATTCAATGCAAAGATCTAGGAAAAAAACAGGCTCGTCTCTAATTTCCATGATAAGGCAGGGAAGAAAAAAGTTGTGGGAGGTGGACCCTCGACCTTTAGTAAAGAACTAATAGCGATGGAGGATTTTGCACCAAACAAGACTATAGAAGAGTATGAATTTAAAACCATTTCGATTTGGGTAAGAGCCTATGGAATTCCTATAAGGATGATGAGTAAAGAATCAGGGGAGTTCGTAAGAGATCATAATTGGGAGGTCCTTGATGTAGATTTAGATGACAATGGAAAAGCAACGAGGGCTTTGCTGCCTCTTGAGCTTGCGTTGGTTTTTTCCTTGAAGAGGAAAGGGTGATGCAGCACAAGAGTAGTAAGTATTTCCCTCAGTTTGAGAACCAAGGTATCTATCCAGTAGGAGAATCGCGTCAAGTCCAGAGTACCTGCGCAAACACAAAAGAGCTTGCACCCAATGCTATAAAGGGGTTGTCAATCCCTTCAAGATTGATTGCAAAGTGAGATCTGAAGGCGGAAAGTGCAACGAAGTAAAAGTGTAAGGCTGAAAATATGGTATGAAGTAGACCCGGGAGCCATAGTGTTCACTAGAGGCTTCTCTCAAAATAGCAAATATTACGGTGGGTGAACAAATTACTGTCAAGCAATTGATAGAACCGCGCAAAGTGATGACGATATCTAAGGCAATGATCATACGTATAGGCATCACGTTTGAGACAAGTAGACCGATACTGTCTGCATCTACTACTATTACTCCGCACATCGTCCGCTATCTAGCATGCATCTAGTGTATTGAGTTCATGAAAAACAGAGTAACGCTTTAAGCAAGATGACATGATGTAGATGCATAAACTCAAACCAATGATGAAACCCCCATCTTTTTACCCTTGATGGCAACAACATGATGCGTGCCTCGCTACCCCTTCTGTCACTGGGTGAGGTCACCGCACAGTATGAACCCAAAACCAAGCACTTCTCCCATTGCAAGAATCATAGATCAAGTTGGCCAAACAAAACCCACAACTCGAAGAAAGGATATGAAATCATGCATAAGAGAGATCAGAAGAAACTCAAATAAGATTCATAGATAATCTGGTCATAAATCCACAATTCATCGGATCTTGAAAAACACACCGCAAAGAAGATTACATCGGATAGATCTCCATGAAGATCATGGAGAACTTTGTATTGAAGATCCAAAAGAGAGAAGAAGCCATCTAGCTACTAGCTATGGACCCGAAGGTCTATGGTGAACTACTCACGCATCATCAGAGAGGTCATGGTGTTGATGAAGAAGCCCTCTGTATCCGAATCCCCCCTCCGGCAAGGCACCAGAACGTGCCCCAGATGGGATCTTGCGGAGACAGAAGCTTGCGGCGGCGGAAAAGTATTTTTGTGGATCTCTCTCGCAGTTTTGAAATTTTTCTGAATTTATAGGCGGGAGAGGTAGGGTAGACGTGCCACAGGGGGCCCACAAGCCTGCTAGGCGCGGGCCCCCTGGCCATGCCTAGGGGGCTTGTGGGGTCCCCTGGTGGCCCCTGCCTTGGTTCTCAAGTCTGGCGCGTATCTTCTCTTCCGGAAAAAATATTTTCGGACGTTTTATTCCATTTGGACACCGTTTAAAGTCCTCCTCTGAAAACGGTCAAAAACACGGAAAAAACAGGAACTGGCACTAGGCACTGAGTTAATAAGTTAGTCCCAAAAAAGATATAAAAGGCATACAAAACATCCAACGTTTGACAAGATAATAGCATGGAACTATCAAAAATTATAGATACGTTGGAGACATATCAAGCATCCCCAAGCTTAACTCCTGCTCGTCCTCGAGTAAGGAAGTGATAAAGACTGAACTTTTGATGTGGAATGCTACCTAGCATCATTGTCCTTTGTAACTTCTTTCATGTGACATGAATGTTCATATCCGTAAGATTCAAAACAATAGTTTTCTATTGACATGAAAACAATAATACTTCAAGAAAACTAGCAAGGTAGTCATGAACTTTCGAAATAACAAGGCCAAAGAAAGTTATCCCTACAAAATCATATAGTCTGGCTATGCTCCATCATCCTCACACAACTAACTTAAATCATGCACAACCCCGGTATTGGCCAAGTAATTGTTTTTGCACTCTTACTTTATCAAACCTTTTACAACTATCACGCAATACATGAGCGTGAGCCATGGATATATCACTATAGGTGGAATAGAGTCTGGTGGTGGTTGTGAGAAAAAAAGGAGGAGATGATCACATTGACTCGGCGTATCAAAGGGCTATGGAGATGCCCATTAATAGATATCAATGTGAATGAGTAGGGATTGCCATACAAAGGATGCACTAGAGCTATAAGTATGTGAAAGCTCAAAAGGAGAAATAGTGGGTGTGCATCCAACTTGCTTGCTCACGAAGACCTAGGGCAATTTGAGGAAGCCCGTCATTGGAATATACAAGCCAAGTTATATAATAAAGATTCCCACTAGTATATGGTGGTGAGAAAGCAAGAAGCTCTCAATCATGAAGAACATGGTGCTATTATGAAGCAAAAGTGTGGAAAAAGATAGTAGCATTGTCCCTTCTCTCTTTTTCTCTCTCCTTTTATTTTATTTTATTTGGGCTCTTTATTTTTTATCTTCTCCCTTTTTTTTATTTGGGATCTTTGGCCTTTTTTTTATTTCCTCACATGGGACAATGCTCTAATAATGATGATCATCACACTTTTATTTACTCACAGCTCAAATCTTAGAACTATGACAACTCTATAGGAAATGCCTCCGGCAGTGTACCTGGATGTGCAACGATCTAGCTTGGCGTATGACGTTGAAACATCTCACTAGCCATCTTACGATCTTGCAATGGCAATATGAGAGTGACGACATGAGTCATGAGACGGAACGATGGGAGTTGCATAGCAATATATCTCGGAATGGCTATGAAAATGCCATAGTAGGTAGGTATGGTGGTTGTTTTGAGGAAGGCATATGGTGGGTTTGTGCACCGGTGAAAATTGCGCGGCACTAGAGAGGCTGGCAATGGTGGAAGGTGAAAGTGCATATATACCATGGACTCACATTAGTCATGAAGAACTCACATATTTGTTGCGAAAGTTTTTATTATTAATCGAAACAAAGTGCTAAACGCATACTCCTAGGGGAAGGGTTGGTAGGTGTTAACCATCGCGCGATCCCGTCCGCAACACAAAGGATGACAATCAATATATCAATTATGCTCTGACTTCCTAACATAGCGGTTCACCATACATGCGTGTTACGGGAATCACTAACTTCAACACAAGTATTTCTAGATTCACAACACCCTACTAACATAACTCTTAATATTACCAAATCCACGTCTCAAAACTAATTGAGAGGAATCAAACTTCTCTTTCTACTCAATGCACATGAAGATGGAAGTTTTTGTATCCTCTTTGGGTACCTATCACCTTTGGGACTACTTTCATAGCACAAACCAACTACCAAGTCACGCACCACTGTGCTCTAAAAGATCTAAGTGAAGCACATAGAGCAAAAATTATCTAGCTCAAAAGATATAAGTGAAGCACGATGAGCATTCTAGCAAATTCACGATGAGTGCTTGTCTCTCTCAAAAGGTGTGCAGCAAGGATGATTCTGACACAACGAAAAGAAAAGACTCCTACGATACAAGACGCTCCAAGAAAAACACATATCATGTGGTGAATAAAAATATAGCTCCAAGTAATGTTACCGATGGATTGAAGCCGAAAGAGGGAATGCCTTCCCGGGGCATCCCTAAGCTTAGGCTTTTTGGTGTCCTTGAATTTGTCTTGGGATGCCTTGGGCATCCCCAAGCTTGAGCTCTTTCCACTCTTTATCCCTTTTTCCATGAGAACATCACCCAAAACTTGAAAACTTCACAACACAAAACTTAAACAGAAACTCGTGATATCATTAGCACAAGAAAACAAACTACCACCTCTTTAGGTACTGTAGAAATCTTGATTTATATTTATATTGGTGTTAGGTTACTGTATTGTCACTTTTCCATGGCTAGTACGCCCCGATACTATCCATAGTTTCATCAAAACAAGCAACCAACTCAACAAAAAACAGAATCTGTCAAAAACAGACCAATCTGTAGCAATCTGTATACTTCGTATACTTCTAGTACCTCAAAAATTCTGAAACATTACGAAAGCCTGGTAAAAAGGCATATCAACCAGCATCAAAAAGAATCAACTCAAAATCTCTTTCTGAATAAAAATGAAAAATAATTTTGTGAGCGAAAAGTTTCTGTTTTTTTCCAGCAGGATCAAACAACCAACACCAAACTAGTCATAAAGGTTTTGCTTGGCACAAACACAAAAAGAAACACAAAAAACACAATCATAACAGAATTATGATGGTGTGTACGCAACAAAATAGAAAGAAAAAAAGAAAAGATAAATTCGTTGAGTTGCCTCCCAACAAGCGCTATTGTTTAACGCCCTTAGCTAGGCATTGATAAATCAATGATGCTCACACAAAAGACAAGAATTGAAGCACAACGAGAGCATCATAAAGCATGTGAAAATCACATCTAAGTCTAACATACTTCCTATGCATAGGCATTTTATAGTAAAACAGATTGTCAAGACAACCAATAGTTGCCATATGCAAGGAAGAAGAAAGAGACAATAGCAATCTCCACATAATGAGAGGTAATTTGGTAACATGAAATTTTCTACCACAATATTTTCCTCACTCGTAGCAATTACATGTGGGATCATAATCAAATTCAACAAAATAGCTATCACAAAGGATATTATTTTCATCATCCACATGCATGCAAAGTTGACGCTCTTCAAAAATAGTGGGATTATCATCAACTAAAGTCATGACTTCTCCAAACCCACTTTCAATATTATTGCAAATATCATTGCAACAAGTAGTGGACATAGCAAAACTAGCATCCCCAAGCTTAGGGTTTTGCATATTTTTAGCATGATGTCATTAATAGAATTTATAATGAAATCATTGCAATCATGCTTTTCATTCAAGGAGCCCTCGTGAATCATTTCATAAATTTCTTCATCACGATTTTCAGATTCACGCATCTCAAGCAAAACTCCATAGAGAAAGTCAAGTGCACTCAACTCACTAGCAATTGGTTCCACATAAGTGGATCTCTTAAAGAGATTAGCAAGTGGTTGAGGATCCATATCACTAGATTTTCAGCAAGCGAAGATGCAAGCATATTGAAGGCACGTATCAGACAAGCAAAGGAAAGGCAAACGCAAAAGGCAAATATTTTTTTGTAATTTTTGTTTTTCAGAAGTGGGGGAGAGGAAAACAAGAGGCAAAAAGGTAAATGCAAGAGATGAGTTTGCGACACTTACTTGGATGAGTTCTTGACTTGATCCTCCCCGACAACGGAGCCAGAAATCCTTCTGCTGTCTCTTTAGCTTGCGTTGGTTTTTCCCTTGAAGAGGAAAGGGTGATGCAGCACAGCAGCAGTAAGTATTTCCCTCAGTTTGAGAACCAAGGTATCAATCCAGTAGGATAATTTCGTCAAGGTTAGAGTACCTGCGCAAACACAAAAGAGCTCGCACCCAAGGCTATAAAGGGGTTGTCAATCCCTTCAAGATTGATTGCAAAGTGAGATCTGAAGGCGGAAAGTGCAACAAAGTAAAAGTGTAAGGCTGAAAATATGGTGTGAAGTAGACCCGAGGGCCATAGTGTTCACTAGAGGCTTCTCTCAAAATAGCAAATATTACGGTGGGTGAACAAATTACTGTCGAGCAATTGATAGAACCGCGCAAAGTCATGACGATATCTAAGACAATGATCATACATATAGGCATCACGTTCGAGACAAGTAGACCAATACTTTCTGCATCTACTACTATTACTCCACACATCGACCGCTATCCAGCATGCATCTAGTGTATTGAGTTCATGACAAACAGAGTAACGCTTTAAGCAAGATGGCATGATGTAGATGCATAAACTCAAACCAATGATGAAAACCCAATCTTTTTACCCTTGATGGCAACAACACAATGTGTGCCTCGCTTCCCCTTCTGTCACTGGGTGAGGTCACCACATGGTATGAACCCAAAACCAAGCACTACTCCCGTTGCAAGAATCATAGATCAAGTTGGCCAAACAAAACCCACAACTCAGAGAGAATTACAAGGATATGAAATCATGCATAAGAGAGATCAGAAGAAACCCAAATAAGATTCATAGATAATCTGATCATAAATCCACAATTCATTGGATCTCGACAAACACACCGCAAAGAAGATTACATCGGATAGATCTCCATGAAGATCATGGAGAATTTTGTATTGAAGATCCAAAAGAGAGAAGAAGCCATCTAGCTACTAGCTATGGACCCGAAGGTCTATGGTGAACTACTCACGCATCATCGGAGAGGTCATGGTGTTGATGAAGCAGCCCTACGTATCCGAATCCCCCTCTGGCAGGGCACCAGAACGTGCCCCAGATGGGATCTTGCGGAGACAGAAGCTTGCGGTGGCGGAAAAGTATTTTCGTGGATCTATCTCGTAGTTTTGGAATTTTTCTGAATTTATAGGCGGAAGAGGTAGGGCAGACGTGCCACAGGGGGCCCACAAGCCTGCTAGGCGCGGGCCCCCTGGCCGCGCCTAGGAGGCTTGTGGGGTCCCCTGCTAGCCCCTGCCTTGGTTCTAAAGTCTGGCGCGTATATTCTATTTCGGAAAAAATATTTTTGGAAGTTTTATTCCGTTTGGACACCGTTTAGGAGTAGCACTGCATTGAAAGCGCTAGTGGTATCTACATTAGCAGTAGCGTTGGAATAAATAAAGCGCTACTGCTAATATTCCTGCTTTTAATATTTAACTCGCATTGTATTTATGTCCCTCCTACGTATTTGTGCATGCTCTATACAGTGGTTTCATCATATCATAATAAACATGCATAATTTGCATCACATCATACACATAAAATATCATGTCATATAACTCGTCATCATCTTACGTACTCATCTAACAACTCATCATCTTAATCATATACCAAGTCAAAATTACGTAAAACAGAAAAACATCATAATAGTCATCATATGCATGCATCCTAATCGATCATGCCAAGTTAATATAAACCAGAAAAACTTGTCTCTCATAAGACCTAGTCCTCACTCCTAGGTATAATGCCATAAAACAGAATAACATCTATGTTTCCATGATGAAGCACAGAGATCCAACGGTCTCCAACTTGTGGCTTGCGATCCTTCTTTATTTCTCTTCATGCTTCAATTTGGAGCCTTTTTTATTTGCGGTTACTCGAGTATGGAGCATTGAACTCAGCTCTCAGCGGGATTTTAATTTTCATATGACCTTCTGGGTGCATCAACAGAGGCACTAGATCATTTGGCAATTGTTGTTAAACAACATAATAATAACCTAGTTAGCAATGTAATCAACACTATTTATGCAATAGTAGAGCATACTTAATTAGGAAACTCTTATCAAGATATTTTGGCGAATGTCATCCGGCCTCAACCTATGCACTAGTGGCATGTAAAATGTATAATTTTGGCCAATTCTCAAATTATACGGGAAGTTATCCCTAGAAACCAGGACACCAACAAGAAAGTAGAGAAGAACATCCTTATCCTCCCAAGTTAGTTGTGATCCATACGTGTAGTGTGTCATGTCAATTAATTTCCGTAATTCACTCGAAGAAACGAAATAAGCTATAAATTATAATTTAACAAATTTAGTATATGGATGAACACCAACTTGTGACGCCCTCCGTTTAATCGTACGCTAATCATACACGCAAATGCGTACGATCAAACTCAAGGATTCACGGGAAGATATCACAACACAACTCTAGACACAAATAAAACAATATCAGCTTCATATTGCAAGCCAGGGGCCTCGAGGGCTAGAATACGAAATCTCGATAAACTCACGAGTCAGCGGAAGCAACAATATTTGAGTACAGACATAAAACAAGGGGTGCCTTAGAGAAGACTAGCACAAAAGAAACACGATCGAACGAGGCGAGGCCTCCTGCGTGGGAACCTCCTAACTACTCCTGGTCTTCAGCGGCCTCCACGCAGTAGTAGGCACCGTTGGGGTAGCAGTCGTCATCGGCGGGAACCTTCATCTCCTGGGGTCCATCATCTGGTCGCAGCAACAGATCAAGGGGGCAAAGGGGGAGCAAAGCAACGGTGAGTACTCATCCAAAGTACTTGCAAGTCTTACATCAGAACTATTCTAAGTATGCATCAGTATCAAAGAAGGGGGTGGTTATATGTGGACTGACTGCAGCAATGCCAGAAAAGAGAGAGAAGGCCTAGTCCTATCGAAGACTAGCATTTTCAGGGTCTTGCAGCAATAGACGAGAGTAGAACAGGTGTAACACAATTAATAGTCATATTGTTGCAGCAGTATTAAAGTGAGGCCACGCCCAGAGATCCTCCCTTGACTCCTTGCGAGGAAGCAATCCCGAGGCAACTAATTCCAGTTAAGTAACAATTGTAGTTGTATAAGATCAGGGCACAACTCCAAGTCGTCCTGTAATCGTGGACACGACTATTCGAATAGTTAATTTTCATCCCTGCAGGGGTGCACCACATTTCCCGTCACGCTCGATAACACTCTGGCCGGACACACTTTTCTGGGTCCTCCCGGCCTCGGAATATCGACACGTCGGAGCCCCACCTAAGACTCAACAGAGAGGCCAACCCGCCGGTCTAACTCCTAAGCACAAAGGGTTCGTGGGCCCAGTTCCCCTTCGCGCTCCTGCATGATGCGTGGGCGGCCGACGTCAGTCCTAGCATACCTTAATCACAAGCGCGATGCATCTCGGGACCACTCGGGCGCGCGTCGCTACATTGCTGACATCTGAAAAGCTTCGGCTGATACCGCGACGCCGAGTACCCATAATTCTTCCCGCGTAGCCGGTTAGTGCGAAAAGGTCTCCAATCAACCCAGATCAAATACCCAAATCCATTATCATTTTAATTAGGACATCGACACAATCTCGTGGGAATCCACCCGTCTAACATCTAATCATCAATGATCCCAGTAATATGGTCGAGTAACTGTGTGGTTGTAACATCGGGGGGAATCCGAGGTATCACCCTCGTTGGATCCGTAACGATGTATCCGTCAAGGTGGGCTTAGAGGAATCACCCTCGGGGGTCCCACACTTGAGGGATTACACAATAGAGGCATCGTCGGGAATGGTGAAAGAGGAATCACCCTCGATAACCACGACCGACTAGCTATACTATAGAGATATCATCAGGAGTACTTGGCGAGGTGTCACCCTCGGTACCCGATAGTATCTGTGTAGCGTCGTACAACTAAGGGGGGTGTATGTGCTGTGTCGGGTCTGGCTCGTCGATCAGGGATCGATATTTGAAAGCAAAGCGGGGCAACTGGACTACGGGGTCAGAAGGGATGACTGCTCCACCTATACTAAGCAGATTAAAGGTACAGTACTGAAAGTAGCAGTTCATAAAAAATAGGCTATGCATCAGATATAGGAGCTAACTACAACAGTAGCAAAATACTAATGCAAGCATGAGGTAGAAAGACATAGGCGATATAGGGATGATCAAGGGGGGTTTGCTTGCCTGGTTGCTCTGCAAACAAAACGGATCCTCGACCGGGAAGTAATCGATCACCAGATTATCATCGGTCTTGGGATCTAATGGTAAGAAGAGGGGGAAGAAACAATAAATAACAACAACATATGCGGCACGATGAATGACATGGCAATATACACGCTAGGCATGAGCTAACGCAGCAACAACCATCATAGACGGGTCGGAAGAATATCAGACGATATTTTCCGGGTCTCTGGCTACTACGTGTTAGACGGGAAACGATGGAAAAGTTCCATGTTTGCTATGCTAGGGACGCGTGACACACGAATGGACCGTGTATCCGGGTTCGTCTCGTTCTGCTGATCAACTTTCATGTTGAAAATATTTTGATCTGACTTACGGATTATTTTATATTAATTTTTAAAGTTTTCTTCAATATTTAGGAATTAAAAACAGATTTAATTAAATTTATTAAATGCAATTATGACATCAGCATGATGTCATGCTAACATCAGTAGTTGACTGGTCAACTGACCAGTGGGTCCTACATGTCATACTCTACTTAGGATACTAATTTACTTTAGTAAACAGATTCGGCAAATAATTTAAGTAACTAATTTACCTAATCTTTAAACATTGAAATTAACTAAATACTTATTATTATTTATTATATCCTAATTTTCTAAAATAGTAATTACTCCTTAACTAATTAATTAACCCAATTAATTAATTAATTTATATTAAATATTTATAAAACAACTATTTCTAAATATAGAATGTAAATTACTTGACAAATATGGTTGAGGAACTCATATGGAGGTAAAGAGGAAGCATATCGAGAATCACCCAAATGTCGATGTTGCGTGGCACGAAGATCGAAGGTTATTTCCATACCCTTCTGAAATCCATATGCCTTGCAAAGATCTTTCCAATTTGGGCACCCTATTTGTGTGTTAAAAACTGAATTAAATATTTTGATCACAAATGTGTGACCATGTATAGTCCTCAGGTTAGCGCTCCTTCTCTCCATACTCTCGTGGTCTTCGAAACTGAGCCTCTCCAACACATATCTTCTTGCATGCTAAGGGAGGAACTAGTCGAATTGTATAAAATAAAAATTACACGTTGAAGCAAAGAAACAGAAGTCATGCATGCTTAATTATGAAAAAACACTTGTCATCGTTGCGTACCATACAAACTTTGAAGGTCTTGTCAAGCTTCATGCTGAAGAACCTGTTGTCTCACAGGTGAGGTGTGTCACACATACCCCGATAGTCGTCGCAACATTCACACTCCCAATATTCATCGTTAGACATTTCCTGTTTTAATGTGGTAATTTAACTTATAATCCATGGAACATGTTTGTAAATGCGTAAACAACAATCGTGACACTATATCGAAAGAATTGAACATCTATATATAAACAGAAGCATGAATAATAAAAAGGGACCTATATTTGGTCAGAATGTTGATTCATTCCCCTTTTCGGCAATTCCCAAGCACTCCATATGTCCTATTTCTAGCACTAGTCATGTCGAAATTCACGGAAATTTTCGGCATGACCTTTGCTAAAAAGTGGACATATGGAGCGCGTGAAATTTGCCGGAACGGAAATGAATCAACATTCCGGCAAAACATAGGCCACTTGAACATTTCAGCAAAACTTAGCACAAACTTAGCAAGAAAAAGAATTACAAAGAATTTTATATATAGCTGGGGGTGTTGGTTGGTTGCCTAGTATCCAGGTTTATTTTCATATTTTTTTTTCCGTCTCACCTCCCAACACACCCTTCCATTGGTTTACTTTCTTCCTTTCATTAAAAACCAATTCCACTAAAGGCGAAGATCTTGTTTCGTATTTGATTTGACAGGTGTTAATTAAATCCAATCACATAAACAATAGGTAACTAAGAATCTAAAAATTGCATCATATATGTGAGAACACCTTCTTAAAAGATATACAAAAAGATTTTTCTCAATAACCTTCCAAAACAAAATAAGTCATTTCTCAATGTGATGCAATTTATTATTATCATTATCTCTACTATTAAATGACAACCACATATTTCCTAATACAACAAAAAACAACATATCTATTTTTTGATCTTACCAAAACACATATATTTTACTATCTTACCAAATCACATATATATCTACTTGAGGAAATCAATTGAATGTCATGTTAGAAGCAAAATTATTGAAGTTACAAAGTTTGCACGTAGATCCACATGTCAATATGTGCCTCTTTCAACAATATTGATTGATCGAAAGGATGTTTTTATGGCTGCACGCTGCGGTCTACTAAATGGAACTTTATCTAGTTGATCTCCAACTTTGCAATCGACGGTTGATAAATTTTCCCATATGATGATCCTTGGTGTAATTCTTTGTTTCTTTATATACAAGGTGATGTTTGTGGCTCGCTGGGTGTTATTCTTTCAGTTAGCACTGCCAGGATTCAGAGAATGGTATAGCACACCGGTTCAGAAGAATGGACGGCTACGATGGCTCCCGAATAGATCATCTAGTCGCCACCGTAGGATTGTGCTAGCTGTCACTAGTTAGCCTATATACAGTCGGGATGTGCTTGGAGAGAAACATTATCAAATTATCCCAGTTTGCTACCTATCATGGCTTGTATACGAACCCTAAACTTCTCCTCTTATTACACATATAGTTGAGATTCGGACCACTAGTCTTTCAATCCATCTTTCAATTACAGTTCATACACTCATATACATCTCGGGTCCTGACAGGGGGGAAGAGACTCTTGGAAGGGGGCAGCAGCGCCTGGAGGGGGCGGGGGGCTTACCGGGGCAGGAAGGGAAGGGGGCTTATCGGAATGGGAGGGGAAGAGGGCTTATCAGAGTGGGGGGGGGGGGGGGGGGGGCGGTGGCGCCTGGAGGAGGCGGCGGCGACGACGAGGGAGGTGGCGGTGGCGACGACGACGACGGCAAGGGAGGCGAGGGAGGCGGCGACGGCTTGAGATCGAGGAGAGGGGGTGGGGGAGTGTGGGGAGTTAGGAAATTTTGAGCATGCGGTGGGGTGTTAACTCAACGTAGCAGTAGCACTGGTTCAGAAGGAGCGCTACTGCTAACGTCCTTAGTAGTAGCGCTTTTACCATGTCAGCGCTGCTACTACGACTATTGTCGGTGGCCTCGTTGGGCCCCTTTTAGCAGTAACGCTGGATGCGGTGCAGTGCTAGTGCTATGGAGCTTAGCAGTAGCGCTGGATTAGGTCCAACGCTGTTACTATAGCTACTGCAGGTGGCCTCGTTGGGCCCTGTTTATTAGTAGCGCCGAAAATAGGGCCAACGCTACTGCTAAGGACGTTAGCAGTAGCGCTTTGTGTTTCTAGCGCTACTGTTAAGTTGCAGCAGTGTGTGCTATTTTCCAGCGCTACTAATAGGCTCCTACCTATAAGTCCTACTAGTGAACCGCTCCCGCCCATGCCACCTCACATGCCCAGCCTCCACGCTGCCACATAGCCCGGCACCCACGCCTCCGCCCTCTTTGTCCCCATGTCTTCGCCCCACCGCCTTGCATCCACGCCGCTGCCCCATCACCGCCACGCAGCCCTGCTGGCCCTCACGCCTCCGCCCCGTCGCCCCACCGGCCCCATGCCTCCGTCCCGCCACCCCGCAACCACGTCGCCGCCCCGTTGCCTCCTACGCCGCCTCGTTGGCCCCCACGCCTCCGCCTTGCGGCCCACATCCACGCCGCCGCCCCGTCGCCCCCACACCGCCCCACCGCCCCCATGCCTCCGCCTCATCGCCTCCACGCCTCCGCCGCCCCACATCTTTTGAAAAGCTTCTTCAGTCTACTCTAAGGAAGAGATTTGAGGTGACTGCCGCTCCTCATCTACTACTTTGGTTGACCATGCCTGCTATTCTTGTCTTTGTAATCAAGTTCAATCAATCCATGGATGCTTGCTGTTAAATCACTCCATCTAATTCATAACATGAGTGTTTTAGAAATTCTGCCATTCATAGAGTTTTAGGCTTGATCATTGATGTAAAAGGAATTACAATGCAATGAATATCATAATATATGATTATGTTTGTTTGATAAAGTTATGACCTAAGTGGCATTTCATAATATATAAACTACTTGTATTGTGAAATAGAGGGAGTACATCAGTACCAAAGTGTGCCAGCAGATAAACGGTAATGCTATGAATGCAGGATTTTAAAAGGATGCTTTTCCGGAGGCCGACTTGCAATGTTCAAAAAAAATATAGAGCATGGAGTCAAAAGTGCGGGCAACATGTAACCATCCTGATTCAAAGCTGGATGATGTAGTCAGGGTAAGACTATATTAAGCTTTTCCGTGAGACGCAAACCTTTGGAACGTTGTATTCATTTTAGCTTCAAATTTAATAATACTAACACAATTATGTTTGATACAATGCAGCTCCTCGATGTCCTCCTCATGTAGTGTATTACATCTTGGACTCCAAGCATGGACCGGAAAATCGTCCCAACCATCTTAGACACACCCCAGGCACGTGACGCGAGATGCAATGGCCGAGACACCCACCGAGCGAGCGGGGTTCGACGTGGTTATCAAGGATGTGCAGTGTATGCTCTTCTAATTAGAATGATGATCTTCTTCACATGTAGTAATGCTACTCTAAATGTTTTTGCATAAAAATCGTATGCTTTTGTGTTGAAATCATTGTAGTTGTTATTATAGTTAAGTTGAGATAAAATGTTTGTCGTATCACATTTAGGGAAGCATTTGCCTTACATGTCGTGATACCTTACAAGCACTTTGTTAATCAATTTTTCGTGATCAAGTTTACTATTATTTCCATCGCATCAAAAGCACAGACTGGGACACCAGTTGAATCCCTGTGCTGACACTGTTGGAAATATGCCCTAGAGGCAATAATAAATTAGTTATTATTATATTTCTTAGTTCATGATAATCGTTTATTATCCATGCTATAATTGTATTAATTGGAAACACAATACCTGTGTGGATACATAGACAAAACACTGTCCCTAGTAAGCCTCTAGTTGACTAGCTCGTTGATCAAAGATGGTCAAGGTTTCCTGGCCATAGGCAAGTGTTGTCACTTGATAACGGGATCACATCATTAGGAGAATCATGTGATGGACTAGACCCAAACTAATAGACGTAGCATGTTGATCGTGTCATTTTGTTGCTACTGTTTTCTGCGTGTCAAGTATTTGTTCCTATGACCATGAGATCATATAACTCACGGACACCGGAGGAATGCTTTGTGTGTATCAAACGTCGCAACGTAACTGGGTGACTATAAAGATGCTCTACAGGTATCTCCGAAGGTGTTCGTTGAGTTAGTATGGATCGAGACTGGGATTTGTCACTCCGTGTGACGGAGAGGTATCTCGGGGCCCACTCGGTAATACAACATCACACACAAGCCTTGCAAGCAATGTGACTTAGTGTAAGTTACGGGATCTTGTATTACGGAACGAGTAAAGAGACTTGCCGGTAAACGAGATTGAAATAGGTATGCGGATACTGACGATCGAATCTCGGGCAAGTAACATACCGAAGGACAAAGGGAATGACATACGGGATTATATGAATCCTTGGCACTGAGGTTCAAACGATAAGATCTTCGTAGAATATGTAGGATCCAATATGGGCATCCAGGTCCCGCTATTGGATATTGACCGAGGAGTCTCTCGGGTCATGTCTACATAGTTCTCGAACCCGCAGGGTCTGCACACTTAAGGTTCGATGTTGTTTTATGCGTATTTGAGTTATATGGTTGGTTACCGAATGTTGTTCGGAGTCCCGGATGAGATCACGGACGTCACGAGGGTTTCCGGAATGGTCCGGAAACGAAGATTGATATATAGGATGACCTCATTTGATTACCGGAAGGTTTTCGGAGTTACGGGGAATGTACCGGGAATGACGAATGGGTTCCGGGAGTTCACCGGGGGGGGGGGGGGGGGGCAACCCACCCCGGGGAAGCCCATAGGCTTTGGGGAGACACACCAGTCCTTAGTGGGATGGTGGGACAGCCCCAAGGGGGCCTATGCGCCAAGAATAAAGAATCAAAGGAAAAAGAAAAAAAAAGAGGGAGGAAGTGGGAAGGGAGGGGGACTCCTCCCACCAAACCAAGTCCAACTCGGTTTGGGGGGGAGTCCTCCCCCCCCCTTGGCTCGGCCGACCCCTTGAGGGTCCCTTGGACCCCAAGGCAAGGTCCCCCTCCCTCCTCCTATATATATGGAGCAATTAGGGCTGATTTGAGACGACTTTCTCACGGCTGCCCGACCACATACCTCCATAGTTTTTCCTCTAGATCGCGTTTCTGCGGAGCTCGGGCGGAGCCCTGCTGAGACAAGATCATCACCAACCTCCGGAGCGCCGTCACGCTGCCAGAGAACTCTTCTACCTCTCCGTCTCTCTTGCTGGATCAAGAAGGCCGAGATCATCGTCGAGCTGTACGTGTGCTGAACGCGGAGGTGCCGTCCGTTCGGTACTAGATCGTGGGACTGATCGCGGGATTGTTCGCGGGGCGGATCGAGGGACGTGAGGACGTTCCACTACATCAACCGCGTTCTCTAACGCTTCTGCTGTATGATCTACAAGGGTACGTAGATCACTCATCCCCTCTCGTAGATGGACATCACCATGATAGGTCTTCGTGCGCGTAGGAAAATTTTTGTTTCCCATGCGACGTTCCCCAACAGTGGCATCATGAGCTAGGTTCATGCGTAGATGTCTTCTCGAGTAGAACACAAAAGTTTTTGTGGGCGGTGATGTGCGTTTTTCTGCCCTCCTTAGTCTTTGCTTGATTCCGCGGTATTGTTGGATTGAAGCGGCTTGGACCGACATTACTCGTACGCTTACGAGAGACTGGTTTCATCGTTACGAGTAACCCCCTTTGCTCAAAGATGACTGGCAAGTGACGGTTTCTCCAACTTTAGTTGAATCGGATTTGACCGAGGAGGTCCTTGGATGAGGTTAAATAGCAACTCATATATCTCCGTTGTGGTGTTTGCGTAAGTAAGATGCGATCCTACTAGATACCCTTTGTCACCACGTAAAACATGCAACAACAAAATTAGAGGACGTCTAACTTGTTTTTGCAGGGTATGATTGTGATGTGATATGGCCAATGATGTGATGTGATATATTGGATGTATGAGATGATCATGTTGTAATAGAAATATCGACTTGCACGTCGATGGTACGGCAACCGGCAGGAGCCATAGGGTTGTCTTTATACTAACGTTTGTGCTTGCAGATGCGTTTACTATTTTGCTAGGATGTAGCTTTAGTAGTAATAGCATAAGTAGCGCGACAACCCCGATGGCAACACATTGATGGATGATCATGGTGTGGCGCCGGTGACAAGAAGATCGTGCCGGTGCTTTGGTGATGGAGATCAAGAAGCACGTGATGATGGCCATATCATGTCACTTATGAATTGCATGTGATGTTAATCCTTTTATGCACCTTATTTTGCTTAGAACGACGGTAGCATTATGAGCTGATCTCTCACTAAAATTTCAAGACGAAATTGTGTTCTCCCCGACTGTGCACCGTTGCTACAGTTCGTCGTTTCGAGACACCACGTGATGATCGGGTGTGATAGACTCAACGTTCACATACAACGGGTGCAAAACAGTTGCGCACGCGGAACACTCGGGTTAAGCTTGACGAGCCTAGCGTGTGCAGACATGGCCTCGGAACACATGAGACCGAAAGGTCGAGCATGAATCGTATAGTTGATATGATTAGCATAGAGATGCTTACCACTGAAACTATTCTCGACTCACGTGATGATCGGACTTGAGATAGCGGATTTGGATCATATACCACTCAAATGACTAGAGAGATGTACTTTTTGAGTGGGAGTTCTTAAGTAATATGATTAATTGAACTAATTGTCATGAACATAGTATAATGGTCTTTGCGAATTACGATGTAGCTTGCGCTATAGCTCTACTGTTTTTATATGTTCCTAGAGAAAATTTAGTTGAAAATTGATAGTAGCAAACTTTGCAGACTGAGTCTGTAAAACCGAGGATTGTCCTCGTTGCTGCGCAGAAGGCTTATGTCCTTAATGCACCACTCGGTGTGCTGCACCTCGAGCGTCGTCTGTGGATGCTGTGAACATCCGACATACACGTTTCTGATGACTACACGATAGTTCAGTGAAAAGTACTTAACGGCTTAGAAGCAAGGCACCGAAAACGTTTTAAAACGTCACGGAACATAAGTGATGTTCTAAAGAGATGAAATTGTGATTTCATGCTTGTGCCCTTGTTAAGAGGTACGAGACCTCCAACAAAGATTCTTTGACCACAAAGTAAAGGAGAAAAGCTCAATCGTTGAGCGTGTGCTCAGATTGTCTGAGTACGACAATCACTTGAATCAAGTGGGAGCTAATCTTCCAGATGAGATAGTGATGGTTCTCCAAAAGGTCACTGCCACCAAGCTTTGAGAGCTTCGTGATGAACTATAGCATATCAAGGATAGATACAATGATCCTTGAGCGATTCGCGACGTTTGACAGTGCGAAAGTAGAAATCAAGAAGGAGCATCAATAGTTGATGGTTTGAAAAACCACTAAGTTTCAAGAAAGGCGAGGGCTAGAAGGGATACTTCGTGAAACGGCAAAACAGTTGCTGCGCTAATGAAAAGACCCAAGATTAAACCCAAACCCGAGACTAAGTGCTTCTGTAATAAGGGGAACAGTCACTGAGGCGGAGCAACTCTAGATACTTGGTAGATAAGAAGGCTAGCAAAAGTCGAGAGAAGTATATTTGATATACATAATGTTGATGTGTACTTTACTAGTACTCCTAGTAGCACGAGGGTATTGGATACCGGTTCGGTTGCTAAGTGATTAGTAACGTGAAATAAAAGCTACGGCATAAACGGAGACTAGCTAAAGGCCAGGTGACGATACGTGTTGGAAGTGTTTCCAAGGTTGATATGATCAAACGTCGCACGCTCCCTCTACCATCGGGATTGGTGTTGAACCTAAATAATTGTTATTTGGTGCTTGCGTTAAAGCATGAACATGATTGGATCGTGTTTATTGCAATACGATTATTCATTCAAGGAGAATAATGGTTACTCTATTTGCTTGAATAATCACCTTCAATGGTTTATTGAATCTCGATTGTAGTGTTACACATTGGTGCCAAAAGATACGAGTTAATGATGATAGTACCACTTACTTGTGGCACTGCCGCTTGAGTCATGTTAGTATAAATTGCACGAAGAGGCTCCATGCTGATGGATCTTTACTCACCTGATTTCGAATCACTAGTGACATGCAAATCATACCACATGAGCAAGGCCTTGTTTTCATTGAGATGAAACAAGATAGTAACTTGTTGGAAGTGATACATTTTGATGTATGCAGTCCAATGAGTGCTGAGGCACGCAGTGGATATCATTATGTTCTTACTTCACTGACGACTTGAGTAGATACAGGAGTATTTACTTAATGAATCACAAGTCTGAAATATTGAAAAAGTTCAATTCCGTTTCAGAGTGAAGTTCGTCGTAACAAGAGGATGAACTGTCTACGATATGATCATAGAAATGAATATCTGAGTTATGAGTTTTGGTACACAGTTAAGACAATGTGGAAATTGTTTCACAGTTCATGCCACCTGGAACATCATAGTGTGATGATGTGTCTGAACGTCATAGCCACGCACTATTTAGTATGGTGCATGCTGTGATGTCTCTTATCGAATTACCACTATCGTTTATGGGTTATGCATTAGAGACAACCGCATTCACTTTAAATAGGGCACCGCGTATTTCCGTTGAGATGACACAGTATAGACTGAGGTTTAGAGAAATCTAAACTGTCGTTTCTTGAAAGTTTGGGGCTTCGACACTTATGTGAAAAAGTTTCAGTCTGATAAGCTCGAACCCAAAGCGGATAAATGCATCTTCATAGGATATCCAAAACAGTTGGGTACATCTCCTATCTCAGATCCGAAAGCAAAGTGTTTGTTTCTAGAAACGGATCCTTTCTCGAGAAAATGTTTCTCTCGAAAGAATTGAGTGGGAGGGTAGTAGAACTTGATGAGGTTATTGAACCATCACTTCAACCAGTGTGTAGCAGGGCGTAGGAAGTTGTTCCTGTGGCGCCTACACCAATTGAAGTGGAAGCTGATGATGGTGATCATTGAGCTTCGAATCAAGTTACTACAAACCTCGTAGGTCGACAAGGTCGCGTACTGCTGTAGAGTAGTACGGTAACCCTGTCTTGGAGGTCATGTTGTTGAGCAACAGTGAACCTACGAGTTATGGAGAAAGCGATGGTGGGCCCAGATTCCGACAAATGGCTGGAAGCCATGAAATTCGAGAGAGGATCCATGTGTGAAATAAAGTGTAGACTTTGGTAGAACTACTTGATGGTCATGGGACTATTGAGTAAAATGGATCTTTAAAAGAACACAGACGATGATGGTGATAAGTCACTATTAAGAAAAGCTCGACTTGTCGCAAAGATGTTTTCGACAAGATCAAACAGTTGACTATGATGAGTCTTTCTCACTCGTAGCGATGCTAAAGGTCTGTTAGAATTATGTTAGTAGTTGCTGCATTATTTATGAAATATTGCACGTAGGATGTCAAAACATTGTTTCCTCGACGGTTTCCTTGAGTAAACATTGTATGAGATACAACCATGAGGTTTTGTCGATCCTAAGGATACTAACGAGTATGCAAACTCCAGTGATCCTTCAATGGACTGGTACAAGCATCTCGGAGTTGGAATAAGCACTTTGATGAGATGATCAAAGATTTTGGGTGTGTACAAGGTTTATGAGAAACTTGTATTTCCAAAGAAGTGAGTGGGAGCACTATAGAATTTCTGATAAGTATATGTGGTTGACATATTTTGGATCAGAAGTAATGTAGAATTTCTGTAAAGCATACAAGGTTGTTTGAAAGGAGTTTTCAAAGGAATACCTGGATTGCGCTACTTGAACGTTGAGCATCAAAGATCTATGGAGATGGATCAAAAGCGCTTAATGAAAGTTTCAATAAGATGCATGCCTTGACAAGTTTTTGAATGAGTTCAAAATAGATCAGCAAAGAAGGAGTTCTTGGTTGTGTTGTAAGGTGTGAATTTGAGTAAGACTCAAAACCCGACCACGGCAGAATAAAGAGAATAGGCGAAGGTCGTCTTCTATGCCTTAGCCGTAGAATCTAAAGTATGCCATGCTGTGTACCGCACCTGATGTGTGCCTTGACTCAAAGTATGTTGAGAGGTACAGAGAGTGATCCATGATTGAATCACTAGCAGCGGTCAAAATTTATCCTTAGTAACTAATGGACTAAGGAATTTTTCTTGATTATGGAGGTAGTTAAAGAGTTTGTCGTAAAGGGTTACGTCGATGCAAGCTTTGACACTAATCCGAATAACTATGAGTAGTGAAACGGATTCGTATAGTAGAGTAGATATTTGGAGCATTTCCGAATAGCACGTAGTAGTAGCATCTATAAGATAACATAAATATTTGTAAAGAATGCACGGATCTGAAAGTTTCAGAACCGTTGACTAAAACCTCTCTCACGAGCAAGACGTGATCAGACCCCATAACTATATGGGTGTTCGATTCGTTGGAATCACATGGTGATGTGAACTAGATTATTGACTCTAGTGCAAGTGGGAGACTGTTGGAAATATGCCCTAGAGGCAATAATAAATTAGTTATTATTATATTTCTTAGTTCATGATAATCGTTTATTATCCATGCTATAATTGTATTAATTGGAAACACAATACTTGTGTGGATACATAGACAAAACACTGTCCCTAGTAAGCCTCTAGTTGACTAGCTCGTTGATCAAAGATGGTCAAGGTTTCCTGGCCATAGGCAAGTGTTGTCACTTGATAACGGGATCACATCATTAGGAGAATCATGTGATGGACTAGACCCAAACTAATAGACGTAGCATGTTGATCGTGTCATTTTGTTGCTACTGTTTTCTGCGTGTCAAGTATTTGTTCCTATGACCATGAGATCATATAACTCACGGACACCGGAGGAATGCTTTGTGTGTATCAAACGTCGCAACGTAACTGGGTGACTATAAAGATGCTCTACAGGTATCTCCGAAGGTGTTCGTTGAGTTAGTATGGATCGAGACTGGGATTTGTCACTCCGTGTGACGGAGAGGTATCTCGGGGCCCACTCGGTAATACAACATCACACACAAGCCTTGCAAGCAATGTGACTTAGTGTAAGTTACGGGATCTTGTATTACGGAACGAGTAAAGAGACTTGCCGGTAAACGAGATTGAAATAGGTATGCGGATACTGACGATCGAATCTCGGGCAAGTAACATACCGAAGGACAAAGGGAATGACATACGGGATTATATGAATCCTTGGCACTGAGGTTCAAACGATAAGATCTTTGTAGAATATGTAGGATCCAATATGGGCATCCAGGTCCCGCTATTGGATATTGACCGAGGAGTCTCTCGGGTCATGTCTACATAGTTCTCGAACCCGCAGGGTCTGCACACTTAAGGTTCGACGTTGTTTTATGCGTATTTGAGTTATATGGTTGGTTACCGAATGTTGTTCGGAGTCCCGGATGAGATCACGGACGTCACGAGGGTTTCCGGAATGGTCCGGAAATGAAGATTGATATATAGGATGACCTCATTTGATTACCGGAAGGTTTTCGGAGTTACGGGGAATGTACCGGGAATGACGAATGGGTTCCGGGAGTTCACCGGGGGGGGGGGGGGCAACCCACCCCGGGGAAGCCCATAGGCTTTGGGGAGACACACCAGTCCTTAGTGGGCTGGTGGGACAGCCCCAAGGGGGCCTATGCGCCAAGAATAAAGAATCAAAGGAAAAAAAAAAAGAGGGAGGAAGTGGGAAGGGAGGGGGACTCCTCCCACCAAACCAAGTCCAACTCGGTTTGGGGGGGAGTCCTCCCCCCCCTTGGCTCGGCCGACCCCTTGAGGGTCCCTTGGACCCCAAGGCAAGGTCCCCCTCCCTCCTCCTATATATATGGAGCAATTAGGGCAGATTTGAGACGACTTTCTCACGGCTGCCCGACCACATACCTCCATAGTTTTTCCTCTAGATCGCGTTTCTGCGGAGCTCGGGCGGAGCCCTGCTGAGACAAGATCATCACCAACCTCCAGAGCACCGTCACGCTGCCGGAGAACTCTTCTACCTCTCCGTCTCTCTTGCTGGATCAAGAAGGCCGAGATCATCGTCGAGCTGTACGTGTGTTGAACGCGGAGGTGCCGTCCGTTCGGTACTAGATCGTGGGACTGATCGCGGGATTGTTCGCGGGGCGGATCGAGGGACGTGAGGACGTTCCACTATATCAACCGCGTTCTCTAACGCTTCTGCTGTACGATCTACAAGGGTACGTAGATCACTCATCCCCTCTCGTAGATGGACATCACCATGATAGGTCTTCGTGCGCGTAGGAAATTTTTTGTTTCCCATGCGACGTTCCCCAACAGACACGACCGGACGCGGGGATACGCTGCGACACACTGGGACACACGTATCCCACCATATTTCATGAAATATGAATTAAAAAAAGGAAAAAATGCCTCTTCAGTATATCAAACCGATCTTTCTCTATGAGCCTGCAGTTTGTGATGTTGTAGTTTTTCTTTAGGAAAATACTCGAAAGAAAAACATTCTATCTTGAGCACCTTGCAAAGGTAGATCTGTACTCGGCATAGGGTTTGGCGAGTGTAAAACTGTGTGAAGTGCACTTGACATACACCTAGCATTTGGTTTCCTCAATGCATTTATCGGTTTTTAAAGGAATGTTAAGATTCTTATGTTTAATTATAATTTATCTACGAAAGCTCATTCTAGAATACTTGTATATAGGTTCCCATTTATGAAAAATTATTATAAATTACACAAGGACAGGGATTTTAAATTTTGGGTCCTTTGAGCATACTCACATTTATATTTGATGACGAACACGTGCGTTTCACGTGCATTGTTACTAGTGAGGATTAAAGTGTGTATCGATATTTCATCTCCCTTAGCAAGATTCAGAATTGCTATGGAGTCCAAAAAAGAGGTGAGGAACAAACATCAGGTGGAGGCTGCAAAGGCAGAGAAAAAAGTCAAACTATGAACATTGAAAAGAAAGGAGCATAAAGTAGCTGGTAAAATATCTCCTTCATGTGCTTACGAGTCGAAAAAGAAACCACCGGACATGATTGAGATTGATAAAGAGTTTTGAACAGGAAAGAAGTCGAGAATGGAGATCGACATTATGCTATCAAGCACTACAAAGCCTCGAGCAAGTGTTGAAAACGCTGGGCTGCAGGGACAGCCCAACGCCGCAAGATGAGGATTGCGGCATGTAATTCCCAGAGTTTGGGGAATGGCCCGGCAGTTCGAGGGCTTCTAGAGCTTCAGAAGCAGATGACCTCGGTGTTGCATTTTTTATCACAAACAAAATTGGATAAATTAAGAACGGGAAGATTTAAATGGATCCTTGGGATGGGTAGCATCATGATAAAGGAGAATGATGGAAAAAGTGGAGGTTTGGCGATGATGTGGAAGAAGGATATCCATGTGGAGTTGAACAATTTCTCAAAGTACCATACTGATGTTAAGGTAAGTGAACAATATGGCTTTGAATGGAGGATAACTGGTATATATGGAGAACTTGTTGTTAGAGCATATTTCTCCATGTGTGGTTTTGGTAATTGATGACAATCCCTATGGACTAATAGTTTCCTTAAGTTATATTCGAAGGATTTGTCCATATGAACTTCTTGAAGTCCATCTGTTGGTTTCAAGAGTTTATATGGTGACCAAGGTGGTATTCAAGGTTTTATCCAAAGATTGGTCATTTGAGAGTTGAACTTATTGCAAGCATGTCTTGAAGGAGAAGATTGTGTGAGCATTCATGTTGACCTTCAAGACATCATCTATATGAAGAGAGAAGATAAGATTCAAGGTTGATCAAGACCAAGTCAAAGAGTGAATTAAGTTGATCAACACACAAAGCGTCTAAGATGTACCGAGAGGGATCTAGTGATCCCATGGTATGGTAAGCATTGTCCATTACGCTTTGTGCACTAACCTATGATCTACATAAGAATTCCATGTGGGGTTAGGTATGTTTCCATGGGCTTGCGTAAAGAGAAAGATCTCATACAACCCATGCAGGATGACATCAAGTGGTGATCATCATTGCGGTGTGCAAGTTCAAGTGGAGCATCACAAAGATATCATGCTTAAAGCTTACCGTCCATTGTGGTGACAATGGACTTGTGAAGATGTGACAAAGGATGGCTCAGCCATAGTGAGTATGGGGGAGCAATCAACTAGTTGAGGGCATCCGGGACTAAGGGGTCCTCGGGCCGCTTACCTATTTTCATAGGCCGGACTCATGGGCCGCCCTGTGATTAACATTGAAGGCCAAATTACCACGTGCTGTCGTGTTCAGAACGGATTCTTCCAAAGCCTTGGTGTATGCTGCAAGTCAAGATGATAATCAGCATATTTTCTCCTTAGTGTAACTGACAGTCTATAACCCTAGTACCCCTGGTATCTATATAAAGAAGAGGGCTTTAGTCCGTAAGGCACCGTAAGATCATTACTCCTAGGGTTTTAGACCACAACGTACGATATCAAGGTAGATTAATTCTGTATTCGGTACTCCATCATCAACATAAACAAGAGCAGGACGTACGATTTTACCTCCTTCAAGAGGGACCGAACCTGGGTAAATATCATCTTCGTTGTCTCCTATTACTCATCCATCCAAGATCCATAGTTCGGGACTCCTTACCCGAGATCCACCGATTTTGACATCGACATCAGTGCTTTCATTGAGAGTTCCACTGTAGGATCACGAGAGTGATATATGGCTCGCCTAATCAGCAGCGACGACATCTATAACGGGGACATTTTCATCCCCGAAAATATCTTCACGTTCGGAAGCGTCATGCTGCATGCTGATCCGACCGGCCGCCTTGTCCGGGTTAGAAACCTCACCCCCGATTGGGAGATCAGGTTTGGGAACCTGGAGTTCGTCGCCGACTCCCGGGGGAATAGTTCTGACAAAACTTTCGACCCCCCTAAAGAGCTCTCGAGCCCCGACACCCTAACGTCGGGGAGGGTGGACCATGCCCTCAAGGCTTCCTCCACCCTCGGTCCGACCCTAGAGGCATGTACTCTGAAACTTTAAGTGCCCTTGGAACCGCGAATTTGTGGGTTGATCCTATGTACTCTGAAAACATGGACTACACAGACATCACGACACTAAATGAGATGCTTGGCCGGATCCATGCCATGGGGATAATGAATGACCAACCCTTGGTCTACGTTCTGATCGGGCTTAAACGCGACGACATGAAAATTTACCTCCCGCCCATCACGCATTTGGTTGCCACCCTCTAGGACCCGGCCGAAGGTTTGCCAACCCAACCACCGGAGCTTAGGACGGTCTATGTTCGAATCTCCAACAATCCAGTGGCCCCTCTAATACGGAATCGGAGCTCTGGTCCGAAGTCGATTCAAAGTGTGACTTAGATTCCATGCGGCAACATTCGACTAAGAATCCGGATCCCGAACCTAGCGCACCGAACTCCCCGACTGTATAGGACCCAACTCACAAAACTAGGGGTTGACATCGTGGCGGGATGCAAAAAAATTCCCCATCTACCTCCCACGCTTGACACTCTCTCGGTAATTTAGAGATGTCTGATATACGTGACCTATGGCGCGTCAAGCAACAACAAGGGGAGGCAGTCTAACACTTCTAGGCTAGATTCTTCCTCGCAAAATATCAGATACCAGACTATAGTGGCCAGGAAATTATAGAAACCTTTGGGCATAACATCCATAATGAAGGAATCTTAAATGCCCTCGCTCGTCGTCAACTTAACAACTTCATCGAGCTATCTACATGGATACACAAGTATTGCGCAATGGAAAGCACCTGACAGACTCAACAAATGTGAAGAAAGTCAATCTACGTAGAGCAACCCAGAGGAGCTCGGCGGAAACACTAGTCGGCCGAACATGGGCTCGCCGAGAAAATAATAAACCCCTCGACGGATCGAGAACTATCCTTGATAAATCATTGGACAATCCATGACCCATACACTCCACATTGCCGAAATCTAGCTCGACCCATAGCCTTCGAGCTTGCTGGGTCGTTGGGCAAGTAGCTTGATGGTGTTGCTTGTAACACTCGATTCACTCAAACTTCCCTTGCCACCTTTGAAAAAACCTTGTCCTTTCAAGCATGTGAATTTTACTTTAGATGCTTCTTTCACATGTTTGAAGCACCCGTCCTTTGACCATCCAACCGTAGTAGGCACGCCCAGATATCGTTCATTGAGCATCTATGACTCTATATCCACCATAATTTTGAGCTCACTTTACTTCCATCATTGCAACCCTTACAAAAGAAAATAACTGACTTCTACAAGTTTACCCTCTGCCCAGATGCCTCCTCATAAGACTGTAAAATCGGATGCAAAAATATTAAGTTGTCATTAGAGGCCTCCAAAAACACGATACTATCATCCGCAAAAAGGAGGTGAGTCACAATGGGGCCAGTGCGCCCAAAGGACACTCTTTGAATTTCCTTGTCGTGTTGAACTTGTTTAAGTAATGCTAAAAGAAGATCAACACAAAAATGGAAGAGGTAAAAGGATAACAGATCTTCGTGTCGTAATCCTGAGGAAGAAAGCCCTCTGATAGGACACCATTAAGTTTAACTGAGAACCGTGTCGACCTAACATATCTCATAACCATGGTTGTCAATGCTTGTGACACATCTCCACGTATCTGATGGTAGGTTATTTTCTCTCCCCGATAGGCCTCCGCTCTTTTCTGTTACCAAGCCGAAGTAGTAACGGCAGGTGATAAGACTTGGACGAACCATGTGTTCGACAAATGCATTTTTCAAGTGATAGGTTGTTTAGGAGATCTCTGGTAATGGCTAGACAAATGCTATTATTGATTCCTCAACAATTAGAAATTGTCTTGCAATGACCCACCAACGCGTGGGATCGAGGCAGTTTTCGAGGGTAGAGTATTCAACCCAAATTTGTTGATTCGCCAGTCAGGAAGTGAGAGGATACTCTCAAGTATTAGCAGCTGAATGTGTCAAATTCAACCACACCTGAAAGATTAGTATCTGCAAGCAAAGTATCAACAACAAAGTAGTATGATAACAAAGGTGTCAGAAACGATCTGTTGACGGCAGACTATTCCTAACGATTGTATCAATGGCACCACAAGTTGTGGGTAGACGGGAAATATTCTTTCCCGTCAACGTCGTGCGAACCAGTATTGTAGCAGGTAGCAGTAGTGTAACGAGTAGGAGAAGTGGCAAGGAACAACAGTAGTGACAACAGTAGCAAGTAGCACCAGTAGCAAGTAACAACAGCAACAACAGTAGTAACAGCAGCAGAGCCAAACAAGTAACAACAGCAGCAACAGTAGTAACAGCAGCAGAGCAAAACAAGTAACAACAAAAGTGGGACAAACTCGTAGGCAATGGGTCGGTGATTTGTTTGGATGATATTCATCATGCAACAGTTATAACACGGAGAGATATGTGGCTAGCTCCCGTTCGTCAATGTGATGTAGGCATGCATTCCGTGTGTCGTCATACGTACTTAGGGAAAAGAACTTGCATGACATCTATTGTCCATCCCTCCCGTGGCAGCGGGGTCCAAAAGGAAACTACGGGATATTAAGGTTCTCCTTTTAATAAAGAACCGGACCAACGCATTAGCACTTGGTGAACACATGAACTCCTCAAATTATGGTCATCACCGGGAGTGGTTCCGGTTATTGTCACTCCGGGGTTGCCAGGTCATAACACATAGTAGGTAACTACAACTTGCAAGATCGGATCTAAAACACACATATATTGGTGACAACATAATAATTTCAGATCTGAAATCATGGCACTCGGGCCCTAGTGACAAGCATTAAGCTTGGCAAACTAGTAGCAACATCAATCTTAGAACATAGTGGATACTAGGGATCAATCCCCGTCAAAACTAACTCGATTACATGATAGATCTCATCCTACTCATCACCGCCCAACGAGCCTACGATTAGATTACTCACGAACGATGAAGAGCTTCATGGAATTGGAGAGGGAAGAAGGTTGATGATGACGATGGCGACGATTTCCCCTCTCCAGAGCCCAAAACGGACTCCAGATCTTCCCTTCAGATGAAGAACAGGATGTGGCGGCGCCTCCGTATCGCAAACGCGACGAAATCTTCTCTCTTGATTTTTTCTCGGACGAAAGTGAATTTATAGAGCTGAGTTTGGGGGCGGCAGAGCCACGTGGGCCCCACAAGCTTGCTAGCCGCCACCATGGGGTGGCGGCTACAAGGCTTGTGGCCCACTGGCCCATCCCCTTCGGTGGATCTTTGTGCAGGTATTTTTCATATTTTACAGAAATATTCTCCGTAAATTTTTAGGACGTTCCGAGAACTTTCATTTCTGCACAAAAACGACACCAAGGCAATTCTGCTGAAAACAACGTCAGTCCAGGTTAGTTCCATTCAAATCATGCAAATTAGAGTCCAAAACAAGGGCAAAAGAGTTTGGAAAAGTAGATATGATGAAGACGTATCAACTCCCCCAAGCTTAAAACCTTGCTTGTCTTCAAGCAACTCAGTTGACAAACTGAAAGAGAAAGAAAAACTTTGACAAACTCTGTTTGATCTTATTGTTGCAACTATGTCTAACTCATAACCAGAATTTCAGCAAGATCACAAGTTAACCACATAAGCAAGTGACACAAAGGTCTCACGGTAAACTAATATTAATGGCATAATCAGCTAACGAGCAAATAATAATGAGTTTCAAATACCAACAATTCAATCAAAACAAGCATGAAGCAATATGAATAGGTGGTATCTCGCTAGCTCTTTCTGAGACTGCAAAACATAAATGCAGAGCACTTTCAAAGATCAAGGGCTGGCTAAACATTGTAATTCATAGCAACGAAGATCCAGTCATAGTCATACCCAATATCAATGAAAAGCAAAGCAAAAAAGTGAAAGAGGTGCTCTCTAATTGGTGCTTTTAAAAGAAGAGGATGACTCAACAGGAAAATAAATAGACATGCCCTTCGCAGAGGGAAGCATTGATTCGCAGAGGTGCCAAAGCTCAAGCTTTGAAAATAGAGATAATAATTTTGGGTGGCATGCTTTCATTGTCAAGGCAATGACCAAGAGTTCTCAATATCTTCCATGCTACTCATGCTATAGGCGGTTCCCAAACAGAAAAGTAAAGTTTTAACTCCCCCACCACCAATCAATCACACTCCACGGCTAGCCGAATCCTTGGGTACCGTCCATACTAACATCAATCCGGGGGGAGTCTTGTTTTACAGTTATGTTTTTGATTTAAGCGTGGAACTGGGCATTCCAATTATCGGCCCCTTTCTCGTGAATGACAGTGAATAAACACATGACGAGGATAACATGCCTAACATGGAAGATACCAATAGCCCCCTGTCACCACATGAGCGGTTCGGGCATGCAAAACAGATTATTTATTGAAGGTTTAGAGAATGGCACATGCAAATTTACTTGGAACGGCAGGTAGATACCGCAAATAGGTAGGTATGGTGGACTCTCATAGAAAAAACTTTTGGGTTTATGGAAGTGGATGCACAAGCAGTATTCCACTTAGTACAAGTGAAGGCTAGCAAAAGACTGGGAAGCGACCAACTAGAGAGCGACAACAGTCATCAAGATGCAATGAGTTTGACTAACATTGAATGCAAGCGTGAACAGGATATAAATCACCATGAACATGAACATCATAGAGGCTATGTTGATTTTGTTTCAACTACATGCATGAACATGCGCCAAGTCAAGCCACTTGAATCATTCAAAGGAGAATACCATCCTATCATACTACATCATAGTCATCTCAAAATCTATGTTGGCATTCAAGACAAACCATTATAAGCTCCTAGCTAAATAAGCATGGCATCAGAAACTATGATCTCTAAGTTGTCATTGCAAACATGGTTCTCTCACAACAAAGCTGAATCAGGCATGACAAGCTAGTCATATTTACAAAAACAAAATAGATAGAGTTCATACCAGCTTTTCCAGTCTCAGTCACTTCATCATATATCATCATTATTGCCCTTGATTTGCACGATCGAACGATGTGAACAATACTAAGAGTGCTTGTGCAAGGGACTAAGCTGAATCTGCAGGCAAACACAAAGGAGAAGACAAAGTAATATGGCTCTTTGAAAGCTAAACAGGTATCCATGCAAGAACCACTAAACATTGTAACCAATATCTTCTACCTTGACCCAAAGAAAAAGAAAACTATTTACACGGGAAAACTCCCAACAAGCAAAAGAAGAAAGGAAAATCTTTTTGGGTTTTCAAAAGGACACAAAACAAGAAAACAAGAAAACGAAAATAAACTAGCATGGATAATACAGTGGCAAAGTGTAAACACCGACTAACAAAGTGAAAGCATAAGCATGAATGTAAGGTCAGTGAGAACACGTACTCCCCCAAGCTTAGGCTTTTGGCCTAGCTTGGTCTACTCCCAAGGCGGGAAATAACTAGCTCCGGGATACTCCGGAGCAGACTGTGGATGCCACTGCTATGTGAGCTCCTCTGGCTCCCACTGATAAACTAGCGTGTGGTACTCGACTGGCGGCTCGGGCACGGGCACCTGTGGTTGGGCCAAGCCCCAATATGCGTAGATGTCCGAGGGCATAATAGTGTACCTGCATGCATGAAGATCGAACAAAGAAGGAGCAGGCAAAGTAATAGTCTCTCGAGTACCCTGACTAAATACCAGGTTATAAATCATCCGTATACTAGCATCTCTATCCATAAAATCATGGCGAACCATGCTGTCATAATCCAGATATTTCTTAGGGAGAAGCATCTCTCCTTCGTCTCCCAGTCTAATGGGTATCTCAAAGTGTCTGGCAAGACGGGTAGCATAGATACCTCCATAGACGACACCCTTGGAACGATTGGTGTTCAACCGCTGGGCTACTATAGCACCTAGGCTATAAGTCTTATCATTATAAAGGCCTTCGTGCAAAACCGCAAGGTCTGGAGAGCTAAGTGATCCAGCCTCCCCACGGCCAATCAGACTTTTTCCCACAAATAATGAGAAGTACCGAAGCATAGGAAAATGTATGCTAGCAATTCTTGCGCGAGACACTCCTCTCTCCTCCCCAATAGCAATAGTACCTATGAAATCCTCCAAGTCCCGTGGACGAGGGTCACGGATATCCCCAACATAAGGTAATTTGCATGCATTGCAAAAATCCTATAGTGTCATGCACTGGGGGATATCGTACAACATGAACTCAACCATGGGAGGATTCTTCCTCGGATAAAAGTTGAAGCTTTGAACGAAAATACTGGTGAGGAGGAGGTATTGTGAGCACTTATCTTCAACGAACGCAGTAAGACCTGCGTTCTCCACCAAGTAATAAAAGTCTTCATAAAGCCCAGCGGCGCGCAAAAATTCATCACTTGTCCACTCGCACGCTCGAACTTCTGTGACTCGAGGAACCACGTACTTGGGGTGGTTCTTCTCATCCTCCTTGGGGTTACGTCTTGAAGATCCTCTGAAGAACCTCCTCATCTTTTCCATTTTCTAGCTCTGAAAAATTCTGAATTTTTTAGAGACTTTGAAAGAAAAGTGAGTAAGAATTAACCCAACTTGTAGCAACTACTCCTACTAGTGCCTAGAGACCGTATCACGCGCTAAAACTACTTGGAACCAGCTAAAATCAACATTTCTAGCTCAAGAACAGGGTCACCAAGGTAGCAAGAATACGCGAAGGATAAAACACTAGAGCAAAAACTAATTGGACCAATGGAGGAGTCACTTACCAAGGAGTAATTTCCCCAAAACGGTTCGGAGAATGGTGCTTTGATCAAGGAGATCGAAAATCACAGCCAAATGAGCAAGAAGATGGGTTTGAGCTGCGAAACAATTTTTTCTTGAGGTGGAAGAAGAGGATGGGAGCTGGAATGAGTGGATGGGCTCCCTGTGGGCCCCACAAGCTTGCTAGCCACCACCAGGGGGGCGGCTGCAGGGCTTGTGGCCCACTGGTTTGGCCCCTAGGCCAGCTCTCAGTCCCAGTATTTTTCAAATATTCCAGAAAAAATCATACTAGATTTTCACGACCATCGGAGAACTTTTATTTCGGGGTATTTTTCTCCGGGACGCTAAAACAGCAAATAGGAAAAGCTAAACTAAATCTATCATTTTTCTTCTAAGCAACATAAAGTGAAAGCTCAAAACAGAGGTATGTGACTCTTTGATTCTTCCATTTCATGGTCATCGAAAGAAATCCGTCAATGAGGTTGATCAAATCCTCATGACAAAACCTTTTTGGATCACAAGAAGAAACGGAGAATTGTCGAATAGCCACTAAGTCACCTCAATGGGGATATGTATCTCCCCAACAAGCAAATCACACTTCATCTTGACACGAGGAATAGGGCATTCAAAGCTCCCAATAAGAATCGATGAAGTCTTTTCGATAGCATTGATGCAATGTACTTGATATCGTTTCTTCGGAAAGTGCACTGTATGCTCATTACCGTTGACATGGAAAGTGACATTGCCTTTGTTGCAATCTATAACAGCCCCTGTCGTGTTTAAAAAGGGTCTTCCGAGGATGACAGCCATGGCATCGTCCTTGGGAATATCCAAGATAACAAATTCTGTTAAGATAGTGGTGTTAGCAACCACAACAGGCACATCTTCGCAAATGCCGATAGGGAAATCAGTTGATTTGTCGGCCATTTGCAGAGAAATTTCAGAGGGTGTCAACTTATCCAATTCAAGTCTACGATAAAGAGAAAGCGGCATAACACTAACACCGGCTCCAAGGTCACATAAGGCAGTTCTTACGTAGTTTCCTTTAATGGAGCAAGGTATAGTGGGCACTCCGGGATCACCAAGATTCTTAGGAGTTCCACCTTTGAAAGTGTAATTGGCAAGCATGGTGGAGATCTCAAGATCTGGTATCTTCCGTTTATTAGTCACGATATCTTTCATGTACTTGGCATACAGAGACATTTTGAGCATATCAGTTAACCGCATCTGCAGAAAGATGGGTCTTATCATCTCAACGAAGCGCTCAAAATCCTCATCATCCTTTTTCTTGGATTGCTTAGGAGGAAAGGGCATAGGTCTCTGAACCCATGGCTCCCTTTCTTTACCATGCTTCCTAGCAGCGAAGTCATTCTTATCGTATCTCTTAGGTTGTGGGTTATCAAGATTAACCATAGGTTCAATCTCCACATCCTCATAATTGCTAGGTTGAGCATTATTATGAACATCGCTGTCCATATTATCACCAGGTTCATGTTCATCACCAGATTGTGTTTCTGCATCGGACGCAGAAATATCATTAGGTTCTTCAGGTGTGACAGTATTTGGTGAACTGGCATGTAGGTTTCTATCATCCTTCTTCTTCTCCTTAGGATGACTGGGTGTATCAGCATTAATCCCTTGAGAATCTTGATCAATTCTCTTAGGATGGACTTCAGGATACAAAGGTTCCTGAGTCATTTTGCCTCCTCTAGTAATGACTCTGACAGAGTTGTCATTTAATTCATTGAGCAAGTCATTCTGAGCTTTAAGTACTTGTTCTACCTGAGTAGTAATCATAGAAGCATGTTTACTCATAAGCTTCAGGTCATTGACATTTCTGTCTACACAAGCACTTAAATGGCTAAGCATACGAGTACTTTGTTCCAAATGTCTGCTAACATAATCATTGAAACTCTGTTGTTTGGCAACAAAGTTGTCAAATTCATCAAAGCATAGGCTAGCAGGTTTGTCAAAAGGAATATCACTCTCATCAAACCTACGCAGAGAATTCACTTCTACTACTTGTATCGGGTTATCGAGACCATGGATCTCTTCGATAGGTGGTAGATTTTTGACATCTTCAGATCTAATGCCTTTCTCTTGCATAGATTTCTTGGCTTCTTGCATATCTTCGGGACTGAGGAATAGAATACCTCTTTTCTTAGGAGTTGGCTTAGGAGGTGGTTCGGGAATAGTCCAAGCCTTATCGTTGATCAAGATGCTATTCAGAAGGGTCTCAGCTTGTTCGATAGTTCGTTCCCTAAAAACACAACCGGCAAAACTATCTAGGTAGTCTCTAGAGGCATCGGTAAGTCCGTTATAGATGTCAAGTATCTCGTTCTTCTTAAGAGGGTGACCAGGCAAAGCATCATGTAGCTGGATGATCCTCCCCCAAGCTTGTGGGAGACTCTCTTTTTTGAGTTGAGAAAAGTTGTATATTTCCTGCAAGACAGCTTGCTTCTTATGGGCAGGGAAATATTTCTCACAGAAGTAATAGACCATATCCTGGGGACTACTCACACATCTAGGAGCAAGAGAGATGAACCAGGCTTTAGCGTCATCCTTTAGAGAGAAAGGAAACAACTTAAGGATATAGTAGTGGTGGATCTTCTCCTCACTAGTGAAAAGTGTGGCTATATTGTGTAGTTTGGTAAGATGGGCTACGACTGTCTCAGACTCATAACGGTGGAAAGGATCAGATTCGACTAGAGAGATTATCTCAGGGTCGATAGATAATTCATAATCCTTATCGATGATAAAGATAGGTGAAGTGGCAAACTTCGGGTCGTATTTCATCCTAGCTTTTAGAGATTTTTCCTTCCACTTGAGAAGTAATTTCTCAGCGTCATAGGCATCCTTACACGCAAGAAAATCCTCAGCTATCTCTCCCTCCATAACGTAACCCTCAGGTATATCAGGCAATTCATATCTAGGAGAGCTAGATCTAGCAGGAGCAAAAGCAGGTTCTGTCTCAATAGTATCGGCAGTTTCACAAGCATCACGAGCATTGGCAGTTACTCTAGCAATATGAGCATCAAGGAATACCCCTAGTGGAACATCAGGCAAAGTAGTATCTCTAGCAATATCAAGCATAGCATCATCAGGCAAGGCAGTATCAGGCATAGCATCTCTAGCAATATTAGGCAAAGAAGTATCAGGCATAGCATCTCTAGCATCACCAAGCATAACATCTCTAGCAGTATCAGGCATAGCATCTCTAGCATCATCAGGCATAGCATCTCTAGCATCATCAGGCATAGCATATCTAGCACATTCAGGCAAAACAGTATCAAGCATAGCATCTCTAGCATCATCAAGCATAGCATCTCTAGCAGTATCAGGCAAAGCAGTATCAGGCCTAACATCTCTAGCATCATCAGGCATAGCATCTAGCAGTATCATAAGCATCATCAAGCACAGGCGACATATCAAGATTTCTAGCAGGAGGTGATGTCACAAACTTACTCATAACTGAAGGTGAATCAAGTGCATATCTAGATGGCAATTCCTTACCTCCCCTCGTAGTTGAGGGCAAAACTCTGGTTTTTGGATCCTTCAGATTCTTCATAGTGATCAGCAGATATAAATCCCAAGTGACTCAGAGAATATAGCAATCGCCTCCCCGACAACGGCGCCAGAAAAATGTTGTTTAGCAGATCTCTGGCAATGGCTAGACAAATGCTATTCTCGATTGCTCAACAATTAGAAATTGTCTTGCAATGACCCACCAATGCGTGGGATCGAGGCAGTTTTCGAGGGTAGAGTATTCGACCCAAATTTGTTGACTCGCTAGTCAGGAAGTGAGAGGATACTCTCAAGTATTAGCAGACGAATGTGTCAAATTCAACCACACCTGAAAGATTAGTATCTGCAAGCAAAGTATCAACAACAAAGTAGTATGATAACAACGGTGTCAGAAATGATCTGTTGACGGCAGACTATTCCTAACGATTGTATCAATGATGCGAGAAGTTGCCGGTAGACGGGAAATATTCTTTCCCGTCAACGTCGTGCGAACCAGTATTGTAGCAGGTAGCAGTAGTGTAACGAGTAGCAGGAGTGGCAAGGAACAACAGTAGTGACAACAGTAGCAAGTAGCAACAGTAGCAATTAATAGCAGAGCAAGCAAGTAACAGCAGCAACAACAGTATTAACAACAGCAGAGCAAAACAAGTAACAACAGCAGCAACAGTAGTAACAGCAGCAGAGCAAAACAAGTAACAGCAGCAGTGGAACAAACTCGTAGGCAATGGGTGGGTGATTTGTTTGGATGATATTCACCATGCAACAGTTATAACACGGAGAGATATGTGGCTAGCTCCCGTTCGTCAATGTGATGTAGGCATGCATTCCATGTGTCGTCATACGTGCTTAGGCAAAAGAACTTGCATGACATCTATTGTCCATCCTTCCCGTGGCAGCGATGTCCAAAAGGAAACTACGGGATATTAAGGTTCTCCTTTTAATAAAGAACCGGACCAACGCATTAGCACTTGGTGAACACATGAACTCCTCAAACTATGGTCATCACCGGGAGTGGTTCCGGTTATTGTGACTCCGGGGTTGCCGGGTCATAACACATAGTAGGTAACTACAACTTGCAAGATCGGATCTAAAACACACATATATTGGTGACAACATAATAATTTCAGATCTGAAATCATGGCACTCGGGCCCTAGTGACAAGCATTAAGCATGGCAAAGTAGTAGCAACATCAATCTCAGAATATAGTGGATACTAGGGATCAATCCCCGTCAAAACTAACTCGATTACATGATAGATCTCATCCTACTCATCACTGCCCAGCGAGCCTACGAATAGATTACTCACGAACGATGAAGAGCATCATGGAATTGGAGAGGGAAGAAGGTTGATGATGATGATGGCGACGATTTCCCCTCTCCGGAGCCAAAAATGGACTCCAGATCTGCCCTCCAGATGAAGAACAGGATGTGGCGGCGCCTCCGTATCGCAAACGCGACGAAATATTCTCTCTTGATTTTTTTCTGGGACGAAAGTGAATCTATAGAGCTGAGTTTGGGGGCGGCAAAGCCACGTTGGCCCGAGAAGCTTGCTAGCCGCCACCAAGGGGTGGCGGCTATAGGGCTTGTGGCCCACTGGCCCATCCCCTCCGGTGGATCTTTGCGCAGGTATTTTTCATATTTTCCAGAAATATTCTCCGTAAATTTTCAGGACGTTCCGAGAACTTTCATTTTTGCACAAAAACAACACCAAGGCAATTGTGCTGAAAACAGCGTCAGTCCAGGTTAGTTCCATTCAAATCATGCAAATTAGAGTCCAAAACAAGGGCAAAAGAGTTTGGAAAAGTAGATACGATGAAGATGTAGCATAGGTACGTCATGGAGAAGCATCTCATCTGTCAGACTTCACTCATACATTGTCAGCCCAGAAAAGTTCTACTACTCTGTCGTCGCTCCTTCAAGCCCTGATTTTAGTGGGATGCTTTTCATAGAGAGGCTCGCATCAATCCGTTTCCCGTGAGCCATCGCTGCAAACGGAGAGACAAAGCCCGCCATGACCTCGTCTTGTTCAGGGTGGGGTCCCCGATGGTGTGTTTTGCAATAGTCACCACTAGGATTTCTGATGCCATGGGCCAAATGCCACTATTATCCACCATCAGAGCACCAACTGCTGCAATGACAGCCTCAACAAATGTGTTCGTCAAGATCTCTTCTAATATCTCCACGTGATTTTTCATGGCGCGCCTTGGGTTATTAGACGAGGTCTCGTCCAAAACCTCCTTTCCGGAGCTGTGGAGATGAAGAGCACTATTCTTTACCGGTGCAACATAGCCACCTCATAAACGAGAGGCACACAATGTTGTCAGAAACATCATCTTTTAAAGGTCAACTGGTAGCTGACAATCGCATTGGCCATGCCCAAAAAACCCATAAAACCGACCACTCTGTAGTGAGATCATATCCCACAATAAGGCAAAAGAAAAGTGTTCTTCCTAGAGATTAGGTATGAAAGAGTGACAAAATTATTATTAGGGCATATTTTGTTCTAAGTAGTTTTGGTGATTGATGACAGCACCTCTGCGGACTAATCGTGTGCGTTGAGCATTTCAGATAATACATAACGAAGCACAAAATGGATCATCGCCCCTCGGTGTTGTTGGAGCACAGTGTTTCCTACGAGTATCATTGTTAGTGTTGAGTAGAATCAAAGCCGTACTATTAAGAGGGGGTCCGTGTAGGAAAAGTTTGGGTGGAATCAACTCTCTCACGCGCACATTTTTATTTCCACCACTTTCTCTTTGCGGCAATGGAGCATCCGCTTAGTCTCTCTCAGTTTTGCAGAAAGTCTGGCGGTAGTACCGCCAGCTCTTGGTGGTAGTACCGCTGGGGCTTGCGGTAGTACCGCTAGCTCCCGGCGGTAGTACCACTAGGGACCGTAGTACCTCCCTCTCTGAGCGGTTGTACTTCGTCAAACTTTTTGCGAACACTTTTCCAGCGGTGGTAGTCTCGGTAGTAGT
Source organism: Hordeum vulgare subsp. vulgare (assembly GCF_904849725.1). Taxonomy (NCBI): domain Eukaryota; kingdom Viridiplantae; phylum Streptophyta; class Magnoliopsida; order Poales; family Poaceae; genus Hordeum; species Hordeum vulgare. Next base: position 86,198,318 of record NC_058520.1, read on the forward strand.
ATTTTTACTACCGTGGATTTTTGTCAGCCTAGCAGTAGTACCGCCAGCTCCTGGCGGTAGTGCCGCTGGGGCTTGCGGTAGTACCGCTTCCGTCTTGGCGGTAGTACCGCCAGGGGCAGCGGTAGTACCGTTGCGCCCAAGCGGTAGTACCGCTGGGGGCAGCGGTAGTACTGTTGCGCCCAAGCGGTAGTACCGCCAGGAACGTGCTGAGAGTGAGGATAACGGTTTGTTTTGTTCCCTCACTATATAAAGGGTTCACCTACCTCACAAACCCTACCTTTGACCCTCCAAGACTCCATTGTTTCTCCCTAAGCTCGTATGTGCCCGATCTCTCTCCCTAGCCAATCAAACTTGTTGATTTTCTAGGGATTGGTTGAGAAGGCCTAGATCTACACTTCCACCAAGAGAAATTTGATTCCCCACTAATCCCTTGCAGATCTAGCTACTCTTGGGTGTTTGAGCACCCTAGACGGTTGAGGTCACCTCGGAGCCACATTCCATTGTGGTGAAGCTCCGTGGTCTTGTTGGGAGCCTTCAAGCTTTGTGTGGAGTTAGCCCCAACCTTGTTTGTAAAGGTTCGGTTGCCACCTTCAAGGGCACCTATAGTGGAATCATGGCACCTTGCTTTGTGTGTGGGCGTGAGGAGAATACGGTGGCCCTAGTGGCTTATTAGGGAGTATTGTGCCTCCACACCGTTCCAACGGAGACATACTTCATGTCAAAGGGAATGAACTTTGGTAACACATCCTCGTCTTCATCGGTTCCACTTATGGTTATATCTAACCTTTACATTGTGTATGTTATTGTTGTAGAGTATTTCTTACTTGCCTTAGCGATTAGAGTTGGTAGCATCATATAGGTTGCTCACCTAGTTGTCATTTTAGAGAACCTTTATGTTGTTGACCCTAACTTGTTAAGAATAACTAAAAATGGTTGTTTCCTATTCACCCCCCTCTAGTCAACCATATCAATCCTTTCAATTGGTATCAGAGCCACGTCTCTTTATTAAGGGTTTCACCACCCGAAGAGTATGGATGAGGATGAGGGAGGAGCCCATGGACAACCCGAGGCCATTGCCTTGACTTCGATCACAAGGGACGACTTGAATGCGGCTATGGCCAACCTCAGGACGTCCTTGACGAACGAAGTCAAGACCATGCTTAAAGAGTTAATTGAGGGAATTAAAAGTTCTCTTGAACCGGCGTTGGTGGCTAAACCCGCCAACACGGATTCGGAGGCCAATTCCTCCAAGGAAGCGGCTAAAGGCATGCAACCTTCTTCCCCTCACAATAATAATGGTACTGGAACCTATGCCTCAGTTCCACCTCGCATGGTCTATGGAGGGCCAGTTCCTACACCGCGTATTAATCCTGTTGGTCCTCCTCCTAAGCTTGTTAAGGGTGATTTTGCTAACTGGGTATTTTCTGTTAAGTCTCATTTGAATCACAGCTCAACAAATTTATGGAGAATCATTGAGCAAGGCTACTATTCACATGACCCAAGCAACCTCACTCCAAGAGAAGAAGCGGAGAATCAATATAACCACTCCACATTGTTTATTCTCCAGTCCAGAGTGCCTCCTGAAGATCTTACTCACTTGCGCCCCTTCACTCTGGCTAAGGACTATTGGGAGCACATTATGGTGCTGTACAAGGGAATCTCAAGCATTCAATGGTCCAACTATGAAGTGGTGCTTGATGAGGTCGATGAGTTTGCGATGAAGGAAGATGAGGACCCTCGTGATCTCTATTGAAGGGTGACTGCTATTGTTGTTGCTCTCAAGGATCATGGGAGCAAGGATGTGGATGACACATGGATCAAGTGCAGCTTCTCAAGGCCATCATGCCATTCAACAAAGCCATGTCATCCATCATTCACCAACGACCAGATTTTCACTCCCTGTCCTCCAGTGAGGTGTTGGATGAATTCATTGCAATGTCAATCATGAACAAGACCGCTGATAATGCACTTGCTCGCGTTTGGTCAAAGACAACTTCACCCAACCTTGCTTTAAAAGCAAAGGCTTCTTCTTCTGAAGAAGAAGAGGATGATGAAGATGATAGATGCCCTAAAGACACTAAGTATGCTTATCACGAGCACATGGCTCTTGCGTCAAGGCAATTCTGGGGCAACAAGAGAAACTCAAGGCCCAACTTCTCCAAGAATAACTCAAGTGGGTTCAAGACCAAGCAACGTGTGAGGACATGCTATAACTGCGGCAATGTGAGTCACTTCGTGGCAGAATGTACCTATGGAAAGAGGTAAGACAACAGGGGCAAGCTCATTCACAAAGACAAAGCCAAGTCTTTCCCAAACAAGAATAACTTTATCAAGAAACCCCATCCAAAGGGTATGGTGGCACTTGAAGAGTACCCCTTCGATGACGATGATGATGACGATATGGTGGCAACGGCGACTGTAGCCATTGCCACCCCCTCTCCCAAGATGTCTCTCTTCAACGCCCCCAATGATAACCACATCGCCAAGTGCCTTATGGCCAAAGGTATCGATCAGGTAATACCCAGCATTAAGACCACCATCAGAACTGCTCCTTCATTGTTAAACTGTGTTGACAATAGTGATGTTGTGGAACTTAATGAGCATGATTTTGACAAATTTCTGTGTAAAATCAAATGAGAATCCAAGAAGCACTTGGTTTCTCTTTTTGAACAACTGGGTGAGGCTAATGACATCATCGAGGCTCATGAGGAGACTATCTCCGAGCTGCAAGGATATGGTCGTGACTATGCCGATGAGATTGCTGAATTATCTATTGCTATAGAAAAAGAGCACAGTCTTCGTTTGGCTCTTGAGGAGTCACACAACGATGATTGCACTAAATTACAAAAGGAGCTAGATCACGCTATTGTTCTTCCTCGTGTGTTTAAGTCTGAAAAGGCTGCACTTGGGGTTGTCCATGACAGACTCAAGGCGGATTTTGATACACTTGACAAGGCTCACAAGGTCTTGAAAGGTGCTCATTTCTCCCTGAAAGAGTTTCATGATCAACTCCAAGCAAAGCTTACCAAGGAGATCTCTACTTGTCCTCCTTTCGTTATAATTGATAATGCTTGTACAACTAACCCTTGTTGTGAGCATGTACATCTTGTGGAGGAAAATGCCAAGTTGAAGGATCAACTTGAGAAGGGCCTTGTGTCATGCATCCAAGGCGAGAAGAACCTAAACGACCTTTTGAGCAATCAAAAGGGAGTTGTAGGAAAGGAGGGACTTGGACTTACATCCAAGTTGAAAAGGGAAAGGAAGAACAGGAACAAGCGATCCCCTACCCTCATGGACATCTTTGACAAAGAGGGAGAAGGGACTCACAAGGAGAACAGGAACAAGGTGGAGGATGGTAGCATCAAGAAGGGCAAAACCATTCCTACCAACACAACCAGCAAACTCAATCCATCTTATGTTTTATGTCGTGCTGGTGATGGGCATGTCTATGCCAGATTTGTTGGTTCTTACTATGAGTCCATTGAATGGGCTATTTGGGTTCTTAAGACCCTTGTTACTAACATTAAAGGACCCATTCAAAAATGGGTACCTAAAACCAAGCCTTGATCTACTGCAGGAGTTTGTTTCCGGTGGGGTGTCATGGTTGCTTGATAGTGGAGCAACAAATCATATGACCGGAAGCAAGGACTTAGTGGTGGATGTGCATCCTTTTCCATCTCTGCCCGCCCATGTCCAATTCTCTAATGCATCAACGTCCAAGGTATTGGGATTTGGTAAGGTGGTCATCTCTCAAGAGTTATCTATTGAGAAGGTCATGCTTGTTGAGTCCCTTGCTTACAATTTACTTTCGCTTTGTCAACTTGCAATTATGGGCTTTGCCACATTCTTTAATCTTGATACCGTGGTCCTTTTGTGGAGCAAGACTCTTAAAGTAGCCTATGTTGGATATGTCCAAAATGGTCTCTATGTGCTGAACTTTTCACAGCGACCCACTAAGACTGCGACTTGTCTAATGCCTAAAGTTGATGTGGGTTGGCTTTGGCATCGCCGACTAGCTCATGTCAATATGAGATCTTTGGAAAGTCTCCTCAACGGGGACCGTGTTTGTGGACTAACAAATGTGAGTTTTGCCAGAGATCGTTCTTGCAGTGCCTGTATTGAAGGGAAGATTCACGAAACAACGCATCGTCCAATGACTCTCATTTACACTAAGAGGCCGTTGGAGCTCCTTCATATGGATCTCTTCGGTCCCCCATTGTTTGATAGTCTTGGGGGCAGAAAGTACTTCTTGGTGATTGTTGATGATTACTCAAGATACACGTGGGTATATTTCTTCAAGAGGAAGAGTGAGACTCAACAAACCATCATCAACTTTGCTAATGAAGCTCAACATCAATATGAAGCAAAGATTTTGATGATTAGAAGTGACAACGGCACCGAGTTCAAGAACTACACCCTGGATGAGTTTCTTAGTGATGAGGGAATCAAACATCAATATTCAACACCATACACCCCTTAACAAAATGGTGTGGCGGAAAGGAAGAACCGGACGTTGATGGACACGGCAAGAACAATGATGGCGGAATTCAAATCTCCGTATAACTTTTGGGCCGAAGCCATCAACACAACATGTCATGCATCCAATTGGCTCTATATCCGCAAAGGCTTGAACAAGACCCCATATGAGATTCTCACCGGAAACAAACCCAATCTCAGGTACTTCCGGGTATTCGGGTGTAAGTGTTTCATTCTCAAGAAAGGTGCACGTTTAGCTAAATTTGATTCTAGAGCTCAAGTGGGCATCTTTGTTGGTTATGCCACAAACTCTCATGCTTATCGTGTCCTCAACAAGTCCACCATGCTCATTGAGGAAACGTGTAACGTGGAGTTTGATGAAAATAATGGCTCCCAAGTGGAGCAAAGTGGTCTTTGTGATGTAGGTGATGAAATTCCTCCCCAAGCCATAAGAATAATGGGGATTGGTCAAATACTCCCCATTGAGGAAGCCCTTGTGGCCGAAGGAGAAGGACAATTCTCTACTCAAGTGGAGCCATCACCCTCGCAAGCCCCACACGCTTCCGATGAACAAAGAGAAAACCCTCAACAAGCTGAACATGATCAAGGACAAGATCAATCACTCGAAGATGGTGATGCACCACATGATGTCCAAGTGCTTACACAAGGTTCTGAATCTGCTCAAGATCAAGATCAAGTGCAGGTACAAGATCAAGATCAAATGAAGGCACAAGATCAAGATCAAGAGTAGCCACGAGATCAAGAACAAACCAGTGAGCCTGCTCAAGACGAAAATCAAGTTGATCAGGATGTTGTTTCTCAATTTCCTTCTGCAGCACCTAAGAGGGGTCTCGGTGCCAAGGAAGGATCAAAACTCAAGGCCAAGCAAAGTGCTCAAGTTGATGCTCCCCAGTTATCAAGTGCAGAACTCTTGGAGCGTCGCGCAGCCAAGATTGCATCCAAGCTGAGAGTCAAGTCACATCTTATGAAGAACGTGCTTGGAAGTTTAAAAAGGGGAGTATCCACTCGTCAACAAATTTCAAATTATTGTGAGCATCACGCGTTTGTTTCGTATTGTGACCCTCAACAGGTACAGGAAGCGCTCGATGATGAGGATTGTCTTATGGCCATGCATGAAGAACTCAACAACTTCGAGCGTAATCAAGTGTGGAAATTAGTGCCAAGGCCAAAGGAGGAACATAATGTCATCGGGACCAAATGTATCTTCAAAAACAAGCAAGATGCCAATGGGATTGTGGTTCGAAACAAGGCAATATTGGTGGCTCAAGGCTACTCCCAAGTCGAGGGTATCGACTACGGTGAAACCTTTGCCCCTGTTGCTCGTCTATAATCTATTCGCATGCTACTTGCATTTGCATCTCATCATGATTTCAAATTACAACAAATGGATGTGAAAAGTGCTTTTCCTAATGGTCCTTTAAATGAGTTGGTTTATGTTAAACAACCCCCGGGTTCGAACATCCCAAGCTCCCCAATCATGTTTACAAACTTAATAAGGCACTCTATGGCCTTAAACAAGCCCCACGTGCGTGGTATGAGTACCTTACTGAGTTGTTATAAGATCATGGGTTTGAAATTGGGAAGATTGATCCCACTCTTTTTACCAAGAAGGTCAAAGGGGATTTGTTCATATGCCAACTATATGTTGATGTTATCATTTTTGGTTCCCCTAACAAATCTTTCAATGAAGAATTTGCTGCACTAATGACCGAGAAATTTGAGATGTCAATGATGGGTGAGTTGAAGTTCTTCCTCGGGTTCGAGATTAAACAAGGTTCAGAAGGGACCTTCATCAAACAAGCCAAGTACACCCAAGACATGCTCAAGAGGTTCGAGACAGAGGATGTCAAGCCGGTCAAGTTTCCCATGCCAACCAGATGCAAGCTTGACTGTGATCCCAATGGTAAAGTAGTGGATCAAAAGGTATATCGCTCCATGATTGGATCCCTTCTTTACCTTTGTGCATCTAGACCGGATATCATGTTGAGTGTAGGGATTTGTGCACGGTTTCAATCTGCACCAAAGGAAAGCCATTATATGGTTGTTAAATGAATCTTTTGATATTTGGCTCATACCCCAAACTTTGGCCTATGGTATCCCAAAGGAGCAAACTTGAACCTAGTGGGCTATTCTGACTCAGATTGGGAGGGAGACTGTGTGGAGAGGAAGTCAACTTCTGGAGGATGTCAATTTCTTGGTCGTTCACTGGTAAGTTGGTCTTCAAAGAAGCAAAACTGTGTCTCACTGTCTTCCACCAAAGCTGAGTATGTTGCAGCTATGAGTTGTTGTGCACAGTTGCTATGGATGAGGCAAACTTTAAAGGATTACGGTGTCACTTGTGACAAAGTGCCTCTTCTATGTGAAAATCAAAGTGCTGTCAAGATTTCCCTCAATCCGGTGCAACATAGCAAGACCAAGCACATTGATATTCGCCATCACTTCATTCGTGAGCATATCAAGTGTGGTGACATTGAGGTTCAATTCATCAACACTGAAGAGCAACTTGTAGATATTTTCACTAAGCCCCTAGATGAAGCAGGGTTCCGGGAGTTAAGGCATGAGCTAAATATATATCATTGATTCAAGTAATGTGGACTGAAACTAGGCACTCTGCACCTCATTCCGCATTATATCTTGATCTAGGTGTAGGCATAGACATAAGGGGAGTGTTGTTCTCTCAATGAACTTTCCCTCCCCCCATTATGCATAAATTGATCAAGTCTTTCACATTGGCCATTATTGATGGTACTTGTGCTTCAAAGATGAGCGTTGGTCATGAACCCAAGGATAATTCTTCGCGGTGTCATACCTTATTGTCTCAAACATAGGTGGCTTCGGCCACCGCCCCTCTCCCTCCTGGTAAAGGAGGAATATAATATTGCCAGATAGTATATTTTGCCTTTGTCTTTGTCTCTGATACTGGCTGGTATGTGTCTGTGGTGTTTTCTCGTTGTTTTGGAAAAATCTGGATTTTTCTGTCTATTTTAGGAGCGCTACTACCGCCTAGGGGAAGCGGTACTACAGCCAGGGGAAGCGGTACTACCGCCATGATTCCAGCGGTACTACCGCAATGACAAGAGCGGTATTACCGCTTCCTAGGGCTGGCATCTGAATATCTTCTGGGGAACGACATTACTGCCTCTGGCGGTACTACCGCGATGATCCCGGTGGTACTACCGCTGAGTCTCTGGCGGTACTACCGCTAGGGCACGAGCGGTACTACCACTCCTCCCGAGCGGTACTACTGCCATGCCCGTGCCTTGGGCTATATAAAGAGAGGGATGCCATTTTTCTTGCCCTGGTCTGCTTCTTCTTCGTGGAGCTCTCCCTCTCTGCCCCAAAACTCTCCAGATTCGATCTTCTTCCGCGGCGGTTCTCTTTCCATTCAAGATGGAGGGATTGCCCCTCCTCCTCCTTCCTCCTCCATGTGCCATGGACTCCGGTACTACCCCTAACCCCTTTGTGTTGTGGTGATGTTCTTGCTCTAGGGTTAGGGATAGATGTTTTGGCTCCATTGTTGTGGCATGCTATTGTTTAGTTCTTAGCATGGAGGAGAGATGTTGGGGAGTGCCCCTAGTTTGAGTTGCTGCATCAGATCTGCTTAGTTTTGGCTTCGATCCATAGTTTCAGTCTCTTATATTTTCAAAATATGCAACTTTGTGGTTAGTTTCGTTCATATTCCTCCAGATCTGGAACCACGCGGTACTACCGCCCAAACCCTAGCGGTACTACCGCTAGCTCGTGGAGCGGTACTACCGCCCAGGCCTAGCGGTACTACCGCTCTTGGAGCGGTACTACCGCCCTGGCCGAGCGGTACTACCGCTGGCTCTTGATTTGTTGCATTTGCTACCTACAACTTGGTTTTCTTTGTGTTTTCTCCTTGTTCTGGATGTTGCCATGACTCTTCTTGTCGTTTTTCAGGTGTTTGTGTTGTGTGTCTCCGGTGGTGGCTCTCGTCGTTCCACCCCAGTTCGCAACACCGAGTCCAAGAGGTACCGCAACACTGACGAATCAGAAAGTTCCCATCCATTGAAGCGCAACGTCAAGAAGACTGTATCCAAGGAGAAGGGGCAACCATTGACTTTGACACTATGGCTCCCAAAGATTTTACCAGACGCCGCAAGCAAAACCCTTATTCAGGGGCACAGAGATGTTCTAGACAAAGCAGCAGATTATGATCTATCAAGATGTCGTCCTGACCAAGAAGAAAATTTTGTTCCAGTGCAGTGGATTGATATCAATCATCTCCGGAGGGATATGGATTATTTTGGTGAGGCCCTGCATATGATTGAGAAGCTTGATATTGAGGACATCATCACCTTCCACTATGACTTTGATGCAGAGGTAGTAACTCAGTTCTATACCATTGTCTTCTTCGAGAATGATGCGGACCTCTCAGTGTCTTGGATGTCTCATGGTGAGCTGCTACATGGCTCTTGGTCTGAGTTCATGAATCTTTTGGGGATCAAGTTCACTGGACTGCATGATTCCCTTGGCCTGCGCCCTCATCGCAACCCTGATACCACCCCAAGGACAAGCTGCATCCATTTTATGTCAGGAAGGGTGTGCTCATTCCTTTTTTGGATATCATGCATCGGGTCTTCCGCAACACATTGTTTCCTCGGGTTGGTAACAAAGACGAGGTTCACTCCTATCTGGTGGACATGCTCCTGATGTGTCAACAAGGACTGGAAAAGTCAAATGGGCCACTAGATGTGGAAAATGTGATGTTCTGCGAGCTTCAGATGGCCATCTACAACCGTAGGGTCCCCATCTATGGGCCCTACATATACTACTACATCAAGAGCAAGTGGGCCGAAACCTTCCCTGCTATAGCCTTTCCTGCAGCCACAGAGCTCGTCATCCATGATCCCATCAAGCTGCGCCAGAAAGAGAAGTGGGCCAACACCTCCTCTTCCCGTTCTACTGCTCATATGGAGGCTGAAGAGGAGACTGATGCTGCTCGGGCTGAGGGCGGCCCTACTTCCCACACCCGTTCTTCTGCTGAGCCATCTTGGGCTAAGAAGCTGAAGGCACATATGGGGTCCCTGCAGGACCAGATGAAGACGTTGTTCTGCATGCACGCAAAAGGTCAGTATCAGACTCATGTGGCTGAGAAGGAGAACCATCAGAGGAATAAGCGCCTGCTGAGGACGTTTGATGTGCACGTCTCTAGTGGTTCTGAGGATGTCATCACACCAGAGGCTGCCTGGATGCAGGCCAGAGACTACCAGTCGGTTGGTTCTGAGGATGAAGAGGCTGCGGCAGGGTCTGATCACGAGGAGGAGCAGGAGGATGATGAGGACGATGAGGACACTACGGATGTGTCTGGTGAGGATGCGGATGCATGAGCCACCACTTGTGTTCACGTTCGTTCTCTCTGCCTTTTTGGTGGACTAATGCTAAAGGGGGAGAGAGTGTTAGAGATTTGTGATTTGCCTTTGGTGTTTTCGTTCGTGTTTGAGTCTTTCTTTTCTGAACTAGGTTGGTTTAAATCTGTTGGATATCTTATTATGTGTGTGAAGACTCTTCGTCATATGCTGTGAGACATATGCTATCCCTATATTATCTCTAAAGTCTCTCTCTGTACTTTGCATGTTTAGATCACTCATCTTGTGATATTATCTTTATGCCAACATGTCTATGTTTTCATTATTATATGTTTTGGCAAATCCGGTGTTCTCATCAATCCACCAAAAAAGGGGAGATTGTTAGGGCATATTTTGTTCTAAGTAGTTTTGATGATTGATGACAGCACCTCTGCAGACTAATCGTGTGCGTTGAGCATTTTAGATAATACATAACGAAGCACAAGATGGCTCATCGCCCCTCGGTGTTGTTGGAGCACGGTGTTTCCTACGAGTATCGTTGTTAGTGTTGAGTAGTAGGAAAGCCATACTATTAAGAGGGGGTCCGTGTCGGAAAGGTTTGGGTGGAATCAACTCTCTCACGTGCACATTTTTATTTCCACCACTTTCTCTTTGCGGCAATGGAGCATCCGCTTAGTTTCTCTCAGTTTTGCAGAAAGTCTAGCGGTACTACCGCAAGCCCCTGGTGGTACTACCGCCAGGGCTTACGGGGACGGTAATACCTCCCTCTCTGAGCGGTTGTACTTCGTCGAACTTTTTGCGAACACTTTTCCAGCGATGGTAGTCTCGGCAGTAGTATTTTTACTACCGTGGATTTTTTGTGAGCCTAGCGGTTGTACCGCCAGCTCCTGGCGGTACTACCGCTAGAGCTTGCGGTAGTACCGCTTCCGTCTTGGAGGTAGTACCGCGAGGGGTAGCAGTAGTACCGCTGTGCCCAAGCGGTAGTACCGCCAGGAACGTGCTGACAGTGAGGATAACGGTTCGTTTTGTTCCCCCACTATATAAAGGGTTCGCCTACCTCACAAACCCTACCTTTGACCCTCCAAGACTCCATTGTTGCTCCCTAAGCTCATATGTGCCCGAGCTCTCTCCCTAGCCAATCAAATTTCTTGATTTTCTAGGGATTGGTTGAGAAGGCCTAGATCTACACTTCCACCAAGAGAAATTTGATTCCCCCTAATCCCTTGCGGATCTTGTTACTCTTGGGTGTTTGAGCACCCTAGACGGTTGAGGTCACCTCGGAGCCACATTCCATTGTGGTGAAGCTTCGTGGTCTTGTTGGGAGCCTCCAAGCTTTGTGTGGAGTTAGCCCCAACCTTGTTTGTAAAGGTTTGGTTGCCGCCTTCAAGGGCACCTATAGTGGAATCACGACACCTTGCATTATGTGAGGGCGTGAGGAGAATACGGTGGCCCTAGTGGCTTATTGGGGAGCATTGTGCCTCCACACCGCTCCAACGGAGACGTACTTCCTGTCAAAGGGAAGGAACTTCGGTAACACATCCTCGTCTTCATCGGTTCCACTTGTGGTTATCTCTAACCTTTACATTGTGTATGTTATTGTTGTAGAGTATTTCTTACTTGCCTTAGCGATTATAGTTGGTAGCATCATATAGGTTGCTCACCTAGTTGTCATTTTAGAGAACCTTTATGTTGTTAATCCTAACTTGTTAAGAATAGCTAAAAATTGGTTGTTGCCTATTCACCCCCTCTAGTCAACCATATAGATCCTTTCAATTATATTTATGGGCCGAGTCCAGTTTGCTGCGCAGAGCAGACTTCGCATCTGCAGCCCGACCCGCAAACGTTTTCCGCGAATCTGCAAATGTACGCTGGCGTAGGCATAAAAGCCGTTTGGGCTCCCATTTGCGAGGCCAAACCCTCATCTCCGTTGTCGAATTCGTCGTCGCCGTTCCCCTCCCTTCCCTAGCTCCAGCCGCCCGATTCGCTCGCCATGGACGCCCTTCCTCTGCATCTGCAGCAGGAGCGACGCAGGTGCATCGCTGCCGACGCTGCACGGAAGCGGTCGTCGCATAAGTGGACGGGGAGGGGGCTCCCGGTGCCTGCGTCGTTTCTGCGGCGGGAGACCGAGGAGTTCGACATCCGCCACGGTCTCGTGCCGTCCCCCGCGCCTCTCGATTCGCCAGCGCCGGAGTTCGAGGAGGGGAGCTCCTCCGGTACCTGGACCCTCTCCACCACGGCGTCGTCGCCGTACACTTCGGCCTGCGAGGTCACCGTCGACGAGGACGGCTTCGAGATCTACGATCCGGCCGCCTTTGAGGGCTCGGTGACCCGCGAGGACTTCGTCCCCGAGGAGGTCCTCGTCACGGTGACCGGCGCGGTCGCGGTGCGCTCCATGGAGGAGGTCGAACACGACGCCAAGCGTCGCCGTTGTGAGGTCGACATCGATCAGCTCTTGCTCGAGCAGGGCCTCGAGCAGGACCGCCTCCACCGCGAGCAGGAGGCCGCCAAGGCGCGTGAGAAGGGGAAATCCATCGTCATCTACGTCGACGGCGACTCGGACGAGGAGTGAATGCACTCCGGCGACGGTGCGGCCCGCACCCTGTGAGCTCCGGTGAGCTAATTTTGGTCTGTTTAGGGTTAGGGCCACGTCTTCGAGCACATTTTGGCCATGTGTGGCAATGTTTAACACCCCCCTGCGATGTAAATCTTAACGAACAACGGATGAACTAGTCTTCCGCGTAGTTTGAATGTTTAAATTTACAGCTCTGTTTGCCGTGTCTGTTCTGGGCAACACGTCTCTGAAACTGCAACCTAGTTTGCACTAGGGTGCAAACTGCGTTTGCAGTTTCAGAAACTGCAGGGTCTGCTAGAGATGCTCTACGCCTTTTTTGATAAAGGGGATATGAGAAAGACCTTGTATTTTTTTACAATGGAAATAGTTGTTTTGCCAAGTCAAAGTTGGCTCTCTCGTGAGGTAAACATATACGGGCTAGTCTGGTTGCAAAGTCATTTTTACAGTTCCGACAGCTACCGGTGAACCATCCAACGTAGGGAGCTCCTAAGCCGCGCCTTGAGCGCCGCTACAACTTAGTGGCGCCCATGCATTGCCCAACTGGGCTTGGCCCAATAAGGTTGATTTACTCGTTCGTTAAGACCGCTCGGGACACTGCACAACAAACTTGCAAGAGCGTAAAAAATAGCAAAAAAGTGGCCTTTTCCAGAATTCAAACTTGGGCCAAGGTCTTTACATACGAGTGTGCGTCACCACTAGAACGACACGACTTCCTTGAATTATAAAAGCGCCAAAAATATAAGAAAAGCTTGTGGCCCTATTTATAGCATGTGTACTGTATCACACAGTTTCCTGAATTATTTTTAAAAAGCTCACGGATTTGAATAATTTCATAAATTTAGAAAAAAATCATCATTTTTAAGAAAAGTACACGACTTTGAAAAAAAGTTCATCAATTTATAGAAAAGAACACTGATTTTAAAAAATCATTTATTTGGAAAAAGCTCATTGATTTTGAATACAGTTCATCGATTTAAAAAAAAGGTTCATCGATTTTCAAAAACAATTCATCAATTTGAAAAGCGTTCATCAATTTTGAAAAAAGTTCATCATTTTCAAAAAAAGTTCATCTATTTGAATAATGTGCATTGATTTTTAAAAAAAGTTCTTTGATTTCCAAAATAGTTCATTGATTTTGAAAAAAGTTCGCTGATTTCTTAAAATTTCATCGATTTTCCAAAAAAGTTCATCCATTTTGAAAAAAGGTTCATCCATTTTCGAAAAAGTTCATCGATTTGAAAAACATTCATCAATTTTGAAAAAACTTCATCATTTTCAAAAAAAGTTCATCTATTTGAAAAATGTGCATTGATTTTGAAAAATGTTCTTTCATTTCAAAAATAGTTCGTTGATTTTGAAAACAAATTCATCATTTTAAAAAAAGTTCATCAATTTAAAAAACGTTCAATGAATTCTAAAAAAAAGTTCATTAATTTAAAAATAGTTCATAGATTTTGATATCAAAGTTCAAACAATTGTAAAAAGTTCATAAAATTTGAAAAATAAGTTCCTCCATTTATAAAAAGGTTCATCAATTTGAAAAAAAGTTCACGGGTTTCGAAAAGTTCTATTCATGTATTTCGAATAGAAGTTCCTCTATTTGAAGAAAACAATTATAAATTTCAAAAAAATAGAAAAGGATAAAGAAAAAGAAAAATAGAAAAAAAATGGAAAAAGGAAAACGAAGAATAGAAATAAAAGGTACTACCTCCGTCCCAAAATAAGTGTCTTAAGCTTAGTACAGTTTTGTACTAGTGCTAGTACAAAGTTGAGACAGTTATTTTGGGACGGAGGGAGTATAATTTTTTTAATGAAAGCAGATCTTGGTGTGTGGCCTGGTGGTGTTACGAACGAACTGTCAAGCGCTAGGTATGTGGTTCGAATCTCAGTAAGGCACGGATGGTTTTACCGATTAAAACTGCAAATTGACGTGCCGGCCCAGCAAGAGGCGCCTGCAGAGCCAGTGTGTGAAAATGCACACAAACGAGCGTCTGCATCGCTAAATAGGAAATCCCTCCAACGTCCACACCTGCATCATGATTCGTCATGGAATCCAGTTATTTCTATATCAGTTCATGCATGGCCCGAAAAAGTTGTAGTCTCTCTCTTCTTTTACGCACAAAATGTACCCTTTTATTTCATCTTTGGTCATTTATCCTTTATATGTTTTAAAACATAATCTCATTTTTAATTATATATATATATATTCGAATTCTTGCCTCAACCCCTTCATTTCCAACGTATTTAATTTTCAATACATTTGAAATTGCTTTTCAATTTTAGTAAAAATATTTTTCTCGAATGAGCGAAACTTGTCTTTTTTTAAATGGAGTGAAGATTTTTTTTAGTTAAATTAGTTTGTTTCAAAAGACTGAAAAAACAATAGTATTTTTAAAGGGTGAAATATGTTATCAAATTATTCAAATGTATGCACTCATTTTTTGAAATAGTGGAGTCTTATCCAAAATAAATAAAATAATTTAAAAAAAAGTGAAATATGCCTGAAATAATTGAAATGTTTTTTAGAAAATATTGAAACTGGATTCTGGAATTGAAAGTTTTTTTTGTGAATCTTTTTTTAAAATAACTGTTTGAAATAATTTGAGTATGTTTATATGAAAGAACTGAAATCAAGATGTTTAGATGACTTGAATAGTTGAAGTGAATACGATGTTGGGAACTGTTTAGAACAAGACCAATGAGTGAAATAGGTTGTCATTTTTTGTGAAATTATATTTTTTGGAATGACTGAAACATGTGTCTCTAAAAAGGAGTGAATGTTTCCTAGAGAAATTAGTTTGTTTCAAAAGTGTGAATTTTTTAAAGTATTTTGGAAATGTAAAATATGTTATGAAATTGTTGAAATGTATTGACTCATTCCTTTTGACATAGTGGAGTCTTATCCAAAATAACTTAAATAGTATTTTGAATAAGCGTAATACGTCTAATATAATTGAAATGTTTGAAGACAAGAATGAAACTAGGTTCTTGACTCGAGTGAAATAATTTGTGAATATGCTTTCTAGAACAATTGTTTGAAATAATTATAAAATATTTTTTTGAAAGAAATGAATCCAGGATTTCAAATGACAGAAATAATTGGAGTGAAACAAATCTACTGAAACTTTCGAATTTAAATGTGTTTAAAATATACTCGAGATTGGTCTTGCGTTGAAGGTGTGGACGCCATGTGTTCAAATATATAAAAATAATAGTAAAATTATGGTTTAAAAAATAGGGATGAGTTAAATTAGCAAAGTGAAATAAAATTATGAATTTATTATCTAAGTCATGCATGTGGATAACATCACGTGGTGGACCAGAATGTCGAAATACCAACATTTAATAAACATGAGCAAACAGGATTATACTGCATGTGGTATAAACTACATTGCCTGATGGCGAGAGGTGATTGGCTGGAGTTGTGCTGCTAGCTACCGGTTCCGAAAGAAAAACTTTTGTGCTGGACTGATGGCGGGCAGTGACGTACACGTCTCTCCTCAGTCCTGACCTCTCGTCCAGCCGGCATGCATGCATGCATGCGGCCGCTGGCATGGCGACACGTTTGCTGGCACGTGTCGGGACAACGCAGCGTGGCGCTCACAGCTCAGCGAGGCTGCTGTGTGTGTTGTTTAGCCGATCGATCTTATCGGAACAGCCTGCAGCAAACGGCGGCGAGGACGATGCATCGCTATAAATAAGTAATGCCTCCAACCAAATCAAGAGATCCACGTAAGATCGATGGGTGATCTAGGGCGGCTGGTGTACGGGGTGGTGTTCGTGGCCGTCGCCGGCCTCTTCTTCCTCACCCTTCACTTCTACCTCGCACCCCTCCTCTACCTCTGTTCCAGCTAGCGACGGACACCGATCCATGCTGCTGATGCATGCATGCATGCATGGCTCCTGCAGCTCGGCGAAACATATTTTCTCTTTTCGCTTCCTTCGAGCAAAATACAGTTTGGAGCTCTTCGGGCGCGTCCAGATCCCGGCAGCTCTGCGGCCGTTGTCCTCAGCAGGGGCGGTAGTCGGCGTGATGTGATCCTGGCTGTGGCTGTGCAGTGGTTGTTAGGCCGGCGGTTTGTGGTTGGCCGGTTCGTGCTCGTCTCCGGAAGAAATCCTCTTTCTGGTCTTAGCCGGATCCAGCGACGGCCGGCGACGCACTCTTTCCTGGAAGCATCTTCCGGGAGCTGTGCTCTCCTTCCCTCTCCTGACGGCCATGGCTTCGGAAGTTGTGCTCCTTCCCTCTCCCATGGCCATAGCTTCGGAGGGGAACTTAGATATGTTGGATCAGGCGAGGGAGACATCTTCACGTGATCACGTCTTTGTACTCCTAGGGGCATCGTCTCGTAGTAGCCTACGATTAAGAGGCTGGCGGATGGCGGCGTCTTGCCCGCGTGGTTTGCTGAGGTGGTGGCTTCTTTTCTTGACCATGATGGCATAAAGACGAGTTGGGTTTGAGGCTCGGCCTCTATAGTCGGATTAGCATGTTTAATGTGTTTTTTTCGCGGTTTGTGTTGTTGTTAAAATATATTAGCCATCCTTATATTGTCCATCCTTCTTTATCATTTCAGATTTTTAAATTAGTTGGCTGAAACATGAATTTAATATGGTATTTTAGCTAAAAAAATCTTAAGTTTATCATTTCAGATTTTTGAATTATAGTTGGCTAAAGCATGAATGTATTTCAACCAAAAGGGTGTCTACAACTCTACTATTAAAGGGGATCTGCAGTCGTGATGGTTCGACCTCGAGCGATCCCGTCTTACCGCTAGCGCTAGCCTTTTTAGTTTTTTCGATCCCTCCATAAACCAGCCAATAAACCAGTTGATTAGTTTAAAAAATACCTACATCACACCTGGAACCACGACCCTTCGGTCGACTTTCTCCTCCCCCTAAAGAAAAACGGCAAGAGTGAAATTTTTTAAAAAGAAGCACCCACGAACCCACAATCCAATCAGGCAATCACCCCCGACCCCGTCGCCCCCGTTCTCTCCCGAGAAGACGACGCCCCGCCCACCCTGACCCCCTTGCCGTCGGCAAACCCAGCCCCGCCGAAACTCACGACACGCCGCCTACCCCGACCCCCTCGCCGCCGGCCATCCCAGCACCAATCCAGTGCCGCGCGGAGATCACCGAATCCAGGCGTCGCATCGGCGCTGTTTTTTTCGCGGTTTGTGTTGTTGTTAAAATATATTAGCCATCCTTATATTGTCCATCCTTCTTTATCATTTCAGATTTTTAAATTAGTTGGCTGAAACATGAATTTAATATGGTATTTTAGCTAGAAAGTCTTAAGTTCATCATTTCAGATTTTGAATTAGTTGGCTAAAGCATGAATGTATTTCAACCAAAAGGTCTTGAAGTCTCGAGTTGTAGACACTGTCAACATAGTATTAAAAAAACGTCTTCCTAAATATAAGTTGTTTTGGTAGTTCAATTAAACTAAAACTATTAAACCGTCTTAAACTAAAACTGTTAAAACGTCTTAAATTTAGAAATAGAAGAGTAATAATTATGCTGCACTAAGAGCATCTCCAATACAAGGAGCATCTCCAATACAAGGGTGGTTGTTTTTTCAGGCACTGTAAAATTTTCGTGCGCAATTTGTAGCTTTCCCAGCACATAGGATATTTTATACGCTTCTTTACCGTGTGTGAGATTATAGCACCGCTGCTATAGCGCTATTTTTTTATCATGAGCTATATAACCGTTTTATTTAACGCATCTGGTAGAGAGGCTCTAAATAAATTTATCATGAGCTATATTACCGTTTTATTTAACGCATCTGGTAGAGAGTCTCTAAATAAACCTAGACTCAACATCAGGCCGTCCCTTCGAGCAACTCGCCAACATCCCTCTCGATGTTCTGCCTTTCAGGGTCAGCCCTCCCTGTCTCCCCTGAGACGAAGGATTTCCCACGGGCGTGGACCTGGAGCACTCATTCCCTGCTTGTGCAGTTGAGAGCGTTTGTGTTGAGGAAGATGGAGATTTGAGGTTTGTTCCTCAAAGGATCCTTGATGTAGCTGTTAGTGAGGTTTTGGATTCGGATGATGGTCGTGTGTCCAACATCCGAGCTGCGATGAGGGTTCGTGCCGGCGGCGATCCTGCTTCTGCAGGTGGTGTCGAGAGGGATTCAAATGATGTTTGGCCTGCTTTGGGGCTTACTCTTCCGTTGATGCCGTTCATCAGAGGATCTGTGGTGGGTAGGAAAGCGGGGAACTGAAAGGCGTCTTCTAGACCGGGTGACAGAGATGAGGAGGAGGTGGCGGAATTTTATGATCAGTTGTGGGTTATCCCCTTCCCTGATCGCCGTGAGGCCAGTCGTGCCCATCTTCCCCCTCTTCCAAAACCTAGCTCTGCCTTAGGTAAGGTAGCCACCTCTTCTGGATTAGGAAAGATCTCGCTGCTTTACAGCCGAAGATTGCTACCCTGGTCGCTTCAACCACAATTCCAGCTTGAGTGTGAGGGGATTGGACCTGGCAACATCTCTTTTGTGGCTGCGGTGAAGAAGACCATGGAGCAACAAGGACAACATCGCCCTCAGAAACGACAAGCTCCTTCAAAAAAAGGGGTGCAGGGAGCTCCTTCGCCGCCCCTGCTGTTCCAGCAGCAAAGGTGGCACTGCCGGCTCTAAGGCCTTCCTCGACACTGCTGCTAAGGGTGTACCGACCACCACTGCTGTCCCGGCCGTAGTTCCTGCCCCTCCCCTGATCCCAGTTGTGCAACCCCTGGATCCAAGGTACAAGATATGATCTGTTTTAATTGTAGTTGGCGGAGTCACTATGTTGGTAATTGTGTTGAACCGAAAAAGTGTTTCATCTGTTCTGGCATCTATAATGTGAACAACTGCATTGCCTGGGCACGGTTAATACCTACAACAGAGTATTTTGGGAGTGCAACGACAGGGTTGGATTTTTATCACAATAATATTCCTGTAGCTGCTGAATCTAACTGACTGAATTATAAAAACAGTGTAATTCTTAAAGTGTTGAAAGATGAGGTATCTGCCTCAGATTTGATTACCCAACTGAATGGCATTTTCTGCAAAAGGAAGGAATGGCCATGGCAGATCAGAGAGCTGGAAGAGAAAAAGTTCTTGCTAAGATTCCCATCATGGAAGAAAGTGGAAGATCTCATTGAGTTTCCTGTTTTTGACCTGCCTATTGATGGGGTGTCTTTTAAGATCTGTGAATGGGCCGGGATGCTTGACCCTTTTGGAGAACTAACTGATGTTTGGATTCAAGTGGAAGGTATCCCTCCAGGTGGTGTGCTTGGAAGACCTTTGCTCAAATTACATCATGCTTTTGTATCCTGGTGGATGTGGACTCCTGGTGGATGTGGACTGGAATGAGATATTTAAAAGCTTTTATGGAAACATCTGAATCAAGGTAGCATGCATAGATCCCATCAAAATTCCATATGAGAGGGTGGTTGAGATGAAAAAGAAATTGTACATTCTGTTTTTCACTGTTGAAGGATTTGAACAAGCTGGGGAGGGATCTGAGGGTGATGATGATGACCCTGATTTAAACATTGGAGATGATGACAAGCTGGATGATGATTTTGATCATAGTGATAAATATTCTATGGATGATGATGCTGATGAACCTATAGATGAACTTGATAAGGCAAAATTTCCACATGAAAAACCTTCTGGTTCTGGGAGCAAAGGTGAAGGGACTTGTGTCTCTACAACTCAATTCCACCCCATGATGCTAAGTGATGAGGTTCATGAGCAATTCATTGAGGAAACAAAGATCAAAACACCTTCTCAACATGTCAGAGACTTTCCTGAAACCGCTGAGATGTTACCACTACAAGATGATATGGATATATGTTCACACATGGAGTATTGTTTTGCCCAACTTAGGAGATTTGAGATGGTTGATTCTGATGGGGAAGATGAGGTTAATCTTCCAGAGATGGAATGCCTCCCTGAAAACCTAGCTGCAACTCTTGGATCTGCTAAGAGATCTTTGATAGAATCAATGGAGATGGCAGAGACTGAAAAGAAGCTGAAGGGGGACTCAAATCAATCTAAGAAGTGGGGGCATGTGCTCTCTACCACACCTAAGACAGCATGGGAACATCAAAATCATGGAGAAAGTTACTGCTTATTTGCAAAAGAAGAACTTGGAAATTCCTACTTCTTTCCAAGGTAAATCTTTTGTTACTTCTAATGCAGATATGCTTGCTGATCAAGTGACTAAAATTGATTTATGTGTGGGTGGTAGTTCTGTGGAACAAAATGATATTATTTGAGATTTATTTCTTAGAAAGAGTCTTAGATTTCTTGAATTTGCGGATGCTAATCCTGAAACTATTTTACGTGATAACCTATACACTCCCTCACCTAATTAGATAGGGGTTCTCCCGTAGGTGGTGTTGGTGCTGCCATTAGACCAGAAGGCGCTGCTGAGCTAGGTAGCTCTTGCCCAAATTTGAGAAAATCTAGAAGGCTTTCTGGCCTATCCCACCCTTCTAAAATTTCATGATAGGTACCTTCTGGAATATTTAGGGTATGGGTCAACCTGGTAAAGTTTAGCGCCTGCGTGATTTCTTTAATATGAATATAGTAGACTTTGTTGGTTTCTTTGAAACCAAGAAAGAGAACATTGACAATAACACCTTGAACAATATTGAGGGTAATAAGAACTTTATCTGGCATCAACTGTCTACCCAGGAAAAAAACTGATGGTGTCCTTGTGGGCATTAATAGTGATATCTATGAGATTATTGGCTTTGTCAATAGGAAATTCTGTGTGATTGCTACAGTTAAGAATAAAACTGACAAGATTGTCTGGCAATTTGTTCTTGTTTATGGTACGTCGTACAATGAACATAAAGTTGAGTTTATTGTGGAGTTGCATGATGGTATGAATAATGCTTCTTATCCCATAATCCTGGGTGGTGATTTTAATCTTATTAGATCTGAATATGATAAAAGTAGCGGTAATATCAATAACTCTCTTACTTTCCTATTCAATGACTTGGTTAATAAGTGGGGATTGATGGATGTCAATATTGCTAATAGGAAGTACACTTGGTGTAACAATTAGGCCAACCCCATTTTTCGCTACCATTGATAGAGTTTTTTGTTTCCCCATCTTGGGATACCTTGTTTTCATTATCTATGTTGAGGGCTCTTCCCAGAATTGGCAGTGACCATACTCCCCTTCTGCTTGATACTATAGCTCGGAGGGTTACCTCCCCAAAGATATTTAGATTTGAGAAATGGTGGTCAGAACAACCTGATTTTAAAAGTCTAGTGGAGACTGTGTGGAGTTCCCCAGTTTTGGGGAAAGATGCCATAGATGTTTAGCTTATTAAGTCTAAGCGGCTTAGGAAGAAAATTAAAGGTTGGAGTGCTAACATTGAAGCGACCCTTAAGAAGAAAAAGAGGGAGCTAGTTCAGGAATTTGATATCTTAGATATCTTTGCGGAATCTGGACGTGTTACACATGAGGACAAGGCCCGTATGAAAGAAATTAAGAGTGAGTTGGAGAACATTATGAGGAAGGAAGAGACTGCCTTATGGCAGAGATCGAGAGACCGTAGAATCAAAGATGGAGATAAGAATAACACATATTTTCATGCTTTAGCAAATCATAGACACTGTAAGAACCACTTATCTGAGCTAATTGGGGACTTTGGCCCTATTTATACTACAATTGAAATGTTGGAGGTGGCGACATCCTTCTATAAAGGACTGTTTGGCCATGAAGAGAGGCATAATATTCATCTTGGGCCTTCCTTTTGGGAGGAAGGATGAATTTATTACTGATGGTGAAAATAAGATTGTTAGGGCATATTTATGACTAAGTAATTTTGGTGATTGATGACAGTACCGCAAAGGACTAATCGTGTGTGTTAAGATTTCAGATAGCACATGTCAACGGCACAAGATGACTCCCTCCCCCCTCCATGGAACAGAAGCACGGTGTACTCTACGATTCTCTTTCTTTGAGTCATAGGATCGCCGTACTATTAAGAGGGGACCCGTAGTGGAAAGGTTTGGGTGGAATCAATCTTGCACGCACACACTTTATCTCCTATCCATTTCCCTGCAACTTTGGAGTGGTTCCCGCCTCTCGTTTATCTTCTCTAAGCAAAAAGGTCTCTCAGCGGTAGTACCACTGTCCCTAGCGGTAGTACCGCTCGAGCTGGCGGTAGTACCGCTCGCCCTAGCGGTAGTACCGCTAGTGCTGGCGGTAGTACCACTGTGCTGGCGGTAGTACCACCCCTGGTCAGCGGTAGTACCGCTCCAGGAACTTAGTAGCGCCTTCCTAGCGGCTGTACTTCGTCGGACTTTTTGCGAAGACTTTCTTGGCGGTGGTTGGCCCGGTAGTGCATCTGCACTACCATGGGCCCAACGGTAGTACCGTTGCTGCCAGCGGTAGTACCGCTGCAGCCAGCGGTAGTATCGCTGGAGTGCCAGCGGTAGTACCGCTAGGCTCGGACTGTGAGTGGGAAAAGGGTTGGATTCCCCCCCCCACTATATAAGGGGTTCTTCTTGCTCTAGAACCCTACCTTTGACCCTCCCAAGCTCCATTATTGCTCCCTAAGCTCACAAGTGCCCGATCTCTCTCCCTAGCCAATCAAACTTGTTGATTCTCTAGGGATTGGTTGAGAAGGTCTAGATCTACACTTCCACCAAGAGAAAGATTGATTTCCCCACCAATCCCTTGCGGATCTTGTTACTCTTGGGTGTTTGAGCACCCTAGATGGTTGAGGTCACCTCGGAGCCATATTCCATTGTGGTGAAGCTTCGTGGTCTTGTTGGGAGCCTTCAAGCTTTGTGTGGAGTTTGCCCCAACCTTGTTTGTAAAGGTTTGGTCGCCGCCTTCAAGGACACCTATAGTGGAATCACGGTACCTCGCATCGTGTGAGGGCGTGAGGAGAATACGGTGGCCCTAGTGGCTTATTGGGGAGCATTGTGCCTCCACACCACTCCAACGGAGACGTACTTCCTGTCAAAGGGAAGGAACTTCGGTAACACATCCTCGTCTTTATTGGTTCCACTTGTGGTTATCTCTAATCTTTACATTGTGTATGCTTATGTTGTTGTGTATCTCTTAGTTGTCTTAGTTATCTTTGTTGTTAGCATCATATAGGTTCACCTCTTTGTTGTCATATTAGTGAACCCTTATGTTGCTTACCCTAACTTGCTAAGATTAATTAAAAAGTGGTCGTTGCCTATTCACCCCCCCCCCTCTATTCAACCATATCGATCCTTTTAATTGGTATCAGAGCCACATCTCTTTATTAAGGATTTCACCACCCGAAGAGTATGGAAGATGATGAGGGAGTTCCCCGTGCGCAAACCGAGGCCATGGACTTGACTTCGATCACAAGGGACGACTTGAATACGGCTATGGCCGCACTCAAGACGTCCTTGACGAAAGAGGTCAAGACCATGCTTAAAGAGTTAATTGAGGGAATTAAAAGTTCTCCCGAACCGGCGTTGGTGGTTAAACCCACCAACACGGATACGGAGGCCAATTCCTTTAGGGAAATGGCTAAAGGTATGCAACCTTCCCCTCCTCTCGAAAATGATGGGAATGGGACTTATGCATCTGTTCCACCATCCTTAGTCTATGGAGCACCGGTTCCCACACCTCGTCTTAATCCTGTTGGTCCTCCTTCTAAGCTTGTAAAAGGTGATTTTGCTAACTGGGTATTTTCTATTAAGTCTCATTTGAATCACATCTCAGCAAATTTGTGGAGAATCATCGAGCAAGGCTATTATCCCCATGACCCAAGCAACCTCACTCCAAGAGAAGAAGCGGACAACCAATATAATCACTCCACATTGTTTATTCTCCAGTCTGCAGTGCCACCTGAAGATCTTCCTCACTTGCGTCCCTTCACTTTGGCCAAGGACTGTTGGGAGCACATTATGGTGTTGTACAAGGGAATCTCAAGCATTCAACGGTCCAACTATGAACTGGTACTTGATAAGGCCGATGAGTTTGTGATGAAGGAAGACGAGGACCCTCGTGATCTCTATCGAAGGGTGACTGCTATTGTTGTGGATCTCAAGGACCATGGGAGCAAGGATGTGGATGATACATGGGTCAAGCGCAAGTTTCTCAAGGCCATCATGCCTTTCAATAAAGTCATGTCATCTGTCATTCGCCAACGACCAGATTTCCACTCCTTGTCTTCCAGTGAGGTGTTGGATGAATTCATTGCAATGTCAATCATGAACGAGACAGCTGGCAATGCACTTGCTCGAGTTCGCTCAAAGACAGCTTCACCCAACCTTGCATTAAAGGCAAAAGCGGCTTTTGAAGAAGAAGAAGAGGATGAGGAAGAGGAGAGATGCCATGAACACACGAAGTATGCTTATCATGAGCACATGTCTCTTGCGTCAATGCAATTCTGGGGCAACAAGAGGAACTCAAGACCCACCTTCACCAAGAACAACTCAAGTGGGTTCAAACCCAAGCAACGAGTGAGGACATGCTATAACTGTGGTAATGTGAGTCACTTCGTGGCCGAATGTCCCTATGAGAAAAGGGAAGACGACGGGGGAAAGCTCATTCGCAAAGACAAAACCAAGCCGTTCCCAATCAAGAACAACTTTGTGAAGAAACCCCACCCAAAGGGTATGGTGGCCCTTGAAGAGTACCGCTCCGATGATGATATGGTGGCAACTGTAACTGTTGCCATTGCCCCCCCCCCTCTCCCAAGAAGGTGTCTCTCTTCAACGCCCCCAACGAGAACCACATCGCCAAGTGCCTCATGGCCAAAGGTATCGATCAGGTAACCCCCATCATTAAGACCAACATCGCTATTGCTCCTTCATTGTTGAATTGTGTTGATGATAGTAATGTTAGGGAACTTAATGAGCATGATCTTGACAAATTTCTGTGCACTATCAAGGGAGGGTCCAAGAAGCACTTTGTTGCTCTCTTGGAACAACTGGGTGAGGCTAATGACCTCATTGAGTCTCATGAGGAGACCATCTCCGAGCTTCAGGGACATAGTCGTGACTATGCCGATGAGATTGCTGAACTATCTATTGCACTAGAAAAGGAGCGCACTCTTCGTTTGGCTCTTGAGGAGTCATACAACGATGACTGCGCTAAAATGCAAAAGAAACTAGATCATGATATTGTTCTTACTCGTATGCTTAAGTCTAAAAAGGATGCTCTTGGAGTTGGCCATGACAGACTCAAAGTGGAGTTTGACACACTTGACAAGGCTCACAAGGTCTTGAAAGGTGTTCATTTCTCTCTAAAAGAGTCTCATGATCAACTCCAAGCAAAGCTTACCAAGGAAATCTCTACTTGTCCTCCCTTTGTGTTAATTGATAATGCTTGTACAACTAACCCTTGTTGTGAGCATGTACATCTTGTGAAGGAAAATGCCAAGTTAAAGGAGAGACTTGAGAAGGGCCTTGTGTCATGCATACAAGGCGAGAAGAGCCTGAACGACCTCTTGAGCAATCAAAAGGGTGTGGTAGGAAAGGAGGGACTTGGACTTACCTCCAAGTCAAAATAAAAAGGAGGAACATGAACAAACGATCCCTTACCCTCATGGACATCTTTGTCAAAGAGGGCTAAGGGACTCAGGAGGTGAACAGGAACAAGGTGGACGATGGTAACGTCAATTAGGGAAAAACCATTCCTACCAACACAGCCGACAAACTCAATCCTTCCTATGTTTTATGTCGTGCTGGTGATGGGCATGTTTATGCCAGATTTGTTGGTTCTTACTATGAGTCCATTGAATGGGCTATTTGGGTTCCTAAGACCCTTGTCTCTAACATTAAAGGACCCATTCAAAAATGGGTACCTAAAACCAAGCCTTGATCTATTGCAGGAGTTTGCTTCCGGTGGGGTGTCATGGTTGCTCGATAGTGGAGCAACAAATCATATGACTGGAAGCAAGGACTTAGTGGTGGATGTGCATCCTTCTCCATCTATGTCCACCCATGTCCAATTCGCCGATGCATCCTCGTTCAAGGTACTGGGATTTGGTAAGGTGGTCATCTCTCAAGAGTTATCTATTGAGAAGGTCATGCTTGTCGAGTCTCTTGCCTACAATTTACTTTCGGTTCGTCAACTTGCAATTATGGGTTTTTCCACATTCTTTAATCTTGATACGGTGGTCCTCTTGTGGAGCAAGACTCTTAAAGTAGCCTATGTTGGATATGTCGAAAATGGTCTCTATGTGGTGAACTTTTCAAAGCGACCCACTAAGACTCGACGTGTCTAATGGTTAAAGTTGATGTCGGCTGGCTCTGGCATCACCGACTAGCTCATATCAATATGAGATCTTTGCAAAGTCTTCTCAAAGGGGACCGTATTCATGGACTAACAAATGTGAGTTTTGCTAGAGATCGTGCTTGCAGTGCCTGCATTGAAGGAAAGATTCATGAAACTACTCGTCTTCCAACGACTCTCATTTACACTAAGAGGCCATTGGAGCTCCTCCATATGGATCTTTTCAGTCCTCCATCATTTGATAGTTTTGGAGGCAGAAAGTATTGTTTGGTGATTGTTGATGACTACTCAAGATACACCTGGGTATATTTCTTCAAGAGGAAGAGTGAGACTCAACAAACTGTCATCAACTTTGCTAATGAAGCTCAACGTCAACATGAAGCAAAGATTTTGATGATTATAAGTGACAACGGCACCGAGTTCAAGAACTACACCTTGGATGAGTTTCTAGGTGATGAGGGAATAAAACATCAATATTCAGCACCATACACCCCTCAACAAAATGGCGTGGCGGAGAGAAAAAACCGGACTTTGATGGATGCTGCAAGAACAATGATGGCGGAATTCAAATCTCCATATAACTTTTGGGCTAAGGCCATCAACACAGCATGTCACGCGTCCAATCGGCTCTATATCCGCAAAGGCTTGAACAAGACTCCATATGAGATTGTCACCAGAAACAAACCCAATCTCAAGTACTTACGGGTATTCGGTTGTAAGTGTTTCATTCTCAAGAAAGGTGCACGTTTAGCTAAATTTGATTCTAGAGCACAAGAGGGCATCTTTGTTGGTTATGCTACAAACTCTCATGCTTACCGTGTCCTCAACAAGTCCACCGGACTCATTGAGGAGACATGTAGCGTGGAGTTTGATATAAATAATGGCTCCCAAGTGGAGCAAAATGGTCTTTGTGATGTAGGTGATGAAATTCCTCCCAAGCCATAAGAAGAATGGGGATTGGTCAAATACTCCCCATTGAGGAACCCCTTGTGGCCGAAGGAGAAGTACAATGCTCTACTCAAGTGGAGCCATCACCCTCACAAGCCCCACACGCTTCCGATGAACAAAGAGAAGACCCTCAACAAGTTGAACAAGCTCAAGGTCAAGATCAATTGCCCAACGATGGTGATGTGTCCCATGATGTACAAGCACTTACCCAAGGTTCCGAACCTGCTCAAGATCAAGATCAAGTGCAACTACAAGATTCAGACCAAATAGAAGCACAAGATCAAGATCAAGAGCAACCACAAGTACAATGACACACAGGTGAACCTGCTCAAGTCGAAAATCAAGTTGAACAGGATACTGTCTCGCAATTCCCTTATGCAGCATTTGGTGCTGGTGCCAAGGGAGGTTCAAGACGCAAGGGCAAGCAAAGTAAACAAGTCAATGCTCCCCAGTTATCCAATGAAGAACTCTTGGAGCGTCGAGCAGCCAAGATTGCGAACAAGCTGAGAGTTAAGTCACATCTTATGAAGAATGTACTTGGCAGTTTAAAAAGGGGAGTATCCACCCGTCAACAGATTTGGAATTATTGTGAGCATCACGCGTTTGTTTCGTATTGTGAACCTCAACAGGTAAAGGAAGCGCTCGATGATGAGGATTGGCTTATGGCCATGCATGAAGAACTCAACAACTTCGAGCGTAATCAAGTCTGGGATTTAGTGCCAAGACCAAAGGAGGAACATAATGTCATCGGGACCAAATCGATTTTCAAAAACAAGCAAGATGCCAATGGGATTGTGATTCGAAACAAGGCAAGATTGGTGGCTCAAGGCTACTCCCAAGTCGAGGGTATCGACTACGGTGGAACCTTTGCCCCTGTTGCTCGTCTAGAATCTATTCGCATGTTGCTTGCATTTGCTTCTCATCATAATTTCAAATTACAACAAATGGATGTGAAAAGTGCTTTGTCTTAATGGTCCTTTAAATGAGTTGGTCTATGTCAAACAACCCCCAGGATTCAAACATCCCAAGCTCCCCAATCATGTGTACAAACTTAATAAGGCACTCTGTGGCCTTAAACAAGCCCCACGTGCGTGGTATGAGTATCTTACTGGGTTGTTACAAGATCGTGGGTTTGAAATTGGGAAGATAGATCCCACTCTTTTTACTAAGAGGGTTAAAGGGGATTTGTTCATATGCCAACTATATGTTGATAATATCATTTTTGGTTCTCCTAACATTTCTTTCAATGAAGAATTTGCTGCACTAATGATCGAGAAATTTGAGATGTCCATGATGGGAGAGTTGAAGTTCTTCCTCAGATTCGAGATTAAACAAGGCTTAGAAGGGACCTTCATCAAACAAGCCAAGTACACTCAAGACATGCTCAAAAGGTTCGAGCTCGAAGATGTCAAGCCGGCCAAGTTCCCCATGCCAACAAGATGCAAGCTTGACAATGATCCCAATAGTAAAGCAGTGGATCAAAAGGTATATCGCTCCATGATTGGATCCCTCCATTACCTTTGTGCATCTAGACCAGATAATATGTTGAGTGTAGGGATCTGTGCACGGTTTCAATCCGCACCAAAAGAAAGTTATTATATGGCTGTTAAGCGAATCTTTCGATATTTGGCTCATACCCCAAACTTTGGTCTATGGTATCCCAAAGGAGCGAACTTCAACCTAGTGGGCTATTCTAACTCAGATTGGACAGGAGATTGTGTGGAGAGGAAGTCAACTTCTGGCGGATGCCAATTCCTTGGTCGCTCACTGGTAAGTTGGTCTTCAAAGAAGCAGAATTGTGTCTCACTATCATCCACCGAAGCTGAGTATGTGGCAGTTGCAAGTTGTTGTGCACAGTTGCTATGGATGAGGCAATTTTAAAGGATTACGGTGTCACTTGTGACGAAGTTCCTCTTCATGTGACAATCAAAGTGCTATCAAGATTTCCCCCAACCCAGTGCAACATAGCAAAACCAAGCATATTGATATTCGCCATCACTTCATTTGTGAACATATCAAGCTAGGGGATATTGAGGTTCACGTCATCCACACTGAAGAGCAACTTGCAAATATTTTCACTAAGCCCCTAGATGAAGCAAGGTTCCAGGAGTTAAGGCATGAGCTAAATATCATTGATTCAAGTAATGTGGATTGAAACTAGGCACTTTGCACCTCACTATGCATTAGATCTTGTTCTAGGTGTAGGCATGGACATAGGGGGAGTGTTGTTCTCTCAATGAACTTTCCCTCTCCCCATTATGCATAAATCAATCAAGTCTTTCACTTTGGCCATTACTAAATGGCACTTGTGCTTCAAACACGAGTGTTGGTCATGAACCCAAGGATAATTCTTCGCGGTGTCATACATTTGCCTCAAACATAGGTGGCCACGGCCACCGCCCCTACCTTTCTCACATATGGAAGAAAGGATACAAAATGACTAGTCAGTATACCTTGCTGGTGCTATCCTTTTATTTACACTGACTAGTCGTTGCCCACGTCTTTTCCAGGCTATCCTATGTCACGTTGTGTCATTTTGAGCGGTACTACCGCCAGGGGGAGCGGTACTACCGCCAGGACCCCAGCGGTACTACCGCTCGGGGTAGCGGTACTACCGCTCGGGGTAGCGGTACTACCGCCAGGACCCCAGCGGTACTACTGCCAGGGTAGCGGTACCACCGCGAGGACTCCAACCTATCACGACTTGATTAGGGCTTTTTATGGCTCTCTCAAGGGGGAGCGGTACTACCGCCAGGGGTAGCGGTACTACCGCGAGGACCCCAACGGTACTACCGCTAAGGTCAGCGGTACTACCGCTAGGACCTCGGCGGTACTACCGTTGGCCCGTACCCCTTGGGCTATATAAAGGAGGGGGAGCCCGTTTTTCTTCCCTCTTTCTTCTTCCTCGTGGCTCTTCCTTCCTCTACCCCGAACTCCCCCCCCCGCATTTGGATCTCTATCTGCGGAGCTCCTTCTCTCCCTTGAGTTGGAGGGTTTGCTCCACTCCTCCTTCCTCCATCAAGTGCCATGGACACCGGTAAAGCTCCTCTCTTTATTCTCTTGATTGGTGTTTTCTTGTTCTAGGGTTAGGAGTTTGGTGATTTGGATCCATGGCTATGGTTTGTGCTTTGTTCTTGGATGGAATGAAGGAGATATTCTAGGGGAGTTTAGGTCCTATGATTCATTGCTTTTATCTTGACATGCCCTAGGTTCTTCATGTTTTAGATCAAGTACTTTTTCTCTTATTTTGGATTAGATCTAAAACTTGAATCCTCTTGACTAGGCATGTCTCTATCTAGATGTTCTTGAGGTCCACATGTGATTAGGGCTATGGTGGTTCTTGTAGTGATTCTATGCAGTAGCCATGGCCCTCGTAAATCCAATCTAGCCGTTCTTATGGGTCTTTATATATTCAGATTTGAAAGTCAACCCCCTAGCGGTACTACCGCTAGGACCCCAGCGGTACTACCGCCAGGGGTAGCGGTACTACCACTAGGACCCCAACGGTACTACCGCCAGGGGTAGCGGTACTACCGCGAGGAGGATATTTTTCATTTTGTTTGGCAATGTCAGTTTATTCTTATGCTTCTTTTGACCATTGTCTTGACTCCTTCTGTCTCTCTTTTTCAGCGTGTGTCTTGTGTTTCACAGGTGGTGCTCGCCGCTCGAATCCCCCACGGAACACCCAACCGAAGCAGTATCGCACTCCAGATGCTCCAGAGGGCTCCGCCACTTTCGGTCTGAATCCCAAAAAGAAGTCTTTCAAGAAGGCAGCTCACAAGACCAAGGGGATCAACGTTCGCAATATGCCCCCTAAGGATTTTCTGCTGTTCCGCAACCACAATCCCTATAGAAGAGAAGCCTCAGATCAAGAATATCGAGCATGTTTGGTCACGGGATCACTGCATGATCTATCGCGACATCATCAAGCAATTCAAGAAGATGTTTGTTCCAGTGCAGTGGATTGGCTTTGCTCACCTTCAGCGGAACCCGGATTACTTTGGTGAGGCTCTCCCTTTGATTGACAAGTTGGCATTAAAGAGATCATCACCTTCAGGCGAGACTTTGATCCAGTTGTTGTGGCCCAATTCTATGTCACTGTTCACTTTGCACCTAATGAAGTGCGCATCATGACTTGGATGACCGGTACTTAGAAGATGACAGGTTCCTGGTCAGAATTCATGAAGCTTCTCAAGGTCGACTTTCAGGGAGATGAAACTCCTCTTGGGTTGCGTCCTCATGCTCCGTCTTCATCTACTACCACCCCCAAGGACAGGCTGCAACAACTTTATGTGAAGAAAGGTGTGCTCCCCAAGCATCTGGATATCATGCATCGGATCTTCCGGAACACTCTCTTTCCTCGCATTGGCAACTTTGACGAGGTGCATGGTCATCTAGCTAAGATGCTTCTGCTCTCTGAGGAGGCTAGGACTAAGGAATCTGCCCCTCTCGATATTGCCCACGTGTTGTTCAATGAGCTCTAGAACTGTATCATGAACCGCAAGGTTCCCATCTACGGCCCCTACTTGTTTGCCTATATTCGCCATAGGTGGCACGAGGTCTATCTGATAGATGAATTCCCTATTCAGGCTGATTACTTTGTGCATGATCCTATCAAGCTCCGTATCAAAGACAAATGGGCCAACCCATCCACTTCGTCTCAGCACATGGACACTGACACAGAGACTGCTGCTGAAGGAGGCCCTGCTTCTCAGTCCCGCTCTTCTGCTATGCCATCTTGGGCAGTGAAACTGAAGGATAAAATGAAGACTCTCTTCTGTATGCAGGCCAAGGGACAGTATCAGTCTCATGTGGCCCAGAAGGAGAACCGTCACAGGCACAAGCGTGTCTTGAGGACCCTTGATGTTGATATCTCCAGCAACTCAGAGGACGACATCACTCCAGAGTCTGATTGGATGTGGGCTCAAGGTTATTAGTGGACTGGGTCTGATGCAGAGGAGGAGGCGTCTGAGGAGGACAATGAGGAGGAGTAGGACGATCCGGATGC
The DNA here is from genome assembly GCF_904849725.1 of Hordeum vulgare subsp. vulgare. Taxonomy (NCBI): domain Eukaryota; kingdom Viridiplantae; phylum Streptophyta; class Magnoliopsida; order Poales; family Poaceae; genus Hordeum; species Hordeum vulgare. The sequence continues at coordinate 86,230,907 of NC_058520.1, forward strand.
CACGGACGAGTCTGGGGCTGATGAGGATGTGGAGTGACCACCTGTGTCGTTAGGTGTGCCCCTTTTTGGTGTCTTGTGCCAAAGGGGGAGAGAGTCTAGCAGCTGGATTTGCGCTTTGATTTAGCTTTGCTTATCTTTATCGTGTTTGCTTTGAAATTCGTTTGATCTTATCTGCTATCTTTGCTTTGTGTGATGTGAGACTTGGACTAGTGTGAGACTTATTTCTATCATATGCTGTGAGTCATATGCTCTTTAATTATCTCTATCACTATCTTTATGTTCACATGCTATTTACTATGCAAATCCGGTATTGTCATCAATCCACCAAAAAGGGGGAGATTGTTAGGGCATATTTATGCCTAAGTAATTTTGGTGATTGATGACAGTACTGCAAAGGACTAATCGTGTGTGTTAAGATTTCAGATAGCACATGTCAACGGCACAAGACGACTCGCCCCCCTCCATGGAATAGAAGCACGGTGTACTGTACGATTCTCTTTCTTTGAGTCATAGGATCGTCGTACTATTAAGAGGGGACCCGTAGTGGAAAGGTTTGGGTGGAATCAATCTTGCACGCACATACTTTATCTCCTATCCCTTTCCCTGCAACTTTGGAGTGGTTCCCGCCTCTGGTTTATCTCCTCTACGCAAAAAGGTCTCTCACCGGTAGTACCGCTGGGCCTAGTGGTAGTACCGCTAGAGCTGGCGGTAGTATCGCTAGCCCTAGCGGTAGTACCACTAGTGCTGGCGATAGTACCGCCCCTGGTCAGCGGTAGTACCGCTCCAGGAACTTAGTACCACCTTCCTAGTGGCTATACTTCGTCGAACTTTTTGCGAAGACTTTCTTGGCGGTGGTTGGCCCGGTAGTGCATCTGCACTACCATGGGCCCAGCGGTAGTACCGCTGCTGCCAGCGGTAGTACCGCTGTAGCCAGCGGTAGTACCGCAAGGCTCGGGCTGTGAGTGGGAAAACGGTTGGATTCCCCCCCCCCCCGCTATATAAGGGGCTCTTCTTGCTCTAGAACCCTACCTTTGACCCTCCCAAGCTCCATTGTTGCTCCCTAAGCTCAAAAGTGCCAGATCTCTCTCCCTAGCCAATCAAACTTGTTGATTCTCTAGGGATTGGTTGAGAAGGCCTAGATCTACACTTCCACCAAGAGAAAAATTGATTCCCCCACCAATCCCTTGCGGATCTTGTTACTCTTGGGTGTTTGAGCACCCTAGACGGTTGAGGTCACCTCGGAGTCACATTCCATTGTGGTGAAGCTTCGTGGTCTTGTTGGGAGCCTCCAAGCTTTGTGTGGAGTTTGCCCCAACCTTGTTTGTAAAGGTTCGGTCGCCGCCTTCAAGGGCACCTATAGTGGAATCACGGTACCTCGCATCATGTGAGGGCGTGAGGAGAATACGGTGGCCCTAGTGGCTTATTGGGGAGCATTGTGCGTCCACACCGCTCCAACGGAGACGTACTTCCTGTCAAAGGGAAGGAACTTTGGTAACACATCCTCGTCTTCATTGGTTCCACTTGTGGTTATCTCTAACCTTTACATTGTGTATGCTTATGTTGTTGTGTATCTCATACTTGTCTTAGTTATCTTTGTTGTTAGCGTCATATAGGTTCACCTCTTTGTTGTCATTTTAGTGAACCCTTATGTTGCTTACCCTAACTTGCTAAGATTAATTAAAAAGTGGTCGTTGCCTATTCACCCCCCCCCCCCCTCTAGGGAACCACATCGATCCTTTCAAAGATTCTTCAAAAGAATTTCTCAGAAAAGGAAATTAAAGAGGCCATTTTTGGCTCATACGCCAATGGTGCACTAGGCCCGGATGGCCTTTCTTTTCTTTTTTTACCAGGCCGTTTGGGATCTGATTAAATGAGACTTCATGGCGATGGTGAGGGATTTTGAGGAAGGTAGATTAGATATACATAGACTTAATTTCGCTCTGATCATTTTAATTCTGAAGGAGCCTGATGCCAAGATTATGAAGAAGTTCATACCTATCAGTCTTAGCAATTGTGTTGTTAAAACATTCTCCAAGGCGCTTACTAATAGGTTGTCTCCTATTAGTAACATATTGATCTCCCCTAATCAAACTACTTTTATAAAAGGGAGATATATTCTCGAAAGTGTGGTTCCCTCTCATGAAGTGATTCATGAGGTGAAGAAATCTAACTCCCCCGGGCTTGTTCTCAAACTTGATTATGAAAAAGCCTATGATCGGGTTAGCTAGGATTTCCTATTTGAGATGCTTGAATCTAGGGGTTTTGGATCCAAGTGAATCTCCTGGATCAAGAAATTAGTGTTTCAAGGCACCTTTAGTGTGCGGATTAATGACAACAGTGGTCCCTATTTCATAGGTGGAAAAGGTCTTAAGCAAGGAGATCCTATATCCCCTCTTCTATCCAATATAATGGTTGATGTTTTCTCTAAGATGTTGGCTAAATCCTTCAATCATGGTCTGATTTCGAGGTTGTTAACAAATATAATACCTAGTGGGGTAATTAGTCTTCAATATGCAGATGATACTCTCCTCTTTTTAGAGGATTCCTATTAGAAAGCTAAAAAATTAAATAGATTTTATCCCCGCTTTGAGAGTTTATCGGGTGTGAAAATCAATTTTCATAAAAGTGACCTGATTACCATTAATGTAGATGAGGAGAGGGCGAACTTCTTTGCCCAGATTTTCTGCTGTAACCTAGGTTCCTTTCCCATTAAATATCTCGGAGTGCCTCTGCACTATGACAAGCAAAAGAGGGAAGATTTACAACCTTTAATTGACAGAATTATTAAGAATATATTCAGTTGGCTGGGTAGATACCTTACATATAAAAGGTAAAATAATTCTGATGTGTGCTTGTATTGTAAGTATTCCTGCTTATCCGATGGCAGTGATGAAATTCCCCAAATTGGCGATTAATGCTATTAATTCCCAAATGGCACTTTGGAGGTTTGGGGGTACCCAATTTGAGGAAATTTAATATGGCCCTTCTGGCTTCATGGGGAAAGAGGTTCTTTGATAATAAAAATAGTGACTCGAAGAAATTAATTGCTTATAACTATAATGTGTATGCCCCAAATATCATATGGTCTAGAGAACAGATAGGCTCCCCCTTCTGGAAGAGTGTTTCCTGTGCTTTACAATCTGTTAGAAACTTTTATTCCTAGAAAATTGGTAATGGTAATAATATTAGTTTTTGGCATGATACGTGGGCTAGGGATTGTTCCCTTAAAGTCAGATTTTGGGAGTTGTTCGATATCTGCAACCAACAGGAATGCTCGATATCCCAGGTGTGGTATGGGATAACTCTTAAACTTTCCTTTATACGTTGTGTGGATCAGAAGGTTAGGTGAGGTGGGAACAACTTATTGAACATATTAAAAAATTCCCCTTGTCGGAATCCCAGGACTTACCTGTTTGGCTCCTAGAGCCTAATGGTAAATATTCAGTGAAATCCTTTTACAAGTGCATTAACTTTGGTGGTGTTATTTCTCCTTTTGGAGATACTCTATGGAAAACTATGTGTCCTCAACATATTCATGTTTTCCTGTGGTTGTGTCTCTACAACAAAATTTTAACTAGGGGTAATGTGGCTAAAAGGGAAATCTTGGATGATCTATCCTGCTTGTTTTGTAACGAAGCTGAATCTATTCAACACATGTTCTTTGACTCGGTTAATGCTGGTAGTATTTGGTCAGTAATATCGGAGTTTTTTCATATTAGTAGAATCCAATGCTTTGATGATGTTTCTTCCCTATGGAGTTTGAACAAAAAAAGCTTGTGCTTAATTTGGTAACTGCGGCCTCCTTATGGAGCATATGGAGATTGAGGAATGAATTCTGTTTTCAGGGGCGCACATGGAGAGGCGTGGGCTGCAGCCTTGTCAAGCTAAAAGGGATTTTGCAGCAATGGGTGGTTCTTTGCAACACTGCACAAGCGGACACACTGAGGCGATTCGTCCTTCTGTTGGACAAGCACCGAGGGGGGCTCATGTGGATAGCATGGATCTGAGCATCTGATTATCTTCCTTGGTCGTTGTAATAATAAGATTTAAGATTGTTGCTGATGTTTTCCCAAACTGCTTGGGTGCTCTTTATTTTTCCTTGTAGTTTGCTGGTCATTTCAGCCCTTCTTTCCAGACATTTCCTGAGTGTTGTTCCTAGGTTGGTACTTTTCGGTTTAGTTGTTGGTGATCGTTGATCTGTAACTTGGTTGCTTGGCTGCTTCATTTTAATAAAATGGGGCAGGGGTAACCCCTTTCTTAAAAAAAATAAACCTACACGTAAGGAGAAGTGTTGAAATATATTGTTCATGTTTTTTATTTGTTTATATTTTGGATTAGTTGCCTCGAGCTTGAATTTAATAGTTGCTGCAAAATCAAAAATGTGTCAATAACATTAATAGTCGTTTGTGAAGGGCTATTTTGCTATGAACCTTGCATATTTTTCCGTGATGCTTACTCGTCAAAGTTAGAATAGTTTTCTTATTATGAGTCGGCGTGTGTCAATAACATTAATAATCGTTTGTGAAGGGCTATTTTGCTATGAACCTTGCATATTTTTCCGTGATGCTTACTCGTCAAAGTTGGAGTAGTTTTCTTACCATGAGTCGGTGTGTGCTACGCATTTGATTGTAAGGTTTGCTTCATGGGTTCGGCGTGTGCGAGAAAATTACGTCTACAATAACTAAACTTGACTCTAGGGTTCGCTTTGATCATTATATTCACGAAAGTGCAAGTTACAGTCATCGGACTCGCTAAACTGGATCATTATATGGTAACAAGTATCGTTTCGGCTCGTATCGGTCTGATTTGACCAGAAACCCACTTTGACTCGCCAGCTGGACATGACACTTCGACAAAACTTAAAGAACTGAGAAGCCACCGCGTTATTTTGCATCCCCCTTCCCTATTAGTAAGGGACAGTTCACCTTTTCATCCACGCCTCCGAGGCAGAGAGGAGAAGAGAGAGGAAATGGGAGGCAATCACGATGGTGACCGGTTAGGGTTTCGTCACTGCCGGCGGAGGCATCCATCAATGGAGCGACGACGACCACAGGGTTTGTCGACAACTTGAACCATGGCGCTTCGTCGCTGAGCAGAAGGAGACCCACCACCTGTGTATGGTAAGCCCCTTTTTCCTTTGTGAACCTATGTAACCCCTCCCCCCTTTCTCTCCAAAACTAGTGATTTGAGGTCGATTATGTGGTTGCACGTTCTTATTTACCTTTAGATTTTGATGTTACTACTACAATTTTCGTTCTGCTACTGATTTTAGGCGGTTAATCTAGGGTTTTATGTCAATCTACACATGAAGAAACTAGAGCTCAGTGTCATCTGTAGGCGGCAGCACTGCAACAAGATTAGGCAATCTTGTAGCTAGAGTTGAAGTGATGAGGAAGGCCAATTAGCAAGACAGAAATATTGCATGAAAAGAGGTGTGTTGAAATCCTATCACAGAGGGAAGCTGCTATTTTGCAAAAAGCAGGTGAACCCCTTGCCAAGAAACAAGCTGAAAAAGCCAAAAAAATGCTCAAGAAAAAGAAGCTTTGAAAGCAGGGGCAAGAAAAAAGAGAGAAAGAACTTAGGCCAAGAAGCTTGCAACAACAGCTAAAAAAGAAGCACTACATGAGGCAAATAAAAGGGCTGCAGAAGATAAGAAATGATCAGTAGAAGCAAAGAAAACTGCTACACTACAGAAGAAAGCTGCATCTTCAGCAAAGAAGCACAAGAAAGTTAATATGTTTGATTAATTAAGATCCTGAACGACCATTTAATGTAATGGATGAAGTATTTTGCAATTTCTAGATATTAAGACATGTTAAAATGTGAACCCATTAGTACTGTATGCTTTTGAACTACTTATGTGTGCTAGGAAGGAGCTATGAATGATCAGTTTTTGTTTGAGGTCAAGTGATATTCATTTAATTGTTATGCTAAAGAAATGGTGTTATCAAATTCATTTTTGTTCTGTGTCATCAAATGCCAATTTTGAAATTTTAGTTTTGTTCCTTTTTGTGAGAGTTCAATAGTCAAATGCATGTTATGAAATGCAAAATGTATGTTCAGTTCATGTTATATAATAACATTTTCCACTTCTCTAATTTTCAACAACAAAATTGTCTCCACAAATATTTAATTATTACTGGCACAAAGATTTGCATCAGCACTGACACCACACAACACAAAAATCTCCTTATTACATCGTTCACTACTAATAGCAGCCAACACTGACATCATCCAGCACTCACATCCTAACTAGAACTAACACTAACACAAAAAGAATTGCAAATAACAGTAGAACTACTATATTCATTATAGCAACCAAGTCTCCAACATCTCCTGGAAGTGATTTCAGCAGAATATCATCTTGAGCATATCTTCAGGTTCCTATTTTGTCTTGTTCTTCTTTTTCTTCATCCCAACTACTTTACTATCCCAAGATTCACAATTCAAATGCCTATGCAGCTTCAAATAATTAATGCAATGAGTGTTCTCGTACTAACCCTGTGATTCATACACTTGTACAAGATCAATCCAGGATGGTTTTCAGTGGTAGATTCAAACTGCCTAATCTTGCAAATCTTGCAATCACGGCACCGGATCAAAGGGAGCCAACCCGCTTGGCCCTCGATGAGCTACCCACGCCGAACATGGCGGCCGCAACCAATTTGTCGCCGCAAATTGACGAGAGGTAAGGGCAGCTAAGGATGGAGCTGTTGTATTCCAACGACACGTGAGGGGATGAGAGATTGGGTTAGCGATTTCACACGCGGATGAGGAGGAACGAGAGGGTAATCGACTGAGAAGAAACCCTCGACGTGTCCTGTACAGCTGGCAAGTCAAAGCATTTTTTGTCAAATTCGTCCATGTGCACATGATACGAGCCGAAACAGTACGGGTTACCGTATAGTGACCTAGTTGAGCGAGTCCAGTGAATGTAACTTGTGCTTTCGGGAATATAATGATCAAAGTGAACCTTAGAGTCAACTTCAGTAACTATAGATGTAATTTTCTTGGCGTGTGCTATGCATTTGATTGCAAGGTTTGCTTCATGGTTTCTCTATGCCTCACTCGGTCGAGACTTTGCGAACTCTTGGCCAGGCGTCACCAGAAATAGATTCGACCTGTTTCTAAGTTTTTTGTCTGTTGAATTGTATCTAGATTATGTCTTGATTTTTTTGTTTGTTTCTTAGTTTGTGTTGGGCTTCTTACCAGTGCATTTTGGGATAGACAATGAATTTGTTTGTTTGTTTTCAACACATCGGAAAAGGTATAACACCAGTAGTTAGAAAAGGGGATGACAAAAGTATGACAGAAAAAGAAAACAATGGCGGATTGTGATTGGACATCTCTTCTATGTTTTATGTGTTTATTAACTTGAATTCACTCTTTGACTTAGTCTTGATAATCTTGTATCTTATTTTCTTTTTTGATAAAGAGGACGTCTTAAAGGTAAACACAAATGTTCACACATTTTATTTTCTCAAGAAAAAAACATGCTTGTAATAGGCTAAACTCTTACATGTTGGATAACTCGTTCAATAAAAACTTGATCAACACATAATCTTCTACTTATAATCTTGAAAATAACAAATAATGTCCAAGAAAAGCATATAAACAAATCCTTTAAATATAACTCAAGACAACCATTAGTCCATAAAGATTGTCATCAGTTACCAAAATCAAACATGAAGGCACCAGGCTATTTCACATGTCATGGCCTGAACGTGCGCCCCGTGTGACCGATCAACCGTCGCAAAGGTGAAGGCCACAACTCATAATCCAGATTAGCAAAAGGTTTACCAAGAACTGTGTCATTGTCTTCACACAAATAGTAGATAACAACTGTACTTTTATAATCTGAAGAAAGCATCGACTGGACTCCTCAATTACATGGGTAACATGCCATTATGAACTTTATTAGCAGTAATAAACACTCTCGTCATGTGATTGCTATGCTTGAGAAAATAACCACCTGAATTCCCACAGAACAATGATAATGTGTAATCCGAATCAAATTGCCCCGATGAACATAAGTCATTGAAATTAGCTCCTACTAGTGGTGGCCATGTTAGACGCACTTCAGACCTCATATGCTCCTCAAATACCAACTCGACATACAACGAAACAATGGTCTCGGGGACTGAAATCTTCATACTAGGTTGATGGGTTCAATAAGAGTGTAAGTACAAATAGTTTTGCATCATCTTTGTCCTCCATCACATCAACAGCAGCATCTTCGGGCTTGTCAAACGACATTGGCTCGAACACCTATTCTACATCCTTGTGTGTGGATGGCAATGAACAATCAGGGGTGCCGGAGTTGGAGCTGGGCCACACCGGCGTCCTAGTGAATGGCGACGCGGTGGTAGCGTTCACACCGATGACGACACCACCTTGGCATGTGCCACAGACCTCCAGGGAGGCGAGTTCAGGAGATATATCTATGGGGGTCACCGTATGCGTGAGTTCCGCAGTGGTGGTGACATGGACGGTGGTGTCGACGGTGGGCTCGAGGTCAACTGCATGCACGAAGAAGATGGCAACAGTGGCATCACGAACATCGTTGACGATTTCTCTTGTGGAGACTTGGTGCGAGTGTTCTGTCGAACATGTTATGTGCATCATCACGATGCAGGCAGGGGGTGCGTCATGGATGACCTCGAGGACCTCCTGGGCCTGGGTGGTGGACAAGAGGACGCCTGGGAGGACGGCGAGCTCAGTGGCGACTTCTAGAATTGCGGCCACCAATGCATACTTGGTCGTGCCCATGATGAGGACACGACAGTTGATGTCGAGGGAAGACTTGGGGAAAGAAGTTAGGCGACGTGCTCGTGTTGGTTACCATAGGTATGTTGACAGCCCCGACGAACTTGACCTCGTGATCAGAGATGTCCGCGGTGGGGTTGTTGACGTAGGGGTGCCAATGTGGTAGTATCACCTGCCATGAACGGATCTGGCATTGCAAATCGGTGGTGAGGTTGGGGCTAGCAACAAAAAATGCTAGACATACAAAGAGTTACATAAGGTTACACGCTGACTAGGATTCTTTGTTTCTAACTAACCACTCTCCCCCCTGATTTTCAAGGGGGTGGGGCCCTCATTTCCCTTAATCTCCAATCAAAATCCACCTCTTTGTAAAACCCATGTAAACTTATGTATGTGTAGCATTGCTGGCCTAGCAACACATCAGGAGTTGCGTTCCACACCTGTAGAGGGCAACACTGGAAGTAGATACAACGACCATCCCGGTATGCGAACACGTGTGATGCCACGTGTGCCAAACGAAATCCCACATCCACCGCTACGCATGGCTTTTCATCCTCTGATATGGTTGGGGGATACACCTGTTGGAAATATGCCCTAGAGGCAATAATAAATTAGTTATTATTATATTTCTTAGTTCATGATAATCGTTTATTATCCATGCTATAATTGTATTGATTGGAAACACAATACTTGTGTGGATACATAGACAAAACACTGTCCCTAGTAAGCCTCTAGTTGACTAGCTCGTTGATCAAAGATGGTCAAGATTTCCTGGCCATAGGCAAGTGCTGTCACTTGATAACGGGATCACATCATTAGGAGAATCATGTGATGGACTAGACCCAAACTAATAAACGTAGCATGTTGATCGTGTCATTTTGTTGCTACTGTTTTCTGCGTCTCAAGTATTTGTTCCTATGACCATGAGATCATATAACTCACGGACACCGGAGGAATGCTTTGTGTGTATCAAACGTCGCAACGTAACTGGGTGACTATAAAGATGCTCTACAGGTATCTCTGAAGGTGTTCGTTGAGTTAGTATGGATCGAGACTGGGATTTGTCACTCCGTGTGACGGAGAGGTATCTCGGGGCCCACTCGGTAATACAACATCACACACAAGGCTTGCAAGCAATGTGACTTAGTGTAAGTTGCGGGATCTTGTATTACGGAACGAGTAAAGAGACTTGCCGGTAAACGAGATTGAAATAGGTATACGGATACTGACGATCGAATCTCGGGCAAGTAACATACCGAAGGACAAAGGGAATGACATACGGGATTATATGAATCCTTGGCACTGAGGTTCAAACGATAAGATCTTCATAGAATATGTAGGATCCAATATGGGCATCCAGGTCCCGCTATTGGATATTGACCGAGGAGTCTCTCGGGTCATGTCTACATAGTTCTCGAACCCGCAGGGTCTGCACACTTAAGGTTCGACGTTGTTTTATGCGTATTTGAGTTATATGGTTGGTTACCGAATGTTGTTCGGAGTCCCGGATGAGATCACGGACGTCACGAGGGTTTCCGGAATGGTCCGAAAACGAAGATTGATATATAGGATGACCTCATTTGATTACCGGAAGGTTTTTGGAGTTACCGGGAATGTACCGGGAATGACGAATGGGTTCCGGGAGTTCACCGGGGGGGCAACCCACCCCGGGGAAGCCCATAGGCATTGAGGGTGGCGCACCAGCCCTTAGTGGGCTGGTGGGACAGCCCAAAAGAGCCCTATGCGCATTGGAAGAAAAATCAAAGAGAAAAGAAAAAAAAAGAGGAGGTGGGAAAGGGAAGAAGGACTCCACCTTCCAAACCAAGTAGGACTCGGTTTGGGGGGGAGACCTTCCCCCTTAGGTTCAGCCGACCCCCTTGGGAGTTCTTGGAGCTCGGACACTAGAGGTTCAGCCGACCCCCATATGTCCACGGTTTTACCTCTAGATCGCGTTTCTGCGGAGCTCGGACGGAGCCCTGCTGAGACGAGATCATCACCAACCTCCGGAGCGCCGTCACACTGCCGGAGAACTCTTCTACCTCTCCGTCTCTCTTGCTGGATCAAGAAGGCCGAGATCATCGTCGAGCTGTACGTGTGCTGAACGCGGAGGTGCCGTCCGTTCGGCACTAGATCGTGGGACTGATCGCGGGACGGTTCGCGGGGCGGATCGAGGGACGTGAGGACGTTCCATTACATCAACCGCGTTCACTAACGCTTCTGCTATACGGTCTACAAGGGTACGTAGATCACACATCCCCTTCGGAAGATGGACATCACCATGATAGGTCTTCGTGCGCGTAGGAAATTTTTTTGTTTCCCATGCGACGTTCCCCATCAGTGGCATCATGAGCTAGGTTCATGCGTAGATGTCTTCTCGAGTAGAACACAAAAGTTTTTGTGGGCGGTGATGTGCGTATTGCTGCCCTCCTTAGTCTTCTCTTGATTCTGCGGTATTGTTGGATCGAAGCGGCTCGGACCGACATTACTCGTACGCTTACGAGAGACTGGTTTCATCGCTACGAGTAACTCCGTTGCTCAAAGATGACTGGCGGGTGTCAGTTTCTCCAACTTTAGTTGAATCGGAATTGACCGAGGAGGTCCTTGGATGAGGTTAAATAGCAACTCATGTATCTCCGTTGTGGTGTTTGCGTAAGTAAGATGCAATCCTACTAGATACCCATGGTCACCACGTAAAACATACAACAACAAAATTAGAGGACGTCTAACTTGTTTTTGCAGGGTATGCTTGTGATGTGATATGGCCAACGATGTGATGTGATATATTGGATGTATGAGATGATCATGTTGTAATAGTTAATATCGACTTGCACGTCGATGGTACGACAACCGGCAGGAGCCATAGGGTTGTCTTTAAACTAACGTTTGTGCTTGCAGATGCGTTTACTATTTTGCTAGGATGTAGCTTTAGTAGTAATAGCATGAGTACCACGACAACCCCGATGGCGACACGTTGATGGAGATCATGGTGTGACGCCGGTGACAAGAATATTGTGCCGGTGCTTTGGTGATGGAGATCAAGAAGCACATGATGATGGCCATATCATGTCACTTATGAATTGCATGTGATGTTAATCCTTTTATGCACCTTATTTTGCTTAGAACGACGATAGCATTATGAGGTGATCTCTCACTAAAATTTCAAGACGAAATTGTGTTCTCCCCGACTGTGCACCGTTGCGACAGTTCTTCGTTTCGAGACACCACGTGATGATCGGGTGTGATAGACTCAACGTTCACATACAACGGGTGCAAAATAGTTGCACACGCGGAACACTCGGGTTAAGCTTGACGAGCCTAGCATGTGCAGACATGGCCTCGGAACACATGAGACCGAAAGGTCGAGCATGAATCGTATAGTTGATATGATTAGCATAGAGATGCTTACCACTGAAACTATTCTCGACTCACGTGATGATCGGACTTGAGATAGTGGATTTGGATCATGTACCACTCAAATTACTAGAGAGATGTACTTTTTGAGTGGGAGTTCTTAAGTAATATGATTAATTGAACTAACTGTCATGAACATAGTCTAATGGTCTTTGCGAATTACGATGTAGCTTGCGCTATAGCTCTACTGTTTTTATATGTTCCTAGACAAAATTTAGTTGAAAGTTAATAGTAGCAAACTTTGCAGACTAAGTCTGTAAAACCGAGGATTGTCCTCGTTGCTACGTAGAAGGCTTATGTATTTAATGCACCACTCGGTGTGCTATACCTCGAGCGTCGTCTGTGGATGCTGTGAACATCCGGCATACACGTTTCTGATGACTACACGATAGTTCAGTGCAAAATACTTAATGTCTTAGAAGCAAGGCGCCGAAGACGTTTTGAAACGTCACGGAACATAAGTGATGTTCTAAAGAGATGAAATTGTGATTTCATGCTTGTGCCCTTGTTAAGAGGTACGAGACCTTCGACAAGATTCTTTGTCCACAAAGTAAAGGAGAAAAGCTCAATCGTTGAGCGTGTGCTCAGATTGTCTGAGTACGACAATCGCTTGAATCAAGTGGGAGTTAATCTTCCAGATGAGATAGTGATAGTTCTCCAAAGTCACTGCCACCAAGCTATGAGAGCTTCGTGATGAACTATAACATATCAAGGATAGATACAATGATCTTTGAGTGATTCGCGATGTTTGACACTGTGGGAGTAGAAATCAAGAAGGAGCATCAATAGTTGATGGTTAGTAAAACCACTAAGTTTCAAAGGGCTAGAAGGGACACTTCGTGAAACGGCAAAACAGTTGCTGCACTAATGAAGAGACCCAAGAGTAAACCCAAACCCGAGACTAAGTGCTTCTATAATGAGGGGAACAGTCACTGAGGCGGAGCAACTCTAGATACTTGGTAGATAAGAAGGCTGGCAAAAGTCGAAAGAAGTATATTTGATATACATGATGTTGATGTGTACTTTACTAGTACTCCTAGTAGCATGAGGGTATTGGATACCGGTTCGGTTGCTAAGTAATTAGTAACACGAAATGAAAGCTACGGCATAAATGGAGACTAGCTAAAGGCGAGGTGACGATACGTGTTGGAAGTGTTTCCAAGGTTGATATGATCAAACGTCGCACGCTCCCTCTACCATCGGGATTGGTGTTAAACCTAAATAATTGTTATTTGGTGCTTGCGTTAAGCATGAACATGATTGGATCGTGTTTATTGCAATACGATTATTCAGTTAAAGAGAATAATGGTTACTCTATTTGCTTGAATAATCACCTTCAAATGGTTTATTGAATCTCGATTGTAGTGTTACACATGTTCATGATATAGGTGCCAAAAGATACGAGGTAATGATGATAGTACCACTTACTTGTGGCACTGCCGCTTGAGTCATGTTGGTATAAATTGCATGAAGAGGCTCCATGCTGATGGATCTTTATACTCACTTGATTTTGAATCACTAGTAACATGCAAATCATACCACATGAGCAAGGCCTTGTTTTTCATTGAGATGAAATAAGATAGTAACTTGTTGGAAGTGATACATTTTGATGTATGCAGTCCAATGGGTGCTGAGGCACGCAGTGGATATCATTATGTTCTTACTTCAATGACGATTTGAGTAGATACTAGAGTATTTACTTAATGAATCACAAGTCTGAAATATTGAAAAGTTCAGTTCTGTTTCAGAGTGAAGTTCGTCGTAACAAGAGGATAAACTGTCTACGATATGATCATAGAAATGAATATCTGAGTTACGAGTTTTGGTACGCAGTTAAGACAATGTGGAAATTGTTTCGCAGTTCATGCCACCTAGAACATCATAGTGTGATGATGTGTCTGAACGTCATAGCCACGCACTATTTGGTATGGTGCATGCTGTGATGTCTCTTATCGAATTACCACTATCGTTTATGAGTTATGCATTAGAGACAACCGCATTCACTTTAAAATAGGGCACCGCGTATTTCCGTTGAGATGACACAGTATAGACTGAAGTTTAGAGAAATCTAAACTGTCGTTTCTTGAAAGTTTGGGGCTTCGACACTTATGTGAAAAAGTTTCAGCCTGATAAGCTCGAACCCAAAGCGGATAAATGCATCTTCATAGGATATCCAAAACAGTTTGGTACATCTCCTATCTCAGATCCGAAAGCAAAGTGTTTGTTTCTAGAAACGGATCCTTTCTCGAGGAAAGGTTTCTCTCGAAAGAATTGAGTGGGAGGGTGGTAGAACTTGATGAGGTTATTGAACCATCACTTCAACCAGTGTGTAGCAGGGCGCAGGAAGTTGTTCCTGTGGCGCCTACACCAATTGAAGTGAAAGCTGATGATGGTGATCATCGAGCATCGGATCAAGTTACTACAAGCCTCGTAGGTTGACAAGGTCGCGTACTACTGCAGAGTGGTACGGTAACCCTATCTTGGAGGTCATGTTGTTGAGCAACAATGAACTTACGAGTTATGAAGAAAGCAATGGTGGGCCCGGATTCCGACAAATGGCTGGAAGCCATGAAATCCGAGAGAGGATCCATGTATGAAAACAAAGTGTAGACTTTGGAAGAACTACTTGACGGTCAGAGGACTATTGAGTAAAGATGGATCTTTAAGAGGAAGACAGACGATGATGGTGATAAGTCACTATTAAGAAAAGCTCGACTTGTCGCAAAGATGTTTCCGACAAGATCAAACTGTTGACTATGATGAGTCTTTCTCACTCGTAGTGATGCTAAAGGTCTGTTAGAATTATGTTAGTTGTTGATGCATTATTTATGAAATATTGCACATAGGATGTCAAAACATTGTTTTCTCAACGGTTTCCTTGAGCAAACAATGTATGTGATACAAACAGAAGGTTTTGTCGATCCTAAAGATACTAGCAAGTATGCAAGCTCCAGTGATCCTTCAATGGACTGGTGCAAGCATCTCGGAGTTGGAATATACACTTTGATGAGATGATCAAAGATTTGGGTTTATACAAGGTTTATGAGAAACTTGTATTTCCAAAGAAGTGAGTGGGAGCACTATAGAATTTCTGATAAGTATATGTGGTTGACATATTGTGGATCAGAAGTAATGTAGAATTTCTGTAAAGCATACAAGGGTGTTTTGAAAGGAGTTTTCAAAGGAATACCTGGATTGAGCTACTTGAAACGTTGAGCATCAAAGATCTATGGAGATAGATCGAAAGCGCTTAATGGAAGTTTCAACAAGATGCATGCCTTGACAAGTTTTTGAAGGAGTTCAAAATAGATCAGCAAAGAAGGAGTTCTTGGTTGCATTGTAAGGTGTGAATTTGAGTAAGACTCAAAACTCGACCACGGCAGAATAAAGAGAATAGACGAAGGTCGTCTTCTATGCCTTAGCCGTAGAATCTAAAGTATGCCATGATGTGTACCGCACCGATGTGTGCCTTGACTCAAAGTCTGTTGAGAGGTACAGAGAGTGATCCATGATTGAATCACTAGCAGCGGTCAAAATTTATCCTTAGTAACTAATGGACTAAGGAATTTTTCTCGATTATGGAGGTGGTTAAAGAGTTCGTCGTAAAAGGTTACGTCGATGCAAGCTTTGACACTAATCCGAATAACTATGAGTAGCGATACGGATTCGTATAGTAGAGTAGATATTTGGAGCATTTCCGAATAGCACGTAGTAGCAGCATCTATAAGATGACATAAAGATTTGCAAAGAACGCACGGATCTGAAAGTTTCAGAACGTTGACCAAAACCTCTCTCACGAGCAAGACGTGATCAGACCCCATAACTATATGGGTGTTGGATTCGTTGGAATCACATGGTGATGTGAACTAGATTATTGACTCTAGTGCAAGTGGGAGACTGTTGGAAATATGCCCTAGAGGCAATAATAAATTAGTTATTATTATATTTCTTAGTTCATGATAATCGTTTATTATCCATGCTATAATTGTATTGATTGGAAACACAATACTTGTGTGGATACATAGACAAAACACTGTCCCTAGTAAGCCTCTAGTTGACTAGCTCGTTGATCAAAGATGGTCAAGGTTTCCTCGCCATAGGCAAGTGTTGTCACTTGATAACGGGATCACATCATTAGGAGAATCATGTGATGGACTAGACCCAAACTAATAGACGTAGCATGTTGATCGTGTCATTTTGTTGCTACTGTTTTCTGCATGTCAAGTATTTGTTCCTATGACCATGAGATCATATAACTCACGGACACCGGAGGAATGCTTTGTGTGTATCAAACGTCGCAACATAACTGGGTGACTATAAAGATGCTCTACAGGTATCTCCGAAGGTGTTCGTTGAGTTAGTATGGATCGAGACTGGGATTTGTCACTCCGTGTGACGGAGAGGTATCTCGGGGCCCACTCGGTAATACAACATCACACACAAGGCTTGCAAGCAATGTGACTTAGTGTAAGTTGCGGGATCTTGTATTACGGAACGAGTAAAGAGACTTGCCGGTAAACGAGATTGAAATAGGTATACGGATACTGACGATCGAATCTCGGGCAAGTAACATACCGAAGGACAAAGGGAATGACATACGGGATTATATGAATCCTTGGCACTGAGGTTCAAACGATAAGATCTTCGTAGAATATGTAGGATCCAATATGGGCGTCCAGGTCCCGCTATTGGATATTGACCGAGGAGTCTCTTGGGTCATGTCTACATAGTTCTCGAACCCGCAGGGTCTACACACTTAAGGTTCGACGTTGTTTTATGCGTATTTGAGTTATATGGTTGGTTACCGAATGTTGGTCGGAGTCCCGGATGAGATCACGGACGTCTCGAGGGTTTCCTGAATGGTCCGGAAATGAAGATTGATATATAGGATGACCTCATTTGATTACCGGAAGGTTTTCGGAGTTACCGGGAATGTACCGGGAATGGCGAATGGGTTCCGGGAGTTCACCGGGGGGGGGCAACCCACCCCGGGGAAGCCCATAGGCATTGAGGGTGATGCACCAGCCCTTAGTGGGCTGGTGTGACAGCCCAAAAGAGCCCTATGCGCATTGGAAGAAAAATCAAAGAGAAAAGAAAAAAAAAGAGGAGGTGGGAAAGGGAAGAAGGACTCCACCTTCCAAACCAAGTAGGACTCGGTTTGGGGGGGAGACCTTCCCCCTTAGGTTCAGCCGACCCCCTTGGGAGTTCTTGGACCCCAAGGAAAGGCTCCCCCCTCCTCCTCCTATATATAGTGGGGTTTTAGGGCTGATTTGAGACAACTTTGCCACGGCAGCCCGACCACATATGTCCACGGTTTTACCTCTAGATCGCGTTTCTGCGGAGCTCGGACGGAGCCCTGCTGAGACGAGATCATCACCAACCTCCGGAGCACCGTCACACTGCCGGAGAACTCTTCTACCTCTCCGTCTCTCTTGCTGGATCAAGAAGGCCGAGATCATCGTCGAGCTGTACGTGTGCTGAACGCGGAGGTGCCGTCCGTTCGGCACTAGATCGTGGGACTGATCGCGGGACGGTTCGCGGGGCGGATCGAGGGACGTGAGGATGTTCCATTACATCAACCGCGTTCACTAACGCTTCTACTATACGGTCTACAAGGGTACGTAGATCACACATCCCCTTCGGAAGATGGACATCACCATGATAGGTCTTCGTGCGCGTAGGAAATTTTTTTGTTTCCCATGCGACGTTCCCCAACAACACCACCAGCTTCTCAACACCAAAGAGATCAAAGAGGGTATACATCACATCAACGATGATTGGGTAAATTACTTGCTCCACCACCATGCTGAGAACTTGATGTGAGGACATTTGGTGGCTAGGCATTGTGTCGAACAGGAAGAAGGCGATGAGTGGGGGGGAATTGGGGTGGAAAGAATGGTGGACTGGCTCTGAGTACTAGATGTTAGGAACCCAACTCACAAGTCACTAATCTCACACATCTATAAAGGAATTCAGTTAAGATACAAGTCTTGAGGAAGAAGAAAAGGGAAAATTAGAGGAATGCAGAGGTAGAAAAAGATAGAGTCGTTGTACCATGTCGCATGATCCTATGCGGATCGTTTGCTTGTTGCTTCCTCCTAGGTATAAGTAGCTGCGGAGCTGAAGGATTCCTAGCCGGCCCAAGCCCAAGTGATGTCCGGAGGCAAGCCCACATACATGTATGGGCTAGGGGAGGGCCCTAATAGAAACTATATATGACACTTACAATGGAAAAAAACACACAATATATTTCATTGCTTGCTTCAGTATAAGTCCCCCATAAGTTTTTAGCTCGCTAAATGATACAGTCCTCGCTGGTGGATCGGGAAGTACTCTACAGTCAACAGCTATCAACTAGCGTTATGGCCCATCAGTGGCAGAGCTAGACATAAATAGATGGGGGCGAAACGTAAAATACAAGGGTTTGGGGGGAGCTAAAAAAATCTTATCTAAGCCCTCACAATTTTTTTCTTCACAAATTGATTCAATGTTGGGGGCCACAGACCCCCTCCCCCACGGGAGCCTACATAGCTCTGTTATTGTAGGCCATTAGTGGTGGTTCATTGCATATAGTGTTGTAATCCGGTGGCAATCACATCCAGCACCCAAATCGTCGTCGTGTAGAGCCTCAAATAATTACTCTTCTATCGCATCATCCCCCACATTGACTTCGCTCTTCATTTTAAAAAAGGAATGCTATTTGTGGACATATGGTAGAATCTAGAGAAGTCTCTAAAACATCTGTGCATGGTGCTTTTTCATGTAACTAGTCGAATGCACGTGCGTTGCCACGGATTAATAAAAAATCATGATGGTTGACAACCTTGCACATGTGACTTATGAGTGTGTTGGGACAAATATCATCTTATACTTACTAATGCATCAAAACCCATGTAACTCGCATTCAAATATCATGACTCAACTTAGAAAGTCTAGCTTCTTGCCATTGCTTTGTGCTACGCAATGAATGAGGTTGAAGATAGGGCATCTTCTCTTCTCCATCCAACTTTGACATATATCTTGTCCACCCAAATTGGATAAATAAAAAATATAATCTCCATCCTAATTTAAAAAGCTCACACTCATTTCAAAAGTACAAAAAACATACACAAAATTCAATTTCATCAGCTAGACGTGGATTGTTTCAAAAAAAAATTCCACATCTGTATTCAGATATGTTTCATATGGTATAATTGTATGCCACATAGCACATATATTACTAAATAAATTAGTAGCCAGACCATACACTCTACTTTTTCTTTTACAAAATTCAATTTGAGGAAACATCTTCTCTTCCTCCTTGCAACCCTTCTCAGCTTTGGTAAGAGTTTCGGTGTTGTAATTTCTATGCAATAAAAGCCTCACTCCAATATGAGGAACCATAAACTTCTGGGAACATCACAATACATGGTCTAAATACCTTTCTGCAAGGGCAAGAGACCAAAGAATTGTGGAATACATAGTACCATCTATGAGATGAATACTAAATTCCTAAAGTGCAATATTTTTTGGTCATCGACATCAAATCGCCTACCTAGTAACATTGCACAAAAAAGTTATAAAACAGGAAATCAAGAGCCCCCAAAATTATAAAATATCCACAACAAACCAAAAGATCACTACACATAGACTGAATGCCTTCCCGTAAGGACAAGAGATCAATAAATTGTAAGATACATAGAACTATCTATGAGATGAACAACACCTCCGTAGATTACATTATCTTTTGGTGATAACTACACAGAGAGTGATGCGCTCCAGTTGTCCTTACGGGAACAACACCTCAGTTCATCTTTTGGGTAGTGGTTGCGGATGCTTTCTCATCATTGTCACTTGGCATATCACTTCTCGCGGTTGCCAGTGCTTTCTCTACATATTGTCCCTATCGCCTACTATGCATCACCTTGTAAGAATGAACCTACATCCTTTGTTATCTTTAATCTGTAAAATTGTCCTATGCCACTTGGAGATTCGGAGATAGATCAGATTTCAAAGTGTAAAGTGTGAAGCACTTCATATGATAATATGACTTGAGATGCTACAAAGTTACTTGTGCATGTAAAAACACATTGAACAGTTCCTAATTCCCACAAGGAACAAATGCAACTTGCCGATGATTCTCATAAAAAATTACAATATTGTCTTGCAATATAGGGCATTCTTTATTAACCTTATTTGCATGCTTTATGATGTAAAACATAGCCATAGATGAACCGAGGCAGCTATGTGCAGTAAGAGAGAGAAGAAATAAAAAAGAAAACACAAATCCTATTAGTTGACACTCTTGTATTATGTTCCATACAAGAAGTATTAGGCCACCCAAATTACTAAAGTAACTTCCAAATCTGTGTAACTTAATCCTGGTATAATATAATATTAATATAAGACCTTCTTTTATTAACCTTATTTGCATGATTTATGATGTAAAATGTAGCCACAGATGAACTGAGGTAGCTATGTGCAGTAAGAGAGAGAAGAAATAAAAAGAAACACAAATCTTATTAGTTGACACTCTTGTATTATGTTCCGTACAACAAGTATTAGGCCACCCAAATTACTAAAGTAACTTACGAATCTGTGTAACTTAATCTTGGTACGATATAATATTGAAACAAATAATATGGTAATAAAGAGATGACAACTTAACATATTCAGTATGGTAAAGGGCTGACCTGAATAAAGAGCTATAGCCTTCAAATACGGTCAGGTTCAGCAGCACTATAACATGATAAGATATTAATTGTGCATGCAGAAACAACAGAAACAACAAAAAAGAAGCATTCAGAAAAATTGAATATATTAGTTGTGCATGCAGAAACAACAGAAACAACAAAAAATATATAACCGTGCATACAGAAAACTGCACTCCCATGCATTGCAAAATTGGCCCGACACCCTCGCCATCCCGAACCCGGCCACCTTCGCCGCCAGTGCCTGCGTCAGCAGCACGTTCGACGACCGGATGTCATGCTGGATCACCAACCGTTCTGCCATGCCATGCATGCCATGCGTTTCCAAGTTCAGATAAACACCATCATGCATACTCTGCTACTAATACTACTGCTACTGCCTGTCATCTTTCAGTTCCTCTGTTTCTTACTGCTATGAACAACAATGAGTTTTGATTGGAATTACCTGCGTATTCGTGCAAGTAGGTGACAGCGTGAGCCACGTCGATCGCGATGTTGAGCCGCTGCGCAAGCTCTAGCCCGGTTCCGCATGATTCTGCGAACATTTCGCAGAAGTCTTTGGTAAGTTGAAATAGGAAATGTGACTGCAAATTTCAGCACTGTCAATGATCAGTTGAACTGAAGTGCATACCATCCAAATGTTCCCTTAGGGAGCCATTATCGACGTACTCTACGACAATTAGAATTTCATCTCTCTACTCAAAGAACCCGAGGAACCTCACCAGATTCTGATGCTCAATCTTCTGAAGCGTTTCGAGCTCCCTGCTAAGTTCAGCAGATAGATACTGGCCGTTTAGCTCCAGAAACCAAATAACATGTTAGTTACTACTGAATCTTCAGCCTCCATGAACAATTGCTAAATATTTATTTCTCACACTTCTTATGTTTGTAACCTTTCTGGCACGTTTGACGGCAACCTGTGACCCGTCCCAGGGCTTCCCTTTGAAGACGCTGCAAGAAGCCCCCTCCCTGACCATGTTCTTCTCGCTGAAGTTCGATGTCGCCCTGAATATATCCGCGGCGGTGAGCCCTCCACTCTCCTTGCCTGTCCCTGCTTATATGGTTTATGAAGTGAATACAACATAGTCTTGCAGGATAGAACAAACACAATCTGATTATATGCCATGGAATGCTTTTCACCAAGAGGTGTATTAACCGTGTTTTTGTAGCCTGGCTCGTTAAAGTATGGTTTATCATTCAACACGAGGCCCTGGATGGAGATCAACACCTGCAACATGGTGGAATTTTACTTGCTCCACTTCTCACATCCACAACCCCACCAAGTGTTCAGCAGGCTAAGGCACACCTTTCCACTCTCATACAGGTTTGGATTTAGACGAAGCCCACCTGAATGGTAGTACACTTTTTGTGCATATCGGATAGGTTTTTCTTAAGAGATTGCATTGGTGGTGATAAAGTGGACAAATAAGGGGATGCAGGTGTGAAGTGCCAACATACCGGTGGACATCGCAGGTACTCAGGAGGAAAACGAACATCAAAGAAGAAAATACCGTCATGATATGGAGTTCGAGAAGACCCAACAATAGCAGCCCTTACCAGATCAATCATGTCCTCATAAACTCTAACATATATAGATCCTGCATAATATGAAACCAAACTGAGATCCATGTTTTTATTGATAAAAAACGGATTTCGGGTGTAAATCCTCTAAAAGAAAAACTGCAATGCAAGTATGACATGAGTCGACGACACATTAGGTTAGGCTTAGTGATATGCCAACATGATTTGGCAGTTGCAAATAATTTTCCATTTTTCTCCAAGTATGAAATGATACTTTCTCACACGGTATATTCAGTATGAAAACGAGTTCTAAACCAATCATGAAGTATGACATGAGTCGACGACACATTAGGGGCTTAGTGCAGGAGTGCACCTAAACCAATCATGAAGTATGACATGAGTCGTCAACACATTAGGGGCTTAGTGCAGGAGTGCACCTAAACCACATCGTGCACACAAGATGTTGCCAGAAAAGGGCCAAGAAATGCAGAGAATGTTGATTATATGGAAACAATAGTACTCCATCCCTCCCACGTATAGTGTCACAACATATAGTGTCTTGATCTCTTGAGACTATGTATTCTCTTATTTTAATCTATGAATGAAAGCACAAAGCATTTCAAAACTCATAGAAGTTCAGAAAAGAAAAAAAACTTCAATGATCTCCACACAGATAGTGTCAACAAGAGAGAATCAAGGAACATATCAAAAGAATCTTGGATGCCTGACTGAAGGGAAAATGGCATAATTCACTTCATACTGATATGCAGGATGCTGATGCTTGTTTTGCTCGCATGTCAGTCTATAAGGGATACTTGTTTTGCACATAGTAAGGGATACTTGTTTTACACATACATCATAGTAGCATCAGCTTGTCGGGTGACAAGTATACAAAGCTTAAAAGACAAAAGCACACAACAACGCCCCTTCAGTTTCGAAGGAATATGGATCGTACCTTGTGAATAAACTAACATAGTCGATTTACGTCCGACAGTCACACCCAGGATATTTTCTGGGATGTACCTCCACCGCTACTTGTTTTAGTAGTTAGAACGGGATGGGCAGCAGACTGTTTGCTTGGATTTGTGCCCCCCCCCTTAGAGCATCGGACAGTTAAAAAAAGAGTTGCACGATCACTGCATGGGACACCTAACAACTGTAAATTATCAAATCATAATATGCAGTCGACCTAAAGAAATGAGATGTCGACCCATCCTATAAATCTTGTAAGGAGCATGTTTAGCATAGTGTTGACACTACCCGATGGATTATAACCACGTATATTAAGGGTTCACAGGACACTGAGAGCACAAGTAATTTGCACGCTATCAACCTGCAGGCAGGGAGCTTTACTTTATCTCTATCTTATACCCAATTTTTACATGCACAAATATTATAACCACGTATATTAAAGGGAGATGGAAATGGAAGAAGCAAGCAGAGAGGTGGGAGGTGGGTGTACCGAGGCGAGTTGGGCTGGCTTGGCCCTGACGGTGTTGCGGGCGAGGAGGCGGTAGAAGGTGAGGGCGCGGTCGCCCTGCAGCCACGTCCCCAGCAGCTTAACTCCTTCCTGCAGCAGCAACAGGGCACGACAGAGAGGTCATCGTAGAAGCAGATTTGGGGGCAGAGCAGAGGAGAAGCGAGCAGGGTACTCACATCGCGTGGCCTGGCGCGGTCGGAGGCAAGCTTCTGGACGACCTCCTCGACGCCGCGTGCGGTCGCCATGGCCGCAGCCCACCGCGGGCGGCGCCTGGGCCTCGACGTCGGCGGACCTCCTCCCACGCCTCCTAGATCACCTCCACGCCATCCCCAGATATGGATCTGTCCCCTGTCGCGCCTCCTCGATCGGATCTGGCGGAGATCGCCATCGCACCCGACATCATTTGCATCGCAGCCACACAGGACTATAGGAGAAAAGGAGGGGAATGGAGTGGCAAGAGGAGGAAGGTGGGCCGGGAGGCCCGCTGCTGCCGTCTTCTTGCGCAAGGCGGGCGCGCGGCGGCCTAGGTCTTCTTGCGCGGGGCTGGCGTGGAGCATCCCGGCGGCGGCGGCGCTCCTGGTGGCCCCTGCCGCGCAAGAACCGTGGCCACCGGAGGAGGGGAGCGGCAGGAGCGACGGAGTGGGGAAGTTGGGGCGTGGGAGTTGGACGTTATGTTATCCCGATTTTTAGTCGTGGGAGAGAGGTGCTAGCAGATTTTGCAATCGCGGGGGAGAAAGGGATTTTTTTAATTAAACCGACTGGTTCTTGAAGGGTTGAATAAAAATTGGTGGGGGAACGTGGGTGGGAGGGTAGCCAGCGTTAGCGTTGGGAGGGGAAGATCCAAGAAGGTTGAACCATCACGACGGCCGATCCCCCATTAATAGTAGAGATTAATTAACAGGGTATTGATGTGTTGTATAATCTTGGGCTCAACGGTTTTCATGGTAAGCTTTAGAGAACATGGTTGTATTTAGAACGATTACTTATGTAGCATCAATATTTATCATTTGAATATTTATCGATTAAACACTTCATGATAAATAAAGCAAAGTAATGCAGCGAGAGAAACTGCAGGCCAGTGGCAGTGGCTTTTGACACGCCTCTCGTATAACCGACTGTTAAGGTGAGCAGGAAATCCTCAAACTTAGTCGACTTGGGTTCTCTTAGCTCCGTGTGGGAGGGAATTAAACATATCTCACAGAACTCGGTAAGCGGCATTTGGCGGGTTTCAGCATATAGATTAAACCGCACTGAAGGTGGATCATGCCTATTTAGAATATAGAAACTTTCAATAAAGGAATTAGTGAGGGTATGGCATTTGTCACACTCATCTGCGATGAAGTTGGTCAACCCAGCATTTGCCACGAATTGCGCAAACTCATGGTGGAATTCGTCTTATTCCATGAAGGGAGTGTGTGGCCATTCGCATGGCCGAACCTCCGTGAAGCGTGGGGTGGTGAGTCCAGTAGAAGATGATTCACCAAGAAATCCCTTGGCATTCTTCTTAGATGAACTCCTCCCGAAGAGGTTCATTTTTCCAAGAACAAATTTCTAAAAAAATTTGGGTCACAAACTAAAGTTAACAAAACTTCTCAAGAATGATAGCAACTACTCATATGGATGCCTCGAGCCTAAAATAAGAATTCAAACTACTTGGAAATTCAAGAATTCAACATGCAAGCTCATCTACAGCATCAGCTAGAGTAGATAATTCTCAAATATTGGGCACCTAGGACACCTCTTGTGATGCTTTCAGTGCCAGATATTCTCAAATATTTAGAAAAAAATCGTGTGAAAATTTCCGGTCATTTGGAGAAATTTTATTTTTGTGCACTTTTTTATTGCATGAAAAAAATGAGAAAATGGGATAATCATGACATTTATTGCATTAAAATAAAAATAACAAGAAAAGTAAAATGGGTACAGAGAGTTGTGCTTACTGAATTCATCCACCTCATGCCTCTTGAAAATTATTCATTAAGAAGGTTGATCAAGTCTTATTAACAACCACTTCCAATTAGCATGATCCCGAAGAATTTCGTAAAACACTAAGTTACCTCAATGGGGATGTGCATATCCTCAACAATAAGTATCTCATATTTATTTTTGGCAGTAGGTAGAGTAGTTTAAAACATCCATTGGTGGTAGTCGGAGAATTTTCAATAACATTAACACAATTCAGTTGAAATTGTTTCCTCGGAAAATGCACCGTCTGTTCTTTACATTGACATGGAAAGTGAACTTGCATTTGTTGCAAACAATAACAGCCCCTGCAATATTTAAGAAAGGTCTACTAAGGATAATCAACATGTTGTCGTCCTCGGGCATATCAACTATAACAAAGTCTGTCAAGGTAGTAACATTTGCAACAACAACGGGTACATCCTCAAAAATACCGATAGGTATGGCAGCTGATTTGTCTGCCATTTGCAACGAAATTTCAGTAGGTGTGAGTTTATTCAAGTCAAGTATTTTGTATAAAGAGAAAGGCATAACCCTAACACCAGCTCCTAGATTACATAAAGCAGTTTTCACATAGTTATTTTTGATGGAACATGGTATAGTTGGTATTCCTAAATCTCCTATTTTTTTGGTACTCCATCCTTAATAGTATAATTAGCAAACATGGTGGAGATTTCAGCTTCATGTATTTTTCTTTGGGACATTTACATTTTTCCCCTAATCTTGCCCGAGTCTCATCTTTACCCCTAAAATAAAACAGTGCTCAACTTTGCCCCTCTTCCGTCTGGTGCCGTTTCAGAAATACCCCTTCGCGTCGTTTCCATCCGGTCAAAGGGTTTTGACCATCTTCGAGACGTTTCGTGGACATTTTTACCCTCATTGTTTATGTCACTTACATGTGGGCCCACCTTTTGTCTCTGTGTCACTAGTTTTTGTCTTTGTGTCTCTTTAACCTGCCTCTCTCGTCAAGCAACAGCAGCAGCCCGACAGCACGACTGCAGCACGCCCGACGACGTCGGGCAGGGGGTGCGGAAGGGGGTGGCGAGCCAGGCATTGGTAATGGCGGTCGCGGCCTTGGGTGGGGTGCCCATGCCGGAGAGGGCGAGGACATTGCAGGCGTTGATGGAGTGGGTGTTGACGGCGTCACCTGCGGATATGGTGACCACGGCGCCGGTGCCGCAGACGACGATGCTGCGGGCCTCGTGGACGGAGTCGGGGCGAGGAGGAGATGTTGCGGGCAATGACGGCCACGATGGAGTAGTACTCGTCGACGTGGAGGTCGACTAAGTCGATGACGGAGAAGTGTGTGTGGAGGTACGCGATGACGGCGTCCTTGAGCGGCTCGCCAAAGTCATCGGTGGCCGAGAAAATATTGAATCGGTGGGTGCCGACGGAGGCGGTCATCGGCAACAGCAGTAGCAGCACGGCCGACCACCACGGTCGGCGCCGCCATGGTTGCACGGGCCCGATTGCTTTTCCTAAAAAATGTACAAGGACCTGATTGCTTTCTCTAAAAAGGTTATAGGTTCCCACATGGATGTGACATAGGGAGCGAGGGGTAAAAATGTCCACATAACAGCTCACTTACGGTCAAACCCCTTTGATTGGACGGAAACGGTGTGAAGGGGTATTTCTGAAACGACATTAGATGGAAGAGGGGCAAAGTTGAGCACATGTTTTTTAGGGGTAAGGATGAGACTGTGGCAAGATTAGGGGGGAAATTGAATTGATCCGTTTTCTTTTATTAGTGATGATGTCTTTCATGTATTTAGCAAAAGGGGCCATCATTAAAAGATCAGTTAAACGAGTACGTAAAAAGACTCGCCAAGCATTTCAGCAAAGCGTTCAGATTCTTCATCATCTTTTTTCTTAGTGGGTTTAGTTGGATAAGGCATGGGTTTTTTAGCCCACACGGCTCTCCTTCTTTGCCATGCTTTCTAGCAACAAAATCTCTTTTATCATAACATTTATTCTTAGGTTGTGGGTTATCAAGATCAATGGTAGGTTATATCTAAACATCATTATTTGGTTCTTTATCATTGTCAGGTTGAGCATCTACATGAGCATCATTATTATTATTTTCATTATCACTAAGTGAATGCTCGCTACCAAATTGAGTTTCAACGTCACAGATAGAGATATCATTAGCATTAGCAGAAGGTTTTTCTACTTCAGGTTCACTAGAAGTATGCAAGGTCCTAGCATTTTTCTTTTTCTTTTTCTTCCTAGGAGGAGTAGGTGCATCAATATTAGTTCTTTTTGAATCTTGTTCGGTTCTTTTAGGATGACCTTCTCGATATAGTGGATCTTGAGTCATTGTTCCTAATCTAGTCATTACTCTAACAGGATGATCATTCATGTTATTGGTTATTTCATGAAGTAGCTCACTTTGAGATTTAGCAACTTGTTTTAGTTGGGTTTGAACCATAAAAGCATGTTTCCCTATGCCCCTTACATCATTAGTGATTCTAAATAACTAGTCACTTAAGCGAGCAATCATATCAGAGTTTTGTTTCAATTGTTTCATGACATAGAAGTTGAAATGATCTTGCTTTATAATATAATTATCAAACTCATATAAGCATTGACTAGGATGTTTATTGTAAAGAATGACACCTTCATCAAACTTTAAAACGGAATTTAACTCCACCACCTGTGGTGGTGTTTTGAGACCATGTATTTCTTTAATAGGTGGTAAATTCTTAACATCTTCAGCTTTAATGCCTTTTTCCTTCATATATTTCTTTTCCTCTTGCATAGTTTAAGGACTAAGGAATAAGATACACCTCTTCTTTGGAGTGGGTTTAGGGGGTGGTTTGGGAAGTGTCCATTCATCATAATTCTTTAATATATTAGTCAATAAATCCTCAGCTTGTTTGATAGTTCGTTCCCTGAAAACACAACCAACACAACTATCTAGGTGGTCCCTAGAAGCATCGGTTAGTCCATTATAAAATATATCAAGTTCATTTTTCTTAAGAGGATGATCAAGAAAAGCATTGAGTAATTGGAGAAGCCTCTCCCCAAGCTTGTGGGAGACTCTCTTCTTCAGTTTGCACAAAGTTAAATATTTCCTGTAAGGCAGTTTGTTTCTTATGAGCAGAAAAATATTTTTCAGAGAAGTAATAAATCATATCCTGGGGACTACGCACATAACCAGGAGCAAGAGTATTGTACCAAATCTTAGCATCACCCTTTAATGAGAACGGAAATAATTTGAGAATATAGTAGTAGAGAATTTTCCCATCATGAGTAAATAGGGTGGCTATAGCGTTTAGCTTAGTGAGATGTGCCACAACGGTTTAATTTTCATAGCCATGAAAAGGATCAGATTCAACCAAAGTAATTATCTCTAGGTCGACAGATAATTCATAATCCTTATCGATAACAAAGATAGGTGAAGTAGCAAACTTAGGATCATATTTCATTCTAGCATTCAAGGATTTTTCTTTCAACTTGCATAGTAGTTTCATAAAATCTTCTCTATCCTCACAAGCAAGAAAGTCTCTAGCTATTTATTCATCCATAACATAACCTTTGTGTATTTCAGGCATTTCACTTCTAGGATAGACGTGTCTAAAAGGTATTTCAATGTTTTCAGTTTCAAAGATTTCAGCAGTATCATTAGTTTCAGCATGCTCAATTTCTTTAGCTCTAGCAAGTTGTTCATCAAGAAATTCACCTAGTCGCACAGTATCATCAAGAAAGGTACTAGCATCATCATAAGAATCATTCATAGCATAGGTAGCATCATTGCGACATATCAGGATTAATAGAATGTGGTGGTGGTGTTGCAAGTCTATTCAAAACAGAGGGCGGATCAAGTGCAAAGCTAGATGGTAGTTCTTTACCTCCCCTCGTCTTAGAGGGAACAATCTTGGTTCTTGGATCTTTCAGATTCTTCATAGTGATCAATAAATAGATATCCCAAGTGACTCAGCAAATATAACTATGCTCCCCGGCAACGGCGTCATAAAATGTTCTTGATAACCCACAAGTATATGGGATCACAGTAGTTTTCGAGGGCAGAGTATTCAACCCAAATTTATAGATTCGACACAAGGGGAGCCAAACAATATTTGCAGGTATTAGCAGCTGAGTTATCAATTCAACCACACTTGGAAATTTAGTATCTGCAAGATAGTGATCAGTAGCACAGTAATATGATAGTTTTGATAGCAGTGGTAACAATAGCAGTGACGGTAACAATGATAGTAGTTTTGTAGGAGTTTTAACTACGGTAGCAACAGTAGTAACTTAGCAAGAACAATATTTGGAAAACTTTTAGGCACGGGATCGGTGATGTTGCTGGATAATATTCATCATATGTCAGTCATAACATAGGGCGACTCAGAACTAGGTCCCGTTCATCGATATAATGTAGGCATGTATTTCGTAAATAGTCATACGTGCTTATGGAAAAGAACTTGCATGACATCTTTTCTCCTACCCTCCCGTGGGAGAGGGGTCCATGAGGAAACTAAGGGATATTAAGGCCCCCTTTTAATAGAGAACAGGAATAAAGTATTAACACATAGTGAATATATGAACTCTTCATACTACGGTAATCACCGAAAAGAATCCCAATTATTGTCACTTTGGGGTATGCGGATACTAACATGTAGTAGGTGCATATAACCTGCAAGATCGGATCAAGAACATAGATATAATGGTGAAAACATAAATGGTTCAGATGTGAAACCATGACACTCGGGCCCTAGTGACAAGAATTAAGCATGGCAAAGTCATAGCAACATCAATCTTCGAACATAGTGGATACTAGGGATCAAGCCCTAACAAAACTAACTCGATTACATGATGAAACTCATGAAGCTCTTCACCGACCAGCAAGCCTACAAAGGGATTACTCACTCTCGGTGGAGAGCATCATGAAATTGGCGATGAAGGAGGGTTGATGATGACGAAGACCGAAGATTCCCCTCTTCGGAGCCCCAAACGGACTCCGGATTAGGCCTCCCGATGAAGAACGGGAGGTGGCGGTGTCTCCGTATCGTGAAACGCAATGAAACTTCCTCCCTTATTTTTCTCCGAAAATAGGATTTTATAGCGCTGGAATTAGGGTCAGGGGAGCCTCATGGGCCCCACTAGACACCAGGCCGTGCTAGGGGGGCTGGCACGCCCTGTGCCTAGTGGGCGCCTGGGGCCTCCCCTCTCGTGGGTCTTGGTTCCAATATTTTTCATTTATTCCATAAAAAATAACCAAAAAGTTTCATTCCATTCCGACAACTTTTATTTCTGCACAAAAACAACACCATGGTAGTTCTACTGAAAACAACGTCAGTCCGGGTTAGTTTCATTCAAATCATGCAAATTAGAGTCAAAAACAAGAGCAAAAGTGTTAGAAAAAGTAGATACGATGGACATGTATCAGACCCCCTTAAATAAGTCCCCCGAAATCCAACTGTTATGCACTTAGTCTGTTCACAAGAGGTAGTACTGCACAGGGGAGCGGTACTACCACCCTACACATAGCGGTACTTTCGCTCAACAAGGACAAAGGTACCGAAGAAGCCACAAGAAAAAACTAAGCGGAAATGAGGACGGAAGGGGAGGGCGGCAGTACCACTAGAGCGGTACTACCGCTCCTCCTCAAGCGGTACTTCCGCTCAAACTAGAAAAAGCATCGAAGATGCGAGAAGAAAAATACAATAGGAAGTTAGGCTGGACCTGGAGGGCGGCAGTACCGCTTGGGTGGTACTACTACTCTGGTACTTTCGCCTTTGAGAGAGAAAACCTGCCCTCGCACTAAGACTGCCATAACTTTCGCATAAGAGCTTCAAATTGAGCAAACTCAAGCTTGTTGGTTAGCACACGACAAGTACTATCCAAACAGCGACACGGAGATGACCATATAGTTATGAAAATGCCAATGATATAAAGATGTTAAACCTCTATAAATGAAGAACCGACAAAAACTCGAACGTCGAAAACATCATAGAAGATGCACATGAACTCCATTTTCGATGAACTCGAGCTTGTCATGAAGATGACAGTAAGCTCAATGACCCACAAAGAGAAAAGCCAACCAAGAACCAAGAAAGATGATGATGCCAATAATACAATGGTTTGAGCTCTCAACGAATGATACGATCAAGCTACTCACTTGAGAGCCTCCTTGATAGTAGGACAATCTATCCTATAACCCAGTCTTCCAACTACCACCGTGAGACCGGTAAAATAGAAAACCTATCAAGGACAAACATATATCTTGCACATAGTCCACTTGAGCTAGATGATGACGATCTTCACTTCCTCAAGATGTGCCACCTTTCTTGATTGTGTTGGCCCGATGTAGACTAGTTGATTGCTCCCCCCATACTCATAATGGATGAGCCACTCTTCAACACATCTTCACAAATCCATTGTCACCACAATGGACGGAAAACATCAAGCATGATCTCTTCGTGATGCTCCACTTGAACTAGCACACCGCAATCTTCCATGGATTGAATGAGATCTTCCTATTGACGCAAGCTCATGGAAACATACCTAACCCCACATAAAACTCTCACGGCATCAATGGTTAGTACATAAAGCGTAATGGCCAATGCTTACCATACCATGGGCTCACTTGATCCATGTCGGTACATCTTGTACGCTTTGTGTGTTGATCAACTTGATTCACTCTTTGACTTAGTCTTGATCAACCTTGTGTATTTATGACCAATCTTTATATAAAACCTTGAATACCACCTTGGTCATCATATAAACTCCTTGAAACCAATAGATGGACTTCGGAAAGTGCCTATGGACAAATCCTTCAAATATAACTCAAGGCAACCATTAGTCCATAGAGATTGTTATCAATTACCAAAACCACATATGAAGAAATATTCTCTAACAGCTATGTTAGCTCTATATGATCATGCAAATCAATATGATGGTGAATGAACTAGTCATACAAAGTGACTACTGAATTTGCATGACAATATATCTTGGAATGGATATGGAAATGCCATGATAGGTAGGTATGATGACTTTTTTAGGAAGATATAATGAGGCTTATGTGCAACAGGGTGTGTCATGTCACGGGGTATAGATGCACCGACAAAAATTGCACCGATCCTCGAGGTGAGAATGGGCAATGCATGATACCAAAGAGGCTAGCAAATATGAGGATGTGAGATTGCGTATGTCCATCATGTCACATTAGTCATAAAGAAATCATATAATTATTACAAAGTTTTATTAGTTTTTATCACAAATCAAAGTACTACTCGCATGCCCCAAGGGAGGGGGTTGGTAGGAGTTAACCATCGTGTGTCCCGGACCCGAAACAACACTACAATTTCAACGAGGAATAGAAATGCTCACACATCATCATCATGCCTTTTAAATTTTTAGACGAACAAGAAATTCACATCTCTTAATATCGGCACCTCTCTGAATTAATAATAATGTACTCACATCTTTTTCATATCACCACATCAATATCATTAATCCATAATTTCTGTGTGTGCTACATGATGCTTTTAATTATCACTCATTGAACACCTATTATTTTTGTTCTAGTCTTATGACCCATGCAAATTACCATCACTATTTATTTAACACTCAAACAAATATAAGTGAAGAACAAGAATATAATATTTTTATAAAATCTACACACTACAGTGGTCAAAAAGATAAAAGTGAAGTACTAGAACAATTGTTAAGCTCAAAAAATATTGGTGAAGCACATAAAGTATTCTAATTTTCTAACAAATTATGATGATGATGTGTCTATCTTAAATAGATGTATCCAACATATGATCTTGTAAAAAACTAAAGGTAAAAGTAAACAAAAGCAAACGTCGCTTGAAGCAAAACTCCAATGTAGCTCTAACTAATATACCGATGGATTGAAAAAAAACATCCACGGCCGTGGAACCGGGCGTCACATCGCGCTCGCTGCCAGCCACCGCAGCACGTGGCCTCGCCGATCGGTGCCATCCCGCCTCGCGGCTCCTCCCCCGCTCCTGAATCCCAGCTCACAAAGTTATTTGTCGTCTCCATGGCTAGTTCCATTCGAGTAATCGAGTTCGTGTGATTGTCTGAACTCCGAACCAATTTAATGCGGCGGGGAGAGCATGAGCGCGCGAATTTGTGCTTTTACATTGCTTGATTTTCGTGGGGTGGTAGGATCGCATTCGCATTCGGGCCGGGTGGGTGGGTGGGGATTGGTGTTGCTCGGTGGTCGGTGCACGATGGGGGCGGGGCTATGGCTGCCCCGCCGGCTTCGGTCACAGGTGGCAATGTTGTGGCATCATCTGCTTCCGTGGGAGAGTAGTGGTACTGCGGCGTTGTCAGGACCCAAGGACTACCAGCGATGATCAGCGCTGTTTCAAACAAGAAGATTGGCGGGAAGCAACAGAAGCCGTCCATCCAGGATCCGACGCTTGACAGGCCATCGTACCGATTCGCTTTAAGTGAAGCCTCGGCAGCTGTTGATCTCAGATCGTGCGGTGATAGTAGCCTCGAGCATCACTGTCGCGCTTCCGGCACGATCGCCCTCCTCTTCTTTCTTATTTCTGCTTTACTTCCCCTCTCCTCTCTGTAAGGCTATATAAAGCCATGATCCAGCTCGTGTAGAGCATCTTTAACTTTTCTAGGGTTTCCCCCTTGTGCGCCGCCAGTGTTCCTGGCTGGTTTTGTAATATAACTCGGCCTTCGGCCTTAAATCAGTGAGTAAAGAGGCTAGTTCGAGCAGAATTCCCCTGTTCTTCTTCTCGTCAGTAAGCAGAGCCTGGCAATGGTATTCAGAGCAAGTTCATCCTCGGCATAGGCTAGATCTGGTAGAGATGTTGCTGGGGGCTGGCCGGTGAAAACCCTCCCTCCCTCCTGATCTAGACGGCGGCAACACCATGGTGGCGGCGATCATTCGGTACAGGTTTGGGTCAGGCTAAGTGGTTGCAAAAGCTCCTGGCTTGCGTAGTAAAATCCCACCACCCTCCCAGATCCGGTGTACTCTGGTGGCGCGACGACGGCGGTGCTGGCGACGGTAGAACTAACATCACCAAGCTTGGGCTGCAGCAGTGGCTGTAGTAAAATCCCTCTCTAGGTCTGTTCATCATCGCTGAGGTAACTGCACCTCCCTGTCAAAACCCTCTCTGGCTGTTTCATGGCTAAGATGGTGGGCCCTACAGACTTAGCCTCCACAGATCAGCTTTAATTCTCCTCTCTCCAACTAGATGGTCAACTGCTTCAGCAAAACACAGAGCAAGATAAACAGGAATTTGAGGAATTCAGAGATCTGGTGCATGAAAATTTTCAATCTCTGCACAAAACCTTGGGTGATTTACAGGGTTCCTTGGCCACTTTCATGTCTGGTTTTCCAAAACCTAGAGAAGTGCAACAAAACCCCCCAGAGGTTCCCCAAGCTAGCACAATTGCTCATTCACCACTGGGCACTGTGAACAAGTTCTTGGAACCACATACCTCCCCTACCACTGTGGGATTTGCCACATTAGTGCACAAAGCTTCAGGAAAAGAACTAAACTTGGATGGTACACTTAAGATGCCTTACAGACATCCTCACTTTGTGGATAACAAGCAACCACAGGTGGAGATCAAAAACCAAGCTGCTACTCAACAAGTGGGACTGGGCCAGCAGGTGATCAATGTGGAACAAGACCAAGGTGATGCCCAAAATGCACACTTGGACACGAGATTTGGCATGGCCAACAGAGAGTGGCTTCAGGATAACAGAAGAGTGCACACTCTGGTGAAGCCTGCTAAGTACAATATCCCAGAGTTTGATGGTCCTAATACTAACTCTTGGATCCAAACTATTGAGATGTACTTTGAAGCAGCAAGAACTCCCCTGGAACAGAAAACTGAAATTGATGTCACCTATCTAACAGGTCCTGCTATTGAATGGTGGAGAGGAACTGGAATCACAGCAAACACCCTGCCCTGGTATAGGTTCTGTAGACTGTTGGGTGATAGATTTTCTGAAACATCAGTGTGTGACAATGTCAGAACATTCCATGCCTTGAATCAAAATGGAATTGTCAATGATTATGTACTGAAATTTGAACGGTTAGTGAACTTGATCAGAAGGGATAATCCTGCATTACCTCCTGATTATTTCAAGGCAAATTTCATTGCTGGCCTTGCTGACAGCATCCAACATCATGTGCAATGCCATGAACCTCCTGACCTACAGAAAGCTATCTGGTTAGCTAGAAGAATGGAGCAGGCACAACCTGTTAAAAGGCCTCCTCCACCTTTTCTGAACCAAATAGTGAAAAGACAGATTCAATTTGACCCTGGTAAAGTACCTACAAACTCCAATGTTGCTGTGATTCAACAAGCAAAATTGAAAGGCATCTGCTACAAGTGCAAGGACACATGGTTTCCTGGTCATAAGAAGGTCTGTAAACTGGCAAACCAAGTACAAATCGAAGCTCTGCAGGAGTGTTACCCTGATGATGCAGAACTGGTATATTACACTTCTGAGAGTGATGAAGCAGAAACACCTCCCCCTGTTGATCAAGATGATCTCCCTCTTCACATTTCCATGCATGCTTTGATGGGAATTAGAACTACTAGGAAACTCAGTTTTACAGTAACAGTTACGATTGGCAATATACCAGCCACAACACTAATTGACAGTGGCAGTACTACAACCTTCCTCACTCCAACCTTAGCTAAGAAAGCTAAGTGTCCTCTCACTCCCACTAAGAAGAAACAAGTAATTGTGGCAAATGGAGATACACTGTGGTCAGAGTTTATTGCATTAAACTGTCCCTTTTCCTTACAAGGCATAGGCTTTTTCACTGACTTCAGAGTTTTACAGTTGCAAGGTTATGATGTTATCATGGGTGCTGACTGGATGGCCTCATACAGCCCTATTGAGCTAGACTTTGATGAAATGCATGTGAAGGTCACATTACCTGATGGAGAAAAGAAAATATTCCAAGATGAGAGTTTACCTACTGTTCCAGTTCAAGAACTATCTCTCACAGAAGCAATACCTGAGCAGTCTGTCTGTGTTGCTGTCTTAATACTAAACAGGATCATTGTGCAAGAACCTGTGGATCAAATTGTGCCTGAGCCTGTACAGAAAATCCTGGAGGATTACTCCCTTGTTTTTAGCACACCTACTTCCTTACCTCCAAAGAGAGCTATAGACCATGTGATTACATTCACACCTCAAGCTAAAGTGATTAATCAGAGGCCTTATAGACTCCCACATCACCAAAAAGATGCAATGGAAAGTATATAGTGCAGGACATGATCAAGTCTAAGGTAATAAGAGACAGCAATAGCCCTTATTCCTCACCAGCTCTCTTAGTAAAGAAGAAGGACATGACATGGAGATTGGTTAATGACTTTAGAAAAGTTAATGAGCAAACAGTAAAGAACAAATATCCAATCCCAGTTATTGAAGATCTCTTGGATGAACTAAAGGGAGCAACAGTGTTCTCTAAGTTAGACCTAAGAAGTGGTTATCACCAGATAAGAATGAAGGAGGAAGACATTGAAAAGACTGCTTTCAGTACACACTGTGGGCATTATGAATACTTGGTGATGCCCTTTGGCTTAACAAATGCTCCTGCAACATTCCAACTACTCATGAACACCATCCTAGCTCCTTATTTAAGAAAGTTTGTTCTGGTCTTCTTTGATGATATTCTCATCTA
Organism: Hordeum vulgare subsp. vulgare; assembly: GCF_904849725.1. Classification (NCBI taxonomy): domain Eukaryota; kingdom Viridiplantae; phylum Streptophyta; class Magnoliopsida; order Poales; family Poaceae; genus Hordeum; species Hordeum vulgare. Next base: position 86,268,385 of record NC_058520.1, read on the forward strand.
CAGCAAAAATATGAAGGAACATTTGTAGCACTTACAACTAGTCCTAGAAGCTTTAAAATCTAATCAACTGTTTGCAAAATTGAGCAAGTGCTCCTTTGCTCAACCAAAGGTGGAGTATCTTGGACATGTCATCAGAGGTGATGGAGTTGCTACCGACCCTACTAAAATTGAAGCAATCACACAGTGGCCAACACCTGAAAATGTCACTCAATTGAGAAGCTTTTTGGGACTAACTGGTTACTACAGAAGATTTATCCAGCATTATGGGTTTATCTGCAAGCCTCTGTTTCACTTCCTGAAGAAGGACAATTTCATTTGGGGGTCTAAGCAAATGAATGCTTTTAATACATTAAAACACAAGATGACCCAAGCTCCAGTGTTAGCCTTACCAGATTTTTCTCAACCTTTCATACTGGAAACAGATGCATGTGCTTATGGAATTGGTGTTGTCCTAATGCAGGAAGGTAGACCCCTCTCCTATTTCAGCAAAACCATTGGACCAAAGGCTGCTGCTATGTCCACTTATGACAAGGAGGCACTAGCAATAATTGAAGCTCTTAAACATTGGAAACACTATTTTGCTGCTTCTACCCTGGTGATAAGAACTGATCAGCAGAGCTTGAGATATATACAAGAGCAAAAGCTAATAGAAGGAATCCAGCACAAACTATTGATCAAGTTGTTAGGGTACACCTTCAGAATTGAGTACAAGCAAGGGAAGAACAACAAAGTTGTTGATGCCTTATCTAGAGTCAAATACAGATTGCAAGCACTTATTGCAAGTCAAGCTCAACCAGTCTGGTTAACTGAAATGGTTCAGAGTTATGTCAATGATCAAAGATGCAAGGATCTTCTGTCACAACTGGCAATATCTGACAATGATGTCCCTAACTATTCTCTCAAGCAAGGATTGTTGAGATACAAAAACAGAATTTTCATTGGATTAAACACTGACCTGAGAACTAAACTTGTATCTGCCTTACACAACTCTGAACTGGGTGGCCACTCTGGACACAGAGCTACATACCAAAGAATGAAGCTCCTTTTCCACTGGCCTGGCATGAAAAAGTTTATTGTGGACTTCATCAAACAGTGCCCTACCTGCCAGATTAACAAGCTAGAACATTGCAAATATCCTGGTCTATTGCAGCCTCTCCCAGTCCCTGACTTTGCTTGGTGCCACATCAACATGGATTTTTTGGAAGGCCTCCCCCTCTCACAAGCAAAGGACATGATCCTGGTAGTGGTGGACAGGTTCACTAAATACAACCATTTCATTGCCCTGAAACACCCCATAACTGTCACTACTGTTGCAAAAGCATTCACTGAACATATCTTCAAACTACATGGACTCCCTTCAGTTATTGTTACTGACAGAGACAGGATATTCACAAGTCACCTGTGGCGGGAATTGTTCAAGAAGCTGGGCATTAAACTCCATATGAGCATATCCTATCATCCTCAGTCTGATGGGCAGACAGAAAGAGTCAATCAATGCTTGGAGAACTACTTGAGATGCATGGCCTTCTTACAACCACAAAATGGCTCCATTGGCTCCCTCTAGCTGAGTGGTGGTACAACACTAGTTATCACTCCTCACTACAGCTCACTCCTTTCCAAGCCATGTATAACAGACCACCAAATATGTTGTCTGAAGCTACTCTATACCCTGCTGATCTAGCCCAGGAATTTTCCTCCATTCTCAATGCAGAGCAGATTGCAGCCCAGATCAAAGGAAACCTGCTCAAGGCTCAAGAAAGTATGAAGATGTATGCTGACAGAAAAAGATCAGAAAGGACCTTGGAAGTAGGAGACATGGTATACTTAAAATTGCAACCCTACACGCATACAACACTTAGCCTGCACAGATGCCTCAAGTTGCACTCTAAGTACTATGGGCCCTTCAGAATCATCCAAAAAGTTGGATTTGTAGCTTACAAGTTGTTATTACCTGAGCACTGCAAACTACACCCTACTTTCCATGTTAGTCAACTCAAAAAGCACCTTGGACCTCAAGCAATCCCAAACCCCAACCTGCCACTACTACACACTGATGGAACAATCCTGCTGGAACCTGAGAAACTACTGAAGAGAAAACTGATCCCAAGAGTGCAAGGGGATATTCAGATCCCAGTGGTGAGGTGGCTCATCAAATGGACTAATTTGGAGGAGAAAGATGCTACTTGGGAGGATGTCTCCTTCATACAAAAAGTCTTTCCAGCATTCCAGCCCTGAGGACAGGTCTGGTGTTTCTCGGGGGGAATTGTCAGGACCCAAGGACTACCAGCGATGATCAGCGTTGTTTCAAACAAGAAGATTGGCGGGAAGCAACAGAAGCCGTCCATCCAGGATCCGACGCTTGACAGGCCATCGTACCGATTCGCTTTAAGTGAAGCCTAGGCAGCCGTTGATCTCAGATCGTGCGGTGATAGTAGTCTCGAGCGTCACTGTCGCGCTTCCGGCACGATCGCCCTCCTCTTCTTTCTTCTTTCTGCTTTACTTCCCCTCTCCTCTCTGTAAGGCTATATAAAGCCATGATCGAGCTCGTGTAGGGCATCTTTAACTTTTCTAGGGTTTCCCCCTTGTGCGCCGCCAGTGTTCTTGGCTGGTTTCGTAATATAACTCGGCCTTCGGCCTTAAATCAGTGAGTAAAGAGGCTAGTTCGAGCGGAATTCCCCTGTTCTTCTTCTCGTCAGTAAGCAGAGCCTGACAGGCGTGAGGAGTTTGGCGGCCGGCGAAGCCGTGCCCATGGCCATGGCCCGCCATGTGTTTGTCGATTTGCTTGGCCTCGCTTTGGCCAACGTGGTTTTGTATCACCCGTTCCACTTTGCTGCTCTGCTTCCCTTGGTTTTAGAAAAGAGAGGAACAAGACAGTGTTGCGTTTGTAACATGCAAATATGGGGATTTGTGATATGTATGATTGATGCATATTTTGTATTTGTTTGTCTATCTGCACAGGCGGATTCTGCAGAGCCCGTGTGATTAGCTTAGAGCTATGACAATGGGTGGCGAGGCGGCATCCACTTCCTTTTCTACTCCCCATTCACAACCTCAGGAATCTAAAGCTGAAGTGTTGCTAAGACTTAACTGCATGCTTTGTTCCATGCGTATCTAGAGTTCAGCCACCGATTTGCCTAACTTGTCACTGGATACGTAATTACTCCTCCCCTCTATATTGCAAACTATGGCATGATAACGAGTCATACTGTTGTGATATGTGGCATCAGCAATCATGGGTGTGTTTATGAGGATTTTATTTAAATAAATAAAATGAAGTGTTATCATGAGTGGGGTCTGGTCCAAATGCATAAGACGTGGTCTTATAGGTTTCTTTTGTGTGTTGTCAGCTTCAGTTCCGTAAGCATATAAAGCTTACGTTTATGAGGAAAACTAGCTTATAGGTGATAAATGTTTGCCTTGTTTTTGTCTTGTCCTTATGTGTTGTTTTTTCCCTCAATTCATGTTACAATTTTTTTCTTACATCTTCTGTTATTGCCTAAATCATAGATACCATATCTTCAATCTATCTAGTCGTCATTCAAAATTGTTATGTGGTTGCTGATTGTAGAGTTACTGTATGTATTTTCTGTCCTTAGGTAGTCGTTGGTGTTGAGTGTTGACAATGTTTCCTCTCTTGCATTGCTAGACTCAATGTAGAGTGCAGAGTGTTAAACGACACCTATACAGATTGGTTGTGAAATCTCTCTGTGCAGTGGCAGCTGATTTTGATGTGGAGCCAATGCTCGAAGTCTCGAAATCAGGATTTGGTGACTACCAGTGGTATGTTGTTGTGCTACGTCTAGTCTATAATTTTACTATCTGAGTGTTTGGTTAATGAGATGAGTCACTCTACTGAACAAGAAATCGTCTGTCAATCATGTGCAGTAACAACGCAATGAGCTTATTTCCACGTATAAGAGAATCTGCAACAAACCTCGGGAACCCCAATGCAGTTGGACAGGTAAAGCTTTCATAACCGAATGTTTTCTTGAAGGAAATATTGTTTCATTTTCTTCCCTAATATCCAAACTAAACATATTTGCAGGCAATTGCAGACAACCTTCCTCCTTCGAGAATTGTTGAATCCACTGTTGTTGGACCTGGATATGTTAATATAGTCCTATCAAGTGATGGATCGCACAGGTCTGATTGAGATGTTCTATAAATAGCGTTCTTTATTAACTCAATGTTATTGGTAAGTGCTAACACAAGCCCACCATATTAATGAGCCTCACAATTGCAGAGGATACATGACATGCTTATCCATGGGATCGAATCATGGGCACCAATCTTACCAGCTAAGAGGGTGGTGCTTGATTTTTCATCTCCGAATATTGCAAAGGAGATGCACGTTGGGCATACAAGATCAACCATAATTGGAGATACACTTGCTCGCATATTTGAGTTTGCAAATATTGAAGTTCTTCGTCGCAACCATGTGGGAGGCTGGGGTACACAGGTACCAAATTCACGTGTACTGAGGTATTAAAGATCGACACGGATGGAACTCTTTACTTTAATGATATTTTTATCTTTTTTCAGTTTGGAATGCTGATACAATTTCTGTTTGAGAAATTCCCAAATGGGGAGGAAGCTGCCAACCAGGCCATTGGGGATCTTCAGGTATGTGTTAATACTAGTACCAGGGCTTAGTAGTTATCCAATACTTTAACCGATGAAACTTAATCTAAGTACACAAAAAAAATCACAAGGTAATGTATCTGACCTTAGATGATGATTTACCTCTAGCATCTTACTCTAATACTGAGTGGTTAACCTGCTTCCTCTCTCCAAATCTACAATTGCACTATTAGTGCTAGCACTGGCTGATGTTTGTCATTTTCTGTAACCCCTAAAGACTGAATCGGTGCATACAAATCTTGCTATGGGCAATAGAAAATCATTATTATGGTATGTTCTGCATATGTATATAGAGCATGCTACTGATATTTATCACAATAGTTCTACCTATTTCTTTCAAGTAATTTTCTTGTCTTACTAAATTTACGAATTCTGACAAAACTCTCATTGAATGAAAGCTCGTTTCGAATGTTTTGCAATTATTTTCCTGATCCAGCGACATCTTGTTATGTTATGCATATACACTACAGGGTTTCTACAGAAATGCCAAGAAAGAATTTGATGAGAATCCTGATTTTAAAGGAAGGGCTCAGCAAGCAGTAGTTTGCCTGCAGGTGTGTTTTTTTCAATCCTTGTTGTTTGCTCAAATTATGACTTATGACATGACTTATTCTCACCACCAAACAATAACTGAATTGTAGAGAGGGGAAGATAGATACCTAGCTGCCTGGAAAAGTATTTGTCAAATTAGCCGAAATGAGTTTGACTTGGTGTACAAACGGCTTAATGTGAAACTTGAAGAAAAGGTATTACTACTGTTCACTATTTGCCTACCAACAAGTATTGGGATAGGACTGAATTTTTCACATATTATTGGAAGCTCGATTATTCTGGCGGTGTGAACTAAGCTGTGGTTTCCCGAAAAAAATAAGCATTGTGTTTTTGTTGCAATGTGCATATTGTTTACTAGTGCTGGAATGTCATGTTCAGTTACTACTGATAAATATACTCTTCGAACATGTTTTGAAGGGGAATAAATTTCTATTGATTATCTACATTTTACCTTCGTTTGAATTTTTTGCCTTACTGAAACTACCAATAGCCTGGATCTCCAACCAAACTTCACCAACAAGAAGTAAATGATTATTCATAGTTTTATGTACTTTTTATGCATCAAGCTAACTAAATTGTTAATTTTCTCAGGGCGAGAGCTTTTACAGTCCTTATATTCCTCGTGTTTTGGAGGAATTGACTAGCAAAGGCTTGATTACAGAATGTAAAGGCGCTCGAGTTATCGACGGCCGAAAGCCTCCTCTGATAGTGGTCAAGAGAGATGGAGGCTTCAACTATGCTTCTACAGACTTGTCTGCTCTTTGGTCAGTTACTAAGACATCAATTAACACATTGCTCCTTTTGCAACTTCTCGCCCTAAGACATAAATTATTTTCACATATTTGACAGAGAAGATGAACAAGCAGTATTCAATATATGAGATGTAGGCTCCCTATTGAACTGCATAGCTTTTAAACTCGTATGTGGTTCTTATCTTTATGAAGGTACCGGCTTAATGTGGAGATGGCAGAATGGATAATATATGTAACAGATGTAGGTCAGCAGCAACACTTCCATTCGTTTTTCAGTGTGAGTACCATACCCATTTTCGTTGTAGGACGTAGAAACAATATTTCAAATGCAATCTTGGTATACTAGTCGGTTCTTGTCATATGAAGAGGACCAACTGAGATTTTGTGTGTCGCAATACCTTCTGTGAAACTGATCATAGGCTGCTAGGATGGCTGGCTGGCTCCCAGATCAAAAAGAAGAAAAGTACCCAAGGGCGAGCCATGTTGGTTTTGGCTTTGTTCTTGGTACAGACGGCTTACGTTTCCGGACTCGTTCCTCTGATGGAGCTGTTCGACTGGTAGATCTACTTGATGAGGCTAAATCTCAGAGCCTAGCACAACTTATCAAACGTCTCACTGAAAATGGTAATTGATGTTTCGATTTTTTTTAGGGGGGGTCCCATTGTTCATAAAAAAGTGAACTCTCACCATGCCTGCAATTGTGACGATTTTGTTCAGGTCAAATTGCTAACTGGACGGATGAGCAGCTGGATAAAACTTCAGAGGCTATAGGATATGGTGCTGTTAAGTGAGTTTACATTCTCTTTCTATCATCTTTGTTGGATAGAAACACTTTAAAACTATAAAAGGGTCATTTTATCTCATATATTCTGTTCCATGAATCAAACTTGCAAAGCATTAAAGTTCTATTCTGTCATATGACTGCTCGTACTCAATAGCCTGCACATCTAGGCATTGAAGTTCTATTCTATCATATGACTGCTCGTGCCTATTTTACGTGCACCTCCATGTATTAGAACTTGGATGCATGCGTGAGATTTACAACTTATAAAGACTTATTTACTTTTCCTTATGGTGGATGTTTAGCTGCTCATAGTTTACCGTTCTGATGATGCTTCATTTTCTATGATTTCTTTAACTCAGGTATGCAGATCTTAAAAACAATCGGCTGACGGACTACAAATTTAGCTACGAACAAATGCTAAGTGACAAGGTACTCTAGCATCCATGTACTAACTAGTTATGTATGGTTATTTTTTCTCGGTGTATTTCGGTCCCAAAGTACTCCTTTTAAGCTACCCAAGTAGAGTGTATTATGAAGATCTTTTTTTTTTGCGGCGTGTATTATGAAGATCTAACTGTGATGCAATGAGCAGGGAAATACCGCTGTGTACCTTCAGTATGCACACGCCCGTATCTGTTCCATCATCCAGAAATCCAACAAGGATGTCGAAGAATTGAAAATGGTGAGCATTTCATCATACTTGTAACCCATACACCGTCTGTGGCATTGCATGATTGCTGATGGTTGTTACTTTCCTTCCTTTGGATTCAGACTGAATCCATTACTCTCGGCCATCCTGACGAGCGTTCCTTAGGGTTGCATCTCATCCAATTTGCAGAGGTACATGGTTTTGATTATTCATTGAAATTGTTTAACAAGGTCTTAGTCCACTTACTTGATTGTAATTGAAAATTCTACCTACAGCAGCTTAAGAACTTTTAGTCTAAACTATACTTGGGATGAAATCTCCACGGGATGGCGTTTGATAAAGAACTACCAGTTCAGTAGAGTATCATCCTTTTATGCATACGTATAATATATTGCATAGTTAACTCTGGCTATACTGCAACGTTTTAGGTAGTCGAGCAGGCCTGCGACGACCTGTTGCCCCATCGCTTGTGTGACTACCTGTACACCCTATCTGATAGATTCTCACAATTTTACACCAACTGCCAGGTACCAATCTGCTTGCCAAACCACATAGTAGTTCTCTCTCTATCTGATCGCGTCATGCTTAACTGCCTTTCCCCTTGTACCATGATTCTGGCAGGTGGTCGGGTCGCCGGAGGAAACGAGCCGCCTGCTGCTGTGCCAAGCGACGGCCATCGTCATGCGGCAGTTCTTCCACCTGTTGGGCATAACACCAGTGCACAAGCTATAGAAGTCGGTCGATGCTCTAGTTAGTACTTCATCTCCGGCCTTAGCAAATTATCATCGAACTCGTGTAACATGACGAGTTTAGTGGATGGGGTCTTGTAAATATTAGTTGTAAACATCAGTATGTCGTCCATGCCACAGTGTCTAGGAGATCATAGTAGCTCGCAAGTATGTTTGTCTTTCCTACATCAGCATCAGCATATTGTTTGAAACTTTGGTGTGTTCTGGAAATATGTCAGTTAAGGGCAATACAAATGTGCACGAGTTTTCTTGGCGTTTTTGCGTTTGTGCACCATATATAGAATAAAACACTGAGCAAGTGGTTGCAGTTAAGTTGGAGGCGCAGTTGCTTCCCGAGTGCTGGCCTGGGCTCCTTTTCTTCTCCACACGCCAGTGCTATGCAGTATGCACGCAAACGACCCTGGACACTACTCTGGCTCTGCAGCAACGACCCTGGACATTACTCTGGCTCTGCAGCAACGACCCTGATGCAGAGGCATCTTGGCAAAGCTAGAGGTGGCTCCTCTGTTTGCATAGTGCGCAGGGCCGGGCCCATAGGTGTGCACAATGTGCAGGCCGCACAGGGCCCGTAACTTTGGGGGGCCCAAATTTCTATATAGTCCTATAGCCCCTGGACGCTGGGCCGATCACGTGAGTCGGGGCGTCGAGCGACGGTTGCTCCATCGAGACGGGATCCAGTGAATCGATCACAAAATCAATCCGCAACTCGCGTCGCTGCAGCCTACATGTCGCTACAGCCTACATGAAGCTAGCTAGAGTTTCCTCAAGAAAAGCAAAAAGGAAGTTTTTTGAGGGGGCAGGAAAAAAGGAAGCTAGCTAGAGAGACCGACGCTTGATTGATATCGTGCATGCAGGTTTTCAGACAAAATCAACAGGTCCTCTTTTCAGCCTTTCTGATTAACTTGGGTTACTAGTACTACTCTTAATAGATATTACACATCTCAATGATTCAATCGAGCATATAAAAATAAAAAAAACATCCACACGAATCTTCGCTTAAGATTAATGGTATATGACTTCGACGTGCAATACTTATCACACATCTAAATGTGCTTTAGCAAAACTATTAGCAAAATTGTTCCCAAGTGATAAATTAAATTTTGACGGAAATCATTAGAGATCAGTTCTTCCCTCCTCGATTATAGATCATAGTATAATTGTTCAACCAGAGAGGACATGAGAATAGGTGATTTAAACGGTTCGTCTAATTTTCAAACATTATAATTTCTTATTAGTTTATTTATTTAGTGAGACATTATATCATATACATTATAATTTTTCGTTAGTTCATTTTTTTGAATGATATAGGGCTTTATTTTTTATTGTCGCACAGGGCCATGTATTTTACCGGCCCGGCCCTGATAGTGCGTTGCAATGTAATAACGTTGCATTTATTTTGTCAAGGCTTTTCATCTCAGTCTAGCACAGGATATTATTACTACTGTATCTTAGACTTGCCAGTGCTTCATGATCAGCAGAGAATATCATGACAGATTTCTGCAGATTCCCTGCCAGCCCAAGGTAACTTCATGTACTGCCAATACCTGCATATATTGTACTGTCTCTTCATGAAGCTCCTTTCAATACCTTTTCAGGGCAGACATGATTACCGGCATCTCTCTTTTTGGTGTCTTCTTTTGGTTCGGCAAAGATGCTTCATGGTGCACAGAAATGTACTAAAGTCTAAAACTACCACTACTTTATCAGGCCGCTTGTGTACATATATGCAGTATCAGCAGCGCTGAGTCTTCTTCTCTGAATCACCATTGCCTCCTGGAGCTGCTTTGCCACTGTAAGGTGTCTCCTCCTCTCCCCTACGTCCTATACCACTCTAGCATCAGGAAAGAAACCAAGAGGGTTAAGACTTCGAGCTGCTGTTTACTTGCTGCCATTTCTCTGGTTTTGGATATCACTACGTGAACAACATCTTTCCTTGCTTTGATTTGTTCCACTCTCCCATTTTTGCACCTTTTCTTTCTTCCTCTGGTTGCAGTTTTCTGTGTCAGTTACACTTTCAGTATAAAGATTCGGCGTCTGTTTGTGTTTTTGAAGGTAGAAACGTGTAATAAGAGTGACAAGAATCACAACTTGTATAACATGAATGTGATATGTCATCTGTACTCTCTAGGAAGGAGGTATTACTGCTATGCTGATGTCTGGAGTTAGGTTTGCTACTTACTTTGTTGAATGTGCAACTGACATAAGCTGCACATTTCAGTTCACATGGCTGGACTAGCTTCCCAGATGAAGAGATACTGTGACTGCTGCAAGAGATATGCTGACCATTTGGATGGAAAGATGAGGTGTTTTCGCAGGCGCATGACTACTAATTTTAGAGATGGCATGGTAAGCCCGTGATAATTTGGAGTAGTTTCTCAAGTGTGCCTAGACATCTTCTCCTTCTTTAGAATGTTTTGCATGTAAGGATTGGTTGCAATTTGTATGGATAGTTGCTTACAGGTTAGACGAAAATGATCCTAGTGTGGTTGGTGCTAAACAGACACACACAAGTGAATAGTTCCGAACATCACTGCTAGTGAGCAAAATATGTGGTTTAAACTTCAGGGTTCAAGGCCAGCAGTAAATCCTGTAAGGCTGGGAAACTGTAGCAGAAGAAATTGTAACCTCCAGATGGCACTTGTCGCTATCTGTTCTACTCCCTCCGTTCCTAAATATAAGACCTTTTAGAGATTGTACTATAAACTATATACGGATGTACATGGACATATTTTAGAGTATAGACTCACTCATTTTGCTCCGTATGTAGTCTCTTAGTGAAATCCCTAAAAGGTCTTATATTTTGGAAGGGAGAGAGTAATTTCTAAACCAATCATGTGATGTGTCATTGTGGTTAATACTACATGCTCTTCATTTATCAACCCATTTCCCGACTGATCTATGTAGCACATACTAGTAATTGTTACATTGCATCTACATCGTATTTTCTGTTGCTCTCCTTGTTGTAGGAAACTCAACTAGGAAATTGTTGTGCTTGCTTACACCAATTAATATGTTTCTTACAGGTTATACCAAACAAGTTCATCAACCATTTCGGAGGGAAGATATCAAGGACCATCGAGCTGGAATCCCGTAACGGCAGCATGTACACCGTTGAAGTCTCCAAGCGAAACAGTCCTCCGGCGGCGTGGATGGGATGCATTTCTAGATGCGCATCGCGTCGAGGAGAACGACTCGCTACTGTTTCGCCACATTCAGAACTCGCGTTTCGAGGTCCTGGTGCTCGACTCCGATGACTGTGAAAAAGTGCTTCCCTCTGCTGGCATCAAAGCTGCTTCTTGTAATGTTCGAGAAAGCAGTAGCGTGGATAATTGATATATCAAGCAGCGTGGATTATATTGATATATCAAGCAGCGTGGATTATGTATTGATATATCAAGTGGCTCGGGTGATGACAGCACTAGATCGTCAGGAAGCAAAGGATTTGCTACCTGTGAAAGAGGGGACTCAAGCCATCCTAGAAAAACTGCCGTGAGCAACTCCTTGTCCGAGGGGGATTCAGGTTACATTGTGTTATTGTCTTGTGCGTTAGCACTGCTTTTTGAAATATGTGTCCACGACACATTTCGTATCTTAGATTTTGTTTATTGCCGTGCTTTTAACCAACTGTTGAGTTCCTTCTGTACAGGAGAAGACAGTGACTCTGAGGCAGAGGAACATTCTGAAGATGAATCGTCTTTTGGGCTAGATGATGATCGTCAGACACCTTGTGCAGGGCGCGACTATGTCTTGTCTCGGAGTGGTCGTCTGTCTGGAGCTGAGGAGGAGAGAGTAACTAGGCTTCTCCAGGATGTTCGAGCCGAGACTCGTGTGTTTGTGGCTATCATGAAAATGAACACACGGAATTGTGCTATTGTAAGTTTTGATCTGCTCTTTTTTCGTCAAGGTTATAATCTTGAAATGCTAAACTTGTAGAGTTGTATATATTTGATCCACCACTGATACTACGCCTCCGTCTGGAAAATCAGGTGATCCCCAAGCTTTTTGCAGAGGAGCACTTCCCGCGTGAAAGTCGGAACCTGACGCTGCAGCGGCCAGGCAAGAGCAAGAGCTGGCACCCCTGGTTTTGCGTCAGGAAGGATCAGTGCGGGCACACCCTCTATGGGACTCGCTGGTTAGGCTTCCTCCGTGACAATGACGTGCAGGAGGGAGATCTCTGCCCCTGAAAGAGTAACCACAGCTCATGGTCATGGTGCGACAACAATGGCAAAGGTGGCGCCACCGTGCCTGACAACCCGCCGTGTCAACAAGGAGCAACATGATGATGGTAGCACATCCAGACCCCCTGCGCTTAGTAGTAGACTAGAGCAAATTTGGTTCATTCGAATTTCGCTTCTGTCGAAGCCATGCTGAATTTTGCAGATCCAAGTCGCGAGTGTTTTCCTAAGCTGTCGTTATGATCAGGTGTAGTACTATTGTAGTACATCTTTGTTGTTGTTCACTTCCTCTGAATGAATGGTTTGGCAGACCATTTCCGGAGAGTATGCTGCTGAGTACCTTCCAGCCGGGGAGCGGATCGCCGTGACACTCGTGAGGAGGAAGAAGGCGTGGGAGGTCGAGATGCGCGCGCGGCGACGGGCGGACGCTGGCGCGGTTTTGCCCGTGACAACCGGCTGTGGGTGCAGGACGTGTGCCTGTTCCAGCTCCAGCCCATGGAGAAGAACCATGGGAGCCTTACCATGACGGTGCACATCATCCGGCAAGCGGAAGCAGTAGTCTCTCTTCTGTTTCAGCATACGATGTCGATTCGGTGGTTTTGTGCTGGTCTGAGAACCTTGTTAGGGTAGCACTGTATGTCTGGTACCATGGCCAGTGTCTACTCTCCAGAACCTGTGTTTATCATGGCTAACCATGTCTGCTATGCAATTTATCAATGTTAGGCTGGGCTTGTCACTTGTGGACCATTGCGAGTAATAACTAATAACTGAGGTCAATGCTTGGCTTAGGGCGTTTGTGCATTTCCAAAAAATTCTTAACAAAATCATACATGTGCTTGCAGAGATGCAGTCAAGTTGAAAAAATTGTAGACACCTAACTCATAAAGTGTTTCAGCCGCCGATATATTAGACGGACATCATGTGTGCATTTACAGCAACTCAATAACATAATTCAGACACAATACAACAGTCACCTTCGTTTTGATACAATGAGGGAGGGAGTGAAAGAATGGCATCCTTTCACCTAAATGTCTCCAAAACTGGACCACGGTTGTTTATTGATCCACGCCTCAAAAACTGATCACTGGGCACAACAAGAGGCAATATATAGTTCTGTACTTTTTACAGCCTTCCAGCCCTCAGAAGCCTTTCCCTGGCCTTCTGCTCTTCCATTTCATTCATCCAATCCGAAATCTGGTAGATGCCTTTCCAAATAACCAGTCCCAGCACCACCAATCCAGCCAACGCAATTATCACCACGAGACACCGCTTGATTTGCTGGGGAAAAAATGCAAGTGTATTGTAAGGAGCAGAGATACCTCAGCAAACCCAATAATCTGAGCATCACATCTGTATATTTTACACACCTGCCACATCGAAACCTGAACAGGTTCCTGTGCTCCACGGTCACGCTTCTTCCTACGTTTGGGCACGTTTGCGACTTCCGCAGCAGGGTTCTACATGGGCATTCAATAATTAACCACAGAATCAAATCGTTTGGTGGTAAAATCTCCGCAGATAAAAACAATGTGTTCCATACTACGATGGTAGGATCTGGTACCTTAGTCTCCTGAACTTTCCGGATATGCAACTCCGCGGCTGAAACATTGACCTTTTTCAGGCAATCTCCACCACATGCAAGTAGGCCAACTCCAAATTGACCTTTAGGTACTTCTTTTGGATCACGACCAGATCGACGGTACTCCTTGAGAACATCTTGACATACCCACTCTTTTTTCAGGGTGTTGCATGCACAACGGACATTAACCTTTATAGATATCAAACATACAGAGGAATAAATACAGATAAAAATGTATAGCTTGAAATTGCAGAATTAAAATTTGTTTTAACTTTTCAACAAATCAACATATCCAAAAAACTTCTCAAAATAAGTTTCATCAATAAACAGATCGAGCACCTGATAAGTTGCTGGTTACAGATAAATATGCCGATGCCATACCTTTTTCATGCACTGATCCACTGACGGGCATTGACCAGGGTGGCATATTTCTGAGCACAGATGGGGGCAATTTGGTAGTTTCCTGCACAATGCCATAAAATAACAGATCCAAGAACTCAGTACTATGAAGTTATAAATCCAATTAAAGAAATTTCAGTAACAAGTGTGCAGCGTTTTTTTGTGCGAGCATTCATAACAGAAACAATTAGAAACCAGGAATTGGTAACTGACCTATGACATGGGCCACTGCAGGACCTTACTTTCAGCTGTTGCTTGGCATTTAAGTTGTTATAGTACACACACTCGAAAGCATGTGTCATAGCACCACAATGACATGATCTTTTAACAAGGGCTTTGCAAGGTAGACAATCGCTTAGATGACACCGCAAAGGGCAAGGATGTGAACAAGGAGGATCCCTGGCCTGGCGAAGCATTAAGACTAAACATCATGCACCAGCTTAAAAGAAAGATGCGGAGCTCAACTAGCCATTTCATATTAAAGTTTATAAACAAAACAACGAAACTGAAGGTATTGCAAAGCGAAACAAAAAAGGAACTGACCCTTTGACAAGGAAGATTGCATCTTTCGCAAGGCTCGGCAAGAGTGTTCTTTCTACTGAGAGATAATATGGCATCAGCCTTACGTTGATCCGATGGAATCTCTAACACATGGCAATCCTTTGTGCAATAATGGTTACCACAGTGGAGAAGGTTTCCACATAAATTCTGACAGGGAAATTGCCTGCTTTTGGAGCAAGGTATCTGCAAAAACATGAAAAAAAGAAATTGTATGTTATAATCAGGTGTACAAGCAAGCACATGTGAGGCATGCTCAAATGTGCAAGAGTGGGGGGTGGGGGGGTTGGGGGAGGAGGTAAATTGACCAAAAGATGACCATGTTGTTCAAAACTTACTGCACGTTCTTGGCCTAGATGCTCTCCAAAACATGGCACCAAGACTACTTCTTGGCATGGTGGGCATGGAGTTCCAGGCGTACACTCTATATGCTTTTCCATTTTCTTTTTCATTGGTTTAACTGTGAACTCAGGGTTCGGTGGAGGAATAGAACCATGACACCTGGGTAGTGTTAAGATTGATAGACATCAGAGGACACTGTAGTTCGTGGTATACTGCTGCAATGACACACTCAGCATATAAAGTAAACACTAAACCTTTCTTTACACTTGTGGCCACAAGAAAATTCTTCCCCGCAGATCAGTTTGCAAGGTGGACAGGCTCCATAGTGGCATTTATGGGGCTAAAGAAAGGAGATCAAATGTCAAGTAAATTCTGAGGATCAATTCATAATAGCCTAAGTAATTAAACACTCAGGAATGACATGCAACTAAATTCACAAGAACAAACTTTGAACAACAACAATGTGACAAATACCCTTGCAGTGGCAATCAGCAATAAAATTTGTCCAGAAATTAACATTAATGAGCAATGACAATGTTACAGAAAAGAGACGGAACAGTTTACCCGGCAATCAAGCTTGTGTCTGCAAAGACGATCTATATTGCATCTTTTTGAGCATTTGGGAGGCTTCTGATTCTTCTCGGTCCCGCAAGGAACCTACAAGAGAATTATGCATTCAAATCTACGAAGGAAACTTAGCAATTAGTGGGTCAGGACAGGAGATACACTGATGAGGAACTTGTACTATATAACGAAACTGGAGCAAGAATTAACATTTAGGGAAGTGCACAAGATCGTGTAAAAATAGGTCTCCTGAGCGTGCAGCTGTTGCGTGCTAATTATGTGTCCTGGTCATCTAAGGAAGTAGATATGACCGAATATAACTCATACAACAAAATGAACAACAGAACTAAGAGTCTACCAATTTCAACCTCAAAGTATGTTTTCCCACAGAAGCATGAGATGGTCTTCATCAAAGGACAAGGTGAACAAACGCCTCTGGCAAACAAAAAGAACAAAATGTTACTAGAAAAGTAGGATTTCAGTTCATACAAATGAACCAAGATCAAAGCTTCAAAAGTCAAAACTACAGACACAGATTTTCCATCCAAAAAAGAAACGGTGCTATTCCAGAGCAGAACAACACAACATATTTTGAGTTTTTGACATCTGCCGTGTGGTGGCACTTCTGGTATTTTAACATGGTCTTGCAGTTCAAAATGAGAGCACATACATGTATGCCTGTAGCAATGCAAGTAGAACTAAACAATAGCAAATGACAAGCCAAAGATGCACCGTTGATTAGGGCAATACCTGTGGCATGGAGAGAGACACTTATGGTTTCCACATTTGAGCTTCCTATCACAAGTCTACAAGCATAGATCTTTTTAGTGCTTGAAACTTGAAACGAGCCAAAATCATGAAAGGAGAGAAAAAAGATGTACCTCTGCGCAGGGTGGGCAATCCCCAACACAACAACGTCGTTTACAAGCGTGGCGTCCACAGGCACGTGAACGCTGACATTTCCTTTCGCAGGTCAAGTCTTGGTGGCAAGGCAGCTGATATAATGCATCACAAGAATTGGGGAATTTATCCATTTGCTGTCTAATAAGCAATATTATAGAAGTACACCTAACAAGCTGTAGCATTATTACTGGACCAGATTAAGGAGAAAGAAAAATAACCAATTGCTACTTATTGTTTCTCTGTTAGGTAGTATGCATTGCAAGGGGTAATGTTGGTCTCAAAAATCCATTTGAATCACATGAGCATTCAGGCATTCTATGTTTGTTCACTAACTACTAAGAACTACCTAAAAGTGGAGTTAAACAACTGGTCTTTACATGCAGCAATTGCTTGCAGATACCATCCTGCCAATCAGGTGCAACTAGTTTAGTATTGTTAACTGCTTGCAAATGCTTGAATATCTGTTTTGCTTACTACTTGCAAGTTTAAAGAGTGTGATCACAAACATGTTCTGTAGATGCAAGTTTAAAGAGTGTGATCACAAACATGTTCTGTAGATACATACCTCCTTTTTCAGAACCCCACAGCGGCAGGACTTCTTTATCACAAGCCGGCAGGTCACGTCACACGGGCCACGATGGCACCGCTCGGGGCACTTGTGCCGTCCGCACCCAAGCACCTTCTCACAAGTCGATCCACATGTGGCAGCCTCCACATCACACTCCAACCTTGGATAATCCTTCTTGCCACAAGGGCAGGTCCGCCGCCCACGAAGCGGACATTCACCACACTTTCCACCATGGCATCCCCTCTCACACCTATGCTTCCTACACTCCAGCATCCCACTACACTCCCTCTTGCACTGGAAAACTCTTTCAGAGCACAATCTCTCCACCATTGTCTCTCCACACTCACATTTGTGATTCCCCTGCACAGCACACGGTGGGCATGGCCCATCATGGCAATCCACCGGACAGCGGTGGAGTTCACAGCTAAGGCGTTTATTGCATTTACCCTTACAAGAATAACGCTGATGCGCACAGCGCCGGGGCTCACGGTGCGCCCCGCAGAAGCACCGAGCATTAGGAACAACAGCCGGGCATGGAGGGCATGGTCCGGGGTGGCAAAGCAGGAGGCAGGTGTGCTCGCAGCCGGAGTCGTGATTTGAATTCAGGCGGCGGCCGCAGACGTCGCCACAAGAGTGGGGGAGGATCCAGGGGTCCGCAGGAGGGTCTTCGGTCTTGGAGCAGAAGCAGTGGTAGGAGGTGGGGGTCTGGGATTTGGGGTAGGCGACGCGGCACTTGGGGCAGCCCCAGGTGGGGGAAGGAGCGGCGGAGGCTGACTGGTGTGCCCATGATTGGATGCAGGGGAGGTGGAGAAGGGCGAAGCATGAGGCGGAGCAGGACCAGACGGGATCGGAGGGGCGGATGGGGTCCAAGCAGATCAGGCACGGCGGTGACCGGCGGCGCGCGGCGGAGTTGAGAAAGATGCCGACTTTCGAGAGGTCGGCGCCATTTCCGGCGACGGAGAGGTAGGTGGAGAGGACGGACGCAGTCGCCGGGTCACAGGCGCTGAGATCGGTCTCTTCCCCGGAGGAGGAGTAGGACGAGGGGTCAGAATCTGAGACGTGGCTAGGGTTCGACGGCGGGGGCGCGGGTGCAGGCAAGGGTGCTGGTTTACGGGTGGCGGCAGTGGCACTAGTGGAAGGGGCTAGTTTCCGCGAAGACGATGCGGTGGCCGCGGCGTAGGAGGACGGCATCGCCGGCGTTGAGGCGGTCGCTGGAGATCGGTGGTGCGCGCGAGATTTGTGAGGGCATGTAGTACATGGAGGCAGCACTCTTAAACTAAGCAAAAAATATTAAACCTGTCGTCTACTCCCTCCGTACCTAAATAGTACTCCCTCCGTTTCTAAATATAAGTCTTTTTAGAGGTTTCATTAAAGGACTACATACGAATGTATATAGACATACTTTAGAGTATAAATTCACTCATTTTGCTACGTATGTAGTCCTTTAGTGAAATCTCTTAAAAGACTTATATTTAGGAATGAAGGGAGTATAGGTCTTTTAAGATATTTCACTAGTTGTCTACATACGGAGCAAAATGAGTGAATC
Source organism: Hordeum vulgare subsp. vulgare (assembly GCF_904849725.1). Taxonomy (NCBI): domain Eukaryota; kingdom Viridiplantae; phylum Streptophyta; class Magnoliopsida; order Poales; family Poaceae; genus Hordeum; species Hordeum vulgare. Next base: position 86,287,146 of record NC_058520.1, read on the forward strand.
TATATCCTAAAATATGTCTATATACATCCGTACGTAGTCCATTAGTGAAACTCTTAGAAAGACTTATATTTAGAAACGGAGGGAGTATGATTTTGTTTTTCCAACGGAGGCTGCAGTCTAGCAACATCATCCTTTTCACATGCATATCATTTTTCTTTCCCTCTGTCTGTATCTCTCCTCACATGCATCAGGATTGCTTCAACTTTTCTTGTTTTTCTCAGCTTTCACAGCCGAAGAGTCCGGGTCTTCTGCAGGCTACACTATCGCCTGCGAGGCTATAGCTTTTTGCCCGAACCAAACTCCGAACCTACCTGGACCTGCGGGGCAACGGGTTGAGGCTACCTATTGTACATGCCCTGAGGGGAATGCAGCTTTTGTAGTTAGGTTCAAGATACTTCATACACCTATAACTTAAGTATTTTTACTTTTAGAATTGATATGTACTCCCTCTGTATGACAATACTTTTTTTGCATGGTCTGAACCACAATACTTACAGCTGAGGAACTTGTATTGATCTTCTCCAATAACAAGTATTTAGTTACAGAAAAAGAATTTTCTTTAGTGTTAGTAAATATGTACCTGTAATGCACGTTGATGTTAGACACAAAATTAAATGCACATTGATCGGTGATGGAAAGGACAGATGTAGTCGCCGGGTTGCAGGCGGTTATTGTTCGCCACCGTCCTTTGCAACACAATTGTTGTTGCAGAAAACCACAACAAGATCTTTGATGCAAAAAAGAATCATATGTCGGACGTCATGGCCATGGACAAGCTCAGGCTCAAACAATCCCTTCTTGCCATCACGGTGGTGTGTGCACGCTGGTCACCGCACCAGACACCGACCATAGGACTACATGTGACACTTCTCCTCGTTGAGGAAATCAACTCTTGGAGGGATGTATGCATGTGTGACAGATACATCAAGGGAGGGAGACCCCTGTTACCGGTGAGATCAACGCTTGCACAAAAGGGCATCCATGGCGGCATGCTGCTTGAGTCTTCCTTATATATTACCTTAGGATGCTTTGGGAATCCTCAATTTTAGAGTATTGTTGCTCATTATTCTTCTTTCATTGTCATCTCGCCCAAAACATGAAAAGTTTGTTCACACAAAACTTAATAGAACTCCTGAGACAGGTAAGTATAACATAAATAAATCATTCACTTTCGCACTATCAATAAAAATCATAATCATTCCCAATTAATCTCTAGTGTACCTTAATATTTTCAGAATTCATGTCCCCAAATATAAGCCATAGACACATTAAAACAAGCAAACAAAGAAAATAAAACAGAATATTTACAAGGCAAGCCAAAGAAACCCAAGTCAAGGAATATTTATAAGCTTCAGCACTTGAGTTGTCAATTCAAGCACACGTGAGAATCACTTCCTTGTAACGATTTATTAGTAGCATAGTAATATGATATTAGTGGTAGCAAGGTAACAATAGCCATACATATGCTCGGTGAATGACAAGCTACAAGAGTGGTGCACGAGGCTGACTCTCTCTAGCCGCCACACAAGACGATTCATGCCATACATCTGTTCCTCGTGTGGGAGTTGTGGAAGCGGAAAAAAAACTCCATAGTGTTTGAGGGCATGACTCCGGGCACCTCACGTGTTCTTCCTCGTGTGGCTAGTGAGAGTTTGATTTGGAGACAAGCGGGCATAGTATGTGGTGACCTAGAAGCCTTCTTTGTGGCGATGAGTGTGTGGTTTGATGGCGAGTAGTATGTGTCGTCTCAGTGGAAACCAGGGTATCGCAGCCCGCCTGCCTGCAGCCGAGGAAGTGACGCCTGAACAATTGACTCGAGAGACGACCCAAAGACGGGGGCCACAAGTGCAAGACACCTCGTGAGGCGTGGCCTCGTGAGGCCCCCCTCTACGAGAGGAGGATCTTCAAGATGATCATCTACGACAGCACGCAGTCTCGCGAGCCCCTCGTAAGGCGGCTTCCCATGAGGCCCTCCGCCTGGAGGGGTCACGAGGTGCGGGTCGCGCGGTGGTGTGCCCACTGATACATCTCCGTCGTATCTATAATTTTTATTGTTCCATGCCAATATTATACAACTTTCACATATTTTTGGCAACATTTTATATGAGTTATTGGACTAACGTATTGATCCAGTGCCAAGTGTCAGTTCCTGTTTGTTGCATGTTTTTTGTTTCGCAGAATATCCATATCAAACAAAGTCCAAACGCGATAAAAATTTACAGAGAATTATTTTGGAATATATGTGTTTTTTGGGAGGTAGAGTCAACGTAAATGGAGGCCCACGGCCTCCACTACCCACCAGGGTGCGGTCCATACCCCTTGGCAGTTATATTTGCTTGTGATAAATTCAGATCTTACATTGCTGATTCTAAAGTAATTGCTCGCACTGATCATGTTGCTATTAAATACCTTATGGAAAAGAAAGATGTTAAGCCTAGACTTATTAGGTGGGTTCTCTTGCTACAAGAATTTGATTTGCATATCATTGGTAGGAAAGGAGCTAAGAACCTCGTAGCTGATTACTTGTCTAGGTTAGAAAATGTCCTTGATGACCCACTACCTATTAATGATAGCTCTCCTGATGAACAACTAGATGTGGTCAATGTTTCTCATAGTACACCATAGTTTGCTGATTATGCTAATTACATTATTGCTAAATACATACCACCTAGTTTCACATATCAACAAAATAAAAAATTCTTCTTTGATTTAAGACATTACTTTTGGGATGGCCCACATATTTATAAAGAGGGAGTAGATGGTATTATTAGACGTTGTATACCTCAGCATGAACAGGAACAAATCCTTCGGAAAGTGACACTCCGAGGCTTATGGAGGACACCATGCAGGAGATAGAACTGCACACAAGGTATTACAGTCTGGATTTTATTGGCGTGCTCTTTTCAAAGATGCTCGTATGTTTGTCTTCTCTTGTGATGAATGTCAAAGAATTTGTAATATTAGTAGACGTCAGGAAATGCCTATGAATTATTCATTTGTTATTGAAGCATTTGATGTTTGGGGATTTGATTATATGGGACCTTTTCCTTCCTCCAATGGCTATACACACATTTTGGTTGTTGTTGATTATGCCACTAAATGGGTAGAAGCTATTCCAACCAATAGTGTTGATCATAACATCTATATTAAGATGCTTAAGGAAGTTATTTTCCCATGTTTCGGAGTCCCTGGATATTTAATGACTGATGGTGGTTCACATTTTATTCATGGTGCTTTTAGTAAGATGCTTCCTAGGTATGATGTTAACCATAGAATTGCATATTCCTGTCATCGTCGGTCTAGTGGTGAAGTAGAATTAACCAATAGAGAAATAAAAATTAATATTTCAAAAGACTGTCAATAGGTCTCGAAAGAATTGGTCTAAGAAATTAGATGATGCATTGTGGGCCTATAGAAGAGCTTATAAAAATTCTATGGGTATGTCGCCTTACAAAATGGTTTATGGGAAAGCATGTCATTTACCTCTTAAGTTAGAATATAAAGCTTATTGGGAAATTAAGGAACTCAACTACGATTTCAAACTTGTTGGTGAAAAGAGGTTATTTGATATTAGCTCATTAGATTAATGGAGAACTCAAGCTTATGAAAATGCCAAACTATTTCAAAGAAAAAGTTAAAAGATGGCATGACAAAAGAATCCAAAAGCGAGAATTCAAAGTTGGTGAATATGTTCTATTGTACAATTCTTGTCTTATATTCTTTGCAGGAAAACGTCTATCCAAATGCGAAGGACCACATATTATCGAAGAAGTTTATCGGTCTGGAACTATTAAGATCAATAATCCCAAAGGCACTAAACCGAAGGTGGTCAATGGATAAAAATAAAGCACTATATTTCAGGCACACCAATTAATGTTGAAACAAATATTATCCAAACCATGACACCGGAGGAGCACATTAGGGAGACCTTCCAGAACACTCGAGAACCCTTGAAAGGAAGAGGTATGTGATATGTAAGTAAACGGGCTCAAAAAAATCTGCAAAAATATTTTTTTGGCAGTTTTGGAGTTTTAGTAAAATTAGGAAAGTGAGAAACACACGAGAAGGCAATCAGGTGTCCACTAGACACGAGGGCACGCTAGGCCCCCTGGCGCCGCCTTATGTCTAGTGGGCCCCTCGGGTACCTTCCTCGCTCCGTTTTCCTGTGGAACACGTATTCCCTTGTATAAAAATCATATATATATATATAAACTCTATTCATCACCCAGGGTGCAGAATAAATTATTCCTCACTCGAGGTAATTTTACGACCATTTCATAAGTAAATTAAATTTGAAATGCAAATAGATACATTTATATTGATTAACTACGGAAAATTTGCCATAAGAAAACAAAAATATAGATCATAAGACCAGAAAAATCGCATTTTATGTATAATTTACACTATGTTTTTATGTTTGTAATTTTACGTGACATAAAATATTTTTTACGGTGACTAGGTATTTTTTTACGGTCTCTTTTTACGTATGAGATAAGATTAAAATTTAAGAAACGTAAAATTACGGTGTATTAATGTGAAAATAGAGGGGGGGTGAAGAATAACTATTCCTCATCCAGGGTGACGAATAGCGCGACCCAGGGTGCAGAATAAATTATTCCTCACTCGAGGTAATTTTACGACCATTTCATAAGTAAATTATACATATCCCAGTGATTTGACCCCAGTACCACGGAGAAATCCTCTGTTCTTGTTTCATTCTATTTTTCTGTCAAAACTATCAAGTCGGGCATCATGTCGTCTTCCTCCTCCAACCACTTGGAAGAAGATGCTTGGCTTATGAAGATGAAGGTGAAAAAGGAGGAACCGAAAGAAACTATCAAAGAGGAATTCACTTCTCCCTTTCAATCTAAGGGCTGACACGAAGAATTCACGAGCTCAGTCCTGCCAAATTCGGTTAAACCTCCCAATGCTAAGTTCATCTCTTATAATAACTTGAGAAAGAGTGTTGCGTTTTCCCCCATAGCCAGGATACATCCGTGGGTGGACGGTGCCTTACCTGTCACCAGAAAGCAACATAAGGAAATAATGGAGCTCAAACATCTAGTTAACAAGCTCGAGGAGGAAAATCATATCCTGAGGGGCATCATTGTCAAGAATCTACCATTTTCACCACCAAAGAAGGAGATTTGAGTACACGTGTATGGTCACTCCCCTTTGCTTCTTCCAAGCTTGGGGGAGGCGCCCTGGTATCGTATCACCATCACCCTTATTTATCTTAATCAATCCTAGTTTGATATTTAGTTATTTAGTGATCTGGTCAAATAAAAGTTTAGTTCAATCTTTTTCTTTTGAGTGCTAGTTTTGATCTATCTATCTATCTATGTAACCGAGTGAGAGCTATACAATAAAGTTTAGTTTGAGTTTTGCTTCTCTACTTTCTTGTTGCAATCAAAATAAAGGGAAATAATGAAAAAGATCATATGCCAATCTTATAGTAAGTAGTGACATCACATAAGGAAAAATATAAGTGGTAAAATTGTTGAAGGTTGACAAACATAGCATTGGTCGGTGATGCAACACATGAGAGAATAATAAGGGAAGAGAAGATTTACATGCAAATACACTATCCTTGACATCTTTTATGATTGTGAGCCCCCATTAATTATAATATGCCAAAATTGTTGACATTGGACAAGGAAGACAACGTAATGATTTATGCTTGTTCACATTCACATAGAAGTTATATTGTTATAGATCCTCTAACATGTGGTGCTTTCCCAATACCTTTGCTATCCAAAAACTCCGCACTAAGTAGAGATACTACTTGTGCATCCAAAACCTCAAACCCAAACCTATGTTTCAAGAGTCCAACATACCTACCTATGGATTGAGTAAGATCCTTCAAGTAAGTTGTTATCGGTGCACAAAGCAATAAAAAATGCTTATAAATATGTTTGATCATTTAGAGTAAAAGAAATTAAGCGTTGTACAAACTTGTGATGGCGATAATAAAAGCGAGGATCGGATAATAAAGGTTGCTGTCACAAAGGGCAATAGAACGTAAAGTTCCTTTGCACTAAGAGATTTAGCATACAACCCAAAAAGTGCATGACAACCTCTACTTCCTGCTACGGCAACACACAACAACGCCAGAAATTGACACGTTGACGGAGACTGGGCTTGCGTTGGTTTTTTCCTTGAAGAGGAAAGGGTGATGCAGCACAGGAGCAGTAAGTATTTCCCTCAGTTTGAGAACCAAGGTATCAATCCAGTAGGAGAATTTCGTCAAGTCCAGAGTACCTGCACAAACACAAAAGAGCTTGCACCCAACGCTATAAAGGGGTTGTCAAGCCCTTCAAGATTGTTTGCAAAGTGAGATCTGAAGGCGGAAAGTGCAACGAAGTAAACAGTGTAAGGCTGAAAATATGGTGTGGAGTAGACCCGGGGGCCATAGTGTTCACTAGAGGCTTCTCTCAAAATAGCAAGTATTACGGGGGGTGAACAAATTACTGTCCAGCAATTGATAGAACCACGCAAAGTCATGACAATATCTAAGACAATGATCATACATATAGGCATCACGTCCGAGACAAGTAGACCGATACTTTCTGCATCTACTACTATTACTCCACGCATCGACCGCAATCCAGCATGCATCTAGTGTATTGAGTTCATGACAAACAGAGTAATGCCTTAAGCAAGATGACATGATGTAGAGGGATAATCTCAAACCAATGATGAAAACCCCATCTTTTTACCCTTGATGGCAACAACACGATGCGTGCCTCGCTACCCCTTCTGTCACTGGGTGAGGTCACCGCATGGTATGAACCCAAAACCAAGCACTTATCCATTGCAAGAATCATAGATCTAGTTGGCCAAACAAAACCCACAACTCGAAGAGAATTACAAGGATATGAAATCATGCATAAGAGAGATCAGAAGAAACTCAAATAAGATTCATAGCTAATCTGATCATAAATCCACAATTCATCGGATCTCGACAAACACACCGCAAAAGAAGATTACATCGGATAGATCTCCATGAAGATCATGGAGAACTTTGTATTGAAGATCCAAGAGAGAGAAGAAGTCATCTAGCTACTAGCTATGAACCCGTAGGTCTATGGTGAACTACTCACGCATCATCGGAGAGGTCATGGTGTTGATGAAGAAGCCCTCCGTGTCCGAATCCCCCTCCGGCAGGGCACCAGAACGTGCCCCAGATGGGATGTTGCGGAGACAGAAGCTTGCGGCAGCGGAAAAGTACTTTCGATGATCTCCTGATTTTTTCTGGGATTTTAGGGAATATATAGGTGCAAAACCTAGGGCAGAGGTGGCCCAGAGAGCCCACAAGCCAGGGTGGCGCCCCCCTGGCCGCGCCATGAGGGCTTGTGGGGTCCCTGGAGGCCCCCTGCCCTGATTCTCCGGCGTTCCGATCTTTTTTTGTTTCGGAAAAAATCTTTTTGGAAGTTTCATTCCGTTTGCACTCCGTTCAAAATCCTCCTCTGAAAGGGGTCAAAAACATGGAAAAAAACAGGAACTGGCACTTGGCACTGAGTTAATAAGTTAGTCCCAGAAAATATATAAAAGGCATACAAAACATCCAAAGTTTGACAAGATAATAGCATGAAACCATCAAAATTTATAGATACGTTGGAGACGTATCAAGCATCCCCAAGCTTAACTCCTCCTCGGCCTCGAGTAGGGAAGTGATAAAGAATGAATTTTTAATGTGGAATGCTACCTAGCATAGTTGTCCTTTGCAACTTATTTCACATGACATGACTGTTCAGATCCGTAAGATTCAAAACAATAGTTTGCTATTGACATGAAAACAATAATACTTCAAGCAAACTAGCAAGGTAATCATGAACTTTCAAAATAACAAGGCCAATGAAAGTTATCCCTACAAAATCATACAGTCTGGCTATGCTCCATCATCCTCACACAACGAATGTAAATCATGCACAACCCCGGTGTTGGCCAAGTAATTGTTTTCGCACTCTTACTTGCTCAAACTTTTTATAACTATCACGCAATACATGAGCGTGAGCCATGGAATAGAGTGTGGTGGTGGTTGTGAGACAAAAAGGAGGAGATGGTCACATTGACTCGGCGTATCAAAAGGCTATGGAGATGCCCATTAATAGATATCAATGTGAATGAGTAGGGATTGCCATACAAAGGATGCACTAGAGCTATAAGTATGTGAAAGCTCAAAAGTAGAACTAGTGGGTGTGCATCCAACTTGCTTGCTCACGAAGACCTAGGGCAATTTTGAGGAAGCCCATCATTGGAATATACAAGCCAAGTTATATAATGGAGATTCCCACTAGCATATGGTGGTGACGAAACGAGAGGCTCTCAATCATGAAGAACATGGTGCTATTACGAAGCACAAGCGTGGAAAAAATAGTAGCATTGTCCCTTCTCTCTTTTTCTCTCTTCTCATTTTTTTTATTTGGGCTCTTGGGCCTCTTTTTTCTCTTTTCTCCTCTTTTTTTTATTGGGCACTTTGGCCTCTCTTTTTTTATTCCTCACATGGGACAATGCTCTAATAATGATGATCATCACACTTTTATTTACTCACAGCTCAAAGCTTAGAAATGACTCTATAGGAAATGCCTCCGGCAGTGTACCGGGATGTGCAACGATCTAGCTTGGCGTATGACGTTGAAAACATCTCGCTAGCTATCTTACGATCATGCAATGGCAATATGAGAGTGACGGCACAAGTCATGAGACGGAACGGTGGGAGTTGCATGACAATATATCTCGGAATGGCTATGAAAATGTCATAGTTGGTAGGTATGGTGGCTATTTTGAGGAAGGCATGTGGTGGGTTTGTGTACCGTCGAAAGTTGCGCGGCACTAGAGAGGCTAGCAATGGTGGAAGGTGGAAGTGCATCTATACCATGGACTCACATTAGTCATGAAGAACTCATATACTTGTTGCGAAAGTTTTTATTAGTAATCGAAACAAAGTGCTAAATGCATACTCCTAGGGGAAGGGTTGGTAGGTGTTAACCATCGCGCGATCCTGACCTCAACACAAAGGATGACAATCAATAGAACAATTATGCTCCGACTTCCTAACATAGTGGTTCACCATACGTGCATGCTACGGGAATCACTAACTTCAACACAAGTATTTCTAGATTCACAACACCCTACTAACATAACTCTTAATATTACCGAATCCACGCCTCAAAACTAATTGAGAGGAATCAAGACTTCTCTTTCTACTCAATGCACATGAAGATGGAGGTTTTTGTATCCTCTTTGGGTACCTATCACCTTTGGGACTACTTTCATAGCATAAGCGAACTACCAAGTCACGCACCGCCGTGCTCTAAAAGATATAGGTGAAGCACATAGAGCAAAATTATCTAGCTCAAAAGATATAAGTGAAGCACTATGAGCATTCTAGCAAAAGCACGATGAGTGCATGTCTCTCTCTCTCAAAAGGGTGTGCAGCAAGGATGATTGTGACCAAACAAAAAGAAAAGACTCCTACGATACAAGACGCTCTAAGCAAAACACATATCATGTGGTGAATAAAAATATAGCTCCAAGTAATATTACCGATGGATTGAAGACAAAAGAGGGGATGCCTTCCCGGGGCATCCCCAAGCTTAGGCTTTTTGGTGTCCTTGAATTTGGCTTGCGATGCCTTGGGCATCCCCAAGCTTGAGCTCTTTCCACTCCTTATTTCTTTGTCCATGAGAACATCACCCAAAACTTGAAAACTTCACAACACAAAACTTAAACGGAAACTCGTGATAACATTAGCACAAGAAAACAAACTACCACCTCTTTTGGTACTGTAGAAAACTTGAATTCTAACTATATTGGTGTTGGGCTACTGTATTCTCACTTTTCCATGGCTAGCACCCCCCGATACTAACCATAGTTTCATCAAAACAAGCAACCAACTCAACAAAAACAGAATCTGTCAAAAATAGACCAGTCTGTAGCAATCTTTATACTTCATGTACTTTTGGTACCTCAAAAATTCTAAAAAATTACGACTGCCTGGGGAAAATGCATATCAACCAGAAGCAGAAAGAATCAACTCAAAAGCTCTTTCTGAATAAAAATGAAAAATCATCTCGTGAGCAAAAAGTTTCTGTCTTTTTCCAGCAGGATCAAACAACGATTACCAAGACTAGTCATAAAGGTTTTGCTTGGATCAAACACAAAAAGAAACACAAATAACACAAAAAACACAATCACAACAGAATTATGATGGTGTGGACGCAACAAAACAGAAAGAAAATAAATAAATTCATTGGGTTGCCTCCCAACAAGCGCTACTGTTTAACGCCCTTAGCTAGGCATAAAAGCGATAGAATCACGTATCGTCGTCTTTGGTGCTCAGACCATAAGTAGCGTGATCACTTATCATCTTAAGGTTTTCAACTTTCTTGCTGGATGATTCACCACTACTTTTAGGAACAAAAACAGACTTGGTGATTTTATTGTGGGCAAAATTTGGAGTATTCTGCACAGCGGCAAAACCGGAACCCAAATTGGTTATAACATCCTCTAGTTTGCCAATCCTAGCGGAATCATGACCTAGTTTTTCGTTAACTGTGGGTTCCTTCTCCTTTAAATTTTTCAAAACCATTCCCACCTTGGATCCGTACTGAGTGATTTGATTGTGGATCTTTTTATCCAAATTCTCAATGAGTTCGATCGTAGCAACTTTATTTTCAATGACGTCCAGCCTACGCATCACATGTTCCAAAGTTAAGGTAGTTCCATTAACCATGAGTGGGGGTGAGCCTACCAAATTTATCACAGCTCCGTAAGAATCAACGGTATGGCTACCCAAGAAATTTCCACCTATGATGGTGTCAAGAATATACCTATTCCAAGGAGAAACACCCACATAAAAACTACGAAGCAGGACAGCACTGGACTGCTTATGAGTAGATCTACTCTGAGCATTGCAAATCCTATACCAAGCGTCCTTTAAGTTTTCTTCCTCAATTTGTTTGAAATTGAGGACTTCGCTCTCGGGAGTATCGTTTGAAGTGGTGGATCTAGCCATGAGGACAGGTAGACTATCCCACACAGACGAACAGAAAGCAAGCGAGAGAAAGGGCGAACGAAAAGGCGAACGAAAAAGGCAAATTGGTGAAGTGGGGGAGAGGAAAACGAGAGGCAACTGGCAAACAAAGTAAATGCAAGAGATGAGTTTGCGACACTTACTTGGATGAGTTCTTGACTTGATCCTCCCCAGCAACGGTGCCAGAAATTATTCTGCTATGGCAACAGACAACAGCGCCAAAAATTGACACGTTGACGGAGACTGGGCTTGCTTTGGTTTTTTCCTTGAAGAGGAAAGGGTGATGCAGCACAGGAGCAGTAAGTATTTCCTTCAGTTTGAGAACCAAGGTATCAATCCAGTAGGAGAATCTCATCAAGTCCAGAGTACCTGCACAAACACAAAAGAGCTTGCACCCAACGCTATAAAGGGGTTGCCAATCCCTTCAAGATTGTTTGCAAAGTGAGATCTGAAGGCGGAAAGTGCAACGAAGTAAAAAGTGTAAGGCTGAAAATATGGTGTGGACTAGACCCGGGGGCCATAGTGTTAACTAGAGGCTTCTCTCAAAATAGCAAGTATTACAGTGGGTGAACAAATTACTGTCGAGCAATTGATAGAACCGCTCAAAGTCATGACAATATATAAGGCAATGATCATACATATAGGCATCACGTCCGAGACAAGTAGACCGATACTTTCTGCATCTACTACTATTACTCCACACATCGACCGCTATCCAGCATGCATCTAGTGTATTGAGATCATGACGAACAGAGTAATGTCTTAAGCAAGATGGCATGATGTAGAGGGATAATCTCAAACCAATGATGAAAACCCCATCTTTTTACCCTTGATGGCAACAACATGATGTGTGCCTCGCTACCCCTTCTGTCACTGGGTGAGGTCGCCGCACGGCATGAACCCAAAACCAAGCACTTATCCCATTGCAAGAATCATAGATCTAGTTGGCCAAACAAAACCCACAACTCGAAGAGAATTACAAGGATATGAAATCATGCATAAGAGAGATCAGAAGAAACTCAAATAAGATTCATAGATAATCTGATCACAAATCCACAATTCATCGGATCTCGACAAACACACTGCAAAAGAAGATTACATCGGATAGATCTCCATGAAGATCATGGAGAACTTTGTATTGAAAATCCAAGAGAGAGAAGAAGCCATCTAGCTACTAGCTATGGACCTATAGGTCTATGGTGAGCTACTGACGCATCATCGGAGAGGTCATGGTGTTGATGAAGAAGCCCTCCGTGTTCGAATCCCCCCAACGGCATGGCACCAGAACGTGCCTCAGATGGGATCTTGCGGAGACAGAAGCTTGAGGCGGCGGAAAAGTACTTTTGTTGATCTCCTGATTTTTTCTGGGATTTTAGAGAATATATAGGCGCAAAACCTAGGGCAGAGGTGGCCCAGGGAGCCCACAAGCCAGGGTGGCGCGGCCCCCCTGGCCGCGCCATGAGGGCTTGTGGGGTCCCTGCAGGCCCCCTGCCCTGATTCTCCGGCTTCCCGATCTTTTTCTGTTTCAGAAAAAATCTTTTTGGCAGTTTCATTCCGTTTGGACTCCGTTCAAAATCCTCCTTTGAAAGGGGTCAAAAACATGGAAAAAACAGGAACTGGCACTTGGCACTGAGTTAATAAGTTAGTCCCAAAAAATATATAAAAGGCATACAAAATATCCAAAGTTTGACAAGATAATAGCATGAAACCATCGAAAATTATAGATACGTTGGAGACGTATCACTTCCCTCTGCGAAGGGCCTATCTTTTACCTTTATGTCTTTTACTTTTATGTTAGAGTCAAAATATTTTCCTCTACTTCCCTATTCTTCTCTTTGGCAAGCATCATGCGGTGGGGAAAGATCTAAACATATATATCGAGATGAATCTGAGTGGACATGAGTTATTATTGTTGACATCGCCCTTGAGGGCAATACATTGGGAGGCAACCCAATAAGCCCCTATCTTTCTCTGTGTCCGGTTGAAACCTTTTACTCATAAGTATGCGGTGAGTGTTAGCAATTATAGAAGACCAAATGATGGTTGAGTATGTAGACTTGCTTAAAAGCTCCAATATGTGACCCTTCTTGAGAATATGATGAATTGTGTTGCAAAGTTGACTGAGAACATAGTTTGTTAGTTTTAATAGAGTTTTTGCTTCATACTTCAATGTTGTGATGAATTGCTACTTGTTTATAAGAACCCTTTATGATAAAAGTTATATGATGAAAATGTTGTGATGAAGTATTTTATAAAGTTTTATTTGTTGTTATAATAATAAGCATGATGCTTCTATGTCTGTATTTTGTTATTACCGACACTTCTCTCTCAAAGCATTTGGTCATGATTTTCGTTACCGGCTTTCGCTTGAGGACAAGTGAGGTCTAAGCTTGGGGGATGTGATATGTCCATTTTGCATCATGTTTTATTACTGTTATTTATAGTGTTTTTATGCATTTTGCCACTTGGTGGAGTAATTCTAATGCATTTTCTCTCATAATATGCAAGGTTTACATCAAGTGGGAGAATACCCACAGATGGAATTCTGAACCTGAAAAAGCTACGTCAGAGATACCTATTCTGCACATCTCCAATTAAGCTGAAAATTTACGGAGATTTATTTTATAATAAATAAAAAAATACTAGAACGAAGAAGTGTCAGAGGGGGCCACCAGGAGGCCACTAGACACCAGGGCACGCCAGGCACTCCTGGCGCGACCCGATGTCTAGTGGGCCACCTGGCTCACCTATGGCGCCCATCTTCTAGTATATATTCTCCTTTGACCTAAAACTTAGGGAGAGGACTTTCGGAACGGAACACCGCCGTCTCGAGGCGGAACCTGGGCATGATCACTTTTGTCCTTCGGTGGAGCGATTCTGCCGGAGGAACTTCCCTCCCAGAGGGGGTAACCGATGACATCGTCATCACCAACAACCCTCTCATCTTGGGGAGGTCAATATTCATCAACATCTTCACCAGCACCACCTCCTATCAAAACCCTAGTTCATCTCTTGTACTCAATCTTGTACCAGAACCTCGGATTGGTACCCGAGGTGTGTCTGGTAGTGTTAATTACATCTTGTAGTTGATGCTTTATGGTTTACTTGGTGGAAGATTATATGTTCAGATCCATTATTCTATTCAATACCTCTCTGATCATGAACATATTTATCACTTGTGAGTAGTTACTTTTGTTCTTGAGGTCATGGGAGAAATCATGTTGTAAGTAGTCATATGAAGTTGATATTCGTTTGATATTTTGATGATATGAATGTTGTGATTCCCTTAGTGGTGTAATGTGAACGTCGACTACATAACACTTCACCATATTTTGGGCCTAAGGGAATGCATTTTGGAGTAGTAATTAGAGGGTGGGTTGCAAGAATGACAAAAACTTAAACCCTAGTCTATGCACTACTTCGTAAGGGGCTGATTTGGATCCCCATGTTTAATGCTATGGTTAGAATTTATTCTTAATACTTTTTCTCTTACTTGCGGATGCTTGCGGGAGGGTTAATCATAAGTGGGAGGTTTGCTCAAGTAAGAACAACACCCAAGCACCAGTCAGCCCAAATATCAAATTATCAAAATACCGAATGCAAATTAACCCAACATGACGAAAGTGACTAGATTAAATTCCCGTGTGCCCTCAAGAACACGTTGCCTATTATAAGAAACTCTTTTGACATGTCCTTTGACACAAAAGGATTGGGCTACCTTGTTGGACCTATTGTTACTCTTGATACATGATCAATTGTTATAATTATCTTGCTATCTAACAACTTGTTACCGCTATTTCAGTGCTTGCAGAAATTACCTTGCTAAAAACCGCTTGTCATTTCCTTGTGCTCCTTGAGTTCGACACTCTTATTGAAAGGACTACGATTGACCCAATAGACTTGTGGGTCATTAGTGGCTGCTCCATATCGTAAAATGTGATTAAAATTTCTCTGAGGAAGACGAAATATATGGTGCTGGAATTAAGTCAAGAGGGGGGGGGGCACAAGCCACCATGGCGCGCCCCTGGCTTATGGGCCATGGGTGTCCCCTCTCTGGCACTTCTTTTCTCTAGTATTTTTTATTTTTTCAAAAAGAAATACTCCCTCCGTCCGGAAATACTTGTCCTAGAAGTGAATGAATCTAGACTTATTTTAGTTATAGATAAATCCATTATATTCATTTCTAAGACAAGTATTTCCGGACAGAGGGAGTATCCGTAAAGTTTCATCCAATTTTGAGAACCTTTTATTTCGCACGAAAATAACACCAAGGTAGCTATGCTGAAAATAGCACCATCACGGGTTATTTTCACTCAAATCATGCAAAATTAGAGACCAAAACAAGAGCATAAGTGTTTGGAAAAGTATGTACAATGGAGATGTATCAAATCCCCAAGCTTAAATCATTGCTTGTCCTTGCTATCCCACATACAACATCGCCATAAATTGACACGTTGACAGAGGCTGGGCTTGCATTGGTTTTTCCCTTGAAGAGGAAAGGGTGATGCAACACAGGAGCAGTAAGTATTTCCCTCAGTTTGAGAACCAAGGTATCGATCCAGAAGGAGGGTCTCGTCAAGTCGAGAGTACCTGCGCAAACACAAACAAGCTTGCACCCAACGCTTCAATCCCTTCAAGATTGTTTGCAAAGTGAGATCTGATGGCGGAAAGTGCAACGAAGTAAAAAGTGTAAGGCTGAAAATATGGTGTGGAGTAGACCCTAGGGGCCATAGTGTTCACTAGAGGCTTCTCTCAAAATAGCAAGTATCAAGGTGGGTGAAAAAATTACTGTCGAGCAATTGATAGAACCGCGCAAAGTCATGACGATATCTAAGGCAATGATCATACATATAGGCATCATGTCCGAGACAAGTAGACCGATACTTTGTGCATCTACTACTATTACTCCATACATCGACCGCTATCCAGCATGCATCTAGTGTATTGAGTTCATGACGAACAGAGTAACGCTTTAAGCAAGATGACATGATGTAGAGGGATAATCTCAAACCGATGATGAAAACCCCATCCTTTTACCCTTGATGGCAACAACACGATACGTGCCTCGCTACCCCTTCTATCACTGGGTGATGTCACCGCACGGTATGAACCCAAAACCAAGCACTTTTCCCATTGCAAGAATCATAGATCTAGTTGGCCAAACAAAACCCACATCTCGAAGAGAATTACAAGGATATGAAATCATGCATAAGTGAGATCAGAAGAAACTCAAATAAGATTCATAGATAATCTGATCATAAATCCACAATTCAACGGATCTCGACAAACACACCGCAAAAGAAGATTACATCGGATAGATCTCCATGAAGATCATGGAGAACTTTGTATTGAAGATCCAAGAGAGAGAAGAAGCCATCTAGTTATTAGCTATGGACCCATAGGTCTATGGTGAACTACTCACGCATCATCGGAGAGGTCATGGTGTTGATGAAGAAGCCCTCCGTGTCCGAATCCCCCCTTCGGCAGGGCACCAGAATGTGCCCCAGATGGGATCTTGCGGAGACAGAAGCTTGCGGCGGCGGAAAAGTACTTTCGATGATCTCCTGATTTTTTTGGGATTTTTAGGGAATTTATAGGCGCAACCCCTAGGTCAGGGGACGCTCAGGGGGGCCACAAGCCTGGATGGTGCGGCCTCCCCCGTGGCCGCGGGGTGGGGGCTTGTGGGGCCCCTGGGGCTCCCCTGCCTTGGCTCCCAAGCTCCCTGATCTTCTTCCGTTCCAGAAAAAATCTTTTCAGGGATTTTCTTCCCTTTGGACTCCGTTTCAAAATCTCCTCTGAAAGGGGTCAAAAACATGGAAAAAATAGGAACTGACAGTTGGCACTGAGTTAATAAGTTAGTCCCAAAAATATATAAAAGGCATGCAAAACATCCAAAGTTTGACAAGATAATAGCATGAAACCATCAAAAATTATAGATACGTTGGAGACGTATCAGCCCTCAAGCAATTCAGTTGACAAACTGAAAGTGATAAAAAAACTTTTAGAAACTCATTTGCTTTTGTTGTTGTATACAAGCTTAACTAGTAATCAAGTTTTCAACAAAAATCATGAAGTAAACACATATACGATAACATTTAGCGACCGTAATTCCTCATAACAATAACATAATCAACCATCAAGCAATAATACTATATCTCAAATACCAATATTTTGTCAAAATAACCACGATACGATATGATAATATATCTTACTATCCCTTTGTGAGACCACAAAACATAATGTAGAACACCTCTGAAGTTCACGTAGCGACTATACATTGTAATTTTAGTACAAGACATCCATTCATGCTCACTCCCAACATTAGTTAGACCAAAGGAATGTTAAATTAAGAATGACAACAACGCTCTCCAAATTGGTGCTCGAATGAGAGGGTGATGACTCAACAATAAATTAAAATATAAGTCCTTCCCAGAGGGAAACATGGATTTTCTCATGTACTAGAGCTCATTGTTTAAAACATAGATAATTTCATTTTGAGAGATGTACTTCTCAGTCCATAGTTTACAACATAGTTGACAATATCTTCCATTCTAAATACGTTAATGGTGGTTCCCATGAAAAAAAACTACTCCCCCCCTCCACCATACTAACACAAACCCTGGCTAGCTAAATCAAGAGTGACGAGTGAATAAACTCTTGTCTTGAGTTAAACACACTTAGCATGGAAGATATTGACTACCTTACTGCTCCATGAGCTTTGGGCACACAAAACCATTAGTTATTTAAATATTTAGAGATGACACATGCAAATTTTTATGGAAAGGCAGAGTAATACCATATATATGTAGATATGGTGGACTCTTATGGCTTAATTGTTTCAACATTTTCGTTAGTACAAGTGAAGGTTAGCAAAAGACAGAGAAGCGACCAACTGGAGAGCAACAACAACCATAATCATGCATTTGAATAAATAACATTGAATGATAGCATGAGGATGTTATAAACAATATGAACTTAAATATCAAGGAGGCAATATTGGGTTTGAATCAATTACATGCGCGAACATATGCCAACTCAAGCCACTAGAATTCTTCAGAGGAGGATACCATCCTAACATACTACATCATAATCCATTTAGTGCATGTTGACACCCAAGATAACATATTATGCACTCCTAGCTAATTAAGAATGTCATGAGAAACTACAAAATCTAATCATCATCATACACATGTTTATCCATAATAGGTTGAATCATGACTACTAAGGTAAAACATATTTACAAAAACAAAAACCAAGTCGAGTTCATACCAGCTCTTCTTCAGCATGATGACTTCATCAAATCATCGTCATTGTTGCCTTTAACTTGCACGGCTGAATTATGTGGAAAATATAACATAGTGCAAGCGTGTCGTGGACTAAGCTGAAATCTACAAATACTATATATACAAGAGAAGACAACAAAGTCTTCTGTTAGATCAACAATAAAGCACATAAGAGTAAATTGGAAAATTTTAATGTTGTCTCCCTTTTGAAACAAGACTCGGTAAGATGCAAGTAAATTTTAAAAGAAACAACAAAGAGAACGAGCAAAATGAAACAACTAAGAAGGAACAAAAGATAAACTAGAGGAATCTTTGTGTTAATTCCTAAATAAGTTTAACAAAAAAGAAGAGTTTAGATAAACATAATGAAATATTTTTGGAGTTTTTATTTTTATTTTCTCAATAAGGCGAATAAATGGACGAAAGAAAAGTGAAAAGCAAGAAAATATTTACACCGAAGAACTCCAATAAAGGCACAACAAAAAACAAGAAATATATTTTGTGTTTTTTAATAAAACAAACTCACAACAAAGAAAAAACAAAAAAGAGACAAGAAATGTTATGGCTTTTTGCAACTTTAACAAGAACACAAATCTTGGGCAAGTAACATACCGAACGACAAAGGGAATGCCATACGAGATTATATGAATCCTTGACACCGATGTTCAACCGATAAGATCTTCGGAGAATATGTAGGATCCAATATGGGCATCCAGGTCCCACTATTGGATATTTACCGAGGAGTGCCTCGGGTCATGTCTACATAGTTCTCGAACCCGCAGGGTCTGCACACTTAAGGTTCGATGATGTTTTAGTATAGTTGAGTTATATGTGTGGTTACCGAATGTTGTTCGGAGTCCTGGATGAGATCATGGACGTCACGAGAGTTTCTGGAATTGTCCGAAAACGAAGATTGATATATAGGATGGTTTCATCTGGTCGCCGGAAAGTTTTGGGCAATTCCGGTAGTGTACCGGGAGTGACGAATGGGTTCCGGGTGTTCACCGGGAGGGGCCCACCCACCCGGGAGTGAGCCCAAGGCCCTAGGGTGGCGCCACAAGTCCTTAGTGGGCTGGTGGAGTCAGCCCAAGGAGTCCATGGCGCCACATAAGAAAATACCAAAAAGAAAAGAAAAAGAAAAGGGAAAAAGGGAGGTGGGAAGGAAGAGGAGGACTCCTCCTTCCCAAACCGAATTGGAGGAGGAGTCCTCCTCCTCCCTGGCGGCCGGCGCACCCTTGAGGCCTTGTGCCTCAAGGCTAGCCCCTCCCCCCCTCCTATATATAGTGGTGGTTTAGGGCTTTTTGAGACACAACTTTGCCACGTGCAGCTCTAGCCTAAACCACAAAGTTTCACCTCTAGATAGGATTTTTGCGGAGCTCGGGCGGAGCCCTGCAGGAGTAGATCATCACCACCACCGGAGCACTGTCACACTGCCGGAGAACTCATCTACTTCTCCATCTTGCTTGCTGGATCAAGAAGGCCGAGATCATCGTCGAGCTGTACGTGTGCTGAACGCGGAGGTGTCGTCCGTTCAGCGCTAGATCGGAACGGATCATGGGACGGTTCGTGGGACGGTTCGAGGGATGTGAAGACGTTCCACTACATCAACCGCATTTCTTAACACTTCCTGCTATGCGATCTACAAGGGTACGTAGATCCAATCTCCTCTCGTAGATGGACATCACCATGATAGGTCTTCGTATGCCTAGGAATTTTTTTGTTTCCCATGCAACGTTCCCCAACAGTGGCATCATGAGCTTGGTTCATGCGTAGATGTTATCTCGAGTAGAACACAAAAGGTTTTGTGGAGGGTGATGTTTGATTTGCTTCCCTCAGTCTTTTCTCGATTCGGTGGTATTGTTGGATTGAAGCGGCTCGGACCAACATAACTCGTACGCTTACGAGAGACTGGTTTCATGGATTGACATGCAACCTCGTTGCATAAAGATGACTGGTGGGTGTCGGTTTCTCCAACTTTAGTTGAATTGGTTTTGATCGAGGCGGTCCTTGGAGAGGTTAAATAGCAATTTGCGCATCTCCGTTGTGGTTTTTGCGTAAGTAAGATGCGATCATACTAGATACCCATAGCAGCCACGTAAAATATGCAACAACAAATTAGATGATGTCTAACTTGTTTTTGCAGGGTATGCTTGTGATATGATATGGCCAATGACGTGATGTGATATATTGGATGTATGAGATGATCATGTTGTAATAGTTAATATCATCTTGCACGTCGATGCTACGGCAACCAGCAGGAGCCATAGGGTTGTCTCTAAACTAACGTTTGTGTTTGCAGATGCGTTTACTATATTGCTAGGTTGTAGCTTTAGTCGTAATAGCATAGATAGCACGACAACCTCGATGGCGACACATTGATGGAGTTCATGATGACGGTGGCAAGAAGATCATGCCGGTGCTTAAGTGATGGTGATTAAGAAGCACAAGATGATGGCCATATCATGTCACTTATGAATTGAATGTGATGTTAATCCTCTTATGCACCTTATTTTGCTTAGAACGACGGTAGCATTATAAGGTGATCTCTCACTAAAATTTCAAGATGAAATTGTGTTCTCCTCGACTGTGCACCGCTGCGACAGTTCGTCGTTTCGAGACACCACGTGATGATCGGGTGTGATAGACTCAACGTTCACATACAACGGGTGCAAAACAGTTGCACACACGGAACACTCGGATTAAACTTGACGAGCCTAGCATGTGCAGACATGGCCTCGGAACACAAGAGACCGAAAGGTCGAGGATGAATCCTATAGTTGATATGATTAGCATAGAGATGCTTACCACTGAAACTATTCTCAACTCACGTGATGATCGGACTTGAGTTAGTGGATTTGGATCATGTACCACTCAAATGACTAGAGAGATGTACTTTTTGAGTGGGACTTCTTAAGTAATATGATTAATTGAACTAATTATCATGAACATAGTCAAAGGTCTTTGTGAATTATGATGTAGATTGCGCTATAGCTCTACTATTTTTATATGTTCCTAGAGAAAATTTAGTTGATAGTTGATAGTAGCAACTTTGCGGACTGAGTCCGTAAAACTAAGGATTGTCCTCATTGCTGCGCAGAAGGCTTATGTCCTTAATGCACCACACGATGTGTTGCACCTCGAGCATCGTCTGTGGATGTTGTGAACATGTGACATACACGTTTCTGATGACTACATGATAGTTCAGTGCGTAATACTTAATGGCTTAGAAGCAAGGCGCCGAAGACGTTTTGAAACGTCACGGAATATAAGAGATGTTCTAAGAGATGAAATTGAGATTTCATGCTCGTGCCCTTGTTGAGAGGTATGAAACCTCCGACAAGATTCTTTGTCTACAAAGTAAAGGAGAAAATCTCAATCGTTGAGCATGTGCTCAGATTGTGTGAGTACAACAACCGCTTGAATCAAGTGGGAGTTAATCTTGCAAATGAGATAGTGATGGTTCTCCAAAGTCACTGCCACCAAGCTGCTAGAGCTTCGTGATGAACTATAACATATCAATGATAGATATGATGATCCTTGAGCGATTCGCAATGTTTGACACTACGGAAGTAGAAATCAAGAAGGAGCATCAATTGTTGATGGTTAGTAAAACCACTAGTTTCAAGAAGGGCAAGGGCTAGAAGGGATACTTCATGAAACGACAAACCAGTTGCTGCTCTAATGGAGAAACCCAAGATTGAACCCAAACCCGAGACTAAGTGCTTCTGTTATGAGGAGAACGGTCACTGAAGCGGAGCTACCCTCGATACTTGGTAGATGAGAAGGCTGGCAAAGTCGACAGAAGTATATTTGATATACATGATATTGATGTGTACTTTACTAGTACTCCTAGTAGCACGAGGGTATTAGATACCGGTTCAATTGCTAAGTGATTAGTAACTCGAAATAAAAGCTACGGAATAAACGGAGACTAGCTAAAGGCGAGGTGACGATAGATGTTGGAAGTGTTTCTAAGGTTGATGTGATCAAACATCGCACGCTCCCTCTACCATCAGGATTGGTGTTAAACCTAAATAATTGTTATTTGGTGTTTGCGTTGAGCATGAGCATGATTACATCGTGTTTATTGCAATATGATTATTCATTTAAAGAGAATAATGGTTATTCTATTTGCTTGAATAATTACCTTCAATGGTTTATTGAATCTCGATCGTAGTGTTACACATGTTCATAATATTGGTGCCAAAAGGATACAAAGTAATAATGATAGTACCACTTACTTGTGGCACTGCCGCTTGAGTCATGACGGTATAAATTGCATGAAGAAGCTCCATGGTGATGGATCTTTGTACTCACTCATTTTTGAAATGTTTGAGGCATGCAAACCATACTTATTGGTATTTACGCATGAAGAAACTCCATGCAGATGGATCGTTTGGACTCACTTGATTTTGAATCACTTGAGACATGCAAATCATTCCACATGGAACAAGTGAGTAACTTGTTCGGACTAATACATTTTTTATGTGTGCAGTCCAATGAGTGCTGAGGCACGTAGTGGATATTGTTATGTTCTTACTTCACTGACAATTTGAGTAGATATAGGAGTATTTACTTGATGAATCACAAGTCTGAAATATTGAAAAGTTCAAAGCTATTTCAGAGTGAAGATCGCCATGACAAGAGGATAAACTATCTACGATATGATCATAGAGATGAATATCTGAGTTGTGAGTTTTATTACACAGTTAAGACAATGTGGAAGTTGTTTCGCAATTCATGCCACCTAGAACACCATGGTGTAATGGTGTGTCCGAACGTCATAGCCATGCCCTATTTGATATGGTGCATACTATGATGTCTCTTGTCGAATTACCACTATCGTTTATGGGTTATGCATTAGAGACAACCGCATTCACTTTAAAATAGGGCACCACGTATTTTCATTGAGACAACACGATACGAACTGTGGTATGGCAAAATACCAGAGTTGTCGTTTCTTAAAGTTTGGGGATGTGATGCTCATGTCAAAAAGCTTCAGCCTGAAAAGCTGGAACCCAAAGCGGAAAAGTGCGTCTTCATAGGTTACCTAAAGGAGACAGTTGGGTACACCTTCTATCTCAAATCCGATGGCAAAGTGTTTGTTGCTAAAAATGGAGCTTTTCTTGAGAAGGGGTTTCTCTCAAAAGAATTGAGTGGGAGTGTGGTGGAACTTGATGAGGGTTAGTGAACCGTCACTTCAACCAGTGTGTAGCAGGGCGCACGAAGATGTTCCTGTGGTGCCTACACAAATTGAAGTGGAAGTTGATGATGGTGATCATTAGAGCTTCGGATCAAGTTACTACAAACCTCGTAGGTTGACAAGGTCGCATACTACTACAGAGTGGTACGGTAACCCTATCTTGGAGGTCATGTTGTTGAACAAAAATGAACCTACGAGCTATGGAGAAGCGATGGTGGGCCCAGATTCTGACAAATGGCTGGAGGCCATGAAATCCGAGAGAGGATCTATGTATGAAAACAAAGTGTAGACTTTGGGAGAACTACTTGATGGTCGTAGGACTATTAAGTAAAGATGTATCTTTAAAAGGAAGACAAATGATGATGGTGACTATTCACCATTAAGAAAAGCTTGAGTTATCACAAAGATGTTTTCGACAAGTTCAAAGAGTTGACTATGATGAGACTTTCTCACTCGTAGCATTGCTAAAAGTCTGTTGGAATTATGTTAGCAGTTGCTGCATTATTTATGAAATATTGCACATAGGATGTCAAAACATTGTTTCCTCGACAGTTTCCTTGAGGAAAGGTTGTATGTGATACAACCAGAAGGTTTTGTCGATCCTAAGGATACTAACAAGTATGCAAGCTCCAGCGATCCTTTTATGGACTGGTGCAAGCATCTCGGAGTTGGAATATATGCTTTGATGAGATGATCAAAGCTTTTGGGTTTATACAGGGTTTATGAGAAACTTGTATTTCCAAAGAAGTGAGTTGGAGCACTATAGAATTTCTGATAAGTATATGTGGTTGACATGTTGTTGATCGGAAGTGATGTAGAATTTCTGTGAAGCATAAAGGTTGTTTGAAAGGGGTTTTTCAAAGGAAGACCTGGATAGAGCTACTTGAACATTGAGCATCAAGATCTATGGAGATAGATCAAAATGCTAAACAGAACTTTCAAATGAAATGCATGCCTTGACAAGTTTTTGAAGGAGTTCAGAATAGATCAGCAAAGAAGGAGTTCTTGGCTGTGTTGTAAGGTGTGAATTTGAGTGTGACTCAAAGCCCAACCACGGCAAAAGAAGGAGAAGGGAGGAAGGTCGTCCCCTATGCCTTAGCCATAGACTCTAAAGTATGCCATGCTGTGTACCGCACCTGATGTGTGCCTTGCCACAAGTCTGTTAAGAGGTACAGAGAGTGATCCAGGATTGAATCACTGAACACCGGTCAAAGTTATCCTTAGCAACTAGTGGACTAAGGAATTTTTTCTCGATTATGGAGGTGATTAAAGAGTTCTTCGTAAAGGGTCACGACGATGCAAGCTTTGACACAAATCCAAATAACTCTGAGTAGTAAAACAGGTTCGTATAGTAGAGTAGATATTTGGAGTATTTCCGAGTAGCACGTAGTAGCAACATCTATAAGATGACATAAAGATTTGTAAAGCACGCACGGATCTGAAAGATTCAGAATCGTTGACTAAACCCTCTCTCACGAGCAAGACGTGATCAAACCACAGAACTGTATGGGTGTTGGATTCGTTAAAATCACATGGTGATGTGAACTAGATTATTGACTCTAGTGCAAGTGGGAGACTGTTGGAAATATGCCCTAGAGGCAATGATAATTAGTTATTATTATATTTCCTGTTTAAAGATAAGCGTTTATTATCCATGCTATAATTGTATTGAATGAAAACATAGATACATGTGTGGATACATAGACAAAACAAATGTCCCTAGCAAGCCTCAAGTTGGCTAGCCAGTTGATCAATGATAGTCAAGGTTTTCTGGCTATATGCAAGTGTTGTCACTTGATAACTGGATCACATCATTAGGAGAATCATGTGATGGACTAGACCCAAACTATGAACATAGCATATTGATCGTGTCGTTTTATTGCTATTGTTTTCTGCGTGTCAAGTATTTGTTCCTATGACCATGAGATCATATAACTCACTGGCACCGGAGGAACACCTTGTGTGCATCAAACGTCACAACATAACTGGGTGACTATAATGGCGCTCTACAGGTATCTCCGAAGGTGTCCGTTGAGTTAGTATGGATCAAGACTGGGATTTGTCACTCCGTGTGACGGAGAGGTATCTCGAGGCCCACTCGGTAATACAACATCACACACAAGCCTTGCAAGCAATGTGATGAAGTGTAAGTCACGGGATCTTGTATTACGGAATGAGTAAAGAGACTTGCCGGTAACGATATTGAAATAGGTATGTGGATACCGACGATCAAATCTCGGGCAAATAACATACCGAAGGACAAAGGGAATGACATACGGGATTATATGAATCCTTGACACTCAGGTTCAACCGATAAGATCTTCGGAGAATATGTAGGATCCAATATGGGCATTCAGGTCCCGCTATTGGATATTTACCGAGGAGTCTCTCGGGTCATGTCTACATAGTTCTCGAACCCGCAGGGTCTGCACACTTAAGCTTCGATGATGTTTCAGTATAGTTGAGTTATATGTGTGGTTACCGAATGTTGTTCGGAGTCCCGGATGAGATCACAGACATCACGAGGGTTTCCGTAATTGTACGGAAACGAAGATTGATATATAGCATGGTTTCATTTGGTCACCGGAAAGTTTCGGGCAATTCCGGTAGTGTACCGGGAGTGACGAATGGGTTCCGGGTGTTCACCGGGAGGGGCCCACCCACCCAGGAATGAGCCCAAGGCCCTAGGGTGGCGCCACAAGTCTTAGTGGGCTGGTGGAGTCAGCCTAAGGAGTCCATGGCGCCACATAATAAAATACCAAAAAGAAAAGAAAAATAAAAGGGAAAGAGGGAGGTGGGAAGGAAGAGGAGGACTCCTCCTTCTCAAATCGAATTGGAGGAGGAGTCCTCCTCCTCGCTGGCGGCCGGCGCACCCTTGAGGCCTTGTGCCTCAAGGCTAGCCCCTCCCCTCCCTCGTATATATAGTGGCGGTTTAGGGCTTTTTGAGACACAACTTTGCCACGTGCAACTCTAGCCTAAACCACACAGTTTCACCTCTAGATCGTATTTCTGCGGAGCTCGGGTGGAGCCCTGCAGGAGTAGATCATCACCACCACCAGAGCACCGTCACGCTGCCGGAGAACTCATCTACTTCTTCGTCTTGCTTGCTAGATCAAGAAGGCCGAGATCATCGTCGAGCTGTACGTGTGCTGAACGCGGAGGTGCCGTCCGTTCGGCGCTAGATTGCAACAGATCGTGGGACGGTTCGTGGGACGGTTCGAGGGACGTGAAGACGTTCCACTACATCAACCATGTTTCTTAACGCTTCCTGCTGTGCAATCTACAAGGGTACGTAGATCCAATCTCCTCTCGCAGATGGACATCACCATGTTAGGTCTTCGTGTGCATAAGAATTTTTTTGTTTCCCATGCAACGTTCCCCAACAGTTACTTGCAAGGATTAATTATGACACATGGAGATAAGGTTAATATAAAAAGAAAAAAGTACAACAAGGTATTTTTGGTTTTTACTAATATGATTAAGTAGACCGGGGGGGAATAGTTTTCACTAGAGACTTCTCTCTCGAACATAGCACACTTTGGGTAAACAAACTATTGTTGGGTGATTGATAGAATAACACATAGTTATGATATGTTCTTCATGACAATGATTATGTGTATATTGGCATCACGTCCATAAACTAGTAGACCAAAATGATCATGCATCTACTATTATTACGCCACTTGGAGAGTGCTTCTATGCTTGCCTCTCTAGGTATTAAGTTCATGACAAATAGAGTAATGCTTGGAGCAAGATGACATGATTTAGACAAATTAAGACAAGCAATATGATTAGACCCCGTCGTTTTTCCTTAGTAGCAACAATACAATACATGTATTGCCCCCTTTTGTCATTCGGATATAGAGCACCACAAGATTGAAGCCACTACAACGCACCACTCCCTCTGAAGATAAATCAATCTAGTTAGCCAAACCAAACAGATAGATTGGAGAGAAATACGAAGCTATAATAATCCTGAATAATAGAATTCAGAGAAGACTCAATTACTTTCAATGAATAATGTGATCATAAACCCATAATTCATCGGATCCCAACAAACACACCACACACGAGGATTACAAACGGATAGATCACCGAGGGAATCGCGACAAACATTGTATTGAAGATCATAGAGAGAGGGAATAAGCCATATAGGTACTCGCTATGGACCCGTAGGTCTGTGGTGGACTACTTGTTGGAAATATGCCCTAGAGGCAATAATAAAATAGTTATTATTATATTTCCCGTTCCAAGATAATTGTTTATTATCCATACTACAATTGTAGTGAATGGAAACATAAATGCATGTGTGGATATATAGACAACACAATGTCCCTAGCGATCCTCTAGTTGACTAGACTGTTGGTCAAGGATGGTTAAGGTTTCCTAGCCATAGACAAGTCTTGTCACTTGATGACAGGATCACATCATTAGGAGAATGATGTGATGGACAAGACCCAAACTATAAACATAGCATATGATCGTGTCATTTTGTTGCTATTATTTTCTGCATGTCAAGTATACATTCCTATGACCATGAGATCATGTAACTCACTGACACCTAAGGAATGCCTTGTGTGTATCAAATGTCGCAACATTACTCGGTGACTATAAAGGTACTCTACAGGAATCTCCGAAGGTGTCCGTTGAGTTAGCATGGATCAAGACTGAGATTTGTCACTCCGTGTGACGGAGAGGTATCTCGGGGCCCACTTGGTAATGCAACATCACAAACAAGCTTTACAAGCAATGTGACTGAAGAGTTAGCCACGGGATCTTGTATTACGGAACGAGTAAAGAGACTTGCCGGTAACGAGATTGAAATAGGTATGGCGATACCGACGATCGAATCTCGGGCAAGTAACATACCGAAGGACAAAGGGAATGATATACGGGATTGTGTAAATCCTTGACATAAAGGTTCAACCGATAAGATCTTCATAGAATATGTAGGATCCAATATGGACGTCCAGGTCCTGCTATTGGATATTGACCGGAGAGTGTCTCGGTCATGTCTACATAGTTCTCGAACTCGCAGGACCAGCCCAATAAGGCTATTTCGGCCAAGGCAATAATAAAGAAGGAAAAAAAGAAGGAGGTGGACAAGATAGGAAGGAGTCCTCCATCAAACCAAATTGGAGGAGGACTCCTGCCTCCTTGCCTCGGCCGAAGGCTCCTCCTTGGAGTAGGAGTCAAGCCAACCACCCATGGGTTCCTCCTATATATAGTGGAGGGTTTTAGGGTTTTTGCACCTCAAGCCTTTGTGCAGCCCTCTCTCCCTCCACTACTTCATGATACCTCATAGCTAGATCGGTACGGTATGGCGAAGCCCTGCCAGAGTAGCTCCACCATCATCACCTCCACGCCGTCGTGCTGCTGGAGAATTCAGGTACCTCTTCGTCTCTCTTGCTGGATCAAGAAGATGGAGATCGTCATCGAGCTGTACGTGTGCGGAACACGGAGGTGCCGTCCGTTCGGTGCTAGATCGAGACGGATCATGGGACGGCGGCGATTTGGATCGCGAAGACGTTCCACTACATCATCCATGTTTCTTAACAGTTCCCGCTTAGCGATCTACAAGGGTATGTGGATCTGATCTCCCTCTCGTAGATGATCATCACCATGATAGATCTTCATCTACGTAGGAATTTTTTTGTTTCCCATGCAACGTTCCCAACAGTGGCATCATGAGCTAGGTTCATGCGTAGATGATATCTGGAGTAGAACACAAAAGAGTTTGTGGGCGTTGATGTTCAATTTGCTGCCCTCCTTACTGTTTTCTTTATTCAGCGATATTGTTGGATTGAAGCGTCCCGGACCAACTTTACTCATACGCTTACGATAGACCGGTTTTATCAACTGACATGCAACTTGTTGCATAAAGATGATTGGCGGGTGTCTGTTTCTTCAACTTTAGTTGAATCGGATTTGACCGAGGCGGTCCTTGGAGAAGGTTATATGTCAAATTGCATATCACCGTTGTGGCTTTGCGTAAGTAAGATGCGATCATACTAGATACCCATAGCAGCCACGTAAAAAAGGCAACAACAAATTAGAGGACGTCTAACTTGTTTTTGCAGGGTATGCATGTGATGTGATATGGCCAAAGAGCTACGGCAATCTGCACGAGCCGTAGGGTTGTCTTGTAATAGTTAAATAGTTAAATATTGACTTGCACGTCGATGCTACGACAACCGGCAGGAGCCGTAGGGTTGCCTTTAAACTAATGTTTGTGCTTGCAAATGCTTTTACTATATCGCTAGGTTGTAGCTTTAGTTGTAATAGCATAGATAGCGCGACAACCTCGATGGCGTCACGATGATGGAGATCATGGTGCGGCGCCAGTGACGATGGAGATCATGCCGGTGCTTTGGTGATGGAGATCAAGAAGCACAAGTTCGTGGTCATATCATATCACTTATGATTTGCATGTGATGTTAATCCTTTTATGCACCTTATTTTGCTTAGAATGACAGTAGCATTATAAGGTGATCCCTCACTAAAATTTCAAGATAAAATTGTGTTCTTCTCGATTGTGCACCATTGCGATAGTTCGTCATTTCGAGACACCACGTGATGATTGGGTGTGATAGACTCAACGTTCACATACAACGGGTGCAGAACTATTCCACACACGGAACACTAGGGTTAAACTTGACGAGCCTAGCATGTACATGCATGGCCTCGGAACACAAGAGACCGAAAGATCGAGCATGAATCATATAGTTGATATGATCAACATGGAGATGTTCACCACTGAAACTATACTCAGCTCACGTGATAATCGGACTTGAGTTAGTGAATTTGGATCATGCGACACTCGAATGACTAGAGGGATGTCTATTTGAGTGGGAGTTTATTAGTAATATGATTAGCTAAACTCAATTGTCTTGAACATAGTCTAAGTAATCTTTGCAAAATTTTATGTTGTAGATCAATGGCTAGCGCAGTAGCAACCCTGAATTTTAATACGTTCCTAGAGAAAGCTAAGTTGAAAGATGATGGAAGCAACTTTGTTGACTGGGCTCGAAATCCGAGGCTTATCCTCCAAGCTGGCCAAAAGCAATATGTGATTTATGCTGCGCTAGGTAATGCACAACCCACTACGGCAACCCAAGATGTTTTGAACGCTTGGCAAGCGCGTAAGGATGACTACTCACTAGTTCAATGTGCAGTTTTGTATGGCTTAGAACCAGGACTTCAAAGACGTTTTGAACGTCATGGAGCATATGAGATGTTCCAGGAGTTGAAGTTTATCTTTGAGAAGAATGCCCAGATCGAGAGGTATGAGACCTCCGATAAGTTCTATGCTTGCAAAATGGAGGAGAATTCGTCTGTCAGTGAACACGTGCTCAGAATGTCTGGGTACTCTAACCGTTTAGCTGATCTGGGGATTGAACTCCCGCAAGAAGCTACCAGTGACAGAATTCTTCAGTCACTACTGACTCCGTGACAGCAGACCTTCCCCTGCAACGACACCAGAATAATGCTGCTAGCACTCTCCGGCAATCGAAACTAGAAGAATGTTGTTGACGGCCCACCAGCGCGTGGGATCGTAGCAGTTTTCGAGGGTAGAGTATTCGACCCAAATTTGTTGATAAGCCTATATGAGGTGAGAGGATACTCTCAAGTATTAGCAGCTGAATATGTCAGATTCAACCACACTTGAAAGATCAGTATGTGCAAGCAAAGTATCAGTAGCAAAGTAGTATGATAACAACGGTGTCAGAAACGACCCGTTGACGGTAGACTATTCCTAACTGTCGTATCAATGGTGCCAAGTTGCCTCGTTGACGGAAATTGTCAGTTCCCGTCAACGACCAGCGAATCAAAATTGTAGCAGGTAGCAGTAGTGTAATGAGTAATAGTAGTGGCAAGGAACAACAGTAGTGACAACAGTAGCAAGTAGCAACAGTAGCAAGCGACAGTAGCAGCAGAGCAAGACAAGTAACAACAGCGTCAACAGTAGTAACAGCAGCAGAGCAAGACAGGTAACAACGGTAGTAGGACGAACTCGTAGGCAATGGGTCGGTGATTTGTTTGGATGATATTCATCATGCAACAGTTATAACATGGAGAGATATGTGGCTAGCTCCCGTTCGTCAATGTGATGTAGGCATGCATTCCGTGTGTAGTCATACGTGCTTAGGGAAAAGAACTTGCATGACATCTATTGTCCATCCCTCCCGTGGCAGCGGGGTCCAAAAGGAAACTACGGGATATTAAGGTTCTCCTTTTAATAAAGAACCGGACCAACACATTAGCACTTGGTGAACACATGAACTCCTCAAACTATGGTCATCACCGGGAGTGGTTCCGGTTATTGTCACTCCGGGGTTGCTGGATCATAACACATAGTAGGTAACTACAACTTGCAAGATCAGATCTAAAACACACATATATTGGTGACAACATAATAATTTCAGATCTGAAATCATGGCACCCGGGCCCTAGTGACAAGCATTAAGCATGGCAAAGTAGTAGCAACATCAATGTCAGAACATAGTGGATACTAGGGATCAATCCCCATCAAAACTAACTCGATTACATGATAGATCTCATCCTACTCATCACTGTCCAGCGAGCCTACGAATAGATTACGCACGAACGACGAAGAGCTTCATGGAATTGGAGAGGGAAGAACGTTGATGATGACGATGGCGACGATTTCCCCTCTCCGGAGCCCAAAACGGACTCCAAATCTGCCCTCCAGATGAAGAACAGGTTGTGGCGGCACCTCCGTATCGCAAACGCAACGAAATCTTCTCTTTTTATTTTTTCTGGGACGAAAGTGAACTTATAGAGCTGATATTGGGGGCGGCAGAGCCACGTGGGCCCCACAATCTTGCCCACCGCCACCAGGGGGCTAGAGGGCTTGTGGCCCACTGGCCCACCCCCTCAGGTGGATCTTTGCCCAGGTATTTTTCATATTTTCCAAAAATAATCTCCGTAAATTTTCAGGACGTTTGGAGAACTTTGATTTCTGCACAAAACAACATCAAGGCAATTCTGCTGAAAACAACGTCAGTCCAGGTTAGTTCCATTCAAATCATGCAAATTAGAGTCCAAAACAAGGGCAAAAGAGTTTGGAAAAGTAGATACGATGGAGACGTATCAACTCCCCCAAGCTTAAAACCTTGCTTGTCCTCAAGCAACTAAGTTGACAAACTGAAAGAGAAAGAAAAACTTTGACAAACTATGTTTGATCTTGTTGTTGCAACTATGTCTAACTCATAACCAGAATTCCAGCAAGATCACAAGTTAACCACATAAGCAAGTGACACAAAGGTCTCACGGTAGGCTAATATTGATGGCATAATCAGCTAACGAGCAAATAATAATGAGTTTCAAATACCAACACTTCAATCAAAACAAGCATGAAGCAATATGAATAGGTGGTATCTCGCTAGCTCTTTCTGAGACCGCAAAACATAAATGCAGAGCACTTTCAAAGATCAAGGGCTGACTAAACATTGTAATTCATAGCAACGAAGATCCAGTCATAGTCATACTCAATATCAATCAAAAGCAAAGCATAAAAATGATAGAGGTGCTTTATAATTGGTGCTTATATAAGAAGAGGATGACTCGACAGGAAAATAAATAGACAGGCCCTTCGCAGAGGGAAGCATTGATTTGCAGAGGTGCCAGAGCTCAAGCTTTGAAACACAGAGATAATAATTTTGGGTGGAATGCTTTCATTGTCAACGCAATGACCAAGAGTTCTCAATATCTTCCATGCTACTCTTGCTATAGGCGGTTCCCAAACATAAAAGTAAAGTTTTAACTTCCCCACCACCAATCAATCACACTCCATGGCTAGCCGAATCCTCGGGTACCGTCCATACTAACATCAATCCGGGGGGAGTCTTGTTTTACAGTTATGTTTTCGATTTAAGCGTGGAACTGGGCATTCCAATTACCGGCCCCTTTCTCGTGAATGACAGTGAATAAACACATGTCGAGGATAACACTCCTAGCATGGAAGATACCAATAGCCCCCTGGCACCACATGAGCGGTTTGGGCATGCAAAACAGATTATTTCTTGAAGGTTTAGAGAGTGGCACATGCAAATTTACTTGGAACGGCAGGTAGATACCGCAAATAGGTAGGTATGGTGGACTCTCATGGAAAAACTTTTGGGTTTATGGAAGTGGATGCACAAGCAGTATTCCGCTTAGTACAAGTGAAGGCTAGCAAAAGACTGGGAAGCGACCAACTAGAGAGCGACAACAGTCATCAAGATGCAATGAGTTTGACTAACATTAAATGCAACCATGAACATGATATAAATCACCATGAACACGAACATCATAGAGACTATGTTGATTTTGTTTCAACTACATGCATGAACATGCGCCAAGTCAAGCCACTTGAAACATTCGAAGGAGAATACCATCCTATCATACTACATCATAGTCATCTCAAAATCTATGTTGGCATTCAAGACAAACCATTATAAGCTCTCAGCTAAATAAGCATGGCATCAGAAACTATGATCTCTAAGTTGTCATTGCAAACATGGTTCTCTCACAACAAAGCTGAATCTGGTTTGACAAGCTAGTCATATTTACAAAAACACAATAGATAGAGTTCATACCAGCTTTTCAGTCTCAGTCACTTCATCATATATCATCATTATTGCCTTTCATTTGCACGATCGAACGATGTGAACAATAATAAGAGTACTCGTGCATTGGACTAAGCTGAATCTGCAGGCAAACACAAAGGAGAAGACAGAGTAATATGGCTCTTTGAAAGCTAAATAGATATGCATGCAAGAACCACTAAACATTGTAACCAATATCTTCTACCTTGACCCAAAGAAAAAAAATTATTTATACGGGAAAGCTCCCAACAAGCAAAAGAAGAAAGAAAAATCTTTTTGGGTTTTCTCAAAAGGACACAAAACAATAAAACAAGAAAACGAAAATAAACTAGCATGGATAATACAGTGGCAAAGTGTGAACACCGGCTAACAAAGTGAAAGCATAAGCATGAATGTAAAGTTGGTGAGAACACGTACTCCCCCAAGCTTAGGCTTTTGGCCTAGCTTGGTCTACTCCCAAGGTGGTCCTGGCGAAACCCAAAATCATAATGGGTGTTATACAGGAGTGCTGCAGCCACTGCCTGAATAGCTGCGTCACGTAGTCGAGCAGCCGCCGCCTCCCTCTCATACTCCTCTACCTCACCTATGGTTATGTAGTATCTTCGTTTTACGTGAAAGTCAAAGAAAGGAGGAGCAGGAAGGGTAATATGGAAAACACGCTGCCGGTTAAATATCAAACGGTATAGGAGGGATCCATGATCTCTCTCAAGGATCTGGTAGCGTGTTAGAGCGACACGATCAAGGTAGCTTATACGGAGAGGAGGGTCTTCTGAACGGATGGATACTCCAAGAAAATTTGCTAAGCGTGTAGCATAAACTCCACCAAAGAAATCCCCCTCGCCGACATTATTATTCAGCCTCCTTGCTATTATAGCTCCCATATTGAAGCTCCTGTCACCTGTTACTGCGCTCTTAAGGATACTAAGGTCGGAAGCGCATAGGTGACAATGTGCACCCTTGCCGTTAATGCACCTACCTATGAAGAGGGCAAAGTAGTGCAAGGCAGGGAAATGGATGCTTCCTATGGTGGCTTGTGTGATATCTCTTGTTTCTCCAATAGTTATACTGGAGACAAAGTCTCTGACCGTAGACTTAGAAGGATCATTAATACTACCCCCATCGGGTATCTTGCAAATCCTATTGAAATCCTCCAAATCCATGGCATAGGATTTATCGTACAGATCAAACAGTATGGATGAGTCACGGCCAACTGAAAATTTAAATCTATACACAAAAGAGGCAGTGAGCATAGCATACTGTTCACATTTATCTGAGAGGAATTCTTCTAACCTGGCATTGCGGACAAGTGTATCAAACTCATCCTTGAAACCTGCTTCGATCATGAACTCATCGGAAGGCCATTCACATGGTTGTACCGGTGCGTCCCTTAGTTGAAAAGGTTCGGGCTCCCGAAAAGAAAGACGGGGACCCTTCTTACTTGAGGAACCACCATGAAACTTCCTCGTGAACATAATTTCCTTTTGCTGAAATTTTTGAAGTTCAAGAGAAAAGTGAATGAAGACCAACCACACCTTGTAGCAACTACTCCTACTAGTGCCTAGAGACCGTATCACGCGCTAAAACTACTTGGGACCAGCTAAAATCAACATTTCTAGCTCAAGAACAGGGTCACCACGGTAGCAAGAATACGCGGAGGATAAAGCACTAGAGCAAAAACTAATTGGACCAATGGAGGAGTCACTTACCAAGGAGTAATTTCCCCAAAACAGTTCGGAGAATGGTGCTTTGAGCAAGGAGATCGAAAATCACAGCCAAAAGAGCAAGAACACGGGTTTGAGCTGCGAAACAATTTTTTCTGGAGGTGGAAGAAGAGGATCGGAGCTGGAATGAGTGGAGGGGGTCCCTGTGGGCCCCGCAAGCTTGCTAGCCGCCACCAGGGGGGTGGCGGTGGCAGGGCTTGTGGCCCACTGGTCAGGCCCCCAGGCTAGCTCTCAGGCCCAGTATTTTTCAAATATTCCAGAAAAAATCATACTAAATTTTCAGGACCATCGGACAACTTTTATTTTCGAGGTATTTTTCTGTGGGACGCTAAAACAGAAAACAGGAAAACTAAACTAAATCTATCATTTTTCTTCTAAGCAACAGAAAATGAAAGCTCAAAACAGAGGTATGTGACTCCTTGATTCATCCATTTCATGGTCATCGAAAGAAATCCGTCAATGGGGTTGATCAAATCCTTATGACAAAACTTTCTCGAATCGCAAGAGAGAACGGAGATTTTTCGAATAGCCACTAAGTCACCTCAATGGGGATATGTATCTCCCCAACAAGCAAATTATACTTCATCTTGACATGAGGAATAGGGCATACAAAGCTCCCAATAAGAATCGATGAAGTCTTTTCGATAGCATTGATGCAATGTACTTGATATCGTTTCTTCGGAAAGTGCACCGTGTGCTCATTACCGTTGACATGGAAAGTGACATTGCCTTTTTTGCAATCTATAACAACCCCTGCAGTGTTTAAAAAGGGTCTTCCGAGGATGACAGCCATGGCATCGTCCTCAGGAATATCCAAGATAACAAAGTCTGTTAAGATAGTGGTGTTAGCAACCACAACAGGAACATCCTCGCAAATGCCGATAGGGAAAATAGTTGATTTGTCGGCCATTTGCAGAGAAATTTCAGTGGGTGTCAACTTATCCAGTTCAAGTCTATGATAAAGAGAGAGCGGCATAACACTAACACCGGCTCCAAGGTCACATAAGTCAGTTCTTACGTACTTTCCTTTAATGGAGCAAGGTATAGTGGGCACTCCGGGATCACCAAGTTTCTTAGGAGTTCCACCTTTGAAAGTGTAATTGGCAAGCATGGTGGAGATCTCAAGATCTGGTATCTTCTGTTTATTAGTCACGATATCTTTCATGTACTTGGCATACTAAGACATCTTGAGCATCTCAGTTAACCGCATCTGCAGAAAGATGGGTCTTATCATCTCAACGAAGCGCTCAAAATCCTCATCATCTTTTTTCTTGGATGGCTTAGGAGGAAAGGGCATAGATCTCTGAACCCATGGCTCCCTTTCTTTACCATGCTTCCTAGGAGTGAAATCATTCTTATCGTATCTCTTAGGTTGTGGGTTATCAGGATTAACCGTAGGTTCAATCTCCACATCCTCATCATTGCTTGGTTGAGCATTATTATGAAGATCACTGTCCATATTGTCACCAGGTTCATGTTCATCACCAGATTGTGTTTCTGCATCAGACGCAAAAATATCATTAGGTTCTTCAGGTGTGACAGTATTTGGTGAACTGGCATGTAGGTTTCTATCATCCTTCTTCTTCTCCTTAGGATGACTGGGTGTATCAGCATTGATTCCTTGAGAATCTTGATCAATTCTCTTAGGATGACCTTCAGGATACAAAGGTTCCTGAGTCATTTTTCCTCCTCTAGTAATGACTCTGACAGAGTTGTCATTTAATTCATTGAGCAAGTCATTCTGAGATTTAAGTACTTGTTCTACCTGAGTAGTAATCATAGAGGCATGTTTACTCAGAAGCTTCAGATCGTTGACATTTCTGTCTACACAAGCACTTAAATGGCTAAGTATATGAGTACTTTGTTCCAAGTGTCTGCTAACATAATCATTGAAACTCTGTTGTTTGGCAACAAAGTTGTCAAATTCATCAAAGCATAGGCTAGCAGGTTTGTCAAAAGGAATATCACTCTCATCAAACCTACGTAGAGAATTCACTTCTACTACTTGTATCGGGTTATCGAGACCATGGATCTCTTCGGTAGGTGGTAGATTTTTGACATCTTCAGATCTAATGCCTTTCTCTTGCATAGATTTCTTGGCTTATTGCATATCTTTGGGACTGAGGAATAGAATACCTCTTTTGTTCGGAGTTGGCTTAGGAGGTGGTTCGGGAATAGTCCAAGCATTATCATTGATCAAGATGTTATTCGGAAGGGTCTCAGCTTGTTCTACAGTTCGTTCCCTGAAAACACAACCGACACAACTATCTAGGTGGTCTCTAGAGGCATCGGTAAGTCTGTTATATAAGATATCAAGTATCTCGTTCTTCTTAAGAGGGTGATCAGGCAAAGCATTTTGTAGCTGGACGAGCCTCCCCCAAGCTTGTGGGATACTCTCTTCTTGGAGTTGAGCAAAGTTGTATATTTCCTGCAAGGCAGCTTGCTTCTTATGGGCACGGAAATATTTCTCACAGAAGTAATAGACCATATCCTGGGGACCACTCACACATCCAGGAGCAAGAGAGGTGAACCCGGCTTTAGCGTCATCCTTTAGAGAGAAAGGAAACAACTTAAGGATATAGTAGTGGCATATCTTCTTCTCACTAGTGAAAAGGGTGGCTATATCGTGTAGTTTGGCAAGATGGGCTACGACCGTCTCAGACTCATAACCGTGAAAAGGATCAGATTCGACTAGAGAGATTATCTCAGGATCGACAGAGAATTCATAATCCTTATCGGTGATAAAGATAGGTGAAGTGGCAAACTTCGGGTCGTATTTCATCCTAGCTTTCAGAGATTTTTCCTTCCACTTGAGAAGTAATTTCTCAGCGTCATAGGCATCCTTACACGCAAGAAAATCCTCAGCTATCTCTCCCTCCATAACGTAACCCTCAGGTATATCAGGCAATTCATATCTAGGAGAGCTAGATCTAACAGGAGCAAAAGCAGGTTCTATCTCAATAGTATCGGCAGTTTCAGAAGCATCACGAGCATTGGTACTCCCTCCGTCCCGGTGTATAAGTCATTCGCATAGTTCTAGGTCATCGATTTGAGGTATTAAATATGTGTTATATGTCATGAAAAGTATATCATTAGATTTTTACACGGATGTAGTTTCTAAATATATATTTTTTGTTATATATAATACATATTTAGATAGTTAAATTATCGACCTAGAACTACGCAAATGACTTATACACCGGGACGGAGGTAGTAGTAACTCTAGCAATATGAGCATCAAGGAACACCCCTAGTGGAGCATCAGGCAAAGTAGTATCTCTAGCAGTATCAAGCATAGCATCTCTAGCAGTATCAAGCATATTATCATCAAGCATAGCATCTCTAGCAGTATCAGGCATAGTATCAAACATAGTATCATCACACATAGTATCAAGCATAGCATCTCTAGCAGTAGCATCATAAGCATCATCAAGCACAAGCGACATATCGAGATTTCTAGCAGGAGGTGAAGTCGCAAACTTACTCATAACTGAAGGTGAATCAAGTGCAGAGCTGGATGGCAATTCCTTACCTCCCCTCGTAGTTGAGGGCAAGACTTTGGTTTTTGGATCCTACAGATTCTTCATAGTGATCAATAGATATAAATCCCAAGTAACTCAGAGAATATAGCAATACTTCCCCGGCAATGGCGCCAGAAAAATGCTGACTCCATGACAGCAGACCTTCCCTTGCATCGGCACCAGAAGAATGCTGCTAGCACTCTCCGGCAATCGAAACTAGAAGAATGTTGTTGACGGCCCACCAGCGCGTGGGATCATAGCAGTTTTTGAGGGTAGAGTATTCGACCCAAATTTGTTGATACGCCTATAGGAGGTGAGAGGATACTCTCAAGTATTAGCAGCTGAATATGTCAGATTCAACCACACCTGAAAGATTAGTATCTGCAAGCAAAGTATCAGTAGCAAAGTAGTATGATAACAACGGTGTCAGAAATGATGTGTTGACGGAAGACTATTCCTAATTGTCGTATCAATGGCGCCAAGTTGCCTCGTTGACGGAAATTGTCAGTTCCCGTCAACGACCAGCGAATCAAAATTGTAGCACGTAGCAGCAGTGTAACGAGTAATAGCAGTGGCAAGGAACAACAGTAGTGACAGCAGCAGCAAGTAGCAACAGTAGCAAGCGACAGTAGCAGCAGAGCAAGACAAGTAACAGTAGCAGAAACAGTAGTAACAGCAGCAGAGCAAGACAAGTAACAACGGTAGTAGGACGAACTCGTAGGCAATGGGTCGGTGATTTGTTTGGATGATATTCATCATGCAACAGTTATAACACACAGAGATATGTGGCTAGCTCCCGTTCGTCAATGTGATGTAGGCATGCATTCCGTGTGTAGTCATACGTGCTTAGGGAAAAGAACTTGCATGACATCTATTGTCCATCCCTCCCATGGCAGCGGGGTCCAAAAGGAAACTACGAGATATTAAGGTTCTCCTTTGAATAAAGAACCGGACCAACGCATTAGCACTTGGTGAACACATGAACTCCTCAAACCATGGTCATCACCGAGAGTGGTTCCGGTTATTGTCACTCCCGGGTTGCCGGATCATAACACATAGTAGGTAACTACAACTTGCAAGATCGGATCTAAAACACACATATATTGGTGACAACATAATAATTTCAGATCTGAAATCATGGCACTCGGGCCCTAGTGACAAGCATTAAGCATGGCAAAGTAGTAGCAACATCATTCTCAGAACATAGTGGATACTAGGGATCAATCCCCATCAAAACTAACTCGATTACATGATAGATCTCATCCTACTCATCACCGCCCAGCGAGCCTACGAATAGATTACTCACGAACGACGAAGAGCTTCATGGAATTGGAGAGGGAAGAAGGTTGATGATGACGATGGCCACGATTTCCCCTCTCCGGAGCCCAAAACGGACTCCAGATCTGCCCTCCAGATGAAGAACAGGTTGTGGAAGCACCTCCGTATCGCAAACGCGACAAAATCTTCTCTTTTTATTTTTTCTCGGACGAAAGTGAACTTATAGAGCTGAGATTGGGGGCGGCAGAGCCACATGGGCCCCACAAGCTTGCCCACCGCCACCAGGGGGTGGCGGCTAGAGGGCTTTTGGCCCACTGGACCACCCCCTCAGGTGGATCTTTGCGCAGGTATTTTTCATATTTTCCAAAAATAATCTCCGTAATTTTTTAGGACGTTTGGAGAACTTTGATTTCTGCACAAAAACAACACCAAGGCAATTCTGTTGAAAACAGCGTCAGTCCAGGTTAGTTCCATTCAAATCATGCAAATTAGAGTCCAAAACAAGGGCAAAAGAGTTTGGAAAAGTAGATACGATGGAGACGTATCAACTGCCACCTAGCTATAAGAGCTTCGTGTGGAACTATAACATGCAAGGGATGAATAAGTCACTCGACGAGTTATTTGCGATGCTGAAAGTCGCTGAGTCATAAATCCAGAGAGAACATCAAGTGTTGATGGTCAATAAGACCACTAGTTTCAAGAAAAACGGCAAAGGCAAGAAGGGTAACTCCAAGAAGAGTGGCAAAGCTGTTGCCCCTCCGACAAAGAAACCCAAGGCTGGACCTAAGCCGGAAACT
Organism: Hordeum vulgare subsp. vulgare; assembly: GCF_904849725.1. NCBI lineage: Eukaryota > Viridiplantae > Streptophyta > Magnoliopsida > Poales > Poaceae > Hordeum > Hordeum vulgare. Next base: position 86,328,597 of record NC_058520.1, read on the forward strand.
GAGTGCTATGATTGCAAGGGGCTGGTCACTGGAAGCGCAACTGCCCCAAGTATCTGGCTCTTAAGAAGACGACCAATGCCAAATAAGGTATATATATGATATACATGTTATTGATGTGTACCTCACCAACTCTCGTAGTAGTGCCTGGGTATTTGATACCGGTTGTGTTGCTCACATTTGCAACTCGAAACAGGAACTGTGGAATAAATGAAGGTTGGCAAAGGATGAAGTGAGGATGCGCGTGCGAAATGGTTCCAAGGTTGATGCGATCGCCATCAGCACGGTCTAACTTCAGTTACCATCGGATTAGTGATGAACTTAAATAATTGTTATTTAGTGCCTGTGTTGAGCATGAACGTTATATCTGGATCTTGTTTATTGCGAGACGGTTACTCATTTAAATCAGAGAATAATGGTTGTTCTATTTATATGAGTAATATCTTTTATGGTCATGCACCCAATGTGAGGGGTTTGTTCATATTGAATCTCGATTGTGATGACACTCATATCCATAACATTGAGACCAAAAGATGTAGAGTTAACAATGATAGCACCACTTTCTTGTGGCACTGCCGCTTAGGTCATATTGGTGTTAAGCACATGAAGAAACTCCATGTTGATGGACTTTTGGAGTCACTTGATTTTGAATCACTTGACACATGCGAACCATGTCTCATGGGCAAGATGACCAAGACTCCGTTCTCTGGAACAATGGAGCGTGCAAATGACTTATTGGAGATCATACATACTAATGTGTGCGGACCAATGAGCATAGAGGCACACGACATATATCGTTATTTTCTCACCTTCACTGGCGATTTGAGTAGGTATGGCTATATCTACTTGATGTAGCACAAGTCTGAAACGTTTGAAAAGTTCAAACAATTTCAGAGTGAAGCTGAAAACCATCATAGCAAGAAGATCAAGTTCCTGTGATCTGATCAAGGATGTGAATATCTGAGTTACGAGTTTGGTGCTCACTTAAGACAATGTGGAATTGTTTCATAGTTGACACCATGTGGAACACCACAACGTAATGGTGTGTCCGAATGTCTTAATCGTACTTTATTAGATATGGTGCGTTCTATGATGCCTCTTATCGATTAGCCATTATCATTTTGGGGCTATGCATTGGAGACACCTGCATTCACTTTAATAGGGCACCATCAAAATCCATTGAGACGACACCATATGAGCTATGGTATGGAAAGAAGCCAAAGTTGTCATTTCTTAAAGTTTGCGGATGTGATGCTTATGTCAAAAAGTTTCAGCCCGAAAAGGTGGAACCCAAAGCAGAAAAGTGCGTCTTCATAGGTTACCCAAAATAGACAGTTGGGTATACCTTCTATCTCAGACGCGAGGGCAAAGTGTTTGTCTCTAAGAACAAATCTTTTCTTGAGAAAGAATTTCTCTCGAAAGAATTGAGTGGGAGGAAGATAGAACTTCATGAGGTTGCAGAACCTCTGCTTCAACAAGATGGTGGCGCAGGGTAGAAAGAAATTTCTGTCGAGGCAACACCAGTTGAAGAGGAAGCTAATAATGATGATCATGAAGCTTGAGATCAAGTTACTGTCGAACCTGGCAGGTCGACAAGAGCACGTACTGCTCCGAAGTGGTACGAGAATCCTGTCTTGTCAATCATGTTGTTGGACAACAATGAGTTTGCGAATTATGGAGAAGCAATGGTGGGCCCAGATTCCAACGGATGGTTAGAAGCCATGAAATTCAAGATAGAATCTATGTATGAAAACAAAGTATGGACTTTGGAAGTATTACCTGAAGGTCGTAAGGCTATTCAAAACAAATGGATCTTTAAGAAGAAGACGGACGCGAATGGTAATGTGATCGTTTATAAAGCCCGACTTGTGCGAAAGGGTTTTTCACAAGTTCAAGGAGTTGACTACGATGAGACATTCTCACCCGTAGCGATGCTTAAGTCCGTTCGAATCATGTTAGCAATAGCTGCATTTTTCGATTATGAAATCTGGCAGATGGATGGTAAAACGACGTTCCTTAATGGGTTTCTTAAGGAAGAGTTGTATATGATGGAACCTGAAGGTTTTGTTGATCCAGAGAATGCTGACAAAGTGTGCAACCTCTAGCGATCCATTTATGGACTGGTGCAAGCATCTCGGAGTTGGAATCAATGCTTTGATGAGGTGATCAAGGCGTTTGGGTTTATACAAGTTTTTGGAGAAGTTTGTATTTACAAGAAAGTGAGTGGGAGCTCTATAGCGTTTCTAATATTATATGTGGACGACATATTGCTGATTGGAAACAATGTATTGTTTCTGGAAAGCGTAAACGATTACTTGAATAAAAGTTTTTCAATGAAGGACCTAGGATAAGTTGCTTACATATTGGGCATAAAGATCTATAGAGATAGGTCAAGGCGCCTAATAGCTCTTTCACAAAGCACATACCTTGATAAAGTTTTGAAGAAGTTCAAAATGGAACAATCCAAGAAGGGGTTCTTGCCTGTGTTGCAAGGTATAAAGTTGAGTAAGACTCAATGTCCAGTAACTCCAGAAGATAGAGAAAGGACGAGTGTCGTCCCCTATGCTTCAACCATAGGGTCTATCATGTATGCAATGCTGTGGACAAGACCGGATGTCAGCCTGGCCATAAGTATGGCAGGAAGGTTTCAAAGTGATCCAGGAGTGGAACACTGGGCGGTGGTCAAGAATATTCTAAAGTACCTGAAAATGACTAAGGAAATGTTTCTCGTTTATGGAGGTGACGAAGAGCTCGTCGTAAAGTGTTACGTCAATGCAAGCTTTGATACTGATCCGGATGACTCTAAGTCTAAAACCGGATACATATTTATTCTTAACGAGGGTGCGGTAAGCTGGTGAAGTTCCAAGCAAAGCGTCGTAGCTGATTCTACATGCGAAGCGGAGTACATAGCTGCCTCAGAGGCGGCTAAGGAGGGTGTCTGGATGAAGCAGTTCATGTCAGATCTTGGAGTAGTGCCAAGTGCTCTGGACCCAATCAGTCTATTCTCTGACAACACTGGTGCCATTGCTCTAGCCAAGGAACCAAGGTTTCACAAGAGGACCAGACACATAAAGCGATGCTTCAATGCCATCCGCGATTACATCAAGGAGGAGGACATAAATATTTGCAAAGTGCACACAAATCTGAATGTTGCAAATCCACTGACTAAACCTCTTCCACGAGCAAGGCATGATCAACACCAGAAATGTATGGGTGTTAGATTCATTACATTGTAAATCACATAGAGATGTGAAGCTAGATTATTGACTCTAGTGCAAGTGGGAGACTGTTGGGAATATGCCCTAGAGGCAATAATAAAATAGTTATTATTATATTTCCTGTTTCAAGATAATCGTTTATTATCCATGCTGTAATTTTGATGAATGGAAACATAAATGCATGTGTGGATATATAGACAAAACAATGTCCCAAGTGGGCCTCTAGTTGACTAGCCTGTTGGTCAAGGAAGGTTATGGTTTCCTAGCCATAGACAAGTGTTGTCACTTGATGACGGGATCACATCATTAGGAGAATCATGTGATGGACAAGACCCAAACTATAAACGTAGCATATGATCGTGTCATTTTGTTGCTATTGTTTTCTGCATGTCAAGTATACATACCTATGACCATGAGATCATGTAACTCACTGACACCGGAGAAATGCCTTGTGTGTATCAAAAGTTGCAACATTACTGGGTGACTATAAAGGTATTCTATAGGAATCTGTGAAGGTGTCCGTTGAGTTAGCATGGATCAGGACTGGGATTTGTCACTCCGTGTGACGGAGAGGTATCTCGGGGCCCACTCGATAATGCAACATCACAAACAAGCCTTGCAAGCAATGTGACTAAAGAGTTAGCCACATGATCTTGCATTACGGAACGAGTAAAGAGACTTGCCGGTAATGAGATTGAAGTAGGTATGGCGATACCGATGAACGAATCTCGGGCAAGTAACATACCGAAGGACAAAGGGAATGATATACATGATTGTGTAAATCCTTGATATAGAGGTTCAACCGATAAGATCTTCGTAGAATATGTAGGATCCAATATGGACGTCCAGGTCCCGCTATTGGATATTGACCGGAGAGTGTCTCGGTCATGTCTACATAGTTCTCGAACCCGCAGGTTGTGCACACTTAAGGTTCAGGACGTTTTTGGTATAATTGAATTATTGATGTTGGTAACCGAATGTTCTTCGGAGTCTCGGATGAGATCCCAGACATCACGAGTGTCTCTAGAATGGTCCAAAAACGAAGATTGATATATAGGATTATTGCATTTGGCTTCCGAAAATATTTCGGGCATTACCGGTAAAGTACCGGGAGTGACGAATGGGTTCCTGGGTTTTACCGGGAGGGGCCACCCACCCGAGAGAGAACCAAATAGGGCCATGGGTGGCCCACCAACACTTAGTGGGCTGATAAGGCCAACCCAATAAGGCTATTTCGGCCAGGGCAATGATAAAGAAGGAAAAGAAACAAAAGAAGGAGGTGGACAAGATAGGAAGGAGTCCTCCACCAAACCGAATTGGAGGAGGACTCCTCCCTCCTTGCCTCGGCCGAAGGCTCCTCCTTGGAGTAGGAGGCAAGCCAACCACCCTTGGGTTCCTCGTAGCTAGATCAGTACGGCACGACGAGGCCCTGCCGGAGTAGCTCCACCATCATCACCACCATGCCGTCGTGTTGCTGTAGAATTCAGCTACCTCTTTGTCTCTCTTGCAGGATCAAGAAGGCGGAGATCGTCATCGAGTTGTACGTGTGCTGAACGCGGAGGTGCTGTCCATTCGGCGCTAGATCGGGACGGATCATGGGACGATGACAATTTGGATCGCGAAGACGTTCCACTACATCAACCACGTTTCTTAATGCTTCCCTCTTAGCGATCTACCACGGTATGTGGATCGGATCTCCCTCTCATAGATGATCATCACCATGATAGGTCTTCGTGTGCGTAGGAATTTTTTTGTTTCCCTTGCAACGTTCCCCAACTATACTAACACATCATCATGGAGGCAGCAAGTTTGATGTAGATGGCCATAGTGATCGATTCCCCCTTCGACAGGGCATCAGAAAAAGTCTCCATATGGGATCATTGTGGAATAGAGACTTGCGGTGGCCCAAAAAGTGTTTTTGGTGGCTCTATGATGTTTTCGAAATATTTTGGCATTTATAGAAGTGGAATTAGGCCAAGGGGCTTCACAAGGGGGCCACAAGCCAGGTTATATTAAGAAGAGGCAGGGGAGTATGCCTATGATATAGAGGAGTGAAACCTTTATGAATGATGAACCTGCAAAAACTCGAACATCGAAATCATCATAGAATATGCATATGAACTCCGTTTTCAATGAACTCGAGCTTGTCACGGAGATGACCATAAGCTCTAAGACCCACATAGAGAAAAGCCAGACAAGAACCAGGAAAGATGATGATGCCAAGAATGCAATGGTTTGAGCTCTCTATGGACGATACGATCAAGATACTTAATTGAGAGCCCCCCTTGATAGTACGACAATCGATCCTATAAACCGGTCTCCTAACTATCACCATGAGACCGGTAAAATAGAAACCCTATCATGGGCAAACATTTGCCTTGTGCATAGACCACTTGAGCTAGATGATGACGATATTGTCCTCCTCAAGATGGACTACCTTTCTTGATTGCCCGGGCTCAATGAAGACTAGTAGATTGCTCCCCATACTCCACCATGGGTGATCCACTCTTCGACACATCTTCACAAGTCCATTGACGCCACAATGGACGACAATCTTCAAGCATGATTTCTTCCTGATGATTCACTTGAACTTGCACACCACAAAAGTCGATGACGATCATCACTTCATGTCATCCTCCATGGGTTGTATGACATCTTACTCTTGAGGCAAGTCCATGGACACAAACCTAACCCCTATATAACTCCCATGTAGACCATGGGTTAGTACACAAAGCATAATGGACAATGCTTAGCATACCATGGGATCACTTGATCCTTCTCAGTACATCGTGTACGCTTTGTGTGTTGATCAACTTGATTCACTCTTTGACTTAGTCTTGATCAACCTTGAGACTCATCTTCTATCTTCATAAATATGATGTCTTGGAGGTAAAGATGAATGTTCCCGCAACCTTATTCTTCAAGATATGCTTGCAATAAGATCAATTCTCACATGACCAATCTTTGAATAAAACCTTGAATACAACCTTAGCCATCTCATAATGTCCTTGAAACCAACAAATGGATTTCAAGAAATGCATATGGACATATCCTTCGAATATAACTCAAGGCAACCATTAGTTCATAGGGATTGTCATCAATTACCCAAAACAAAACATGGGGCCATAATGTTCTAACTAAGATGCTCATATCTCATCACCATGCTATGACCAATATTTAGATGAGAAGTAAATAACAAGCTTTAATACCGATATTCCTACTAACCAATGATCATGAACCCATGTCATTTCACATTGCTACATTAATATGATTACCCCACACTTCTGTCTCAAGTGAGCTACATGAAAGTTTTTATTATATCCTCCTTGAATACATATACTTTTTGGACTAGTCTTATAACACGTGAAAATTACGATTCCTATTATTTAGACTCTCAAAAAGATTTAAGTTAAGAATGGGAGTATAATTATTTCTCTAAAATTTTACACCGCCATGATCTAAAAAGATATAACTAAAGCACTAGAGCAACCGTCAAGCTCAAAAGATATAAGTGAAGCACATAGAGTATTCTAACAAATTATGATGAACATATCTCTGTCTCAAAAATGTGTGTTAAGCAAAAATTAATTATGGGAAAAAAAAGAAAAGAAAACTATAATACACGATGCTCCAAGTAAAACCCACATCATGTGATGAATAAACATATAGCTCCAAGTGACATACTAATATAATGGAGACGAAAGAGGGATGCCTTCTGGGGAATCCCCAAGCTTAGATGCTTGAGTCTTCCTTGGGCATCCCCAAGCTTAGGGTATTGTTGCTTGTTATTCCTTCATCCATCATTATATTACCCAAAACTTGAAAACTTCAGCATACAAAACTCAAGAGAATCCTCGTGAGATCCGTTAGTATAATAGGCGAATCATAAACTTCAGGTACTATTGTAAATTGATTCATATTTAATTATTCCATAAGGTACTGTATTCTATCTTATCCATGACTTATACCCCGCAATATCCATAGCATCATCAAAACAAGCAAACAATGCAAGCAAAAAACGAATCTATCTACAACAGAATAGTCTGTAATGATCAGAACCAAAAGCATACTTCTATATCGCCAAAAATTCTGAAAGATTAGGAAAATCTGGGAAATTTGTATACGAACATTGTGTAAAAAATGCATTGCAATAAAATCAGAGAAATTCTTCACTTGATGTAGAGGTTTCTATTTTTTGCAAATGATCAATTCTACTATCTTCCAAGTCATCCCAAAGGCTTTACTTGGAACAAACACTAATTGAAACATAAAAACACAATCATGAAAATAAAGATAACCATGTCATCACCCCAAAACATAAAGTAAAGAAAACAATTTAAGATAACTATTGGGTTGCCTCCCAACAAGCGCTTTGGCTTTATGCTCCTAGCTAGGCATAATACATAGCATAAAGTGTTGTCATCCTTCTCATCCAACTTGGCTACCTTAGTGGGTCCTCTCTCAAACCCGTGAGGTTTCTTTCATTTACCCATAACCTCTGAAAGTAATGTCACCATTTTCTCTCATGAGAATTTGATGATGTCGCCCCGACAACGGCCTAGGAATTCTTTCTCCAACTTGTGAGCTGCGTTGGGTTGTTCCCCAAAGAGGAAGGGTGAATAGTGAGAACCAAGGTTATCTAACTAGTATAAGAATCAAGAAAACTCTCGTTGTCAGCACCTACACACATAAAAGCAAACACTTGCACCCAACGTGGGCAAGAGGGTTGCCAAGCCTCTTGAACTCGTTACTTGCAAGGACTAATTGTGATAGATAGAGATAATGTGAATAGAAAAAGTAAATAAATAATAAATAAAAGTGCAACAGGGTATTTTTGGTTTTTAGCAACATGATTAAGTAGACCCCGGGGGCATACTTTTCATTTGAGGTTTGTCTCAAACATAGCACATGGCGGGTAAACAAAACATCGTTGGGAAATTGTTAGAATAGTGCATATTTATGACATGCTATTCATGATAATGATTATGTGTATATAGGCATCACGTCCGCAAATAAGTAGACAAAAATGATCATGCATCTACTACTATTACTCCACTTAGAGAGCTCTTCTATGCTTGCCTCTCTAGGTATTAAGTTCATGATAAACAGAGTAATGCTTGGAGAAAAATGACATGATGTAGACAAAGTAACACAAGAAATATGCTCATACCACATCGTTTTATCCTTATTAGCAACAATACAATATGGGTCTTGTCCCCTTTTGTCACTGGTATATAGAGCACCACAAGATTGTAGAACACACCACTCCCACTGAAGATACATCAATCTAGTTGGCTAAACCAAACTGATAGATCGGTGAGAAATACAAGCTATAATAATCATGCATATTGAAATTCAGAGGAGACTCAATTACTTTCAATGAATAATCTGATCATAAACCTACAATTCATTGGATCCCAAGAAACACACCACAAAAGAGGATTACATCGGATAGATCACCGCGGAAATCGCGGCAAACATTGTATTGAAGATCATAGAGAGAGAGAGAGAGAAGAAGCCATATAGGTACTAGCTATGGACCCATAGGTCTATGGTGGACTACTCGCACATCATCATGGAGGCATAAAGGTTGATGTAGATGGCCTCTGTAATCGATCCCCCTCCCGCCGATCACGGAGGGGTAGTTGAGGACCGCATGCTTCCTCCATTTTTTATGTAGACAACAAAGTTTTGGGATCGACCAAAAAAGGTCTCCAGATGGGATCACGGCAAAACATAGACTCTCAGCGGTGGAAAAAGAGTTTATGGTGGCTCTCTGATGTTTTTTGAATATTTTGAGATTTATAGAAGTGGAATTAGATCAAGGGGCTTCATGAGGGGGCCACAAGCCTGGTGGGCACCCTACCACCAAGACGAGCCCTCTAAGCTTGTCGCCTCCTCATGCGACATTTGTCCTCCTCACAAAGCTTCATGTGTCCAAAATCTTCCAAAAAAATCATCAAAAAGATTCGTCATGTCTGCACTCTGTTTGGTATTGATTTTATGCAAAAGTCAAAAAACCGCAAAAAACTAGGAAATGGCACTGGCACTAGGTTAATAGGTTAGTCCCAAAAAATGATATAAAACAACATATTATTACATGTAAAGTATCCAAGATTGATAATATAACAACATGGAACAATAAAAAATTATAGATACATTGGAGATGTATCAGCAAGCAGGGTAATAGCAATAAAATTGAACATATCAAGGCTAATGTGTACCAATACTCACTCGTTCCACGTACAATAAATCCATGACGTTGGACAGCCTCAAAGTCTAGGGAACTAGCAGGGAGCTCATAATCATGAAATTTGATGGGTTTCTCAAGGTGAGCAGCTATAAGAGAGACATAAATTTCTCCATAAAAATACCAATTAACAACATTCCTTCTTAGATGACATGCAATAATGGCCCCCATATTAAAAGTTCTATCCCATGCAAAACAGAATAAAGGATAGTTAGATTAGGGGCACAAGTAGCACTTAGATCATGTGTTGGTGCAAGTGTGCACTCGATCACCTATGGGACCTTTGTGGTTCGGCGGGGACGTCATATGACACAAAGAGCACAGACTACGAGGCAACACGACGATGAGACTCGGGGTTTTTACCCAGGTTCGGGCCACTGTGAAGCGTAAAACCCTACTCCTGCTTTGGTGGATTGATTGGGGAAGACGAAGCTTGCATAGAGCTATACCCCGTCATGGGTTGCCGGGGAGAGATATCACGTGCATACACTTACATTTGGCTCTAATCCCTTGGGGGCTTAACCCACCAAGTGTCGAATCTCCAAGTGTTCGAATATCCAAAGATCTGAATTCTTTGCTAGGTTGCCTCGGGCCTCCTTTTATAGCTCAAGGGGCGTCCACAATGGCAATTGACATGATCAGATAGCTAACAATGCTATCATACCTAACTCTGGCACTTAAGACAAAGCGCCATAAATGCGGCCTTAGGTGGCGAGCGGGGGTGCGTTCCCGACAGGCTTCTGCCACCTATGACCTGTCCATAGCTTGGGGTCTTGACACGCCTTTGGACGGGTGTCAACAGGATGTAACCTGTATTCCGGCGTGCCGCCATGTAGCCAGTGAGAGCCAGCTAGCCACCTGGGAGCTCGTCACCTCGTCGACAAGTGACTGGTGTAGTGATGAGGGGGAGTTGTGGTAGGTTGGCCCACACTTGACGGGGAGGCGCCTTCCCGGGTCTTGGCGAGGATGCTTGTGCCTTTGCCCCTGGCAAGTGCCAAGGGGTTCGTGGCACGTCTTGGGCTGTTGGTGTTGGTCTTTCCAGCATCTATGTCCGGCTCTTCGCTTGGGTTGGCTGTTTATCTTGAGGGGTTATGCTCTCAACGCCCGTGCAAAAGTCAGGGGCACTAGGTACCCCATTACTAGTGCATTGATAGGAGCTCCCGAGTGTGGCCCATATGCGCTCGCCTAGTGCTGTTGGGTCAGGCCCAAAGTTCGTGCACGAGCGTGAAATTTTCAAAGAGGTAACCACCAACCCACTATTCTGCACCATCCCACCACTTCGGGTTGTTTCCGCCACGCGCACTGCATGCATTGCACGAATCTCGCGGCGGGTGTGTGTGGCTTAAAGGCCTGGTCGTGGCAGAAACAACAGTGTCGTGGATTGGATTGATGGGGCGGTTACTGATGATCCACAAGTATAGGAGATATATTGTATTCCTTTCGATAAGTAAGAGTGTCGAACCCAACGAGGAGCAGAAGGATCTAACAAGTGGTTTTTAGCAAGGTAATATCTGCAAGCACTGAAATTATCGGTAACAAGCAGTTGTGTGGTGAGATGATTCGTAGCAAGTAGCAAGTAACAAAAGTAACGACGGTGCAGCAAAGTGGCCCAATCCCTTTTGTAGCAAGGGACAATCCTGAACAAACTCTTATAGGAGGTAAAACGCTCCCGAGGACACATGGGAAATTCTGTCAAGCTAGTTTTCATCATGTTCATATGATTTGCGTTCACTACTTTGATAGTTTGATATGTGGGTGAATCGGCGCTTGGGTACTTCCCTTACTTGGACAAGCATCCCACTTATGATTAACCCCTCTCGCAAGCATCCACAACTACGAAAGAAGAATTAAGACAAAGTCTAACCATAGCTTTAAACTAGTGGATCCAAATCATCCCCTTACGAAGCAACGCATAAACTAGGGTTGAAGCTTGTGTCACTCTAGCAACCCATCATCTACTTAGTACTTCCCAATGCCTTCCTCTAGGCCCAAATAATGGTGAAGTGTTATGTAGTCGACGTTCACATAACACCACTAGAGGAAAAACAAGATACAACACATCAAATTATCGAACGAATACCAAATTCACATGACTACTTATAGCAGGACTTATCCCATGTCCTCATGAACAAAAGTAACTACTCACAAAGCATAATCATATTCATGACCAGAGAGGTAATGAGTAGCATCAAAGATCTGAACATATAATCTTCCACCAAGTAATCCATCTAGCATCAACTACAAAGAGTAATTAACACTACTAGCAACCTTACAAGTACCAATCGGAGTCGCGAGACGGAGATTGGTTACAAGAGATGAACTAGGGTTTGGAGATGAGATGGTGCTGATGAAGATGTTGATGGTGATGAGTCCCCTCCGATGAGAGGAGTGTTGGTGATGACGATGGCGACGATTTCCCCCTCCGGGAGGGAAGTTTCCCCGACAGGATCATCCTGCCGGAGCTCTAGATTGGTTGTGCTCAAGTTCTGCCTCGTGGCGGCGGCGAATCCTCCGAAAAGCCTCATCTTGATTTTTTCTAGACGAAACCCTTCTTGTAGCAAAAGGGGGGGGATCCAGAGGGCCAAGTGGGAGCCCACAAGCCCCCTATGCGCAGCCAGGCGGAGGCGGCGCCTAGCAGGCTTGTGGCTTCCTGCTGGCGCTCCTCTGGTACTTCTTCGGCCCAGTATTTTTTATAAATCCAAAAAAAAATCCACGTTTATTTTCATGGCTTTTGGAGTTGCGCAGAATAGGTATCTCAAACTTTCTCCTTTTTCGGGCTAGAATTCCAGCTGCCGGCATTCTCCCTCTTCATGTAAACCTTGCAAAATAAGAGAGAAAAGGCATAAGTATTGTACCGTGAAGTGTAATAACAACCCAAAAAGCGATAAATATCAACATGAAAGCATGATGCAAAATGGACGTATCAACTCCCCCAAGCTTAGACCTCGCTTGTCCTCAAGAGAAAGCCGAGATCAGTAAATATGCCCACATGTTTAGAGAGAGAGGTGTCGACAAAACGAGATACGAACATGCACGCATCATGATCATTGTCAGAACAACAATACCATCATATCATCTCTTATGCTAAAGTGACAATTCCTGCACAAAGTAAAGCATGGATCAAGAACCTTACCGAGAATTAACAACCGATAGCCTTTAGTCATTGAAGCAATTGCAATTTATCACAACATCGAAAAGAGTCCAATAAGAGCTTGTAAAGCAAATCCACATACTCAATCATCCTTTTGTCTTCTACAATTGCTACAAGTCACATGGTACACATGAGATCAAAGTTTCAGTTGGACACAGAGAAAGATAGGGTCTTATAGTTTCGCCTCCCAACCACTTACCTCAAGGGTAATGTCAACAACAATAATTCATGAATACTTACCTCCAAGTTGACATATGAATATAGATCTTTCCGTGACGTTAGCCAACATAAAGGCGAAATAAGGAATTGGTGTAGATCACCATGACTCTTTCAGGGGCAAAAAGTAAAGGTACAAGATAGGCCCTTCAAAGAGGGAAGGAGAGGTTGTCATGCGCTTTTGAGGTTTGCATGTGTGTCCTCTTAGTGTGGAGGAACGTCACTTTATATTGCCTCCTGTGATAAAGAACTTTATTATGTAGTCCGTCGCTTTTATGTCTTCCTCATCACAGGTTCGTACAAAGCTTATTTTCCACACACTAATAGATCATACATATTAGGGAGCAATTTTTATTTCGTGCATCGATGACAACTTACTTGAGGGATCTTATTCAATCCGTAGGTAGGTATGGTGGACTCTCATGGCAAAACTGGGTTGAAGGTTTATGGATGCACAAGTAGTATCTCTACTTAGTGCGGAAGTTTTGGCTAATACGAAGTGGAAGCAATCGTCACATGCTAAGGGATCTCTAGTCATATAACATTGTTCGGAATCAAGCAAACACAATTCATTATGTTGTCTTCCTTGTCCAACATCTAATTCTAAGCATGTAATAGTTTAGTGAGTGTTCACAATCATAGATGGTGTCAAAGATGATATATTTATATGTGAATCTCTCCTTCTTTATCACTTCCTATTAATTGCAACAATGACCAAGGTCTACGTTTGTCTACCCTCAACAAGTTTCAATCAACATTAAATTTATATGTGAAGCCATCACTTCCCATAAGATCATTACATGATCTTTCATGCTTTTGTTCTTTTCATTCTCTTGATCATGGCATGAGGCAAGGCCCTTAACTAAGACACTCTTTATTATATGGCTCACGAGCTCGAATACATCGGGGGTGACACAAAGCAAAACTCAATCCTAAAACACCAAGACCTTTAATCTACTAGAGAAAGATAAAACCAAAAAGGAACGAACTAAAACAAAGGTAAAGGCAAAAGATGTGATCGTGATACGGTACCGGGGCAATTCCCCCAAGCTTGGCACCAGCCAAGGGGATTGCCCATACCCATGCTTAGTTGTCTTCCTTTGGAGGTGATGGTGGTGGAGTTGTTTTGTCCTTTGATTCTAAGAGGGCCATCAATCTTTGATTTATACCTTGGAGATCTGTGATATGTTTCTCCAGCAAAACAACTTCACGAGTGAGATAAGTATTGCGAGCACGAGTTGTTTCACAAAACCTCAAAAGTTCAATCAAGGATGGAGACAGTAGGTGGAGGTACGGTTGGAGGAAACCCACTTCGTCAACTTCTTCCTTGTTGAACACAGATTGTACTTCGTCCCACGCCTGATTCTTTTCCTTAGTTTTGCCCCCGGCTTCCGTGACTTCCACTCTTTTCAGACCAGCATTTAATTCTTCATAGACTTGAGTGAAATTGTTCTCCCCGACAGATTCCTGAGACGACATCCTTGCTCTAAATCCGCGACAGAAATCAGGCTCGAAATGAAAACAGAGGAAATCTGCGTGATACGAGGGTCAGACCTTTCGGGAGAATACATAATGATTTTTTCCAGACCAGAAGGAGTACTCCGCAAGAAAACGGAGTCCGGGAGGCACACGAGGTGGCCACAAGCCCACCAGGCGTGGCCAGGGGGGTGGCGCGCGCTTGGCAGGTTTGTCGCCTCCTCGTGCACTTTCCGGACTACTTCAAAATTTTCTATTTTTCAAAAATTCCAAAACGGAGAAAAATTCCTACTGGAAAAGTTTTGGAGTCGGTTTACTTACCGAATCACATACCTCTTCGTTTTCGGAGTCTGAAACATGCTGATAAATATCCCTTAGGTACTCCTCCAGAGTTATGGTATTGATAATATTGCTTTCAACATTTATGGGAGTACCTGAGATATAATGCTTGATTCTCTGCCCAGTTACCACTCTCGGACAATTACCTTCCGTGTTGTTGCTCTTGATGGCACCGGAACGATATACTTCCTCAACAATGTAAGGACCTTCCCATTTAGAGAGAAGCTTGTGTGCAAAAAATCTTAAACGAGAATTGTATAGCAAGACATAATCACCTACATTGAACTCACGTTTCTGTATCCTTTTATCATGCCACCTCTTAACCTTTTCTTTGAACAACTTGGCATTTTCATATGCATGAGCTCGCCATTCATCAAGCGAGCTAATATCAAATAACCTCTTCTCACCAGCAAGTTTGAAATCAAAGTTGAGCTCTTTGATTGCCCAATAAGCCTTATGCTCTAGCTTAAGAGGTAAATGACATGCTTTACGTACACCATTTTGTACGGAGACATGCCCATGGGATTCTTATAGGCAGTTCTATAAGCCCACAGTGCATCATCGAGCTTCTTAGACCAATTCTTTCTAGACCTATTGACAGTCTTTTGCAGAATCAGATTAATCTCTCTATTGCTTAGCTCTACTTGACCACTGGACTGAGGGTGATAGGGAGATGCAATTCTATGGTTGACATCGTACTTAGCAAGCGTTTTACGGAAAGCACCATGAATGAAATGTGAAACACCACCGATCATTAGATATCTAGGGACTCCAAATCTAGGGAAAATAACTTCTTTAAGCACCCTGATAGAAGTGTTGTGATCAACACTACTAGTTGGGATAGCTTCTACCCACTTAGTAACGTAATCAACAACAACTAGGATATGAGTATACCCGTTGGATTTTGGAAAAGGTCCCATATAATCAAAGCCCAAACATCAAATGGTTCAATGACAAGTGAATAATTCATAGGCATTTCCTGACATTTACCGATATTACCTATTCTTTGACATTCATCAGAAGACAAGACAAACTTACGGGCATCCTTGAAGAGAGTGGGCCAATAGAAACCTGATTGCAATACCTTGTGTGCAGTTCTATCTCCTGCATGGTGTCCTCCGTAGGCCTCAGAGTGACTCTTCTGTAGGATCTATCCCTGTTCATGTTCAGGTACACAACTTCTAATAACACCATCTACTCCTTCCTAATAAAGGTGAGGATCATCCCAGAAGTAATGTCTCAAGTCAAAGAAGAATTTCTTCTTTTGCTGGTATGTGAAACTAGGTGGTATATATTTGGCAACGATATAGTTTGCATAATCAGCATACCACGGTACACTACGTGAAGTATTGATGACATTCAATTGCTCATCAGGAAAGCTATCATCAATAGGTTGTGGCTCATCAAGAACATTC
Organism: Hordeum vulgare subsp. vulgare; assembly: GCF_904849725.1. Lineage (NCBI taxonomy): Eukaryota > Viridiplantae > Streptophyta > Magnoliopsida > Poales > Poaceae > Hordeum > Hordeum vulgare. The sequence continues at coordinate 86,344,659 of NC_058520.1, forward strand.
TCCAACTTAGACAAGTTATCTGCTACGGGGTTATCAGCACCCTTCTTGTCGACAACATGTAAATCAAATTCTTGTAGCAAGAGAACCCATTTGATGAGTCTAGGTTTAGCGTCTTTCTTCTCCATGAGGTACTTAATAGCAGCATGATCAGTGTGAATAGTGACTTTGGAATCAACTATGTAAGATCTGAACTTTTCATATGCAAACACGACTGCTAAAAATTCCTTTTTCGTAGTAGCATAGTTTCTTTGGGCACTGTCTAGAGTTTTACTAGCATAATGAATAACATTCAACTTCTTATCAACTCTTTTCCCTAGGACAGCACCAACAACATCATCACTAGCATCACACATGATTTCAAAAGGTAAGTTCCAATCAGGTGGTTGAACAATAGACACAGTTATCAAGGCCTTCTTAAGTATCTCGAAGGCTTCCTCACAATCATCGTCAAAGACAAAAGGGTATCCTTCTGCAAGAGATTGGTAAGAGGCCGAGAAATATTAGAGAAGTCTTTAATGAACCTCCTATAGAAACCAACATGACCAAGGAAACTTCTTATACCTTTGATATGTGTGGGGTATGGCATTTTCTCGATTGCATCAACCTTAGCCTTATCGACTTCAATACCTCTTTCAGAAATTTTATGTCCTAAGACGATGCCTTCATTAACCATAAAGTTATCAAGGGCTTTAGTATTTCTTTTCTTACTACCTCTTTCATCTTAGGATTTAATCTCCGTTGATGATCAGCAACTGGTTTGGAATCAGGATCGGTTTGAATCTTGTGCTGGTATAGAGTGGGACTAATGCCCTTAATATCATTAAGAGTATATCCAATAGCAGCACGATGCTTCCTCAGAGTTTTAGTAACTCCTTTTCTTCATGCTTTGAGAGGCTAGCACTAATTATGACATGATATATCTCTTTTTCATCAAGATAAGCATACTTAAGAGTATCATGCAACTTTTTAAGCTCGAACACGGGATCATCCTTTGGTGGGGGTGGATCCCCAAGCAGTTTAACATGCAAATTATTCTTAAGGATAGGATATTGTTCTAAGAGAAGTCTATCTATCTCACCCCTTTCATCCATATGCATATCATTTTCATGCTCAAGCAAGTATTGCTCTAAAGGATCAGTAGGAGGCACGACAATAGAAGCTAGGGCAATAATTTCATCCTTACTAGGCAAATCTTTTTCATGAGGTTGTCTACCAAACTTGGAGAAATTGAACTCATGTGACACACCTTCAAAGCCAACAGTGATAGTTTACTTCTCATAGTCAATATGAGCATTGACGGTATTGAGGAAGGGTCTGCCAAATATGATGGGACAAAAGCTATCTTGGGTGGTAGCAAGAACGAGGAAATCAGCAGGATACTTTGTTTTACCACACAAGACTTCAACATCCCTAACAATTCCCACAAGGCAGATAGTATCTCTATTGGCAAGCTGAATAGTGACATTAATAGGTTGTATCTCAACAGGTGCAATCTCGTCTTTGATTTCATCATATAAGGATTGAGGTATTGCACTAACACTAGCACCCACTTCACATAAACCATGATAACAATGATCTCCTATCTTAACAGAAACAACAGGCGTGCCAACAACAGGCCTATGTTTGTCTCTAGCGTGTGGTTTAGCAATTCTAGCAACATCTTCACAGAAGTGAATATCATGGCCATCAACATTGTCAGACAGGAGATCTTTGATAATAGCAATGCTAGGTTCAACTCTAATTTGCTCAGGGGGTGTAGGTGTTCTAATGTAGCCTCTACGTATCACAGTTGAAGCTTTAGAATGATCCTTTATCCTAACAGGGAAAGGTGGTTTCTCAATGTAAGCACTGGGAACAACAGGATCATTATAGGCAATGACTTTCTCTTCAACTGGATTGGGTTTAACTACATTGACTTCTAAGGGAGGATGATATTTAAACCACTTCTCTTTGGGGAGATCAATATGAGCAGCAAATGATTCACACAATGAAGCTACTATCTCAGAGTCAAGTCCATACTTAGCGCGAAAATTAGAAAAAGTATTTGTTTCAACAAAGGATTTAACGCAATCAAACTTGTAATTCATACCTCACTCCTTACCTTCATCTAGCTCCCAATCTTCAGAGTTGCGTTTAATTCTTTCCAACAAATTCTATTTGAAGTCAATATCTCTCTTCATAAAAGAACCGGTACAAGAAGTGTCAAGCATGGTGCGATCATCATGAGAAACCGAGCATAGAAGTTCTGAATGACAATTTCTCTCGAGAGCTCATGGTTGGGACATGAATATAACATTGATTTAAGCCTCCCCCAAGATTGAGCGATGCTTTCTCCATCACGAGGCCGAAAATTATAAATATAATTCCGATCACGATGTACTAGATGCATAGGATAAAACTTTTGATGAAATTCCAATTTCAACCAATTGTAGTTCCATGATCCAGTATCATCACATAGCCTACACCATCTCAACGCCTTATCCCTCAAAGATAAGGGAAAGACCTTCTTCTTGACCTCATCCTCGGGCAAACCTACAAGCTTAAATAAACCACAAACTTCATCTACATAGATTAGATGCAAGTCGGGATGTGATGTTCCATCTCATGTAAAAGGATTAGCCAGCAGTTTCTCAAGCATACCCGAAGGAAATTCATAGCAAATATTTTCAGTAGGTGCAGAAGGTTGAGGAGCAACTCTTTGTGCTTCCGAGGTGAAGATACCCTGAACAAGTCCCTCAAAGGATTAGTTTCTAGAGTGACAAGTGACAATAAATTTCAGCACACTATATAAATGTTTCCTTACCAAATTCCACTTACCAAAGGCGCTTCACTCCACGGCAACGACGTCAGAAAAGAGTCTTGATGACCCACAAGTATAGGGGACCTATCGTAGTCCTTTCAATAAGTAAGAGTGTTGAACCCAACGAGGAGCAGAAGGATCTGACAAGTGGTTTTCAGGAAGGTAATATCTGCAAGCACTGAAATTATTGGTAACAAGTAGTTGTGTGGTGAGATGATTCATAGCAAGTAGCAAGTAACAAAAGTAACGACGGTGCAACAATGTAGACCAATCCCTTTTGTAGCAAGGGACAAGCCTGGAAAAACTCTTATAGGAGGTAAAACGCTCCCGAGGACACATGGGAAATTCTGTCAAGCTACTTTTCATCATGTTCATATGATTCGCGTTCGCTACTTTGATAGTTTGATATGTGGGTGGACCGGTGCTTGGGTACTTCCCTTACTTGGACAAGCATCCCACTTATGATTAACCCCTCTCGCAAGCATCCGCAACTACGAAAGAAGAATTAAGACAAAGTGTAACCATAGCATTAAACTAGTGGATCCAAATCAGCCCCTTACGAAGCAACGCATAAACTACGGTCTAAGCTTCTGTCACTCTAGCAACCCATCATCTACTTACTACTTCCCAATGCCTTCCTCTAGGCCCAAATAATGGTGAAGTGTTATGTAGTCGACGTTCACATAACACCACTAGAGGAAAAACAACATACAACACATCAAATTATCGAACGAATACCAAATTCACATGACTACTTATAGCAAGACTTATCCCATGTCCTCAGGAACAAAAGTAACTACTCACAAAGCATAATCATATTCATGACCAGAGAGGTAATGAGTAGCATCAAAGATATGAACATATAATCTTCCACCAAGTAGTCCAACTAGCATCAACTACAAAGAGTAATTAACACTACTAGCAACCTTACAAGTACCAATCGGAGTCGCAAAACGGAGATTGGTTGCAAGAGATGAACTAGGTTTTGGAGATGAGATGGTGCTGATGAATATGTTGATGGTGATGAGTCCCCTCCGATGAGAGGAGTGTTGGTGATGACGAGGCGACGATTTCCCCCTCCGGGAGGGAAGTTTCCCCGGCAGGATCGTCCCGTCGGAGCTCTAGATTGGTTCTGCTCAAGTTCCACCTTGTGGCGGCGGTGAATCCTCCGAAAAGCCTCCTCTTGATTTTTTCTGGAACGAAACCCTTCTTGTAGCAAAAGGGAGGAGCCAGAGGGCCAAGTGGCAGCCCACAAGCCCCCTAGGCGCGGCCAGGGGGGAGGCTGCGCCTAACAGGCTTGTGGCCTCCTGCTGGCGCTCCTCTGGTACTTCTTCGACCCAGTATTTTTTATAAATCCCAAAAAAAATCCAGTTGATTTTCACGGCTTTTGGAGTTGCGCAGAATAGGTATCTCAAACTTGCTCCTTTTTCAGGCCAGAATTCCAGCTGCCGACATTCTCCCTCTTCATGTAAACCTTGAAAACTAAGAGAGAAAAGGCATAAGTATTGTACCGTGAAGTGTAATAACATCCCAAAATTCAATAAATATCAACATGAAAGCATGATGTAAAATGGACATATCAGTTACCTATTCGCCCGTGATGGTGGGCAACGACATAGGTGGAGACGGGTGGTGACCCTTGGAGCGTAGGAGAGCCAGCCCCCTGCGCCCTCCCTATAAATGTGGGAGGGGTGCGGTAGACGATGCTCATCCATCCTTCTCCTCTTCTCCAACCTAGGGTTGCTGTTTTCTCTTCTCTTCTCACTCTTTGAGGTGGTTTCGGTTCTTGTCCATGGTGGGGAAGCGTGGGCGTCCCCCATCTTCCGTGGGGGCAGCAAGAGCTTCCCATTCGAATCATGCAACCACTTTAGTTGTGGTGTTGGAGGTTGGTACCCGTGCTTGAGATGGGGTTGCAGGAAGGGCCCGGGGCCGCCGAGGAGCTCGTGACGGACGGGCACGGAGCATTTTGCCCGACCCTCCTCTGGTGGCGCTGTCACCGTTGTTGTCGGGACACACTGAAGGCACGACGCTGGAGTTCATCGTCAGGCTGCGCGGTCCTCCTCGCGGTTGTCTGCACCTCCCTCGACCTTTTGCTAAGGTGATGGAGGTTGATGATAACCCACAAGTATAAGGGATCACAACAGTTTTTGAGGGTAGAGTATTCAACCCAAATTTGTTGATTCGACACAAGGGGAAGCCAAAGAATATTCTCGAGTATTAGCAGTTGATTTGTCAATTCAACCACACCTGAAAGACTTAGTATCTGTAGCAAACTATCAGTAGCAAAGTGGTGTGATAACAACAGTAGCAACGGTAACAGTAGCAGTAGTGACAGAAGTAGCGGCAAAGTAACATAGCAAGGACCAGTAGGAAAAATTCGTAGGCATTGGATCGGTGATGGATAATTATGCTGGATGACATTCATCATGCAACAGTTATAATACGGGGAGATATGTAACTAGCTCCAGTTCGTCAATGTAATGTAGGCATGCATTCCATATGTAGTCATACGTGCTTAGGGAAAAGAACTTGCATGACATCTATTGTCCATCCCTCCCGTGGCAGCGGGGTCCTAATGGAAACTACGGGATATTAAGGTTCTCCTTTTAATACAGAACCGGAACAAAGCATTAGCACTTAGTGAATACATGAACTCCTCATAGTACGGTCATCTCCGGGAGTGGTTCTGGCTATTGTCACTCTGGGGTTGCCGGGTCATAACACATAGTAGGTGACTACAACTTGCAAGATAGGATCAAGAACACACATATATTGACAAGAACATAATAGGTTCAGATCTGAAATCATGGCACTCGGGCCCTAGTGACAAGCATTAAGCATGGCAAAGTAGTAGCAACATCAATCTCAGAACATAGTGGATACTAGGGATCAATCCCCATCAAAACTAACTCGATTACATGATAGATCTCATCCAACCCATCACCGTCCAACAAGCTCATACGTCCATTTTGCATCATGCTTTCATGTTGATATTTCTCTCTTATTTTGCAAGGTTTACATGAAGAGGGAGAATGCCGGCAGCTGGAATTCTGGCCTAAAAAAGGAGCAAGTTTGATATGCCTATTCTGCACAACTCCAAAAGCCGTGAAAATCAACGTGGAATTTTTTGGGAATATATAAAAATACTGGGCGGAAGAAGTACCAGAGGGGCGCCACCTGGAGGCCACAAGCCTGCCAGGCCCGGCCTACCCCCCTGCCGGACCTGGGGGGCTTGTGGGCCCCCTGTTACCCCTCCGGCGCTCATCTTTTGCTATATGAAGGGTTTCGTCCGGAAAAAAATTAGAAGGGAGCTTTTCAGAGGATTCGCCGCCGCCACGAGGCAGAACTTGAGCAGAACCAATCTAGAACTCCGACAGGACGATCCTGTCGGGGAAACTTCCCTCCTAGAGGGGGAATCGTCGCCATCGTCATCACCAACGCTCCTCTCATCGGAGGGGACTCATCACCATCAGTATCTTCATCAGCACCATCTCATCTCAAAACCCTAGTTCATCACTTGTAACCAATCTCCGTCTCACGACTCCGATTGGTACTTGTAAGGTTGCTAGTAGTGTTAATTACTCTTTGTAGTTGATGCTAGTTGGATTACTTGGTGGAAGAGTTTATGTTCAGATCCTTAATGCTACTCATTACCTCTCTGGTCATGAATATGATTATGCTTTGTGAGTAGTTACTTTTGTTCCTGAGGACATGGGATAAGTCATGCTAATAGTAGTCATGTGAATTTGGTATTCGTTCGATATTTTGATGTGTTGTATGTTGTTTTTCCTCTAGTGGTGTTATGTGAATGTCGACTACATAACACTTCACCATTATTTGGGCCTAGAGGAAGGCATTGGGAAGTAGTAAGTAGATGATGGGTTGCTAGAGCGACAGAAGCTTAAACCCTAGTTTATGCGTTGCTTCGTAAGGGGCTGATTTGGATCCACTAGTTTAATTATATGGTTAGACTTTATATTAATTCTTCTTTCGTAGTTGCGGATGCTTACGAGAGGGGTTAATCATAAGTGGGATGCTTGTCCAAGTAAGGGCAGTACCCAATCGCCGGTCCACCAACATATCAAACTATCAAAGTAACGAACGCGAATCATATGAACGTGATGAAAACTAGCATGCTAGAAATTCCCGTGTGTCCTCGGGAGCGCTTTCCCTCCTATAAGACTTTGTCCAGGCTTGTCCCTTGCTACAAAAGGAATTGTGCCTCTTTGCTGCACCGTTGCTACTTTTTTTACTTGTTGCTTGCTACGAATCATCTCACCACACAACTACTTGTTACCGATAATTTCAGTGCTTGCAGATTTTACCTTGCTGAAAACCACTTGTCACATCCTTCTGCTCCTCGTTGGGTTCGACACTCTTACTTATAGAAATGACTATGATAGATCCCCTATACTTTTGGTTTATCAAGACTCTTTTCTGGCGCCGTTGCCGGGGAGTGAAGCGCCTTTGGTATGTGGAAATTGGTAAGGAAACATTCATATAGTGTGCTGAAATTTATTGTCACTTGTCACTATGGAAACTAATCCTTTGAGGGGCTTGTTCGGGGTATCTTCACCTCGAACGGAAGCACAAAGATTTTCTCCTCAACCTGCTGCACCTACTGAAAATATTTGCTTATAATTTCCTTCGGGTATGCTTGAGAAACTGCTGGCTAATCCTTTTACAGGAGATGGAACATCACATCCAGACTTGCATCTAATCTATGTAGATGAAGTTTGTGGTTTATTTAAGTTTGCAGGTTTGCCCGAGGATGAGGTCAAGAAGAAGGTCTTTCCTTTATCTTTGAAGGATAAGGCGTTGACATGGTATAGGCTATGTGATGATACTGGATCATGGGACTACAATCGGTTGAAATTGGAATTTCATCAAAAGTTTTATCCTATGCATTTAGTACATCTTGATTGGAATTATATTTATAATTTTTGGCCTCGTGACAGAGAAAGCATCGCTCAAGATTGGGGCAGGCTTAAATCAATGTTATATTCATGCCCCAACCATGAGCTCTCGAGACAAATTATCATTCAGAACTTCTATGCTCGAGTTTCTCATGATGATCGCACCATGCTTGACACTTCTTGTACCGGTTCTTTTATGACGAGAGATATTGACTTCAAATGGAATTTATTGGAGAGAATTAAATGCAACTCTGAAGATTGGGATCTTGAAGAAGGTAAGGAGTCAGGTATGAATTTCCAGTTTGATTGCGTTAAATCCTTTGTTGAAACAAATACTTTTGTGACTTCAGCGCTAAGTATGGACTTGACTCTGAGATAGTAGCTTCATTGTGTGAATCATTTGCTGCTCATGTTGATCTTCCCAAAGATAAGTGGTTTAAATATCATCCTCCTTTAGAAGTCAATGTAGTTAAACCCTATCCAGTTGAAGAAAGAGTCATTGCCTATAATGATCCTGTTATTCCCAGTGCTTACATTGAGAAACCACCTTTCCCTGTTAGGATAAAGGATCATTCTAAAGCTTCAACTATGATACGTAGAGGCTACATTAGAACACCTACACTCCCTGAGAAAATTAGAGTTGAACCTAGCATTGATATAATCAAAGATATTCTGTCTGACGATGTTGAGGGACATAATATTCACTTCTGTGAAGATGCTGCTAGAATTGCTAAACCTCACGCTAAAGACAAACATAGGCCTGTTGTTGGCACGCCTGTTGTTTCTGTTAAGATAGGACATCATTGCTATCATGGTTTATGTGACGTGGGTGCTAGTGTTAGTGCAATACCTCAATCCTTATATGATGAAATCAAAGATGAGATTGCACCTATTGAGATAGAGCCTATTGATGTCACTATTCAGCTTGCCAATAGAGATACTATCCGCCCTGTGGAAATTTTTAGGGATGTTGAAGTCTTGTGTGGTAAAACAAAGTATCCTGCTGATTTCCTCGTTCTTGCTACCACCCAAGATAGATTTTGTCCCATCATATTTGGCAAACCTTTTCTTAATACCGTCAATGCTCATATTGACTGTGAGAAGCAAACTGTCACTGTTGGTTTTGAAGGTGTGTCACATGAGTTCAATTTAACCAAGTTTGGTAAACAACCTCATGAAAAGGAGTTGCCTAGTAAGGATGAAACTATTGCCTTAGCTTCTATTTCCATGCCTCCTACTGATCCCTTAGAGCAATACTTGCTTGAGCATGAAAATGATATGCATATGGATGAAAGGGATGAGATAGATAGAGTTGTCTTAGAACAATATCCTATCCTTGAGAATAATCTGCGTGTTGAACTGCCTGGAGATCCACCCCCACCAAAGGGTGATCCTGTGTTCGAGCTTAAACAGTTGCCTGATACTCTTACGTATGCTTATCTTGATGAAACAGATATATATCCTATCATAATTAGTGCTAGCCTCTCAGAGCACGAAGAATTTTTTTTACTAAAAACTCCGAGGAAGCACCGTGCTCCTATTGGATATACTCTTGATGATCTTAAGGGCATTAGTCCCACCCTATGCCAGCACAAGATTAAAACTGATCCTAATTCCAAACCAGTTGTTGATCATCAAAGGAGATTAAATCCTAAGATGAAGGAGGTAGTAAGAAAAGAAAACTAAAGCTCCTGGAAGCAGGCATTATCTATGTTGTTGCTCATAGTGATTGGGTGAGTCCGGTGCATTGCGTCCCTAAGAAGGGAGGTATTACCGTTGTCCCTAATGATAAGGATGAATTGATCCCGCAGAGGATTATTACTGGCTATAGGATGCTGATCGATTTTAGGAAATTGAATAAAGCCACTAGGAAAGATCATTACCCTTTGCCTTTTATCGACCAAATGCTAGAAAGACTGTCTAAACACACACACTTCTGCTTTCTAGACGGTTATTCTAGTTTCTCCCAAATACCAGTTGCACAATCTGATCAGGAGAAAACCACTTTCACCTGCCCTTTCGGTACCTTCGCTTATAGACGTATGCCTTTTGTCTTACGTAATGCACCTGCCACCTTTCAAAGATGTATGATGGCTATATTATCTGACTTTTGTATAAAGATTGTTGAAGTTTTCATGGATGACTTCTCCGTTTACGGGTCTTCTTTTGATGATTGCCTCAGCAACCTTGATCGAGTTTTGCAGAGATGTAAAGACACCAAACTTGTCTTGAATTGGGAAAAGTGCCACTTTATGGTTAATGAAGGCATCATCTTAGGACATAAAATTTCTGAAAGAGGTATTGAAGTCGATAAGTCTAAGGTTGATGCAATCGAGAAAATGCCATACCCCACAGATATCAAAGGTATAAGAAGTTTCCTTGGTCATGCTGGTTTCTATAGAAGGTTCATTAAAGACTTCTCTAAGATTTCTAGGCCTCTTACCAATCTCTTGCAAAAGCATATTTCTTTTGTTTTTGACGATGATTGTGAGGAAGCCTTCGAAACACTTAAGAGGGCTTTGATAAATGCACCTATTGTTCAACCACCTGATTGGAACTTACCTTTTGAAATTATGTGTGATGCTAGTGATTATGCTGTTGGTGTTGTCCTAGGGCAAAGAGTTGATAAGAAGTTGAATGTTATTCACTATGCTAGTAAAACTCTAGACAGTGCCAAAAAAACTATGCTACTACGGATAAGGAATTTTTAGCAGTCGTGTTTGCATGTGAAAAGTTCAAGTCTTACATAGTTGATTCCAAAGTCACTATTCACACTGATCACGCTGCTATTAAGTACCTCATGGAGAAGAAGGACGCTAAACCTAGACTTATCAGATGGGTCCTCTTGCTACAAGAGTTTGATTTGCACGTTGTCGACAGGAAGGGTGCTGATAACCCCGTAGCAGATAACTTGTCTAGGTTGGAGAACGTTCTTGATGACCCACAACCTATTGATGATAGCTTTCCCGATGAGAAATTGAATGTCATCAATGCTTCACGTAGTGCACGATGGTATGCTGATTATGCAAACTATATCGTTGCCAAATATATACCACCTAGTTTCACGTACCAGCAAAATAAGAAATTCTTCTTTGACTTGAGACATTACTTTTGGGATGATCCTCACCTTTACAAGGAAGGAGTAGATGGTGTTATTATACGTTGTGTACCTGAACATGAACATGGACAGATCCTACAGAAGTGTCACTTCGAGGCCTACGGAGGACACCATGCGGGAGATAGAACTGCACACAAGGTATTGCAATCAGGTTTCTATTGGCCCACTCTCTTCAAGGATGCCCGTAAGTTTGTCTTGTCTTGTGATGAATGTCAACGAATAGGTAATATTAGTAAACGTCAGGAAATGCCTATGAACTATTCACTTGTCATTGAACCATTTAATGTCTGGGGCTTTCATTACATGGGACCTTTTCCAAAATCCAACGGGTATACTCATATCCTAGTTGCTGTTGATTATGTCACTAAGTGGGTAGAAGCTATCCCCACTAGTAGTGCTGATCACAACACCTCTATCAGGATGCTTAAGGAAGTTATCTTCCCTAGATTTGGAGTCCCTAGATATCTAATGACCGACGGTGGTTCACATTTCATTCACGGTGCTTTCCGTGAAACGCTTGCTAAGTACAATGTCAACCATAGAATTGCGTCTCCCTGTCACACTCAGTCCAGTGGTCAAGAAGAGCTAATCAATAGAGATATTAAACTGATTCCGCAAAAGACTGTCAACCGGTCTAGCAAGAATTGGTATAAGAAGCTCGGTGATGCACTGTGGGCTTATGGTACCGCCTATAAGAATCCCACGGGCATGTCTCCGTACAAAATGGTGTACGGTAAAGCATGTCATCTACCTCTTGAGCTAGAGCATAAAGCTTATTGGGAAATCAAAGAGCTCAACTTTGATTTCAAACTTGCTGGTGAGAAGAGGTTATTTGAGATTAGCTCGCTTGATGAATGGGGAACTCAGGCATATGAAAATGTCAAGTTGTTCAAAGAAAATGTAAAGAGGTGGCATGATAAGAGGATACAAAAGCGTGAGTTCAATGTAGGTGACTATGTCTTGCTATATAATTCTCGTTTAAGATTTTTTGCAGGCAAGCTTCTCTCTAAATGGGAAGGTCCCTATATTGTTGACGAAGTATATCGTTCCGGTGCTATCAAGATCAACAACACGGAAGGTAATTGTCCGAGAGTTGTAAATGGGCAGAGAATCAAGCATTATATCTCAGGTACTCCCATAAATGTTGAAAGCAATATTATCAATACCATAACTCCGGAGGAGTACATAAGGGATATTTATCAGCCTGTTTGAGACTCCGAAAACGAAGAGGTATGTGATTCGGTAAGTAAACTGATTCCAAAACCTTTCCCGTAGCAACTTTTCTCCGTTTTGGAATATTTGAAAAATAGAAAAAAATTAAAGTAGTCCGAAAAGTGCACGAGGAGGCGACAAGCCTGCTAGGCCTGGCCTACCCCCTGGCCGGGCATGGAGGGCTTGTGGCCACTTCGTGCGCCTCCCGGACTCCATTTTCGTGTGGGAGTACTCCTTCTAGTCTGGAAAAAATCATTATATATTCTCCCGAAAGGTGTGACCCTCGTATCACGCAGATTTCCTGTGTTTTTGTTTCGAGCTTGTTTTCTGCCACAGATTTAGAGCAAGATGTTGTCTCAGGAATCTGTGGGGGAGGACAATCTCCCTCAAGTCTATGGAGAAGTATATGCTGATCTAAAAAGGATGGAAGTCATGGAGGCCAGGGAAAGGCTACCTAAAGAAACCAAGGGCAAAACTAAGGAGAAGAGTTAGGCATGGGATGAAGTGCAATATGTGCTCAATAAGGAAGAAGTTGAAGAAGTGGATTTCCTCCAACCCTACCTCCACCTATTGTCCCCATCCTTGATTGAACTCTTGAGGTTTTGTGAAACAACTCGTGCTCGCAATACTTATCTCACTCGTGAAGTTTTTTTGCTGGAGAAACATATAACAGATCTCCAAGGTATAAATCAAAGATTAATTTTCCTTTTGGAATCAAAGATTGCAACAACTCCACCACCATCACCTCCAAAGGAAGACAACTGAGCATGGGTATGGGAAATCCCCTTGGCTTTTGCCAAGCTTGGGGGAGGTGCCCCGGTATCGTATCACCATCATATCTTTTGCCTTTACCTTTGTTTTAGTTTGTTCCTTTTCAGTTTTCTCTTTTTCTAGGAGAATAAAAGTCTTAGTGTTTTAGGCTTGAGTTTTTCTTTGTGTCACCCCCGATGTATTCGAGCCCGTGAGCCATATAATAAAGAGTAGCTTAGTTGAAGGGCTTTGCCTCTTGCCATGATCAAAATATCGAGAAAGAACAAAAGCATGAAAGACCATGTGGTGATCTTATGGGAAGTGATGGTTTCACATATAAAAAGGATGATGATTGAAACTTGTTGAGGGTAGACAAACGTAGACCTTGGTCATTGTTGCAATTAATAGGAAGTGATAACGAAGGAGAGGTTCACCTATAAATATATCATCCTTGACACCATCTATGATTGTGAACACTCACTAAACTATTACATGCCTAAGAGTAGATGTTGGACAAGGAAGACAACATAATGAATTGTGTTTGCTTGGTTCTGAAAAATGTTATATGATTAGAGATCCCCTAGCATGTGACGATTGCTTCCACCTCATATTAGCCAAAACTCCCGCACCAAGTAGAGATACTACTTGTGCATCCATAAACCATCAACCTAGTTTTGCCATGAGTGTCCACCATACCTACCTATGGATTGAATAAGATCCCTCAAGTAAGTTGTCATCGGTGGAAGCAATAAAAATTGCTCCCTAATATGTATGATCTATTAGTGTGTGGAAAATAAGCTTTGTACGAACCTATGATGAGGAAGACATAAAAGCGACAGACTGCATAATAAAGTTCTTTATCACAGGAGGCAATACAAAGTGACGTTCCTCTGCACTAAGAGGACACGCATCCAAACCTCAAAAGCACATGACAACCTCTGCTTCCCTCTACGAAGGGCCTATCTTGTACCTTTTCTTTTTGCCCTTGAAAGAGTCATGGTGATCTTCACCAATTCCTTGTTTCGCCTTTATCTTGACTAACGTCATATGCTAGGGAAAGATCCATATTCATATGTCAACTTGGAGGTAAGTATTCATGAATTATTATTGTTGACATTACCCTTGAGGTAAGCAGTTGGGAGGCAAAACTATAAGCCCCTATCTTTCTCTGTGTCCAGCTAAAACTTTGATCTCATGAGTACCACGTGAGTTGTAGCAATTGTAGAGAACGAAAAGATGATTGAGTATGTGGATTTGCTTTACAAGCTCTTATTTGACTCTTTCTGATGTTGTGATAAATTGCAATTGCTTTAATGACTAAACGTTATCGGTTGTTACTTCTCGGTAAGGTTCTTGATCCATACTTTACTTTGTGAAGGAATTGTCACTTTAGCATGAGAGATTATATGTTGGTATTGCTGTTCTAATCATGATCATGATGCGTGCATGTTCATATCTTGTTTTGTCGACACCTCTCTCCCTAAACATGTGGTCATGTTTATTGATCTAGGCTTTCGCTTGAGGACAAGCGAGGTCTAAGCTTGGGGGAGTTGATACGTCTATTTTGCATCATGCTTTCATGTTGATATGTATCGCTTTTTGGGTTGTTATTTCACTTCACGGTACAATACTTATGCCTTTTCTCTCTTATTTTGCAAGGTTTACATGAAGAGGGAGAATGCCGGCAGCTGGAATTCTAGCCCGAAAAGGAGCAAGTTTGAGATACCTATTCTGCGCAACTCCAAAAGCCATGAAAATAAATGTGGATTTTTTTTTTGGATTTATAAAAAATACTGGGCCAAAGAAGTACCAGAGGGGCGCCACCTAGAGGCCACAAGCCTGCCAGGCCCGGCCTACTCCCTTGGCCGGGCCTGGGGGGCTTGTGGCCCCCCTGTTACCCCTCCGGCGCTCATCTTTTGCTATATGAAGGGTTTCGTTCGGAAAAAATATCAGAATGGAGCTTTTCGGAGGATTTTCCGCCCCCACGAGGCGGAACTTGAGCAGAACCAGTCTAGAGCTCCGGCAGGAGGATCCTGCCGGGGAAACTTCCCTCCCGGAGGGGGGAATCGTCACCATCGTCATCACCAACGCTCCTCTCGTGGGAGGGGACTCATCACCATCAATATCTTCATCAGCACCATCTCATCTCCAAACCCTAGTTCATCACTTGTAACCAATCTCGTCTCACGACTCCGATTGGTACTTGTAAGGTTGCTAGTAGTGTTAATTACTCTTTGTAGTTGATGCTAGTTGGATTACTTGGTGGAAGTGTTTATGTTCAGATCCTTGATGCTACTCATTACCTCTCTGGTCATGAATATTATTACGCTTTTTGAGTAGTTACTTTTGTTCCTCGGGACATGGGATAAGTCATGCTAATAGTAGTCATGTGAATTTGGTATTCGTTTGATATTTTGATGTGTTGTATGTTGTTTTTCCTCTAGTGGTGTTATGTGAACGTCGACTACATAACACTTCACCATTATTTGGGCCTATAGGAAGGCATTGGGAACTAGTAAGTAGGTGATGGGTTGCTAGAGTGACAGAAGCTTAAACCCTAGTTTATGCGTTGCTTCGTAAGGGGCTAATTTGGATCCACTAGTTTAATGCTATGGTTAGACTTTGTCTTAATTCTCATTTCGTAGTTGCGGATGCTTGCGAGAGGGGTTAATCATAAGTGGGATGCTTGTCCAAGTAAGGGCAGTACCCAAGCGCCGGTCCACCCACATATCAAACTATCAAAGTAACGAACGCGAATCATATGAACATGATGAAAACTAGCATGACAGAAATTCCCGTGTGTCCTCAGGAGCATTTTCCCTCCTATAAGACTTTAGCCAGGCTTGTCCCTTGCTACAAAAGGGATTGGGCCACTTTGCTGCACCGTTGTTACTTTTGTTATTTGTTGCTTGCTACGAATCATCTCACCACACAACTACTTGTTACCGATAATTTCAGTGCTTGCAGATTTTACCTTGCTGAAAACCACTTGTCAGATCCTTCTGCTCCTCGTTGGGTTCGACACTCTTACTTATCGAAAGGACTACGATATATCCCCTATACTTGTGGGTCATCACAAGCCTACGATGAGATTACTCACGAACGGTGAAGAGCATCATGGAATTGGCGATGAAGGAAGGTTGGTGATGACGATGGCGACAATCTCCCCTCTCCGGAGCCCAGAACGGACTCCAGATCTGCCCTCCAGAGGAAGAACAGGTGGTTGCGGCGCCTCCGTATCGTAAAACACGATGAACTCTTCTCCTTGATTTTTTTTCCGGACGAAAGGGACTAAATAGAGCTGGAGTTGGAGGCGGCGGAGCTCCGAGGGCCCCACAAGCCTGCTAGGCGCGGCCAGGGGGGCCCCGTGCCTCGTGGGCTTGTGGGCTCCTTGCTCCACTCCTCCGGTTGATTCTTGCGCTAGTATTTTTTATATATTCCACAAAAAATCCTCGTAAATTTCCAGGTTATTCCGAGAACTTTTATTTCTGCGCAAAAACAACACCATGGCAATTCTGCTGAAAACAACGTTAGTCTGGGTTAGTTCCATTCAAACCATGCAAATTAGAGTCCAAAACAAGGGAAAAAGAGTTTGGAAAAGTATATACGACGGAGACGTATCAACTCCCCCAAGCTTAAAGCCTTTCTTGTCCTCAAGCAATTCAGTTCACAAACTGAAAGAGACAAAAGATAAACTTTTATGAACTCTGTTTGATCTTGTTGTTGCAATTATGTCTTACTCATATTCATATTTTCAGCAAGATCATAAGCTAACCACATAAGCAATGACATTTAGTTCTCAAGAGGAACTCATATCAATGGAAAAATCAACTAACGAGCAATAATAATAAGTTTCAAACGTCAACACTTCAATCAAAACAATCAAGAAGCAATATGAACAGATGGTATCTCGCTAGCTCTTTCTGAGACCGCAAAACATAAATGCAGAGCACCTTCAAAGACCAAGGGCTGACTGAACATTGTAATTCATGGCAAAGAAGATCCAGTCACAGTCATACTCAATATCAATTAATAGCAAAGCATAAAAATGACGGAGGTGCTCTCTAATTGGTGCTTTTATAAGAAGTGGATGACTGAACATAAACATAAATAGATAGGCCCTTCACAGAGGGAAGCATTGATTTGCAGAGGTGCTAGAGCTCAAGCTTTGAAGATAGAGATAAATAATTTTGGGTGGCATGCTTTCATTGTCAACGCAATGACCAAGAGTTTTCACCATCTTCCATGCTACACATACTATAGGCGGTTCCCAAACAGAAAAGTAAAGTTTTGACTCCCCCACCACCGATCAATCACACTCCACAACTAGCTGAATACTCGGGTGCCGTCCATACCAAAAACAGTCCAGGGGGAGTTTTGTTTGCAATTATCTTTTCGATTTGAGCATGGAACTGGGCATTCCAATTACCGACCCCTTTCTCGTGAGTGATAGTGAATAAACACGTATCGAGGATAACACGCCTAGCATGGAAGATACTGATCGCCCCTTGTCACCACATAGCGGTTCGGGCATGCAAAACATATTATTTCTTGAAGGTTTAGAGAGTGGCACATGCAAATTTACTTGGAAAGGTAGGTAGATACCGCATATAGGTAGGTATAGTGGACTCATATGGAACAACTTGGGTTTATGGAAGTGGATGCACAAGCTGTATTCCCGCTTAGTACAAGTGAAGGCTAGCAAAAGACTGGGAAGCGACCAAGTAGAGAGCGACAACAGTCATCAATATGCATTGAGATTAACCAACATTGAGTGCAAGCATGAGTAGGACATAAATCACCATGAACATGAATATCATAGAGGCTATGTTGATTTTGTTTCAATTACATGCGTACACATGCGCCAAGTCAAGCCACTTGAATCATTGAAAGGAGGATACCATCCTATCATACTACATCATAATCATCTCAAAATTCATGTTGGCATCCAAGACAAACCATTATAAGCTCCTGCCTAATTAAGCATGGCATCAGAAACTATGATCTCTAAGTTGTCATTGCAAACATGTTTCTCTCACAACAAAGCTGAATTAGGAACGATGAGCTAGTCATATTTACAAAAACAAAATAGAACGAGTTCATACCAGCTTTTCCAGGCTCAGTCACTTCATCATATATCGTCATTATTGCCTTTCACTTGCACGACGAAAGATGTGAACAATAATAAGAGTGCTCGTGCATTGGACTAAGCTGGAATCTGCAAGCAAACACAAAGGAGAAGACAAAGTAATATGGCTCTTTGGTAGATAAACATATATGCATGCGAGAGCCACTAAACATTGTAACCATGGTCTTCTACCTTGACCCAAAGAAAAAGAAAACTATTTACACGGGAAAGCTCCCAACAAGAAAAAGAGGAAAGAGAAATATTTTTGGGTTTTCTCAAACTAGACAAACACACGAGAAGAAAGCGAGAAAATGAAATAAACTAGCATGGATGATACAGTGGCAAGGTGTGAACACCGACTAACAAAGTGAAAGCGTAAGCAAGAATATAAAGCCGGTGAGAAACATGTACTCCCCCAAGCTTAGGCTTTTGGCCTAAGTTGGTTTACTCCCATGGAGGGAAATAACCATCTCCGGGGTACTCCGGAGTGTACTGAGGGTGCCACTGCTGGGTGAGCTGTGGAATGATTTTTTCTGGAGGTAGGAGAAGGAGATGGGAGCTGGAATAACTAGAGGGGGGACACATGGGCCCCACAAGCCTGGTAGGCGCGGCCAGGGGGTGCCCGCGCCTCCTCGGCTTGTGGACCACTGGTGCATCACCCTGACTAGCTCTCCGTCTCAAAATTTTAAAAAATTCCGGAAAAAATCATACTTGATTTTCAGGGCATTCATAGAACTTTTATTTTCGGGACACTTTTCTACGGGACGCAAAAAGCAGAAAACAGGAAAAACTAAAGCTAAATCTATCATTTTTCTTCTAAGCAACCGAAGGTAAAGGTTTGGAACAGAGGGCCATGACTCTCAGATTCATCCATCATGGTCATCAAACGAAATCCATCAATGAGGTTTATCAAGTCTCCTTGACAAAAAAAATCGAATCGCATAAAAACGGAGAAATTTCGAATAGTCACTAGGTTACCTCAATGGGGATGTGCATATCCCCAACAAGCAAATCATACTTCATCTTAACAGTAGATATAGGGCATTCAAAGCTCCCAATAAGAATCGTTGAAGTTTTTTCAATAGCATTGATGCAATGTACTCGATACTGTTTCTTCGGAAAGTGCACCATATGCTCATTACCACTGACATGGAAAGTGACATTGCCTTTGTTGCAATAAATAACAGCCCCTGCAGTGTTTAAAAAGGGTCTTCCAAGGATGACCGCCATGGCATCATCCTCAGGAATATCCAGAATAACAAAGTCTGTTAAGATAGTGACGTTAGCAACCACAACAGGAACATCCTCGCAAATGCCGATAGGGAAAGTAGTTGATTTGTCGGCCATTTGCAGAGATATTTCAATGGGTGTTAACTTATCCAGTTCAATCCTATGATAAAGAGAGAGAGAGGCATAACACTAACACCAGCTCCAAGGTCGCATAAAGCAGTTCTAACGTAGTTTCCTTTAATGGAGCAAGGTATAGTGGGCACTCCAGGATAACCTAGTTTCTTAGGAGTTCCACCCTTGAAGGTGTAATTAGCGAGCATGGTGGAGATCTCAACCTCAGGTATCCTCCTCTTATTAGTCGCAATATCCTTCATGTACTTGGAATATGGAGACATTTTGAGCATATGTGTCAAACGCATTTGCAGAAAGACAGGTCTAATCATTTCAACAAATCGCTCGAAATCCTCATCATACTTTTTCTTGGATGGTTTGGGAGGAAAGGGCATGGGTTTCTGAACCCATGGTTCCCTTTCTTTACCATGTTTCCTAGCAATGAAATCGTTCTTATCATATCTTCTATTCTTAGGCTGTGGGTTATCAAGATCAACAGGTTCAATCTCCACATCCTTATTATTTCTAGGTTGAGCATGTTCATGAGCATCACTATCGATATTATCATTAGGCTCATGTTCATCACCAGATTGCGTTTCAGCATCAGAAACAGAGACATCATTTGGACTCTCGGGTGTAACAACAACAGGGTTGCTAGACTGTAAGTTTCTATCATCTTTCTTTTTCTTTCTAAGATGACTAGGTGCCTGGGTGCTAACTCCTTGAGAATCTTGTTCAATTCTCTTAGGATGACCCTCAGGATACAAAGGTTCATGGGTCATTCTACCGCCTCTAGTGACGACTCTAACAGAATTGTCATTCATCTCATTGAGCAAGTCATTTTGAGCCTTAAGTACTTGTTCTACTTGAGTAGTAACCATAGATGCATGTTTACTCAAAAGCTTAAGATCATTGACATTTCTATCCACACAAGCACTTAAATGACTAAGCATACGAGCATTCTGTTCCAATTGTCCTCTAACATAATCATTGAAACTTTGTTGTTTGGCAACAAAGTTATCAAATTCATCTAGGCATAAGCTAGCAGGTTTATCAAAAGGAATATCACTCTCATTGAATCTACGAAGAGAATTTACCTCTACTACCTGTGTCGGGTTATCAAGACCATGGATCTCTTCGATAGGTGGTAGATTTTTGACATCTTCAGATTTAATGCCTTTCTCTTTCATAGATTTCTTAGCTTCTTGCATATCTTCAGGACTGAGGAATAGAATACCTATTTTCTTCGGAGTTGGTTCGGAGGTGGTTCGGGAATAGTCCTAGCGTTCTCATTGCACAAGATATTATTCAATAGGATCTCAGCTTGTTGTACAGTTCGTTCCCTGAAAACACAACCAGCACAACTATCTAGGTGGTCCTTAAAAGCATCGGTTAGTCCATTATAGAAGATATCAAGTATTTCATTCTTCTCAAGAGGGTGATTGGGCAAAGCATTCAGTAGCTGGACAAGCCACCCCAAGCTTGTGGAAGACTCTCTTCTTCAACTTGCACACAGTTATATATTTCCTGCAAGGCAGCTTGTTTCTTATGGGCAGGGAAATATTTCTCAAAGAAGTAGTAGATCATATCTTGGGGACTACGCACACAACCAGGAGCAAGAGAAGTGAACCAAGTCTTAGCATCATCCTTTAGCGAGAAAGGAAACAACTTAAGGATATAGTAGTGGCGGATCTTTTCCTCACTCGTGAATAGGGTGGCTATATCGTGCAGCTTACTAAGATATGCTACAACCGTTTCAGACTCATAACCGTGAAAAGGATCAGATTCGACCAGAGTGATTAACTCAGGGTCGACAGAGAATTCGTAATCCTTATCGTTCACAAAGATAGGCGAAGTAGCAAACTTCGGGTCGTATTTCATCCTAGCATTCAAAGATTTTTCTTTCCACTTGCGTAGTAATTTCTCAAGATCATAGCTATCCTTACAAGCAAGAAAGTCCTCAGCTATCTCTCCCTCCAGAACCTAACCCTCAGGCATATCAGGCAATTCATATCTAGGAGAGCTAGTTCTAACAGGTGAAATAGCAGGTTCTACTTCAATAATCTCAGCAGTTTCAGAAGTATCATCACATCTAGCAGCAACTCTAGCAATTTGTGCATCTAGGAAAGCACCTAGTGGCAAAGCAGTATCAAGCAAAGCATCATCACAAGAATCATGTATAGCAGAAGTAGCATCGTCAAGCATAGGCGACACATCAAAATTTCTAGCAGGAGACGGTGTCGCAAACTTACTCATAACTGAAGGTGAATCAAGTGCAGAGCTAGATGGCAGTTCCTTACCTGTCCTCGTAGTTGAGGGCAAGACTTTAGTTTTTCGATCTCTCGGATTCCTCATAGTGATCAGCAGACATAAATCCCAAGTGACTCAGAGAATATAGCTAGTCCTCCCCGGCAACGGCGCTAGAAAATAGTCTTGATAACCCACAAGTATAGGGGGTCGCAACAGTTTTCGAGGATAGAGTATTCAATCCAAGTTTGTTGATTCAATACAAGGGGAAGCCAAAGAATATTCTCGAGTATTAGCAGTTGAGTTATCAATTCAACCACACCTGAAAGACTTAGTATCTGCAACAAAGTATCAGTAGCAAAGTGGTGTGATAGCAACAGTAGCAACGGTAACAGTAGCAGCACTAACAACAACAACAGTAACAGTAGCAGCACTGACAGCAGTAGCGGCAATGTAACATAGCAAGGACCAGTAGGAAAAACTCATAGGCATTGGATCGGTGATGGATAATTATGCTGGATGACATTCATCATGCAACAATTATAAGACGGGGAGATATGTAACTAGCTCCAGTTCGTCAATGTAATGTAGGCATGCATTTCGTATGTAGTCATACGTGCTTAGGGAAAAGAACTTGCATGACATCTATTTGTCCATCCCTCCCGCGGCAGCGGGGTCCTAATGGAAACTACATGATATTAAGGTTCTCCTTTTAATAGAGAATCATAACAAATCATTAGCACTTAGTGAATACATGAACTCCTCATACTATGGTCATCTCCAGGAGTGGTTCCGGCTATTGTCACTCCGGGGTTGCCGGGTCATAACACATAGTAGGTGACTACAACTTGCAAGGTAGGATCAAGAACACACATATATTGACGAGAACATAATAGATTCAGATCTGAAATCATGGCACTCGGCCCCTAGTGACAAGCATTAAGCATGGCAAAGTAGTAGCAACATCAATCTCAGAACATAGTGGATACTAGGGATCAATCCCCATCAAAACTAACTCGATTACATGATAGATCTCATCCAACCCATCACCGTCCAGCAAGCCTATGATGATATTACTCACGAATGGTGAAGAGCATCATGGAATTGGCGATGAAGGAAGGTTGGTGATGACGATGGCGACGATCTCCCCTCTCCGGAGCCCAGAACGGACTCCAGATCTGCCCTCCAGAGGAAGAATTGGTGGTGGCGGCGCCTCCGTATCACAAAACGCGATGAACTCTTCTCCTTGATTTTTTTCCTGGACGAAAGGGACTAAATAGAGCTGGAGTTGGAGGCGGCGGAGCTCCGAGGGCCCCACAAGCCTGCTAGGTGCGGCCAGGGGGGCGCTTGGTGGGCTTGTGGGCCCCTCGCTCCACTCCTCCGGTTGATTCTTGCGCTAGTATTTTTTATATATTCCACAAAAAAATCCTCGTAAATTTCTAGGTGATTCCGAGAACTTTTATTTCTGCGCAAAAACAACACCATGGCAATTCTGCTGAAAACAGTGTTAGTCCGGGTTAGTTCCATTCAAATCATGCAAATTAGAGTCCAAAACAAGGGCAAAAGAGTTTGGAAAACTAGATACGACGGAGACGTATTAGTTGACAAGCCGCAGGGAGTGTGGCTCTGCGTACACGGTTGCCGCAATGGTGTCGTGTACGCCGATGTTGAATATCCAGCGTCTCGTGTCACGCTCTTGAGGCGCGGGTGGAAGACCTTCACGCGTGCCCATAACTTCATGGTGGGGGCATGTTCTCCACTTCAAGCTTGTGGAGGCACATATGTTTTCCATCAAGATCTATGGGCACTCGGGAGCTCGTCTTGGCTGCTGCAAAGAGAACTCTAGTGACGCCGAAAGTTCCTCCTCGAGCGACAGTGACGAGGAGGATAGTGCTGACGAGGATGGCGATAGAGAGTTCGCGACCGTCAAGTCGGAGTACGATGGCTCGGGCTCCAGCGGACCAGTGTCCACCGGTCACACCATCACCGCCAGCTCACGCCCCTACCCCACCGGCAAGATGGCCTTGTCGGGGCTCCCTGGCCCGAACGCTACCCATCTTCTAGCTAGGTTCCGGCAGGCCTTGTGGACTTCGGCTTCGTCTTCACCACCGGTGGACATGCCGAGCCTCATCCATCTGGTCCTCGCGGGGTCAGGCTGGGCTTCTGTTTAGGCCTCTCCATGCCTTCTACTTCTCATCCATCCACTCCCTGAGAGGAGAGGGATAAGAAGGGCATTATAGGGCACCTATCTTTTTATAAAGAAAAAGGTTGTGGTCTGATGTCCGTTATGCTACTGCACAAAAGACCTTCCAATGCGCCAGAAATGACACGTTGACGGAAGAATATTTGGTGTGTCGACGGCACCAGGAATCCTTCTGCGTTGGTGTTCCCTCGAAGCGAAAAGGATGATGTAGCACAGCGGAGGAAAGTATTTCCCTCAGTTTGAGAACCAAGGTATCAATCCGGTGGAGGAGTATGTCAAGATCCTGCACAAACACAAAAGCTTGCACCCAACGCAATGAAGGGGTTGTCAATCCCTTATAGATTGTTTGCCAAGTGAGAACTAAAAGCAACAAAGTAACAAAGCAAAGTAAAAGCGGAGGTGTAAATGATGGATGTGAATAGACCCGGGGGCCGTAGTGTTTACTAGTGGCTTCTCTCATGAAAGCAAGTAGACGGTGGGTGAACAAATTACTGTCGAGCAATTGATAGAACCGCGCAAAGTCGTGACGATATCTATGCAATGATTATATCTATAGGCATCACGTCCAAAACAAGTAGACCGATACTTTCTACATCTACTACTATTACTCCATACGTCGACCGCTATCTAGCATGCATCTAGTGTATTAAGTCCATAAGAATAGAGTAACGCCTTAAGCAAGATGACATGATGTAGAGGAATAATCTCAAACCAATGATAAAACCCCCATCCTTTTACCCTTGATGGCAACTACTTGATGTGTGCCTTGCTACCCCTACTGTCACTGGGAAAGGTCACCACATGGTAGAACCCAAAACCAAGCACTTCTCCCATTGCAAGAATCATAGATCTAGTTGGCCAAACAAACCCAAGACTTGGAGAGACTTACAAAGATATCAAATCATGCATATAAGAAATCAGCAAAGACTCAAATATATATCATAGATAATCTGATCACAAATCCAAAATTCATCGGATCTCGACAAACACACCACCAAAGAAGATTACATCGGATAGATCTCCATGAAGATCATGGAGAACTTTGTATTGAACATCCAAGAGAGAGAAGAAGCCATCTAGCTACTAACTACGGACCCATAGGTCTGAAGTGAACTACTCACGAGTCATTGGAGGGGAGATGATGATGATGAAGAAGCCCTCCAACTCCAAAGTCCCCTCTAGCAGGGCGCCGGGAAGGGTCTCCAGATGAGATCTCGCGGAAACGGCAGCTTGCAGCGGTGGGAAAGTATTTTCGAGGCTCCCCTGATTTTTTGCGGAATATTTGGGAATTTATAGGCCAAAGACCTAGGTCAGGTGGCGGCTAGGGAAGCCACAAGCCTGCCCACCGCCGCCTCCCCCTGGTGGCGGAGTGGGGGCTTGTGGGCTCCCTGGAGCCCACCTGGCCTAGCCCAAAGGCCCTCTGATCTTCTTCCGTTTGGGAAAAAATCATTTCGGGGTTTTTCTTCCGTTTGGACTCCGTTCCAAAATCACATATGAAAAGAGTCAAAAACACGGAAAAACAGGAACTGGCACTTGGCACTGAATTAATAAGTTAGTCCCAAGAAAGATATAAAAGGTACATAAAACAACCAAAGAAGACAAGATAACAACGTGAAACCATCAAAAATTATAGATACGTTTGAGACGTATCATGGTCTTCTGCCAAATTTTTACTAGTGGAAATGTAATCTATTTTATCCATTTTGTACCGAAGAAATGAATAAAATGATCGCCGTTCATCTTTCTTGAGTACTATCCCTTCGTCCTTCTATCCGCGGTGTGTTGTATGTTTCCGCCGCACAGGGTTCCTTGCGGGGTTGGCGCGAAGCACAAGTGCCATTGGGGGAGCAAGCCCCCTGGCGGTAGATGATCATCGTCCCCCGGCAAGGCCCCTTTTCGGTATCAGCGTGGTCCTTCCCCCGAGTCTAATAAGCAACAAGAGACAAAGGACGACTCGTCCCGACAAGGGTTCCTATTATGCAGAGAGTTCCATTGCACACAATCAAGAAAGGAGCGGTAAGGATTTCCTAAAAGAAAAGAACGGAACCACACTCAAGATATTGTAGTTCAAACTTATCTCCTTGAGGGAAGCCCCCTCGAAGGTGCGATGGTTCCTCGTCCTTGCATTTGCGCTGTCTCCCGTTCACCTAGAGGCAAAACATACAGAGCAAAAGAGAGGTTCCCTCCTTTGGAAGAGAGGGGAGACCCGGTAACAAGGATCACAAATCCATCAAGCACTCTTAATAACTGGTAAACTAGGGCAATAGTGACATCATAACACAAGCAAATGCGTAATGCATGATGCATATGCAAATGATGATACAATGCAATGCCTAGTTTTTTTATGCATACAATGTGCACGTGGCTTTGTACTAAGGGTTACATGCAACTTTGGAAAGGCTTGTACAAAAGGTGGTTGCCGGGGACTGGGTCTCCCCTCTCTTCATCGTAAGCAAGCACTTGAGGTGACCCGTATATGATTTCCGTGGGGATAACGGCTTCTGCCCCATATACTAGGGAGAAAGGTGTGTGGCTGGTAGCTCGATTTGGTGTCGTTCTCAGGGACCAAAGAACCACTGACATCTCATCAATCCAGCTCTTGCCGCATCTTTGCAGTCTATCAAAAGTTCTTATCCTGAGTTCCCGGAATACTACATCATTCATCCTCTCGACTTGCTCATTGCTCTTTGGGTGTGCAACAGAGGTGAAGGAGACCTTGCTTCCAAGGCTTTGGATGTACTGCATGAATATGCGACTTGTGAACTAGGTGCCATTGTCAGTGATTATTCTGTTGGGTACTCCAGAGCGGCACACCGGTCCCACCAAGGCTGCGCTGACCACTTCATTCGTTGCCGCCAGGTATAGCAGCAACGACTCATGTGGCTTGGGAGCGACCAATGTGGGAGTGGAAGAGAGGTATGTTTTAGATCTTGTAGCGCCACGTCTGCTTCTGGGGTCCACTTCATCGGGCCAACCTTATTTAGGATTTTGAAGAACGGCAAGGCCCGTTTGACGGATTTGGAAATGAATCTGCTCAACGCGGTAATGCATCCGGCCAGACGTCTCACGCCCTTGACGGTCTTGGGTGCTTGTATCTACTCGATAGCTTTGATCTTGTTGGGATTGGCTTCAATCCCTCGTCGAGACACAAAGAACCCAAGTAGCTTGCCGGACAGGACACCAAACACACATTTCTCAGGGTTGAGCTTTAGGTTGATATTGCGCAGGTTCGCAAGGGTCTCTTCCAGGTCTTGCACGAGGGTAGCTTCATCTCTGGTCTTGACCACTATGTCATCCATGTAAGCCTCCACATTCCTATGCAGCTGGGGTCCAAATCCAATTTCCACCGCCATGTCGAAGGTAGAACGAGCGCTCTTTAACCTGAAGGGCATTCTTATGAAGCAGTATGTGCCACATGGAGTTATGAACGCGATCTTTTCCTCATCCTCTTTGGCCATGAATATCTGGTGGTATCCGGAATATGCGTCGAGGAAGGAAAGCCGATCGCACTCGCAAGTGGCATGAACTATTTGATCAATGCTCGGCAAGGGAAATGGGTCCTTCAGGCATGCTTTTTTAAGTTTGTGAAATCAATGCAAAGCCTCCATGTCCTGTTGTCCTTGCGTACCACTACCGTGTTGACTAACCACGTTGGGTGTATTACTCCTCGGACCAAACCAGCTGCTTCCAACTTCTTGATTTCTTCTGTGATAAATTGTTGCCTTTCCTTTTTTCTATCCTTCTTCTTAATGGGTCTAGCGTGAGGGCAGACAGCAAGGTGGTGCTCAGTTATCTCTCTAGGAACACCGGGGATGTCAGAAGGTTGCCAGGAAAACACATCGACATTCACACACAGAAAGGCCACGAGCACACTTTCCTATTTTTCACTAAGGGTGGCGTTGTTCGTGAATGTACCATCAGAGCCATCCTCCCTTCCCGGTACCTTCTTTGTCATAGAGTAGGAGACCTTGGACTTCCTGCTAGTGGAACTCTTCGAAGGCCATCGACGGGCGCAACACACTCCACGGAGGTGCGTGATACGTCTCCGACGTATCTATAAATTTTTATTGTTCCATGCTATTATATTATATGTTCTGAATGTTTTATATGCATCTATATGTTGTTTTATATTATTTTTGGCACTAACCTATTAACCTAGAGCCTAGTGCCTGTTTCTGTTTTTTTCCACGTTTTTGAATATTGCAGATAAGGAATATTAAACGGAGTCCAGACGGAATAAAATCTCCGGAAATATTTTTCTTGGACAAGCACCAGACTTGGAGTAGGGGGCAAGGCAGTTACCAGGAGGCCACAAGCCTGCAGGGCGCGCCCCTGGCTTGTGGGCCCCCTGCAGGTCTCCTAACCCTAATTCTTGGCCTATAAAATCCCAAATATTCTTGAAACTCCAAAAAGAGCGACGCAAATACTTTTACGCCGCTGGGAGCCTCTGTTCCTGAGAGATCCAATCTTGGAGCCTTTTTCGGTAATATGTAGGAGAGGGAATTGATCACGAAGGGCATCTACCTCAACTCCATTGCCCCTCCGATGAGGTGTGAGTAGTTCACCACAAACCTATGGGTCCATAACTAGTGGCTAGATGGCTTCTTCTCTCTCTTTGATCTTCAATACCACGTATTGTATTATTGCCATCAAGCGTAAAAAGATGGGGTTTTCATCATATTGCTTGAGTTTATCCCTCTACATCATGTCATCTTACTTAACGCTTTACTCTGTTCTTCATGAACTTAATACTCTAGATGCACGCATGAGTCGGTCGATGTGTGGAGTAATAGTAGTAGATGGAGAATCGTTTCGGTCTACTTGATACAAACGTGATGCCTATATGCATAATCATTGCCTTGGATATCTTCATAATTATTTGTTTTTCTATCAATTGCTCGATAGTAATTTGTTCACCCACCGTATTATTTTCCTTTATGAGAGAAGCCTCTAGTGAAACCTATGGCCCCCGGGTCTATTTTCCATATCATATTTTCAGATCTATAAACTAAATATACCAAAAATACTTTGCTGCAATTTATTTACTTTAGTTTTACTTTCAGATCTATCAATATTTTATATCTATCTCTATTAGATCTAATCCTTGCAAATAACTTTGAAGGGATTGACAACCCCTTTATAGCGTTGGGTGCAAATGTTCGATTATTTGTGTAGGTACTACTATTGGAGTCTCGCTTGTTCCTCCTACTGGATTGATACCTTGGTTCTCAATAAACTGAGGGAAATACTTATCTACTTTGTTGCATCACCCTTTCCTCTTCAAGGGAAAACCAACGCGAGCTCAAGAGGTAGCAAGAAGGATTTCTGGCGCCGTTGCCGGGGAGGATACATAGCTAGATCAAGCCTACCAAGTACCCATCACAAACTCATCTCTTGCATTTAGTTTATTTTCCATTTGCCTCTCGTTTTCCTTTGCCCCACTTCACCAATTTGTCGTTTTATTTGCCTTTTTCTCGCCGGATCTCTTTTGTCTACTTGTGTTACCATGTGCCTTCTATTTGCTTCCATCTTTGCTTGCTAAAAAAATCTATTGATATGGATCGTCATCCACTTGTTAATCTTTTCAAGAGATCCAATTATGATGAACCCGTTGCTAGTGACTTGAGTGTACTTGATTATCTCCATGAAGCTTTGTTTGAAAATCATGAATCTGGAAATTTTTGATGAAGTGTTGAAAGAAGAACATATAAAGTGATTCATGATAGCTCCTTGATTCAAAAGTATGATTGCAATGATGGTACTATAAATTCTATTAATGTCAATTATGTTAATGATATGCAAAACTACAAGCTTGGGGATGATAATTTTTCCATGTCCACTTATTATTGCAATGATCTTGATTGGGGTGATAATGCTTCTTATGATCTTGATAATTAATTTAATACTCTTGATGATTATGATATTGAAAGTGGGTTTGGAAGAGTGTCAACGTTAGGCATTATTAATCCCACTATTTTGGAAGAGTGTCAACTTTGCATGCATGTGGACCATGAAGAGAAAATTTTATATGATAGTTATATTGTTAAATTCCTTCATGACGCTACTGAAATTTATTAAGAGGGAGGAACATATGCTTGTAGGGATTGCAATAATAACAAGTCTCCTCTCTATGTGTTTAATGTTTTGAAGTTATGCTTGTTTTGCGTTCCTATGCTAGTTGATTCTTGTTCCCATAAACGGTTTGCTCACAAAATCCCTTTGCATAGGAAGTGGGTTAGACTTAAATGTGTTTTTCATGCTATTCATGATGCTCTTTTGCATATCTCAATTACTACTTATTATGCAAGCATCATTGAAATCATTATGCCTAGCTAGGGGGGTTAAACAATAGCGCTTGTTGGAAGGCAACCCAATTTTATTTTTATGCTTTTGTTTTTGTTTCTGTTTTTGTGTACTGCACATATTATTACCTATATAATAATTGTGTTTTCTTGTTTTAGTTAGTGTTTGAGCCAAGTAAAGCCTTTGGGATGGTCTATGGTTCTTGCAAGTTGATTTTGCTGAAAAACAGAAACTTTCACTCTCAGCCTAGGAATTTTATAAATTCACTGGAATGTGCTTTTGATATGAATGTTTTACACAAGATGTTTTTTCAAAATTTCCCAGATCTTCATATTTGTTCAGAATTTTTTGAGTTACAGAAGTATTCGAAGTAAACAGATTCCTACAGACTGTTCCGTTTTTGATTTATTTTGTTGTCTTTGTGTTGTTTGCTTATTTTGATGAATCTATGGGTTGTATCGGGGGGTATGAACCATGGAGAAGTTATAATACAGTAAATATTACATTAATACAAATAAATAATGTGTTCACAACAGTACCTAAGTTGTGATTTATCTTTCTTATACTAACAGATCTTATGAGTTTTCTGTTGAGTTTTGTGTTGTGAAGTTTTCAAGTTTTGGGTAATGATTTGATGGACTACGGAATAAGGAGTGGCAAGAGCTTAAGCTTGGGGATGTCCAAGGCACCCCAAGCCATATTAAAGGATACCAAAGAGCCTAAGCTTGGGGATGCCCCGGAAGGCATCCCCTATTTCGTCTTCAATCCATTGGTAAATTTACTTGAGGCTATATTTTTATTCACCACATGATATGTGTTTTGCTTGGAGTGTCTTGTATGATATGAGTCTTTACATTTTAGTTTGCCACAATCATCCTTGATTCACACATCTTTTGACAGAGAGAGAGACACACCAAATCATGATTTATTAGAATACTCTTTATGCTTCACTTATATCTTTTGAGCTAGGCAATGTTGCTCTAGTACTTCACTTATATCTTTTAGAGCACGGCGGTGTTGTGGAATTATTAAACACTCGTACTTCACTTATATTATTTTGAGAGTTCTTTAAAAAGCATGGTAATTAGTGTTATGAATTTAGTCCTAATATAATAGGCATCCAAGAGGGATATAATAAAAACTTTCATATTAAGTGCACTGAATATGATGGGAAGTTTGATTCCTTCCGTATAGTTTTGAGATGTGAGGATGGTGATATGAGAGTCATGCTAGTAAGTAATTGCGAATTAGAAAAAATACTTGTGTTGAAGCATGTGTTTCCCGTAGCATGCATGTATGGTGAACCGTTGTGTGATGAAGTCAGAGCATGACTTGTTTAATGATTGTCAACCTTTGTGTGGAGGTCGGGATCGTACGATGGTTAACTCCTACCTACCCTTCTCCTAGGAGCATGCTTCTAATACTTTGCTTCGATAACTGATAGCATTTTGCAATAAGTATGTGAGTTCTTTATGACTAATGTTGAGTTCATGGATTATACGCACTCTCACCCTTCCACCTTTGCTAGCATCTCTAGTACCGCACAACTTTCATCAGTACAATAAACCCACCTTCCTCAAAACAACCACCATATATTTTCCTCAAAACAGCCACCATATCTACCTATTATGGCATTTTCATAGCCATTCTGAGATATATTGCCATGCAACACCACCGTACCGTTTTTATGACACACACCATCACTTTCATATTGCTTGTAGAGTCATACTTTGTTCTAGATATAATCTTTTTAGTTGTAAGTAAATAAAAGTGTGATGATTTTGCATTATTAGAGCATTGTCCCGTGTGAGAAAAAAGGATGATGGAAGCTATGATTCCCTCACAAGTTGGGATGAGTATCCGGACTTTACAAAAAAAAGAGGCCATCAAAGCCCATAAAAAAATAAAAGAGGCCATATAAGCCCATCCAAAAAAGGAAAAAAAATAAAAAAAAAGAAAAATAAAAAAAATGAGAGAAAGAGAGAAGGGACAATACTACTATTTTTTTCCACACTTGTGCTTCAAAGTAGCACCATGTTCTTCATAGAGGGTCTCCTATGTTGTCACTTTCATATAACTAGTGGTACACATCTTTTGAACAAACACTTAGTTTTCCTTTTGAGCTTTCATACACTTATAGCTCTAGTGCATTTATTGCATGACAATCCCTACTCACACACACTAATATCTATTGATGGGCATCTCCATAGCCCGTTGATATGCCTAGTTGATGTGAGAACATGTTCTTCCTTTCTTTTTGCAACCTCCACCACAATCTATTCCACAGATAGTGCTATATCCATGGCTCACGCCCATGTATTGAGTGAGAGTTGGTTTGAGAACATAAAAAGTGCGAAACAATCTCTTGATTTTCACCGGGGTTGTGTATGATTTAGATACTTTGTGTGGCGAAGATGGAGCATAGCCAGACCGTATGATTTTGTAGGGATAACTTTCTAAGACCATGCTATTTCAAAAGGAAGCAATTACCTTATTAGTATGCTTGAAGTATTATTGTTTTTATGTCAATATATACTTTTGTTTTGAGTCTTATGGATCTGAATATTCATGCCACATTAGAGAATATTACATGGATAAATATGTTAGGTAGCATTCCACATCGAAAATTCTGTTTTTATCATTTACCTACTCGACGATGAGCACGAATTAAGCTTGGGGATGCTGATACGCCTCCAACGTATCTATAATTTTTTATTGTTCCATGCTATAATATTATATGTTTTGGTTGTTTTATGTGCATTTATATGTTATTTTATATTATTTTTGGGAGTAACCTATTAACCTAGAGCCTAGTGCCATTTTCTGTTTTTCCACCTTTATGAGTATTGCAGATAAGGAATATTAAATGGAGTCTAAATGGAATAAAATCTCCGAAAAGATTTTTCTTGGACCAGAAGACACGCAACAGACTTAGAGTAGGGGGCAAGGC
Organism: Hordeum vulgare subsp. vulgare; assembly: GCF_904849725.1. NCBI lineage: Eukaryota > Viridiplantae > Streptophyta > Magnoliopsida > Poales > Poaceae > Hordeum > Hordeum vulgare. The sequence goes on from NC_058520.1 coordinate 86,377,627, forward strand.
AGTTGTCGGGAGGCCACAAGCCTATAGGGCGTGCCCTGGGGGTGGCCACGCCCCCTGGCTTGTGGGCCCCTTGCAGGTCTCCTAACCCTAATTCTTGGCCTATAAAATCCCAAATATTCCAGAAATGCCAAAAAGAGCAACACAAATACTTTTACGGCGTCGGGAGCCTATGTTCCCGAGAGATCCAATCTGGGAGCCTTTTCTGGTAGTCTACTGGAGAGAGAATTGATCACGGTGGGCATCTACGTCGACTCCATTGCCCCTCCGATGATGTGTGAGTAGTTCACCACAAACCTACGGGTCCATAGCTAGTAGATAGATGGCTTCTTCTCTCTCTTTGATCTTCAATACCATGTTCTTCATGATCTTCATGGAGATCTATCCGATGTAATACTCTTTTGCGGTGTGTTTGTCGAGATCCGATAAATTGCGAGTTTATGTTCAGATTATCCATGAATATTATTTGAGTCTCTTCTGAATTCTTATATGCATGATTTCATATCTTTGCAAGTCTATTCGAATTATTTGTTTGGTTTCACCAACTAGATTGGTAATTCTTGCAATGGGAAAAGTGCTTAGTTTTGGGTTGAATCTTGCGGTGTCCTCACCCAGTGACAGTTGGGGTAGCGAGGCACATATTGTATTGTTGCCATCAAGGGTAAAAAGATGGGGTTTTCATCATATTGCTTGAGTTTATTCCTCTACAACATGTCATCTTACTTAATGTGTTACTTTTTTCTTCATGAACATAATACTCTAGATGCAGGTAGGAGTCGGTCGATGTGTGGAGTAATAGTAGTAGATGCAGAATCATTTCGGTCTACTTGATACGGACGTGATGCCTATATGCATAATCATTGCCTTGGATATCTTCATAATTATTTGCTTTTCTATCAATTCCTCGACAGTAATTTGTTCACCCGCTGTATTATTTTCCTTTATGAGAGAAGCCTCTAGTGAAACTTATGGCCCCCGGGTCTATTTTCCATATCATATTTTCAGATCTATAAACCAAAAATATTGTGGTGCAATTTATTTACTTTAGTTTTACTTTCATATTTATCAATATTTTATATCTATCTCTATGAGATCTCGTCCTTGCAAACAACTCTCAAGGGATTGACAACCCCTTTATAGCATTAGGTGCAAGTGTTTGATTATTTGTGTAGGTACTACTATAGGAGTCTCGCTTGTTCCTCCTACTGGATTGATAACTTGGTTCTCAATAAACTGAGAGAAATACATATCTACTTCGCCGCATCACCCTTTCCTCTTCAAGGGAAAACCAACGCAAGCTCAAGAGGTAGTAGTGCGCTTCTCGGAGTCCTTGCTGGTGTTCCCACTAGACTTCTTCTCCTTCTTCTGGCTTTTGGCAGGAGCGGGTTCTCCTGTGGCTTCAGCTACCACCGCATGTCAATACATCTGGTGTGCGCAATTGACAGCGTCTTTCTTGTCGGACGTGATGGAGATCACTCCCATGGGGCCTGACATCTCGAGAACATTGTATGCATAGTGGGATGCTGCCTTGAATTTTGCCAAGGCTGGGCGGCCCAGAATTCCATTGTATGGCAGGAAGAGCTCGACCACATCGAATACGACCTTTTCAGTCCGGTAGTTGAGCTCTCCACCGAATGTAACCGGCAAGGTTATCTTTCACTTCGGCTGGCCTCTGCCAGGGTTAATCCCTTGGAATGAACCCGTCGGCTTGAGCTCGCTGTCAGGGATCTGCAGCCTGTTGACCGCTTCGAGAGAAATCAGATTCATCCCTACCCCGCCATCAACTAACATCTTACTGGCCTTGAGGTTGCGGACCATCGGCGAAACCAACCGTGGTAGACACCCTACCACAGTAACGCGGTCAGGGTGATCCTCGCCATCAAAGATGATAGGTGTGCGGGGTCATTCGAGTGGTCTTCGAGACCCTATCACTGGCTCCATGGCGTTAACTTTGTGCACCCACTATTTGAGCTGGCGGCGAGAGGAGTGCAAGGATGCACCCCCGTCAACACACGTGGCAGCGGTTGCTTTCTGGAACTCCCTGTCACTGGAATCCTCCCCAACGGCTTCATCATCACTTGCGTCGCCATCTTCTTTCCTCTCGTGGCCTCTAGCAGGCTTTTCCTCTTGTTGCACGACATTGCCGTGGTGGCCTGCTCTACCACCGCTGCCCTTCCTGGCAGCACTATCTTGGCCTTTCTCCTTGTCGTGTTTCACATATTCTGCATTTTTCTTCTTAGCAAGCTGCTCGACTTGGCCACATTCTCGGAGATCGTGGCCCTTGGTGCGATGGACCTTGCAGTATGGCCCGTTAGACTTTTCAGCTTTCTCTGCTGCTGCATCCTCACAACAATCAGCGCACGAAGCAGCTCCCTTGCTGGGGGTTTCGGCTTTCGCCTTCTTGCCGGCGCTGAGACTCCCAAAGCCTTCGACGACCAACACTAACTTGCCCTTGCGCTTCTTGTTGCGCTTCCAGTTCCTCCCCTTCGACCTAGGGGCATCGTCATCGTCATCAAAGCCAACTTCAATATGTGCCTCCTCTCCGGGGAGTCGCCTCCCTTCTTCAGCTCATGCACACTTGCCCGCCAACGTGTACAGATCGTTAACGGTCTTGGGGAGTTTGACGTTCATCTTGGCCCGCATCCTCTCGTCGTGCACGTTTGAGTGGAACGCGACAATCACGACTGCGGGGTGTATCTCCGGAATGTTGCGGTGCACTCTGCTAAACCTCTGGATGTATTTCCGCAGGGTTCCCCCCCGTTCTATGGAAGGACGTGCAAGTCGTTGGGCTGTCCCGCCTTCTCGTGGCCACCCGTGAAGGCGCCAACGAACTCATTGCATAGGTCAGCCCATGATGCAATGGAATTCTCCGGCGGGTGCATCAGCCATGATCTCACATTTGGCTTGAGTGCCAAAAGGAAATAGTTGGCGAGCACCTTCTCATCTCTTCCTCCGGCAGCCTGGACTGCAATTGTGTAGATGCCGAGGAACTCTGCTGGGTTGAGCTTTCCGTCATATTTGTCCGCCAGTTCGAGCTTGAAGGCTCGGATCGACGTCCAGCGGACCTGTCGCAGCTCGTGATTTAAGGAAGGACACCCTACCTCGTAAGGTAGGTTTCCAACACCACTGGGCACGGGGTCGGAAACGTTTATGCCATAGCGCTTTTCAGATTGATGTTGTGCTTTCCGACGTCATTCGATGGAGGTACGCGCGTCCTCCTTCCGTCGGTCTTACAGGACACGTCGTTTGTCTCGCTGGTTGCGCGGGCTGATCGAGGACATAGATGCCTCGTCGGGCCTATCAGTGCGTGGAGCGTGTTGCGGCCACCCTTGAGCTTGCTGCCGAGGAAGGACTGGACCGCTGGTGTGGCCCCTCAACGCGACCATCTGTTCAGGCCATCGCTGCTGTCCGTAGGCGACGAGACGACCCTTCTTGTTGCAATATGCTGGCTTCGGTGAAGCCAAACAGACTTTGGATGGTGGCTCTCCACTCGTCCATCGTGTCAGCCACCGGTGGGAAGTTCAATAGCAGTTGAGCCCGCGCCATTACCTCCGCGGTCGTGTCCGACATGGGCAAAGAGGCGGACCGCGACGTTGCTCGACTCCTGGTGAAACCAAGAGGACCTCATCTCCTCCTTGTTGTCATGCACCGATCGTCGTGGTGCCCTGACGTGGTGGAGGCTGGGCTCGCGAATCCATGGCTCCGCTCAGTACTCCATCTTGTTCTACACGAGGCACGCGCTCAGCAGCCGTGCCTGTGACAGGCGCAGCTGGTGGATCGTGGTTTGCCTTGGATTGGGTGCCGGTGTTGCGAGTGTGGTCACTGATGCAGCGGATGCATGGGGCCTGGGTGTCCATTTTTCCCGTGGCACCAGGGCAAAACTCGCTAGGACGTCACTGCTTCTCGCCTCCATCACCCCTCATTCCGACTTCGACTACGGGGGACACGACGACGGCGCCTAGTGCGCCGACCGCATCACCGTGGTGCCCGCATCACCCGATGCAGCCATGTCGCCAGCGGCATCCGCAATTGCAAGCGTCGTGGCCTTCGAAGTTGAAGGATGGGCGTCTGCACCGATCTTCTTCTTGGGAGCCATGATGAAAAGGAAATAGCGATGAAGATCAACATGCCACTTGTATCCTCAGGTTTGCGCGAACGAAGCCTCCTGCCTGGCATGCCAAAGATGTCGGTGCAGGTATGCACGTGATCACCTATGGGACCTTTTGGTCCCCTTTGTGGTTCGGCGGGGAGGTAGTATGGCACAAAGAGCAGAGACTATGAGGCAACACGACGATGAGACTCGGGGGTTTTACCCAGGTTCGGCCCGCTATGAAGCATAAAACTCTACTCCTGCTTTGGTGGATTGATTGGGGAAGACGAAGCTTGCATAGAGCTACATGCCGGCAAGGGTTCCAGGGAGAGCTAGCACGTGCGCACAGTTACACTTGGCTCTAATCCCGTGGGGGCCTAATCTACCAAGTGTCAAATCTCCAAGTGTTCGAATATCCAAAGATCCGAATGCTTTGCTAGGTTGCCTCGGGCCTCCTTTTATAGCTCAAGGGGCGTCCACAGTGGCAACTGACATGATCAGATAGCTAAAAGTTCTATCATACCTAAGTCTGGCACTTAAGATAGAGCGTCATAAATGCGTCCTTAGATGGCAAGCGGGGGTGCGTTCCCAGTAGGTTTCTACCACCTATGAGATGGACATGACCTGGGGTCTTGACACACCTCTCGACGAGTGTCAATAGGTTGTAACATGTCTTCCAGCGCGCCACCACATAGCCATCGAGAGCCACCTAGCTACCTCGGAGCTCGACACCTCATTGACAAGTGACTGGTGTAGCGAGGAGGTGGAGCTGTGGTAGGTTGGCCCGCACTTGCCGGGTCTTGGCGAGGATGCTTGTGCCTTCACCCCTGGCAGGTGCCAAGGTTTCTTGGCACATCTTGAGTTGTTGGTGTTGGTCTTGCCGACATCTGGGTCCAGCTCTTCGCTTGGGTTGGTTGTTGCTCTTGAGGGGTTATGCTCTCAACGCCTGTGCAAAATTCTAGGGCACTAGGTACCCCATTACTAGTGCACCGACATCATGTTTACCCTCTAAACATCTTCCTATGAACAAATCATAGTAATGAACAATAGGAAAATGAATGCTCCTAGTTCTACCTTGGGTTACCCCTCTAGTCACCCCATTGCAAAGGATTATAAGATATGCATTGAAGTTTGTTTTCCGAGGCACATGAAATGAACCCCAGAATGGAATTTTATATATATGACAGAACTCTTCCACATACACATTATAGGATTTATCATATAAATGAAAGACAACTCAAGATGAAGTATGACTAGATATGTATTGAAAATCTTGCACAAAAGTATAAGTGAGTTGATAATGTTGGCTACACTTACCTGAGAGGAAAGTAGTCATACCAACATTTTCCAAAAAATGTTTGAATTCATGTCTCATGCTGGTACCATTCATGAAAGTCTCGTATGTCCATTTACAAGTTTTCACTTTGGCACATAGCAAAGATATTTCTCCGGGTTCATGATAAGAGTTCCTTGTTGTATTGTGGCTTGAATAACCACTTGAGAACATCTTTCCCAACATGTATCTTTGTGACATTTTTAGCAACTCATAGAAGGTGAACAAAATTCAATACAATTGATAACAACTACTCCCACAAGTGCCTATAGGCTAAATCATGCATTAAACCCACTTAGAACCAAGTAAATTCAACATGCAAGCTCATTTTTAGGGCCACCAACAGTAGAAAAATAAGCAAAGAATAAAAAACTATAACAAAAACTAATTGGACTAATGAAGGAATCACATACCAAGAAGAAATTCATCTAAAAAGTTTCAGAAATGGAGCTCCGAGCAAAGATATCGAGAACTGTTCGCAAATCAGCAAGAACTCACGCTAGGATGCAACAAACAAAATTTCTATAGGAAGAAGAGGGCAAGGGTCACGAGCACCAAATAAGTGGGTACATGCACGCCCCACGAGCCACTATGATCCTACCCTAGCTTGTGACCCACAGGTGCACCCACGTGAGGTGTGTTTAGCACCAATTTACTGCATAGGGAATTCAAAGAGTAAAGTGAAGTTACAGAAAGTTGTGCTTACAGAATTGATCAACCATATCCTCCTAAAAAAGAATCCATTAACAAGGTTGATCAAGTCTTATTAACAAACTATTTTCAAGTGACATAAAACTGAAGAATTTTTGTATACCACTAAGTTACCTCAACTTGTATATGCATGGTTCAAATCATAATAGGTTATTATTTCTTCTTGGGAGCCAAAAGAGAAAATTCAAAGCCTCCAATAGTAATAGTCATAATCTTTTAGATAAAACTAAGGTTGCTTCCTTTAGTTGGCTTTCTCAGGAATTATAATGTATGCTCATTGCCATTAACTTGAGAAGTGACCTTGCTTGTATTACAGTCGACAAAACCCCCTATAGTGTTAAGAAAAGGTCTTCCAAGGACAAGTGACATATTGTCGTCCTCGGGCATATCAAGAATAACAAAGTCTGTTGAGATCATAACATTAGCAACCAGAATAGGAAGATCCTCACAAACACCAACATGAATAGTTGTAGACTTGTTAGCCACTTGCAAAGAAATTTCAGTTGGTATTTGTTGGAAATACGCCCTCGAGGCAATAATAAATTTGTTATTATCATATTTCGTTGTTCATGATAATTGTTTATTATCCATGCTATAATTGTATTGATTGGAAACTCACATAAATGTATGGATACATAGACAAAACAGTGTCCCTAGTGAGCCTCTACTAGACAAGCTCGTTGATCAAAGATGGTTAAGGTTTCCTAACCATAGACATGAGTTATCATTTGATAACATGATCACATGATTAGGAGAATGATGTGATGGACAAGACCCAAACCGCAAGCATAGCATTTAATCGTATCACTAAGTTTATTGCTATTGCTTTCTGCATGTCAAGTATCTGTTCCTAAGACCATGAGATCATGAAACTCCCTGACACTGGAGGAATGCCTTGTGTGTATCAAACGTCACAACATAACTGGGTGATCATAAAGATGCTCTACAAGTATCTCCGAGGGTGTATATTGGGTTGGCATGGATCGAGACTGGGATTTGTCACTCCGTTTGACGGAGAGGTATCTCTTGGCCCCCTCGGTAATACAACTTCACAAGAAGCTTGCAAGCAATTAGACTAAAGAGTTAGTGACGGGATCTTGTATTACAGAACGAGTAAAGAGACTTGCCAATCACAATATTGTACCAGGTATGGAGATACCAACGATCGAATATCGGGCTAGTAACATACCGCTAGACAAAGGGAACTGCATACATGATTGATTGAATCCTTGGCATCATGGTTCGACCAATAAATATCTTCGTGGAATATGTGGGAGCCAATATGGGCATCTAGGTCCCGCTATTGGTTATTGATCGGACATGTGTCTTAGTCATGTCCACATGATTCTCGAACCCGTAGGGTCTGCACGCTTAACGTTCGGTGACGCTAGAATAGTTTTGGGATATGTACGTTAGTGACCAAATGTTTTTCAGAGTCCGAGATGATCTCCCAGACGTCACGAGGAGCACCAAAATTGTTCAGAGGTAAAAATTTAAGATGGGAAGTCATATGTTTGCTACCGGAAAAGTTTTGGGTTTTTCTGGTATTGTACCGGAAAGCTTCTCGAAGGTTCTAGAAGCTTCATGAAGGTTCTGAAGGGTTCCAGAGGAGTTCGGTAGGTTCCCTTCGACACCTAGGGCGTGCATGGGTTGTAGGGGGCGACCTAGCCTTACTGGGCCAAGCGCACCAGCCCCCGAAGGCACATGCGCCTAGGGGAAGGGAAACCCTAATGGGGAGGGCCCTCCACTTGGCTTGGAGGGCACTCGTCCATCTTTGGCCATAGTCTAGGGCTATGACCCCATCCCTCCAACACCCCTATATATAATGGGGAGGAGGCGCGAGGGCTGGACACAATAATCCCAACACTCTGCGGCATTCCCTCTCTCCCATTCTTCCTCGCTCGCAGTTCCGGCAGCGCTTGGCGAAGCCCTGCCGGGATTGCTCCACCACCATCTCCATCACACCGTCATGATGGTTGAGATCCCATCTACTTCTCCACCCTCACATGATGGATCAAGAAGGAGGAGACATCATCGAGTCACACGTGTGTTGACCGCAGAAGTGCCATCCATTTGGTGCTAGATCGAGACGGATCGTGATTGGATCACGAAGACGTACGACTACACCAATCGCGTTTCTTTATGCTTCGCTTAGCAATCTAAAAGGGTATGTAGATTCACTCCCCCTCTTGTAGTTATACATCTCAATAGATATATCTTGGGTGCGCGTAGGAATATTTTTGTTTCCCATGCAACGTTCCCCAACAGTGGCATCATGAGTTAGGTTTATGCGTAGATGATATGAACGAGTAGAACACAAAGTATTTGTTAGTGTTGATGTTCAGACTGCTTACTTCCTTAGTCTTATCTTGATTCGGCGGTATTGTGTGATAAAGCGGCCCGGACCAACCTTACTTTTCCACGTACAAGAGACCGGTTCCATCGACTGACATGTAACTTGGTTGCATAAAGGTGCCTGGCGGGTGTCTCTCTCTCCCAGTTTAGTTGAATCGGATTTGATAGAGGTAGTCCTTGTAGAAGGTTGAATAGCAACTTGAGAATCACCGTTGTGGCTTTGTCTAGGTAAGAACGGTTCTTGCTAGTTGCCCATAGCAGCCACATAAAACTTGCAACAAAAATGTAGAGGACGTCTAATTTGTTCTTGCACGACATGTTGTGATGTGATATGGCCACAAACATGACTTGATATATGTGATGTATGAGATGATCATGTTTTGTATAGATTATAACGATTTATATGTCGATGAGTACGAGGATCGGCAGGAGCCATAGGGTTGTCTTTAATTTATTTGTGCCATTTGCTTTACTTTATCGCTATGAGTTAGCAATAGTTGTAGAAGCAATAGTTGGCGCGACAACCACATGACGACACGATGATGGAGATCATTATTTTGGATATCATGGTGTCATGCCGGCAATGATGGCGATCATGCCGGTGCTTTGGAGACAGGGATCAAAAGCATAAGATGAAGATGGCCATATCAAGTCACTTATATGATTTGCATGTGATGTTTATCTTTTATGCATCTTATTTTGCTTAGGATGATGGTAGCATTATAACATGACCCCTCAATAAAATTTCAAGGTAAAATTGTATTCTCCCCAAGTATGCACGGTTGTGAAGGTTCGTCGTTTCGAAGCACCTCGTGATGATCGGGTGTTATAGAATCTACATTTGCATACAACGGGTGTAAGCCAGTTTTACACATGCGGGATACTTGGGTTAAACTTGACAAGCCTAGCATGTACAATCATGGCCTCGGAAGACAAGAGACCAAAAGGTCTAACATGAGTCATATAGTAGATATGATCAACATGGAGATGTTCACCAATGAAACCACCTCATCTCACGTGATGATCAGACTTGGGTTGATGGATTTGTATCATGTCACACTTAGAAAACCTGAGGGATGTTGATTTGAGTGGGAGTTCTTTAGTAATATGATTAATTGAACACATTATCATGAACATAGTCTAAAAATGTCTTTGCAAATTATGTTGTAGACCAATACCTCGCACTGTAGCCCCCCTTTATTTTGATACGTTCCTAGAGAAAACTAAGTTGAAAGGTGATGGTAGCAATTATGCAGAATGGGTTCATGATCTGAGGATTGTCCTCATTGTTGCACAGAAGGTTTATGTCCTTGATGCACCACCCCATCAAGCATCGTCTGTGGATGTTGTGAACATTTTTCAGACACGTTCTCATGACTACTTGATAGTTCAATGTGTCATGCTTTATGGTTTAGAATTGAGGCTCCAAAGACGTTTTGAACGTCAAGAAGCATATGAGATGTTCGAAGAGCTGAAATTGGAATTTCAGGATCATGCCCGTGTTCAAAGGTATGATACCTCTCACAACTTCCTTGTCTGCAATATGGAGAAGAATAGCTCAATCACTGAGCATGTGCTTAGAATGTTTGGGTGCTACAATCGCTTGAATCAAGTGGGAGTTGATCTTCCAGATAAGATAGTGATTGACATAGTTCTCCAAGTCACTGCCACCAAGCTACTAAAGCTTTCTCATGAACTATAACATGCCATGGATGGAGAAGATAATTCCTGAGCTATTCGCGATGTTTTACATCGCGAAGGAAGAAACCAAGAAGGAGCATCAAGTGTTGATGGTTAGTAAAACCACTAGTTTCAAGAAGGGCAAGGGCAAGAAGGGAAACTTTGAGAATGGCAAGCCAATTGTCGCTCCAATGAAGAAACCCAAGGTTGGACCCAAACCCGAGACTGAGTGCTTCTGTTGTGAGGGGAATGATCATTAAAGCAGAATTGTCTGAGATACTTGGCAGATAAGAAGACTGGCAATGTCAATAAAAGTATATTTGAGATACATGTTATTGCCATGTGCCTCACTAGTGCTCATTGTAGCCCCTGGGTATTTGATACCAATTCATTTGCTAATATTAGTAGCTCGAAACAGGATTTGCGGGATAAACGAAGACTAGCTAAGGGTGTGGTGAAGATGTGTGATGGAAGTATTTCCAAGGTTGATGTGATCATCATCTCATGCTCCATCTACCTTCAGGATTAGTGCTAAACCTAAATAAATGTTATTTGGTGTCTGCGTTGAGCATGAACATTATATTTATTTTGTTTATTGCAAGACGATTATTCATGAAAGTTAGAGAATAATGGGTTATTATGTTTACATGAATAATATCTTTTATGATCATGCACCCAATGTGAATGGTTTATTGAATCTCGATCGTAGTGATACACATGCTCATAGTATTGATGCCAAAAGATATAAAGTTAATAATGATAGTACCACTTACTTGTGGCACTACTACTTAGGTCATATTGGTGTAAAACGCATGAAGAAACCCCATGCTGATGGATCTTTGGACTCACTCAATTTTGAATCGCTTGTGACATGCGAACCATGCCTCATGGCCAAAATTACTAAGACCTTGTTTTTATGGTAAGATGGAGCAGGAAGTGACTTATTGGAAATAATACATATTGATGTATGTAGTCCAGTGAGTGTTGAAAGATGCAGTGGATATCATTACTATCTTACCTTCACAAATGATTTGAATAGATACAAGTATATGTACTTAATGAAACCCAAGTATGAAATCTTGAAAAGTTCAAGAAATTTCAGAGTGAAGTTGAAAATCATCATGATAAGAAGATAAAATATCTACGATGTGATCGTGGAGGTAAATATCCGAGTTACGAGTTTGGTACGGTTTTAAGACAATGTGGAAATTGTTTCACAACTTATGCCACTTGGAGCACAATAATGTAATGGTGTGTCCGTACGTCGTAGCCGTGCTCTATTGGATATGGTGCATACTATGATGTCTCTTACCGATTTTACACTATAGTTTTGGGGTTATGCATTAGATACAACCACACTCACATTAAATAAGGCACCATATAATTCAGTCGAGATGACACCATATGCATTACTGTTTGGCAAGAAACCTAAGCTATTGTTTCTTAAAGTTTGGGGCTGCTACGCTTATGTCAAAAGACTTCATCCTGATAAGCTCGAACCCAAAGCGGAGAAGTGCATCTTCATAGCATACCCGAAGGAAAAGTCTTTGTTGCTTTGAATGGATCCTTTCTAGAGGAAGAGTTTATTTCAAAAGAATTAAGTGGGAGGAAGGCGGAACTTGATGAGGTTATTGAACCGTCACTTCAATTAGAGAGTAGCACGACAGAGGAATGTGTTTCTGTGACACCTACACCAATTCAGGAGGAAGCTAATGATAATGATATGAAACTTCAGAACAAGTTACTACTAAACCTCGTAGGTCGACAAGGACACGTACTGCTCCTGAGTGGTACGGTAATCCTGCCTTGGAGGTTATGTTGTTGGACAACAATTAACCTACGAGCTATGGAGAAGTGATGGTGGGCCCAGATTCCAACAAATGGCTATAGGCCATGAAATCCGAGATAGGATCCATGTATGAAAATAAAGTATGGACTTTGGAAGAAAGTACAAATGTATCTTTAAGAGGAGGACATGCGATTATGGTAAATTTCACCATTTATAAAGCTCGACTTGTCGTAAAGAGGTTTCTGAAAAGCTCAAGGAGTTGACTGCAATGATACCTTCTCATCTTTAGCAATGCTAAAGTCTGTTGGAATTATGTTAGCTGTTGCTACATTTTTCAATTATGAGATCTTGGAGATGGATGTCAAAACATCGCTTCCTTAACGATTTGCTTGACGATAGGATGTATGTGATACAACTAGAAGGTTTTGTCGATCCTAAGGATGCTAAAAGGCATGCGAGCTCCAGTGATCCATTGATGAACTAGTGCAAGCATCTTGGAGTTTGAATAAGCTCTTTGATGAGGTGATCAAAGCTTTTGGGTTTATACAAAGTTTATGAATAAACTTGCATTTACAATAAAGTGAGTGGGAGCACTATAGAATATTTGTAGCGACCCGACTCAACGAGTCAAGCCTCTGGTGTTTCTGTACCATCCCAAGATCATGCTGGTACACACACAGTACATAATGTATATATTCAAGAGTGCAATCACACAGCTTTATTAATCGAAATCTCATAAAGAGTACTTTATTACAATAAAGGAGTACAATAAAGTGGCTGAAGGCCAACTCATGAGATTATCTAACGAAGACTAAGCGGAAGCATCAGGTAGACGAGTCCATCCGACTCCAAGGGCATGTCGCTGAGCGTAGAACGGTAGCCTCACTCCTGGTCGGAAAAGTACTCTGCAACATGATACGTTGCAGCCGTGTAGGTCAGCATATTGAATATGCTGGCAAATCATCAAGAGAGGGAGTAAAATAATCACTATCTCTACATGCATATTTGGCCGGTGGAGCTAAGTTTTTTTTTTGCATAAAGCTAGTTTTATCCTACAACAAAAGGGGTTTGAAAGCAAAATATTACTACATAGTTTGTTGTTAACGAGATGGTTCCGCCAACCAATTCTCGTACCCGAATAGTTGTTAACACCCACATCATTATTAAGTTGTGTCGAGAGTTCAGGGGAAATTCAATGCCTTCGGCTCAAGTTGTCCATGACCATGGACACGGCTAATCGATTAGGTTGAGTACTCTGCAGAGTTTTGCACACTTTCCCCACAAGATTTGATCGCCTCCGGGTTTGTCCTCGCACTTCAGGGTGTTTGAAGACCGGATGATCAAAACATGGTCTTTCAACGGGTCCCTCTGAATCCCTGTCGGTGCCCATCCATTCCTACCGTTCGTCTACATCTGCTGGCACCGCCTGTCCAGAGTCGCCGCGTTGTCCAACCAAGCCAGAGCCCATAATGACTTGTGGCTGTGCAGGTAAGCCTTGAGTCTTGAAGTCTCCGTCCGTCCCTTTGAGCCTGGGTGAAGCTTTCCGCAGGATGACATGGCCTCTCCAGCATCCCGGGCATCCACTGGGTTTTCCAGGGAGCCGATCAACCGTCCTTCACCCAGTGTTGCATTGCGTCCGAGGTCTTGAAAATCTTGTCTTAGTCCGGTCTTGATTATTATATCAACCTCGCATCACTCGTGGAATACACTCAACCGATAACCCGTCTACTAGAGCATAGCATATATAACATTGTCGTCCCGGGGCCAAGTATCGGGGTGTTGGTGTTCCTACCACATGATACTACACCTATGACTAAAGTTTCCAAGTACCTAGGCAGCATGCAAATAGGGCAAAGAAGGTGATCTACTATGCATTGAAAACATAGGTAAAATAACATGATCAAAGATGACTTGCCTTGATGATAGTTGTCCTGCTCGAGCGTCTCTAAGTAACACGCTTCGCACTCCGGATGATCTACCGATACAAACACAAAGCACACCATAAGCAATTCAATCATGCCACGAGTAAAAATAACATCACATGCAATGATTGGCAAACGACTACGCAAAAGAATTTTATCGCGCGTCGGTAGGACAGAAACTTGTTTCTGTTTAAAACACTAGTAAAAATACTTGGAAAATTCTGAAAATTCTACTACAGTAAGGTTTATCACTAGAAAACTTCAGCAAAAAGAATCAACTCAATATCATTTTTCAAACTCCTGGAATAGGCAAAACGGTGTTTAAACTAAATCTGCTCTAACTTATATTTTAAAATTCCCAACACAGAACAATTATATATTTTTAAAAACTACAGGAAATTTGTGAGCTACTGGAGAAAGAATCAATGTCATTGGACGTAGGGATAAAAAGTTGTGATCAAAACAAGATTGAAAGTTTCTGTTTTCGAAATCTGGACAGAAATTACGAAACTGCTAGTGTTAATGAGAGGCACACGTGGCAAGCTTCTAATGGCTGAGATGGAGTGCATGAAATAGAGAGAGAGAGGTTGCTACCTGCTTCTGGAGGTGTTGCACCGGCAAGAAAGGGGATGGCCGGCGAGGAAGGAGGGAGTAGCTCCGGGCGGTGGGGCGTCGGGCGGCGGCGGTGAGGTTCCTCCTCCGCCGGGAAGAGGCGGCGGTGGAGAGAGAGTTCGGGGAGGGCTCCTCCTCCGCGGCGAGGCCGAGGTGCAGCAGCTTTCGGGCTGCTGCCGCTGCTCGCGGCGGCGGCTAGGGCGGCGGTGGGGTGAGGCGCCGGCGGCGGCTTGTGGAGGCGGCGGTGGAGAGACGGCGGCTAGGGTTGGGGAGAGGTGGAGGTGGGGGGGGGGTTTATATAGGCTTAGGGGAGGAGAGTAGAAAGGAAGGAGAGGGAGAACTTTGGGAAGGAGATCATGGGAGAGAAAAATAGGAAAGAGAGGGAGGAGAAAGAAGGAAGAGAGAAATAAGGAAAAGGGAGAGAAAATAGGAAGGAGGGAAATAAGGAAAGGGGAGGGAGGACTCACGTGGGGAGGGAGGAGAACGTGGGAAGGGGTGCATGCATGGCTGCATGCGTGCATGCATGGGGTGGCTGGGCTGTTTTGTTTTTTTTTGAAAAAAAAACAAACAAACAGCAGCAACAAAAAGAAATAAAAAAAAAACAAAACAAAACAGAAAAAATATATTTTCCTAGCTAACAAAATACTAGGAAAAAAAGTACTAATATACATATATGCGCTAGAATACTTAGGAAAACAAAATACATATACAACTAATACATATATAATATATATAGGAACCCTAGTTCCACCTAATGCAACTAAAAAAAAGTTTTATGCACTAGGATCACACAACGCGATCGGAAAAAAAAAACTCGACTAAAATAATTCGGAGTTTGGAAAAATTTGCAAAAATAAAAAATGATGACTTTAACTCACAGGGGAGAAGTCATACTATCTCCGCTCCGATAAATTGCCTGCAGTCACATAACGATAAAATTTTTCAGAGGAACACAATGATGCATAAAATGTGGGATGCAAATGAATGATCTATTAACATCCGAATTTACGAAAATTGGGATGTTACAAACCTACCCACCTTAAGATGAATCTCGCCCTCGAGATTCGGGTTGACTAGAAAATAGGTGCGGCTGGTCTCGACGAAGATCCTCTTCTCGTTCCCAGGTGGCTTCTTCCTCGGTGTGGTGGCTCCACAACACCTTGCAGAACTTGATGATCTTGCTGCGGGTAACTCTGTTGGCGGTCTCGAGAATTCGGACGGGTTTCTCCTCATACGTCAGATCGCTGTCAAGCTGTATGGCCTCTAGGGGCACTGTATCTCTCAACGGAACATCGGCCATCTCAGCGTGGCATTTCTTCAACTGGGAAACATGGAAGACATCATGAACTCCGGACAATCCTTCCGGCAGTTCCAGTTTGTATGCAACTTCGCCTCTACGTTCAAGAATTTTGTAGGGGCCAATGAAACGTGGTGCTAGTTTTCCTTTCACACCGAATCTCTTGATTCCTCGAAGTGGAGACACCCGAAGATATGCTCGATCTCCCACTTCGTATGTTACTTCCTTGCGTTTGCTGTCGGCATAACTCTTCTGCCTGGACTGAGCTATCTTGAGTCGGTCACGAATAAGCTTGACCTTCTCTTCAGAATCTCGGATGAGGTCGGGACCAAAAAGTTGTCGGTCGCCAACTCCATCCCACGTCAATGGTGTTCTGCACCTCCTTCCGTATAGAGCTTCGAAAGGGGCCATCTTCAGACTGGTCTGGTAGCTGTTGTTGTATGAGAACTCGGCATACGGTAAATTGTCATCCCAACTAGACCCATAGTCTAGTGTGCAAGCTCTCAACATGTCTTCCAGAATTTGATTAACTCTCTCGGTCTGTCCATCTGTCTGCGGGTGAAATGCTGTGCTGAACTCCAATCTTGTTCCCAAGGTTTCGTGCAGTTGGTGCCAAAATTTTGATGTGAACTGAGTCCCTCTATCAGACACAATGCTCTTTGGTACTCCGTGCAGACATACGATCCTCGTCATATAAATCTTGGCCAGCTTGGCACTAGTGTAGGTAGTCTTCACCGGAATGAAGTGAGCTACCTTGGTCAACCGATCGACCACAACCCAAATAGAATCATAGCCAGAACGGGTCCGAGGTAATCCTGTGATGAAGTCCATACCAAGCTTTTCCCATTTCCATTCGGGTATCGGCAGAGGTTGGAGCAAACCTGCTGGCTTCTGATGCTCGGCTTTTACTCGCTGACAAACATCGCATATAGCTACGTACTCAGCAATGTCTTTCTTCAATCCTGTCCACCAGAAACTTTCTTTCAGATCCAGATACATCTTGGTGTTACCAGGGTGTATCGAGTACGGGGAATCATGAGCTTCCTGAAGTATCAACTTCCTGAGTTTGGGATCATTGGGCACATAGATGCGATCCTCAAACCATAAAGTTCCGTGTTCATCCTCACGAAAACCTTTAGCTTTCCCGTCTTCCATTTTCTGCTTAATCTCAGCTATCTCTTTGTCAGCTTTCTGTGCTTCACGGATCTTTTCCGTCAAAGTAGACTGAATTTCCAGTGTGGCAACAAATCCTCTTGGAACTATCTCCAATTTGAGATCTCGGAGATCATCGACTAACTCCTGGGGTAATCCTCCCGCTGTGAGCGTGTTCACATAACTCTTGCGGCTCAACGCATCGGCTACAACATTTGCCTTGCCTGGGTGATAATGCAATCTCATGTCGTAGTCCTTGATCAACTCTAGCCATCGCCTCTGTCTGAGGTTCAACTCCTTCTGCGTGAAGATATATTTCAGGCTCTTGTGATCAGTGTAAACATCACAACTATTTCCGATCAGGAAATGTCTCCAGGTCTTGAGAGCGTGCACTACGGCAGCTAGTTCCAAGTCATGTGTGGCATAATTCAACTCATGAGGTCTGAGCTGTCTGGATGCATAGGCTACAACTTTGCCTTCTTGCATGAGCACTCCTCCAAGTCCTTGACGAGAAGCATCACAGTAAACCTGGAAATCCTTCTGAATGTTCGGCAATATCAGCACTGGGGCTGTCACAAGACGTTTCTTCAGCTCTTGAAAACTGGTTTCACAATCCTCAGTCCAAACATACTTGGATTCCTTCTTCAATAACTCTGTCATGGGCTTGGCAATCTTTGAGAAATTCTTAATGAACCTCCGGTAATATCCGGCAAGTCCGAGGAAACTGCGGATCTCCTTGACTGAAGTGGGTGCTACCCATTCGGTGACTGCTGCGACCTTGGCAGGGTCCACTGCTATGCCTTCTCCTGAGATGACATGTCCGAGAAATCCGACTTCCTTCAACCAAAACTCACATTTGCTGAACTTTGCATATAACTTATGCTCTCGAAGCTTCTCCAGAACTAAACGCAGATGTTCCTTGTGTTCCTCTTCGTTCTTGGAGAATATCAGTATGTCATCGATGAACACCACGACAAACTTGTCCAAGTACTCCATAAATACCTTGTTCATCAGATTCACAAAATATGCCGGAGCATTAGTCAGTCCAAATGACATGACCGTGTACTCATACAAGCCGTACCGAGTGGTAAAGGCTGTCTTGGGTATATCCTGTTCACGAATCTTTAACTGATGATACCCGGATCGAAGATCGATCTTTGAGAATATGCGAGCTCCAACTAACTGATCAAACAGATCATTGATCATCGGCAAGGGGTACTTGTTCTTGATGGTCACATCGTTCAATGCACGATAATCGACAACCATTCTCAAGGACTTGTCCTTCTTTTCAACCAAGAGCACTGGGGCTCCCCAAGGTGAAGAACTTGGGCGAATATACCCTTTGTCCAATAACTCTTTAATTTGCTTCTTGATTTCTATCAAGTCATTTGCGGGCATCCGATAGGGTCTCTTGGATATCGGGGCTGTTCCGGGTAATAGCTCAATCAAGAACTCGATCTCTCTATCGGGTGGCATGCCCGGCAATTCTTCCGGAAATACATCTGGGTACTCCTGTACAATCGGTACTTCCTCCTGGACTACTCCCGTGAGAGAGTTTACTCGCTTACTCCGGGTCGGGCGCTGAGACACGTACTTAATCCGCTTCTGCTCGGGGGTGGTGAGCAAAATAGACTTAAGGGCACAATCGATATTACCTTCATACTTGGCCATCCAATCCATGCCTAGGATTACATCCAATCCCTGGGACTCTAATACGATGAGGTCGGTGGGGAAATTATGGTTCCCGATGTTGAGACTCAAAGCATGGCATCCTATCCCGGCTGTCATCATGCCTCCTGGGGAACTGACCTTAATAGGTTGGCTGAGGGTTCTAGTTTGCAAACTATACTTTTCCACAACTACCCTTGATATGAATGAATGCGTTGCACCAGAATCAAAAGTACCAATACTGGATGTGAATTTAGCAAAAACTTACCAACCACAGTATCGGGGTGATCATAGACCTCTTCCACATCAATGTGGTTCACCTGAGCTCGAGGAAAAGGATTGGGCTTCTTTGCTGCAAAGTTGCCGTTGCCGTTGCCGTTTCCATTTCCCTGCTTGTTCTGGGGACAATCAGTGGCATAGTGTCCCTTCTTCTGACACTTGAAGCAAGTGATGTGAGTCAGATCCTTCTGAGCTGGAGTTGAATTCTGCTGAGTGCCAGTACCGCCATTCTTGAAGTTGTTGTTGTTGCGGTGATTCCCATTTCCTCCATGGTTGTGGCCTCCATGGTTGTGCACAGGGTGGTTATGCTGAACATGTCCACCAAACTTACCGGATCCAGTCCCGGTATTCCCTGAGTAGGGGGTGTAGCGAGGCTTCTGCTGAGTGTCGGAGTTGAACTTTCCAACCCCATACTTTCGCTTGCGGTTCTCCATCTGCTGATGTTTCCCCTCCAAGATGAGGGCCTTATCAACCAGCTCCTGGTAGTTGTTGAAAGTGGCTACCATCAACTGAATGCTCAGCTCATCATTCAGTCCTTCCAAGAACTTCTCCTGCTTGGCCGCATCATCGGCCACATCTCCGGGTGCATAACGGGCGAGCATGCTGAAATCGTCAACGTACTGGGCCACAGTGCGACTCCCCTGGCGTAAGTTGCGAAACTCACGCTTCTTCAGACTCATTGCACCAGCTGAGACATGTGCGGTGCGGAAGGCTTGCTTGAATTGCTCCCAAGTGACTCCAACAATGGGATAAGTGGTGGTGTAGTTCTCCCACCAAGCAGCTGCAGGGCCTTCAAGTTGATGCGCGGCAAAACGCACCTTCTCAGCTTCAGAACAACCAGCGGTGATGAGCTCACGCTCCATCTTGCGAAGCCAATCATCTGCCACAATGGGCTCAATGCTGCTGGAGAAAGTTGGAGGGTTCAACCTCAGAAAACGGGTAAGGTTGTCGGCCTGGGGTGGATGATGGTTGTTGTTGTTCTGGTTCTGGATGATCAGTTGCATCAGGGTGTTTTGCTGCTGGATCAACTGGGTGAGTTCCGGCGGAAAGTTGGAGGTAGGGGCGCGTCTTGGAGGCATCTGATGTTTGTAGAGGGGTGAGATTAGCATAGAACAATGGTCTAGAGGAATTACACTACCCATATGAATGCAACACACAAATATCACACCACACATTTTATTCAAACATCACAAAGGTTCACACGAGGATACAAAATCGATAATCCTAAACATCGGCCTAAAACGTAAAACGATAAAGTAAAAATTGGTGGTCTAGTCTAAGTGTCCTCCTCAAAATAGCATAGTGTCGGGTCCTTCGGTGGAGCTTTCTTCATAGTCCTCGTCGTTGCTGATCACGGGGGCTACGTCTCCTTCGGGATGAAGGTTCTCGCCCATGTCCAGTTCCTCCTCCAGGTATGCAACTCGAGTCTTCAGCTTCTCGATCCGCTCCAGAAAGTCCTTCACTTCCAGCTCATGCTCATAGTGGGCTTCCTGGGCTGCATCTTCAAGCTCAAGCTCGCGGAGTGACAGTTGCTTGATCTTCTTGGCGTCCTTGATCGCGTGATACTCTAGAGTTACGCTGTGCTTCTCCAAGGTCTGGGCATAAGATAAGAGAGCGTCGTTGGTCTTGCTTGAGATGATGTCTCCGTCTTCATTTCTCCAGGATACAACGAATAGGTCTGGAGAAATAGGGCAGCCTTTGTATTTATCCTTGATACGTCCGAGTGCACAATGGATCGCCATGTCCCTTCCGAGAATCCAGCTGGGTGCGATGAACTTGAAATCCATCGGCTCAGTGCGCGGCTCGAATGTCCTTCCGGGAATATGCACCTCGATCCTGTAGCATGAATCCTCCGGGTAAGATGAAGTTGGCTTCCCTGTGATAGTCGGCACAGCAATCCTCAAGTCTTTGGTGATCTGCACCAGCTCTTTTCCGAACGGCATAGTGGTGTCGGGCTGGCAAAACTCCGTGAACATAACAGGGATGAAGGTGGCCATCTAAACATTGGAAAATCGGAGAGAAGTCAGAAATGATCAGAAGAGGAAATAGAAGATTTTAGAGAAAATAGTTTTCTTCCTAAGGCTTTTCCATTCCTAGAGGTTACGTCCTAAGGTCAGCGTGTGCTCTGAATACCATTTCTGTAGCGACCCGACTCAACGAGTCAAGCCTCTGGTGTTTCTGTACCATCCCAAGATCATGCTGGTACACACACA
The DNA here is from genome assembly GCF_904849725.1 of Hordeum vulgare subsp. vulgare. Taxonomy (NCBI): domain Eukaryota; kingdom Viridiplantae; phylum Streptophyta; class Magnoliopsida; order Poales; family Poaceae; genus Hordeum; species Hordeum vulgare. The sequence goes on from NC_058520.1 coordinate 86,398,725, forward strand.
GTACATAATGTATATATTCAAGAGTGCAATCACACAGCTTTATTAATCGAAATCTCATAAAGAGTACTTTATTACAATAAAGGAGTACAATAAAGTGGCTGAAGGCCAACTCATGAGATTATCTAACGAAGACTAAGCGGAAGCATCAGGTAGACGAGTCCATCCGACTCCAAGGGCATGTCGCTGAGCGTAGAACGGTAGCCTCACTCCTGGTCGGAAAAGTACTCTGCAACATGATACGTTGCAGCCGTGTAGGTCAGCATATTGAATATGCTGGCAAATCATCAAGAGAGGGAGTAAAATAATCACTATCTCTACATGCATATTTGGCCGGTGGAGCTAAGTTTTTTTTTTGCATAAAGCTAGTTTTATCCTACAACAAAAGGGGTTTGAAAGCAAAATATTACTACATAGTTTGTTGTTAACGAGATGGTTCCGCCAACCAATTCTCGTACCCGAATAGTTGTTAACACCCACATCATTATTAAGTTGTGTCGAGAGTTCAGGGGAAATTCAATGCCTTCGGCTCAAGTTGTCCATGACCGTGGACACGGCTAATCGATTAGGTTGAGTACTCTGCAGAGTTTTGCACACGTTCCCCACAAGATTTGATCGCCTCCGGGTTTGTCCTCGCACTTCAGGGTGTTTGAAGACCGGATGATCAAAACATGGTCTTTCAACGGGTCCCTCTGAATCCCTGTCGGTGCCCATCCATTCCTACCGTTCGTCTACATCTGCTGGCACCGCCTGTCCAGAGTCGCCGCGTTGTCCAACCAAGCCAGAGCCCATAATGACTTGTGGCTGTGCAGGTAAGCCTTGAGTCTTGAAGTCTCCGTCCGTCCCTTTGAGCCTGGGTGAAGCTTTCCGCAGGATGACATGGCCTCTCCAGCATCCCGGGCATCCACTGGGTTTTCCAGGGAGCTGATCAACCGTCCTTCACCCAGTGTTGCATTGCGTCCGAGGTCTTGAAAATCTTGTCTTAGTCCGGTCTTGATTATTATATCAACCTCGCATCACTCGTGGAATACACTCAACCGATAACCCGTCTACTAGAGCATAGCATATATAACATTGTCGTCCCGGGGCCAAGTATCGGGGTGTTGGTGTTCCTACCACATGATACTACACCTATGACTAAAGTTTCCAAGTACCTAGGCAGCATGCAAATAGGGCAAAGAAGGTGATCTACTATGCATTGAAAACATAGGTAAAATAACATGATCAAAGATGACTTGCCTTGATGATAGTTGTCCTGCTCGAGCGTCTCTAAGTAACACGCTTCGCACTCCGGATGATCTACCGATACAAACACAAAGCACACCATAAGCAATTCAATCATGCCACGAGTAAAAATAACATCACATGCAATGATTGGCAAACGACTACGCAAAAGAATTTTATCGCGCGTCGGTAGGACAGAAACTTGTTTCTGTTGAAAACACTAGTAAAAATACTTGGAAAATTCTGAAAATTCTACTACAGTAAGGTTTTATCACTAGAAAACTGCAGCAAAAAGAATCAACTCAATATCATTTTTCAAACTCCTGGAATAGGCAAAACGGTGTTTAAACTAAATCTGCTCTAACTTATATTTGAAAATTCCCAACACAGAACAATTATATATTTTTAAAAACTACAGGAAATTTGTGAGCTACTGGAGAAAGAATCAATGTCATTGGACGTAGGGATAAAAAGTTGTGATCAAAACAAGATTGAAAGTTTCTGTTTTCGAAATCTGGACAGAAATTACGAAACTGCTAGTGTTAATGAGAGGCACACGTGGCAAGCTTCTAATGGCTGAGATGGAGTGCATGAAATAGAGAGAGAGAGGTTGCTACCTGCTTCTGGAGGTGTTGCACCGGCAAGAAAGGGGATGGCCGGCGAGGAAGGAGGGAGTAGCTCCGGGCGGTGGGGCGTCGGGCGGCGGCGGTGAGGTTCCTCCTCCGCGGGGAAGAGGCGGCGGTGGAGAGAGAGTTCGGGGAGGGCTCCTCCTCCGCGGCGAGGCCGAGGTGCAGCAGCTTTCGGGCTGCTGCCGCTGCTCGCGGCGGCGGCTAGGGCGGCGGTGGGGTGAGGCGCCGGCGGCGGCTTGTGGAGGCGGCGGTGGAGAGACGGCGGCTAGGGTTGGGGAGAGGTGGAGGTGGGGGGGGTTTATATAGGCTTAGGGGAGGAGAGTAGAAAGGAAGGAGAGGGAGAACTTTGGGAAGGAGATCATGGGAGAGAAAAATAGGAAAGAGAGGGAGGAGAAAGAAGGAAGAGAGAAATAAGGAAAAGGGAGAGAAAATAGGAAGGAGGGAAATAAGGAAAGGGGAGGGAGGACTCACGTGGGGAGGGAGGAGAACGTGGGAAGGGGTGCATGCATGGCTGCATGCGTGCATGCATGGGGTGGCTGGGCTGTTTTGTTTTTTTTTTGAAAAAAAAACAAACAAACAGCAGCAACAAAAAGAAATAAAAAAAAACAAAACAAAACAGAAAAAATATATTTTCCTAGCTAACAAAATACTAGGAAAAAAAGTACTAATATACATATATGCGCTAGAATACTTAGGAAAACAAAATACATATACAACTAATACATATATAATATATATAGGAACCCTAGTTCCACCTAATGCAACTAAAAAAAAGTTTTATGCACTAGGATCACACAACGCGATCGGAAAAAAAAAACTCGACTAAAATAATTCGGAGTTTGGAAAAATTTGCAAAAATCAAAAATGATGACTTTAACTCACAGGGGAGAAGTCATACTATCTCCGCTCCGATAAATTGCCTGCAGTCACATAACGATAAATTTTTTCAGAGGAATACAATGATGCATAAAATGTGGGATGCAAATGAATGATCTATTAACATCCGAATTTACGAAAATTGGGATGTTACAATATTTGATAAATATATGTGGATGACATATTGTTGATCGAAAATGATGTAATTTTTTTGGAAAGCATAAAGGGTTGTTTGAAAGGAGTTTGTCAAACGAAAACCTTGATAAAGCTACTTAAACATTGGGCATCAAGGTCTATAGAGATAGATGAGGACTCTTGATAAAACTTTCAATGAATGCATACCTTGACAAGATTTTGAATGAGTTCAAAATAGATCAGTGAAAGAAGGAGATTATAAGGTGTGAATTTCAGTAAGACTCAAAGCTCGACCACAACAGAAGTAAGATAAAGGACGAAAGTTATCCACTATGCCTTAGCTATAGGCTCTATAGTATGCCATGTTGTGTACCGCATGTGGTGTGTGCCTTGCCATGAGTGTGTCAAGGGGTACAAGAGTGATCCATGAGTGGATCACTGGACAACAGTAAAAATTATCCTAAGTAACTAGAGTACTAAGGAAATGTTTCTCGATTATGGAGGTAATAAAAGAGTTTGTCGTAAAGGGTTACGTCTATACAAGCTTTGACAGTAACTCAGATGACTCTGAGTAGCAAACCGGATTTGTATAATGGAGCAGTCATTTGGAATAGCTCCAAGTGGAGCATGCTAGTAGCATCTACAGTATGACATAGATATTTGCAAAGTACACATCGATCTGAATGTTTCAGACCCATTGACTAAAACCTCTCTCACAAGCAAAACATGATCAAACCCCAGAACTCATTGGGTGTTAATCATCACATGGTGATGTGAGCTAGATTATTGACTCTAGTGCAAGTGGGATAATGTTGGAATATGACACAAAGGCAATAATAAATTTGTTATTATCATATTTGCTTGTTCATGATAATCATTTATTATCCATGCTATGATTGTATTGATAAAAAACTCAGATACATGTGTGGATACATAGACAACACCGTGTCCCTAGTGAGCCTCTACTAGACTAGCTCGTTGATCAAAGATGGTTAAGGTTTCCTAAACATAGACATGAGTTGTCATTTGATAACGTGATCACATCATTAGGATAATGATGTGATGGACAAGACCCAAATCGTAAGCATATCATTCGATTGTATCATGAAGTTTATTGCTATTGCTTTCTGCATGTCAAGTATCTATTCCTAAGACCATGAGATCATGCAACTCCCTGACACTGGAGGAATGCCTTCTGTGTATCAAATGTCACAACATAACTGGGAGATCATAAAGATTCTCCACAGGTATCTCCAAGGGTGCTTGTTGGGTTGGCATGGATCGAGTCTGGGATTTGTCACTCCGTTTAACGGAAAAGTATCTCTGGTCCCTCTTAGTAATACAACATCACTAGAAGCTTGCAAGCAATGTGACTAAAGAGTTAGTCACGGGATCTTGTATTACGGAACGAGTAAAACAACTTGTCAGTAAGGAGATTGAACTAGGTACGGAGATACCACGATCGAATCTCAGGCAAGTAACATACCGGTAGACAAAGGAACTGCATACAGGGTTGATTGAATCCTTGGCATCGTGGTTCGTCCGATAAAGATCTTTGTGGAATATGTGGGCACCAATATGGGCATCCAGGTCCCGCTATTTGTTATTTTCACCAGAGAGATGTCTCGGTCATGTCCACATGATTCTCAAACCCGTAGGGTCCACATTCTTAACATTCGGTGACACTAGAGAAGTTTTGGGAAATGTACGTCGGTGACCTAATGTTGTTTGGAGTCCCGGATGAGATCCCGGATGCCACGAGGAGCTCCAGAATGGTCATGAGGTAACGTTTTATATATGGGAAGTCATATGTTGGCTACTGGAAACATTTCGGGTTTTGTCGGTACCGGAGAACTCTAGAAGGTTTCCTCCAGCACCTAGGGCATGCATGGGCTCTAGGGTGGTGACCTAGACTTATTGGGCCAGGTGCACTATCCCCCTTAGGACCATGCGCCTAGCGGAATGGAAACCCTAAGAGGGAGGGCCCTCCACTTGGCTTGGAGGGCACTCCTCCCTCTTTGTCCGCCTCCCCTCCTTGGAGGTGGGTCTAGGGCTGCACCCCCAGCTCTCCAACACCCCTATATATAGTGGGGAGGAGGCGCAAGGGCTGTACAGAACAATTCCACGCTCTGCGGCCTCCCCTCTCTCCTATTCTTCCTCGTTCGCAGTTCAGGTAGCGCTTGGCGAAGCCCTGTCGGGATTGCTCCACACCATCTTCACCATGCCGTTGTGCTGGTTAAGATCCCATCTATTTCTCCTCCCTCGCTTGCTGGATGAAGAAGGAGGAGACGTGATTAAGCCGCATGTGTGCTAAACGCGGAGGCGCCGTCTGTTCGGCGCTAGATCGGGAAAGATCGTGATTGGATCACGAAGACGTACGAATACATCAACCGCGTTTCTTAACGCTTCCACTTAGAAATCTACAAGTGTATGTCGATGAACTCCTTATCGTAGCTATACATCTCCATAGATAGATCTTGGGTGCACGTAAGGAATTTTTTGTTTCCCACTCAATGTTCCCCAATAGTATCAACTTATTCAAGTCAAGTATTTTATAAAGGTAAAAGGGCATAACATTAACACCAGCTCCCAAATCACATAAATCATTAGTGTTCTTAATAGATAAGCGTATAGTAGGTGTCCCTTGATCCTCTAGTTATTTCGGGGATTTTTTCCTTCCAAAGAATAATGTGCAACCATAGTAGAAATTTCAGCCTCAGGAATTTTTATTTTATTAGTAGCAACATCTTTCTTGTATTTAGCATAAGGAGGCATTTTCATAGCATCAGTGAAAGGTACTTGCAAGAATAAATGGTTGGGTAATTCAATAAAATGATTAAAAGAATTTTCAGATTAAGGATTTAAATCTTTACTAGGAAAAGGCATGGGTTTTTCTACCCATTGTTCTGTTTCTCTACCACGATTCCTAGCAACAACGTATCTTTTATTTTTAGGAGGTGGGTGATTGATCCGTCTCCAACCTATCTATAATTTGTTATTGTTTCATGCTATTATATTATCAATCTTAGATACCTTATATGTCATCATATGTTGTTTTATATAATTTTTGGGACTAACCTATTAACTCAATGCCTAGTGTCAGTTCTTGTTTTGCGTGTTTTTGAGTTTTTTTTTAAATAATACCAAACGAAGTACAAACATGATGAAAATTTAAAGTGAATTTTAGGATATTTCTTAGAAATCAAATTATGAAATTTAAGCAATTTGAGGAAGAACATGTTGCCCAATCTTGGGAGAGAATGAAATTAATGATTAGAAAGTTTCCTACTCATGGTTTAAGATTATGGATGATAATATAAAAAATAATATGCTCGACTATACTTTGTTTAAAGAAATCTTCTAGGGTCAGCCACGGGTGGTAATTTTATGGCAATTACACTGGGAGAAGCGAGAAAAATTCTTGATAATATGATGACAAATTATTCTCAATGGCACACCGAAAGAGCTCCAATAGGTAAGAAGGTAAATTGTGTGTATGAAATTACTACTTTGAGTGATAAGTTGGACGCTCTTATGAATATGTTTGCTAATAAAAATGCTCATGTTGATCCTAATCTTGTTCCTCAATCTACATTGATTCAGAAAAATAATGATGCTATAGATGTGAACTTTATCTCTAGAAACAATTTCCACAACAATGCTTATAGAGGGTATTTCAATCCCAAGCCACATCCCGGTAATCCCTCCATTAATTATGGTAACTCCTATGGTAATTCATGCAACAATAATGATATGATGCGCTCTAATCTTGAGAATGAAATTAAAGAATTTATTAATTCCCAAAAGACTTCCAATACTATGGTAAAAGAAAAACTACATAAAATTGATGATATGGCTAGGAACATGGATAGAATTACTCATGATGTGGAAACTCTTAAAAGTAAAAACTTGTCACCTAAGCATGATATAAATGAGTCCATTAAATCTACCCAAGTCTCCATTAATGAAAGTAAGGAGAGGACCGCTAGATTGAGAGCTAAGTGAGAATTCTTAGAAAAGGCTCTTCCACCCATTTTTATCGTAATTATGATGAAGATATTGAAATGATTGGTGTTTATCCTATTGAATAATTGTTTAGTATAAAACTTGATGAAAGGGGCACCGAAGAAGATTCAAATTTCGATAGAGGGACTCCTATTTTTTGAAGGGTGATGATCTTAATGATAAAATTGCAAAAAGTGGATTTGGAGAGGTAAGAACTTTACATCGTGATGCACCCACTATCGGTGTCAAAACCGACGGATCTAGGGTAGGGGGTCTCGAGCTATGGATCTTGGATCAATGGGTAACATGGACCACAAAGACAATAGGGGTACCTAGGGTTATACATGGTCAGTTGTCATCAGGGGAATAAACATGTCGATTCTACCATCTTGACTTTGAGGACACACCAAGGAACCAAAGGTTTCCTTTCTAAACACGGACTCGCCTTATAACTCGGCCTTCAAGTAATAGTCACAGAGCGGCCCACCTATCCGGTCCATAAGAGATATACCGGTGGCCTAAGGAGCCCTTAGTCCCGGACTCCCTTAGTGGCCCCCGAAGTAACCTCCAATGTCGGGGTCCATGATCCCTAGTAGCCTCACGCGTCCAAATTCTCCGGCTTGCGAGATGAGTTCTTCTCCCCTTCCATGCTCGACCGATACTAGTTCGGCCGCCGATGACTCCCCGATTTACGAAGAGTATGTATTACTTAGCCTCGAAGGCCAACCATTCAAATGTGAATGATGCCTTTTTCTAGCAACTTCTATCAAAGGGTCACTGTCGGTCACAACCACTAACCAGTTATGAAGATTTGATTCGAGGTTTGAGGCAGTTCCTCTATTGGCACATCCCATCAATATGAAGATTGTGCCCGTTGTTTTAAGTGATATGATCAATGATTTGGGTTATCCCACACGTGTATTACGGAAAAATTATATCGGGAAGAAGCAAGGTCTTCGACACAGTAAAGGGGCTCTTGGTATTACAACAACTTATAAAAGGGGAACATCTACCAAAGCCTCCATACGCTTCTCACATCCCCATTGCTATCGCCTTCCCAATCTCTTGAGCTCTAATCGTCCAAATCCACCCCCCACAAATCTCCTTAGGCCACTCCCCCGGTTCGGCCGTGGCACGTTCCGGTTCCAAGGGTAAGTGGGAGGCATCTAGCATCACAGACGACAACATCCAGGAGCTGAAGCGCACCAACTATCTTGTGGTCAATATCATCCACCATGCTCTAGAGGAGGGCCAGGTCATCCCCACGCCGAAGCAAGGCGAGAGGGCGGTGTTCATCCCCCACTTCATTCGGGGACTAGGCTTCCCTCTCCACCCCTTTGTTAGGGTTTGATGTTCTTCTGCGGGTTGCATTTTCACGATCTCGCCCGAACTCCTTCTTGCATATTTCGGCCTTCGTTGTTATCTGTGAGGCCTTTCTGTAGGTCCAACCACACTTCAGCTTGTGGCTAAAGGTCTTCAATGTTAAGCCGAAGATAGTAAAGAACTAGCATGCTGACTATTAGGGGGGGCAAAAATGGGGTGCATCCTATGAGTCAACTCTCGTGAAAATGAGGGACGAGAAGGGCCATGCGTGGTCATGGTGGTATCCTAGACCCATGGGTTTTGGGGATAAGAAGGGCATTGCGACGAATTTGACACAGAAGTTGTGTCGACTATCATTCTTAGAGGCGTGGAAGACTGTCGCTATCAGTAGATTGGCTGCTTGGGAGGGCTCTAAGAGGAAGGCGAGGTGCTGCGCAAGGCTGAGGGAGCAAGGGGGCCTTTTATAGGCGTTGGAGTTCGATTCTGCGAGCTACTGCTCACTCCGACTCTGCGACACCTACTAGTGGCGAACAATGGAGGCGTGGCTTGCTGGCGGGGCTTGTCGTGGTAGGCGGCGAGGTTGGAAATGAGGTCGACGAGATGGAATTCTCGAGAGCGTGCTAGGTGGCCCGGGAGCACCGACCTCAACAGGTGGCGACGACAGCTAGCGATTGGCATGTCGGGCATGTGACGGGGTGCTACAGAACAGAAGGGGGAGGTCGGATGGAGTTGTGGCGCGACACGGCGAGCAGCAAAATTATTAGGACAAGCTGGGGAGGGGTTGTCATGGGACACGACGACTCGGACGCGAGCACGTGCAAAACGCGTTCTCTGCTCGCGCTTCCGGGACGCACGACACCTGTTCGACGAAATGCCAGGGTGGCTTAGGGAGCTTTCACGCAACTAAGAATTAGTAGGGTGATGGTTTTTGGGTAAAATAGGTATAGTGGACATGCTTGATTGGCTAATGGACCAGGTTGGCAGAGAGATTAGGGAGATGGTCAAAATTCTTCCCTAATTCAAGGTGTTTGACAGAATGTGAGAGCCACCTAGGTAGGTTTTCAAAAGATAAAATTTGGTAGAAATGTGTCCCTTTAGATGCTAAAGATAGTGGTGAAGTTAGCTTGGGAAAACGGAAAACTTCCTAGTGCAGTTTTGCCAGAATTCCATTATGGACACAAACTTCACGGAATATTTGGGCAAAAATAAAAGTTGAATCTAGAGCTAATCCCTTGGACTTCAGGGTTTGGTCAGAAGGACTAGCAGTGGGAAAAATTTCAAGAATTTTAGGGCTAGTAAAAATGGGGTTGCAATTCAAACCACAAAGTGGACCAGATTTGAAAACCTGATATCGGGCTCAAAGATTTCAAAAGACTAAGGGAGGTTTTTGGAAAAAGTGATATGTGGGCATCATTTGACCTCTCCAAGTTTTTGTGGAATTTTTTGAAGAAATATTTAAGATGGTTGTAGTGGAACAAGGGCAATTCTAGAGTTGAAAATGCTATTAAAAGAGTTAGTTGTGGGCAAGTTTTATTATAAAAATTATTCCTACTAAATTTTTAAATGATATAAAATGATTTAAGTAAAATATTCAAATCCCAATTTACTTCCCAAAGATCTTTGCATGGGGGGAAGAATTTTTGATAAGAAGGTTATGAAATTAGCAATGAGACAATTATATTTAAAAGTTCTATTTGTGGCCAAATTCTAATTAATAAAGATATGATTAATTTTTTTTGTGGTATTACAAACAAAATTAGTTATTAATACAATCCATGAGAAATTATGATAGAGGAGAGGAGATTCACATACATATATACTATCTTGGACATCTTTTATGATTGTGAGCCCCCACCAAATATTATATAATGATCAAAGTGTTTACGTTGGACAAGGAAGACGGCGTAATGAGTTATGTTTCTTTAGATTCACATATAAGTTATATTCTCATGGATCCTCTAACATGCGGTGCTTGTCTAGTATCCTTTTCTATCCCACGTAGATATACTACTTGTGCATCCAGAACCCTTAAACCTAGTTTCTTGTCATGAGAGTCCACAATACCTACCTATGGATTGAATAAGATCCTTCAAATAAGTTTTCATTGATGCAGAAAGCAATAAAAATTGCTCCTAAACATGTATGATATTTTATTGTAAGGGAAAATAAGCTTTGTATGATCTTGTGATGGCAAAGAAATAAAAGCGATAGACTGCATAATATAGGTTGCTATCATAAGGGGCAGCATAAAGTGACATTCCTTTACATTAAGGGCTTTCACATTCTAAATTAGAAAGCACATGAAAACCTCTGCTTCCCTCTGCGAAGGTCCTACCATTTAATTTCTTGTATTTACTTTATGCAAGTGTCAATAATGTTTATCTCTATTCCTACCTATTAATTCTCTAGTTGGCAAGCATCATGTGTTGGGTAAAGATCGGGATACATATATCCAGTTGGATATAGGTGATCATGAGTCATTATTGTTGACGTTATCCTTGAGGTAAATAAGTTTGGGTGGCGAAACCATTAAATACCCTATCTTCCTATGTGTTCAATGGAAATATTATCTTCAAAAATATGCAATGAGTGTCTACAATCATAGAAGACTAAATGATAGTTGAGCATGTGAACTTGCTAAAATGAAAGCTATTACATAGACTATTCTCTGTAATATAATGAATTGTGATTCTCTTAATGACTAAGAACATAGTTTGTTGATTGTCAATAAAGTTTATGATTCATACTTCAACAATTGTGGATAGATTGTTACTTGTTTATGAGAAGTCATATGATGAAAAACTTGATGCTATGTTAATATTCATGATGCTCTCATGTCCATATTCTATTTTTATCGACACCTCTCGCTCAAATTATGTGGTCATTATTATCAAGTTCAGCTTCCGCTTGCGGACAAGCAAGGTCTAAGCTTGGGAGAGTTGATTCCATTTTGCATCATGATTTCCTACTGATATTTATATTAAACTTGATCATTATTCCACTTTATGATACAATTCTTGTGCCTTTTCTCTCTGAATTTACAAGGTACATCACAAAGAGGAAAATTACTGAAAACTGGAATGCTTGATGAGCAAACCAAGAAAAAGGCTGAAAATTCTGTGAACTCTGAATGAATAGAAACTTCACTAGGAATTTTTGTGGAATATACATGAATTTATGGAGAAACAAATATACCATAGGGTTCCTCCTTTTGGTGTCAAGCCAACACGGTGTGCCCACCCCCTGGGCGTGCCCTTATGCCTTGGGACCACCTCCCAGGTGCTCCGGCCTCCCTCTTCTAGTATAAGTTGGGTTTTGACCTAAAAAATAAGAATATACTTTCAGAACAAAGTGCCACTATCTTGAGGCGGAAACCTGAGCAAAGGCCTTTTTGCTCTCTAGTAGAGTGATTCTGCTGGAAAACTTCCCTCTAGAAGGGGGACATCAAAGCCACCGCCATCACCAACGCTCCCTCCTTCATGGGAGGATCAATATTCAGCAACATATTCACCAGAACCATCTCATCTCAAACCCTAGTTCATCTCTTGTATTCAATCTTTCTCTCAAAACCTCAAATTGGTATGTGTGGGTTACGAGTAGCATTGATTACATCTTGTAGTTGATGCTCGTTGGTTTACTTGGTGAAAAATAATATGTTCACATCCTTATTCATAATTATTACACCTCTTATCTCGAACATGGTGATGATTTGTGAGTAGTTACTTTTGTTCCCAAGGACATGGGGAAGTCTTGTTATAAGTAATCATGTGAAGTTGGTATTCATTCGATATTTGATGATATGTATGTTGTTGCTTCCTTTAGTGGTGCCATGTGAATGTCAAGTACATGACACCTCACCACGTTTGGACCAAAGGGAAGGCATTGTGGATTAGTAATTAGATGATGGGTTGCTAGAGTGACATAAACTTAAACCCAAGTTTATGCATTATTTCATAAGGGGCTGATTTGGATCCACATGTTTCATGATAAGGTTAGATTTATCTTATTTTTCTATCGTAGTTGTGGATGCTTGCGAAAGGGGGTAATCATAAGTGGGTTTCTTGTTCAAGTCAGAACAACAGCTTAGCACTGATCCACCCACATATCAAATTATCAAAATAACAAACTCGAATCAACTCAACATGACGAATATGATTAGATGGAAATTCCCATGTGTCCTTAGGAGCACTTTATTTCATATAAGAGTACTTTCAGGCTTTTCCTTGGCTACAAAAAGGATTGGAATATCTTGATGCACACTTGTTACTATGGTTACTTGTCACTTGTTATGAATTATCTTGCTACAAAACTATCTATAACTGTTACTTATAGCATCTGCAGAGAATACCTTGCTGAAAAGTGCTTATCATTTCCTTCTGCTCCTTGTTGGGTTCGACACTCTTCTTATCAAAAGGAATACGATTGATCCCCTATACTTGTGGGTAATCATTCATTGCTATCATGTCTGAATTTGAAAAGGTTAGTGAAGTTCCTTCCACTAGTCCAGAAAACTTTGATCATCAAGCTTCCCCAAATCATGAGAGTATTAAAACAAGTTTTGACGAAGTTGCTATAAAAAACTTTATAACCTTGTGGATGATGATCCTCCTAAAGAAGAACCCACTGTCATGCAAACAAAGAAATATCGCATATACAGTGGTAATATTATTGGGAAATTGTAATTCAAGATTTTTTTTCACTTGTGCTGGCCCGTTACCATTTATAGGAGGATCTATTCTCACTATAACTAGTACTTATGTGGATGCTATTATTTTGCTTATAGTTGAATTGGAGGGACAATTTGTGCACTTGCATCCCCGTATACAGTGGTTGTTTCTGGAATTCTCTAATATCCATGATGCTTCTACTAAACCCTTAGCTACAATATTTCTTGTTCATGAGTTCACTCACATTATGCAAGAAGAGACGAAAATATTTGCTCATTATAGAATTAATAGTGAATGGCCACCTATAGAAGAAATTCTCTATCTCTTGGAATAAACAAGAAAATTGATATCAACGGGTTATGTTGCTTATGATGAGAATCATAGAAAAAAGGTTTCACCTAATGTTTTGGTTGATAAAAGTTCAGACCACAATGAACAATTTTTATAGAAAATCTTGGATTGGATCTTGAACTTGTGAAAGAATTGAAAACGTACCTTTATCAAAACTTTTGTAATGAAGAGTTGTATATTACTTATGAAAACTTTAAGGAGGAACCTCCTCCTCCTCCTGAGATTGATCTCACATATCCCTATGTGGTGAAATATAGCCCATTTAATTATTTTTGCTTACCCTTAAGGAAACTTGCTGCTGAAAGAAGACGATATTATTTTAGCAAAATGGACCATAATCATGATTATTACACTTGATACAATGCATTATGCCTAGCTAGGGGCATAAAATGATAAGGCTTGTCGGGAGGCAACCCAATAATTATCTTAATTTTATGTTTTACTTTCTATTTTAGTGTGTTGACATGATTATTATTACTATAATGGTTGTGTTTTAATGGTTTAATTAGTGTTTGTGCCAAGCAAAGCCTTTGGGATGATTTGGATGACAGTAGAATTGATCCTATGCAAAAAACAGAAACTTTTACGTCCACTACGGAATTTCTCTAATTTTACTAGTACATCTTTTTATATGATTTTTTACACAACATTGTTATACAAATTGCCCATGCTGTCCTTATTATTCAAAATTTTCGGGGTTCTAGAAATAAGGTTTAGTGCTGATCACTGTAGACTATTCTACTTTAGACAAATTTTGTTTTTGCTTGCATAGTTGGCTTATTTTGATGATACTATGGATTATATGGGAGGGAGTCATGGAGAAGTTAGAATATAATACTTTATGCAATAATTAAGGATGAATCAATTTATAACAATACCTAAACTTTCTGATTTTCCTATTATACTAATGGATCTCACGAGGTTTCTCTTGAGTTTTGTGTGCTAGAGTTTTCAACTTTTGGGTGAGACAATGATGGATGAATGAATAAGGAGTGAAAATACCCTAAGCTCAGGGATTCCCAAGGCATCCCAAGGTAATATCCAAGGAAGAGCCAAGCATCTAAGCTTGGGGATGCCCTAGAAGGCATCACCTCTTTCCTCTCCGTTCTATCGGTATGTCACTTCGAGCCATAATTTTATTCATCACATGATATGTGTTTTTCTTGGAGCATCATGTATTATAGTTTGCATTTATTTTAGTTTTCCACAATCATTGATTTTTGTACACACATATATATGAGAGACACATGTTCATTATAATTTGTTCGAATACTCTCTCTGCTTCACTTATATCTTTTGAGCTTGGCAGTAGCTCTAGTGCTTCAGTTATAACTTTTAGAGCATGACGACATTAAGATTTTTTAGAAATATGGTACTCTCATGATTCACTTAAATTTTTTGAGAGTGTCAGAAATAGTAATGCTTATGCAAGTGTTATAATACTAGTCCAAAAAGGATAGGTATTTGATACGTTGATACGTCTCCAACATATCTATCATTTTTTATGGTTCCATGCTATTATCTTGTCAACTTTGGATGTTTTATATGCATGAATATGCTATTGTATATCTTTTTTGGAACTAACCTATTAACTCAGTGTCTAGTGCTAGTTTCTGTTTTTCCGAGTTTTTGGCCTTTTTCACAACGGAATCCAAATGGGATAAAACTTTCGCGATGATTTTTTTGGACCAAAAGAGACCCGTGAAGCTTTGGAAGAAGGCCAGAAGAGCCACGAGGGAGTCACAAGCCCAGGAGGCGCCCCCTAGGCTGCACCTAGCAGGCTTGTGACCTCCTCGTGGGCCCAACCGACGTAATTCCACCGCCATAAACTCCTATAAATACAGAAACCCCCAAAAAGAAACCTAGATCGGGAGCTCCGCCGCCGCAAGCCTCTGTAGACACCAAAAACCAATCTGGAGCCCGTTCCGGCACCCTGTCGGAGGGGGAATCCATCTCTGGTGGTCATATTTATCATCCCCGCAATCTCCATGACGAGGAGGGAGTAGTTCACCCTCGAGGCTGAGGGTATGCACCAGTAGCTATGTGTTTGATCTCTCTCTCTCTCGTGTTCTTCAGATGTCTTGATCTC
Organism: Hordeum vulgare subsp. vulgare; assembly: GCF_904849725.1. Taxonomy (NCBI): domain Eukaryota; kingdom Viridiplantae; phylum Streptophyta; class Magnoliopsida; order Poales; family Poaceae; genus Hordeum; species Hordeum vulgare. Next base: position 86,414,021 of record NC_058520.1, read on the forward strand.
GATGTACCGCGGGCTTTGCTACTATAGTTAGATCTTATGATGTTCTTCCCCCTCTCCCTTCTTGTAATGAATTGAGTTTTCCCTTTGGAGTTATCTTATCGGATTGAGTCTTTAAGAACACTTGATGTATGTCTTGCACGTGTCTATCTATGGTGACAATAGGATATTCATGTGAGTACTTACGGGTTTCGTGACATCGGGAACCTATGCATATGGGTTGGCACACATTTTGACTCTCCGGTAGAAACTTCGGGGCACTCTTTGAAGTTCTATGTGTTGGTTGAATAGATGATTCTGAGATTATGTGATGCATATCGTATAATCATGCCCATGGATACTTGAGGTGACAATGGAGTATCTAGGTGACATTAGGGTCTTGGTTGATATGTGTCTTAAGGTTTTATTATAGTACGAACTCTATTATGGATCGAACGGAAAGAATAGCATCGTGTTATTTTACTACGGACTCTTGAATAGATTGATCAGAAAGAATAACTTTGTGGTGGTTTCATACCCGACAATAATCTCTTCGTTTGTTCTCCTCTATTAGTGACTTTGGAGTGACTCTTTGTTGCATGTTGAGGGCTAGTTATATGATCCAATTATGTTATCATTGTTGAGAGAACTTCACTAGTGAAAGTATGAACCCTAGGCCTTGTTTCCACGCATTGCAATACCGTTCGTGCTCGCTTTTACTATTAGTTACCTTGCTGTTTTTGTAGTTTCAGATCAAAAACCTATATCTACCATCCATATTGCACTTGTATCACCATCTCTTCGCCAAACTAGTGCACCTATACAACTTACCATTGTATTGGGTGTGTTGGGGACATAAGAGACTCTTTGTTATTTGGTTGCAGGGTTGCTTGAGAGAGACCATCTTCATCCTACGCCTACCACGGATTGATAAACCTTAGGTCACCCACTTGAGGGAAAATTGCTACTGTCCTACAAACCTCTGCACTTGGAGGCCCAACAACGTCTACAAGGAGAAGGTTGCGTAGTAGACATCAAGCTCTTTTCTGGCGCCGTTGCCGGGGAGGTTAGCGCTTGAAGGTATATCTTTAGATCTTGCAATGGAATCTTTTAGTTTCTTGTTTTATCACTAGTTTAGTCTATAAAATAAAACTACAAAAAATGGAATTAAGGTGTCCTCATATGCTTCATCTTTTCAATGTCTTTCGTGAAAACGATGGAAATGAAAATTGTTCTCAAGTGCTAAAAGAAGAATTACATAGAATGCTTGGCATAAAGCATGATTGAAATGTTGTTACTATCAATTCTTTGAATACCCATGATTCTAATGATATGCAAAGCCACAAGCTTGGGGATGCTATGTTTGATGAAGATGATCTTTGTAGTTCCCCCACTTTGAATGATCAAAATTATTATGATGAAAGCATGCCCCCTATATATGATGATTATTGTGATGATACTTATGCTATAAAGAAGAAAGATGATAAAACTTGTCACAATTATGAGTACCCTCTTACTGAACATTACTCTTTTAATGTGGAAACAATTCGTAGTGTTCAAGTCTTTTACGATACTCCCACTACTATTGTTGAGAATAAATTTCCTTATGTGGAGAGTAGTAAAATTTGTATGCTTGTAGATCATGAAAAGAATGTTGCAGGTGTTGGTTGTATTGTTGAATTCATTCATGATGCTACTAAAAATTATTATGAGAGAGGATCATATGCTTCTACGTATTGCAATAATATCAAGTTTCCCCTCTATGTGTGAAATTTTTTGAAGCTAAGCTTGTTTTGCCTTCCTATGCTAGATGATTCTTGCTCCAATAAGTTGTTTGTTCACAAAATACCTATGCATAGGAAGTGGGTTAGACTTAAATGTGCTAGTCATATGCTTCATGATGCTCTTGTTATGTTTCAATCCTTATCTTTTATGTGAGCATCATTGAAATCATCATGCCTAGCTTGAAAGGCATTAAAGAAAAGTGCTTGTTGGGAGACAACCCAATATGTATCCTTACTGTTTTTACGTGTTCATATGATTAAGCTACTGTATTAATAATGTTTTATTTCCTTAGTTTCAATGAAGTGCCAAGTAAAGCCTTTATGATTAGTTTGGGTGATAGTTGTTTGATCATGCCGAAAAAGACAGAAACTTTGCGCTCACGAAATTAATTTTCATTCCTATCTAGAGAGAGATATTGAGCTGACTATTTTCGATTCTGATTGATATACAAATTTACCTAATTTTCGTAATTTTTTCCGAATTTTTGGAGGTGCAGAAGTATGGTTAGCATTCAGATCATTACAGACCGTTCTGTTTTTGACAGATTCTGTTTTCAATGCATAGTTTGCTTATTTTGGTGTTTCCATAGATTATATTGAGTAATATATATTGTGGAAATAGTAATATACAGTAGGCATTGTGTGAAAATAATTATGAGTCTTGTTTTGACAGTACCCAAGTGATTGATTTGCTCGTTATCATACTAACCCATCTCACGAAGTTCCGTTAAGTTTTTTGTTGTGAAGTTTTCAAGTTTTGGGTAGAGTTTCGATGGACTATGGAACAAGGAGTGGCAAGAGCCTAAGCTTGGGGATGCCCAAGGCACCCCAAAGCCATATTCAAGGACACCAAAGAGCCTAAGCTTGGGGATGCCCCGGGAAGGCATCCCCTCTTTCGTCTTCAACCCATCGGTAACGTTACTTGGAGCTATATTTTTATTCACCACATGATATGTGTTTTGTTTGGAGCATCGTGTATTATAGGAGTATTTGCTTTTTGTTTTGTCACCATCATCCTTGCTGCACACCTTTTTGAGAGGGACATGCACACATCGTGAATTTGCTAGAATACTCAATGAGCTTCACTTATATCTTTTGAGTTAGGCAATTTAGTTCACATGAGCTTCACTTATACCTTTTGAGATATATAATTTTGCTCTAGTGCTTCACTTAAATATTTTTAGAGCACGGCGGTGTCATATTTTGAAGAAATAAAAACTCTCGATCTTCACTTATACCATTTTGAGAGTGCTCTCTCTAAGTAACTTGGTAATTGGCGTGTGCTATGAAATTAGTCCTAAATATGATAGGCATCCGAAGAGGATATAATAAAAAATTCATATTCAAGTGCATCGATTAGTAAGAGAAGTTTGATTCCTCACAATTAGTTTTGAGATATGGATACGGTAATATTAGAGTCATGTTAGTAGGGTGTTGTGAATCTAGAAATACTTGTGTTGAGGTTAGTTATTCCTGTAGCATGCATGTATGGTGAACCGCTATGTTAGGAAGTCGGAGCATAATTGATTTATAGATTGTCATCCTTTGTGTGGCGGTCGGGATCCCGCGATGGTTAACACCTACCAACCCTTCCCCTAGGAGTATGCGTTTAGCACTTTGTTTCGATTACTAATAAAAACTTTCGCAATAAGTATATGAGTTCTTCATGACTAATGTGAGTCCATGGTATAGATGCACTTTTAACTTCCACCATTGCTAGCCTCTCTAGTACCGTGCAACTTTCGCCGGTGCACAAACCCACCATATACCTTCCTCAAAACAGCTACCATACCTACCTATTATGGCATTTTCATAGCTATTCCGAGATATATTGCCATGCAACTCCCACCGTTCCATCTCATGACATGTGCCGTCACTTTCATATTGCCATTGCATGATCATAAGATATATAGCGAGATGTTTCAACATCATACGCTAAGCTAGATCGTTGCACATCCCGGTACACTGCCAGAGGCATTTCATATAGAGTCATCGTTGTTCTAAGTATTGAGTTGTAAGTAAATAAAAGTGTGATGATCATCGTTATTAGAGCATTGTCCCATGTGAGGAAAAAAGAGGCCAAAGATGCCCACCAAAAAAATGAAAAAAGAGAGGCCAAAGAGCCCAAACAAAAAAAATGAGAGAAAATGAGAGAAGGGACAATGCTACTATCTTTTTCCACACTTGTGCTTCAAAATAGCACTATGTTCTTCATGATAGAAATTCTCTTGTTTTGTAACTTCTATATACTAGTGGGAATTTTCATTTTATAACTTGGCTTGTATATTCCAATGACGGGCTTCCTCAAAATTGCCCTAGGTCTTCGTGAGCAAGCAAGTTGGGTCCACACCCACTAGTTTTGTTTTTGAGCTTCCATACACTTATAGCTCTAGTGCATCCGTTGCATGGCAATCCCTACTCATTCACATTGATATATATTGATGGGCGTCTCCATAGCCCATTGATACGCCGAGTCAATGTGACCATCTCCTCCTTTTTGCCTCACAACCTCCACCACATTCTATTCCACCTATAGTGCTATATCCATGGCTCACGCTCATGTATTGCGTGAGAGTTGAAAAAGTTTGAGGAAGTAAGAGTGCAAAAACAATTACTTGGCCAATATCGGGGTTGTGCATGATTTAAATTCGTTGTGTGGGAATGATGGAGCATAGCCAAACTATATGATTTTGTAGGGATAACTTTCTTTGGCCTTATTATTTCAAAAGTTCATGATTACTTTGCTAGTATGATTGAAGTATTATTGTTTTCATGTCAATAGTAAACTATTGTTTTGAATCTTACGGATCCGAACATTCATGCCACAAGAAAGAAGTTACAAAGGACAACTATGTTAGGTAGCATTCCACATCAAAAATCCGGTCTTTATCACTTCCCTACTCGAGGACGAGCAGGAGTTAAGCTTGGGGATGCTTGATATGTCTCCAACGTATCTATAATTTTTGATGGTTCCATGCTATTATGTTGTCAACGTTGGATGTTTTATATGCATGAATATGCTATTTAATATCTTTTTTGGGACTAACCTATTAACTCAGTGGCTAGTGCCAGTTTCTGTTTTTTCAGAGTTCTTGACCTTTTTCAGAACGGAGTCCAAATGGAATAAAACTTTCGCAATGATTTTTTTGGACCAAAAGAGACCCCCGAATCTTTGGAAGAAGGCCAAAAGAGACATCATGGAGCCACAAGCCCAGGAGGCGCCCCCTAGGTCGCACCTAGCAGGCTTGTGACCTCCTCGTGGGCCCAACCGACGTAATTCTACTACCATAAATTCCTATAAATACAGAAACTCCCAAAAAGAAACCTAGATCAGGAGTTCCGCCACCGCAAACCTCTTTGGCCACCAAAAACCAATCTGGAGCCCGTTCCGGCACCCAGTCGGAGGGGGAATCCATCTCCGGTAGCCATCTTCATCATCCCGGCGATCTCCATGACGAGGAGGGAGTAGTTCACCCTCGGGGTTGAGGGTATGCACCAGTAGCTATGTGTTTGATCTCTCTCTCTCTCGTGTTCTTGAGATGTCTTGATCTTGTTGTACCGCGGGCTTTGCTACTATAGTTGGATCTTATGATGTTCTTCCCCCTCTCCCTTCTTCTAATGAATTGAGTTTTCCCTTTGGAGTTATCTTATCGGATTGAGTATTTAAGAACACTTGATGTATGTCTTGCATGTGTCTATCTATCGTGACAATGGTATATTCATGTGAGTACTTGATGTATGTTTTGGTGATCAACTTGCGGGTTTCGTGACATCAGGAACCTATGCATATGGGTTGGCACACATTTTGACTCTCCGGTAGAAACTTCGGGGAACTCTTTGAAGTTCTATGTGTTGGTTGAATAGATGATTCTGAGATTGTGTGATGCATATCGTATAATCATGCCCACGGATACTTGAGGTGACAATGGAGTATCTAGGTGACAATAGGGTCTTGGTTGATATGTGTCTTCAGGTGTTATTCTAGTACGAACTCTATGATGGATCGAACAGAAAGAATAGCTTCATGTTATTTTACTACGGACTCTTGAATAGATTGATCAAAAAGAATAACTTTGTGGTGGTTTCGTACCCGATAATAATCTCTTCGGTTGTTTTCCTCTATTAGTGACTTTGGAGTGACTCTTTGTTGCATGCTGAGGTCTAGTTATATGATCCAATTATGTTATCATTGTTGAGAGAACTTCACTAGTGAAAGTATGAACCCTAGGCCTTGTTTCTACGCATTGCAATACCGTTCGTGCTCTCTTTTACTATTAGTTACCTTGCTGTTTTTCTAGTTTCAGATTACAAAAACCTATATCTACCATCCATATTGCACTTGTATCACCATCTCTTCGCCGAACTAGTGCACCTGTACAACTTACCATTGTATTGGGTGTGTTGGGGACACAAGAGACTCTTTGTTATTTGGTTGCAGGGTTCTTGAGAGAGACCATCTTCACCATATGCCTCCCAGGATTGATAAATCTTAGGTCACCCACTTGAGGGGAAATTGCTACTGTCCTACAAACCTCTGCACTTGGAGGCCCAACAACGTCTACAAGGAGAAGGTTGCGTAGTAGACATCATACGTGTCCAACGTATCTATAATTTTTGATTGTTCCATGTTATTATATTATATGTTTTGGATGTTTTATATGCATTTATATGTTGTTTTATATTATTTTTGGGACTAACCTATTAATCTAGAGCCTAGTGCTAGTTTCTGTTTTTCCACGTTTTTGAATATTGCAAATAAGGAATATTAGACAGAATACAAACGGAATAAAATCTCCGCAATGATTTTTCTTGACCAGAAGACACGCAACAGACTTGGAGTAGGGGGCAAGGCAGTTGCCGGGAGGCCACAAGCCTGCAGGGCGCGCCCTGGGGGGTGGGGTAGCTGCACCCCGTGGCTTGTGGCCCCCCTGCAGGTCGCCTAACCCTCATGTCCTATAATGTCCCAAATATTCCAGAAAATCCAAAAAGAGCCACGGAAATATTTTTACACCATCGGGAGCCTCTGTTCCTGAGAGATCCAATTTGGGAGCCTTTTCTGTAATCTTCTAGAGAGGGAATTGATCACGGAGGGCGTCTACATCAACTCCATTGTCCCTCCGATGATGTGTGAGTAGTTCATCACAGACCCACGGGTCCATAGCTAGTATTTAGATGATTCTTCTCTCTCTTTGATCTTCAATACCATGTTCTTCATGGAGATTTGTCTGATGTAATACTCTATTGCGGTGTATTTGTAGAGATCCGATGAACTGTGAGTTTATATTCAGATTATCCATGAATATTATTTGAGTCTCTTCTGAATTCTTATATGCATGATTTCATATCTTTGCAAGTCTCTTCAAATTATTAGTTTGGTTTGGCCAATTAGATTGGTAATTCTTGCAATGGGAGAAGTGCTTAGTTTTGGGTTCAATCTTGCGGTGTCCTCACCCAGCGACAGTTGGGGTACCGAGGCACGTATTGTATTGTTGCCATCAAAGGTAAAAAGATGGGGTTTTCATCATATTGCTTGAGTTTATCCCTCTACATCATGTCATCTTACTTAATGTGTTACTCTGTTCTTCATGAACTTAATACTCTAGACGTAGGCAGGAGTCGGTCGATGTGTGGAGTAATAGTCGTAGATGCAGAATCGTTTCGGTCTACTTGATACAGACGTGATGCCTATATGCATAATCATTGCCTTGGATATCTTCATAATTATTTGCTTTTCTATCAATTGCTCGACAGTAATTTGTTCACCCGTCGTATTATTTTCCTTTATGAGAGAAGCCTCTAGTGAAACCTATGGCCCCCCGGTCTATTTTCCATATCATATTTTCAAGTCTATAATCCAAAAATACTTTGCTGCAGTTTATTTACTTTAGTTTTACTTTCATATCTATCAATATTTTATATCTATCTCTATCAGATCTCATCCATGCAAATAACTCTGAAAGGATCGACAACCCCTTTATAGCGTTGGGTGCAGGTGTTTGATTATTTGTGTCGGTACTACTATTGGAGTCTCGCTTGTTCCTCCTAGTGGATTGATACCTTGGTTCCTAACAACTAAGGGAAATACTTATCTACTTCACTGCATCACCTTTCCTCTTCAAGGGAAAACCAACACAAGCTCAAGAGGTAGTAGTATTCAAGGAGGATATAATAAAAACTCTCATGTAGCTCACTAAGAGAGAACCGTGGGTTAATTATATTTGATGTAGTAATATGAAAGACATGAGTACGTGCTTATTTTTTTAGTAGAAATATTGGTATTAAATCATATTATCAGTTACTCATCTAAATAATTGTTATGGCTGAGTACATGATTAATTAGTCATCTATATATTTGTTAGTAGAAATATTGGTACTAAAGCATGTTATGGATGATGACGTGTGACTGTTCTTATGCCTGTTTGTAATCCTATGTGGTGTCTGGGTCGGAGGCGTGCGATGCTTAACTCCTCCCAACCTTCTCCCTAGGGGTATGCAGTAGTTCTTTGCTTCAAGAGAGCTAATAGGATTTGAAATAAGTATATGAGTTCTTTATGACTAATGTGAATCCATGGATATGCGCACTCTCACCTTTCCATAATTGCTAGCCTCTTCGGTGTCGTGCATTGACCATTCTCACCTTGAGGATCAGTGCAGCCTTGGCTAGTGCACCCAAAACCCCATGATATGATATGCTCTATCACACATAAGCCAGCCTATATATTCCTCAAAACATTCACCGTACCTACCTATCATGGCATTTTCATAGCCATTTCGAGATATATTGACATGCAACTTCCACCGTTACATATCATGACTTGTGTGTTCATCATCATATTGCTTTACATGATCATGTAGCTGGCATAGTATTTGTGGCAAAGCCACCTTTCATCATTACCTACATGTTATGATAGATCATTGCAAATCATGGTACACTGCCACATGCATTCATATAGAGTCATCTTGTATAGTAGTTTTTCATATCGAGTTGTACGTAAATAAAAGTATGATGATCATCATTATTAGAGAACTGTCTTAGTGAGAAAATGATGATGGAGACTATGATTGCCCCACAAGTAGGGATGAGACTTCAGACGGAAAATAAATGAAAAAAAGAGAAAGAAGAAAAATAAAAAGAGAAAGAAGTAGGAAAAAATGAGATAAAAGAGAGAAGGGGCAGTGCTACTATCTTTTTCCACACTTGTTCTTACAGGGAGCACCATGTTCTTCATATAGAGAGTCTCCTAAGTTTCCATTTTCATATGGTAGTGGGAAATTTTTGTTATTGAACTTGGCTTGTATATTTCAATGTCATGCTTCCTCAAATGCCCGAGGTCTTCTTGAGCAAGCAAGTTGGATGCATACCCACTTAGCTTCTGTTGAGCTTTCATACATTTATAGCTCTAGTGCATCCGTTTCATGCCAATCCCTACTACTCACATTGATAGCAATTGATGGGCATCTCCATATCCCGTTGGTACGCCTATGTGATGTGAGACTTTCTTTTCCACTTTGACTCATTTTGATGTCTGCAACCATATCCTATTCCACCCATATGCCATATCCATGGTTCACGCTCATGTATTGAGTGAGGTTGAAAATTCTGAAGCGCGTTAGAAGTATGCTCCAATTACCCGACTCAACACCGAGGTGTTCATGATTTATACTTATGCGGTGAGAAATGAGTCATGCCATGCCAATATGACAAAATGAGTATGGAATAACATTCTTTAAGGATCGTATATTTTGAATATGAATGATTATGTTGTTTATGGATAATATTGTTATAATATCAATTAGTTCATCATTTCTCAAGATCATACCTAAAAGCAATTACATGTTGGGTAGCATGTCGAATCAAAAATTCTGTTTTTATCATTTACCTACTCGAGTACGAATAGGAATTAAGCTTGGGGATGCTGATACATTTTCCAACACATTGATAATTTTTTATTGTTCCATGCTATTATATTATCAATCTTGGATGTTTTATATGAAATTATATGCTATTTTATATCATTTTTGGGAACTAACCTATTAACCTAGTGTGAAGTGCCAGTTGTTGTTTTGTGCGTGTTTTTGGCTTTTTGGGAAATGAGTACCAGAAGAAGTCCAAATACTACGAAACTTTTTGATGATCTTTTTGTACCAAAAGAGGACTTGGAAGCTTTGGAGGGAGACCAGGCGATACACGAGGAGACGACAAGGCATTAGGGCGTGCATAGGGAGTAGGCACACTCTGATGCCTTGTGGGCCCCACGTGGCTCTGTCTGACCTAATTCGACCTCCATAAATTCTCTACAATCATGAAACCAACACAGAGCCGCCGCAAGTTTCTATTCTCGTGGGAGGTCATTTAGAGACCTATTCCAGTGCCCTACTGATTCGTCCCAAACTTATCTATAATTTCAGCTTATTCCATGATCTTTTGGGTGACATTGTTATATGTTTTGCTACACTTTCATATCTTTTTACACATATTTGGACTAACCTACTAACTCGGTGCACCCAGTGCCAGTTTCTGTCTGTTGATGTCTTTTTTGCAAGGACTTTTACCCTAATTTCCAGAGCCCGAAAAATCTCAAGAAAAATATATAAAAATAAGCGTGATGGAAGCTTCCGGAGCACTGAAGATGGGCCACAAGGGAGCCAGGGGCTGCCCAGGCAACCTCCCTGCGCGACCTGGCCTCTAACCGCGCCCACACGTCGCCTGGGTTGGCCCCACCTCCTCAGACGCCCTCCTTTGGCCTATATCCCCCCCGATCGGAAACCCTTCCATCATATCTAGAATCGCGAATTTCTCCATTGTTCCGCCGCTGCAGCGCTTCAAGATCGGGAGCGTTAGGAGACCTCTTCCCGGCACCTTGCCGGAAGGAGGATTGACCTTCGGGAGCTTCTCCACTGTCATGGACGCTTCCCGGACATGTCGTGAGTAGTCCTCCTTGGACCATGACTCCATGACGAGTAGCTATGTGATGTCTTCTCTCCAATCTTGTGCTTCAATCAGCCCTTGTGAGCCGCCCTACATGATCAAGGCATCTATGTAATTTTCCTGCTATTGCTATGCTTGGTTTGTTGGGATCCGATGGATTATGAGATTATGTTCCAATTGTGATGAGTTATATATTTGATTATCCTTTTATATTATGTTCTTTAGTGATTCATGCATGTTCTGCCTTGCTTTTTATTGCTTTGGTCGAGTAGTAGATTGTAACTCCAAGAGGGAGCGTTATGCATGATTGTGGGTTCATGCCCCCTGATGTCTAGCTTGAGTGACAGAAACATGAGACTAGGGGATGTGCTGTTGCCACCAGGGAGAAAACAACAGTGCTTGTGACCACGGTTGCAAGTATTTCTTACGTTACGCAAAGTTCGTTAATGCAGTTGTCCGTTGCTTTGAGTTTACACTTTGGGTGGGGTTCGCAACTTAATACCAGCGAGATGTTCTGGATAGATATCTCAAGGTGGATGATTAGTAAGTAGATGTTGATGAATAAACAGTCTACTTGTCTTGGTGTACTGCCCATTACTATTGAGCCTCTAACTTTCAAGTAGCATAATTAGCATTGCGGTGCGTTTATAATTCTGTCAATTGCCCAGCTGTAATTTGTTTACCCATGCATAATTGTTTATCGTCTTTTGGGAGATAGACATCACTAGTGAACATGATGTGACTCAGGTCCATATTACCACCATTGTTTACACCTCCACCATTTACTTCTTTCATTTACTTTTCCGTTGCAATCACTAACACTATTCCCGCTTGTCTTTTGATCCTTTCCAAACTACAAGGCCAGAGAGATTGACAACCTCTCTCTACTCATTGGGAGCAAAGTTATTTGTTGTGTGGGCAGGTCCACGTCTTCTGCTAGCGCCAGAGTAGTGGACACCTACTTGTTGATCCTCGGTGTCCTCCTGGTTCGATAAACCTTATAGTCCCCGTGTAAGGGAAATCTGTTGCTGACTACATCTCCACCTTCCACTTGGGGTAACCAACGAGGGGCGAGAAGTATATTCATCAACTCGTCATCAAGCAAATTTCTTGATGACCCACAAGTGTAGGGGATCTATTGTAGCCTTTTTGATAAGTAAGAGTGTCGAACCCAACGAGGAGCAGAAGGTACTGATAAGCGATCTTGAGCAAGCAATAACTACAAGTACTGAAAGGTAACTTTTTATGGGTTTTCTGGTATAAGCAACAAGAAATTTTTTTGGGAAAGTAAATGTCGCTGAGGTGCAGCAAGTGTCCCAATCCTTTTGAACACAAAGGATAAGCTGAGGGACTAAACTTATAAAGACTAATGCGTTCCTGAGGACATAAGGGAGAGATAGTCAAGTGATTTCACCATATTCCGTCTAGTACTATGTTTTGTATTGATAAGTGTTATGTGGGTGGATCTCAACTAGTGCACCGTCTAGGCCAAGACAAGTACACTCTTAAGATTAAAATCCTTGCAAGCATCTGCAAATACAAGAGAGAAATTAAGGCAAAGCCTTACCATAGCAATAAGCTTTAGGATCCAACACTCCCTCGTGCAAAAGCATGCGAATTGGGGTTCAGGTTTCTGTCATTCTGACAACCCACCATAAGCATTCTTTGTACACAATGCATTCTCCTAGGCCCCTAAAAAGGTGAAGTATTATGTAGTCGACGTTCACATAACACCACTAGAAGAATAACACCATAACTTAAATATCAATCAACACATATTACTTCAACATCATATAACGACTATCAACTAGACTTCTCCCATGTCCTCAAGAACTGAAGTAACTACTCACAAGACATAAAAGAGATCATGATCAGAGGTGATGAAAATATGATGAAAAATCTGTTCATAACAATAATTATCCAACAATACTCAATATCATCCACCACAAAAGAGTAATCAACACTGGTAGAGTAAGGGGGATGAATAGTGCAAGGTACAACTCCGATTGAAATGGTAAAGTGAGATGGGATGAAGATGGAGATCGTGCTGGTGTTGAGGGTGATGGTGATGATGATCTCGATGATTCCTGTGACGATGGTAATGACAATGAGGATGATCTCCCCTTCGAGGAGGAGTTCTCCCCGACGGAATCTGCCCACCGGAAAGGTCTTTTCTTCTCTGTAGGTTTCCGCCCCGGAGCGGCGGCGGAACTCCGGAAAAACTTATGTGCCCATAACTTTTAGGTCACGAGGGTCATATAGGCCAAAGGAGAGCACCGGAGGCGGGACCCACCACCCAGGCGGCCTCTAGGCGCGGCCTAGGGGTGACCCGCGCTACCAGGTCGCCTGGGTGCCTGGTGGCCCCCCTCCGGCCCTTCTCCGGCCTGTCTTCGTGATCTGTTCGGAATCTCCTTCCGTGTAAATTTCAGCTCAATTGGAGATGTTCTGATTTGGCAACTCTTCATTATATTTTCTCCGCTGAATCCCGCGTCTGTTGTTTCGGCACCGGAGAGTTGTAAACTGTGTAAAATAAGCCAAAACACTATAAGAACAGCATCATAATGTGAAATATATGAATGAATAGAGACAAATTATGACACAAAATAGTGTTGCATTTTGGACGTATCAACTCCCCCAAGCTGAGACCTCGCTTGTCCCCAAGCAAATACTTAGCTCGGTAAATCTGTCCACAAGTTTAGAGAGTGAAGTGTCGATAAGTAAGAATACAGACAAGAAGCATCATAATTTCTCTACTATACTCAACCATCCTCAACAACAATCTCAACTCATAAGGCCCATATGAAAGAGTAATATCAACTACAATCAAAAGTAGAGCTAAGGAAACTCATCAAACCATGGCAAACATGTCCTTGGTCAAAGAACAACTAATAACTTTTAACTTTTGCTCTTCCTCATATATTTTGATAAGATCAATTGAAGCTTTTGAAAGAACATGTTATTACTCAACAAGTTAAAATTCTAACACAAAGGAAGATGTTTGCTTTAGCTAGTCTTAACAAACAACTTACTCATCTTAATTATAATGTCAACATAGTTGTGATATGGCAATTCTCAATGAAACAATATAAATGCATGCATCCTTGTCAACATAAGGTGTCTGATCTTTTATAGGATAGAAAGAAGTAGGTTTACTGACTCAACATAAAAGTAAAATATTAGCCCTTCATAGAGGGAAGTAGGGAAAACTCATGTGCTAGAGCTTTTAGAGATTTCGAAATCAATAAGATTGTAAAACAAGCTTTTGGGAGGTGCATAATTCGTCAACGAATGCTAGCACATAGCCCAATACTTCTCATGTTGGACAAGTTTTGAGGAACGACTCCCAAAGTGGGGACTATCACATCCCCTTAGTCTCCTTTGTTTATCACTACAAAAGTTCTCTGATTTCTCATGAACAAAGCGTGAAGGAGGTTCTGTTTGTTGTTATTATCTTTTACGAGTTGGGCGCACTCATGCCAGTTCCTCCTTGTATTAGGGGTTCGCAGATTAGACATGCAAACCCAGGATAAATCTTGTCCAGTATGAGAAGATCATGAATTATATACTACTTCCTCATGAGCTAAAACAGAGGCACAAAACAAGGAGTAATATTTGAAGGTTTAAGGATAGCGCATGAGTAATATACTTTAGGAGTGGCGGTGAAATACTACATACATGGAAGGTATGGTGGACTCTTGGGAAGGTTGAGGTTTCAAGGTATGGATACACAAGCAGTATTGCCGCTTAGTACAAGGGTTGGCTGGCAAAGGATTTTGAGAGCAGACAAATGATGTTGACTTCTATGCAAAACAACATAAATTTTAACATAAAGAATTGGCATGAAACATCAAGTTGTCTTCCTTGTCAACATAACACTTCAAGCATAAGAACATAAAGGTTTTGGCTATGTCGCTACTAGACAAAACTCATGCTTGTTGTTATGACCAATGCTATTTTGCCAAGATTAAATAAAGTTTTCATAACCATACATGTTATGTAAGATCAATACTCCCATAAAAATCAGCATATAAAGTCGATTGCATGAAGAGAATACCACATGCAGCAAAGAATCCAATAGACTTCTCATTAATATTCCATCATAGACAACTGCACACTCACAAATACAAGACTCTCCACAAAGGAGTGATATACCTCAATGCAAACACCTATTTCATAAGATAACTTCCCTAGACATGATATGACACTAAACTTGACCATAAAAGATAAAGGATAAAGATAAAGATACCGAACACTCCCCAAAGCTTGGAACAAGCTAAGGGAATGCCATTACCCATGAAGATTTTACTCTTCATCCTTGTTCTTGTTCCTCAGGTAATCCTTAGCGAAAAGCTTCCATGGCAAAGGTCCTCCCTCCACACAGGATTCTTCAGTCTCAAGCATCCCGCTTTCGGCAGATAAGCCCATGCGCAAAAACTTTAGTTCATACTCATAGTTCTGGTTTTGAAGGTCATAGATGTGCCCTTGAAGCTCAAACACTTTGGTTTCTAGTGCGGATATGATTGATCGCACTTCCTTCATCTCCTTCTCATGTTGCTTCTTCAGCTCGACGATGATATCGAAGTTGGCCTCGACACCACGCTCGATCATCAACTAGTACATGAAGACTTCTTGATCCACTTCTTCCATCCTGGCCTCGGTGCTTCCCTCCTTGACACGTCACTTCAAATCTTATTTTTTGAGGACACCATCCTCCACCCAGAGTGTTTGAGGGTGTCTCTTTACCTATGTGAGGTAAGGGTTGATGACGTTGACGAAGAACTTGTCCTTGGGGGAGTTTGGGGAAGCCATGGCACCTAGGTTTGCTGAAAGTTCTCCTGGCACAAACAGATCGAAAAGAAAACACACAGAATCGCAAGATACAATACCGGGACGATCCGGGAAAATATATAGCAAAAAATTTCTGCATCAAAAGGAAGGTAACAAGCTAAAGTGGGGTCGGAGACGGACTCCGGGTGGTCCAGGCGGCCTCCTGGTGTGGCCAGGAGGTAGCCCGCGCCACCAGGTCTCCTGGAGCCCCTGGAGGTCCTCTTCGGCTCGGAATTTTCCTAATTTTGCAGAAACACATAATACGATACTTTTATTGATGTTCACGAAGTTTCCTTACCGTATTTCATACATATTCTTATTATGCTTCTACTAGTGTCTTACATAGTAGTGCAATATGTTCTTCATGAGTAGCTACATGTATCACATCCACCTCTACATTGATGGGGTCTCCAGCCATGTAATGCTTGAGTCTTTGCCCATTCACAACATGTGGTTTGGTGCCTTCAAAATTGTTAATCTTGATTGCACCGGAGCGGTAGACTTCTTCGACATGGTACGGTCCTTCCCACTTGGAAAGTAATTTACGTGGAGAAAACCTGAAACGAGATCTATACAACAAAACTTTATCACCAACATTAAATGCACGTTTCAAAATTCTGTTGTCGTGCCACTTCTTTACCTTTTCTCTGAACATTTTTGCACACTCGTAAGCTTCACTTCTCCACTCATCTAGAGAAGTCAAGTTCATGAGGCGCTTTTCACCAGCAAGCTTTGGGTCAGCATTAAGCTCTCTAACAGCCGAGCAAGCTTTGTGCTCTAACTATAAAGGTAAATGGCATGCCTTGCCATAGACCATCTTATACGGAGACATTCCCATGGGATTTTTGTAATCAGTTCTATACGCCCACAAGGCATATCCTAACTTTTTGCACCAGTCCTTTCTACAACTGTTCACTGTCTTTTGCAAGATCAACTTGATCTCTCTATTTGTGAGCTCAACTTGCCCACTTGTTTGAGGGTGGTATGGTGAAGCAATTCTATGATTACCATCATATTTGGCTAGAGATTTTCTAAAAGCACCATGTGTAAAATGTGATCCTCCGTCGGTCATGATGTACCTAGGTACACCAAACCTAGGGAAGATTACATCCTTGAGCATTTTCAAAGATGTCTTGTGATCAGCACTTTCAGTGGGGATTGCTTCAACCCACTTGGTCACATAATCAACAACCACTAAGATGTGAGTGTACTTGTGTGAAGGAGGAAAAGGACCCATAAAATCAAAACCCCAACAATCAAAAGGCACAATGATTAGAAAACAATTCATAGGCATCTCATTTCTCCTACTAATATTACCAACTCTTTGACACTTATCACAAGATAAAACATAATTTCTAGCGTCTTTAAAGAGAGTAGGCCAATAAAAACCTGGCTGGAGAACCTTGTGTGCGGTCCTCTCACCAACATGATGTCCTCCATAAGGAGTGTTATGCCATTATTGTCTCAAGATATCCTTCTGCTCATGCTCCGGTATGCATCTCCTCACGATCCCATCCGCACCTTCTCTAAAAATATGTGGGTCATCCCAAAAGTAATACCTCAAGTCGTGGAAGAATTTCTTCCTTTGCTGGAATGTTAAACCTGGAGGGAAAAACTTTGCAACAATAAAGTTAGCATAATTTGCATACCATGGATCAGAATTAGATTGTACCTTCAAAACAGCTAACTGTTCATCACAAAAACTATCGTTGACCGGAATAGGATCATGTGGTATGTCCTCCATCCTGGAAAGGTTGTCTGCTATAGGGTTGTGTGCTCCCTTCCTATCAACAATCTGCAAATCAAATTCTTGAAGAAGAAGGACCCATCTGATAAGCCTTGGTTTGGCATCCTTTTTCCTTAAGATACTTAATAGCAGCATGATCAGTATGAATGATGACTTTTGAATCAACGATGTAAGGCCTAAACTTATCACAAGCAAACACTACCGCTAAAAACTCTTTCTCAGTAGTAGCATAATTCTTTTGAGCACTATCAAGGGTTTTGCTAGCATAATGTATAACATTCAATTTCTTATTAGCCCTTTGTCCTAACACCGCTCCAATAGCAAAATCACTAGCATCACACATGATTTCAATAGGCAAATTCCAATCAGGTGGCTGGACTATAGGGGCGGTTATCAAGGCTTTCTTAAGAACTTTGAAGGCTTCCTTACAATCTTCATCAAACACAAAAGAAATATCCTTCTCGAGAATATTAGTGAGGGGTTTCGAAGTCTTCGAAAAGTCTTTATTAAATCTTCTATGGAAACCAGCATGACCAAGGAAACTACGAATACCTTTGATGTTCTTTGGATAAGGCATCCTCTCGATTGCTTCGACCTTTTCCCTATCCACCTCGATTCCCTTCTCAGAAATCTTGTGGCCAAGAACAATCCCCTCATTGACCATGAAGTGGCACTTCTCCCAGTTGAGTACCAAGTTCGTCTCCTCACATCTCTTCAAAACTTTATTCAGGTTGTGGGTACAATGGTCAAAAGAGGTTCCATAGACGGAGAAATCGTCCATGAAGACCTCCACAATTTCCTCACAAAAACCATGAAAGATAGAAGACATACACCTTTGAAAAGTAGCAAGAGCATTGCATAAACCAAAAGGCATACATCTATAAGCATAAGTACCAAAGGGACAAGTAAAAGTGGTCTTCTCTTGATTGACAGTGTTAACATGAATTCGAGAGAAGCCAGAATACCCATCAAGATAGCAAAAGTGAGTGTTATTGGATAACCTTTCAAGCATTTGGTCGATGAACGACAACGGGTAGTGGTCCTTCCTAGTTGCTTTGTTCAGCTTCCTGTAATCAATACACATTCTATATCCAAAAATAATTCTTTGAGGTATTAATTCATTCTTATCATTAGTAACCACGGTCGTACCTCCTTTCTTGGGAACACAATGTACCAGACTTACCCACTTACTATCAGCTATAGGGTAGATAATACATGTGGCTAGAAGTTTGAGGATTTTGGTCCTCACAACATCCTTCATCTTCGGTTTCAACCGTCGTTGATGATCAACAACCGGTTTAGCATCAGGCTCAAGATTGATAGTATGCTGACAAATAGATGGACTAATCCCCTTAAGATCATCAAGGGTATAGCCAATAGCGCCTCGGTGTTTATGAAGGACTTCCAATAATCGCTCTTCTTCATATCCTGAAAGGTTAGCATTGATAATAACAAGATATACTTTCTTTTCTTCTAAATAAGCATACTTGAGCGTATTGGGTAGAGGTTTAAGATCAAACACCGAATCTTCTTTTGGTTTCGATAAATTCCCAAAGGCTCAACCGGAAGGTTGTGCTTTAGGATAGCAGGTTGTCTCAAGAATATGTCGTCTAGCTCATTCCTTTCCTGCATATGTGTATCATTCTCGTGGTCCTCCATAAATTGTTGCAAAGGATCGTTAGGAGGAATATCAATAAAAGCAATATCTTCAATAATTTTATCATTACTAGGCAAATCAGTACCAGGAGTTTGCTTCGAGAATTTAGAAAAGTTAAATTCATATGGCTCACCATTAAATTCAACAGATACTTTTCCTTTCCTGCAATCTATAATAGCTCCACAAGTTTTGAGAAAAGGCCTACCAAAGATAATAGTGCAAAAACTATCTTGCACTGAACCAAGTACTAGAAAGTCGGTAGGATATTTTACCTTTCCACATAGGACTTCAACATCTCACACAATTCCAATAGGAGAGATAGTTTCTTTGTTTGCAAGATGAATAGTAACATCAACGTCTTCAATTTCACATGGTAGAATCTCATTCATGATCTCTTGATAAAGTGAAAAAGGAATATCACTAGCACTGGATCCCAAATCACATAGCCCGTAATAATTATGATCTGCTCTTTTAACAGATACAACTGGAGTACCTAAAATTGGGCCTTTATTCTTGGGTGTAACAAGGTTAGTAGAAACATCAAAAAAAATATTGGAATCCTTAATATTACTAGCACCAAGATCCTTGACTAATGCAACTTGAGGATTGACCTTAATCAGGTCCTCATGTTCATCAGTCGTTCTTTCACTTTTATTCAGTATGCTTGTGACAAAAGAATACTCCCTCATCCTTGTGGGAAAAGGGGGCTTTTCATATAAAACTGCACGCAAGATAGGGTCAACAAAATTGATATCAACATGTAATTCCTTAATAGTTTTATGGTATTGATCCTCCCTCTTCTTAAAAGAATCAATATGAGAGGCAAAGTCTTTGTAAAAATCAATTAGAAGTTCGGAATCAAGACCAATCTTAGCACAAAAGGTATTGAAGTAATAAGTTTTCACATAGCTCTCAATGTAATCATTCTCATAATTTATAACGGGTTCAATACCTTTATCAATCTCCCAATATTCAGTATTCTTCTGGATCCTTTCAATAAGATCCCACCTAGCTTCAATGCTTTTGTTGGAGAATGCCCCACTAGAGGAGGCATCAAGCATCTCTTTATCTTGACGAGAAAGCCTTGCATAAAAATTTGTAAGAATAATTTACTTGGGGAGCTCATGATTGGGACATTTGAGCATTAGAGACTTCAATCTCCCCCAAGCTTGAGCGATGCTTTCTCCGTTACGAGACCAAAAGTTATAAATATAATTCCTGTCTCGATATATTTCATGAAGAGGATAAAACTTTGCATAAAAGAGAGGCATGCGATAATGCCAATTTAGCAAATGAGAGTTATCAAGAAGCCTATACCAATCCAAAGCCTTATCTTTTAATGATAGAGATAATAGATTTCTCATAAAAAAATCCATCAATATACATGCAAGCTTAAATAAGGAGCATAGTTGTGCAAGATATAACAAGTGTTTGCCTCGATGTCTATCTCCTGCATATCGATTAGCTAAGACACAATCAATAATACCAGTTGGTATTTTAAATGGCACAATTTCAGTAGGTGGGGGAGGCTTCTCCACCACAATAGCGTTGGGGCGGTTCCCCACAAGAAACAAACCAAGAGTAGAGTTGTCCATAGGGACAAAAAGCGGAAACAGCAAAATAAAACAGCACGTACAGTGTAAAGGTTTCCTTACCAATTTCACTTACCAATAGCGCTTCACTCCCCGGCAACGGCGCTAGAAAATGGTCCTGATGACCCACAAGTGTAGGGGATCTATCGTAGCCTTTTCGATAAGTAAGAGTGTCGAACCCAATGAGGAGCACAAGGTACTGACAAAGCGATCTTGAGCAAGGAATAACTGCAAGTACTGAAAGGTAACTTTTTATGGGTTTTCTGGTATAAGCAACAAGAAAATAAATGCATGGAAAGTAAATGGTGCTAAGGTGCAGCAAGTGGCCCAATCCTTTAGAACAAAAATAATTAGCCGAGGTACTAAACTTATAAAGACTAATGCATTCCTGAGGACATACGGGGGAGATAGTTGATATGTCTCCAACGTATCTATAATTTTTTATGGTTCCATGCTATTATCTTGTCAACTTTGGATGTTTTGTATGCATGAATATGCTATTTTATATCGTTTTTGGGACTAACCTATTAACTCAGTGCCAAGTGCCAGTTCCTGTTTTTCCCGTGTTTTTTGACCCTTTTCAGAGAAGAATATTAAACGGGGTCCAAACGGAATAAAACCTTTAGAAAGATTCTTTTTTCGTAACAGAAGATATGCAGGGGACTTGAGAACCAAGCCAAAGGACCCCACGGGAGGCCACAGGCCCCCTAGTCGCGGCCTGGGGGCGCCTAGCAGGCTTGTGCCCCCCCTGTGGCTCCTTTGC
The DNA here is from genome assembly GCF_904849725.1 of Hordeum vulgare subsp. vulgare. NCBI lineage: Eukaryota > Viridiplantae > Streptophyta > Magnoliopsida > Poales > Poaceae > Hordeum > Hordeum vulgare. Next base: position 86,435,296 of record NC_058520.1, read on the forward strand.
CCTACTTCTTTCACCTATAAATTCCCTAAAAATCCCAAAGTGCCACAGAGAGCCACGAAAATACTTTTCCGCCGCCGCAAGCTTGTGTCTCCGCAAGATCCCATCTGGGGACCGTTCTGGTGCCCTTCCAGAGGGGGGATTCGGACACGGAGGGCTTCTTCATCAACACCATTGCCTCTCCGATGATGCGTGAGTAGTTCACCATAGACCTTCGTGTCCATAGCTAGTAGCTAGATGGCTTCTTCTCTCTCTTGGATCTTCAATACAAAGTTCTCCATGATCTTCATGGAGATCTATCTGATGTAATCTTCTTTTCCGGTGTGTTTGTCGAGATCCGATGAATTGTGGATTTATGATCAGATTATCTATGAATATTATTTGAGTTTCCTCTGATCTCTTATATGCATGATTTCGTATCCTTGTAATTCTCTTTGAGTTGTGGGTTTCGTTTGGCCAACTTGATCTATAATTCTTGCAATGGGAGAAGTGCTTGGTTTTGGGTTCATACCGTGTGGTGTCCTCACCCAGTGACAGAAGGGGTAGCGAGGTACGCATCGTGTTGTTGCCATCAAGGGTAAAAAGATGGGGTTTATATCTATTGCATGAATTTATCCCTCTACATCATGTCATCTTACTTAAGGCGTTACTCTGTTTGTCATGAACTCAATACACTAGATGCATGCTGGATAGCGGTCGATGTGTGGAGTAATAGTAGTAGATGTAGACAGTATCGGTCTACTTGTCTCGGACGTGATGCCTATATGTATGATCATTGCCTTAGATATCATCATGACTTTGCGCGGTTCTATCAATTGCTTGACAGTAATTCGTTCACCCACCGTAACATTTGCTATCATGAGAGAAGCCTGTAGTGAACACTATGGCCCCCGGGTCTACTTCACATCATATTTCCAGCTCTACACTTTTACTTTGTTGCACTTTCCACCTTCAGATCTCACCTTGCAATTAATCGTGAAGGGATTGACAACCCCTTTATAGTGTTGGGTGCAAGCTTGTTCGTTTTTGCGCAGGTACATTGGTGACTTGTCTTGATACTCCTACTGGATTGATACCTTGGTTCTCAAATTGAGGGAAATACTTACTGCTATTGTGCTGCATCACCCTTTCCTCTTCAAGGGAAAAACCAACGCAAGCTCAAGAGGTAGCAAGAAGAATTTCTGGCGCCGTTGCCGGGGAGTATCAAGTCAAGAATAGTCTCCCTTCAACGTGTCAATTTCTGGAACCGGGGACTATTCTAAGTGAAGCTTATCCAAGTAACTTTCGCAAACTCATCTCTTGCATTTACTTTTTTTTGCCTTTTGCCTCTCGTTTTCCTTTCCCCCACTTCTAAAAAAACAAAATTTACAAAAATATTTACCTTTTTCGTTCGCCATTTCTTTCGCTTGTGTGCTTGTCTGCCTGCTAAGACCTGTATGGCCCAACCAAATGATTATGATGCTTACTATAAAAGTTTGGAAGATATTGAAACTAGTGTTAAAGGCTTCATGTCTACACAGTTTGATCATAATAGTTACTATTGTAGAGAACTAAGGGAGAAAAATTATTTTTTGGCTTTTATGAATAAAGAGGTTGATGATATGGCCAAAGAATTCCTTGCGTTAAATTCTCAGTTTGCTCGTCTTGAAAAATTGGTAGGCCAGATTTCTGATAAACAGGCCACCTTAGTCAATAAAATGGCTGCTAAACCTGAAATATGTGATGAGAATCATGAAGATCTTAAAGTGCTTGGTGTGACTCCCATTGAATCCTTGTTTTCTAATGTCAATCCTAATGATGATGGGGCTGGAAATGAATCCACTTTGGTTGAAAAACGCCCCAATGATTCGGAGTCTATTTGTCTTGATGCTAAAAGCACTGAAAGTGGAGTAGAGGATATCAAAACTTTGAGTAGTGATAAAATTACTACTTTGGATTTCAAGGAGTTCAATTATGATAGTTGCTCTTTGGTTGAATGTATTTCCTTGATGCAATCCATGCCAAACTCTCCACACGGTTATAGCCAAAATAAAGCCTTTACGGATCATATCATTGGTGTTATGATGAAATCTCTTGAAGAGAAACTTGAGTTGGAAGTTTCTATTCCTAGAAAACTTCATGATGAGTGGGAACCTACTATCAAAATCAAGATTAAAAACTATGAATGCAATGCTTTGTGTGATTTGGGTGCTAGTGTTTCCGCCATTCCAAAGTCTTTATGTGATGTTCTAGGCTTCAACGAGATTGATGAGTGCTCTCTTAATTTGCATCTTGCGGATTCTACTGTTAAGAAACCTATGGGAAGGATCAATGATGTTATTATTATTGCAAATAGGAACTATGTACCCATGGATTTCATTGTGCTTGATATTGATTGCAATCTGACATGTCTCATTATTCTTGGTAGACCTTTCCTTAGGACTATTGGTGCTATCATCAATATGAAGGAAGGGAATATTAGATATCAATTTCCATTAAAGAAGGGCATGGAACATTTTCCTAGAAAGAAAATAAGATTGCCTTATGAATCCATGATGAGGGCTACTTATGGTTTGAGCACCAAAGACGACGATACTTGATTCTAGCGCCTTATGCCTAGCTAAGGGCGTTAAACAATAGCGCTTGTTGGGAGGCAACCCAATGAATTTATCTTTGCCTTTTGCTTTCTGTTTTGTTGTGTCCACACCATCAGAATTCTGTTATGATTGTGTTTTTTGTGTTTCTTTTTGTGTTTGAGCCAAGTAAGACCTTTATGACTAGTTTTGGTGATGATTGTTTGATCGTGCTGAAAAAGACAGAAACTTTGCACTCACGAAATTATTTTTCATTCCTATCCAGAAAGAGCTTTTGAGTTGATTCTTTTTTCTGATGGTTGATATGCCAATTTCCCTAAGTTCATAATGTTTCAGAATTTTTGGGATACCAGAAGTATACGAAGTATACATATTGCTACACACTGGTCTGTTTTTGACAGATTATGTTTTTGTTGTATTGATTCCTTATTTTGATGAAACTATGGATAGTATCGGGGGGTACTAGCTATGGAAAAGTGAGAATACAGTAATATAACACCAATATAAATAGAAATAAAGTTTGCTACAGTACATAAAGAGGTGGTGGTTTGTTTTCTTATGCTAATGATATCACGAGTTTCTGTTTAAGTTTTGTGTTCTGAAGTTTTCAAGTTTTGGGTGATGTTCTCATGGACAATGGGATAAAGAGTGGAAAGAGCTCAAGCTTGGGGATGCCCAAGGCATCCCAAGCCAATTCAAGGACACCAAAAAGGCTAAGCTTGGGGATGCCCCGGGAAGGCATCCCCTCTTTTGTCTTCAATCCATCGGTAACATTACTTGGAGCTATATTTTTATTCACCACATGAAATGTGTTTTTCTTGGAGCGCCGTGTATTATAGGAGTCTTTTATTTTTGTTGTGTCACAATCATCCTTGCTGCACACCTTTTTGAGAGAGACATGCACTTGTCGTGAATTTGCTAGAATACTCATTGAGCTTCACTTATATCTTTTGAGTTAGGCAATTTAGCTCGTATGTGCTTCACTTATATCTTTTGAGCTACATAACTTTGCTCTAGTGCTTCACTTAAATATTTTTAGAGCACGGCGGTGTAATATTTTGGAGAAATAAGAACTCTCGATCTTCACTTACATCTTTTTGAGAGTGCTCTCTCTGAGTAACTTGGTAGTTGGCGTGTGCCATGAAAGAGTCCTAAAGATGATAGGCATCCAAAGAGGATATAATAAAAACTTCCATATTCATGTGCATTGATTAGTAAAGAGAAGTTTGAATCCTCTCAATTAGTTTTGAGATATGGATTTGGTAATATTAGAGTTAGGTTAGTAGGTGATGTGAATCTAGAAATACTTGTGTTGAAGTTAGTGATTCCCGTAGCATGCACGTATGGTGAACCGCTATGTTAGGAAGTCGGAGCATAATTGATTTATTGATTGTCATCCTTTTTGTGGTGGTCGGGACCGCGCCAGGGTTAACACCTACAAACCCTTCCCCTAGGAGTGTGCATTTAGCACTTTGTTTCGATTACTAATAAAACTTTCGCAATAAGTATATGAGTTCTTCATGACTAATGTGAGTCCATGGTATAGATGAACATTCACCTTCCACCATTGCTAGCCTCTCTAGTGCCGCGCAACTTTCGCCGGTGCACAAACCCACCATATACCTTCCTCAAAGCAGCCACCATACCTACCTACTATGGCATTTTCATAGCCATTCCAAGATATATTTCCATGCAACTCCCACCGTTCCGTCTCATGACTTGTGCCGTCAATTTCATATTGTCATCGCATGATCGTAAGATAGCTAGCGAGATGTTTCAACATCATACGCTAAGCTAGATCGTTGCACATCCCGGTACACTGCCGGTGGCATTTCCTATAGAGTAATCATTGCTCTACGTATTGAGTTGTGAGTAAATAAAAGTGTGATGATCATCATTATTAGAGCATTGTCCCATGTGAGGAAATAAAATAAAAAAGAGGCCAAAGATGCCCACCAAAAAAATGAAAAGAGGCCAAAGAGCCCAAACAAAAAAAAGAGAAAATAGAGAAGGGACAATGCTACTATCTTTTTCCACACTTGTGCTTCAAAATAGCACCATGTTCTTCATGATAGAGAGTCTCTCGTTTTGTCACGTCCATATACTAGTGGGAATTTTCATTATATAACTTGGCTTGTATATTCCAATGATGGCTTCCTCAAAATTGCCCTAGGTCTTCGTGAGCAAGCAAGTTGGGTGCACACCCACTAGTTTTCCTTTTGAGCTTTCACACACTTATAGCTCTAGTGCATCCATTGCATGGTAATCCCTACTCATTCACATTGATATCTATTGATGGTCATTTCCATAGCCCGTTGATATGCCGAGTCAATGTGACCATATCCTCCTTTTTGCCTCACAACCTCCACCACACTCTATTCCACCTATAGTACTATATCCATGGCTCAAGCTCATGTATTGCGTGAGAGTTGAAAAAGTTTGAGAAAGTAAGAGTGCGAAAACAATTAATTGACCAATACCGGGGTTGTGCATGATTTAAATTCGTTGTGTGGGGATGATGGAGCACACCTAGACTATATGATTTTCTAGGGATAACTTTCTTTGGCCTTATTATTTCAAAAGTTCGTGATCACTTTGCTAGCATGCTTGAAGTACTATTGTTTTCATGTCAATAGTAAACTATTGTTTTGAATCTTACGGATCTGAACATTCATGTCACAAGAAAGAAGTTACAAAGGACAAATATGTTAGGTAGCATTCCACATCAAAAATTCAGTCTTTATCACTTCCCTACTCGAGGACAAGAAGGAGTTAAGCTTGGGGATGCTTGATACGTCTCCAACGTATCTATAATTTTTTATGGTTCCATGCTATTATCTTGTCAACTTTGGATGTTTTGTATGCATGAATATGCTATTTTATATCTTTTTGGGGACTAACCTGTTAACTCAGTGCCAAGTGTCAGTTCCTGTTTTTTGCGTGTTTTGACCCTTTTCAGAGAAGAATATTAAACGGAGTCCAAATGGAATAAAACCTTCTTAAAGATTTTTTCGGTAACAGAAGATACGCACGGGACTTGGGAACCAAGGCAAAGGACCCCAGGGGAGGCCACAAGTCCCCTAGCCGCGGCCTGGGGGCGCCTAGCAGGCTTGTGGGCCCCCCGTGGCTCCTTTGCCCTACTTCTTCCGCCTATAAATTCCCTAAAAATCCCAAAGTGCCAGAGAGAGCCACGAAAATACTTCTACGCCGCCGCAAGCTTCTGTCTCCGCAAGATCCCATCTGGGGACCGTTCTGGTGCCCTTCCAGAGGGGGGATTTGAACATGGAGGGCTTCTTCATCAACACCATTGCCTCTCCGATAATGCGTGAGTAGTTCACCACGGACCTTCGGCTCCATAGCTAGTAGCTAGATGGCTTATTCTCTTTCTTGGATCTTCAATACAAAGTTCTCCATGATCTTCATGGAGATCTATCCGATGTAATCTTCTTTTGCGGTGTGTTTGTCGAGATCCGATGAATTGTGGATTTATGATAAGATTATCTATGAATATTATTTGAGTTTCCTCTGATCTCTTATATGCATGACTTCGTATCCTTGTAATTCTCTTCGAGTTGTGGGTTTCGTTTGGCCAACTTGATCTATAATGCTTGCAATGGGATAAGTGCTTGGTTTTGGGTTCATACCGTGCGGTGTCCTCACCCAGTGACAAAAGGGGTAGCCAGGCACGCATCGTGTTGTTGCCATAAGGGTAAAGAGATGGGGTTTATATCTATTGCATGAATTTATCCCTCTACATCATGTCATCTTGCTTAAGGCGTTACTCTGTTTGTCATGAACTCAATACACTAGATGCATGCTGGATAGCGGTCGATGTGTGGAGTAATAGTAGTAGATGTAGACAGTATCGGTCTACTTGTCTCGGACGTGATGCCTATATGTATGATCATTGCCTTAGATATCATCATGACTTTGCGCGGTTCTATCAATTGCTTGACAGTAATTCGTTCACCCACCGTAACATTTGCTATCATGAGAGAAGCCTGTAGTGAACACTATGGCCCCCGGGTCTACTTCACATCATATTTCCAGCTCTACACTTTTACTTTGTTGCACTTTCCACCTTCAGATCTCACCTTGCAATTAATCGTGAAGGGATTGACAACCCCTTTATAGCGTTGGGTGCAAGTTTGTTTGTTTTTGCGCAGGTACATTGGTGACTTGTCTTGATACTCCTACTGGATTGATACCTTGATTCTCAAACTGAGGGAAATACTTACTGCTACTCTGCTGCATCACCCTTTCCTCTTCAAGGGAAAAACCAACGCAAGCTCAAGAGGTAGCAATAGTCAAGTGATTTCGCCATATTCCGTCTAGTACTATGTTTTGTATTGATAAGTGTGATGTGGGTGGATCTTAAGTAGTGCACCGTCTAGGGCAAGAAAAGTACACTATTATGATTAAACTCCTTGCAAGCATCCGCAAATACAAGAGAGAAATCAAGGCAAAGCCCAACCATAGCAATAGCTTTAGGATCCAACACTCCCTCGTGCAAAAGCATGCAAACTGGGGTTCCGGTTTCTGTCACTCCAGCAACCCACCATAAGCATTCTTTATACACGATGCATTCTCCTAGGCCCTCAAAAAGGTGAAGTGTTATGTAGTCGACGTTCACATGACACCACTAGAAGAATAACACCATAACTTAAATATCAATCAACACATATTACTTCAACATCATATGACTACTATCAACTAGACTTCTCCTTGTCCTCAAGAACTAAAGTAACTACTCACAAGACATAAAAGAGATCATGATCAGAGGTGATGAAAATATGATGAACAATCTGGTCATAAACATAATTCTCCAACAATACTCAATAGCATTCACCACAAAAGAGTAATCAACACCGGTAGAGTAAGGGGGATGAATAGTGCAAGGTACATCTCCGATTGCATTGGTAAAGTGAGATGGGGTGAAGATGGAGATGGTGCTGGTGTTGAGGGTGATGGTGATGATGATCTCGATGATGCCCGTGACGATGGTGATGAGGATGAGGACGATCTCCCCTTCTGAGAGGAGTTCTCCCCGACGGAATCTGCCTGACGGAAAGGTCTTTTCTTCTCTCTTGGTTTCCGCCCCGGAGCGGCGGCGGAACTCCGAAAAAACTTCTGTCCACGTAGCTTTTAGGTCACGAGGGTCATATAGGCCAAAGTAGAGCACCGGAGGCGGGACCCACCACCCAGGCGGCCTCTGGGCGTGACCTAGGGGTGACCCGTGCCACCAGGTCGCCTGGGTGCCTGGTGGCTCCCCTCCGGCCCTTCTTCGGCTTGTCTTCGTGATCTGTTCGCAAACTCCTAACCCGTAAATTTTAGCTCAACTGGAGATGTTCTAATTTGGCAACTCTTCATGCTATTTTCTCCGCTGAATCGTGTGTGTGCTTTTTCAGCACCGGAAAGTTGTAAATTGTGTAAAATAAGCCAAAACACTATAAGAATAACATCATAATGTGAAATATATAAATGAATAGAGACAAATTATGATACAAAATAGTGATGCATTTTGGACGTATATCAATGAACAACAAGCAAATTCATGGCGCCGTTGTCGGGGACTCGAGCCTTCAAGATAGGGGAGTTGCACACTATCTTTTACCTTTGCTTTTTAGTCTTGTTAGTTTGCTTTCTAGTTTTTGCTTTAGAGTCTTATACCAAAAACCACAAAAAAAATAGTTGATTTGCTTTTAGTTGTCCTTTCTGCTTAGTCCAGCATGTTAGGGTTTGATGCTTTGAGGGAATCTGAGGTCCTAGATTTCCATCAAAGGAATGGAGAAAATATGAAGGAGGCTTGGTATAGAATTTCTGAAGCACATAAAAGAATTATGCCTTGGATACCTATCAAAATTGTGCTTAGAAACTTTTATCATGGTCTTTTTATTTGGTGTAAACACACTCTTGATATTATAGCTGGAGTAGGTTTTTTAGAGTGTGAAGAGGCTAGAGCTCTTGATATTATACATGGTCTATCTAAATACCTTGTTTATGGTCGTGGATATGACACTATCATAGGTGGACTTGCTACCATTGACAGGAAAATAGATGCTCTACACTTAAGAGAAAGAGAGAAACCCATGGTTGATAAGAAAAATATTTTGAAAATAGATGATGACTGCGAGCCTTTTGTTAGAATTACCATCTCTAACCAAGATTTCCTTGCTTATTGTGATGTTGGATCCATGGTTTCTACAATGCCAAAAGTTGTTTATGATTCTCTAAGCTTTTTAAACATGGATAATTTTTTATCTTATCATGAACATGCTAATGGGGATATTTCTTAAATCCAGGGAAAGGTAAATGATGTCCAGGTTACATTCTCTAAGAGGACTGCAATAGTTGATTTCTTCATCATGAAGCCAAACCAAGGAAACATAGTGCTTGGAAGGGACTTCCTCCAAGCCATGAAAGGCTTCATTGATATAGGTAAAGGACACATACGCTTACGTGGGAAAGCAAAAGGTATGTATACGTTCCCTAGGAAAAATAAGGATGAACTTGTTGAGGATCCGTTTTAAGGTTTTGATGATTCCGATGACATTGGTAAATTTTCATCCTCCTTTTTGCATCATGCCTAGCTCAAAGGCATAAAAGAAAGCGCTTGTTGGGAGGCAACCCAATTTGTTTTTTACTTTCAGTTTTAGTGGTCTTGATGCTTGTTACTACTATATCAACATCATTGTATCTTTATTTTCAAGCCTTGTGCCAAGTTTTAGCCTCCGATTGCAAGAAAGTTCAAAAGTTGCGACATGTTGTCCAGAAACAAATTATGTCTGCGTGACGGAAAAATTCGCCAAAAAATACCAGATCATCTTTTCAATCTGAATAGTTTTGACAGCATGCTCTATATAATTGCCTTTCTCGCATCTATTCTGAGTTTTTTATTTGAGTTCAGAAGTGCCCCGAAAAAATTATTTACTACTTGTTGTTCTGTTTTTCACACATTCTGCCATGTTTTGCACTTTCATCGTTTTGCAAATCTTAAGCTTGCTTTTCCTTTACAAAAATCTTTTGGCAATCATGAGAAACAGTAGATTTTCATGAAAATCTTTATTTCTAGTAGGAAATGAATTATTTTATTATGGGCACTAACCACTCTAATCAGCTTATGATGAGTTTCGTATGAAGGGAGTTTTCAAGTATGCGGTGGAAGATGATGAAAGAAGATCCAAGAGTGTCAAGCGCTCCAGCTTGGGGATGCCCCCGTGCACCCCCAAGAAATATTTATGGATACTCAAGTTTCTAAGTTTCGGGATGCCCCCGTGCATCCCCTTCTCCATCAACAATCATCAGTTCGTCCATGTCCATGCTATATTTTTATCATTTCATATGTTATGTGTTATGCTTGGAGCATCCCGCTCCTTTCTTTTCAGTTTGTTTTAGTTTTGCTTGTTGTTCATAACAATTCGGAACCTAGACTTATTTGTTTGAGAGGGATACACGCACCACTCCACTCTAGAACACAACATAGGTTTTCATGCTTATCTTTTTTGTGTGTTCTTTATCTTTTCATAGCTCTTGTCATGCTTAGCTCTTAGTTTTCATGATTTGTCTTTTTAAGAGCTATTATTTAGGTTGCTTTTGTAACTCTCTTGAGTTATCATGCTTATCTTTTTTTACAGAGTTGGCTTGTTGCACTGAGTTGTGTGTCTTGCATGAGTAGGTAATTGAGGTTGCTATTTAAGTATAGTAGTAACTTGCAATAGTTTTGAGGTATCGATTTGAGTAATGTTTGGACTATTGGTGCCAAGAGCTTGATCCTATTAGTGATAGGTGTCGTATTTTGGTAAATCTATGTGTTTTTCAAAAACTAAAAAAATAAGTTGAGAACTCTAGCTAATAAATTGATCGCTAACCTCTCGAGGGGTTGGGATATATAGAGTACCCTAACGTTACCATGGGCCGCGGATGCGCAAGGATAACCAAACCCCCAAACACTCCTCCTCGGGGTACTTGTCTCTTTGTAAATTGCCTAACTAGATAGAGAGTTACCGATAATAAGTGTATGAGTTCTTCACACTAATGCAAGTATTCTATTGTTGGCACTTCCACCATCCATATTTTGCTAGCCTCTTCCGTACCGTGCATTGCCCTTCCTCATCTTGAGAGTTGGTGCAAACTTCGCCTGTGCATCCAAACCCTTGGCATGGTACGCTCTGTCATCGTAAGCCTCATTATATATTTCCTCAAAACAGCCACGATACCTACCTATTAAGGCATTTCCATAGCCTTTCCGAGATACATTGCCATGCAACATCCACCATCTCATGCCTTGATCTTCATGTCACACATGCTTTTGCTTGATCGAGGAGCCGCATGCTAGTTGGGCCTTGCCCATATTATTGCTACATGACGCGCTAGTTTCATTGCATATCCTGCTACACTGGCAGAGGCATACATTTGCATACATCATGATAGTTTTCATTTGTCTTTATGTGAGCACTTCTTATAAAGTGTGATGATCTTCTTTTTATTCTTGTAAAACATAGAGTGTTGCCCTTAAGTGAGGAAAAGATCCCAAAGAGGACAAATTAAAAGATCCCAAAGAGGACAAATGAGAGATGAATAGAAAGAGCCAAAGAGGCCACACAAAAAAAGAAAAAAAAGAGAAGGGGGCAAGACTACTATTCCTTTTGAAAGATCCACACTCATACTCCATTGTTATATTTGTACTCCATAGAGATTACCATTCATGCATAACTATGTGGAGACCCTTACAGTATAGAACTTGGCTTGTATATTCCAACGATGAGCCTCCTCAAATGAGCTCTAGGTCTTCATGAGCAAGCAAGTTGGATGCACCCCCACTAGTTCCATCGGAGAGCTCATCTTAGCTCATATGTCCATCTGTTGCATGGCAATCCCTACTCCTCACATCATATCTATCATTTGGCTTTCTCTCGCCTATGGTTGTTCTCATTGATGTGATCCTTTCACACCTTTTTATCTTCGTTCCCCATCATTATTCTCGCCGGCCATCACTTGGTTGTTCTCATCGCGCTAATCCATTGCATGAGTGCTCAAAGTCGAAAGGGAGAGGATCATTTTGACTTGTGCCTGACTAGTGGTTTGGGGATGAGTCAAAATAAGATTCTGAAGAAGACCAAGTGTGAAGTTTAGTAGATTGAGTTCTAAATTAAAAAATATATATATTTATGCTCTAAACCCATCTCCCACTTCACTACGTGAGGATTGATCTCTTGTAACACGTTAATGTGCTACTATATATTAGGTATTGTGTTACTATGGCGCGCAGTAACACATTTTTGTTGGTGTTCCTGTAGGCTATGTTACTAAGTGGTATCTATTGTAGCACATAAGAATTGTTCCTATATGTATTTAAAGGTGTTACAATTGTATTTTTGCAACACAAGACATGTGTGTTACCGACGGCCCTGGTAACACATTTATATAACTATAGGCACACACTTTGTAACATGCTTTTCCTGGTGTAGCAACATGGTTAGTAACACCTTGTAAGGAAAATTGCAACACAATTATTCATGATTGGCGGTAACTACACTAGGCCTTTGTAACACACTTTGATAATTCACCAACACGTTTTCGTTATGGTAGCAACAGAATAGTAACATGATTTTGTATATGTTGTAACATCTCTTGTGATGGTTGGTAGCAAACCTAGTAACACCTTTTCCTAACTATCGTAACATAGCATAATCAGCCCATTTTTCTGTTACAACAATTTTGTATGAAATATTGTACTAATATTTTCCTGTAGCACTTCCTCATATTGAAATCGATAAGCATATGACACATTGTATACTATAAAAAGATCATGGATATAAAGTAAATTTATACATGCACGAGAAAAGGGATAAAAAATAAAAAATATGGTTCATGTCATTCAATAGCACTTGTAACGTGAATATATAGAAGATCCATGTTGTAGCAACAAATTACATTTCTCAACCTAGTAATGTAAACTATAGTATGCAAAAGATTTCCGATCACTAAAAGCGTGTGACACCCCTACTAATGTTCACTCAAATGCGCCCTCCAAATCTTTCTTAAACAAATATATCATATTCGCATCTTGATTCCTCGTGAGCAGAAGCATCCGAATCAACTCAACCACTGAACCTCTTAATCTGGAAAAAATACAGTAAGAATTACAATTATGTATATCCCAAATTTAATTTAACAAAACTGAAAAAGTTAAATATTAACATACACATGCTGAAGGCCAAGCAATTGTCAGTCCAGAGGTGAAAGCATCGCCAACTGTCCTACAGTTTTCCCTTTCCCTTACCAAGAGCTCACATTCATCAATAGGTTGATCAACTTGCACTTCTATGAACTGGCGACCTAGCTCAACACCACCAACCAGTTGTTTTGATTTGCAACCCAAAATAGTAGCATGTGCCACATGTCTTTTGTTTGGCTATGTTGAAGACTTCAGAATTACTTGTGTGCCAACCTGAAATGAGATTGAAATTATGTACAGAACAATACAAAACAACTTTATGAACACAAATACAGTATGAACACACTATCTCTTTTACCTTCATGGAAGGACCACGTTTTTGCTTACAGGAGACATGGACTAGATACTTGTCTTGAGTGCTTTGTTTTCTTAGTCTAGTCAAATTTTCAATCATATTCTCCTTGCTCTTTCTTATCTACAAAGAAACATAAAAGGGGAAAATGATTTATCCTTATGATTATGCAATGTAAAGTTCACAATGCATTTACATTTATTGACATCATTTTATAACCTAGGGAGAGCCCAATCCATGCAAATCAAATTTTAAATGCAGAAAGCCACTCATTCAGCATTATACAAAATAACATGATTCAATAATATCAATATTAGATTGCACTTGAATGAGATATCACTAGCACAACCTGATCTTTTAACTAAAAGTTTGTGAATAAGAAATCTCCATAGATAATATGTATCGAAGATGTCTCCTATCACTGTCTAGCAAGAAGATTTCTCAAGAGCTAACCATTACCTCTACATGAGAGACATGGTTCGCTAGTGAGGATGGTTCTTGATATGAGAATTCATTGCAATCCTCGTGTTCAAGATAATGCTTCTGTACAACAATGTAAGTCAATTTATAAGTTGTTGTGTATCCTTTATAACATGAGTAACATCAAGGTTCTAACCTGTTTGCCAAACAGAATGTCATTATCGTGATGCATGCCATGTCGATCAGGGTGAGTTTCCTTCTGCGTTTTACATTTTGAGGCATTAGTTAGTATAACTTACAAAGTGTAGTGATAAATGCTCAAACTTACCATTATTGTATCTCTGGGTTTGATCACGGTGTTTTCTTCACCGGGTCCATTGGCCTGAACTCTCTACAAAATGTAAAATATGTAAAGAGATTTGAAAATGAACAAACACATGTTGAATATATTGATAATACCTTTCTTTTATTATTATGTAGTACTTGTGGATGAGATTCACCATTACGTACTGTTTGGGAATTTTCCTACAATTGAAATTAAACAAGTTTTAGTAAAATAATTATATGAATGCAACAAAATATATATTTACCATTGTAATTTCGTTGGCCCCACGAAATCCATCATTGTTTCTTAATGCATCAATAATTTTGTCTTGTTGTTCTATGAGTTGCTTCAGCTTCACTATTTCCTCCATGGCATCAGCCTCTCCGTCATGTGATGAACCATCTATTGTAGTCACATTGTTGTTCTTGAGATAACGAGGCTTTTGACCATACACTTGGTTAGGAACAGGAAGCAAACCCATGCCATGTACTTGCCCAGGATTTTCATTCCCCAAAACTTTGTGCAAGGCATCACCTTTCCACGCAAATCTTCCGTGCTCACTTTGAGCCAACTCTGGGTGTTCAGTAATTATATTTTCCAACTCAACCTGAAACAGAAGAATAAGACATATTATACTTGTTGGATTCAGTGCTAACTTGATTGTGTAAAACTTGAATGTATATAACCTACCACAAGCTTATTTTTATCTTTGGCCTTTCTTGGTGTTCTATGAGTTGCTAAATAAACCTTCGCTCTATATGGTTGTTTCTTTTCAGGATCCTCTTGACACTGCAAAACCAGAAGTACATTCGAATGTAAAGAGCATGCTCTAAATATTTAGAACACATACACACACGCGCGCGCACACACACACACATGCACACGCACACGCACTCACGTGCACGGACACGCACAAACAGAAACTCACAAGGTCCTCGGCCCAACGAGCAAAACTCTTTGTCCCTGTTGTATGACTTGTCTTCACCATTGAACGACTTGTTTTGTTCTTCTCTCTTACTGCCTCTTACAATAAAAATGTAAGGTCAATGCACTACTTAACAACATAGCACATAGTCCAACTAAATGATTGCAAGCATACCCTTCCTTCCCTAGACTTCCAAAATCTGACAAGTTCACACCATTGGTCGCTATCTACATATTCTGGACAAAGCTTATACAGAGATTTTCTTTTCTTGTTTGCACTAAAGAATTTTTCCTTCAGACCAGCCTTGAATCTTCTCCAGTCTCGCCCGGTACTGCCCATTACTATTGAGCCTCTAACTTTCAAGTAGGTATGCTACTTACTAATCATCCACCTTGAGATATCTATCCAGAACATCTCGTTGGGCAGTACGCCAAGACAAGTAGACCGTTTATTCATCAGCATCTACTTACTAATGGGAAGTACGCCAAGACAAGTAGACCATTTATTCATCAGCATCTACTTACTAATCATCCACCTTGAGATATCTATCCAGAACATTTCGCTGGTATTAAGTTGCGAGCCCCACCCAAAGTGTAAACTCAAAGCAACGGACAACTGCATTAGCGAACTTTGCGTAAGGTAAACAATACTTGCAACCGCGGTCACAAGCACCGTTGTTTTCTCCCTGGTGGCAACAACACATCCCCTAGTCTCATGTTTCTGTCACTCAAGCTAGACATCAGGGGGGATGAAACCACAATCATGCATAACGCTCCCTCTTGGAGTTACAATCTACTACTCGGCCAAAGCAACAAAGAGCAACGGAGAACATGCATGAATCACTAAAGAATATAATATAAAAGGATAATCAAATATATAAATCATCACATCCATCGGATCCCAACAAACCAAGCATATCAATAAAAGGAAAATTACATAGATGCCTTCATCATGTAGGGAAACTCACAAGGGCTAATCATTGAAGCACATGATTGGAGAGAAGACATCACATAACTACTGGTCATGGACTCATGGTCCAAGGAAGACTACTCACGGCACATCCGGGAACTGTCCATGGCGGTGGAGAAATTCACCACTCTGGATATGATGGAAGGGTTTTCGATCGGAGGGGTAAATATGGGCCAAAGGAGGGCGACATAGGAGATGGGGCCCACCAGGGCGACCTGTGGACGCGGCCAGGAGCCAGGCCACGCAGGGAGGCCACCTGGGCAGCCCCTGGCTCCCCTCTGGCCCATCTTTGGTGCTCCGGAAGCTTCCCTCACGCTGATTTTTATATACTTTTCTCAGGATTTTTGGGCTCTAGAAATTTGGGTAAAAGTCCCTGCAAAAAAGACATCAGCAGACAGAAATTGGCACTGGG
The DNA here is from genome assembly GCF_904849725.1 of Hordeum vulgare subsp. vulgare. Taxonomy (NCBI): domain Eukaryota; kingdom Viridiplantae; phylum Streptophyta; class Magnoliopsida; order Poales; family Poaceae; genus Hordeum; species Hordeum vulgare. Next base: position 86,451,446 of record NC_058520.1, read on the forward strand.
TGCACTGAGTTAGTAGGTTAGTCCAAATATGTGTAAAAAGATATGAAAGTGTTGCAAAACATATAACAATGTCACCCAAAAGACCATGAAACAAGCAGGAATTATAGATACGTTTGGGACGTATCAACATCCCCAAGCTTAATTCCTGCTCGTCCTCGAGTAGGTAAATGATAACACAAATAATTTCTGTGGTGACATGCTAACACACATATAAGAACTTCAAAGTAAAGCAAGTAAGATATGCAATTAAAGTCAAGACAATAACAAGAAAGAGTCTATATTTAGTATTGAAAATAGCAAAGTAAGAACATAAAGGTGCAAGAGCTCTCGCTGTCCGTGACTCGAATGCTCCAAATGGTGTTTGCGTGCAAGAAGTGGGAGATGGGTTTAGAGCATAAAAATATTTTTTTACTTGAGAACTCAATCTACTAAACTTCACACTTGGTCTCCTTCGGAATCTTACTTTGACTCATCCCCACACCACTAGTTAGGCACAAGTCAAAATGATCCTCTCCCTTTTGACTTTGAGAACTCATGCAATGGATGAGCGCAAGCAAGATATGTTGGCACTCAGGACGGAAAAGAGAATAATGATGGGGAAGGAAGACAAAAAGGTGTGAAAGGCTCACATCAATGAGGACAACCATGGGCGAGAGAAAGCCAAATGAAAGATATGATGTGAGGAGTTGGGATTTTCATGCAACGGATGCACATATGAGCTAAGGTAAGCTCTCCAATGGTGTAACATCCCAATTTTCTCAAATTCGGATGTTAATAGATCATTCATTTGCATCCCATATTTTATGCTTCATTGCGTTCCTCTGAAAATTTTATCGTCATGTGACTACGGGCAATTTATCGGAGTGGAGATAATATGACTTCTCCCCTGTGAGTTAAAGTCACCATTTTGGTTTTGCAAATTTTCTAAACTCCGAAGTATTTTTTTTGTTGAGTATTTCGATCGAGTTGTGTGACCTATTGCATAAAACTTTTTTTAAAAAAATTGCATTAGGTGGAACTAGGGTTCCTATATGTATTATATATTAGTACTCTTTATAGTATTTGTTAGTGAGGCCATATTTTTTTTTACTGCTGTTTGTTTTTCTTTTTTCAAAAAAAAATAGAACTGTCAGGCCGAGCCACAAGGGCTTAGCCCAGCCCCCATGCATGCATGCATGCAATTTCCATGCATGCACTCCCTCCCCACGTGAGTCCTCCCTCCCCTTTCCTTATTTCTCTCCTTCCTTTTTTCTCTCCCTCCTTTTCCTTTTACTCCCCACGTTCACCTCTCCCTCTCTTTCCTATTTTCTCTCCCATGATCTCCTTCCCAAAGTTCTCCCTCTCCTTCCTTCTACTCCCCTCCCCTAAGCCTATATAAACCCCCCCCCCCCACCGTCACCTCTCCCCAACCCTAGCCGCCGTCTCTCCACCGCCGCCTCCACAAGCCGCCGCCGGCGCCTCACCCCACCGCCGCCCTAGCCGCCACCGCGAGCAGCGGCAGCAGCCCGAAAGTTGCTGCACCTCGGCCTCTCCGCGGAGGCGGAGCCCTCCCCGAACTCTCTCTCCACCGCCGCCTCTTCCCCGCGGAGGAGGAACCTCATCGCCGCCGCCCGACGCCCCACCGCCCGGAGCTACTCCCTCCTTCCTCGCCGGCCATCACCTTTCTTGCCGGTGCAACACCTCCAGCAGCAGGTAGCAACCTCTCTCTCTCTATTTCATGCACTCCATCTCAGCCATTAGAAGCTTGCCACGTGTGCCTCTCATTAGCACTAGCAGTTTCGTAATTTCTGTCCAGATTTCGAAAACAGAAACTTTCAATCTTGTTTTGATCACAACGTTTTATCCCTACGTCCAATGACATTGATTCCTTTTCCAGTAGCTCACAAATTTCCTGTAGTTTTTAAAAATATATAATTTTTCTGTGTTTGGAATTTTTAAATATAAGTTAGAGCAGATTTAGTTTAAACACTGTTTTGCCTATTCCAGGAGTTTGAAAAATGATATTGAGTTGATTCTTCTTGCTACTATTTTCTAGTGATAAAATCTTACGGTGGTAGAATTTTCAGAATTTTCCAAGTATCTTTACTAGTGTTTTCAACAGAAACAAGTTTCTGTCCTACCGACGCGCGATAAAATTCTTTTGCGTAGTCGTTTGCCAATCATTGCATGTGATGTCATTTTTACTCGTGGCATGATTGAATTGCTTATGGTGTGCTTTGTGTTTGTATCGGTAGATCATCCGGAGTGCGAAGCGTGTTACTTAGAGACGCTCGAGCGGGACAATTATCATCAAGGCAAGTCATCTTTGATCATGTTACTTTTACCTATGTTTTCGATGCATAGTAGATCACCTTCTTTGCCCAATTTGCATGCTGCCTAGGTACTTGGAAACTTTAGTCATAGTTATAGTATCATGTGGTAGGAACACAACAACCCCGATACTTGGCCCCGGGACGACAATGTTATATTTGCTATGCTTAAGTAGACGGGTTATCGGTTGAGTGTAATCCACGAGTGATGCGAGGTTGATATAATAACCAAGACCGGACTAAGACAAGACTTTCAAGACCTTGGACGTAATCCAACTCTGGGTGAAGGACGGTTGATCGGCTCCCTGGAGAACCCAGTGGATGCCCGGGATGCTGGAGAGGCCATGTCATCCTGCGGAAAGCTTCACCCAGGCTCGAAGAGACGGACGGAGACTTCAAGACTCAAGGCTTACCTGCACAGCCACAAGTCATTATGGGCTCTGGCTTGGTTGGACAACGCGGCGACTCTGGACAGGCGGTGCTAGCAGATGTAGACGAACGGTAGGAATGGATGGGCACCGACAGGGATTCAGAGGGACCTGTTGAAAGACCATGTTTCGATCATCCGGTCTTCAAACACCCTGAAGTGCGAGGACAAATCCGGAGGCGATCAAATCTTGTGGGGAACGTGTGCAAAACTCTGTAGAGTACCCAACCTAATCGATTAGCCGTGTCCACGGTCATGGACAACTTGAGCCGAAGACATTGAATTTCCCCTGAACTCTCGACACAACTTAATAATGATGTGGGTGTTAACAACTATTCGGGTACGAGAACTGGTTGGCGGAACCATCTCGTTAAACAACAAACTATGTAGTAATATTTTGCTTTCGACCCCTTTTGTTGTAGGATAAAACTGGCTTTATGCAAAAACTTAGCTCCACCGGCCAAATATGCATGTAGAGATAGTTGATCATTATTTTACTCCCTCTCTTGATGATTTGCCAGCATATTCAATATGCTGACCTACACGGCTGCAACGTATCATGTTGCAGAGTACTTTTCCGACCAGGAGTGAGGCTACGGTTCTACGCTCAGCGACATGCCCTTGGAGTCGGATGGACTCGTCTACCTGATGCTTCCGCTTAGTCTTCGTTAGATAATCTCATGAGATGGCCTTCAGCCACTTTATTGTACTCCTTTATTGTAATAAAGTACTCTCTATGAGATTTCGATTAATAAAGATGTGTGATTGCACTCTTGAATATATACATTATGTACTGTGTGTGTACTAGCATGATCTTGGGATGGTACAGAAACACCAGAGGCTTGACTCGTTGAGTCGGGTCGCTACAGAAATGGTATTCAGAGCACACGCTGACCTTAGGACGTAACCTCTAGGAATGGAAAAGCCTTAGGAAGAAAACTATTTTCTCTTAAATCTTCTATTTCCTCTTCTGATCATTTCTGACTTCTCCCCGATTTTCCAATGTTTAGATGGCCACCTTCATCCCTGTTATGTTCACGGAGTTTTGCCAGCCCGACACCACTATGCCGTTCGGAAAAGAGCTGGTGCAGATCACCAAAGACTTGAGGATTTTTGTGCCGACTATCACAGGGAAGCCAACTTCATCTTACCCGGAGGATTCACGCTACAGGATCGAGGTGCATATTCCCGGAAGGACATTCGAGCCGCGCACTGAGCCGATGGATTTCAAGTTCATCGCACCTAGCTGGATTCTCGGAAGGGACATGGCGATCCATTGTGCACTCGGACGTATCAAGGATAAATACAAAGGCTGCCCTATTTCTCCAGACCTATTCGTTGTATCCCGGAGAAATGAAGACGGAGACATCATCTCAAGCAAGACCAATGACGCTCTCTTATCTTATGCCCAGACCTTGGAGAAGCACAACGTAACTCTGGAATATCACGCGATCAAGGACGCCAGGAAGATCAAGCAACTGTCACTCCGCGAGCTTGAGCTTGAAGATGCAGCCCAGGAAGCCCACTATGAGCATGAGCTGGAAGTGAAGGACTTTCTGGAGCGGATCGAGAAGCTGAAGACTCGAGTTGCATACCTGGAGGAGGAACTGAAAATGGGCGAGAAACTTCATCCTGAAGGAGACGTAGCCCCAGTGATCAGCAACGACGAGGATTATGAAGAAAGCTCCACCGAAGGACCCGACACCATGCTATTCTGAGGAGGAAACTTAGACTAGACCACCAAATTTACTTTATCGTTTTACGTGTTAGGCCGATGTTTAGGATTATCGAATTTTGTATTCCCGTGTGAACCTTTGTGATGATTGAATAAAATGTGTGGTGTGATATTTGTGTGTTGCATTCATATGGGTAGTGTAATTCCTCTTAGACCATTGTTCTATGCTAATCTCACCCCTCCACAAACATCAGATGCCTCCGAGACGCGCCCCTACCTCCAACTTTCTGCCGGAACTCACCCAGTTGATCCAGCAACAAAACACCCTGATGCAGCTGATCATCCAGAACCAGAACAACAACAACCGTCCCCCACCCCAGGCTGACAATCTCACCCGTTTTCTGAGGTTGAACCCTCCAACTTTCTCCAGCAGCATTGAGCCCATTGTGGCAGATGATTGGCTTCGCAAGATGGAGCGTGAACTTATCACTGCTGGTTGTTCTGAAGCTGAGAAGGTGCGTTTTGCCGCGCATCAACTTGAAGGCCCTGCAGCTGCTTGGTGGGAGAACTACACCACCACTTATCCCATTGCTGGAGTCACTTGGGAACAATTCAAGCAAGCTTTCCGCACCGCGCATGTCTCAGCTGGTGCAATGAGTCTGAAGAAGCGTGAGTTTCGCAACTTACGCCAGGGGAATCGCACTGTGGCCCAGTACGTTGATGATTTCAGCATGCTCGCCCGTTATGCACCTGGAGATGTGGCCGATGATGCGACCAAGCAGGAGAAGTTCTTGGAAGGACTGAATGATGAGCTGAGCATCCAGTTGACGGTAGCCACCTTCAACAACTATCAGGAGCTGGTTGATAAGGCCTTCGTCTTGGAGGGGAAACATCAGCAGATGGAGAACCGCAAGCGAAAGTATGGGGTTGGAAAGTTCAACTCCGGCACTCAGCAGAAGCCTCGCTACACCCCCTACTCAGGGAATACCGGGACTGGATCCGGTAAGTTTGGTGGACATGTTCAGCATACCCACCCTGTGCACAACCATGGAGGCCACAACCATGGAGGAAATGGGAATCACCACAACGGCAGCAACTTCAAGAATGGCAGTACTGGCACTCAGCAGAATTCAGCTCCAGCTCAGAAGGATCTGACTCACATCACTTGCTTCAAGTGTCAGAAGAAGGGACACTATGCCACTGATTGTCCCCAGAACAAGCAGGGAAATGGAAACGGCAACGGCAACGGCAACGACAACTCTGCAGCAAAGAAGCCTAATCCTTTTCCTCGAGCTCAGGTGAACCACATTGATGTGGAAGAGGTCTATGATCATCCCAATACTGTGGTTGGTAAGTTTTTGCTAAATTCACATCCAGTATTGGTACTTTTTGATTCTGGTGCAACGCATTCATTCATATCAAGGGTAGTTGTGGAAAAGTATAGTTTGCCAACTAGAACCCTCAGCCAACCCATTAAGGTCAGTTCCCCAGGAGGCATGATGACAGCCGGGATAGGATGCCATGCTTTGAGTCTCAACATCGAGAACCATAATTTTCCCACCGACCTCATCGTATTAGAGTCCCTAGGATTGGATGTAATTCTAGGCATGGATTGGTTGGCCAAGTATGAAGGGAATATCGATTGTGCCCTTAAGTCTATTTTGCTCACCACCCCCGAGCAGAAGCGGATTAAGTACGTGTCTCAGCGCCCGACACGGAGTAAGCAAGTAAACTCTCTCACGGGAGTAGTCCAGGAGGAAGTACCGATTGTACAGGAGTATCCAGATGTATTTCCGGGGGAATTGCCGGGCATGCCACCCGATAGAGAGATTGAGTTCCTGATTGAGCTATTACCCGGAACAACACCGATATCCAAGAGACCTTATCGGATGCCCGCAAATGACTTGATAGAAATCAAGAAGAAAATTAAGGAGTTATTGGACCAAGGGTATATTCGCCCAAGTTCTTCACCTTGGGGAGCCCCAGTGCTCTTGGTTGAAAAGAAGGACAAGTCCCTGAGAATGGTTGTCGATTATCGTGCATTGAACGATGTGACCATCAAGAACAAGTACCCCTTGCCGATGATCAATGATCTGTTTGATCAGTTAGTTGGAGCTCGCATATTCTCAAAGATCGATCTTCGATCCGGGTATCATCAGTTGAAGATTCGTGAACAGGATATACCCAAGACAGCCTTTACCACTCGGTACGGCTTGTATGAGTACACGGTCATGTCATTTGGACTGACTAATGCTCCGGCATATTTTATGAATCTGATGAACAAGGTATTTATGGAGTACTTGGACAAGTTTGTCGTGGTGTTCATCGATGACATACTGATATTCTCCAAGAACGAAGAGGAACACAAGGAACATCTGCGTCTAGTTCTGGAGAAGCTTCGAGAGCATAAGCTATATGCAAAGTTCAGCAAATGTGAGTTTTGGTTGAAGGAAGTCGGATTTCTCGGACACGTCATCTCAGGAGAAGGAATAGCAGTGGACCCTGCCAAGGTCGCAGCAGTCACCGAATGGGTAGCACCCACTTCAGTCAAGGAGATCCGCAGTTTCCTCGGACTTGCCGGATATTACCGGAGGTTCATTGAGAATTTCTCAAAGATTGCCAAGCCCATGACAGAGTTGTTGAAGAAGGAATCCAAGTATGTTTGGACTGAGGATTGTGAAACCAATTTTCAAGAGCTGAAGAAACGTCGTGTTACAGCCCCGGTGCTGATATTGCCGAACATTTAGAAGGATTTCCAGGTTTACTGTGACGCTTCTCGTCAAGGAGTCGGAGGAGTGCTCATGCAGGAAGGCAAAGTCGTAGCCTATGCATCCAGACAGCTCAGACCTCATGAGTTAAATTATGCCACACATGACTTGGAACTAGCAGCCGTAGTGCACGCTCTCAAGACCTGGAGACATTTCCTGATCGGAAATAGTTGTGATGTTTACACTGATCACAAGAGCCTGAAATATATCTTCACACAGAAGGAGTTGAACCTCAGACAGAGGCGATGGCTAGAGTTGATCAAGGACTACGACATGAGATTGCATTATCACCCAGGCAAGGCAAATGTTGTAGCCGATGCGTTGAGCCGCAAGAGTTATGTGAACACGCTCACAGCGGGAGGATTACCCCAGGAGTTAGTCGATGATCTCCGAGATCTCAAATTGGAGATAGTTCCAAGAGGATTTGTTGCCACACTGGAAATTCAGTCTACTTTGACGGAAAAGATCCGTGAAGCACAGAAGGCTGACAAAGAGATAGCTGAGATTAAGCAGAAAATGGAAGACGGGAAAGCTAAAGGTTTTCGTGAGGATGAGCATGGAACTTTATGGTCTGAGGATCGCATCTATGTGCCCAATGATCCCGAACTCAGGAAGTTGATACTTCAGGAAGCTCATAATTCCCCGTACTCGATACACCCCGGTAACACCAAGATGTATCTGGATCTGAAAGAAAGTTTCTGGTGGACAGGATTGAAGAAAGACATTGCCGAGTACGTAGCTATATGCGATGTTTGTCAGCGAGTAAAAGCCGAGCATCAGAAGCCAGCAGGTTTGCTTCAACCTCTGCCGATACCCGAATGGAAATGGGAAAAGCTTGGTATGGACTTCATCACAGGATTACCTCGGACCCGTTCTGGCTATGATTCTATTTGGGTTGTGGTCGATCGGTTGACCAAGGTAGCTCACTTCATTCCGGTGAAGACTACCTACACTAGTGCCAAGCTGGCCAAGATTTATATGACAAGGATCGTATGTCTGCACGGAGTACCAAAGAGTATTGTGTCTGATAGAGGGACTCAGTTCACATCAAAATTTTGGCACCAACTGCATGAAACCTTGGGAACGAGATTGGAGTTCAGCACAACATTTCACCCGCAGACAGATGGACAGACCGAGAGAGTTAATCAGATTCTGGAAGACATGTTGAGAGCTTGTGCACTAGACTATGGGTCTAGTTGGGATGACAATTTACCGTATGTCGAGTTCTCATACAACAACAGCTACCAGACCAGTCTGAAGATGGCCCCTTTCGAAGCTCCATACGGAAGGAGGTGCAGAACACCGTTGATTTGGGATGGAGTTGGAGACCGACAACTTTTTGGTCCCGACCTCATCCGAGATTCTGAAGAGAAGTTCAAGCTTATTCGTGACCGACTCAAGATAGCTCAGTCCAGGCAGAAGAATTATGCCGACACCAAATGCAAGGAAGTAACGTACGAAGTGGGAGACCGAGCATATCTTCGAGTGTCTCCACTTCGAGGAATCAAGAGATTCGGTGTGAAAGGAAAACTAGCACCACGTTTCATTGGCCCCTACAAAATTCTTGAATGTAGAGGCAAAGTTGCATACAAACTAGAACTACCGGTAGGATTGTCCGGAATTCATGATGTCTTCCATGTTTCCCTGTTGAAGAAATGCCACGCTGAGATGGCTGATGTTCCGTTGAGAGATACAGTGCCCCTAGAGGCCATACAGCTTGACAGCGATCTGACGTATGAGGAGAAACCCGTCCGGATTATCGAGACCGCCAACAGAGTTACCCGCAGCAAGATCATCAAGTTCTGCAAGGTGTTGTGGAGCCACCACACCGAGGAAGAAGCCACCTGGGAACGAGAAGAGGACCTTCGTCGAGACCACCCGCACCTATTTTCTAGCCAACCCGAATCTCGAGGGCGAGATTCATCTTAAGGTGGGTAGGTTTGTAACATCCCAATTTTCTCAAATTCGGATGTTAATAGATCATTCATTTGCATCCCATATTTTATGCTTCATTGCGTTCCTCTGAAAATTTTATCGTCATGTGACTACGGGCAATTTATCAGAGTGGAGATAATATGACTTCTCCCCTGTGAGTTAAAGTCACCATTTTGGTTTTGCAAATTTTCTAAACTCCGAAGTATTTTTTTTGTTGAGTTTTTCGATCGAGTTGTGTGACCTATTGCATAAAACTTTTTCTAAAAAAATTGCATTAGGTGGAACTAGGGTTCCTATATGTATTATATATTAGTACTCTTTATAGTATTTGTTAGTGAGGCCATTTTTTTTACTGCTGTTTGTTTTTCTTTTTTCAAAAAAAAAAATAGAACTGCCAGGCCGAGCCACAAGGGCTCAGCCCAGCCCCCATGCATGCACGCATGCAATTTCCATGCATGCACTCCCTCCCCACGTGAGTCCTCCCTCCCCTTTCCTTATTTCTCTCCTTCCTTTTTTCTCTCCCTCCTTTTCCATTTACTCCCCACGTTCACCTCTCCCTCTCTTTCCTATTTTCTCTCCCATGATCTCCTTCCCAAAGTTCTCCCTCTCCTTCCTTCTACTCCCCTCCCCTAAGCCTATATAAACCCCCCCCCACCGTCACCTCTCCCCAACCCTAGCCGCCGTCTCTCCACCGCCGCCTCCACAAGCCGCCGCCGGCGCCTCACCCCACCGCCGCCCTAGCCGCCGCCGCGAGCAGCGGCAGCAGCCCGAAAGCTGCTGCACCTCGGCCTCGCCACGGAGGAGGAGCCCTCCCCGAACTCTCTCTCCACCGCCGCCTCTTCCCCGCGGAGGAGGAACCTCATCGCCGCCGCCCGACGCCCCACCGCCCGGAGCTACTCCCTCCTTCCTCGCCGGCCATCACCTTTCTTGCCGGTGCAACACCTCCAGCAGCAGGTAGCAACCTCTCTCTCTCTATTTCATGCACTCCATCTCAGCCATTAGAAGCTTGCCACGTGTGCCTCTCATTAGCACTAGCAGTTTCGTAATTTCTGTCCAGATTTCCAAAACAGAAACTTTCAATCTTGTTTTGATCACAACGTTTTATCCCTACGTCCAATGACATTGATTCGTTTTCCAGTAGCTCACAAATTTCCTGTAGTTTTTAAAAATATATAATTTTTCTGTGTTTGGAAGTTTTAAATATAAGTTAGAGCAGATTTAGTTTAAACACTGTTTTGCCTATTCCAGGAGTTTGAAAAATGATATTGAGTTGATTCTTCTTGCTACTATTTTCTAGTGATAAAATCTTACGGTGGTAGAATTTTCATAATTTTCCAAGTATTTTTACTAGTGTTTTCAACGGAAACAAGTTTCTGTCCTACCGACGCGCGATAAAATTCTTTTGCGTAGTCGTTTGCCAATCATTGCATGTGATGTCATTTTTACTCGTGGCATGATTGAATTGCTTATGGTGTGCTTTGTGTTTGTATCGGTAGATCATCCGGAGTGCAAAGCGTGTTACTTAGAGACGCTCGAGCGGGACAACTATCATCAAGGCAAGTCATCTTTGATCATGTTATTTTTACCTATGTTTTCGATGCATAGTAGATCACCTTCTTTGCCCAATTTGCATGCTGCCTAGGTACTTGGAAACTTTAGTCATAGTTGTAGTATCATGTGGTAGGAACACAACAACCCCGATACTTGGCCCCGGGACGACAATGTTATATTTGCTATGCTTAAGTAGACGGGTTATCGGTTGAGTGTAATCCACGAGTGATGCGAGGTTGATATAATAACCAAGACCGGACTAAGACAAGACTTTCAAGACCTTGGACGTAATGCAACTCTGGGTGAAGGACGGTTGATCGGCTCCCTGGAGAACCCAGTGGATGCCCGGGATGCTGGAGAGGCCATGTCATCCTACGGAAAGCTTCACCCAGGCTCGAAGAGACGGACGGAGACTTCAAGACTCAAGGCTTACCTGCACAGCCACAAGTCATTATGGGCTCTGGCTTGGTTGGACAACGCGGCGACTCTGGACAGGCGGTGCTAGCAGATGTAGACGAACGGTAGGAATGGATGGGCACCGACAGGGATTCAGAGGGACCCGTTGAAAGACCATGTTTTGATCATCCGGTCTTCAAACACCCTGAAGTGCGAGGACAAACCCGGAGGCGATCAAATCTTGTGGGGAACGTGTGCAAAACTCTGCAGAGTACCCAACCTAATCGATTAGCCGTGTCCACGGTCATGGACAACTTGAGCCGAAGGCATTGAATTTCCCCTGAACTCTCGACACAACTTAATAATGATGTGGGTGTTAACAACTATTCGGGTACGAGAACTGGTTGGCGGAACCATCTCGTTAAACAACAAACTATGTAGTAATATTTTGCTTTCGACCCCTTTTGTTGTAGGATAAAACTGGCTTTATGCAAAAACTTAGCTCCACCGGCCAAATATGCATGTAGAGATAGTTGATCATTATTTTACTCCCTCTCTTGATGATTTGCCAGCATATTCAATATGCTGACCTACACGGCTGCAACGTATCATGTTGCAGAGTACTTTTCCGACCAGGAGTGAGCCTACGGTTCTACGCTCAGCGACATGCCCTTGGAGTCGGATGGACTCGTCTACCTGATGCTTCCGCTTAGTCTTCGTTAGATAATCTCATGAGATGGCCTTCAGCCACTTTATTGTACTCCTTTATTGTAATAAAGTACTCTCTATGAGATTTCAATTAATAAAGCTGTGTGATTGCACTCTTGAATATATACATTATGTACTGTGTGTGTACTAGCATGATCTTGGGATGGTACAGAAACACCAGAGGCTTGACTCGTTGAGTCGGGTCGCTACAAATGGAACTAGTGGGGTGCATCCAACTTGCTTGCTCATGAAGACCTAGAGCTCATTTGAGGAGGCTCAACATTGGAATATACAAGCCAAGTTCTATAGTGTAAGGGTCCCCAAATAGTTATGCATGAATGATAATCTCTATGGAGTACAAATATAACAATGAAGTACGAGTGTGGATCTTTCGAAAGGAATAGTAGTGTTGCCCCCTTCTCTCTTTTTGTTTTTTTTATTTTTTGTGGCCTCTTTAGCTCTTTCTATTTATCTCTCATTTGTCGTCTTTGGGATCATTTAATTTGTCCTCTTTGGGATCTTTTTATTTGTCCTCTTTGGGATCTTTGCCTCACTTAAGGGCAACACTCTATGTGTTACAAGAATAAAAAGAAGATCATCACACTTTATAAGTAGTACTCACATAAAGACAAATGAAAATTATCATGATGTATGCAAATGTATGCATCTGCCAGTGTAGCAGGATATGCAATGAAACTAGCACGTCATGTAGCAATAATAAGGGCAAGGCCCAACTAGCATGCGGCTCCTCGATCAAGCAAAAGCATGTATGACATGAAGATCAAGTCATGAGATGGTGGATGTTGCATGGCAATGTATCTCGGAAAGGCTATGGAAATGCTCAATAGGTAGGTATGGTGGCTGTTTTGAGGAAAGATACAATGAGGCTTATGACAACAGAGTGTATCATGCCAAGGGTTTGGCGCACCGGCGAAGTTTGCACCAACTCTCAAGATGAGGAAGGGCAATGCACGGTACCGAAGAGGCTAGCAAAATATGGATGGTGGAAATGCCAACAATCAAATACTCGCATTAGTCCAAAGAACTCATACACTTATTATCGGTAACTCTTTATATAGTTAGGAAATTCACAAAGAGACAAGTACCCCGAGGAGGAGTGTTTGGGGGTTTGGTTATCCTTCCGCATCCTCGAACCATGGTAACGTGAGGGTACTCTATATATTCCAACCCCTCCAGAGGTTAGCGATCAATTTAGTAGCTAGAGTTCTCAACTATGTTTTTTAGATTTTGAAAAACACACGGATTTCCCAAAATACGACACCTATCACTAATAGGCTCAAGCTCTTGGCACCAATAGTCCAGGCATTACTTAAATCAATACCTCAAAACTATTGCAAGTTATTACTATACTTAAATAGCAACCTCAATTACCTACTCATGCAAGACACACAACTCAGTGCAACAAGCGAACTATCTAAACAATATAAGTATGATAACTCAAGAGAGTTCTAAAAGCAACCTAAATAATAGCTCTTGAAAAGATAAAGCATGAAAACTAAGAGCTAAGCATGACAACAACTATGAAAAGATAAAGAACACACAAAAAAGATAACCATGAAAACCTATGTTGTTTTCTAGAGTGGAGTGGAGCGTGTTTCTCTCCCAAACAAATAAGGCTAGGTTCCGACTTGTTATGAACAGCAATAAAAACTAAAACAAACTAAAAAGTAAAGAGTTGGACGCTCCAAGCATAGCACATAACATATGAAGTGATAAAAATATAGCATGGAGATGAACGAACTGATGATTGTTGATGGAGAAGGGAATGCACGGGGGCATCCCCAAGCTTAGACGCTTGAGTCTCCTTGAATATTTCTTGGGGTGTATGGGGGCATCCCTAAGCTTGAGCGCTTCGCACTCCTCGATCTTCTTTCATCATCTTCCATCACATACTTGAAAACTCCCTTCATACCAAACTCATAATAAGCTGATTAGACTGGTTAGTGCCCATAATAAAATAATTCATTTCCTACTGGAAATAAAGATTTTCATGAAAATCTAATGTTTCTCATGATTGCCAAAAGATTCTTGCAAAGGAAAAGCCAGCTTAAGATTTGCAAAACGATGAAAGCGCAAAACATGGCAGAATTTGTGAAAAACAGAACAACATGTAGTAAATAATTTTTTTGGGGGACTTCTGCAACTCAAATCAACAAACTCAGAACAGGCGCCAGAGAGAAAATTATAGAGAGCATTCTGACAAAAAAATCAGATCCAAAAGATCATCTGGTGATTTTTAGCGAACTTTTCCGTCAGTTAGACAAAATCTGTTTCTGGGCAGCATGTCACAACTTTTGAACTTTCTTGCAATCGGAGGCTAAAACTTGGCACAAAGCTTGAAAATAAAGATACAATGATGTTGATACAGTAGTAGCAAGCATCAATACCACTAAAACTGAAAGTAAAAACAAATTGGGTTGCTTCCCAACAAGTGCTTTCTTTTATGCCTTTGAGCTAGGCACGATGCAAAAAAGATCAAGTATTATCATCTCCATAAGAATAGCTTGCCCGGATAACAGACTCGTAAGGTAACTTAATCTTCTTTCGAGGGAAGTGTCCCATTCCCTTTTAAGGAGAAATTGGAATTTAATGGTCCCTTCTTTCATGTCAATGATAGCACCAACTTGCGGTGAAAATGACATCCAAAATAACTGGACATGAGGGATCACACTCGATGTCCATAATAAGAAAATCAACGGGAACATAATTTTCATTGACAACAATAAGAACATCATCAATTCACCCTAAAGGTTTCTTTATGGAAGAATCAACAAGACGAACACCAAAAGAGCATTGATCAAAAGGTTTCAAATCAAGCAAACCATACATTCTTTTGGGCATAACGGAGGCACTAGCTTTAACATCACATAAAGCAATGCAAGAGAGATTATTCAATTTAATATTGACCATAGGATCCCAACCATCTTCTATTTTTCTAGGAATAGAAGTCTCTAGCTTGAGCTTCTCCTCCCTAACTTTGATAAGAGCATTGGTAATATGCTCGGTGAAGGCAATATTGAGTGTACTAGTGTGAGGGTCTTTAGCCATTCTTCGAAAAAAAATGATCACTTCGGAAAGACTACAATTATCAAAATTAATATCATCACTATTAAGTAGAATTGTAGTTTCATCCTCTATATTTGATTTTCTCTCTATTGTAAGAGTTCGGATGTTTCCCAAGTTTGGGGACGTTTAGGAGCAACTTCAAACCAAAGATCCGGTTTCTTCCCAAGGAGACCATGCTAAGGGCATAATTCTCCATAATGACTAACATAGTCACAAGGTCTATTACTTAATTAAATACCCACAGTGGCAATTGGAGCAATAGAAGAGAAGGTAAAATCATTGTTGTTGTGACTAGTGAAGTCACACAACTTGGTGTTCTCAGTGGAACCCATAGCAGCAACAACAAGCAAGAACAAAGCAACTATTTTTTTTTGTGGTTTTTGGTATAAGACTCTAAAGAAAAAAGTAGAAAAGCAAACTAACAAGACTAAAAAGCAAAGGTAAAATATAGTGTGCAACTCTCCTATCTTGAAGACTGGAGTCCCCGGCAACGGCGCCAGAAATTTGCTTGATGACGAGTTGATGAATATACTTCTGAACATAATCTCACCGGATCCCAGCAAACCAAGCATAGAAATAGCAGGAAAATTACATAGATGCCTTGATCATGTAGGGCAGTTCACAAGGTACAATCATTGAAGCACAAGATTGGAGAGAAGACATCACATAACTACTGATCATGGACTCATGGTCCAAGGAGGACTACTCACGGCACGTCCAAAAAGCGTCCATGGCGGCGGAGAAGATCCCGGAGGTCAATCCTCCCTCCGGCAGGGTGCCGGGAAGAGGTCTCCCAACGCTCCCGATCTCGGAAGCGTTGCGGCAGCGGAATGATGGAGAAATTCGCGATTATGGATATGATGGAAGGGTTTCCGATCAGAGGGGTAAATATAGGCCAAAGGAGAGCACTAGAGGAGGTGGGCCCCACCCAGGCGACCTGTGGGCGCGGCCAGGGGCTTGGCCGTGCAGGGAGGCCGCCTAGGCAGCACCTCGCTCCCCTCTGGCCCATCTTCGGTGCTTCGGAAGCTTTTGTCACGCTGATTTTTATATATTTTTCTCAGGATTTTGTTGGCTCTGGAAATTTGGATAAAAGTCCCTGCAAAAAATACATCAACAAACAGAAATTGGCACTGGGTGCACTGAGTTAGTAGGTTAGTACAAATATGTGTAAAAAGATATGAAAGTGTAGCAAAACATATAACAATGTCACCCAAAAGATCATGGAACAAGCAGAAATTATAGATACGTTTGGGACGTATCAACATTCCCAAGCTTAATACCTGCTCGTCCTCGAGTAGGTAAATGATAGCACAAATAATTTCTGTTGTGACATGCTAACACACATATAAGAACTTCCAAGTAAAGGAAGTAATATATGCAATTCAAGTCAATACAATAACAAGTAAGTGTCTATATTTAGTATTGAAAATAGCAAAGTAAGAACATAAAGGTGAAAGAGCTCTCACTGTCCCTGACTCGAATGTCTCCAAATGGTGTTTGCGTGCAAGAAGTGGGAAATGGGTTTAGAGCATAAAAATAAATTTTAATTGAGAACTCAATCTACTAAACTTCACACTTGGTCTCTTTCGGAATCTTATTTTGACTCATCCCAGATCATTAGTCAGGCACAAGTCAAAATGATCCTCTCCCTTTCGACTTTGAGCACTCATGCAATGGATGAGCGCAAGCAAGATATGTTGGCACTTAGGATGGCAATGAGAATAATGATGGGGAAGGAAGACAAAATGGTGTCAATGGCTCACATCAACGAGGACAACCATAGGCGAGAGAAAGCCAAATGATAGATATGATGTGAGGAGTAGGGATTGCCATGCCACGAATGCACATATGAGCTAAGGTAAGCTCTCCAATGGAACTAGTGGGGTGCATCCAACTGGCTTGCTCATGAAGAACTAGAGCTCATTTGAGGAGGCTCATCATTGGAATATACAAGCCAAGTTCTATAGTGTAAGGGTCCCCACATAGTTATGCATGAATGATAATCTCTATGGAGTACAAATATAACAATGAAGTACGAGTGTGAATCTTTAAAAATGAATAGTAGTGTTGCCCCATTCTCTCTTTTTATTTCTTTTTTCTCTTTTTTTGTGGCCTCTTTGGGATCTTTTAATTTGTCCTCTTTGGGATCTTTTCCTCACTTAAGGGCAACACTCTATGTTTTACAAGAATAAAAAGAAGATCATCACACTTTATAAGAAGTACTCACATAAATACAAATGAAAACTATCATGATGTATGCAAATGTATGCCTCTGCCAGTGTAGCAGGATATGCAATGAAACTAGCGCGTCATGTAGCAATAATAAGGGCAAGGCCCAACTAGCACGCGGCTCCTCGATCAAGCAAAACCATGTGTGACATGAAGATCAACTCATGAGATGGTGGATGTTGCATGGCAATGTATATCGGAAAGGCTATGGAAATGCCTTAATAGGTAGGTATGGTGGCTGTTTTGAGGAAAGATATAATGAGGCTTATGATGACAGAGCGTATCATGCGAGGGTTTGGATGCACTGGCAAAGTTTTAACAAACTCTCAAGATGAGGAGGGGTAATGCATGGTACCGAAGAGGCTGGCAAAATATGGATGGTGGAAGTGCCAACAATCGAATACTCGCATTAGTCCGAAGAACTCATACACTTATTATCGGTAACTCTCTATCTAGTTAGGAAATTCACAAAGAGACAAGTACCCCGAGGAGGAGTGTTTGGGGGTTTGGTTATCCTTGTGCATCCTTGATCCATGGTAACGTGAGGGTACTCTATATATTCCAACCCCTCCAGAGGTTAGCGATCAATTTAGTAGCTAGAGTTCTCCACTATTTTTTTAGTTTTTCAAAAACACAAGGATTTCCCAAAATACGACACATATCACTAATAGGTTCGAGCTCTTGGCACAAATAGTCAAAACATTACTCAAATCAATACCTCAAAACTATTGCAAGTTACTACTATACTTAAATAGAAACCTCAATTACCTACTCATGCAATACACACAACTCGGTGCAACAAGCTAACTCTCTAAACAAGATAAGCATGATAACTCAAGAGAGTTCGAAAAGCAAACTAAACAATAGCTCTTAAAAAGATAAATCATGAAAACTAAGAGCTAAGCATGACAGTAGCTATGAAAAGATAAAGAACACACAAAAAGATGAGCATGAAAACCTATGTTGTGTTCTAGGGTGGAGTTGAGCGTGTTTCTCTCCCAAACAAACAAGGCTAGGTTCCGACTTGTTATGAACAGCAAGCAAAACTAAAACAAACTAAAAAGTAAGGAGCGGACGCTCCAAGCATAGCACATAACATATGAAGTGATAAAATATAGCATGGAGATGGACGAACTGATGATTGTTGATGGAGAAGGGGATGCACGGGGGCATCCCCAGTCTTAGACGCTTGAGTCTCATTGAATATTTCTTGGGGTGCACGGGGGCATCCCCAAGCTGGAGCGCTTGACACTCGTGGATTTTCTTTCATCATCTTCCATCGCATACTTGAAAACTCCCTTCATACGAAACTTATCATAAGCTGATTAGAGTGGTTAGTGCCCATAATAAAATAATTCATTTCCTACTGGAAATAAAGATTTTCATGAAAATCTACTATTTCTCATGATTCCCAAAAGATTTTTGCAAAGGAAAAGCAAGCTTAAGATTTGCAAAACGATGAAAGCGCAAAACATGGCAGAATCTGTGAAAAACAGAACAGCAGGTAGTAAATAATTTTTTCGGGGCACTTCTGCAACTCAAATCAACAAATTCAGAACATACACCATAAATACAATTTAAGATCATTCTATCAAAAACAGTCACATCAAAAAGATGATCTGGTGATTTTTGGCGAATTTTTTCGTCACGCAAAAAAGTTATGTTTCTGGACAGCATGTTACAACTTTTGAACTTTCTTGCAATCGGAGGCTAAAACTTGGCACAAAGCTTGAAAATAAAGATACAATGATGTTGATATAGTAGTAACAAGCATCAATACCACTAAAACTGAAAGTAAAAACAAATTGGGTTGCCTCCAACAAGCGCTTTCTTGTATGCCTTTGAGCTAGGCATGATGCAAAAAGATCAAGTTGTATCAATTCAACCATCACAAAGATCATCAAAAAGCTCTTCAATAGTACAACTAGTCTTAAGAGGACTCTCAAAGAGAGGCTTAGTGGCAACACTTCTAGGAACAAAAGCAAAGGTAGTAAGACTAATTGGAATTTCATTTTCGATTCTATTTAAGTGAGGTATCTCTTCCAAGGTCTTCACAGTTTCAACACCCCTAGCAATAGGTATACTCGTTTTGGGTTGAGGAACCTTGGGTACGTGAATGAACTTAGGTTCCTTACTTGCAGGTGTTTCTACCTTTTTAGTCTTGATGGAGGATAGAGTAGTTCCTAAAGTTTCAATAATACCTCGATCTTATCAATCCTAGAAGGATCCACATCGTGGGATTTAAGGGTCTCCAAAGTTTTGTAAATTTTGCGCATGGAGCTATCAAGTCTATTTAAGTTCCCTTGAATCCTACGATCTACTTCAACCCTTTGTTTGAAGGTAAGAATCTCTCCTTCGGGTGCAACACCAAAGGCAAAGGACTTAGACATACTAACTAAACAAAGCAAAAGTAACTAGTTTTTTTTGTTTTTTTATAAAAGACTCTAAAGAAAAAACTAGAAAACAAACTAACAAGACTAAAAGCAAAGGTAAAAGATAGTGTGCAACTCCCCTATCTTGAAGACTGGAGTCTCCGGCAACGGCGCCACAAATTTTCTTGATGACGAGTTGATGAATATACTTCTCGCCCCTCGTTGGTTACCCCAAGAGGAAGGTGGAGATGTAGTCAGCAGCAAATTTCCCTTACACGGGGACTGTAAGGTTTATCGAACCAGGAGTACTCCGAGGATCAACAAGAAGGTGTCCGTTGCGCTGGCGCTAGCAGAAGACGTGGACCTGCACACACAACAAATAACTTTGCTCCAAACGAGTACAGAGAGGTTGCCAATCTCTCTGTCCTTGTAGTTTGCAATGGATCAAAACACAAGCAGGAATAGTGATAGTGATAGCGACGGAAAAGTAAATGAAAGCAATAAATGGTGGAGGTGTAAACAATAGTGGTAATATGGACCTGAGTCACATGATGTTCACTAATGAAGTCTCTCTCCCAAAAGACGATAAACAACTATGCATGGTTAAACAAATTACTGTTGGGCAATTGACAGAATTATAAACGCACCGCAATGCTAATTATGCTACTTGGAAGTTAGAGGCTCAATAGTAATGTGCGGTATGCCAAGACAAGGAGACCGTTTATTCATCAGCATCTACTTACTAATCATCCACCTTGAGATATCTATCCAGAACATCTCGCTGGTATTAAGTTGCGAGCCCCACCCAAAGTGTAAACTCAAAGCAACGGACAACTACATTAACGAACTTTGCTAAGGTAGACAATACTTGCAACCGCGGTCACAAGCACCATTGTTTTCTCCCTGGTGGCAACAACACATCCCGTAGTCTCATGTTTCTCTCACTCAAGCTAGACATCAGGGGGCATGAACCCACAATCATGCATAACTCTCCCTCTTGGAGTTACAATCTACTACTCGGCCAAAGCAATTAAAAGAAACGAAGAACATGCATGAATCACTAAAGAACATAATATAAAAGGATAATCAAATATATAACTCATCACAATCTGAACATAATATCATAATCCATCGGATCCCAACAAACCAAGCATAGCAATAGCAGGAAAATTACATAGATGCCTTGATCATGTAGGGCAGCTCACATTGAAGCACAAGATTGGAGAGAAGACATCACATAGCTACTGGTCATGGACTCATGGTCCAAGGAGGACTACTCACGACACGTTCGGGAAGCGTCCATGGTGTTGGAGAAGCTCCCGGAGGTCAATCCTCCTTCCGGTAGGGTGCCGGGAAGAGGTCTCCTGACGCTCCCGATCTCGGAAGCGCTACGGCGGCGGAACGATGGAGAAATTTGTGATTCTAGATATGATGGAAGGGTTTCCGATCGGAGGGGTAAATATAGGCCAAAGGAGGGCGTCAGAGGAGGTGGGGCCCACCCAAGCGACCTGTGGGCGAGGCCTGGGGCCAGGCCGCGCAGGGAGGCCGCCTGGGCAGCCCCGAGCTTCCTCTGGCCCATCTTCTTGGGATTTTTTGGGCGCTGGAAATTTGGGTAAAAGTTCGTGCAAAAAAGACATCAGCAGACAGAAACTGGCGCTGGGTGCACTGAGTTAGTAGGCTAGTCCAAATATGTGTAAAAAGATATGAAAGTGTAGCAAAACATATAATAATGCCACCCAAAAGATCATGGAACAAGGAGAAATTATAGATACGTTTGGGACGTATCAGCTACTGAAGGGGAAATCGATCATGTAGGCTCTCAACATCAACATTGATGCATGCATGATGATGTGTGAGTAGTCCACCACAGACCTACGGGTCCATGGCTAGTACCTAGATGGCTTCTTCTCTCTCTTTGATCTCCAATTCAAAGTTCACCTGATTCTCATGGTTATCTATTCGATGTAATCTTGTTTTGCAGTTTGTTTTATGGGATCCGATGAATTATGGTTTATGGTCAGATTACTCATGAATATATACCGAGTCTTCTCTATATTCTTGTAGGCATGATTTTTGTAGCTTTGAATTTATTTCCGATCTATCAGTTTGGTTTTCCCAACTAGATTGATTTATCTTCAGTGGGAGTGGTGTGTTGTGATGGGTTCAATCCTGTGTTGCTCAATCCCAGTGACACAAAGGGAATGCCACGTATTGCATTGCTTCCATTAAGGATAAAACGACATTGTTTGAACATATTGCTTGTCTTACTTTGTCTACATCATGTCATCTTGCTCCAAGCATTTCTCTCTTTCATACTTAATACTCTAGATGCATGCTGGATAGCGGTCGATGAGTGGAGTAATAGTAGTAGATGGAGGAAGGGGTCGGTATACTTGTTTATGGTCGTGATGCCTATATACATGATCATTGCCATGAATAACATGTCATAACTACGCGTTATTTTGTTAACTGCCCAACAATAATTTGTTTACCCTATGTCCAGGAGAGAAGCCTCTAGCGAAAACTATGCCCCCGTGCCTACTTAAACATAATAACAAAAACTCCAAAATTATTTTGGTGCAATTTATTTACTGTTTTATTTACTTTTATATTTATCTTATCTATCTACCCGTATTTAATCCTTACAAGTAACGATTTAAAGGGGCTTGACAACCCTCTTGTCCGCGTTGGGTGCAAGTGTTTGGTTTTGTGTGTGTAGGTGTTGCTAAAGACAGATTGTGTAATTATCCTATTGGTTCGATAAACTTGGTTCTCATTGAGGGTAATACTTATATCTACTATGTTGCATATCCCCTCCTCTTTGGGGAGAATTCCAATGTACTTTACAAGTAGCACATCCAAGCGTCTAAGCTTGGGGATGCCCCGGATGGCATCCCCTCTTTTGTCTTCAATCTACCAATATTTCACTTGAAGCTATATTTTTATTCATCACATGATATGAGTTTTTCTTGTAGCATCGTGTATTATAGTTTTTTTATATTTTAGTTTGACACAATTATCGTTTTCTGGAAACACCTTTTGAGAGAGACACATTTTCATCATATTTTGTTAGAATATTCCATGTGCTTCACTTATCTCTTTTGAGCTAGGCAGTTGCACTTGTGTTTCACTTATATCTTTTAGAGAACGAAAGGGATTATATTTTATACAAATATGTGTACTCTCATGCTTCACTTAAATCCTTTTGAGAGTCTAAAGAAATAGTAATGGTAATTTGCATGTGTTATAATACTAGTCCGAAAAGGATAGGTATTCAAGGGGTATATAAAAAAATTCATGTACCTCACCAAATAAGAGATGTACGGTTTAATTATATTCATGTAGTAATATGAAACGATATAGTTTCATGACCATTGGTTAGTAGAAATATCGGTGTTAAAGCTTGTTATTTACTTATCATCTAAATATTGGCCATGGCATCGTGATGAGCTGTGAGCATTTGTATGTGTGAATGAAATCCTATCGTGTTGTTCAAATAGGGGGCGCATGATGGTTAACTCTTCCCAACCTCCTCCCTAGGAGCAGGTGGGGTGGTAGTACTTTGCTCCGAGAGAGCAAATATGATTTACAATAAGTATATGAGTTCTTTATGACTAATGTGAGTCCATGGATATACACACTCTCACATTTTCGAAATTTGCTAGTCTCTTAAGTACCGTGCATTGCCCTTTCTTACCTCAAGAGTTAATGCAAACTTCGTCAGCGCATTCAAACTGCGTGATATGATACACTCTATCAAAGATAAGCCTCCTTATATATTCCTCAAAATAGCCACCATAGCTACTGATACTTGTGATCTGCGTTGGGTTTTCCGTGAGGAGGAACGGGTTATCATAGCATAATGTGGGTAAGTATTTCCCTCAGTTATGATAGGAACATCAACCACAACCGTCTTCTGCGGCTTCACACAAAAGAACAAACAACTTCACCCAACGGGGCAAGAGGGTTGTCAATCCCCTTGTACTTTTTATTTGCAAGCAGGTAAGGTGTGAAGATATTTGTAGATGGAAACATAAAATAAAAACAAGTAAACGGCAGTAAGGTATTGAAGTTTTTGTAAATATGTTGTGAATAGACCCGGGGCCACAATTTTCCCTAATGGCATCTCTCATGAAAAATAGCATACGGTGGGTAAACAAACTAGCATTGGGCAGTTGAAAGAAAAGCGGATAGTTATGTGATATTCACGGCAATGAACATGTGTATATAGGTTTCACGTCCATAAACAAATAGGCAGAGTCCTGCCTACACCTATTACTATTACTCCAATTACGGACCGCTATCCAGTGTGCATCTAGAGTATTAAGTAAAGCAGAGTAATGCATGGAGAATAATGACGTGATGTAGACAAAGTAAACTCAATCAATATGAATAAACCCCATCATTTTATCCTTAGTAGCAGCAACACAAAGATGCATCTTGTCCCCTTCTGTCACCAGGATATAGAAATTCGCCACGTTGAACCTGCTACAACGCACCTCTCTGACCGAAGAAGTATCAGTCTAGTTGGTCAAACTATTTCAATAGATTGTAGAGAATTACAAAGCTATCATAATAGTGCACATAACAATCATATAAGTATTCAGAGAAGACTCAAATATTTATCATGAACAATCTAAACATAAACCCACAATTCATCGAATCCCAACAAATGCACCGCATAAAAGGAATTACATAATGTGGATCAAAGCGAACCTGCGATGATCATTGTATTGAACATCAAGAGAGA
Source organism: Hordeum vulgare subsp. vulgare (assembly GCF_904849725.1). Classification (NCBI taxonomy): domain Eukaryota; kingdom Viridiplantae; phylum Streptophyta; class Magnoliopsida; order Poales; family Poaceae; genus Hordeum; species Hordeum vulgare. The sequence goes on from NC_058520.1 coordinate 86,475,653, forward strand.
GAGATTGCCATCTAGGTACTATCTATGGACTCGTAGGTGTGTGAACTACTCACACATCATCATGAGGGTAGCAAGGTTGATGAAGAGGCCATCCGTGATCGATCCCCCTCCGACGGGGTGTCGGAACAGAGCTCTAGATGGCCTCCCATCGGAATAGAGACTTGAGGCAGCATAAAAAGTGTTTCGAGATTGCCTTCGAGGTTTTTATGTTAATTGAGAATTTGTAAGCCAAAGAACGGAGTCGGGAGGGGCTCGAGGGCCACAAGCCAACAGGGCGCGCCCCTACACCAGGCCACGTCGGGTTGGCTTGTAGGTCCCTCGTGTGGCCCCCAGGCTTCCTCCGATGCTTGTTGGTCTTCTTTTGGTCTAGAAAAATCTTCGAAAAGTTTCAGGTCAATTGGACATCGTTTGGTATGGTAAACCTGAAAAGTGAAAAACATGCAGAAAACAACAACTGTCACTAGGCACTGGGTCAATAGGATAGTGCTAAAAAATATAAATTGGTAAATAAATATCCCAAAGTATTCTATAATGAGAATATATCAACATCGAACAATAAAAAATATAGATACATTGGAGACGTATCAAGCATCCCCAAGCTTAATTCCTGCTCATTCTCGAGTAGGTAAATGATAAAAACAACTTTTTTGATGTAACATGTTATACATAATGTGATCTTATACATGTATGCTCACGGAGAAACAATGAATTAATAAGCATTAACATAGAAATACTTATAGGTGTAAGCAACAAAATTATTGATCTTTCAGAGTATATGATCCTCAAAGATTGTTTTACCCCATTCATCTTATTATATTAGCAAGGCATGACTCCATCTTCACCACATTAATACAAATGTCAAGCACCACAGTGTCCGTGTCAGAAAATTGGATCGTACTTTTTCAATATGCAGTAGCTTTTTATTATTCACACAATACATGAGCGTGAACCATTGGACATAGCATAAAGGTGGAATAGAATATGGTGGTAGGTTTCAAAGGGGTCAAAAGTGGAGAAGATAGTCTCACATCAACTAGGAATACCAATGGGCCATGGAGATGCCTGTCGATAGATATCAATGCAAGGAATGGGATTGCTATGCAAATGTTGGACTAGAGCTATAAGTGTATGAAAGCTCCTCTGAAGCTAAGTGTGGTGTGCATCCAACTTGCTTGCTCCTGAAGAACTCGAGCGTTTGAGGAAGCCCATCATCTGAATATACAATCCAAGTTTATGAAAAAGTGATTCCCACTAGCATATGAATGACATAACATGAAACTCTCTATGTGACGCCCCCGGTTTAATCGTACGCTAATCATACACACAAATGTGTACGATCAAACCCAAGGACTCACGGGTAGATATCACAACACAACTCTAGACACAAATAAAATAACATCAGCTTCATATTACAAGCCAGGGGCCTCGAGGGCTAGAATACGGATGCTCGATAAACACACGAGTCAGCGGAAGCAACAAATATCTGAGTACACACATAAAACATGGGGTGCCTTAGAGAAGGCTAGCACAAAAGATACAACGATCGAACAAGGAGAGGCCTCCTGCCTGGGAACCTCCTAACTACTCCTGATCATCAGCGGCCTCCACGTAGTAGTAGGCACCGTCGGGGTAGAAGTAGTCGTCGGTGGGGACCTCCATCTCCTGGGCTCCATCATCTGGTCGCAGCAAATGGATCAAGCGGACAAGGGGGAGCAAAGCAGCGGTGAGTACTCATCCAAAGTACTCGCAAGTCTTACATCAGATCTATTCTAAGAATGCATCAGTATCAAACAAGGGGGGGTTATATGTGGACTGACTGCAGCAATGCGAGAATAAAGAGAGAAGGCCTAGTCCTACCGAAGTCTAGCATCTTTAGGGTCTTGCAGCAATAGACGAGAGTAGAACAGGGGGGTAAAACATTAATAGTCATATTGTTGCAGCAATATTAAAGTGAGGTCACGCCTAAAGATCCTCCCTCGACTCCCTACGAGGAAGCAATCCTCAGGCAAACTAATTCCAGTTAAGTAACAATTGTAGTTGTATAAGATCGGGGCACAACTCCAAGTCGTCCTGTAACCGTGGACACGGCTATCCGAATAGTTAATTTTCATCCCTACAGGGGTGCACCACATGTCCCGTCACGCTCGATAACACTCTGGCCGGACATACTTTTCTGGGTCCTGCCCGGCCTCAGAATATCGACACGTCGCAGCCCCACCTAAGAAGATTTAGAGAGGTCAGCCGCCGGTCTAAATCCTAAGCGCAAAAGGTTCATGGGCCCGGTTCCCCTCCGCGCTCCTGCACGATGCGAGGGCGGCCGACGTCAGTCCTAGCATCCCTTAATCACCAGCACAATGCATCTCGGGACCACTCGGGCGCGCGCCACTACGATTGCTGACATCTGAAAAGCTTCGGCTGATACTGCGATGCCGAGTACCCATAATTCTTCCCGCGTAGCCGGTTGTGAATAGGTCTCCGACCAACCCAGATCAAATACCCAAATCCATTAACATTTTAATTAGGCCAACAACACAGTCTCACGGGAATCCACCCGTCTTACAACTAATCACCAATGATCCCAGTACGATGGTTGAGTAACTGTGTCGTTTAACATCGGGGGGAATCCGAGGTATCACCGTCATTGGATTTCGAACGATGTACCCGTCAAGGTGGGCTTAGAGGAATCACCCTCGAGGGTCCCACACTTGAGGGGTTGCACGACAGAGGCGTCATCGGGAATGGTGAAAGAGGAATCACCCTCGATAACCACGACCGACTAGCTATACTACAGAGATATCATCAGGAGTACTTAGCGAGGTGTCACCCTCAGTACCCGATAGTATATCCGTAGTGTCGTACAACGAAGGGGGTGTATGTGCTGTGTCGGGTCTGGCTCGTCGATCAGGGATCGAGATTTGAAAACAAGCGGAGCAACTGAACTACGGGGTCAGAGGGGGTGACTGCTCCACCTATACTAAGCAGATTAAAGTACAAGACTGAAAGTAGCAGTTCATCAAAAATAGGCTATGCATCAGATATAGGAGCTAACTACAACAGTAGCAAAATACTAATGCAAGCAGTAGGAAGAAAGACATAGGCGATATAGGAATGATCAAGGGGGTTTGCTTGCCTTGCTGCTCTGCGGCAAAGGACTGATCGGCAGGGTCGTAGATGTACCCGGCAGCAGCGTCAGTCTCGGGGTCTACCGGTAAGAAGAGGGGGGAAGAAACAATAAATAAATGCAACGGTGCAACACAAAGCATGACATGGCAAGATGCAGGCTAGACATGAGCTAACGCAGCAACATCCGTCATAGACGGGTCGGAAGAATATCTGATGATATTTTCCGGGTCTCGGGCTACTACCGGCCATACTGGAAACCATGGAAATGTTCCATGTTTGCTATGCTAGGGCCGCGTGACACACGAATGGACCGTGTATCCCGGTTCGTCTCGTTCTGCTGATCAACTTTCATGTTGAAAATATTTTGATCTGACTTACAGATTATTTAATATTAATTTTTAAAGTTTTATTCAATAATTAGGAATTAAAAACAGATTTAAATAATTTAATAAAAAGCTATTATGACATCAGCATGATGTCATGCTGACATCAGCAGTTGACTGGTCAACTGACCAGTGGGTCCCAAACGTCATAGACTCAAGTTTTAATTAAGATTAAATATTAATTAATCCATTTAATTAAATGGGGGACTCACGTGGCATACTCTAATTAATCTAATTACTTCATTAACCATTTAATTAATTAACTAACTAATTAAATAATTTATTTATTTATTTAATAAAGATATATTTTTATTTTTATAATTTCATTTTTATTTTTATTTTTTTTTAAATTATCGCGTGGGGCCTCCGTGTCATAGACAGCGGGTGCGTTGGCCCCACCAGTAAGTGACTTTAGGCCATATACTCATTTTTTTCACAGATACATAATCATGCAATTATCGAATTCCTCCAAATACCTATATACGCAAATACATACATCGCATCTCATACATACATACATACATACATACGGCATCTAATACATCTTTTATTTTATTTTATTTTAACTCTCAACACTCCCATCTCTCTCTCTCTCTTAAAAGAGTTACAAAGAAGAACTATGTGCTCTAACTCAACATAGAAGAACAACATCTTCAAATCTTCCTACCGGTCACTACCGTCGACGGATCGGAGTCCCGTTTGCCGGAACGAAACCGGGACGGTGAGGGGAACGCGGTGGTGGGAGGAGCCCAAGGAGGGGCTCACCAACGTTGACGAGACGGCCCGGTGAAGCCGGAGTTCACGTGAAGGCGGAGGTGATGGAAAGGAGGAAGACGATGCGGTGCAGGTGGTGGCGCGGTGGTGGTGATGCCGGTGGTGACGGCGGTGACGGAGCCGGTGAGGTCGGTCGGTGAGGAAGAGGCCCTCCCGGAGGGGGCGGCGTTGAAGGAGGGGGCGGTCGAGGTGAGGCCGGCCGGCGGGTTGGCTCGCCGGAGTTGGTGAGGTGAGGAGGGGGGCTTCGGGTTGGAGAGGGGGCCTCGGGTGGTGGCCGGTCGGGTAGGGAGTGGAGGAGCTCGCCGGCCGGGGAGAGGGCGAGGTGGAGAGGAGGGCCGGTGGGGAGGGGTCGGCCGAGATGGGGACAAGGAGGGGAGGCTCGTCGGTGGGAGGAGGTGGATCTGAGGGGGGCGACAGGGGGACTGGGAGCCTCTCGGTGGGGAGGGGGATAGGACCGAGAGAGTGAGGAGATCGATGGGGGGCACGTGGGGGTAGCGAGAGGGAGAGTTGTCGGTGGGAGGGGACCCCCGTGAGGGGATCGAGGTCGGGAGCCCTGGCGGCGGCGCTAGTGGGAGGGGAGGGAGCGAGGCAGGGGGCTCCCTCGCCCTAGGGTTTGAGGAGCGCAGGGTGGGCGGCTCGGCTGGGCCACTTTGGCCCAGTCGGCCATGGGGGGGTTCCTTTTCTTCTTTTTTGTTTTGTTTTTCTTTTTCTATTATTTCTTCTTTCTAATTTATTTATTTTTATTTTTAATTTTTTTTCTTTCTTTTATCATTATTATTTTTTATACTTTCTTTTTATACATATCTTCCTTTAATAGTTAATATGAATTTATAAATATACTTTTCTTTTGTTTTCAACTTCTGAATCCGGATAGAAATTCAATGCGGGTCAACGACGGTAATTCTCAATGATGTGGCATCATTAGCGGGTGATCACTGTAGCTTAATTACAATATTTACTGTAGCAAAAGTCGAGGATGTCACAATTCTCCCCTACTAACAAGAATTCTCGTCCCAAGAATTAAGAGGTAGAGGGAAAGAGCTCGGGGTATTCATCATGAAGATGATCCTCGCGTTCCCAAGTGGCTTCATCTTCAGAGTGATTTGACCACTGCACCTTGAGGAACTTGGTGACTTTGCGACGAGTCTTACGTTCAGCTTGGTCGAGAATGCGGACCGGATGCTCTTTATAAGAGAGGTCTTGTTGCATCTCATGCATACCATGATCCACTGCTCGAATAGGGTCCTTGAAGCAGCGACGGAGCTGAGAAACATGGAAGACATCGTGAACCTGAGAAAGGTTCGCCGGCAGTTCCAATTGATAAGCCACTCTTCCAAGCCTTTCAAGTACAGTGAAAGGACCAATATAGCGAGGAGCTAACTTGCCCTTGATTCCAAAACGGTGTGCACCTCTCATTGGTCTGACACGAAGATAAGCCTTTTCGCCAGGTTGATAGACCATATCTTGATGATGGCGGTCATACTGACTCTTCTGACGAGACTGAGCAGCCTTCAGATTCTCATGAATAATGCGGACTTGATCTTCGGCATGTTGAATAATATCCGGACCGAAGAGTGATCATTCCCCAGTTTCTGACCAATTCAGAGGAGTTCGACACCTTCGTCCATACAACACTTTGAAAGGGGCCATCTTCAGACTAGCTTGATAGCTATTGTTGTAAGAGAACTCGGCATACGGGAGAGATTCCTCCCATTTCTTACCGAAAGAAATGACACAAGCTCGAAGCATGTCCTCGAGAATTTGGTTGACTCGTTCAACTTGTCCCTGGGATTGAGGATGAAATGCAGTGCTGAAGGACAGATGAGTCCCCATAGCCTTCTGAAAACTTTCCGAAAATTTTGAAGTGAACAAACTGCCACAGTCCGACCTGATTACCAACGGAATACCGTGAAGTGAAACAACTCTTGACATATAAAGATCTGCCAGCTGACTAGCATTAATCGTTTCTTTGACGGCCAAGAAATGTGCAACTTTGGACAGTCGATCAATGACGACAAGAATAGCATCATTACTTTTCTGAGATCTGGGGAAACTAGTGACAAAGTCCATTTCAACATGGTCACATTTCCACTCAGGAATAGAGATAGGTTGCAGAGTTCCAGCAGGCTTTTGGTGTTCTGCTTTGATACGCCGGCATATATCACATTCTGCCACATAGCGTGCAATGTCTTGTTTCATATTGGGCCACCAAAATCTTTGCCGGATGTCTTGGTACATCTTGGTACTACCCAGGTGAATAGACAATGGTGTGTCATGAGCTTCTTCCATCACCTTTCCGGTCATCCTGAGATTTTCCTTCTTATTTGGGACGAATAGGCGACCCTTGAAATACAAGGCGCCATCTTCATCAACAGTGAAAAAGGAGGGTTTACCCTTCGCAATATAGCTCTTAATCCTGTCGACACCATCATCAAAGCCTTGCAGATTCTTTATGGAGCTCACAAGATCTGGTTCAACCACTAGGTTACTGAGGGAACCCTGATTAACAACACGAAGGTTCATCTTTTGACACTCTTCAGGAGGGGGAACAAGGTAACCCCGAGGAACAATGTGGAGGTTCAGCTTACAGAATTCCTCTTGCAGACGGTCGTGAACCTTATGAACCTAGAGGTGGTTGCAGTATGACTTGCGACTCAAGGCATCAGCCATTACGTTAGCCTTGCCAGGGGTATATGATATACTACAGCCAAAATCTGCTATACGCTCCATCCATCTTTGTTGACGTAGGTTCAACTCCGGTTGAGTAAACAAGTACTTCAGACTTTGATGGTCGGTGTAGATTTCACAGTGATTACCGACACGGTATTGTCGCCATTCCCTCAATGCATGTATGACTGCGGCAAGCTCGAGATCATGAACTGGGTAGTTCTCTTCATGAGCACGTAGTTGACGTGAAGCATAAGCGATCACCTTGCGATCCTGGATCAGGACACAACCTATTCCTTGACGAGAAGCATCACAGTATATGACGAAATCCCTTTTCGTATCCGGAGGAGCAAGTACTGGAGCGGACGTCAGTTTGTCCTTGAGCGCCTGGAAACTTTCCTGACATTTATCAGTCCACTCATACTTAACACCTTTGTGAAGCAGATTGGTTAAGGGCTTCGCAATCTTGGATAAGTTCTCGACGAATCGACGGCAATAGCTGGCGAGTCCGAGAAAACTTCTGACTTGCTTGACATTCTTCGGGGGAGTCCAGTCAAGAATAGCTTGAATTCGTTCGGGGTTGACTGCAATACCATCCTTGGAAATCACAGGACCAAGGTAAGTCACTTCTTCTAGCCAGAACTCACATTTGGAATACTTCGCATAGAGTTTATGCTCCCGAAGCTTATCCAGTACAAGACGAAGATGTTCAGCATGCTCTTCTTTGTTCTTTGAAAATACCAGAATATCATCCAGATATACCACGACAAATTTGTCGAGGTAGTCCATGAATATATAATTCATCAATCGAGAGAAGGTTGCCGGTGCATTGGTTAAGCCGAAGGACATGACGGTGTACTCGTATGATCCATATCGAGTAACAAAGGCGGTCTTTGGAATATCCTCCTTGCGAACACGGATCTGGTGGTATCCCAACCTCAAGTTGAGCTTAGAGAAGACGGTGGAACCAGCAAGTTGATCATACAAATCATTTATCCGAGGGAGAGGATATTTGTTTTGAATAGTGGCCTGGTTGATAGGACGATAGTCTTGAGCCAATCGATTTGTCACATCCTTCTTCTTAACAAAGAGAGAAGGTGCTCCCCAAGCAGAGGAACTCGGACAGATGAAACCCAAACGGAGCGAGTTGTCAATTTCTTGCTTAAGTTCAAGGAGTTCATGTGGTGGAATTTTATAAGGACGCTTGGCAATAGGAGTGGTACCGGGTACCAAGTCAATGACAAACTCGACAACTCGAGCAGGGGGAATCCCCGGAAGTTCTTCTGGGAAGACATCTTGAAATTCTCGGACCACTCGAATTTTCAATCCCTTCAAGAGGCGACGCATTTAATGCATTCAAAGCATATAGTCGTGCCTCAGCATTACGGACGAGATGAGCATGGTAGCTTATTAATTCATCTGAAGGGTGTAGGAGGTGGACGGTCTTGGTGGCACAAACGACCGATGCCGTATGAGCTTTCAACCAGTCCATCCCTAGTATGAGATCAATGTTGGGAGAACTTAATAACATGGGAGAGGCAAAGAATTCCAATCCTTCAATTTCAATGGGGACATTGGAGCAGACCATGGAGGGTCGGCATTGGCCCGAGGGGGTGTTTACCACTATTGGGACGTTCATCTCTTCGTACTTAATGCCATGCATGAATGCAAAACTTTCTAACATAAAGGAATGCGATGCTCCTGTATCAAACAATAAAGGAATGCCGAGCACGGAAAGCAGCCTTGAACTCTGCCCAAGTGATAATAGTTCCATCGGGCTGAGAGTGCCTGTGGCTGTCCCACCATTGAGCAGCGGGACCCTTCAGAAAGTAGGCGGCAAAGTTGACATAGCTCGCTAGGGGCACATTGGCAGACTCCAGCCCATAAGAAATGTCACGGAGCCAGTCATCAGCATCAAGAGGCTGAGTTGAGCTGCAGTAGATCGCAGGGTTGAGGCGGCAGAAGTCTTGCAGTGTCACGCCTTGCGGTTGGTTCATGTTCGGCCTTTGGAACTGATCCATGAGCCCTTGCATAAACTGGCGGTTCAGCTCAAACTATTGGATCATCCCCGCCATATACTCAGGAGGCGGGGTGGTGCATCGTTGGCAGGGGCACGCGGGCGGCCAGCTGGTCTAACCATCCTGTTAAATATTTAACAAGGGTAGTTTAGCTTAAAGTAATTGCAAAGGCATCGCACGCATTCATGGAGTAATCAAGCATAATGAAAGGGAAATGCGATAGGTACTCCATAGTAGTTGAGTTCGACATACAGACCCACACATAAGTTCGATTACAGACTAACGATTACAAATTCGAAATTTGGCGATAGCCCGGACGCATTAGACGATACCCTGGACTCACTAGGCGGCGCGCAGGCACGCGGTGGAAGAGTACCACAATGAGATGTACGATAAGGCTACATCAACGTCGGAGAGGACGATTGAATCCTGGTAGCTGGCGGTGATAGAAGGTAGGAACAGGACCCTATGTCCCGTTATGACTCTCATGAGGGCACCGCATCCAGTCGAGGAGCTGAGGTCCAAGCGCAGGGGTTCTACCCCCAACATCAGTCCACTCGAGAGCTGATGGTAGCTCTGTCCTGCTCGGCTCGCGGATGCGCATAGGGGGAACCCTCGGGCAGTGTGATGGATGCAGCTCTGTCAACGCGTCGTAAAGACGAGCGCGCGTAGCATACAGCTCCATAGTCAGAGCTCGGAAAGCACGATCCATTGCCTCAGTGTACTGCACCAGAAACCGCGCGTCGTAGCGACGCGTCACGTAGGGGGCGCAGACAGCGACGTAGGAACGGTCGCTGCGCTCCCGAACGTCAGAAGCGTAGGCAGTGAGATCAGACCCAGTCTCATCCCCAGCAGGAGCATGCGGGATGTATCTGAAAGGGCTCTCCTCCAGGTGAGGGTACACTCCACGGAGACGGGTGATGGCGATGTAGGCCGCATCATGGACGGCCATCTCGACCGACACTCCAATACCAGAGAAGACGTGGCGCTCGAGGGTCTCACCGCCCCTCTGGTCGAAGATGCGAACCTCAGCCTAGTACTGGTACTGGTTGTACTCGCGAAAATCCTCGAACACGGTGTACTCGGGGTACCAGCGATATCCCAGCCTGGTCAGGAGGTCGACCAAAATGGCCAGGAACCCAATCGTCTCAGTGGCCTGTGTCAGGCGCACGTGCTGTCTTGCGGGACGCATCTGAAAATAAGATTGACAGATGTCAAACGATAGTTTGTGTAATATATATTCAGGAGAAAGAGTAGATAGTCCAGCGCTCCGGGTCGATGTGATTCGAGAACCTAATGTTAGAGTTAGTAAAATCTTTGACCCGAAAGAGAAGAGAGAGTAGAGCCCAGAGTATAGGAAAGAAGTAAAAGATAATAATACCACCCGATTGAGATGTGGGCCCGTAAGCCACAACATCAGTGTTAGTAAAGTTTTTCAAACACTAGACTCAACTTCGGCCAAGGAGTTGGAAAGGGGGCTACCTACAGGCAGTCGGCTCTGATACCAACTTGTGACGCCCCCGGTTTAATCATACACGCAAATGCGTACGATCAAACCCAAGGACTCCGGGTAGATATCACAACACAACTCTAGACACAAATAAAATAACATCAGCTTCATATTACAAGCCAGGGGCCTTGAGGGCTAGAATACGGAAGCTCGATAAACACACGAGTCAGCGGAAGCAACAAATATCTGAGTACAGACATAAAACATGGGGTGCCTTAGAGAAGGCTAGCACAAAAGATACAACGATCGAACGAGGCGAGGCCTCCTGCCTGGGAACCTCCTAACTACTCCTGATCATCAGCGGCCTCCACGTAGTAGTAGGCACCGTCGGGGTAGCAGTCGTCGTCGGCGGGGACCTCCATCTCCTGGGCTCCATCATCTGGTCGCAGCAAACGGATCAAGGGGACAAGGGGGAGCAAAGCAGCGGTGAGTACTCATCCAAAGTACTCGCAAGTCTTACATCAGATCTATTCTAAGAATGCATCAGTATCAAAGAAGGGGGGTTATATGTGGACTGAATGCAGCAATGCGAGAATAAAGAGAGAAGGCCTAGTCCTATCGAAGACTAGCATCTTCATGGTCTTGCAGCAATAGACGAGAGTAGAATAGGGGGGTAAAACATTAATAGTCATATTGTTGCAGCAATATTAAAGTGAGGTCACGCCTAAAGATCCTCCCTCGACTCCGTGCGAGGAAGCAATCCCGAGGCAAACTAATTCCAGTTAAGTAACAATTGTAGTTGTATAAGATCGGGGCACAACTCCAAGTCGTTCTGTAACCGTGGACACGGCTATCCGAATAGTTAATTTTCATCCCTACAGGGGTGCACCACATGTCCCGTCACGCTCGATAACACTCTGGCCGGACATACTTTTCTGGGTCCTGCCCGGCCTCGGAATATCGACACGTCGCAGCCCCACCTAAGACTAATCAGAGAGGTCAGCCCGCCGGTCTAAATCCTAAGCGCAAAGGGTTCATGGGCCCAGTTCCCCTCCGCGCTCCTGCATGATGTGAGGGCGGTCGACGTCAGTCCTAGCATCCCTTAATCACAAGCGCAATGCATCTCGGGACCACTCAGGCGCACGCCACTACGATTGCTGACATCTGAAAAGCTTCGGCTGATACCGCGACGCCGAGTACCCATAATTCTTCCCGCATAGCCGGTTAGTGCGAAAAGGTCTCCGACCAACCCAGATCAAATACCCAAATACATTAACATTTTAATTAGGCCAACAACACAGTCTCACGGGAATCCACCCGTCTTAAAACTAATCACCAATGATCCCAGTAACATGGTCGAGTAACTGTGTGGTTGTAAGATCGGGGGGAATCCGAGGTATCACCCTCGTTGGATTCCGAACGATGTACCTGTCAAGGTGGGCTTAGAGGAATCACCCTCGAGGGTCCCACACTTGAGGGGTTGCACGACAGAGGCGTCATCGGGAATGGTGAAAGAGGAATCACCCTCGATAACCACGACCGACTAGCTATACTACAGAGATATCATCAGGAGTACTTAGCGAGGTGTCACCCTCGGTACCCAATATTATATCCGTAGCGTCGTACAATGAAGGGGGTGTATGTGATGTGTCGGGTCTGGCTCGTCGATCAGGGATCGAGATTTGAAAACAAGCGGGACAACTGAACTACGGGGTCAGAGGGGATGACTGCTCCACCTATACTAAGCAGATTAAAGTACAAGACTGAAAGTAGCAGTTCATCAAAAATAGGCTATGCATGAGATATAGGAGCTAACTACAACGGTAGCAAAATACTAATGCAAGCAGTAGGAAGAAAGACATAGGCGATATAGGAATGATCAAGGGGGTTTGCTTGCCTTGCTGCTCTGCGGCAAAGGACTGATCGGCAGGGTCGTAGATGTACCCGGCAGCAGCGTCAGTCTCGGGGTCTATCGGTAAGAAGAGGGGGAAGAAACAATAAATAAATGCAACGATGCAACACAAAGCATAACATGGCAAGATGCAGGCTAGACATGAGCTAACGCAGCAACATCCGTCATAGACGGGTCGAAAGAATATCTGGCGATATTTTCCGGGTCTCGGGATACTACCGGCCATACTCGAAACGATGGAAATGTTCCATGTTTGCTATGCTAGAGACGCGTGACAGACAAATGGACCGTGTATCCGGGTTCGTCTCGTTCTGCTCATCAACTTTCATGTTGAAAATATTTTGATCTCACTTACGGATTATTTAATATTAATTTTTAAAGTTTTATTCAATAATTAGGAATTAAAAACAGATTTAAATAATTTAATAAAAAGCTATTATGACATCAGCATGATGTCATGCTGACATCACCAGTTGACTGGTCAACTGACAAGTGGGTCCCAAACGTCGTAGACCCAAGTTTTAATTAAGATTAAATATTAATTAATCTACTTAATTAAATGGGGGACCCACGTGGCATACTCTAATTAATCTAATTACTTAATTAACCATTTAATTAATTAACTAATTAATTAAATAATTTATTTATTTATTTAATAAAGATTTATTTTTATTTTTATAATTTAATTTTTTTATATATTTTTTTAATTATCGCGTGGGGCCTCCCTCTCATAGACAGCGGGTGCGTTGGCCCCACCGGTAAGTGACTTTAGGCCATATACTCATTTTTTTCACACATACATAATCATGCAATTATCGTATTCCTCCAAATACCTATATACGCAAATACATACATCGCATCTCATACATACATACATACATACATACATACGACATCTAATACATCTTTTATTTTATTTTATTTTAACTCTCAACACTCCCATCTCTCTCTCTGTTAACAGAGTTACACAGAAGAACTCTGTGCTCTAACTCAACATAGAAGAACAACATCTTCAAATCTTCCTACCGGTCACTACCGTCGACGGATCGGAGTCCCGTTTGCCGGAACGAAACCGGGACGGTGAGGGGAACGCGATGGTGGGAGGAGCCCAAGGAGGGGCTCACCAACATTGATGAGACGGCCCGGTGAAGCCGGAGTTCGCGAGAAGGCGGAGGTGACGGAGAGGAGGAAGACGATGCGGTGCCGGTGGTGGTGCGGTGGTGGTGATGTCGGTGGTGACGGCGGTGACGGAGCCGGCGAGGTCGGTCGGTGAGGAAGAGGCCCTCCCAGGGGGCGGCGTTGAAGGAGGGGGCGGCCGAGGTGAGGCTGGCCGGCGGGTTGGCTCGCCGGAGTTGGTGAGGTGAGGAGGGGGGCTTCGGGTTGGAGAGGGGGCCTCGGGTGGTGGTCGGTCGGGTGGGGAGTGGAGGAGCTCGCCGGCCGGGGAGGGCGAGGTGGAGAGGAGGGCCGGTGGGGAGGGGTCGGCCGAGATGGGGACGAGGAGGGGAGGCTCGTCGGTGGGAGGAGGTGGATCTGAGGGGGCGACGGGGGGACTGGGAGCCTCTCGGTGGGGAGGGGGATAGGACCGAGAGAGAGAGAGGAGTTCGATGGGGGGCACGTGGGGGTAGCGAGAGGGAGAGTTGTCGATGGGAGGGGGCCCCCACGAGGGGATCGAGGGTGGGAGCCCTGGCGGCGGCGCTAGTGGGAGGGGAGGGAGCGAGGCAGGGGGCTCCCTCGCCCTAGGGTTTCAGGGGCGCGGGGTGGGCCGGCTCAGCCCGGCCACTTTCGCCCAGTCGGCCAGGGGGGGTCCTTTTCTTCTTCTTTTTTGTTTTGTTTTGTTTTGTTTTGTTTTTCTATTATTTCTTCTTTTTAATTTATTTATTTTTCTTTTTAATTTCTTTTCTTTTCTTTCTTTTATCATTATTATTTTTAATGTTTTCTTTTTATACATATCTTCCTTTAATAGTTAATATGAATTTATAAATATACTTTTCTTTTGTTTTCAACTTCTGAATCCGGATAGAAATTCAATGCGGGTCAATGACGGTAATTCTCGATGATGTGGCATCATTAGCGGGTGATCACTCTATCTTAATTACAATTTTTACTGTAGCAAAAGTCGAGGATGTCACACTCTATATGAAGAACAAGGTGCCACTTTGAGGCACAAGTGTGGTAAATGATAGTAGCAAAGACCCTTCTCTCTTTTTCGCTCATTCATTTTTTATAGTGGGCTCATTTGGCCTCCCCCATTTTTATGTCCTCATTGGGACAATGCTCTAATAATGATGATCATCACACTTTTATTTACTTACAACTGAATATGACAACTGATAGAACAATATGACTCTATATGATTGCCTCTGGCAGTGTTCCAGGATGTGCAAAGATCTAGCATGACATGTATCGAAAATATGATGAATGGTGGTTTGGCCACAAATACTATGTCAGCTCTATATGATCATGGAAAGCATTATGATGATGAACAAACTAGTCATGTGAAGTGACGATGGAATTTGCATGGCAATATACCACCCGGCGAGGTCCGGCCTGGTCGTGTCAAAAAAAAGAGGGAAGAAGACTTCCAATCGGACCCCTGCCGATGCAAGCACTCGACTGCGGTTTCGGGGAATGCACCCAATGGGTTCACTCAGCGTGCCCCCACCGGATGAGAAACAAGCAACCATACGACACAAGAAAACACCCACTAGGTGCAAAGTCAAGATGGACAAGATTCAATCAGAAATGAACTTACAATTGCACTTACTCGGACGTTAGCTTGAAGCACCGAACTGGCATCGTACACCAACTTGCTAGCCTCATACGCTTCTCTGGTTCACTTCATCATTGATACGTCTCCAACGTATCTATAATTTTTGATGGTTCCATGCTATTATCTTGTCAAACTTTGGATGTTTTGTATGCCTTTTATATCTTTTTTGGGACTAACTTATTAACTCAGTGCCAAGTGTCAGTTCCTGTTTTTCCGTGTTTTTGACCCTTTTCAGAGGAGGATTTTAAATAGTGTCCAAACGGAATAAAACTTCCAAAAGGATTTTTTTCCGGAACAGACGATACGCACGGGACTTGAGAACCAAAGCAGGGGCCACGAGGGGACCCCACAAGCCCCAAGGCGCGACCAGGAGGCCCCGCGCCTGGCAGGCTTGTAGGCCCCCTGTGGCTCGCCTGCCCTACCTCTTCCGCCTATAAATTCAGAAAAAATCCAAAACTGCGCGAGAGATCCATGAAAATACTTTTCCGCCGCCGCAAGCTTCTGTCTCCGCAAGATCCCATCTGGGGCACATTCTGGTGCCCTGCCGGAGGGGGGGTTCCGACACGGAGGGCTTCTTCATCAACACCATGACCTCTCCGATGATGCGTGAGTACTTCACCATAGACCTTTGGGTCCATAGCTAGTAGCCAGATGGCTTCTTCTCTCTCTTGGATCTTCAATACAAAGTTCTCCATGATCTTCATGGAGATGTATCCGATGTAATCTTCTTTGCGGTGTGTTTGTCGAGATCCGATGAATTGTGGATTTATGATCAGATTATCTATGAATCTTATTTGAGTTTCTTCTGATCTCTTATATGCATGATTTCATATCCTTGTAATTCTCTTTGAGTTGTGGGTTTTGTTTGGCCAACTTGATCTACGATTCTTGCAATGGGAGAAGTGCTTGGTTTTGGGTTCATACCCTGCGGTGACCTCTCCCAGTGACAGAAGGGGCAGCGAGGCACGCATCGTGTTGTTTCCATCAATGGTAAAAAGATGTGGTTTTCATCATTGGTTTGAGTTTATCCCTCTACATCATGTCATCTTGCTTAAGGCTTTACTCTGTTCGTCATGAACTCAATACACTAGATGCATGCTGGATAGCGGTCGATGTGTGGAGTAATAGTAGTAGATGCAGAAAGTATCGATCTACTTGTTTTGGACGTGATACCTATATGTATGATCATTGCCTTAGATATCGTCATGACTTTGCGCGGTTCTATCAATTGCTCGACAGTAATTTGTTCACCCACCGTATTATTTGCTATTTTGAGAGAAGCCTCTAGTGAACACTATGGCCCCCGGGTCTACTTCACACCATATTTTCAGCCTTACAATTTTACTTCGTTGCACTTTCCGCCTTCAGGTCTCACTTTGCAATCAATCTTGAAGGGATTGACAACCCCTTTATAGCGTTGGGTGCAAGCTCTTTTGTGTTTGCGCAGGTACTCTGGACTTGGCGCGATTCTCCTACTGGATTGATACCTTGGTTCTCAAACTGAGGGAAATACTTAGTGCTCCTGTGCTGCACCACCCTTTCCTCTTCAAGGGAAAAACCAACGCAAGCTCAAGAGGCAACAGAAGGATTTATGTCGCTGCAGCAATCATCTGTTCGGCCTAAATCATGGCCTCTTTAGCAGCTCCAGTTTGGTCTTTCGGGGCACAGTGCATAGGATATGCAAGCGTTGAAGGAGTCGGCGTCGCAGCAAAGGTTACAGGAGTTACCGGAAGAGGCACAGTCGGCACTGTAGTCACAACAATCGAACTAGCTGAAGGAGATGTAGTCACAACAGTCGAACTAGATGGAGGAGCACTCGGCACCGGTGTTTTAGGCATGGTCATAGCTAATTCGGCAGTCGAGCACCGCAGTTCTTCATGGTCATCCAAGTTTAATCGACGAATTTCATCTAGAAAACACAGCAGAATGAAGACTTGTCATACCTCGTTGGGAGACAGGCATGTCCACGGCATCCACGTCCATGGGATCTTGTTCATCTCCAGCAAGCGAGCGTCGCCGAGGTAGTATCTCTGGAAAGTAAATCCCACTCAGTCGTTAAAGGCATGAAAATTCACAATGACAAAAGAAAGAAAAAGATAGACACTCACATTGAAGCGACTGGCATGACAATCCTCATTCGGGGCAGGGCCTTCCGAGGCTTAGGAGCGTCAGTCTTGGGTTGTTTGGATGCTTTTTCTACAGATTTAGTTGCGATAGCTCTGTCACGCTTCGCGTTCCTACTGCTGGACACTAAGGTCTTGCTTGGGGTAGCCACTGGATCATGGCCATGCTTGGATCGAGACTCGGGGCATAGAGGAGACTAGTTTTCTTCCTCGCTCTCATGCAAGTCATCCCCAGTCCCCTCGATATCTTCAGCATAGTCGCTGTCAATGCTGCCACCTTCGTTTTCCCCACCGACGTCAAGCTGAGCCCCTTTGGGCACGGGTGAATGCATGTTTGTCCACTCCTAAAAGATGTAAAAGTATCAAAGTCAGTCGGCCGAAGATTCATTCACTCGACAAACATATGCAAGTAATCAGCAAAGAAATAACGCACCAGGTTTCATGGCTTGTTTTCAGCAGAGAAATAACGCACCGGGTTTCATGCATGTTCTCCGTTGCTATTTATTGCTTGGGCCGAGTAGTAGATTGTAACTCAAAGAGGGAGCGTTATGCATGATTGTGGGTTCATGCCCCTCGATGTCTAGCTTGAGTGACAGAAACATGAGACTAGGGGATGTGCTTGTTGCCACGAGGGAGAAAACAACGGTGCTCGTGACCGCGGTTGCAAGTATTTCTTACGTTACGCAAAGTTCGTTAATGCAGTTGTTCGTTGCTTTGGGTTTACACTTTGGGTGGGGCTCGCAACTTAATACCGAAGAGATGTTCTAGATAGATATCTCAAGGTGGATGATTAGTAAGTAGATGCTGATGAATAAACGGTTTACTTGTCTTGGCGTACTGCCCATTACTATTGGACCTCTAAGTATCAAGTAGCATAATTAGCATTGCGATGCGATCATAATTCTGTCAATTTCCCAACTGTGATTTGTTTACCCAATCATAGTTGTTTATCGTATTTTGGGAGAGAGACTTCACTACTGAACATCATGTGACTCCGGTCCATATCGCCATCATTGTTTACACCTCCATCATTTACCGCTTTCAGTTACTTTTCCGTTGCAATCACTATTACTTTCCCGCTTGTGTTTGGATCCTTTGCAAACTACAAGGTCGGAGAGATTGAAAATCTCTCTGTACTCATTGGGAGCAAAGTTATTTGTTGTTTGCAGGTCCACGTCTTTTGCTAGCACCAGGATGGAAGACACCTACCTGTTGAGCCTAGGAGTCCTCCTGGTTTGATTAACCTTACAGTCTCCGTGTAAGGGAAATCTACTGCTGACTACATCTCCACCTTCCACTTGGGGTAACCAACGAGGGGCAAGAAGTATATCCATCAACTCGTCATCAGGCCCATGCGGCTAGAGATGGGAAAAACCCAAAGGAAAGGAAGGGCAGGAGTCCAAGTAGGAAATCCTACTTGGAGTAGGATTGGAGGTGGACTCTTCCACCTCCTCCTAGTTCGGCCGAACCCCTAGAGGGTTTTGTGGCTGCCTCCTCCCCTCCCTCCCTCCTATATATACTAGAGGATTTAGAGGGAAAAGCTAACCCTAATTGCCACATGTTCCCTCGACTTCTCTCTAGATCGGTTTCTCCTCCAGTCTAGTTCGGCGGTGCTTAGGCGAAGCCGTGCTGGATTAGTTCACCACCACCACCACCACGCCGTCGTGCTAGATAACTCATCTACTCCGCCCCTCTTGTTGGATCAAGAAGACGCGGATCGTCATCGAGCTGTACGTGTGCTGAACGCGGAGGTGCCGTCCGTTCGGCACTAGATCGGGATGGATCGTGATGGGATCGCGGGACGGATCGTGATGAGATCGCGGGACGAGCTGCGATTTGGATCGCGAAGATGTTCCACTACATCAATCATGTTATATACGCTTCCGCTTAGCGATCTCAAGGGTATGTAGATTCACTCTCCCCTCTCGTAGATGATCATCACCATGGATAGGTATTGCGTGTGCGTAGGATTTTTTTTTGTTTCCCATGCTATGTTCCCAACACATCGGTCGGCTCCCGGTGCTGGAAACGGCCCCGGAAGCAATCGGGCCATGCGCCGACACCACCATGGCACCGGCTCTTGGAGGAGTATCCCCGGTCGGCTCCTTCGACGACTCAGGATGGCGAGGCTCCTTCCCGGCATGGGCCTCAGCTCCTGGGGCCCCGCCTCCCTCCTTCGCCGCCAAGCAACCAGCGGAATTCGCCTCACCGCCTGGGGCCTCCGTCCTGGGCGGCGGGACCTTGACGTCCGGCGCCATCGGCGTGACATCCGGCGTGACCTCGGGCACCTTCGGTGCGGCATACGCCCCCGGCGGCGCCACCTCAAGCCCTTGCGGTGCAACATCGGGCCCGTGCGGGGCCACCTCGTGCTCCTCCGGAGCATTGTTAGGCCCTTGCTCAGGCCCCCTGGAGGCCTCCACCACGCTCGCATCCGAGCGCTCTGCCTCCCTCTGCCGCGCGGGGTCGTGCGGCCGCTTGGATCGCTTCTCCCTAGACGACGGCTCCAGAGTGAAGTCATCCGGTTGCAGCTCCATGCGGATCACTTTGGTCGCCATCTTCCAAGCCGCCTCCTCCCAAGGATGCCGCTCCTGCTCAATTAACGCCCGTTGCACTGGCTCCATCTCGGCCCAGCCGGCGCGCTCCCTCTCGGAGCTTCCCCCATCCTCCTTCGTCGCCGTCTCGGCCAACTTTGACGAGGCGCCAAGGGCCCTTATCGTCATCTTCCAGTGAGCACCAAACCATGCAAAGAAAACAAAGGGGAACAAGCCGGTTGGGAAACTTACCCAGTGCTGATGGGAACCGACCGTATGGAGGGCCCAGCCGGCACAATCCACCGCTTCTTCGCACCGCCTCTGTGGCCCCCAGTTGGAGGGCCACCGGCGCGCTTAGAAGCCGGACGGGTCCCCACCGGCAACTTGCATCACCTCTTGGCATCCGCCTCGTCTATGGCCGAGCCACGACCGGCTCGGCGCACCCGTCTCCTCGGCACACTGGGGGCGTCTTCCGGCGCCTCCATATCCTCCGCGGCAGTTACATCGCGTGACTTCGATGACTTAGCATCGTCATCAGGCCAACCCAGCAACACAGACTTAAGGGACTCACCAGCCGGCTCGCATCCATCCGACTCCGCCGCGTCGTCTCCCGACATGTCGTCTCCGGCGCGGGCTGCCACCCACGGCTCCACCTTGTTGGCATCCTCAATCTCCTCTAGATCCGACTCAGGCACGTCGGCAACCGGCAGGTTGTAGATCTGGAGCAGGCAAAACAACTGCTGGCGCGTTCGGCACCCAGCATCAAACACAAAGCACAATAGAGACACTAAGGAAAAGGGGAGCCGGCACGTCGCTTACCATCATAACCGGATGGGCTCGGTCGTAGGGCATCTTGCCCCAGCTCCAGTCGTTCTCGTCCATCGGGTTGTCGGAGATCAGGTTCACCCATCTGGCCACCCAATGTGCCTGTAGCTCCTTCGTCGAGAGTCGACACGGGTCGTGACGACTGCTCATGTGGCAGATGAGGTGCGGCCTACGCTGCAGCGTTTGGACCCGGCGCGACACCATGGTGGCTAGCAAATCCAAGGTCGTGAGGCCTTCCACCTCGAGCATCTGCTCCAACGGGGTGCAGATCGCTCCCATCTCCTCAGCCGCAGGCAATAGCTCTGACTTCCAATTCAGTTTCTCAACCGGCGGCGCATCGAAGAAGGCGGGCACATTGACGTGGTCATGCGTCGGGTCGATATTCTTCACATAGATGAACCCCCTCTACTAGTTCTTCACTAAATCTTGCAGAGGAAGTTGCGGGAAGCCGGATTCGAAGCGATGATACACAAGCGCCGCTCCGCAAGGGGTCATCCGCATCTCACCAGTGGCCTTGTCCTTCACCGGCCACTGCTTGAAGAAGAAAAGTCGACACCAAAGGTCCAGGCGCGGCTCGATCCCCAGGAAACCCTCGCAGAGGGTGACGAACCCGGCCAGCTGCAGGACGGCGTTGGGGCCGAGATGATACGGCTGCACGCTGTAGTGCATCAGGAAGCCGAAGAAAAAATGGCTCGCCGGTAGCCCGAGCCCTCGAGCGAAATGCTCGTCGAATACGACCACCTCGGCGTCCCGTGGGGTCGGAGAGTTCTCTGTCCCCGGAACACACGCGACATCGAGCTCGACCAGCGAGAACTTGCGATGGTGGCGGAGGACGTCGATGTGCTCCTCGTTGATGTCGATGCCGTCCCAGGCACCGGGGGTCGACGGCATCTTCGGCGGCAACTCGGAATGCGGGGTTGAAGGCAAAGAAGGCACGACGAGGCACGTCGGGGAACGGCGGCAAACGGCAGCGATAGGCTCGCTACCGGCGTCTCTCTCTCTCTCAGGCGGGAAGGGGAGGCGTTGGAGAAGACAGGGGACGAGAACGGGAGAGCAAATGGCTCCCTCGACCTCTCCTCCTGCCCATTTAAACCTCACGCGGGGTAGTGGGAGAGGATCTGATGCGCACCCCCCCCACTACCTTTGTGTCGTGCGGGCGGAATAATTGCACCTCGGGAGCGCCAACCGTCGCCCCCAAATCCACAGAAGATCCGCACGGGTGGACCGTGGCGGTCGTCAGGCAGGCCCCGCTCCGCGGCCCGGTCTTGTCACTCGCATGGCCTGTCAGGCCTCGGCCTGGCGCCCTCCCTCTGCGCACCGGGGGAGCCTGAGGCGGCTTTAGTTGTTTAGTGACGTGAGGTGACGACTTTAGTTGTATAACTTTTTATTCAGATGACAAGTTTTAGTTTTTTGTTCTTTTTATTTTACGAATAAGAGGGATTATAACTATGAGCATATGTCTTATTTTTTTACCATACATGACTTGATGATTTGACATTGATGATTTGACATTGTTGTATGAAGAGGAAAGTTAGCTAATGGATCTTATACCTATTTAAGAATAAAGGATGTCGTCCTAGCTAAACTATCAAGCAATTCCGGAAAGAAAGAAAAAAAGCTAAACTATCAAGCAGTATGATTAGCCCACGCAGGCCATCCCAGTACATCGTGGTCAGTCCCTCCCGGGCCCACCAACACCTACCTCCGTAGAAAAGGGACTGAAAACCGGACCTGAAATCTTATCATGTGTCAAACTAACTACAGTAGCCAGCCAACTGATCCCCAGATTAAGGTATCTGCCACTGCCTCTTTCCGGTCCGTCCGTCGACGAGTGACGCCCGCTCCTAGTTTAATCCGCAGGCCGATGACACGCACGCTATCGCTTGCCACGCGACCTGGCCTAACCCGTGCGCGCCTACGTGTGCGCCTGACCTGTCCTCTTTTAGATCTCGCGACGTAAACAAGATTTAATCCAGGCTCAGCGTCGTGCCAGATGAGGTCTTCCAAAGTTGTCCCTTTCGGAGAAAATATTAGCGTGATGTCAAAACGACTGTATGATGCGAAATGGCGGGGCGGAAAGGACAGTGCAACTACGTACGCGGCGACTATGGTTGGTCTGTCGAGATTGTTTAATCACGGGGCCGTTTTAAGCTTGTGGCCGTGATATTTCGGAGCTGTTTTAGTTGTTTTAAAACAAATGAGGGATTATAACTATGACTATGTTTTATCCTGTAACACATCTAACACATATGTTGTTCTAAAACGTTTTGAGCTTGTGGCTGTGAAATTTCGGAGCTGTTTCAGTTGTTCTGAACTTTTTTCATGTCAAGTTTAGTGACGAGGGGGTGACGACTTTAGTTGTTTAACTTTTTATTCGGATGACAAGTTTTAGTTGTTTGTTCTTTTTACTTTCCGAATAAGAGGGGTTATAACTATGAGTATATGTCTTATTTTTTATCTGATAAGGGGTTGTTTGGTTCGCAGACTAAGGTTGCCATGCCTAACCTTAGTCATGTCATAATATCTTAGGCGTGTGTTTGGTTCATTGTCACACTTGTGGCTTGCCACACTTTTTTAGTTATATGGTTCACATGTCATACACTTAATTTTTTGCCAAATCTTGTCACACTTGTGGTGTTCATTTTGTTAGCCACACTTTTTATGACAGCCACACTTTACCTAAGGTTAGTTGTGGCAAAGTTAGTCATGAACCAAACAGGCCCTAAGTGTCACATGTGTGGCATGAACACATGCCAACTTCAAGCATTTTTATGACAACTTTAGTGGTGTGACGATGATACTTTTAGTTGTTAAGTATGGCAATTTTCTGTTTGGATGACAAGTTTTATTTTCTTACTTTGTTTTTCTTTTCTTTTCGGATGAGAACTTTTATTGTAACAAACGTTAGTGTCAGATTGTTCTGTATCACACGTGTGGCATTTATCATTTAATTTTTTTTGGCAAAGCTGTAACTAAACTTGTCATCATCGCATCATCATTATAGTTCCACGACAATGAACAACATCGAAAAAGGTAATCTATGAACTACCTACGAAGAATCTTGTTGAATCGCTGCAATAATAGATCGTTGTTATGTACGACGGATATTTGCAATCGTGCTAAGTGTATCGGAGCGGGGATCAACCCGATCTAGGCAAGCATCTGCATTAGTGTTGCTAGATCAAGCCAACAATTTTGCTCGCAAATGGTCAAAAAAGAGGTTGCTGAAGAAGGTGAAGTTATCATCAACCATGGCATAGAAGCACACCGCCCACAAGAAACTAGGACCAAAGAACCTATTCAAGATAGCAATGTCATCACCGTCAGAGCAACATCAAACCTACGATGGATGAGAGACAAGAATATATCGCCAAGAGATAAGAGCTACTCCCTCCGTCCCAAAA
The DNA here is from genome assembly GCF_904849725.1 of Hordeum vulgare subsp. vulgare. Lineage (NCBI taxonomy): Eukaryota > Viridiplantae > Streptophyta > Magnoliopsida > Poales > Poaceae > Hordeum > Hordeum vulgare. The sequence continues at coordinate 86,499,633 of NC_058520.1, forward strand.
TAAGTGTCTCAACTTTATACTAACTTTAATGTAAAGTTGTCCTAAGCTTGAGACACTTATTTTGACACGGAGGAAGTACTTTCTTGTAAAACAGCTTGTAAAATGATTTTATTTATAGGATGGAGTAAGCACTTAGGTAAGTCTAGGTGTACCTATTTAACCAGTTGTCACAAAACTCGAAGCTAATTCGAGACAGTTCGAATGACTTTCTTGAGTTAAAACAGCTCAGTGCTTTTGGAACGTACTGTCCTCTTCTTCTTTTTTTGCAACAATTTATGTCCTCAATGCGCATCATGTATTCATGTATGTATGACACATCAGTTTTTCTTAGCAGAATACAGTCGAAGTCGTTCACGAACACGAACTTACACTCATCCCTATGAACGCACGAACGCACACCCTATCCCTATATACACCTTCGAGAGCCTAAGCCGGCACATTATCTTGAGATTGACGAAGTCGCCTTATCAACGGGAACGTCTCCTCCCACTAAAAACGCATCGTCGACGAATGTCAAGTCTGAAACTTGAACTCCGATGGACAGGGGATACCATGATTCTCTTAACCATCCAACCACAGGTTAATTTACGTATGACACATAAGTTTGACGTATGATTATGTGGTTGTGAGGGTTTGTACAAAAAGAGAAGGATCTTTTGTTTTCGATTACACCAAAAAAAAGAGATCGGTTTCATTAATTTCCTTATCAAAATATACAGCGAATTCATACATCAAACAACATCAAATATCTCACACTTACCAGTTAACACACATGATCTCCTAATAATTAATCAACAATCCTCCCATTTCCCCCATTTTTACCCTTATGGAATGGACCTTTCAAAATAGGTACCATCCATATCACCGCCCAAAAAATTGTATGTGTATGTGCATACTTTTTTTGGTACATACATACGTATGTATTCGTGTGCCAGATATGTACGTATGTAGGCACAGCCCTACGGCCAACAGGCCAAGTATACGGACGCCATGTATACGACGAGTCAAACAGACGTGGGTCCGTGCGTGCATGCATGGACGGCACGATCACACGCTCCGAGTGAGCTCCTTGGAGCCGACGCGTGGCGCCGGCTCCTCGGTCATGAGCTCCCGGAGGCTGGGCTTGAGGCGCGCCCGGTAGAACTCCTCGTACTCGGCCGCGCCGCCGGACTTGCGCCGCACCTCCACGACCACCAGCTCCGGCGTCAGCTCGTAGATCTCCGCGGCCACCGCCAGCGCGCCGTTGGCGCCCTCCCGCGTCCCCTCCATGATCACCGACCCGTCCACCCGAGCCCGCACCGCCATGCCCGCCGCCGCGGCCGTCCGCTCCAGCGCCGCCAGGATCTGCTCCACCGGCGCCGCCGACACGAACCGCGCGGCGTTCTGCTGCTGCTCGCCCTCCCCGCTGCTCCCCTCGCCGCCGCCGTCCTCGAACAGCCCCGAGAGGTCGAACCCCGGGGAGAAGGAGATGAGGTCGAACGCGTTCAGGCTCGACCGCCGCCGCGAGCTCCCGCCCAGCTGCCCGAACCTCCCTTCCAGAAGCGACGGCGCCGATCCGCACGATGTCATCCCTCCCGAGATTCTCTGTTGCTGATCGGTCGCGTCGCCGTAGTCGCTGCCGTCCGTCGTCCGCGGGGTGTCGGGCGGCGAGGTGGGCGCGTAGGCGTCGCCGTCGTCGAGGTCGAAGCAGGTGAAGGATCGGTCATCCTCGATGCGGAAGGAGAAGCGGCGGAATCCGACCTTGAACCATTCGTTGTCCATGATCTCGTCGACGGTGGCGCGGCGCGGCGGCTTGGTGTCGAGCACGCGGTGCATGAGGCGGAGGAGCTCCGGGGAGAACCACTTGGGGCAGCGGAAGTCGCCCCTGTGGATCTTGCGGTACATGCCGACGAGGTTCCGGTCCTGGAAGGGGAGGTAGCCGGCGCCGAGGACGAAGAGCACGACGCCGCAGGACCAGAGGTCAGCCTTGGCGGCGTCGTAGCCGCGGCGGGAGAGCACCTCGGGGGCGACGTACGCCGGGGTGCCGCAGAAGGTGTGAAACAGCCCGTCGTGGCGCATCTGCTCGGCGACGGCGGAGAGGCCGAAGTCGGAGACCTTGAGGTCGCCGGCGTCGTCAACGAGGAGGTTCTCAGGCTTGATGTCCCGGTGGTACACCCCGCGCGCGTGGCAGAAGGCGACGGCGGAGACCAGCTGCTGGAAGTAGCGCCGGGCCTCGGCCTCCGGCAGGGGGCCCTTGGCAACGCGCGCGAACAGCTCGCCGCCGCGCACGTACTCCATGACGAAGTAGATGCGGAGCTTGGTGGCCATGACCTCGTAGAGCTGCACGATGTGCGGGTGGCGCACGCGGCGGAGCGCGGCGATCTCGCGTTTGATGTGCGCCGTGAGGCCGGACTTGAACACCTTCTCCTTCTCGATCACCTTGATGGCCACCTCCTCGCCGGTGGCCACGTTGCGCGCCTGGTACACCTTGGCGAAGTTGCCCTGCCCCAGCATCCTCCCCACCTCGAACCGCCCCAGCAGCAGCGCCTTCTTCCCCGCCTCGCGCTCGCGCCCGCTGGCCCCCTTGCTTGCCATCCGCGCCATTGATCCACGAGCAAGAACCCAATGAAATGAAACAACTTCACTAGCTAGCTAACTGCTGATAAAGAATGGACCCAGAGGAGAGAATTTCCTTCAAAAAATTGAAATTTCCCCCTTCGACAAAAGAATGGAGAGAACTGAATGGGAGGAGAGGAGAGAGTAGAATGGAGACATGGGATGCCGTTTAAATAGATGCCCCAAGGACTGAGGGGCTTGAAGAGTTTCAAACAGAAAAAACTCTAAAGAAAAGATTGACTTTTTGGTTATGATTTTTCATTAGTCTCCGTGAACAGTTCTTATAGGTGAGATTTTGCATTCCTTTACTCCATTTCAGTGAATTAACGCGCAGATAAGTTTTCGTTTTCTCAAGTCAATTGATTTCCCTTTCTGCAATGCGCAAAAAGGGTAATTCTAGTACAATGCAAAAAAGGAAAGAGTATCTGAATATGTGACAGTCTATAGCTAATTTGAGCATTGATGATGAGACGGACGATCCGACCGTTCATTCGTGGATTATGTTGCTATCTTGGCCGTTAGTTCCGAGTAAGGATCTTGATCTGCAGACGACCAGTTCAGAGCTCTCTTTTCAGCTGTAATTATACTGTCATTTTAATCGAAAAATAGTTAGATGTCAAATCCTCATTTGACAATTTGATGGAAACTAATATGAGTCCAGTTTTGATTGGGCCAGATGGTCGGTGCAGCATGACATTTCAACATTTGACAGGCACATTGTTGCTATCCTCCACGTAGGAGGAAGGTTGGTGGGTCACCACTTAAACAAATTTCCTGTGTTAGTCAAGAAACTTTGGCACATTGTCCTTGGATGCCACCTGTTTGTCCTGGCAACTACTTAACTCTTCTGAGATCTAGAAATAAAATAGAAACAAAAAAATGTGTTATTATTTTGATGACTATTAGGCATATGTGTAATATTAATTCTGAGTTCATATCTCTCTCCACTCTGCACTTGGAGGAAAAGGGGCAATGTACATGGGAAAAGGATTCTTCTGAGCCTCAGGGGTTGTTTGAAAATTTCCCCAAAAAGGGTTAATAATACCAGATAGAACTAGACTCTCTGCTAGATCTTTTCAGAGACAGAATAGTGGCCTTTTTGTTGCTCCAAGGTCAGTTGGTCTCAAGAACACAAACAGAAGGAATGTCGTGTGGTCGTAGCAGCCTCCCAGATTACCAGGGGACGGTTTACGTCGAGTCTATTCGGTTCCTTCCCACCCTCCCTTCCTCTTCTCTCCAAACAAACACAAGAAACTACTTTTCCACAGTGCCCGTGCCCATTGTTTTGACTTTGCGTTTTGTTTTCACAAATCACAAGGGCGCGCTGCATGGTCGACACGATGAAACTTTCACGGGCTTAAACAAAACGGAAGGAAAATCATTATGGCTACCTCTTGGCACATAGAAAATGCCGAGAGAAAACTTCAAGAATGGATAAACATTTGGCAGAAATGTACTTAAAAAAACGCAATAACATGGATATAATTATGGATGGGGCGCCCGTCCCTGGCATTACACGTCAGATCCAACACAACACGGGCGAGAAAATGATGTGACCACCACTAATATCTGCCAGCCCAACAACACGGAAGGAGGCTACAGAAATTTTCCTGTATGGCTTCTGTTTTAGTTTCATATTGGAGCTCTGGTCAAATGCAATGTGCAAGCTATTTAGGTTAGGTTAGGTTACCCCATCAGATTCTGCAGGTATGTCGGTGTGGTTATGGCTAGATGTGTGCGTGAGGAGCTAGATTACTGAAATTCAGCCACAGGGGTCAGAATGCACGGGACAATCCATTTGTACATAACCCGCAACCTTTCTGTTATCCGCTCCTTCTTTTCTCCGAAGTGCCAGTAGCCTGGTTGTGCTATGAGTATTATTTTGTGCATAGCCCTGTTAGGCTGGGCACTGCCTACCTGGTATGATCTGATGGAAGCTGAGAGATACTTGGATTTGAATGCTGATAAAGTATAGCTGCAATTGTAAGTAGCATTAAGAAGAAGGTGTAACAGTAACTGAAACCTCCTGTTGAACTGTTAGTGCAGCAAGGCCAGTGGACCTACATCATCGAAAGAAGCACATGATGAACAATGTAAGACGTATCATTTAGGACTTCCATCAGTGCATCCAGATAAAGAAAACATGAGGCGATGTTTTCAACATTTATCGTCGGTAGTTTACATTTCGGATCTGTAAATGTGGCAGTCCAACATCGTGCATTTCATACAGAATGACAGCAGTACACCAGAAGCCTTACAATGTTACAATGCCTAGCATGATCAGCAGCTAGCACAAACACCCACTTATCACATCTCAGCGAATGCAGTAGTGGCACACAACAGAACCAGCAAAAATGCTTGTACGTGATATACCAAGAAAAATACAACAACAATGAGAATTAACTACACATGCTACCCAGCCAAAAGAATGCATTTTGACACTTGATAAACATAAGGCCTAAACAAATATATACTGAAAAAGGGTTGTTTGATGTCCGGCTCCATTGATGAGATGGGTTCACTCCGGTGGTGGCGTATCTGCTCCTAACAACTATACTTTCAGCCAAAAGTTACCCAGAAATTATAAGATTATTTGGTCTGAAAGACACAAAGAACAAGGGTAGCATATAGGCCAATGAGATAAGTACAGATTTTGTCTATCAGAACCAACTGCTGATTTATATAGGTACAAAGAAGCTACACTATTACAATTTGTCGGCAAGGATAGCATAGCATGGCACTTTAAAGGCCGACACGCTTCTCGACCTTCTGGATCTGATTCAAGAATATCCAGGTCATCTGCATACAAGATGTCATTAGGTAAGTTTGATAGACATGAAGTTGAAGAGTTGACTATTAAGTAGAGAAACACCGTGTATTAGTTGCATTACCATGACGTGTGGAGCAATCCTGACACAGTAGACCGGAAAGCCAGTGTAGAACTTAAATGGACCACCACTCTTCAAGGTCTTCATTGCACAGTCAAGAGATCCAGTGTATGGATACTTTCCAGTAGCATCAGGTTGCATCTTCTGAACCTGTGTCTTAACATAGTCGAAAGGCAAACTGCAAGCAGATGCAAAGAATCCTGAAACAGCACTGGCCCCTACAAGAGAAATTCAATATATCATATAAGGAATAAGTAGAGCAAATGCGAGGATAATGGGAGTATCAGGACCACGTAGTTTTAACAGAACGAAAAGACAGACATAACACGGTGAAAAACTATAACAAAAAAGCCTGACATCAAAGTGTGTAACGAAAGGCATATGAATGAAAAGTTATTTCGGTAGCACTGCACTGCTTACTTGCTTGACACCTGTGATACAAGACTGTTTATACTTTTATGGAAAAAAATGGCAAGGAAGGTCCATGCAAATCTGTCAACTGGAGCACAAACTAAGCAAATGGAAGGCTAGTTTCAGCATGCCTATCATCATGCAGCTAGCTTCAACAGGTCAGCAGAGCATTCAAACCTATAGGTTTTCTTTGAAACGAAATTGATTGGAGTGCTGCCGTCATTTATTAAGGAAGAGTAAGTTAAGCATACAGATGGGAAGATGCACCTTGCAACATGAGGTCGGCTAACGAACTAAGCAAACAACCATGCTAGAAATCCAGAGATCCTAACTTAAGTTTAGAACATGGCGTAATAGTTGGGTGGCCACAGTAGCTCCACGCTGAATCATTTCTTGGTTCTAGCATGGCCTATATATAGCATGACCAGCATGCCACTCTGCTTCACGTCTCAAAACGCACAGCCAATTCACAGAAGAGAAATGATAAAACATAAATAATTAAATATTGCATCAAATATAATAAAAATAAAATAATCTTACCAAGCATTGTAGAAAGTTCACCAGCACCAAGTTTGTCTCTAAGAAACTCAACACTCTGATCGTAGGAGGCAAGCATGCCCATGTTTAGTGACATCGCTCTCGCTACAGTTGGACCTGCTCCCTTCCAAAGTGCCAGAACACCTTCATCAGCAATAATACGGTAAAGTGCATGAAAAGCATTCTTATAGTGGCGGCGCTGGGCTGCTGGCAAGGTTGAATCAGCCTGCATCCTAATGAGTGCCAAATCCGCAGGACTACCAAAACACGCTCCAATCGCTCCAGCAGTGAGACCAATAGCAGCCTTCTGGACTAGGGGCAGTGGTTTTCCTTCGTTTGCTTCAATTGCTTTATTTGTTAGAACCCTGAGAAAATACAGCGTGAAGACATAAAATTGAGTCAAACATTGAAGAACAGCTAGTGTAGTCAGGATCTAACTTCTAAGATAAAACAGGATCTAAATAGCTGACAGATTATGTGCAAGTGATTTTCCTGGATACTCTTTGTAGTAATAACACAACAGCTAACATATCACCTGCCTTGCAGTTAGTACAGAGTGATGTAAAAACACATGATTGATGTTGTATGATGGCTTTAACTTTAATATTTTATTCCATCTCCGGGAGTGATGAATCTTACAACTTCAACTTTACCTTAATATCAGTATTCCCTCTTGAAAATCTTTTCAATAGAACTCGATAAATCATGAATATACCGTTGTTGATTCAGAAGTTACCCTACAACTGATGAGTCATGCCAAAGTGCATACTTAGATGGTAAAAAAATGCTTGGCTGTACAACGACCAATGATAGCTAGCAAGCATTACCACAAAAAGTTATTCAAAATATCTAAATTACTACTACATGAGACATAATCATTTGATACAAAATGGTATTTCACACTGTTTATGCATTTTCCATTCACCAGCTTAAAGGCCAGACATACTATCAACGTCAAATTCACAAACCTTCATGTGCAAGTTATTAGATCTTAAAAAAATTGAAAGTTACTGATGAATTCAATCAACGGTTTACGTACAAACCTGAAGGAACCAAGTCGAGCGGTTGTGTATGTCGCTTGCCTTAGCAAACCAGCAGATAATCCCTGCAAAAATGAAGTGCCAGTCATAACCGTAATAGACTAATTCTCTAGCAAATAGAGTAACACAGGTTTGTCACCGAATTGGAGTACATGCCAATTTCACAAGATCAATAATTCAATACTCAGTATGATGACCAGAATCTGTATGGCAGAAGACCTAAGAGGACACACCTTGTAAAAGGAACCAATCCCCTCATTAGCAAGCATCTTCTTGGTGACAGAAGTTGCAGAGCCCTCGCCCAACTGGATCTTCACCTGAAACAAAACAGCAACCATCAACTAAGTGCCTGGATCCAAGAGATTTAGACCGAATAACACTCCACGAAAGAAAAGACGTAAGAGCAGGCAGGTCTCGTGGAAACCAAGACTTTAGCAACAACATTACAGGAAAAATCCCCATAAGGTATAGTACAGATGGGCTACGTCCTGTGATCCTAAGCCATGAATAGAAAACAGCATCTTCTTGGGACGAAGAAGTAAACTAAATACGAGAATGTGCAATATGAACTAGGCCTGATTAACCGGTTTCCCCAAGCTCTAGTGTCTTTTTTCTGTTTTGGGGTTTTCTCTCGTTTACCCTAATTAACTGGGATATGTTAGGTTTTTGGTTCCGGTTTTCCTTATAAAATGGGTCATCTCTATTCTTCTTAATAAACTGCAGGAACCCCTGCCCTCGCAATGAGGTTCTTCAAAAAAGACACAAAAAACTAGACCTGATTAATGTACTCATAAGTACAAAAACGAATGAGAATCTTGTGAAGCTCATATTCTGATGAAACACATCAGGAATAAATCAACAAAGCCTCAATCCAGTAGGCAACATTTTTCTTTCTAAGGATAGTCAACTACAATCAAACTCCCAGACGGCCAGACCTGACTCCATAGTTTTCAAACAAACTTAATTAGACCTCACTCCAGTTTCTCAAAATTCCCATATACATAAGCTGCGACGCAACATTTCCAACCAAATGGAGAAGCGCTCTCCTTGGACGCAAAATATCAAACAGCTCGCCTACACGGACACAACCCGCCGCTCAAATCCTCTGTCCCCTCGCCATGCCGCAAGTGAAAGCGTAGAACTAGAACTGCCCAACTCCCAAGACTCAAGTAGAGCGCGCAGCTCCACTAACCGGCCACCGTGCATGCATTACCTTGACCATGTCGATGGGCTGGATGACGCAGGTGGCGAGCATGCCGGAGGCGCCGCCGTTCACGAAGGGCTTCACGGTCTTCCAGACGCCGCTGGCCGCCAACGCCGTCTGCGGCGGCTGCTGCTGCTTCGCATCCGCCATCTCCTCCTCCTCGTATCAACTCCCACTGGTCCCGAGCTAGGAGGAGCTCCCGCGCTGCTGCCTGGGCTTCCGGAGAAGCAGAGGTGGTGGGAAGCAGAGGTGGTGGGAGGCGACGGGGACGTGTGGTGTCGTGGCTGGATACCTCGGCGTGAGCCACGAGCCCACGGGCAATTTTCCTCCTCTCGCCGCTCCCTTGGTGTGCGCGAATCATTTCCGGTGAAATGCGATAAGCCGCAGCACCTCCGCCGCCCGCACTCGCTTCGCATCGGCAGCATGTGGCAGGTGGCAGTGGTGGGTGGGGCCATGGACGCGGAGGGCGGTGATTTGTACTATCCCGTTTAGGGCATCTAGGGCCCTTAAGGACTTTACATTGGCAATCCAATCTGGTCCGGCAAGCATGACGGCTCTTAGTGAGTTGGTTTGAGGGATGCAGTCAAAAAGACTTCAGATGCACGTAGTTTGGTTGTGTGTATGTAACTTAGTTGCATGCGATAATTATTTTTGATCCGGCGTTTGGTTACTCGCATTGCATTAGGCGCACATATGACATAGTATTTGATTGTAACTTGCATAAGTTGTTGTCACCACTTGTAACTAGTGGTGAGCTTACAACATATAATCTGAACATGTAGTGCCAGCTAGTTAAACAAATAACAGTTCATTCTAACTACTATCAAATGACAGAACAAATTATTAAGAGCCATTGGCTAAATAAGGCAAAAGTTCATCGGTGTTGCTGTTACCAGATCTTGCTCTTCCTCTTCTTCTTCCTCTTCTTCTGTTGTTGCTGTTGTTTCTTCTTCCTCTTCTTCAAATCATGCACTGATCTTTGTTAAGCCACATTGCCTCTGCCCACTCCAACCTTTTGTTCTTCCAAGTATCATTGTCAAATGCCTTCACACCATGGCCGAAACTAACAACATGGTCACGCTCGACCTCTTCCTCCTCGGGCACGTGTTCATCAAAGCCCCACTGAAGGATCCAGTTATGCAGAATGCAACAAGCAAGAACAAGCTTAACCTGAGTGGGGTATGGGTGGAATGGCTTCTGATTCAGGATCTCAAACCTATTCTTTAGAGCTCCAAATGCCCTCTCAACAGTTACTCTAAGGTTGGAGTGTCTGAGATTAAACAGCTCTTGTACAGTCCTAGGATAATTCCTACCACTGAACTCGTTGAGATGGTACCTGGTTTTCCTGAAGGGTGGAATAACACCCGCCCGACATGCATAGCCAGCATCTCCAAGGCAGAACTTGCCGTCGGGGATGTTGATCCCATCAGGTCGAGTCATGCTGTCACTAAGAATGTTAGCAACATGCGCTGACCCCTCCCAGCCAGCCAGCACATATGTGAACTTTAGATCAAAGTCAATAGCAGCAAGCACATTCTGGCTTGTGTAGTGCTTCCACCCCCTATATGCTGCAGACTGTGACCTAGGAACTCTGGCAGTGACATGAGTACCATCTATTGCCCCAATGCAATCCTAAAAATGGCATCACAAGCCTATGTTAGTGCTCAACTTGAATAGTACAAGCATATCAAGCCATGAAAAGTGTATATTGTTGATACGTCTCAAACGTATCTATAATTTTTTATGGTTTCATGTTGTTATCTTGTCATCCTTGGATGTTTTATGTACCTTTTATATCTTTTTTGGGACTAACTTATTAATTCAGTGCCAAGTGCCAGTTCCTGTTTTTTCTGTGTTTTTGGCTCTTTTCAGATCTGATTTTGGAATGGAGTCCAAACGGAATAAAATCCCCGAAATGATTTTTTCCCGAACGGAAGAAGATCAGGGGCTTGTGGGCCAAGCCAGGAGGGCTACAGGGAGCCCACAAGCCCCCCATCCGCCACCAGGGGGCGGCGGTGGGCAGGCTTGTGGCCTCCCTGGCGCCCCCCTGACCTAGATCCTTCGCCTATATATTCCCTAAAATACATAAAAAATCAAGGGATCCACGAAAATACTTTTCCGCCACCGCAAGCTTCCGTTTCCGTGAGATCTCATCTGGAGACCCTTCCCGGTGCCCTGCCGGAGGGGACTTTGGAGTTGGAGGGCTTCTACATCAACATCATCGCCCCTCCAATAACTCGTGAGTGGTTCATTTCAGACCTACGGGTCCGTAGTTAGTAGCTAGATGGCTTGTTCCCTCTCTTGGATCTTCAATACAAAGTTCTCCATGATCTTCATGGAGATCTATCCGATGTAATCCTCTTTGGCGGTGTGTTTGTCGAGATCCGATGAATTGTGGATTTGTGATCAGATTATCTATGATATATATTTGAGTCTTTGCTGATTTCTTATATGCATGATTTTATATCCTTGTAAGTCTCTCCGAGTCTTGGGTTTTGTTTGGCCAACTAGATCTATGACTCTTGCAATGGGAGAAGTGCTTGGTTTTGGGTTCTTACCGTGTGGTGACCTTTCCCAGTGACAGTAGGGGCAGCAAGGCACACATCGTGTAGTTGCCATCAAGGGTAACAAGGTGGGCTTGGTCGTAGATATGAGATTGTCCATCTACATCATGTCATCTTGCTTAAGGCGTTACTCTGTTCTTTCGGACTTAATACACTAGATGCATGCTGGATAGCGGTCGACGTGTGGAGTAATAGTAGTAGATGCAGAAAGTATCGGTCTACTTATTTTGGACGTGATGCCTATAGATATAATCATTGCCATAGATGACGTCACGACTTTGCGCGGTTCTATCAATTGCTCGACAGTAATTTGTTCACCCACCGTCTACTTGCTTTCATGAGAGAAGCCACTAGTAAACACTACGGCCCCCGGGTCTATTCACACCTATCGTTTCCACTTTCGCTTTTACTTTGCTTTGTTACTTTGTTGCTTCCAGTTCTCACTTGGCGAACAATCTATAAGGGATTGACAACCCCTTCATAGCGTTGGGAGCAAGCTTTTTGTGTTTGTGCAGGCACTTGTGATACTCCTTCACTGGATCAATACCTTGGTTCTCAAACAGAGGGAAATACTTACCACCGCTGTGCTACATCACCCTTTCCGCTTTGAGGGAACACCAACGCAAGGCTCCAAGGCCACGGGGGAAATCCTTTGCATATTTTCCTAGGAAGCCCCTTAAGGCGTAGCCGTAGCAGAAGGATTCCTGGTGCCGTTGCTGAGGAGTATCAAGACAAGATCTCCCATCAACACTCCTATTTCTGGCGCCGTTGGAAGGTCTTTTGTTGCAGTAGCAGAAGTATTTCTGGCGCCGTTGCCGGGGAAGGAGAGATCTATCCAAGTAGGTCTCACAAACTCATCTCTTGCATTTACTTTTTTGCCAGTTGCCTCTCGTTTTCCTCTCCCCCACTTCACATTTGCCGTTTTCATTTGCCTTTCTCCTTTGCCGTTTTCATTTGCCTTTTCCGTTCGCCTTTCCTTTGCTTGTGTGCTATGTGCCTTCAATATGCTTGCATCTTTGCTTGCTGAAAATCTATTGATATGGATCCTCATCCACTAGCTAATCTCTTTAAGAGACCCACTTATGTGGAACGAATTGCTAGTGAATTGAGTGCACTTGACTATCTTTATGGAGTTTTGCTTGAGATGCGTGAATATCAAAATTGTGAGGAAGAAATTTATGAAGTGATTCACGAGGTCTCCTTGGATGAAAAGGATGATTGCAATGGTTTCACTGTAAATTCTATTAGTGATAATCATGCTAAAATTATGCAAAACCCTAAGCTTGGGGATACTAGTTTTGCTTTGTCCACTACTTGTTGCAATAATCATGATTGGGATGATGATCTTTCTTATGATCTTGAAAATTTGTTCAAACCTCATGATGAGTATGATATTTGCAACAATACTGGAAGTGGGATTGGAGAAGTCATGACTTTATTTGATGATAATCCCACTATTTTTGAAGAGCGTCAACTTTGCATGCATGTGGATCATGAAAAGAATATCCTATGGGATAGCTATATTGTTGAATTTGATTATGATCCCACATGTAATTGCTTTGAGAGAGGAAAATATTTTGGTAGAAACTTTCATGTTACCAAATTACCTCTCGTTATGTTGAGATTGCTCTTGTCTTTTTCTTCTTCCTTGCATATGAGAGCTATTGGTTGTCTTGACAATCTGTTTTCCTATAAAATGCCTATGCATAGGAAGTATGTTAGACTTAGATGTGATTTTCACATGCTTTTGGATGCTCTCGTTGTTCTTCAATTCTTGTCTTTTGTGAGAGCATCATTGAATGCCTAGCTAAGGGCGTTAAACAATAGCGCTTGTTGGGAGGCAACCCAACGAATCTATCATTTTTATTTCTGTTTTGTGTTTTCCACACTTTCATAATTCTGTTATGATTGTGTTTTTTGTGTTTCTTTTTGCGTTTGTGCCAAGCAAAACCGTTATGATTAGTCTTGGGGATGATCGTTTGGTCATGCTGGAAAAGACAGAAACTTTCTGCTCACGAAAAGAATTTTCCTTTTTTTTCTGTAAGAGCTTTGAGTTGATTCTTTTTGCTGCTGATTGCCACGCAAATTCTTCAGACTTTCGTAATTTTTTAGAATTTTTTAAGTACCAGAAGTATACGAAATATATAGATTGCTACAGACTAGTCTGCTGTTAACAGATTCTGTTTTTGTTGTGTTGGTTGCTTATTTTGATGAAACTATGGATAGTATCGGGGGGTATTAGCCATGGAAGATTGAAAATACAGTAACCCAACATCAGCATAAGTAGAATTTAAGTTTGCTACAGTACCTAAGGAAGTGGTGGTTTGCTTTCTCATACTAATGTTATCACGAGTTTCTATTTAAGTTTCGTGTTGTGAAGTTTTCAGGTTTTGGGTGAAGTTCTTATGGACAAAGAGATAAAGAATGGCAAGAGCTCAAGCTTGGGGATTCCCAAGGCACCCCAAGAGATTCAAGGATGCCGTAAAAGCCCCCTCTCTCGTCTTCAATCCATCGGTAACGTTACTTGGGCCTATATGTTTATTCACCACATATTATGTGTTTTTGCTTGGAGCGTCTTGTATCGTAGGAGTCTTTTTTTTGTGTGTGTCACAATCATCCTTGCTGCACACCCATAGAGAGAGACATGCACTCACCATGATTTTGTCGAGCTTCACTTATATCGTTTGGTAGACAATTCAGCTCACATGTGCTTCACTTATATCTTTTGAGCTAGATACTTTTGCTCTGTGTGCTTCACTTATATCTTTTAGAGCGCAGCGGTGCGTGGCTTGGTAGTTGATCTATGCTTTGAAAGTAGTCTCAAAAGGGGTAGTTATCCAAAGGGATACGAAAACTTCCACCTTCATGTGCATTGAATAGTTAGAGAAGTTTGATTCATCTCAATTAGTTTTGAGTTGTGGTTATGGTAATATTGAAGTTATATTAGTAAGGTGTTGTGGATCTAGAAATACTTGTGTTGAAGTTAGTGATTCCCGTAGCATGCACGTATAGTGAACCGCTATGTGATGAAATCTGAGCGTGATTAGTCTATTGATTGTCATCCTTTGCGTGGCGGTCGGGATCGCGTGATGGTTTATACCTACCAACCCTTCCCCTAGGAGTATGCGTTGAATGCTTTGTTTCGATTACTAATAAAACTTTTGCAACAAGTATATGAGTTCTTCATGACTAATGTTGAGTCCATGGTTTAGATGCACTTTCACCTTCCACCATCACTATCTTCTTAGTGCCGTGCAACTTTCGTCGGTGCACAAAACCCACCATTAGCCTCCCTCAAAACAGCCACCATACCTACCTACTATGGTTTTTCAAAGTCGTTCCCAGATATATTGCCATGAAACTACCACCATTACATGTGCCACCACGTCTACATTGCCATTGCATGATCATAAGATAGCTAGCATGATGTTTCCATTAATGTCTATGCCATGCTAGATCATTGTCACGGTACACTACCGAAGGCATTCCATATAGAGTCATCATTGCTCTAAGTTTTGAGTTGAAAGCGTGATGATCATCATTCATGGAGCATTGTCCCATGTGAGGAAATAAAAGAGGCCAAAGATGCCCACCCAAAAAAAGAGGCCAAAGAGCCCACCAAAAAAAAAATATGAGAGAAAAAGAGAGAAGGGACAATGCTACCACCTCTCCACACTTGTGCATATTAAGCACCATGATCTTCATGATTGAGAGTCTCTCGTTTTGTCACCACCATATAGCTAGTGGGAAATTTTCATTATATAACTTGGCTTGTATATTCCAATGATAGGCTTCCTCAAAATTGCCTTAGGTCTTCGTGAGCAAGCAAGTTGGTTGCACACCCACTAGTTTTCTTTAAGAGCTTTCACATACTCTTAGCTCTAGTGCATCATTTGTATGGCAATCCCTACTCATTCACATTGATATCTATTGATGAGCATCTCCACAGCTCATTGATATGCCTAGTTAATGTGATCATCTTCTCCTTATTTTGTCTTGCAACCTCCACCACACTCCACACCACTTATAGTGCTAAAATCATGGCTCACGCTCATGTATTGCGTGACAGTTGAAAAGGTTTGAGAAAGTAAAGGTGTGAAACAATTACTTGGCCAATACCGGGGTTGTGCATTATTTAAATTCGTTGTGCAATGATGATAGAGCATAGCCAGAATATATGCTTTTGTATGGATAACTTTCTTTTTGCCTTGTTATTTTGAAAGTTCATGATTACCTTGCTAGTTTTCTTGAATTATTATTGTTTCCACGTCAATAGCAAACTATTGTTTGGAATCTAATGGATCGGAACATTCACGTCACATAAGAGCAGTTACAAAGGACATATATGCTAGGTAGCATGAAAGCATCAAAATTCATTCTTTATCACTTCCCTACTCGAGGACGAGCAGGAGTTAAGCTTGGGGATGCTTGATACGTCTCAAACGTATCTATAACTGTTGATGGTTTCCTGCTGTTATCTTGTCATCCTTGGATGTTTTATGTACCTTTTATATCTTTTTTGGGACTAACTTATTAATTCAGTGCCAAGTGCCAGTTCCTATTTTTCTGTGTTTTTGGCTCTTTTCACATCTGATTTTGGAACGGAGTCCAAACGGAATAAAATCCCCGAAATGATTTTTTCTCGAACGGAAGAAGATCACGGGGCTTGTGGGCCAAGCCAACAGGGCTACAGGGAGCCCACAAGCCCCCATCCGCCACTAGGGGGCGGCGGTGGGCAGGCTTGTGGCCTCCTTGGCGCCCCCTGACCTAGATCTTTTGCCTATATATTCCTAAAATACAGAAAAAATCAAGGGATCCATGAAAATACTTTTCCGCCGCCGCAAGCTTCCGTTTCCGCGAGATCTCATCTGGAGACCCTTCCCGGTGCCCTGCCGAAGGGGACTTTGGAGTTGGAGGGCTTCTACATCAACGTCATCGCCCCTCCAATGACTCATGAGTAGTTCACTTCAGACCTACGGGTCCGTAGTTAGTAGCTAGATGGCTTGTTCTCTCTCTTGGATCTTCAATACAAAGTTCTCCATGATCTTCATGGAGATATATCCGATGTAATCCTCTTTGGCGGTGTGTTTGTCGAGATCCGATGAAGTGTGGATTTGTGATCAGATTATCTATGATATATATTTGAGTCTTTGCTGATTTCTTATATGCATGATTTGATATCCTTGTAAGTCTCTCCGAGTCTTGGGTTTTGTTTGGCCAACTAGATCTATGATTCTTGCAATGGGAGAAGTGCTTGGTTTTGGGTTCTTACCGTGTGGTGACCTTTCCCAGTGACAGTAGGGGTAGCAAGGCACACATCGTGTAGTTGCCATCAAGGTTAACAAGGTGGGCTTTGTCGTAGATATGAGATTGTCCATCTACATCATGTCATCTTGCTTAAGGCGTTTCTCTGTCCTTTCGGACTTAATACACTAGATGCATGCTGGATAGCGGTCGACGTGTGGAGTAATAGTAGTAGATGCAGAAAGTATCGGTCTACTTATTTTGGACGTGATGCCTATTGATATAATCATTGCCATAGATGACGTCACGACTTTGCGCGGTTCTATCAATTGCTCGACAGTAATTTGTTCATCCACCGTCTACTTGCTTTCATGAGAGAAGCCACTAGTAAACACTACGGCCCCCGGGTCTATTCACACCTATCGTTTTCACTTTTGCTCTTACTTTGCTTTATTACTTGGTTGCTTTCAGTTCTCACTTGGCGAACAATCTATAAGGGATTGACAACCCATTCATAGTGTTGGGAGCAAGCTTTTTGTGTTTGTGCAGGTACTTGTGATACTCCTTCACTGGATCGATACCTTGGTTCTCAAACTGAGGGAAATACTTACCACCGCTGTGCTACATCATCCTTTCCGCTTCGAGGGAACACCAACGCAAGGCTCCAAGGCCACGGGGGAAATCCTTTGCATATTTGGCTAGGAAGTCCCTTAAGGCGTAGCCGTAGCAGAAGGATTCCTGGTGCCGTTGCTGAGGAGTATCAAGACAAGATCTCCCGTCAACACTCCTATTTCTGGCGCCGTTGGAAGGTCTTTTGTTGCAGTAGCAATTGTCAATGCTCTCCTTGAAGTATGGATACCATCTTGGGCTTCCTCGAATCTTGGGTGGAGGGCCAGATGGTCTCCTGGTCATTTCTCCTCTAAGCTCCCCAACAACAAAAAGCACCTGCTTGAAGTACCTAGAGATGGTCTCCATTGATCTCCTGGATGTGTTGTGAATGATCCTGAACCTTTGGTTATGACCAACAACATGGAGGAACATTGCCACTTGCTCTTCCACAGAGGTGTTGATGTTATCTTGTAGCCTCCCCCTGATCCTGAAGGTCTTGACAAGCTTGGCAAATGGTGCTCTTTTCATTCGAAGCATCCACAGAGCCTCGACGTCATTGCAGTTGTAGATGTAGTTCAGATTTTGGATCCTCTCCTGATCCCGGATAAACATTGGACCATGGCGGATCAAAGGTCTCCCAACACGACGAACAACTCTCTCGTGTATGAACATGACCCATGCCTGAATCACACTTACCACTCATGCTGCCTGAAATATCAGAATCATCCGTGCATCCATAACCTAGTCGACATCGACGGTTCGTTCAGTGAGAAATCGATCATACACCTTGCCTAACGACCTAACCACCGACCTAACAAAGGGGGAGGGGTGTTGTTTACCGGCATTGGAGACGAGGACGACGTAGGGGGAGCCATCGCCAACAACAAGGAGAGTACCAGATCCGTCGCAAACGCCACCGCCTTTTCCGCCGCTGATGCCGCCGCCACCTCCTCTAGCGCAGATCTGAAATCGCAACCGCCGCCGGTGGTGAGGCGGTAGGGAAGAAAGTGGCTATGGGTGAGCGAGTAGAAAGGGGGTGAGGCTAATTTGGCGTTGGGATGGCGCGCCATATTTCCCATCTCCCGCCATCCCCCCTCGTCTTCGCGTCGCACCTGCCCGTGCGACCTCATGCCGCACTCAGCCTGGCTCACGAGAAACTGCACATCCGAGCGTTTCCTGCGAGCCAGGCTTTGGACTGCTTTGAGAAGCGTGTGATGCAGGCCCAACAGTGAAACCAGGAAACCAAACAGGCCTCTTCCTTCCCGGGCAGGCGTGGTTGGGCTCGATGCGGGTAACCAAACGCGCCCTAAATTGAACACACACAACCGTATACCTCAATGTCCACATAACACCAAACTGAATTTAAACAAGGGTGTGTCTAATATACATCAAAATGTAAAATAGTTATTGCACATCCAAATGATTAAATCAAGCATAAAAATAAAAAAATAGGAAAAAAATACCCACATGAATTTCCATATAAGATCAATGATATAGTATTTAGAAGTGCAATACTTATCTCACATCTAGATGTGTTTTAGCAAAATCGTTTAAACAAACCAAACTATTTTTATTTAAATCAGACTAAATTCATAGATTTTCAACATATTTCAACCAAATAAAAGTGGACGATACTATTTTAACCTAGGCTAAATCTTCACCGGTTATGGTGGCGTCTGTGTTACACGTCTTGTTTTTCCCATGTCCAGCAAGCTCAACGATCGGAGCTTAGGGAAATGAAGACGCGGGAGGGAAGGAATAGGACATGGGACACAAGGCGTTCTCACATCCCATGTCCTACTATTCCTCCTCAGAGTCTGTCGTGTGGACGTCGCCACACGGCCCTCATGGTCGTTGCAGCGGGGAGCGAACCGCATTGATGGTGCAACCAACGCGGTGCTGGTGACGTCTGCGGTTGCCTGTGTCTTCTCTTTGTCCGCCTCTGCACCGGTGTCAAGAACATAGCATCCCTTTTCGTTAACAGGATGCTCATCTGTCATCGCTCACAGCGGGTGTCACGGGAGCTGCGTATGGACTAGTACCACACCCGCTGCTCATCCAAGAAGCCTAGAACCTCTACAACCATGGTCGCGACAACATCATCGTTCACCTGTTTGCTGGCAATTTTTCCATCTGCGAGTTGGTACTCATCGAGGAGATGAAGGTTGTAGTGTTGGTCCTTTTGGGCCTGTGGGAACTCCGACACCGACATCATCATTTTCTCTTCCATAATGGACTGATGCGAGCTGGGGCAACGACTCATCTTCATGCGCGTCCTCCATCACCGAGTCATCCTCACTCACGTCCAACAAGCTAGCCGGCAAGCCAGCATATATTTGTGGTGCATGACAGGCATGCCAACCAGCTGCAAGGGTGGATAACTTATGCTTCTGCTTTGTAGAAAGGCTCTCACACGTCGCTCTAGAGCTCTTGGTCATGACAGGGGTGGTGCACCAAGGATAAAATGACCAAACGTGGTGCTCCACGGATTGGTTCAAGCGTAGCCATGTATAAATAGCACGTAACCACTAGGTCAAGCGACACGGTATGTTAGGCCCTGTTTGGTTCCAAATGAGTCACCAACTTATAAGTTGAAAAGTGCAAAAAAATGACTTATTTTGTCAAACAAACTCAACTTATAAGTCACCCCAACTTATAAGTCATAAGTTGCTCCACCCCAACTTAAAACTTATAAGTCACCCACTTTTGCATGGAAAGGTGACTTATAAGTCAGATGACAACCAAACAGGCGTGACTTATAAGTCACTGGTTTTAAGTCACCTGACTTATTGAAACCAAACAGGGCCTTAGTGCGGCCGTCGTGCATGTTTAACACGAGAAGGCGGACAAACGCAAACAGTTTGAGTGTTGCTGAAGCCGCCGAGTCCTGTCCAGTCACGTCTACCGGGCATGGAATAGGCTTGACGACCGGGAATCATGAGCAGAGGATGCTCTCGGCCATGGCGTCGCTTCAGTGTCAGCTTTAGTGACCTGTTGCGTTCGCTCTGGACTGGCATACACGACGCTTTGGGTCGATATGAATGTGGTGTGGAGAGTAGAGGTGCTTTATTGTGGGAGAGGGAGTGGATGCGGGAGATGATTTCAGGTGGGACCGGGATCAGACGCATACATGGCAAAGGTTCACACAGCTCGGTCAAGACAATTGCAGACGATTTGAAGGGTTCGTGTTAGAGATGCCTTAGTTCTTTTTTCTTGCTGCTACAGTTGTATTCACTCAGAGCATCTCAACAACAACTCTATAATACGGTACCAAAATTTGTTATTGGACACCAAAAAATGGATTTTACATCGCGTGAAAAAATGCTCCAACATCAGCCCTATAATTGGGCACTAAACTGCCCCTACTGGTGTCCTAAAATAGGGAACTACAATTGCATACATATTCATATAAAACTCACCTCAAATGAACCCAAAACAAATAAAAGACAAACACTACAAACATAACATCAAATTCATAAAATCCACAACAACAAATTATTACATAGTTCATTTTCATGACACAAGGTGTAATCCAAATCTTTCCCACGCTCATTATCAATGATCATGGTGTGCATGATCACACAGGTCGAGATGATTTGCCAAAGAACCTATTGATCCCAAAACCTAGCTATTCGGACCTTGCAGAATAGCTAATCGGGATTGCAAAATCTGAAATGCCCTCTCCACATATTTGCTAGCGATCGGTTGAGCATTATGATAGTAGAGTTGTTTCTTACCTTGGGATTTGAATTTGGTTTCACAAAAGTAACGTGCTTAGTATATATTTTCATCCCCAATGTAGTAGAACATGTGTTATGTATGGCCATTTGCTTGTAACCCAGGTGGTGGTGATTTTTCATTGGCTAACTTGGAAAAGAGAGGTGATGGCTGGAGCACATTGATGTCATTGCAAGAAACATGCATCTCAAAGTATACATGCCAAATTCATGTCTCTTGATCAGCCACAACCTTAAGAATGATGGTGGCATCCTTGTTATGTCATTTGAATTGTCCATGCCATGCTTTAGGATAGTTCTTCCACTTCTAGGCATGCAGTCAGTGGAGCCAAGCATACATGAAAATCCATGGGTTTTGTTCACCTCTAAAAGCCTCGCCATGTCTAATATGTCTCCAACATATCTATAATTTTTTATTGTTCCACGTTGTTATATTATCATTCTAGGATACTTTCTGGGTAATTATTTACCATTTTGTATTATTTTTAGCACTAACCTATTGACCTAGTCCCTAGTGCCAACTGTTGTATTATGCGTGTGTTTTTTGCTTTTCAGGTTTACAGTATCAAACGAAGTCCAATTGCCACAAAACTTTTTTATGATTTTATCTAGACCAAAAGAAGTCGTGGAAGGTTCAGGAGAAGACCAGAGGCCACACGAGGGAGGCGCAAGCCAACCGGGGATGGCCAGGGGGATGGTCGCACCCAGATGGCTTGTCCCTCCCTGATGTCCCTCCTGATCCCGTTCTCTGGCCTATAAATTCACATATATTCCAAAAAAATAGAGGCAGACCAGAAACACTTTTTCTGCCGCCGCAAGTCTCTGTTCCACTACAAGCCCATCTGGAGCTCCATTTCGGCACCCTGCTGGAGGGGGGACCAATCATAGAGGGCCTCTTCATCAACCTTGCTGTCCTCATGATGATGTGTGAGTAGTTCACCACAGACATACGGGTCCGTAGTTAGTACCTATACGACTATCTCTATCTCCCTCTCTCTCTCCTCTCTCTTGATCGTCAATACAATGGTCATCGCATCTTCGCTTTGATGCATTCGATGTAATTCTTTTGTGCGGTGCGTTTGTTGGGATCCAATGAATTGTGGGTTTATGTTCAGATTATTCATGAGAAGTATTTGAGTCTTCTCTAAAATTATTATGATTCTTATTTGCATGATTATTATAGCTTCGTAATTCTCTCCAATCTATTGATTTGCTTTGGCCAAGTAGATTGATCTTTCTTCAATGAGAGAGGTGCATTGTAGTAGGTTCAACCTGACGAGTTTCTATATCCCAGTGACAGAAGGAGACAAGTTGTGTATTTGTGTTGTTGCTACTAAGGATAAAACGACGGGGTCTAATCATATTGCTTGAGTTTACTTTGTCTACATCATGTCATCGTTCTCCATGCATTACTCTGTTTGTTATGAACTTAATACGCAGAGAGGCAAGCATAGAAGTGCTCTTGAAGCGGAGTAATAGTAATAGGTGCAGGCAGGAGTCAGCCTATTTATCTTGGACGTGATGCCTATATACTCATGATCATTGCCATGAACATCGCATAACTATCCGTTTTTCTCTCAATTGCCAACAGTAATTTGTTTACCCACCGTATGCTCATTTTCATGAGAGAAGCCGCTAGGCAAAACTACGCCCCCGGGTCTATGCACTTATATATTTACAATCCTATTGATACCTTGTTGTTCTTACTTGTCTTTTATTTTATTTTTCAATTTGCAATTATCTACTATTAGCTACACACTTCACTTGCTTGCAAATAACGAGATCAAGGGGATTGACAACCCTCTTGCCCACGTTGGGTGCAAGTTGTTTGTTCTTTTGTGTGCAGTCGCTGAAGAACGTTGTGGATTGATATTCCTATTGGTTCGATAAACATTGGTTTCATAACTAAGGGAAATACTTACCTGTATTGAGCTGAAATTACAAGTTCCTCTTCATGGAAAACCCAACGCGGATCACAAATATGAGGAAGGATTTCTGGCGCCGTTGCTGGGGAATATCATCACCAACTATCAAGTAACTTCACACAATTTTTCATTCACTTGTTCTTCTTTTTACCTTCTGTTATATTTAGTTTGTATCATAAAAAACAAAAAAAACAAAAATATTTATATTTGCTTGTTACTAGTTTACTTCTTTACTCGCTTTACTTGCTAGTTTACTTGTCCTGCTTTATTACTTTGCTTTCTCAATCACCATGTCTCAAGATACTACTAAGATGTGTGACTTCTCAAATACCAACAACAATGATTTTATTAGTACTCCTATAACACCCGCCACTAGTGCGGAGGCTTTTGATATTAATGGTGCATTACTGAATCTTGTCATGAAAGATCAATTATTGGGAAGTCCTAATGAAGATCTCGCTTCTCATCTTAATTCCTTTGTTGAACTTTGTGATATTGTGAAATTAAAATTATTTCCTTTTTCACTAATAGATAAAGCTAAGGATTGGTTTTCATCTTTACCACGTAATAGTATTGGAACATGGGATAAGTGTAAAGATGATTTTATTACCAAGTATTTTTCTCCTGCTGAAATCATCTCCCTTAAAAATAAAATAATAAATTTAAACAACATGATAAGGAACATGTTGCACAATATTGGGAGAGGATGAAATTGATGATAAGAAATTTCCCAACTCATGGTTTAAACTTGTGGGTGATTATCCAAAATTTATATGCTGAACTAAACTTTGTATCTAGAAATCTTCTAGATTCCGCCACAGGTGGTACCTTCATGTAGGTTACTTTAGGAGAGGGAGCCAAACTTCTGGACAACATCATGAGCAAGTATTCTCAATGGCACACCGAGAGAGCTCCAACTGGTAAGAAGGTAAATTCTTTTGAGGAAATCGCTACTTTGAGTGAAAAAGTGGACGCACTTATGAATATGATTGGTAATAAAAATGCTCATGTTGATCCCAATGACATTCCCGTGTCTACTTTGATTGAAATTATAATGATGCTATTGATGTTAATTTTATCTTACAAAATAATTTCAACAACAATGCCTATAGAGTAAATTTCAATGCTAGGTCGTATCCCGGTAATTCCTCTAACAAATATGAAAATTATTTTGGTAATTATTATGGAAATTCGTCTACAAATGCTAATAGGATACCCTCTGATCTTTAGTACACAATTAAAGAATTCATTAATTCTCAAAAAGTTTTCAATACAATGGTAGAAGAAAAGTTGCATGTGATTGATACTTTGGCTAAAAATATGGATATAATTGCTCTTGATGTAGAAACTCTTAAAAGTAAAGCTTTGCCTCCTAAGCATGATTTTAATTAGATCATTAAATCTATCCAAATATCTATTAATGAAAGTAAGGAGAGTACCGCTAAGTTGAAAGCTAAGCGGGAATTCTTAGAAAAAGCTCTTCCACCTGGTTTTTACCAGAATCATGATGAATATATTAAAATGATTGGTACTTATCCTATTGAAATATTTGTTTACCTCTCTGAATATTATGATAAAGGGACTGGATATGAGTCAGCTTTATGTAGAGATCATCTCGTTTGCTTGGAGGGTGATGATTCTAATGCTGAAACTGAAAAAGTGGGTTTGGAGAGGTCAAAACTTTAATTTGTGATGTGCCCACTATATTGGATCACAAGGACTTTGATTAGGAGAATTGCTCTTTAGTAGAATTATTTCCTTACTGCAATCCATTATTAACTCACCCAATGCTTATGAATAAAACAAAGCTTTTACTCAACATATAGTAGAAGCTATGGTAAAAGCCTATGATGAAAAGCTTGAGTTAGAAACTTCTATTCCTAGAAAATTGCATGATGAGTGGGAACCTACTATCAAAATAAAGATCAATATATGTGAGTGCAATTCTTTGTGTGACCTCGGTGCTGGTGTTTCAAGTATACCTAAATCTTTATGTGATGTGCTTGGTCTTAGTAATATTCAAGAGTGTTCCCTAGACTTGCCTCTTGTGGATTCTACCATAAAAAACCTTTAGGTAGAATTATTGATGTTCTTATTATTGCAAATAAGAATTATGTGCGTGTAGATTTCATTGTGCTTGAAATTGATTGCAATCCTACTTGTCCAATAATACTTGGAAGACCCTTCTTACGAACTATAGGTGCAATTATTGACATGAAAGAGGGAAACATAAGGTTCCAATTCCCATTAAAGAAAGGTACGGAACACTTCCCTAGAAAGAGAATGAAACCACCATCTGAATCAGTCATGAGAGCTACCTATGGGTGGAGTTCCAAAGATGAAACACTTGAAACTATGCAATATGCCTAACTAGGGGCGTAAAACAATAACGCTTGTTGGGAGGCAACCAATAGTTATCTTTATTTTTGTTTTTTACTTTCTGTTTGTTTTATATAACATGATTATTTATATTTTAATGATTGTTTTTCTATGTTTGAATTAGTTTTTGTGCCAAGTAAAACCTTTGGGATGATTTGCATGATAAGTAAAATTGATACGGTGCAAAAACAGAAACTATGACGTCTAGTGCAGAATTTTTGTGATTTTACTGGACTGTCCTTTTAAGCTAAATGTTTTACACGGTATTGATATACAAATTCCTCAGGTCTTCCTAATGTTTCATAATTTTTGGAGTTACAAAGTATGGTACTCAACTATATCTTTACAGATTATTCCGTTTTAGACAGATTCCGTTTTTGATTGCATAATTTGCTTGTTTTGATTATGCTATAGATTGTATCATGTGGCACGCGGGGATGAGCAATGGTGAAGTTAGAATACAGTACCCTATGCTAACATAAAATAAGAATCAATTTATAACAGTACCTTAAGTATTTGATATATTTATTATACTAACGGATCTCATGAAGTTTTGTTGAGTTTTGTGTGATTGAAGTTTTCAACTTTTGGGTGTTATCACGATGGACAAAGGAATAAGAAGCGGCAAGAGCCTAAGCTTTGGGGTGACCAAGTGATACGTCCCAAATGCATCTATAATTTTTGCTTGTTCCATGATCTTTTGGGTGACATTGTTACATGTTTTGCTACACTTTTATATCATTTTACAAAGATTTGGACTAACCTACTAACTCAGTGCACCCAGTGCCAGTTTCTGTCTGCTGATGTTTTTTTTGCAGGGGATTTTACCCAATTTTCCAAAGCCCAAAAAAATCTAGAAAAATATATAAAAAAATTAGCGAAATAGAAGCTTCGGGATCACCGAAGGAGGGCCAGAGGGGGGCCAGGGGCCTCCCAGGCGTCCTGCTGGCGCGGCCAGGGCCCAGGCCGTGCCCGGAGGTCGCCTGGGTGGGCCGCACCTCCTCTGGTGCCCTCCTTTGGCCTATATTTAGTGTTTCGTGAGGAAACCCTCACAGACTTGTTGGAATCACGAATTTCTCCATCGTTTCGCCGCCGCAGCGCTTCCAAGATCGGGAGCATCAGGAGACCTCTTCCCGGCACCCTACCGGAGGGAGGATTGACCTCCGGGAGCTTCTCCAAAACCATGGATGCCTCCCGGATGTGTCGTGAGTAGTTTCCCTTGGACCATGGGTCCATGACCAGTAGCTACGTGGTGTCTTCTCTCCAATCTCGTGCTTCAATGGTTAGTCCTTGTGAGCTGCCCTACATGATCAAGGAATCTATGTAATTTTCTTGCTATTGCTATGCTCGGTTTGTTGGGATCCGATGGATTATGAGATTATGTTCAGATTGTTATGAGTTATATATTTGATTATCCTTTTATATTATGTTCCTTAGTGATTCATCCATGTTCTCCATTGCTTTTTATTGCTTTGGCCAAGTAGTAGATCGTAACTCCAAGAGGGAGCGTTATGCATGATTGTGGGTTCGGGCCCCTCGATATCTAGCTTGAGTGACAGAAACATGAGACTAGGGGATGTGCTTGTTGCCACCATGGAGAAAACAATGGTGCTTGTGACCACGATTGCAAGGATTGTTTACCTTACGCATAGTTCGTTAATGCAGTTGTCCGTTGCTTTGAGTTTACACTTTGGGTGGGGCTCGCAACTTAATACCGGAGAGATGTTCTGGATAGATATCCCAAGGTGGATGATTAGTAAGTAGATGCTGATGAATAAACGGTCTACTTGTCTTGGCCTACTGCACATTACTATTGAACCTCTAACTATCAAGGAGCATAATTAGCATTGCGGTGCGATCATAATTCTGTCAATTGCCCAACTGTGATTTGTTTACCCTAGCATAGTTGTTTATCATCTTTTGGGAGAGAGACATCACTAGTGAGCATCATGTGACTCCGGTCCACATCACCATCATTGCTTACACCTCCACCATTTATCGCTTTATTTACTTTTCCGTTGCAATCACTATTACCTTCCCGCTTGTGTTTTGATCCTTTGCAAACTACAAGGTCGGAGAGATTGACAACCTCCCTGTACTCATTGGGAGCAAAGTTATTTGTTGTGTGTGCAGGTCCACGTCTTATGCTAGCGCCAGGGTGGAAGACACCTACTTGTTGAGCTTAGGAGTCCTCCTGGTTCGATAAACCTTACAGTCTCCGTGTAAAGGAAATTTGCTGCTGACTACATCTCCACCTTCCACTTGGGGTATCCAACAAGGGGCGAGAAGTATATACATCATCTCATCATTAAGCGAATTTCTGGCGCCGTTGCCGGGGACTCCAGTCTTTAAGATAGGTGAGTTGCACACTATCATTTACCTTTGCTTTTTAGTCTTGTTAGTTTGCTTTCTAGTTTTTTGCTTTAGAGTCCTATACCAAAAACCACAAAAAAATAGTTGCTTTGTTCTTGCTTGTTGCCGCTGCTATGAGTTCCACTGAGAACACCAAGTTGTGTGACTTCACTAGTCACAACAACAATGACTTTATCTGCACTCCTATTGCTGCTCCCGCCACTGGAGCCACGTCCTATGAGATTAAACCTGCTTTGCTGAACCTAGTTATGAAAGATCAATTCTCCGGTGCTGGAGATGCTGCTGCTTTGCACTTGAACAATTTTGTTGAGCTCTGTGATACGCAAAAATATAAAGAAGTAGATGGTGATATTGTGAAACTTAAGCTTTTTCCTTTCTCCTTGAGAGGAGGAGCTAAAGTGTGGCTTCAATCTTTGCCTAGGAATAGCATAGATTCTTGGGATAAGTGCAAAAATTCTTTTATTGGGAAGTAGTACACTGCTAAGATTATCCAGTTGAGGAGTAACATTATGAATTTTAAGCAATTGGATAATGAACATGTTGCTCAAGCTTGGGAACGTATGAAATCTCTTGTTAAGAATTGCCCTACACATGGTTTGACTACTTGGATGGTTATCCAAACTTTCTATGCAGGATTGAACTTTACCTCGCGGAATCTGTTAGAATCGGCCACGAGAGGAACTTTTATGTCAACTACACTTGGTGATGCCACAAAGATATTGGATGAGATGATGAAAAATTACTCTCAATGGCATACCGAGAGAGCTCCAACAGGTAGGAAGGTAAACTCTGTTGAGGAGATTTCCTCCCTTAATGATAAGGTTGACATGATCATGACTCTACTTACTAAGCAAGCTCCTATTGATCCTCATGATGTTCCTCTAAATTCTTTGGTTCCTCAAGAAAGAGAGAAAGTGGATGTTAATTTTATTTCTAGGAACAACTTCAACAACAATGCTTATAGTCGTAATTTTGGTAGCAATCCTAGACCGTTCCCATCCAACAACTATGGGAACAATAACAATTATCCTAGCACCAAAAACTGCACTTCTGAATTAGAGAGCATGCTTAAGGATTTTATCACTTCTCAAGAAGCCTCCAACTAGAGTGTAGAAGAGAAACTAGAGAAATTAGATAGTCTCTCTTTGAAGGTGGAACATAGCTCAAGATGTAGAGATGCTTAAAATTAGAACTTCCCACTTGAGGAAAGGAACACCACACCCATGAATGCTATCCAAGTCCAAATTAATGAGAACATAAGAATGCTAGCCAAACTTAAAGAGAGATGGGCTAGAGAAAAGGAAGAGAAAGAGATAATTAAGAGCCTTCCTACACACACTACCATTGCTACTATACAAGTTGTTGAGGATCTCAAAACTTTTAGCACCCATCGCCCTCCTAGTCCAAGTGGACCTATTAGTGGTGATGTTAATACCTCAACTATAGGACAAGAAGGTCCTATGAATTTAGAGACTACAAAAAGAATGAGCCTAGATGACATTACTACCAGTTTAATTAATGGTAGTAACCTTGATTTTGACAATTGTAGTCTCTCCGAAGTCATCACCTTTTTTGCAAAGAATGGCTAAAGACCCCCACACTAGCACACTTAATATTTTCTTCACCGAGCATATTACCAATGCTCTTATCAAATCTAGGGAGGAGAAGCTCAACCTAGAGACTTCTATTCCTAGGAAACTAGAAGATGGTTGGGATCCTATGGTCAAAATTAAATTGAATAATATCTCTT
Source organism: Hordeum vulgare subsp. vulgare (assembly GCF_904849725.1). NCBI lineage: Eukaryota > Viridiplantae > Streptophyta > Magnoliopsida > Poales > Poaceae > Hordeum > Hordeum vulgare. The sequence continues at coordinate 86,528,889 of NC_058520.1, forward strand.
GCTTTGCTTTGTGTGATGTTGGAGCTAGTGCTTCCGTTATGCCTAAAAGAATGTATGATATGCTTGATTGGAAACCTTTTGATCCATGTTATTTTGGTGTTCATCTTGTTGATTCTTCCATAAATAAACCTTTAGGTAGAATTGATGATGTGCTTATTATTGTCAATGATAATTATGTGCCCGTTGATTTACTTATTATGGACATTGAATGTGATCCTTCATGTCCAATTATTTTGGGACATCCTTTTCTCCGCACTGTAGGTGCTATCATTGACATGAAAGAGGGAATTATTAGATTCAAATTTACTCTCATAAAGGGAATGGAACACTTCCCTGGAAATAAGATTAAGTTACCTTCTGAGTCCGTTACACGGGCAAGCTATTCTTTTGGAGTTGATAACACATGATCTTCTTGCATTATGCCTAGCTCAAAGGCATAAAAGAAAGCGATTGTTGGGAGGCAACCCAATATGTTTTTACTTTCTGTTTTAGTGGTCTTGATGTGAGTTACTACTGTAGCAACATCATTGTATATTTATTTTTAAGCTTTGTGCCAAGTTATAGCCTCCGATTGCAAGAAAGTTCAAAAATTGTGACATGCTGTCCAGAAATAGATTTTGTCTGCTTGACGAAAAAAATCGCCAAACATCACCAGATCATCTTTTTGATCTGAATAGTTTTGACAACATGCTCTATATAATTGTCTTTCTGGCATCTGTTCTGAGATTTTTGATTTGAGATGCAGAAGTGCCCCGAATAAATTATTTACTACATGTTGTTCTGTTTTTCACATATTCTGCCATGTTTTGTGTTTTCATTGTTTTGTGAATCCTAAGATTGCTTTTTATTTGCAAAAACCATTTGGCATTCATGAGAAGCAGTAGATTTTCATGAAGATATTTATTTCCAGCAGGTATTGAATTATTTTATTAAGGGAACTAACTACTCTAATCAGCTTATGATGAGTTTTGTATGAAGGGAGTTTTCAAGTATTGCGATGGGAGAGATGATGAAAGAATATAAAGGAGTGTTAAACTCTCAAGCTTGGGGATGCCCCCATGCATCCCAAGAAATATTCAAGGAGACTCAAGCGTCTAAGCTTGGGTATGCCCCCGTGCATCCCTTTCTCTATCAACAATCATCAGGCCGTCCATCTCCATGCTATATTTTTATCACTTCATATGATATGTGCTATGCTTGGAGCGTCCTGCTATTTGCTTTTTAGTTTGTTTTAGTTTTTCTTGCTGTTCATAACAAGTCGAAACCTAGCCTACCTTGTCTGGGAGAGAGACATGCTCCATTCCACTCTAGAACACAACATAGGTTTTCATGCTTATTCTTTTTTGTGTTCTTCATCTTTTCGTAGCTACTATCATGCTTAGCTCTTAGCTTTCATGCTTATCTTTTTAAGAACTTTTACTTAGGTTGATTTTGTAACTCTCTTGAGTTATCATGCTTATCTTGTTTAGAGAGTTGGCTTGTTGCACTAAGTTGTGTGTCTTGCATAAGTAGGTAACTGAAGTTGCTATTTAAGTATAGTAGTAACTTGCAATAGTTTTGAGATATTGATTTGAGTAATGTTTGGACTATTGGTGCCAAGAGCTTGAGCCTATTAGTGATAGGTGTCATATTTTTGGAAATCCGTGTGTTTTTCAAAAACTAAAAATTAGTTGAGATTTCTAGCTACTAAATTGATCGCTAACCTCTGGAGGGATTGTAATATATAGAGTACCCTCACGTTACCATGAGTCAAGGATGCACATGGATAACCAAACCCCCAAACATTCCTCCTCGGGGCACTTGTCTCTTTGTGAATTTCCTAACTAGATAGAGAGTAAACGATAATAAGTGTATGAGTTCTTCGGACTAATGTGAGTATTTGATTGTTGGCACTTCCACCATCCATATTTTGCTAGCCTCTTCGGTACCGTGCATTGCCCTTTCTCACATTGAGAGTTGGCGCAAACTCCGCCGGTGCATCCAAACCCATGACATGATACGCTCTGTCATACATAAGCCTCATTATATCTTTCCTCAAAACAGCCACCATACCTACCTATTAAGGCATTTCCATAGCCTTTCCGAGATACATTGCCATGTAACATCCATCATCTCATGGCTTGATATTCATGTCATACATGATTTTGCTTGATCATAGAGATGCATGCTAGTTGGGCCTTGCCCTCATTACTGGTACATGACTCGCTAGTATCATTGCATATCCTGCTACACTGGCAGAGGCATACATTTGCATACATCATGATAGTTTTCACTTGTCTTTATGTTGAGTACTTCTTATAAAGTGTGATGATTTTTCTTTCTATTCATGTAAAATATAGAGTGTTGCCCTTAAGTGAGGAAAAGATCCCAAAGAGGACAAACAAAAGATCCCAAAGAGGACAATTGAGAGATAAAAAGAAAGAGCTAAAGAGGCCACAAAAAATAAAAATAAAAGAGAAAAATAAAAATAAATAAAAAGAGAGAAGGGGGAAACACTACTATTCCTTTTGAAAGATCCACACTCGTACTCCATTACTATATTGGTACTACATAGAGATTATCATTCATGCATAACTATGTGGGGATCCTTACACTATAGAACTTGGTTTGTATATTCCAATGATGAGCCTCCTCAAATGATCTCTAGGTTTTCATGAGCAAACAAGTTGGATGCACCCCCACTAGTTCCATTAGAGAGCTTACCTTAGCTCATATGTGCATCCGTTACATGGCAATCCCTACTCCTCATATCATATCTATCATTTGGCTTTCTCTCGCCTATGGTTGTCCTCGTTGATGTGAGCCTTTCACACCTTTTAGTCTTCCTTCCCCATCATTATACTATTTTCCATCCTAAGTGCCAACATTTCTTGCTTACGCTCATCCATTGCATGAGTGCTCAAAGTCGAAAGGGAAAGGATCATTTTGACTTGTGCCTGACAAGTGGTCTGGGGATGAGCCAAAATAAGATTCCAAAGATGACTAAGTGTGAGGTTTAGTAGATTGAGTTCTAAATTAAAAAAAATAGCTCTAAACCCATCTCCCACTTCTTGCACGCAAACACCATTTGGAGACATTCGAGTCACGGACGGCGAGAGCTCTTGCACCTTTATGTTCTTACTTTGCTAAATTCAATACTAGATATAGACTCTTGCTTGTCATTGTCTTGACTTGAATTGCATATATCACTTGTTTTACTTTGAAGTTCTTATATGTGTGTTAGCATGTCACCACAAAATTTATTGTGTTATCAATTATCTACTCGAGGATGAGCATAAATTTAGCTTGGTGATGTTGATACGTCCCAAACGTATCTATAATTTCTCATCGTTCCATGATCTTTTAGGTCACATTGTTACATGTTTTGCTACACTTTTATATCATTTTACACATATTTGGACTAACCTACTAACTCAGTGCACCCAATGCCAGTTTCTGTCTGCTGATGTTTTTTTTGCAGGGGCTTTTACCCAATTTAGTGTTCCGTGAGGAATTTCTCCATCGTTCTGCCGCGGCAGCGCTTCCAAGATCGGGAGCGTCAGGAGACCTCTTGCCGGCACCCTGCCGGAGGGAGGATTGACCTCCGGGGGCTTATCCACCACCATGGAAGCCTCCAGGATGTGTCGTGAGTAGTTTCCCTTGGACCATGAGTCCATGACCAATAGCTATGTGATGTCTTCTCTCCAATCTTCTGCTTCAATGGTTAGTCCTTGTGAGCTGCCCTACATGATCAAGGCATCTATGTAATTCTCTTGCTATTGCTATGCTCGGTTTGTTGGGATCCGATGGATTATGAGATTATGTTCAGATTGTTATGAGTTATATATTTGATTATCTTTTTATATTATGTTCCTTAGTGATTCATGCATGTTCTCCGTTGCTTTTTATTGCTTCAGCCAAGTAGTAGATCGTAACTCTAAGACAGAGCGTTATGCATGACTGTGGGTTCGGGCCCCTCGATATCTAGCTTGAGTGACAGAAACATGAGACTAGGGGATGTGCTTGTTGCCACCATGGAGAAAACAACGGTGCTTGTGACCATGGTTGCAAGGATTGTTTACCTTACGCATAGTTCGTTAATGCAGTTGTCTGTTGCTTTGAGTTTACACTTTGGGTGGGGCTCGCAACTTAATACTGGAGAGATGTTCTAGATAGATATCTCAAGGTGGATGATTAGTAAGTAGATGCTGATGATTAAACGGTCTACTTGTGTTGGCGTACTGCCCATTACTATCGAACCTCTAACTATCAAGGAGCATAATTAGCATTGCGGTGTGATCATAATTCTATCAATTGCCCAACTATGATTTGTTTACCCTAGCATAGTTATTTATCATCTTTTGGGAGAGATACATCACTAGTGAACATCACGTGACTCCGGTCCACATCACCATCATTGCTTGCACCTCCACCATTTATCGCTTTATTTACTTTTCCATTGCAATCACTATTACCTTCCCGCTTGTGTTTTGATCCTTTCCAAACTACAAGGCCGGAGAGACTGACAACCTCTTGCTACCTATTGAGCTTGCATTGGTTTTCCCCTTGAACAGGAAAGGGTGATGCAGCACAGTAGCAGTAAGTATTTCCCTCAGTTTGAGAACCAAGGTATCAATCCAGTAGGAGTATCAAGGCAAGTCTCCAAAGTACCTGCGCAAAAACAAACAAACTTGCACCCAACGCTATAAAGGGGTTGTCAATCCCTTCACGATTGATTGCAAGGTGAGATCTGAAGGCGGAAAGTGCAACAAAGTGAAAGTGTAGACCTGAAAATATGAAGTGAAGTAGACCCGGGGGCCATAGTGTTCACTAGAGGCTTTGATAACCCACAAGTATAGGGGATCGCAACAGTTTTCGAGGGTAGAGTATTCTACCCAAATTTATTGATTCCACTCAAGGGGAAGCCAAAGAATATTCTCAAGTATTAGCAGTTGAGTTGTCAATTCAACCACACCTGAAAGATTTAGTATCTGCAGCAAAGTATCAGTAGCAAGGTAGTGTGATAGCAGCAGTAGCAACCGTAACCAGTAGCAGCAAAGTGACAGCAGTAGCAATAGAGTAATAGGAGCAGCAGTAACAGTAGTAGCGGCAAAGTAACGTAGCAAGGACCAGTAGTAAAAGACACGTAGGCATGGATGATTATGCCAGATAGGAGTGACATGCGCTGGGGGGTATCATAAAGTTTGAACTCAACCATAGGAGGATTCTTCCTCGGATAGAATTTAAAGCTATGTACGAAGATATTAGTGAGGAGGAGGTATTGCGGACACTTATCTTCAACGAAGGCGGTAAGGCCTACGTTCTCCACCAAGTAATAAAAGTCTTCATAAAGTCCGGCGGCGCGTAAGAACACATCGCTTGGCCACTCGCACGCTCGAACTTGTGCAACTCGAGTGACCGGATACTTGGGCTTCTTCTCACTTCCATCATCCTTGGGGTCACGGCTTGAAGAGCCTCTTAAGTAACTCCTCATCTTTTCCCTTTTCTATCTGTGAAAATTTCTGAAATTTTTAGTGATTCTAAGGAAAAGTGAACAAGGCTCAACAAAACTCGTAGCAACTATTCCCACAAGTGCCTAGAGGCCATATTACACATCCAAACTACTTGGGACCAGCTAAAATTAGCATGCAAGGCTCAAGAATATGGTCACCAAAGCAGCAAAAATACGCTAAGTATAAGGCACTAGAGCAAAAACTATTTGGACCAATGGAGGAGTCACTTACCAAGGAGTAATTTCCCCAAAACAGTTCGGAGAATGGTGCTTTGAGCAAGGAGATCGAAAATCCCAGCAAGAAGAGCAAGAACACGGGTTTGAGCTGCGAAACGATTTTTTCTAGAGGTAGGAGAAGCAGATGAGAGCTAGAATGAGTGGAGGGGGGGTGCACGTGGGCCCCACAAGCCTGGGTGGCGCGGCCAGGGGGGTGCCCGCGCCTCCAGGGCTTGTGGCCCATTGGTGCAGCCCCCAGACTAGTTCTTCGTCTCAGTATTTTTCAAAAATTCCAGAAAAAATCATACTTGATTTTCACGGCATTCGGAGAACTTTTATTTTCGGGGTACTTTTCTACAGGACGCTAAAAGCAGAAAACAGGGAAAACTAAACTAAATCTATCATTTTTTTCTAAGCAATCGAAGGTGGAAGCTTGGAACAGAGGTTTGTGACTCCTCGATTCATCCATCTCTTGGTCATCGGAAGAAATCCGTCAATGAGGTTGATCAAGTCTCCTTGACAAACATTTTCGAATTGCAAAAGAGACCGGAGAATTTTCGAATAGTCACTAGGTCACCTCAATGGGGATGTGTATCTCCCCAACAAGCAAATCATACTTCATCTTAACAGGAGGTATAGGGCATTCAAAGCTCCCAATAAGAATCGATGAAGTTTTTTCGATAGCATTGATGCAATGTACACAATATTGTTTCTTCGGAAAGTGCACCGTATGCTCATTACCGTTGACATGGAAGTGACATTGCCTTTGTTGCAATCTATAACAGCCCCTGCGGTGTTTAAAAAGGGTCTTCCAAGGATGACCGCCATGGCATCGTCCTCGGGAATAACCAGAATAACAAAATCTGTTAAGATAGTGACATTAGCAACCACAACAGGCACATCCTCGCAAATGCCGACAGGGAAAGCAGTTGATTTGTGAGCCATTTGCACAGAGATTTCAGTGGGTGTCAACTTATCCAGTTCAAGTCTACGATAAAGAGAGAGAGGCATAACACTAACACCGGCTCAAAGGTCGCATAAAGCAGTTCTAACGTAGTTACCTTTAATGGAGCAAGGTATAGTGGGCACACCGGGATCACCTAGTTTCTTAGGAGTTCCACCCTTGAAGGTATAATTAGCGAGCATGGTGGAAATCTCAACCTCAGGTATCCTCCTCTTATTAGTCACAATATCCTTCATGTACTTAGCATACGAAGACATTTTGAGCACATCTGTCAAACACATTTGCAGGAAGACAGGTCTAATCATTTCAACAAAGCGCTCAAAATCCTCATCATCCTTTTTCTTGGATGGTTTGGGAGGAAAGGGCATGGGTTTCTGAACCCATGGCTCCCTTTCTTTACCATGCTTCCTAGCAGCGAAGTCATTCTTATCGTATCTTCTATTCTTAGGTTGTGGGTTATCAAGATCAACAGGTTAAATCTCCACATCCTTATCTTTGCTAGGTTGAGCATCATCATGAACATCACTATTGATATTATCATTAGGCTCATGTTCATCACAAGATTGTTTCTCGACATCAGAAACAGAGACATCGTTTGGACTCTCAGGTGTAGCAGCAACAGGGTTGCTAGCGTGCAGGTTCCTATCATCTCTCTTCTTCTTCCTAGGATGACTAGGTGCATCAGTGCTAACTCCTTGAGAATCTTGTTCAATTCTCTTTGGATGACCCTCAGGATAGAAAGGTTCCTGAGTCATTCTACCGCCTCTAGTAACAACTCTGACGTAATTGTCATTCAACTCATTGAGCAAGTCATTTTGAGCCTTAAGTACTTGTTCTACCTGAGTAGTAACCATAGAGGCATGTTTACTCAAAAGCTTAAGATCATTGACGTTTCTGTCCACCCAAGCACTTAAATGATTAAGCATACTAGCATTCTGTTCCAATTGTCTGCTAACATAATCATTGAAACTTTGTTGTTTGGCAACGAAGTTATCAAATTCATCCAAGCATAAGCTAGCAGGTTTATCAAATGGAATATCAGTCTCATCAAACCTACGCAGAGAATTTACTTCTACTACCTGTATCGGGTTATCAAGACCATGGATCTCTTCGATAGGTGTTAGATTTTTGACATCTTCAGATTTAATGCCTTTCTCTCGCATAGATTTCTTAGCTTCTTGCATATCTTCAGGACTGAGGAATAGAATACCTCTTTTCTTAGGAGTTGGCTTAGGAGGTGGTTCGGGAATAGTCCAAGCATTCTCATTGCACAAGATATTATTCAATAGGATCTCAGCTTGTTCTACAGTTCGTTCCCTAAAAACATAACCAACACAACTATCTAGGTGGTCTTTAGAAGCATCGGTAAGTCCATTATAGAAGATATCAAGTATTTCATTCTTCTCAAGAGGGTGATCAGGCAAATCATTCAGTAGCTGGACGAGCCTCCCCCAAGCTTGTGGGAGACTCTCTTCTTCAGCTTGAGCAAAGTTGTATATTTCCTGCAAGGCAGCTTGCTTCTTATGGGCAGGTAAATATTTTTCAGAGAAGTAGTAGACCATATCCTGGGGGCTACGCACACAACCAGGAGCAAGAGAAGTGAACCAGGTCTTAGCATCATCCTTTAGCGAGAAAGGAAATAGCTTGAGGATATAGTAGTGGCGAATCTTTTCCTCACTCATGAATAGGGTGGCTATATCGTGCAGTTTGGTAAGATGGGATACAACCGTTTCAGACTCATAACCGTGAAAAGGATCAGATTTGACTAGAGTGATTAACTTAGGGTCGACAGAGAATTCATAATCCTTATCGATCACAATGATAGGAGAAGTGGCAAACTTCGGGTCGTATTTCATCCTAGCGTTCGAAGATTTTTCTTTCCACTTGAGCAGTAATTTCTCAACATCATAGCTATCCTTACAAGCAAGAAAGTCCTCAGCTATCTCTCCCTCCATAACATAACACTCAGGCATATCAGGCAGTTCATGTCTAGGAGAGCTAACTCTAGCAGGCAAAATAGGAGGTTCTACTTCAATAATATCAGTAGTTTCAGAAGTATCATCACATCTAGCAGCAACTCTAGCAATTTGTGCATCAAGGAATGCACCTAGTGGGAAAGCAGTATCAATCATAGCATCATCAGGCAAAGCAGTATCAAGCATAGCATCATCAGGCAAAGCAGTAGTAGCATCATCAAGCACCTGCGACATATCAAGATTTCTAGCAGGAGGTGGTGTCGCAAACTTACTCATAACTGAGGGTGAATCAAGTGCAGAGCTAGATGGCAGTTCCTTACCTGTCCTCGTAGTTGAGGGCAAGACTTTAGTTCTTGGATCTATCGGATTCCTCATAGTGACCAGCAGACGTAAATCCCAAGTGACTCAGAGAATATAGATGTGCCTCCCCGGCAACAGCGCCAGAAAAAGGTCTTGATAACCCACAAGTATAGGGGATCACAACAGTTTTCGAGGGTAGAGTATTCAACCCAAATTTATTGATTCGACTCAAGGGGAAGCCAAAGAATATTCTCAAGTATTAGCAGTTGAGTTTTCAATTCAACCACACGTGAAAGATTTAGTATCTGCAGCAATGTATCAGTAGCAAAGTCGTGTGATAGAACCAGTAGCAATAGTAACCAGTAGCAACAAAGTGACACAGTAGCAACAGAGTAACAGTAGCAGCAGTAACAGCAGTAGCGGCAAAGTAACATAGCAAGGACCAGTAGTAAAAGATTCATAGGCATTGGATCGGTGATGGATGATTATGTCGGATGCTATTCATCATGCAACAGTTATAACACGGAGAGATAAGTAACTAGCTCCAGTTCGTCAATCTAATGTAGGCATGTGTTCCGTATGTTGTCATACGTGCTTAGGGAAAAGAACTTGCATGACATCTATTGTCCATCCCTCCCGTGGCAGCGGGGTCCTAATGGAAACTACGGGATATTAAGGTTCTCCTTTTAATAAACAACCGGACCAACGCATTAACACTTGGTGAATACATGAACTCCTCATACTATGGTCATCTCCGGGAGTGGTTCCGGCTCTTGTCACTCCGGGGTTGCCGGGTCATAACACATAGTAGGTGACTACGACTTGCAAGATAGGATCTAAAAGACACATATATTGGCGACAACATAATAGGTTCAGATCTGAAATCATGGCACTCGGGCCCTAGTGACAAGCATTAAGCATGGCAAAGTAGTAGCAACATCAATCTCAGAACATAGTGGATAGCAGGGATCAATCCCCGTCAAAACTAATTCGATTACATGATAGATCTCATCCAACCCATCACCGTCCAGCAAGCCTACGATGAGATTACTCATGGACGGTGAAGAGCATCATCGAATTGGCGATGAAGGAAGGTTGATGATGACGATGGCAACGATTTCCCATCTCAGGAGCCCAGAACGGACTCCAGATCTGCCCTTCAGATGAAGAACAGGAGGTGGCGGCGCCTCCGTATCGTAAAATGCAATGAACTCTTCTCCTTGATTTTTTTCTAGGCGAGACAGACTAAATAGAGCTGGATTTGGAGGCGGTGGAGCGTTGTGGGCCCCACAAGCCTGCTAGGCGCGGCTAGGGGGGCCCGCGCCTGGTGGGCTTGTGGGCTCACAGCTCCACCTCTTCTGCTAATTCTTGCGCCAGTATTTTTCATTAATTCCACAAAAATTCTCCGTAAATTTTTAGGTCATTCCGAGAACTTTCATTTCTATGCAAAAACAACACCATGGCAATTATGCTGAAAGCAGCGTTAGTCCGGGTTAGTTCCATTCAAATCATGCAAATTAGAGTCCAAAACAAGGGCAAAAGACTTCAGAAAAGTGGATACGACGGAGACGTATCAGGCTTCTCTCATGATAGCAAGTATTACGGTGGGTGAACGAATTACTGTCGAGCAATTGATAGAACCACGCAAAGTCATGATGATATCTAAGGCAATGATCATACATATAGGCATCACGTCCGAGACAAGTAGACCGATACTGTTTGCATCTACTACTATTACTCCACACATCGACCACTATCCAGCATGCATCTAGTGTATTGAGTTCATAACAAACAGAGTAACGCCTTAAGCAAGATGACATGATGTAGAGGGGTAAATTCATGCAATAGATATAAACCCCATCTTTTTACCCTTGATGGCAACAACACGATGCGTACCTCGCTACCCCTTCTGTCATTGGGTGAGGACACCGCATGGTATGAACCCAAAACCAAGCACTTATCCCATTGCAAGAATTATAGATCAAGTTGGCCAAACGAAACCCACAACTCGAAGAGAATTACAAGGATACGAAATCATGCATATAAGAGATTAGAGGAAACTCAAATAATATTCATAGATAATCTGATCATAAATCCATAATTCATCGGATCTCGACAAACACACCGCAAAAGAAGATTACATCGGATAGATCTCTATGAAGATCATGGAGAACTTTGTATTGAAGATCCAAGAGAGAGAAAAAGCCATCTAGCTACTAGCTATGGACCCCATGGTCTATGGTGAACTACTCACGCATCATTAGAGAGGCAATGGTGTTGATGAAGAAGCCCTCCGTGTCTGAATCCCCCCTCTGGCAGGGCACTAGAACGTGCCCCAAATGGGATCTTGCGGAGACAGAAGCTTGCGGCGGCGGAATAGTATTTTCGTGGCTCTCTCCCGTGGTTTCAGATATTTAGGGAATTTATAGGCGGAAGAAGTAGGGCAAAGGAGCCATGGGGGGCCCACAAGCCATGGGGAGCAAAGTAGGCCGCGGCTAGGGGGCTTGTGGCCTCCCCCGACATCCTTTGCCTTGGTTCTCAAGTTCCCTGCGTATCTTCTGTTACGGAAAAAATCTTTCCGAAGGTTTTATTCCGTTTGGACTCCGTTTAATATTCTCCTCTGAAAAGGGTCAAAAACACGGAAAAACAGGAACTGGCACTTGGCACTGAGTTAATAGGTTAGTCCCAAAAAAGATATAAAATGCATACAAAACATCCAAAGTTGACAAGATAATAGCATGGAACCATAAAAAATTATAGATACGTTGGAGACGTATCACCTCTCTGTACTCGTTGGGAGCAAACTTATTTGTTGTGTGTGCAGGTCCACGTCTTCTGCTAGTGCCAGGTTGGAAGACACCTACTTTTTGAGCCTAGGAGTCCTCCTGGTTTGATAAACCTTATAGTCTCCATTCAAGGGAAATTTGCTGCTGACTACATCTCCATCTTCCACTTGGGGTATCCAACGAGGGGAGAGAAGCATATACATCATCTCGTCATCACCAAGGCACCCCAAGGTAATATTCTAGGAAGACTCAAGCATCTAAGTTTGGGCACGCCCCGTAAGGCATCCCCTCTTTCATCTAAACCCATCGGTATGACACTTGGAGCTATATTTTTATTCATCACATGATATGAGTTTTACTTGGAGTGTCGTTTTTTGTTTGATTTTATTTTTAGTTTGCCACAATCATCATTTTCTGGACACACCTATTTGAGAGAGACATACCTTCATCATGATTTGTTAGAATACTCTATGTGCTTCACTTATATCTTTTGAGCTTAGAAGTTGCTCTAGTACTTCATTTATGTCTTTTTGAGCACGATGTCGTGTAGATTTTATAGAAATAATTGCACTCTCGTTCTTCACTTATATTTGTTTGAGAGTTAATAAATAGTGATGGTAAGTTTCATGGGTCATAAGGCTAGTCTAAAAATAATAGGTATTCAATAAGTGATAATCAAAACCATCATGTAGCACATAACAGAGAAGTTGTGGGTTAATGATATTGATGTGGTAATATGAAAAAGGTGTGAGTGCATCATTGTTGATTCGTAGAAGTGTCGGTATTAAGAGGTGTGAAATTCTTCTTTGCCTAAAAGGTATGAGTTTTTTATGACTAATGTGAAACCATGGACATATGCAATGTCACCTCCTCATATTTTGCTAGCCTCTTCGCTACCGTGCCTTGCCCATTCTCACCTCGAGGATCGGTGCAAAATTCGCGGGTGCGTCCAAACGCCATGACATGATATGCTCTATCACAGATAAGCCTCATTACATCCTCCTCAAAACAACCACCATACCTACCTATAATGGCATTTCCATAGCCATTCCGAGATATATTGCCATGCAAATTCCATCATCACATCATATGACTAGTTTGTTCATGATCATATACAGGTCACACATTATTTGTGGCAAAGTCACCGTTCATCATATTTTTACATGTCATGCTATATCATTGCATATCCTGGTACACTGCGAGAGGCATTCATATTGAGTCATATTGTTTTATAGTTCTTCATATCGAGTTCTCAAAATGAGTTGTAAGTAAATAAAAGTGTGATGATCAGCATTAGAGAATTGTCCCAGTGTGGAAATAAAAATGAGGGAGGCCAAATGAGCCCAAAGTATACATAAAAATGATGAGAGAAAAGGGAGAAGGGACTTTGCTATTATCCTTTACCACACTTGTGCCTCAAAATGGCAATCTATTCTTCATGTAGAGAGTCTCATGTTATGTCATTTTCATATGCTAGTGGGAATCACTTCATTATTATAAACTTGGCTTGTATATTCCGATAACGTGCGTCCTTAAATGCCCGAGGTCTTCACGAGCAAGCAAGGTAGATGCACACCCCACTTAGCTTCAATTGAGATTTCATACACTTATAGCTCTAGTGCATCATTTGCATGACAATCTCTACTCCTTGCATTGATATCTATCGATGAGCATCTCCATAGCTCATTGGTACGCCTAGTTGATATGAGACTATCTTCTCGACATTTTATCCCTTTGATATCTACCACCATATTCTATTCCACCATTATGCTATATCCATGGTTCATGATGATGTATTGTGTGAAGAATAAAAAGTTGATGCATATTAAAAATTACGATGCAATTGCCTAACTTAGACACCGTGGTGCTTGACATTTGTATTAATGTGGTGAAGACAGAGCCATGCCTTGGTAATATAATAAGATGAATGGGAAAACATTCTTTGAGGATCGTATACTTTGAAAGATTGATGATTTTGTTACTTGTGCTTATAAGTATCACTATGTTAATGTTTGTTAATTCATCATTTCTTAATGAGGATAAATGAAAAAGGTTGCATACTGGATATCATGTCACATCAAAAATTCTATTTTTATCATTTACCTCCTCAAGGACGAGCATGAATTAAGCTTGGGGATGCTTCATACGTCTCCAACGTATCTATATTTTTTTATTGTTCGATGTTGTTATATTATCATTCTAGGATACTTGGGTAATTATTTACCAATTTATATTATTTTTTAGCACTAACCTATTGACCCAATGCCGAGTGCGAGTTGCTGTTTTCTACGTGTTTTTTTTGCTTTCCAGGTTTACAGTACCAAACGAAGTCCAATTGCCACAAAACTTTTTTATGATTTTCTATGGACCAAAAGAAGACATGGAAGCTTCTCGAGAATACCGAAGGCCACACGAGGGAGGCACAAGCCAACCGGGTGTGACCAGGTGGGTGGTCGTGCCCGGATGGCTTGTCCCTCCCTGTTGGCCCTCCTCACCCCGTTCTCTGGCAAATAAATTCACATATATTCCAAAAACCCTAGAGGCAGTCCTGAAACACTTTTTCCGCCGTTGCAAGTCACTATTCTTCTGCGAGCCCATCTAGATCTTTGTTTCGGCACCCTACCAGAGGGGTATCAATCACGGAGGGCCTCTTCATCAACCTTTTTGTCGTCATGATGATGTGTGAGTAGTTCACCATAGACCTATGGGTCTGTAGTTAGTACCTAGATGGCTATCTCTCTATCTCTTGATCTTCAATAAAATGGTCATCGCATCTTCGCTTTGATCCATCTGATGTAATTCTTTTGTGCAGTGCATTTGTTGGGATCCGATGAATTGTGGGTTTATGTTCAGATTATTCATGAAAAGTGTTTGAGTCTTCTCTGAAATTGTTGTGATTCTTATTTGCATGATCATTATAGCTTCATAATTCTCTCTGATCTATTGATTTGCTTTGGCCAAGGAGATTGATCTTTCTTTAGTGAGAGAAGTGTGTTGTAGTAGGTTTAACCTGACGAGTTTCTATATCTGAGTGACTGAAGGGGACACGTTGTGTCTTTGTGTTGTTGCTACTGAGGATAATATGATGGGGTTTATTCGTATTGCTTGAGTTTACTTTGTCTACATCATGTCATCATTCTACATGCATTACTCTATTTGTTATGAACTTAATACGTAGATAGGCAAGCATAGAAGCACTCTCGAAGTGGAGTAATAGTAATAGGTGCACGCAGGAGTCGGCCTATTTGTCTTTGACGTGATGCCTATATACACATGATCATTGTCGTGGACATCACATAACTATGTGCTTTTCTATCAATTGCCCAATAGTAATTTGTTTACCCACCATATGCTTATTTTGAGAAAACTATGGCCTCCGGGTCTATTCACTTATATATTTCAATCCTATCAATACCTTGTTGTTATTACTTGTCTTTTATTTTATTTTTCAATTTTAAATTACCTACTATTATATACACACTTCACTTGCTTGCAAATAATTAGATCAAGGGGATTGACAACCTTCTTGCCCGCGTTGGGTGCAAGTTGTTTGTTCTTTTGTGTTCCGCCGCTGAAGACGGTTGTGGATTGATATTCCTATTGGTTCAAAAAACCTTGGTTTCATAAATGAGGGAAATACTTACCCGTATTATGCTACAATTATTCATTCCTCTTTACGAAAAACCCAACGCAGATCACAAGTACCCCCTCCGATACAGTCCATAGCATCATCAAAACAAGCAAACTACGCAAGCAAAACATAATCTGATTGAAAGAGAACCGTTTGTAGTAATTTGTAATGAACCTATACTTATGTAATCCTAACAATTCTGCAAAGCTAGGACTACCTCAGTAATTTTCATAGCAATAATGAGTAAAAATTCTAGCTTAACATGACATTCCACAAAAATTAGAGAAATTCTGCACTAGACGTCAAAGTTTCTGTTTTTGCACCATATCAATTCTACTCATCATGCAAATCATCCCAAAGGATTTACTTGTCACAAAAACTAATTAAAACATAGAAACAAAATCATTACAAAGGCAATAATCATGTTATCACAAATAAACAAAAAGTAAAAAAGCAAAAATAAAGATAACTATTGGGTTGCCTCCCAACAAGCGTTATTGTTCTATGCCCCTAGCTAGGCATATTGCATAGTTTCAAGTGTTGTCATCTTTGACACTACACCCATAAGTGTCCCTCATGATTGATTCATAGGGTGGCCTAAGTATATTATAGGGAAGTGTTCAATTCCTTTCCTTAATGGAAATTGGAACCTTATGTTTCCCTCTTTCATGTCAATGATTTTAACTATAGTTCATAGGAAGGGTCTTCCCAATAATTGGACAAGTAGGGTTGCAATAAATATCAAGCACAATGAAATATAAAGGCACATAATTTTTATTTGCAATTATCAGTACATCATTTATTATAACGAAGGGTTTCTTAATGGTAGAATCCGCAAGATGCAAGTTTAGGAAAGATTCTTCAATATTAGTGAGACCAAGCACATCGCATAAAGATTTAGGTCTAGTTGAAACACTAGCACCAAGTCCACACAAAGCATGGCATACATATTTATTTATCTTAATTTTGATAGTAGGTTGCCACTCATCATGTAAGTTTCTAGGAATAGAAACTTCAAGCTCAAGTTTCTCATCATAAGCTTTCACCATAGCTTCCACTATATGTTGAGTAAAAGCTTCATTTTATTCATAAGCATTGGGTGAGCTAATAATGGATTGTAGCAAGGAAATACATTCTACTAAAGAGAAATTATCATAATTAAAGTCCTTGTAATTCAAGATAGTGGGCACATCACTAGTTAAACTTTTGACCTCTCCAAACCCACTTTTTCAGTTTTAGCATTAAAATCATCACCCTCCAAGCAAACAGGATGCTCCTTTACTAGAGTTGAATCATCTCAAATCCCTTTATAATTAACGTTCAGATTAGTAAATAAAGATTCAATAGGAGAAGTACCAATCATTTTTAGATCTTCATCATGATTCCGATAAAACCCGGGAGGAAGAGCTTTTTCTAGGAATTCCCACTTAGCTTTCAGCTAAGCGGTCATTTCCTTACTTTCATTAATAGAAACTTGGATTGCTTTAATAGTCTCATTAAAATTTAGGAGGCAAGGCTTTTTTAAGAGTTTCTACATCAAGAGCAATCATATCCATGCTTTTAGCCAAAGTATCAATAACATGCAATTTTTCTTTTACCATAGTATTGAAAACTTTTTGAGAATTAGTGAATTCATTAATTGTGTTCTCAAGATCAGAGGGCATATTATTAGAATTTGTAGAAGAATTTCCATAAGAATTGCCATAACCATTAGGAACATTAGTGAGATATGGCCTAGGATTGAAATTACCCCTATAATCATTATTGTTGAAAATATTTTGCCACAGACACTACTGGAATTCCTTTATTTGTCGTCTGCCAAATCTTTGCCATCAGCCAGCAGATGGCAAAGAACATATTTGCCATCAGCTTTAGGAAAACAGACGACAAAGAGGTGGCTGGTGGCAAAATACCTATTTGCCATCAGCCACCTCTTTGTCGTCCGCCCACAGACGACAAAGGAAGAGAAGGCAGACGGCAAAGCTGACGCCATCACCCACCTCTTTGCCCCACCCCACCCGCGCCCACCCACCCCTTTGCCGTCTGCCTTCTCTTCCTTTCCGTCTGCGGCAGACGGCAAAGTGGATGGACACCTAACGATAACGACCGCTGCGCCCTCCTCTCTCCCACTCTCTACACTCTCTCCACTCCCCCTCACCGCAGCCTCGCCCGACCCCCAGCGCCGCCGCTGCTCCCACCCCAGCGCCGCCGCCACATCCCGCCGCCGCCGCCCCACCACCGTCGCCGCCGATGCCACCCCCACCCCAGCGCCCCACCCCACCGTCGCCGCCCTCCTCGCGCCCCTCACCGTGCCCCTCCTCCCCCTCTGGCCCTCCTCCCCCTGCTGCTCTCCTCCCCCTGCGGCCCTCCTCCCCCTTTCGGTTAGTTTTTTTCTTATTCTTTTTTAATAGTTTTTGTCTAATTAGTTATATGTTTTAGTGAGGTTTTGGCTTAGTTTTAGTTTAGTTTAGGTTCAGTTTTAGTTTAGGTTTAGTTAGGTTAGTTTCTTGTTTAGTAAAGGAGAAAAGGAGAAGAAGAAGAAGGAGAAAGGAGAAGATGAAGAAGGAGCAAGGAGAAGAAGAAGAAGGAGAAAGGAGAAGAAGAAGAAGGAGAAAGGAGAAGAAAAAAATAAGAAGAAGAAGGAAAAGAAGAAGAAGGAAAAGGAAGGGAGGGAGAAGAAAGAAGAAGAAGAAGAAGAAGAAGAAGAAGAAGAGGAAAAATAGGAGAGGAAGAGAAGAATAAGAGGAAAAAAGAAAATAAGAAGAAGAAGAAGAAGAAGAAGAAGAAGAAGAGAAGAAGAAAACAAGAAGAAGGAGAAGATGAATAAGAGGAAAAAAGAAAAAAATAAGAATAAGAATAAGAAGAATAAGAATAAGAAGAAGAAGAAGAAGAAGAAGAGAAGAAAAGAAGAAGAAGGAGAAGAGGAATAAGAGGAAAAAAGAAAAAAGAAAATAAGAAGAAGAAGAAGAAGAAGAAGAAGAAGAAGAGAAAAGAAGAAGAAGGAGAAGAAGAATAAGAGGAAAAAAGAAAAAAGAAAATAAGAAGAAGAAGAAGAAGAAGAATAGGAAAAAAGAAAAAATAAAATAAGAGTTAGGTCACATATTTTTTGATTATCTTATAAAAACATCATATTTGTGTTGATCGGGTGAATTTCAATGTGCAGTTGTTCGACGACCTCCACGTGCGTTGGACGAGCTCCGCACCTACGTTTGTTGGTGAGAACAAATGACTTCTCCTCCTACCCCCTTAATTTGCTCTGTCCCGGTCTTCGTGCCAATGAAACTTGCTAGCTATATATAGGTTTCTTCAATCATGGACAGCCCGAGCGTGACCGGTATGCGTCTCCCGTTCGAAAGGGCGACATCTATAAATATGCATGTATTTGCATATTTATAACCGCCATCCTTTCGAATTGTCCAACATTATCCATGGACAACCCTAGTATGTGTAGATTGGGTTCGTTTTCCCGTATGCTGTGCTCTGGATCCGATGCGGAATTTCGTCAGTGCCTCCCTGTTGTTCTCCGGATGCACATCCTCTCTGTTTATTGCGGAGACGTGTATCAGGCGAACAGCTGGGAGGTGCTGCCGAAATTTTGCGTTGGATCCGGAGTAGAGCATGGGAAAACGAACCCAATCTACACATACTCGGGTGGGATTAGGACCTATCTTTACCTATTAGCGTGTAGGTTGCCTGGACGTAATAAAAATGGCGAACCTGATTAACCGATGAATATAAATGCTAAATTATATATAAATATATTTCTTCTGTCTTTAGTAGCTACGCAAGATGAGTGATCGTGCATAGATGTATACCGGTCACCCTAGTCAGAAAGAGATTACGAAAGAATGGTTTGTAAAAACAAAGGAATTTGTGAAAGCCGCATTTGCAAATGGCCAGGAAAGAAACTATTGCCCCTGTCCTGGATGCGACAACTATAAAAAGACGACAGAGGCTGTAATGATTAAACACCTGCAGAGGAGGGGTTTTAAGCCTAATTATACGGTGTGGACATTTCATGGTGAGTCTATACAACGCACAAGAGCCGAGGTGGTCCGTCGTCCCACGGACGAGCATGGTACCGGGATCGAAGACATGGTGCAAGACTTTGATGATGCTCGGGATTTGCAAGATGAGATGGAGGAATCTGCAAAGGCCTTTTATGAAATGTTGGAGTCTTCAAAACGTCCTCTCCATGAGCAGACTGAGCTCTGTCAGCTGGATGCAATTGCACAAGTAATGGCTCTGAAGGCTCAGTTCAACTTGGGAAGAGAATGATATGATGCGATGATGACACTATTTGGACGTTTCCTACCCAAAGGCCATGTCATGCCTCCAAACCTGTACCAGTCGGACAAAATACTTCATGTACTTAAGATGCCCTATGAGAAGATAGATGCATGTGAGAAAGGATGTGTCTTATTTAGGAAGGAGTATGCACACTTGGACTATTGTCCCAATTGCGAGTCTTGCAGGTATCTTGTGGTAGACAACGGTATGGGTTAGAAGAGGCAGACCAAAATCGCAGTTAGTGTTCTTCGGTATATGCCAATCGTACCAAGACTTCAACGTCTTTTCATGGTCGAAGAGACAGCCAGACAGATGACATGGCACAAATTGGGCAAAAGAACCGAACTAGATGCGGATGGGAATAAGATGACGGTACACACATCGGATGGGGAAGCGTGGAAACATTTCGATGGATTGCATCAGGATAAAGCGGTAGATCCAAGGAATCCTCTGTTAGGAATAAGCAACTTGTATTCCCATGAGGCCATAGGCCAGTATATATACATGTACAGGTGATGGACTATATGCAAGAAACCCCTTATATATTGGGATAAATACAAAAGGGTACATGACTTATATTATAACTCTAACACCCCCCCTCAAACTCATGGTGGATGAACAACACTGAGTTTGGAGAGATAAAAGCCATGTTGTGCTCTAGTCTGGGCCTTCGTCAGGAAATCCGCCAACTGTATCTCGGAAGGCACATACTGAAGAGCAACAACCTGATCCTGCACAACAGCGCGCACATAGAAAGCATCAACACCAATATGCTTGGTGAGCTCATGCTTCACAGGATCGCGCGCAATGCTAATAGCACCTGTACTGTCAGATAAAAGCAGAGTCGGTGTAGTGACAGAAACACCAAAATCCTGAAGTAACCACCGTAACCAAGTCACCTCTGCCGTCAAAAGAGCCATCGCTCGCAACTCAGCCTCTGCACTCGAACGGGAAACTGCAATCTGTTTCTTCATCTTCCAGGCAATGAGAGAACCACCAAGAAAAACACAATAAGCAGAAAGTGAACGGCGATCTGAAGGATCACTAGCCCACGTAGCATCCGAATAGGCCTGAAGCTGTAAAGAACTGGAGCGAGGAAAGAATAGACGGTGAGAGATCGTGCCTCGAAGATATCGGAGAACACGGAGGAGATGAGTATAGTGAACCGATGTGGGAGCAGAGACGAACTGACTCAGAATATGTACCGGATAAGAGATATCCGGACGAGTGACAGCTAGATAAACAAGACTGCCAACAAGATGACGGTAACGCGTCGGGTCAGGCAGGGGATCACCATCAGTAGGAGAGAGGTGAACATTGAGCTCCATAGGAGTCTCAACAATGCGCTCATCGGTAAGAGCAGCACGAGCAAGAAGATCATGGATATACTTTTCATGGGATATAAAGAAGCCATCAGAGGTAGAAGAAACTTCAATACCAAGAAAGTAGCGAAGAGGTCCAAGATCAGACATAAGGAACTGCTCACTAAGGTGGGCTTTAACAAAAGCAATATACTCGGGGTCATCCCCAGTGATGACCATGTCATCAACATAGAGTAGAAGAAGAGTCCGACCACGAGGAGAAAGGTGAATGAACAATGCTGGATCATGAACACTGGGTGAAAAACCAGCGGTAGTCACCACAGAGGCAAAACGCTGAAACCAGGCGCGGGGGGCTTGCTTAAGATCATAGAGAGAGCGACGAAGACGACATACCATGCCATCAGGAACAGAATACCCAGGTGGTGGCTGCATGTACACCTCCTCAGACAGCTCACCATTAAGAAAAGCATTCTTAACATCAAGCTGAGAGATAGAACAGTGGCGTGTAGAGGCCACGGCAAGAAGTGTACGAATCGTGGTCATATGAGCCACAGGAGCAAACGTCTCGTCATAATCACGACCATGCTCCTGCTGAAAACCACGAGCCACAAGACGAGCTTTGTGACGCTCAAGAGAACCATCAGAGCGAGTTTTAACCTTGTAGACCCACTTACAAGTGATGGGACGGACTCCGGGAGGAAGGGAAACAAGATCCCACGTACCAGTTCGTTCAAGAGCAACAATCTCCTCTGTCATCGCAAACTGCCATTCAGGATGAACAACAGCCTGATGATAAGTAGTCGGCTCAAGAACAGCAGCACCAGCGGTGGAAAATCCAAAACGATCAATAGGCCGATGAGGACGAGAACGCAAGCCATAAGTAGGCTGAGATGAGGATGATGACACATCCACAGAGGCATCCACAGAACATGAATGACGAGTGTAACACTGAGGAAAAGATGGAACAATGGAAGGAGGCATCGCCAATGTAGAATCGGGGAGTGGCGACGAAGAAGTCACCGGAGATGAAGGTGTAGAATCCGGTGACATGCTAGACGAGGAGACCATGGAAGATGGTGGCGACAAATCGACTGGAGGTGGAGAAGCAGAGGGAGCGGAGCGAATAGGCAAAGGCTCGACGGGTGTGATAGGTGTGTCAGGAAAAGTGAGGAAAGAGATATCCTCCACTGAAAAAGTCGAGGAAGATGGGTGTGGGTAGAAGGGACGAGGCTCATCGAAAGTCACATCTCGAGAGATACGCATCCGACGACCGATAGGATCCCAACAACGATAGCCCTTATGCTCATCACTATAGCCTAAGAAGACACACTCAACAGACTGAGTGGTTAGTTTGGTGCATTCGCGGGGGGCAATAAGAACATAGCAAACAAAACCAAACAAGCGAAGCATCGAATAATCGGGAGAACGATCAAAAAGACGCTCGAAAGGAACACCACCCTGTAGGGCAGCGGAAGGCTGGAAATTGATGAGATAGGTGGAGGTGGAGACGGCCTCAGCCTAGAAATGAGGCTGGAGAGAGGCAGCAATCATCAATGCACGAGCCATCTCAAGAAGATGACGATGCTTGCGCTCATCCACGCCATACTGAGCATGAGCACCAGGACAAGAGAATTGAGAGAGAGTCCCTTGCTCAGCAAGAACACCACGCAACATCTTAGAGATATACTCGCCAGCGGAGTCAGCACGGAACACACGAATGGGAGAAGAGAACTGAGTATGAACCATGGCAGCAAAACGCTTATAAATGGACAACACCTCACTACGAGAAGTCATGAAATAAAGCCATGTGTAACGAGAGAAGTCATCTATGAAAATAATATAGTATTTATGACCCCCTTTCGAAGCGAAGGGAGCCGGACCCCATACATCGGAATGAACTAAATCAAAAGGACGCTTAGACACTGACTCACTATGTGGATATGGTAACTGAATCTGTTTGCCAAGACGACAACCCTGACACTCTAAAGAGGCATCTCCTAAGACAGACCCTAGAAGACCTCGACGAACTAACGACGACAAACGAGAACCACAAAGATGACCAAGTCGATGATGCCACTTCTGGAAAGAACCGGTAGCCGAGGCGACCAAAGCGGAAGAACTGGCGATAGAGCGGGTAGCGGAAGGAACATGAAGCCAGTCCAACTCCCAAAGACCCTCAGAATCACGGCGGTGAGGACCAGCCCCAACCAGAGTGTGTGTGCGACGGTCCTGGACAGAACAAGAGTCAAGGTCAAGGATGACACGACAACCAGAATCAGCAAGTTGACCAGCGGAAAACAGATTCATGGTAAGTCGAGGAACATGAGCAACATCAGGAACAGAATAAGAAGGAGTGGTAAGAGTGCCTCTACTAACGACAGGAAGGGGAGTACCATCAACGGTGAGGACATGAACATGAGAAGCAAGCGATCGAAGGGAGGACAGAGTGGAAGAATTAGAAGTCATATGAAAGGAAGCTCCAGAGTCCAGAACCCATGGGGATGTACCTGACTGTGTAGAAGGTGGTTGCTCAGTGCGGGAAGCCTCAGTCACAGAACCAACAGTACCCATCGAGGAAGAACCTGAAGCAGCGAGTAGACGCTTAAGTCTCAGAATATCCTGCTCAGTCAAAGCGATGGCTGAAGCTGTCGAGGTAGATGACGAAGTCGCTGTAGATGATGATCGCGCCTTGCGCAAGTGTTTCTTCTTTGTGTAGCAGTGGGACTCAATATGGCCATCATTGTTGCAGTAGTCACAATGTGGACGGGGGCGACATGAGCCTCCAGAAGGAGTGGGCAAGAGCGGCGGAGCACTCGAGCGAGAAGGGGTCGGTGCAGCAGGTGGCATAGAAAAAATCCGAGCTGCGAGCACCGAGGGAACCTCTAGCAAACCAGCACCACGTAAGCGAGTCTCCTCAGCACGAATCTCAGAAAGCGCCTCCATGAGAGAAATACGGCCACAAGAAAACAACTGAGCACGCCGGGGCTCAAACTCCTTACGGAGCCAAGACATGAACTTGTAGACGCGATGAAACTACAAGTCGGCCTGGACAGCCTGGCAACAGGGGCAAGTACGACAACCAACACTGCGGAGAGAATCAAGCTGGCGCCAGATAGCAGAACTCTGTGCATAGAAGTCATCAACAGTAGAGTCACCCTGCTGAAGAGCATGCTCCTGACGGACCATAGAGAGGTATAAGGCATCACCAGAGGGCTCATAGCGCTGACGAAGGCGAGTCCACATCTCAAACACAGTAGGAAGGCCCAGAAACTCAAAGGCAAACTGAGGCAGAACGCTAGGAGTGAGAACAGCTGCAACACGAGCATCATCATCAAACCACTGGGTGTAAGCAGACAGAGCACCATGATACGTCTGAAGAGCCTCCTCATAAGCCAAAACCTTCTCATCATAGGCACGGATATTGGCCTCATCAGCAAGCTTAGCCCCATCCTTTGCGCCTTGAGAAGCATCCGCAGGAAGAGCCGGTGGGGTCGGCGGAGTGGGAGCCACGGGAGAAACCGGACATGGCGGACATCAGACCTCGCCAGAAAGAAAACCCCATAGGCGGATGCCACGCATGTGAATGCGCATGAAGCCAATGAACTCGGTGTAATTAGTGCCATCACAGATCACCGGACAACGAGGAACAATAACGTAGCCAGATGAAGCAGACATTTTTTTGGGGGGAAGGAAATCAGTCAACGGGATCGGAACCACGTCGATAGCAGAGAGAACGAGCCGATCTGGAAGCCGCACCTGTGAAAAACTCGTCGGCTGGGCAGTGGTGGCGGGGAGAGACCCTCAGAATCCCAGCTTCGTAGCTCCTGCGTGGCACACCAGGACAAGAGATTGGATCAAGTCCCAGCTTCGTAAAACACACACAGCTCCTGATCGAGTCCCAGCTTCGTACAGCACGCACGGCTCCTAGTGATTGGATCGAGTCCCAGAGTCCCAGGTACAGTGCGCACGGCTCCTGCGCGGCTTCTGGCGGAGCGGTGCGTGGCGCCTGGGGAGAGTGGATCGAGTCCCAGGCAGCACGTCATGGCTCCTCCGGCACGGTGCGTGGTGCCGTGGCGACTGGATCGGGCGTGCGCTGGATGGCTTCGAGTAGAGCCTACGGGAGCACACGAGGAGGAGGCAGCCGGACGAGAGGAGATTGAGGCCGGCGAGATGGATCAAATGCACGAGTTGCAGCGTGCAAAAATTTGACCTAGCTCTAATACCATGTTAGGAATAAGCAACTTGTATTCCCATGAGGCCATAGGCCAGTATATATACATGTACAGGTGATGGACTATATGCAGGAAACCCCTTATATATTGGGATAAATACAAAAGGGTACATGACTTATATTATAACTCTAACATCCTCGAGTCTGCGCCGCCACAGATGGTTTTAATCCCTTCGGCATGACGGCAACCCAATACAGTTGTTGGCCTGCATTTGTCATTCCACTCAATCTCCCCCCCGGACAGATTATGCAAACGAAGAACATATTTCTGACGTTGATAATTCCAGGGCCCAATTATCCGGGGAAGAATCTGAATGTGTACCTGCAACCGCTTAAGGATGAATTGGAAGAAGCTTGGGATAATGGGGTCAAGACATACGATGCCGCTAGAAAAGAAAACTTCAAAATGCATGTGTGGTACATGTACTCTATGCATGACTTGCCAGCGTATGCGCTATTCTCTAGATGGTGTGTGCATGGAAGGTTCCCATGCCCCCAATGCAAGGCAACTCTTCAGTTTCATTGGTTGCAGGAGGGTCGGAAGTATTCTTGCTTTGACTTGCATAGACAGTTCCTGGATCCTGACCATTAGTTCGGAAAAGACAAGAAGAACTTTACCAAAGGTAAAGTTGTCAAAAACTTGGCACCACCTGCATTCACAGGCCAACAGATCCTGGATCATTTAAACGCCCTCGAGCCTGATCCAGAGCGTCCAGGGTATTTCAAGGGGTATAATTCAAAACACGCCTGGACTCACAAGCCATGCTTCTGGGATCTGCCTTACTTCAAAGACCTCCTTCTTCCACACAATATCGACATGATGCACACTGAAAAGAATATTGGAGAGGCTATTTTTGGTACATTGTTTGACATAGATGGGAAGACAAAGGATAATATTAAGGCTAGATTCGATCAAGAGACACTATGTCATAGACCGTTACAGAACATGCGAGAAGGCAAAGGAAAGCATAAGTGGTCGAAGCCAAAGGCCTGGTTCAATCTTGGAAGGCCAGCTATGAGGGAAATTATCTTGTGGGTCAAAATGCACTTGATGTTCCCCGATGGGTATGCAACGAATCTAAAGAGGGGAGCGAGTCTTGAAAAATTAAAAATCTTTGGTCTCAAGAGTCATGATTGGCACATATGGCTAGAGCGGGTAATGTCGGTGATGTTACGTGGCTTTATTCCTGAGGATGAATGGCTAGTACTGGCGGAGCTGAGCTATTTCTTCCGTGTTCTTTGTGCGAAAGAATTGTCGCATGGCGTGGTAGAAGACATGGAGGAGTTTGCACCGGAGTTGTTGTGCAAGTTAGAGAAGATCTTTCCACCGGGCTTCTTTAATCCAATGCAGCATTTGATTTTACATCTATCGACCAAGGCAAGATTGGGTGGGCCCGTGCAAGATCGTTGGTGCTATGCAACTGAGAGGATGCAGAAGACCCTTCGAGCTAAATGTAAAAATAAGCGTAGAATTGAAGCACACAACGAAGCCAAAAATCATCATTTGCATAATTCGAAGCCTCGACACAATGATGCAGACCCTAAAAAAGGTGGGTCCAACCTCATCCTATTCAAAGGGAAGCTCGCACCAGCCGGTGCTTTGAAACCAATAACGTTGGATGTCGAAGAATGGCAGAACATTTCATTGTATATCTTCAACAACCTAACAGAAGTGCGGCCGTACATTGAGTGAGTTCTCGGCACATTTTCCTATAACTTCTAATTCATTTGAACTGCTCTTATTCCCGGATATTTCAAACAGCCGTTACGTCGCCAAATTCTCGGATGGAGCGGTGATCGAAAATGATTCCGTCGAAGAGTATGAGGTTCTGTCAAAGACAGGAGGCGGCTATCCCGGTTTCAGCTCTTGGTTCAAACAAACGGTAATTATCAATAATGGACCATTTCATTCTTGGTCTAACTTGCGGCTAATGCAACAACCGTTTCGTATTAAACTTGTAGGCTAATTCAGAGTCTATGGACGCTGAATTGAGACAAGTCGCTAATGGTTTTGACTATAAGGTCCGTTCATTTGAGAAATACGACATCAACGGGTATCTCTTTCGTACCTTTGGCAAAGAGCTATCTATGCCCGACTGGAAATCTACAAATTGTGGCGTCTCTGCTATCGGCGAAGGTGTTATCGAGTATTATGGAAGAGTTGAAGCAATTTATGAACTTCAATTCTATGGTGAAAACCCACTGAACGTCGTAGTCTTCAAATGTTATTGGTTCCAGCCGAAAAAGACTAGAAGGACTCATGAACATATAGGACTAGTCGAAATCAATCCAAACACCCAATTAGATGTTCTCGATGTCTATATTACGGCTCAACATGCGACCCAAGTTTTCTATCTACCGTGGGCATGCCAAACAGATAAGAATCTGGAAGGTTGGTATGTTGTTTATGAAGTGCCGCCACATGTCAGACCACCTCTCCCAAATGAACAGGATTATGAACCTCACATTAACCCAGACACATATGATGGAGAATTCTTCCAAGAAACACGTCTTTCCAAGAAACGTTTCAAGAACCGCTGTGCTTCACCCAAGAACATGGAAGTAGACAGCAATAATGAATCCGACTCCAGCCCTGAGCCGGAACCAGAAGACCTGGAACTCGTAGAGGTTACTGATGCGGATGACCTATCAATGCTTCAACGATTAAAGGAAGGCCTTTCACAACTTCACGCCGTTGAACCCGATGAGCACGTCATTCATGAAGACATGCGTGATAGTGATGATGATGATGCATTTATTGATGATGATTATTAGTTTGTAAGATTCACAACTTAAATCATATATATTTTAATCTTTATTATTCATGTACATATTATTGTTCATGTCAATTATTCAAATTTTTTTATGTTGTACTAATTTCTTTTAATCTTTATCATGGCAGGTCACCAGGTGTGGAAAGATGGTGGGCGCTGGTCCAGATCGCTCGACGGGTTCTTCCCAGGCGCCCATCACGAGGGGTGGTACTTCCCTTCCACCCCTATCTCTCCGTAGAGCCTTGGCAGACAGTCTGTCGACACTACCCGTGGGTTCTTCTTCGTCGGTGGAATTGCCCACTGGGAGAAGTGCTGGTAGGGTAGGGAAGAAGGGGAAGGGTACAGGGAGAGGTGGTGGCCGCGGAAGATCCAGGAGGACTGTTGAGCCGTCCTCGCCACCACCACCAGCTCATTCACCCGAGCATAGGATTACTATGGTCGACCCGTTTGCGGAGGAGGCTACGGGGACTCCGTTCCAGGAGCCTGTTGTTGACGGGCATCCGTCCCATGAGACTCCGGTCCAGGAGCAGCCTCGGGTCGAGGTGCATTCGGCCCAGGAGCAGCCGGAGGAGACTACGGTTCCGGAGGCTTCACCCGACGTGGAGAGGCCTGGATGGGAGACCTGGCCGGATCGTACCGAGTTGCCGGATTGGACAGAGGGTCCGGGTGGCTCAGGGGGCGGGGATGGCGGGGATGAGCTTATGGATATTGAGGGCGATGTGCAGGTGGACGGGGCCACCGTGTACAAGCGTGGTAGTACACGTCTCCCGGTCGCGCCGGCTACCCGCGAGTAGAGGCCGGTGATTAAACCTGAAGGAGATAGGTAAGTACATTTACTCTTTTTTTAGCTTTTGCCTTCAAGTTTGTTCAAATATCTAATGCGTTGACCTTATCATACTGCAGGGGATGGGTACACCCTCTTGGAGTCCGCAGGCCGAACTCCGTCCTTGGTGTGCTTTGCCGGACAAATTTCCCGGGGTTTGTCACGTTGCCTGGTGAGGGTCAGGTTCCTACACTAGGATTTTGTTGGGAGCACTACCAGGCTACGCAGGCCCTGCCGGAGGAGATTATAGATGGTGTCTTGTGCCACACGAGGGCCGAGATGGTGATCAAGAGCTTTTGGGTAAATTATCCTTTTACAGAATCTAAAATTAACAATATAGCTAATTATTGTACTAATCGGTGTTTTCACGTTTGACTGCAGACCTTCTATAGGTGTGAGGATGGATATGAGGAGGAGGCGGCCAGGGTTCTCGAGGCCGAGTGTAGGCGGTTACTATAGAACTTGCACCACGAGGCTCGGCCGCAGGCTATTCGAGATTACTACGCCACGCGTGGTATTAAGAAGCAGAAGAAGGATTGCTGCGGAAAGTTTCTGAAGAAGGAGCAATACATGAAGCTAATTACCTATTCTTAAGTCCTTCTACGTAGTTTTCTCGATTTCATT
This sequence comes from Hordeum vulgare subsp. vulgare, assembly GCF_904849725.1. Taxonomy (NCBI): domain Eukaryota; kingdom Viridiplantae; phylum Streptophyta; class Magnoliopsida; order Poales; family Poaceae; genus Hordeum; species Hordeum vulgare. Next base: position 86,558,317 of record NC_058520.1, read on the forward strand.
CATAGGCGTAGCACTGAAAATTCTTTCTAATAACTTACAGGTGCCCCCGAGATGGTGTGCGGATAAGATGGATTGTTGGGAGGTGTTGGTTGATGAGTGGTGCACAGGCAGCTAGCGAGCCGTCCACGAGAATGCGAAGGATCGGCGTAGCAAAATGGTTGGTGTGCCACACCATCAAGGCAGCGCCAACTTACTTCAGTTTGGACGAAACTGGGTATGTGATTTCCTTCATGATTCATGCAATTCATTCTTGATGCTAATATTTTGTTCCTCTCTTTTAGGCGCATCACAATAAAACGGAGATGCCACACTTGTACGACCTTTATGGCATGGCCCATACTGCCTTGTACAAGAAGGCGAAGGCATTCTCTGAGTCTGACCTGGATGATCCCAATAACTTCACCAACGTATCATCCCACCAGAAGCTTGTGGCATACAAGGACGCGGGGAAGGCTACGAAAGGGGATGACTTTAACCCTAGCCAGGAACCTTTGGATCCAGAGCTGGTGATGATATCTGCTGGCGGGAGGTCCCATGGATCGATAGCCATTGGAGATGGGATAATACATTGTCCACTCACTCTTCCGGAGATCAAGGTGCGCCAGTCGAGCAGCTGTCCTGAGATAATGCATCGTCCATGGCCAGTCGAACTTGCCATCGAGGTTAGTTGTACGGACTAAGAACACTTTCATCCATTTCATTATGTGTGTCACCATAGATCATTACTGTGGTAACGAGGAATGGTGTTTCAGGCTGCTCTTCAGAAAGAGAGATTGGCAAACCAGGCTGCTCTTGAGAAAGAGAGATTGGCAAGCCAGGCTGCTCTTGAGGCTGCTCTTGAGAAAGAGAGATTGGCAAGTCAGGCTGCTCTTGATGAGAGGGACCAGACCACGACACGATTGATTGAGGAGGAGAGGTCCCGGAATGAGGCGGGTCAACGGGCCCTATACGAGCTTTTTGTGGTAAGTTTTTTTTCACATTAGCCAAATCATGTGTGTAATGTCTGTTTCATTACTAACTAATACGACCTACTCTTCAGGGTCTGTGCGAGAAGAGCGGTCAAGTCCCTCCGCCGATGCCCGTATTCTTTTCAATTGGCACGGTGAGTTTCATTATAAACTAGTATTAATAATTGAGTGTCATCATGCTAACTGAGACATTGCAAAATATCTATTCTGCAGAATAACTCCCGAGCGGCATCGCACGACCCTTCTCCAGGTGTTTCTCCTCCTTCATGACCACTACGGTAAGTTTCTCTTCTCCTCTTTCATATTCTCCTTGCCTTAATTTCCCGAACAATGACATAGTTAGCCCATTGAGCTCCAAAAAGACATAATTAGCCCATTTAGCTCCAAAATGCCATAATAACCTCAAAATGGCATAAGAACCTTGGTTAGCTCATTAATATTATATACTTAGCTTGTTTTCCTCTAAAATGAGATAATTAGCCCATTTAGCTCCAAAAAGACATAGTTAGCTAATTTAGCTCCAAGAAGAGGAGAAGAGGAGAAGAAATAGGAAAAATGAAAACAAAGAAGAAGAAGAAGAGAAGAAGGAGAAGGAGGAGGAGGAGGAGAAGGAGGAGAAGGCCAAGGACCTTCTTATCCTTCTCCTCCTCCTCCTTCTCCTCCTTCTTCTTGATTTCTTCTTCTTCTCCTCCTCCTCCTCTTTATTCTCCTCTTTCATATTATCCTTGCTTTAATTTCCCCCAAAAGACATAATTAGCCCATTTAGCTCCAAAATGCCATAATAACCTCAAAATAGCATAAGAACCTTGGTTAGCTCATGAATATTATATACTTAGCTTGTTTTCCTCTAAAATGAGATAATTAGCCCATTTAGCTCCAAAAAGACATAGTTAGATAATTTAGCTCCACGAAGAGGAGAAGAAATAGGAAAAATGAAAAGAAAGAAAAAGAAAAAGAAGAGAAGAAGGAGGAGGAGGAGGAGGAGAAGGAGGAGAAGGCCAAGGACCTTCTAGTCCTTCTCCTGCTCCTGCTTCTCCTCCTTGATTTCTTCTTCTTCTCCTCCTCCTCTTTCCTCTCCTCTTTCATATGATCCTTGCTTTAATTTCCCCCAAAAGACATAATTAGCCCATTTAGCTCCAAAATGCCATAATCACCTCAAAATGGCATATGAACCTTGGTTAGCTCATGAATATTATATACTTAGCTTGTTTTCCTCTAAAATGAGATAATTAGCCCATTTAGCTCCAAAAAGACATAATTAGGTAATTTAGCTCCAAGAAGAGGAGAATAAATAGGAAAAATGAAAAGAAAGAAGAAGAAGAAGAAGAAGAAGAAGAGAAGAAGGAGGAGGAGGAGGAGGAGAAGGCCAAGGACCTTCTAGTCCTTCTCCTCCTCCTCCTTCTCCTCCTTCTTCTTGATTTCTTCTTCTTCACCTCCTCCTCCTCTTTCTTCTCCTCTTTCACATTATCCTTGCTTTAATTTCCCCAACAATGACATAGTTAGCCCATTTAGCTGCAAAATGCCATAATAAGCTCAAAATGGCATAAGAACCTTGGTTAGCTCATGAATATTATATACTTAGCTTGTTTTCCTCTAAAATGGGATAATTAGCCCATTTAGCTCCAAAAAGACATAATTAGGTAATTTAGCTCCAACAAAAGGAGAAGAGGAGAAGAAATAGGAAAAATGAAAATAAAGAAGACGAAGAAGAAGAAGAAGAGAAGAAGGAGAAGGAGGAGGAGGAGGAGGAGGAGAAGGCCAAGGACCTCCTAGTCCTTCTCCTCCTTCTTCTTGATTTCTTCTTCTTATCCTCCTCCTCCTCTTTCTTCTCCTCTTTCATATTATCCTTGCTTTAATTTCCCCAACAATGACATAATTAGCCCATTTAGCTCCAAAATGCCATAATAAGCTCAAAATGGCATAATAACCTTGGTTAGCTCATGAATATTATATAGTTAGCTTGTTTTCCTATAAAATGGGATAATTAGCCCATTTAGCTCCAAAAAGATATAATTAGGTAATTTAGCTCCAACAAGAGGAGAAGAGGAGAAGAAATAGGAAAAATGATAAGAAATAAGAAGAAGAAGAAGAAGAAGAAGAAGAAGAAGAGAAGAAGGAGAAGGAGGAGGAGGAGGTGAAGGCCAAGGACCTTCTAGTCCTTCTCCTACTTCTCCTCCTTCTTCTTGATTTCTTCTTCTTCTCATCCCCCTCCTCTTTCTTATCCTCTTTCATATTATCCTTGCTTTAATTTCCCCAACAATGACATAATTAGCCCATTTAGCTCCAAAATACCACAATAAGCTCAAAATGGCATAAGAACCTTGGTTAGCTCATGAATATTATATACTTAGCTTGTTTTCCTCTAAAACGGGATAATTAGCCCATTTAGCTCCAAAAGGACATAATTAGGTAATTTAGCTCCAACAAGAGGAGAAGAGGAGAAGAAATAGGAAAAATGAAAATAAAGAAGAAGAATAAGAAGAAGAAGAAGAAGAGAAGAAGGAGAAGGAGGAGGAGGAGGAGGAGGAGGAGAAGGCCAAGGACCTTCTAGTCCTTCTCCTCCTCCTCCTTCTCCTCCTTCTTGATTTCTTCTTCTTCTCCTCCTCCTCCTCTTTCTTCTTCTCTTTCATATTATCCTTGCTTTAATTTCCCCAACAATGACATAATTAGCCCATTTAGCTCCAAAATACCATAATAAGCTCAAAATGGCATAAGAACCTTGGTTAGCTCATGAATATTATATACTTAGCTTGTTTTCCTCTAAAATGGGATAATTAACCCATTTAGCTCCAAAAATACATAATTAGCTAATTTATCTCCAACAAGAGCAGAAGAGGAGAAGAAATAGGCAAAATGAAAAGAAAGAAGAAGAAGAAGAAGAAGAAGAGAAGAAGGAGAAGGAGGAGGAGGAGAAGGCCAAGGACCTTCTAGTCCTTCTCCTCCTCCTCCTTCTCCTCCTTCTTCTTGATTTGTTCTTCTTCTCCTCCTCCTCCTCTTTCTTCTCCTATTTCATATTATCCTTGCTTTAATTTCCCCAACAATGACATAATTAGCCCATTTAGCTCCAAAATGCCATAATAAGCTCAAAATGGCATAAGAACCTTGGTTAACTCATGAATATTATATTCTTAGCTTGTTTTCCTCTAAAATGGGATAATTAGCCCATATAGCTCCAAAAAGACATAATTAGGTAATTTAGCTCCAACAAGAGGAGAAGAGGAGAATAAATAGGAAAAATGAAAAGAAAGAAAGAAGAAGAAGAAGAAGAGAAGAAGGAGAAGGAGGAGGAGGAGGAGGAGAAGGTCAAGGACCTTCTAGTCCTTCTCCTCCTCCTCCTCCTCCTTCTTGATTCCTTATTCTTATCCTCCTCCTCCTCTTTCTTCTCCTATTTCATATTATCCTTGCTTTAATTTCCCCAACAATGACATAATTAACCCATTTAGCTCCGAAATGCCATAATAAGCTAAAAATGGCATAAGAACCTTGGTTAGCTCATGAATATTATATTCTTAGCTTGTTTTCCGCTAAAAATGACATAATTAGCTCAAAAACATCATATTTTGTTCTTCTTCTGACTTTCTTATTCACATTTTTGCAGATTGGATATACTACATGCATGGAAGCTGGCATTCATGGAGTTGAACAATGTCGATGGATGAACTTTATATGTATATCATCTAGTTTTCATTTGAGTTGATGAACAATGTCGAACTATGTGTATATGTATATATGGATAAACAGTGCAATACTTTGTATGTTGGTTCTTTTGATATATGGGGATGTACATTGATTTATATGTATATCATATATGTGTGGTGAATTATATATATGTGTTGGCAAGTATATGTGTGGTGAACTATATATCATATATGTGTGGTGAATTATATAAATGTGCTGTCAAATATATATATATATATATATATATATATATATATATATATGTGCTGTGAAATAATATAAAACAAAAAAAACAGGTACTATATGGGCTCTTTGCCGTCTGCCAGCTGATGGCAAAGACCTGTGCCATCAGCTGGCAGATGGCAAAGGTGCCACATGGCACCCAGCTGTGCATCCTGGGGTGTCTATATAGGCTCTTTGTCGTCTGCCTCCAGGGTGGGCAGACGGCAAAGAAGAGGGCACAGAGGAGGGGGGAGGAGGAGGCAGACGACAAAGAGTGGATGGGGGGAGGAGGAGGAGGCAGACGACAAAGAATAAGGGGGAGGAAAACGGCAAAGAATAAGGGGGAGGCAGACGACAAAGCCTCCGTTAACCCCTAATGGAGGCAACGGCTGTCGGCTGCCGTCTCGAGCACTTTGCCAACTGCTCCTATGGAAAGCTGATGGCAAAGAGCTTTGCCGTCCGCTTTGTGGGGACAAACGACAAAGAAGGTACGATGCCGTTGTAGGCTGACGTGGAAATTTTGCCGGCCGTGAGATTCTTTGCCGTCTGTGGTATTCTCTTTGCCGTTCGGGATTTAGTCTTTGCCGTCTGTGATGGCAGACGGCAAAGAAGCTGATTCCTGTAGTGAGAAAGTTCACATCAATAGCATCATTATTTTGTTCAATCAAGGTAGACAAGGGATATCATTAGAATCAAGATGACTATTTTTATTAGCAACCAAATTCATAAGAGCGTCCACTTTTTTCACTCAAAGTAGCAATTTCCTCAGCAGAATTTACCTTCTTACTAGTTGGAGCTCTCTCGGTATGCCATTGAGAATAGTTGGTCATGATGTTGTCCAGAAGTTTTGTGGCCTCTCCTAAGGTCACATCCATAAAGGTACCACCTGCAGCAGAATCTTGAAGATTTCTAGACACAAAGTTTAGTCCAACATAGAAATTTTGGATAATCATCCACAAGTTTAAACCATGCGTTGGGCAATTTCTTGTCATCAATTTCATCTTCTCCCAAGATTGTGCAACATGTTCATGATATTGCTGTTTAAAACTCATTATTTGATTTCTAGGGGAGATGATCTTAGCAGGAGGAAAATACTTGGCAACAAAAGCATCTTTACACTTATCCCAAGTTCCCATACTATTGCGTGGTAAAGATGAAAACCAAGCTTTAGCTTTCTCTCTTAGTGAAAAAGGAAACAATTCTAATTTCACAATATCATTATCCATATCCTTTTACTTTTTCATAGCACAAAGGTTAACAAAGGTATTGATATGTGAAGCGAGATCCTAATTAGGACTTCCCGAAAATCGCTCTTTCATGACAAGATTCAGTAATGCAGAATTAATACCAGAAGGATCCGCACTAGTGGCGGGTGGTATAGGAGTACTAATAAAATCATTGTTATTATTATTTGAGGAGTCACACAACTTAGTAGTATCTTGAGACATGGTGACCGAGCAAGCAAAGTAACAAGCAAGACAAGCAAACTAGAGAGCAAAGATGCAATCTAGTGACAAGCTAAGCAAGCAAAGGTAAATGTTTTGTATTCTCATTTTTTATGAGACCAAAACAATATACCAGAAAATAAAATGAGTAACAAGTGAATGAAAGTTTGTGTGGAGTTACTTGGTAGTTGGTGATGATATTCCCCGGCAACGACGCCAAAAATCCTTCCTAATACTTGTGATCTGCGCTGGGTTTCACGTGAAGAGGAACAGGTTATTGATACGTCCATTTTGCATCATGCTTTCATGTTGATATTTATCACTTTATGGGCTGTTATATTACTTTGTGGTACCATGTTTATGCCTTTTCTCTCTTATTTTGCAAGGTTTATTTGAAGAGGGAGAATTCAGGCAGCTGGAATTCTGGACTGGAAACGGAGCAAATCTGAGTCCTTTATTCTGCACAACTCCAAATGCCCTGAAAATTTACGTGGATTTTTTTGGGAATATATAAAAAATACTGGGCGAAAGAAGTACCAGAGGGGAGCTACCAGGGCGCCACAAGCCTGGTAGCCGCCACCCCCCTGGTGGCGGCTACATGGCTTGTGGGCTCCCTGACGGCCCACTGGCCCCCCTCTTTTGCTATATGAAGGGTTTTGTTCCAGAAAAAATCAAGAGGGAGCTTTTTCGTGGTTTCGCCGATGCCACGAGGCGGAACTTGAGCAGATCCAATCTAGAGCTCCGGCAGGACGATCCTGCTGGGGAAACTTCTCTCCCGGAGGGGGAGATCGTCGCCATCGTCATCACCAATACTCCTATCATCAGAGGGGAGGCATCTTCATCAACATCTTCATTAGCACCATCTCCTCTCCAATCCCTAGTTCATCTCTTGTAACCAATCTCCGTCTCGCGACTCCGATTGGTACTTGTAAGGTTGCTAGTAGTGTTGATTACTCTTTGTAGTTGATGCTAGTTGGATTACTTGGTGGAAGAGTTTATGTTCATATCCTTGATGCTATTCATTACACCTCTGATCATGATTATGATTATGCTTTGTGAGTAGTTACTTTTGTTCCTGAGGACATGGGATAAGTCATGTTAATAATAGTCATGTGAATTTGGTATTCGTTCGGTATTTTGATATGCTGTATGTTGTCTTTTCCTCTAGTGGTGTTATGTGAACGTCGACTACATAACACTTCACCATACTTGGGCCTAGAGTAAGGCATTGGGGAGTAGTAAGTAGATGATGGGTTACTGGAGTGACAGAAGCTTAAACCCCAGTCTATGCGTTGCTTCGTGAGGGGCTGATTTGGATCCACTAGTTTAATGCTATGGTTAGACGTTGTCTCAATTCTTCTTTCATAGTTGCAGATGCTTGCGAGAGGGGTTAATCATAAGTGGGATGCTTGTCCAGGTAAGGGCAGTACCCAAGCGCCGGTCCACTCACATATCAAACTATCAAAGTAACGAACGTGAATCACATGAACATGACGACACTAGCATGACAGAAATTCCCGTGTGTCCTCGGGAGCGTTTTTCCTCCTATAAGACTTTGTTCAGGCTTGTCCCTTGCTACAGAAGGGATTGGGCCACTTGCCGCACCATTGCTACTACTTGTTACTTGTTACTTTTCGCTTGCTACGTTTCACCTCACTACACCATCACTTGTTACCGCTACTTTCAATGCTTGCAGTTATTACCTTGCAGAAAACTGTTTACCAGAGCCTTCTGCTCCTCGTTGGGTTCGACACTCTTACTTATCGAAAGGAATACGATTGATCCCCTATACTTGTGGGTCATAATAACCGAGTTGGCGATTCCGGTGATACCGAGATGAGAAAACCTGATCAACTTTGGAAAATCGGTGGCTCCAAGTTTGTGGAGTTGGTCACACCGAGATTTTCAAAGAGGTTTTGGAAGGAAGCCTTTGACGATACTGAACTCCGAGTGCACCTTCACACAGAGGGATCGGCAAGTGCTTGTTCAAGTTTTGTGATGAATCATGAATAGAACTTGAGATGAGATAGCATAGATAGCTAGAGAAGGGTCCTAGGCATTCTTGTCCATCCAATTGGCAAAAGATAAAACAAAAGCCATATAACAACAACTGAATGTCCTCAAATGATTAAATTCATGCCGACCAACATGCTCACACAATAAGAATGATGATACAAACATGGTGAACACGCACAAACATACTAGCAACTATCAAGCACTTGGGCGATGACAAGGTCATCTATATATGAGTATATTGACATAGGAGCCAAGCAAGAATACTTGATCATAGGTCATACTCATTGTTAAGAACAAGTAGGGTTACCACTTTTACATAAGCATTAATGTGTTCATATCCTTAGGAGATGCTTATACTCAAGTATTAGAGTAAAGCTCCCCCTTGATATGATATCCCCACAAAGAGGGATCAACTAACCTTGGGTTTTGTCGTGGAAGACTTCAAGTAGGTGAAGTAGTGATGGATGCTCAAATTTGATGAAAATCATCTTGAGCTGGGAGAAATCCTTGTTTTTTTCACACTCTTCTCACCTACATGGGTTAGTCCCAAAGCAAAAAAGGAACAAATGCAAGTATATATATGGACATGGAGTGAAGCAAAAATGGGACAATGTCCAAAGATGCATTGATTACCTAGTTCCTTGCTTACCTTTGAGGGAATGTGTGACTCCTTGAACTAATGCATAAGGTTGAGGTTGATTTCATATAGTTCTTTCCAAAATGAATAAGAGTGAATTTCATTGGCAGAGTCACCCCTCAAGAACTTCTAGTTCTTCCTCTTGGGAATCCACATCAAATTGATGGGAATCCTTGGAGTTGTTGTAGCACTTGTTGAGGTAGAGCTAGTAGTATCCTTGGGAACCCACTCGACCTTGGCTTGGGGTTCTTCAAATAGGTCAATGTCATCTTGAAGCTTTCCCTTGCCTTTGTGGTCTTGTGGTGGAAGGTCATCTTGTGAGCTTGTTCCTTCGAAAGGAGTGGACTTCTCCTCTTGGGGAACAAACTTGGGAGTGGGATATGGACCTTCTTCCCAGAAATCTCCGTTGACGTTGAAATATCCAACACCTTGTTTCTTCCGATGTCCTCCTTACTTGCGCACAATATCCTCGAAATGCTTACTTCCGGCAAGACTCTTGAGGACACCTCTCTCTATAATCCCTTTCAATAAATCATTTTCTTGCTGAAGTGTAACTTGGCTAAGAGAATCGTTAGTGGAATCAATAGAGTTACTAACAACAAAATTTTTGGATTTAGCTTTAGCATTGTCGTTACTAGATGAAGAAACCTTCTTGCCTTTGTTAGTAGTGTTCTTAGGCTTAGCTTGTGGAACAAAATTAGACAAGAGTAATCGTTTGGCTAGATAAGAAGAACTCTTCTTTCGAAGGTCATCATTGATTGCTTTTAAGAACTCATGCTCTTGCTCAAAGTTGAGCTTCTCGAAGCGTAGCTTCTCATGGGTTCTTGCAAGCTCTCTATGATCTTACAGAGTAGCCTCATGAGCTAACTTAAGAGTTCTTAGTTCTTGAGTTAGTTGTTCAATCTCTTTCTTATCGTCATCATTCAATTTCTCTTGACTAGCATGATAATTAGAAAGTTCATTTTCAGTCAATCACTAGTTTTGTCTAGAAGCAAGTCATCTTATCCTAACAAGTCATCCTCATCACTACTGAAATCAAGATACTCGGGGTGTGATACCTTGGGGCCTTTAGCCATGAAACTGTTTCTGACTCCCTCATTTGGTGAATCAAATAAGTTGTAGGAGTTGGAGGAAACAAGTGCAATGCCGGCAACACCTTCATCTTGACTATAGTCGGAGTGGGAGTGATAGCTTCTCTCGGAGTGATGATCAGATTCGGAGCCAGAAATCCATTCACCAACATGAGCTTGATGTCTTGTTCTTGAACTGCTCTTGGTGTATTTGTCCTTCTTCCCTGATTCCTTGCCTCTCCTTGAGTGTCTTCGTTCTTTGTAATCTTCTCTACTCCTTCTCTCTCTGCAAGTTGACTCATCTCTTGAGCTTCGTCTTCGAGGTGACTCTTCTCTTCTTTTCTAGGGAGCCGAGCACTCATTTTAGTAGTGTCCGGGTTTCCCACAATTATAGTAGTTTCGGTCATGACTGGACGAACGCTTCTCATCATGTCTTGAACTTGAGCTTCTATCTATGCCTCTACTCTTGTAGAACTTGTTGAATTTTCTGACCATGATGCTTATCTCTTCATCAGTGACAAGATTGTCTTTTGAAGTAGCGGGAGCATCGCATGAAGCTTTATAAGCACTGCTTGGCTTGTTGCGCAGCTCATCTTTGTCTTTGAGTGACATCTCATTAGCAACAATCCTAGCAATGACTTCAGTTGGCTTGAGATCTTTATAATTTGGCATCATTTGGATCAATGTGCACAATGTGTCATACTTGCCATCAAGAGCTCTAAGTATCTTCTTGATAATGAATTTGTCGATCATCTCTTCTCTTCCTAAGCCGGGAATCTCATTGGTGATGAGAGCTAGCCTAGAGTACATTTCAGCGACTCCTTCACCATCCTTCATCTTGAACTTGTCAAGTTGACTTTGAAGCACATCCAACTAGGATTCTGTGACATAATAATTACCTTTGTGCATATCAACCAAAGCATCCAAATCTCTTTTGCATTCTCAAGACGACCGATTTCATTGAATTCTTCGGGGCAAAGGCAGTTGAAGATGATATCGCGGGCTTGAGCATTAAGTTGCAACATCTTCAGTTCATCAGCTGTCGCATCATGATCTGGTTCATGCCCTTCTCCAAAGAAGTTACCTTGCACACCAACACGAATAACAAACCAAACATGAGGATTAAAGCCAAGAATATGCATCTTCATTTTATGCTTCCAACTAGCAAAATTAGTGCCATCGAAGTAAGGACCTCTACGATGATAATTTCCATCACTAGATGCCATACTATCCTAGGTTGCTAAACCAATGAGATGGAGACCAAAGCTCTAATACCACTTGTAGGATCGAAAGTATGTCTAGAGGGGGGTGATTAGACTACTCGACAAGATATTTTTTTTGCCTTTTACCAATTTTACTTGAGAGGCAGCCACGACAGTTATAACAAGTCAAGTACACCCTACATATGCAGTTCTAATAGTATACTAGCGGAAAGTAAACATGCAAGTGTAAATAGAGGAGTAAGGTAGGGAGATCAAACGCATAAGGTTGACACGACAATTTTTGGCATGGTTCCGATAGGTGGCGCTATCGTATGTCCATGTTAGTGGAGACTTCAACCCATAGAAGGTAATAGCTGCGAGAGTCCACGGAGGGCTCCACCCATGGAGGGTCCACAAAGAAGCAGCCTTGTCTATCCCACCACGGCTTTCATCCATGGAGGACTGGCCTTACTCACAGTAGATCTTCATGAAGTAGCGATCTCCTTGCCCTTACAAACATCTTGGTTCAACTCTAGAACACGAAGTAGGAGGCTCCCAAGCGACACCTAACCAATCTAGGAGGCACCACCCTCCAAAAGGTAATAGATGGGGAAGATCAATGAACTCCTTGCTCTTGTGCTTCTAAAGATAGTCTCCTCAACACAAATCTCTCTCTCACAGAATATGCATGGGTAGGAGAGGTTGATTTGGTCGAAAGCAGTTTGGGGAGGCTAGAGATCAAGATTCAAATGATTGGATTGGAATATCTTGGTCTCAACACATGAGTAGGTGGTTCTCTCTGAGAAAATGGATCTGGAAATGAAGTTTGTGTTATGAGTGCTTCTCCCACAAATGAGAGGTGGGTGAAGGGGTATATATATAGGAAGCAACCAAAATCCAACATTACACACAAAAGTGCAAACTCGGTGACACCAAAGTGGACAACTCGGCGGTACCGACTAGTACTAAAAGTGTGAACTATGAATCTCTATGATACCGATATATAGAACTCGGTGGCACCGAAAAGGTGACTAACGGTCAGATGGACAAACTCGGTAGCACCGATACTCAAACTTGGAAATTCTGATTTTGTGTATCTTGGCAACATAATGTTGGTCACACTGAACTCGATAGCACCGATGCAATTTCGCTTGCACCGATTTGGTGGAAATGTTCTGTCTTAGGTTCAAACTCGGTGGGTCTGATGTGGCAATGTTGGTTACACTGAATTTGTGTATATGGAACTTGACAGAGTGGATATGTGGGAAACATGACTGAGTGTTTTGGTGGCTAACTTTGAGCATTTGAGCAATCAGTTCATTTTACTACCTCACCCCCTTTTAATAGTATTGGCTTTCCTATGGACTCAAAAGTGATTTCTCACAAATATAAAATGAAGAGTCTTCTAGCTTGAGGTTTGAGCCTATATTATTCCTTTCTAGCATCCAGGGGCATCTGCATATAAACCTTAAGCCATATCATCTGTTGAACTTTTCTGAAATATACTTGGAAAACACATTAGTCCAATGATGCATATGTTGTGATCAATTATCAAAACCACCCTAGGGAGCAATTGTTCTTCCAGTACCCGATCAATGCCTTTCCCCTGACGTCACTAGACAAAGAGTCCAGTCAATTGGTACCCAACCCACATGATGTACGTCTTACGAGCACCAAGTCTAGACCGTATCATCCATGCAGGGACCAATGGTGTGCCCGGAACACATAAAAACGACATAGTCGTCCTACCTAGCATGACCCCATCATGAGAGTGATCATATCACTCCTGCCACTAGTAATGCGAGCTCTTTGCTAGCACGACCAGAGTAATCAACATAGCTCTGTCCCATAAAGGGATATCGTGGTCGCACATGTAAGGTTGCGACGGTCGACAAATCTTAAATCTAATCCATTTTTGAAACCACTCACACAAAAACTTTCCGGTACACCATTTCTTTCTCAAGTCGCCATCCAGCTCAACTCCATCACCCTCGGGCATTAGTAGCACCCGACGGGGTTTTCGTAAAAACCTTTGATATCACTTTATGTTCCATTACCATGCATATGCTCATCTATGTGTAGCACTACTATCTACTTGTCAACTTTATATTGGCGTGACCCTCATAGATGGTAACGTCATCCTCAAATGCAAGTGCTCCAGAGGAGCCATCGGTAACGCCATATCGAAGGTTTACCGATTAATCATGACTATATGCATCGGAATATAGTAACCAACATGGCATGCATAATTGTTCTTCTCATACATGGTCAAAGGGTTGCTTGCCTTGCTCAAGTAGGTCTCCGGGGTCTTCGAGGTCTTCTAGTCCAACTCCGAGTACTCCGTCTATTTCGCCATCTATCGTCGGAAACAACCACACTAAGCCACACAACAAGCAGGAACAAAAGTGCCCTAAAAATAGGAGTTTTATTTTTCTTGGACCTCTGTGGTCATAAGAAAAATACCCGAAGCTTGTTCTAGGAGATTTGGATCATGAGAGTTGCTCAATTTTGGATCTGGACAGATAGGGTTTTGGGATAATTAGGTGAATCAAATCAACTTGATTAGGATGAAACTTGGCAAGATCATGACATATATCATGTGTGACATTCTAGAATGTTATTGGAATTTATTGAGAATATTTCCTATAGATATATTTCAAAAGCTTGAACTAGGCAGGAAGGGTTTTGAAGGGTTTTTCCCAATATTTTGAACATAACCATGTGTTGAAACTCCTATGTATGGAATATATATGTCCAGTGAGTTTCTCTAAATTTTCTCAAATATTTTGAAAGCAATAAAAATAACTTTCCTTCATAAGGGACCATTTTTGGCCTTAGAAAAAGGTATTTAAATAAAATGGTAAAATAAATTTTAAAATAATAATATTTTGGTTTTGGGGAGCCATTTTTATAATGGGATTTAAATAAAATATTTGGTGCAAAATAACTTCCCTAATTTAAGGACTTGTAGTACAAATCCCAACTCAGGGTTTTTTAAAGGCTTAAATCAAGGAAATGATTTTTGGTCAAAATAGAGTTGGTAAAAATAGTTCCTAGTCCTATACACATGGCATGATCATTAGGCAAGGGTTTGGGTCAAGGAGGTGAGTGTGGGGAGTAGTAGGAACTTTGTGATTCAAACACAAGCAAACAAGCAAGCAAGCAACAATCACATCAAGCATCACAAGCATTCACACACAAATTAATTGGCCCTAAATTTTGAGTTAAGTTAGTTTAGTCAGGAGAGTCAAAACACACGGTGTGACAAAGTTGCGCACAAGTGAGTCCTCATCAGATCGTGACTATCTTGTTGTGTTGAAACACTACTACGGCATTACATGCCTGGATAAGTGTTGTAGGTGTACCGATAGAAGTTTTCCTTTCACTAATGCTTACGGGGTAAGCTACCCTAAAGCCGTGTCGGTGTCGAGAACTTCAGGGTTCGTTTCCCACGAGCGAGAATTGAGAACCCCCAGAGTTCTCTACTGAACCCTAAAGCCTTGCCGACATTGAGAACTTCAGTGTTTTTTGCCAACGAGCCAATATCGAGAACCCCAGAGTTCTGTGTTGAACCCTAAAGCCTTCCCAACGTCAAGAACTTTAAGGTTCTCTGCCAGCAAGCCTGCATCGAGAACTCCAAAGTTCTGTGTTGAACCCTAAAGCCTTGTCGGCATCAAGAAATTCAGGCTTCTCTGCCGGCGAGCCAGCATCTAGAACCCTAGAGTTCTCTAATGAAGCCTAAAGGCTTGTCGGCGTTGAGAAATTCAGGGTTCTGTGTCGGCGAGCCAACATCGAGAAACCTAGAGTTGTCTGCTAAACCCTAAAGCCTTGTGGGCATCGAGAACTTCAGGTTTTTGTGCCGATGAGCCAGCATCTAGAACCCCAGAGTTCTCTGCTAAACCCTAAAGCCTTGCCGGTGTCGAGAACATGAGGGCTCTTCGCCGACGAGCCAACATCGAGAACCCAGAGTTCTCTGCTAAACCCTAAAGCCTTGTCAGCATTGAGAACTTAAAGGTTCTTTACCATTGAGCCAGCATCAAGAACCCAAGAGTTCTCTATTGAACCCTAAAGCCTTGCCATTGTCGAGAACTTCAGGGTTCTATGTAGACGATCTAGCATCGAGAAACCCAGAGTTCTTTACTGAATCCTAAAGTCTTGCCGACGTTGGGAACTTCAAGGTTCTCTGCCGACGAGCCAGCATCTTGAACCCCAGAGTTCCATGCTGATCCCTAAAGCCTTGGGAGCGTCGAGAATCTTAGGGTTTTCTACCGGCGATCCAACATTGAGAACCCCAGAGTCCTCTGTTGAACCCTAAAGCCTTGCCGGCATTGAGAACTTCAGGGTTCTCTGCCGGCAAGCCAGCATCAAGAACCCCAGAGTTATCTGCTGAACCCCAAAGCCTTGTCGACGTCGAGAACTTTAGGGTTCTCTGCTGGCGATCCCACAACGAGAAACCTAGATTTCTCTTCTGAACCCTAAAGCCTTGCCGTCGTGGAGAACTTCATGGTTCTCTGCCAATGACCCAGCATCAAGAACCCAAGAGTTCTTTGATGAACCCAAAAGCCTTGCCGGCATCGAGAACTTCAGGGTTCTGTACCGACGAGCCAACATCGAGAACCCTAGAGTTCTTTGTTGAACCCTTAAGCCTTGCTGGTGTTGAGGACTTCAGGTTTCTCTGTCGGCAAGCAAACATCAAGAACCCCAGAGATCTGTGCTGAACACTAAAGCCTTGTCGTCGTCGAGAACTTCAGGGTTCTCTATCGGTGATCCAACATAGAGAACCCTACATTTCTCTACTGCATCATAAAGCCTTGCGAGTGTCGAGAACTTCAGGGTTCTTTGCTGACTAGCCAACATTGAGAAACTAGAGTTCTGTGTCGACCCTAAAGCCTTCTCAGAGTTTAGGATCTCAAGGCTCTCTACCGAAAGCAATATAAAAATATACCACTACCAAGGCCCACTTCAGTATCGAGATCTTCGAGTTCTCTGCTTGAAGTGACTCGAGGGCTCACCGATAGGATCTTCAGATCTTGTCGGCGAACTAACGACTTCGACATGAATATTAATCATTGAGCCATCGGCTCTGACAGGAATATTTGTCATCGAGCCACCAACTCCGGCAGGAATGTTTGTCGTCGAGCCATCGGCCCCGGTGAAAGTACATATGCTCCCTTGGTGATTTTGATAATTCATGACAACATACATTGTCTCTTGGACTAACACTTTTACCTAGATATTTCAGGACTAGTCCATGGAGATGTGGATAAGGATTATGTGGATATGCCCCTTGATTCAAGAAAGGATTAAGATTGGCTCAAGCTTCAAGCTAGAAGACTCTTCATTTTATATTTGTGAGATATCACATTTGAGTCCATAGGAAAGCCAATACTATTAAAAGGTGGTGAGGTATTAAAATGAACTAGTTGCTCAAGTGCTCTAAGTTAGTGCTGATGGCTACGCCTATAGGGATTTCCTTGGCAAGTATGCAAAGGATTCCCCCACGGCCTTGGAGCCTTGCCTTGGTGTTCCCTTGAACAGGAAAGGGTGATGTAGCACAACGGCGGTAAGTATTTCCGTCAGTTTGAGAACCAAGGTATCAATCCAGTAGGAGGATCGCGTCAAGTCACAAGTACCTGCACAAACACAAAGAGCTTGCACCCAATGCTATGAAGGGGTTGCCAATCCCTTATAGATTGTTTGCAAAGCGAGAACTGAAAGCAAAAAGTAAACAAAGCCAAGTAAAAGTAAAAGCCGAGATAATAATTGTGAGTAGACCCGGGGGCCGTAGTGTTCACTAGTGGCTTCTCTCATGAAAGCAAGTAGACGGTGGGTGAACGAATTACTGTCGAGCAATTGATAGAACCGTGCAAAGTCATGACGTTATCTATGGCAATGATCATACATATAGGCATCACATCCAAAACAAGTAGACCGATACTTTCTGCATCTACTACTATTACTCCACACGTCGATCGCTATCCAGCATGCATCTAGTGTATTGAGTTCGTAAGAACAGAGTAACGCCTTAAGCAAGATGACATGATGTAGATGGACAATCTCAAATCTATGATGAAAGCACATCTTGTTACCCTTGATGGCAACAACATGATGCGTGCCTTGCTACCCCTTCTGTCACTGGGAAAGGTCACCGCACGGTATGAACCCAAAACCAAGCACTTCTCCCATTGCAAGAATCATAGATCTAGTTGGCCAAACAAAACCCAAGACTCAGAGAGACTTACAAGGATATCAAATCATGCATATAAGAAATCAGCAAAGACTCGAATATAATTCATAGATCACAAATCCACAATTCATCGGATCTCGACAAACACACCGCCAAAGAGGATTACATCGGATAGATCTCCATGAAGATCATGGAGAACTTTGTATTGAAGATCCAAGAGAGAGAAGAAGCCATCTAGCTACTAACTACGGACCCGTAGGTGTGAAGTAGACTACTCACGAGTCATTGGAGAGGCAATGATGTTGATGTAGAAGCCCTCCAGCTCCAAAGTCCCCTCCGGCAGGGCACCGGGAAGGGTCTCCAGATGAGATCTCGCGGAAATGAAAGCTTGCAGCGACGGAAAAGTGGTTTCGTGGACGCCCTTATTTTTTCTGGGATTTTAGGAAATATGTAGGCCAAAGAGCTAGGGTAGGGGAGCTCCAGGGGGGCCACAAGCCTGGTAGCCGCGGGCCCCCTGGCCGCGACTACAGAGCTTGTGGGCCCCCTGTGGGCCTCCTGCATTGGCCCTCAAGTCCCCCGATCTTCTTCTGTTTCGAAAAAATTCATTTCGGGGATTTTATTCCGTTTGGACTCCGTTCCAAAATCAGATCTGAAAAGAGTCAAAAACACAGAAAAACAGG
The DNA here is from genome assembly GCF_904849725.1 of Hordeum vulgare subsp. vulgare. NCBI lineage: Eukaryota > Viridiplantae > Streptophyta > Magnoliopsida > Poales > Poaceae > Hordeum > Hordeum vulgare. Next base: position 86,576,422 of record NC_058520.1, read on the forward strand.
AATTGGCACTTGGCACTGAATTAGTAAGTTAGTCCCAAAAAATATATAAAAGGTATATAAAACATCCAAAGTTGACAACATAACAGCATGAAACCATCAAAAATTATAGATACGTTTGAGACATATCAGTTAGCCACCAAAATAATCAGTCATTTTCCCACATGATCATTCTGTCCAATTTCACATACTCAAATTCAGTGCCACCAAGTTCCACATTTCGGACCCATCGAGTTTTACCTCAGACAGAAACCCTAGCCATTCCCACCAAATCGGTGCAACTGAATCCATATCGGTGCTACCGAGTTTGGGTGACCAACTTTCGGGTGCCTCGGTACACAAAATCGGAATTTCCAAGTTTGAGTATCGGTGCCATCGAGTTTGGCCATCTAATCGTTAGCCACCTTATCGGTGCCACCAAGTTTCATATATCAGTCTCACCGAGACTCAAAAGTTCATACCTTTAGTGCTTGTCGGGACCACTGAGTTTCCCACTTCGGTGTCACCGAGTTTGCCACTTTGGGTGTAACGGTTGGATTTTGTGTGCTGCCTATATATACCCCTTCACCCACCTCTCATTCGTGGGAGAAGCACTCAGAACACACACTTCATATCCAAATCCATTTTCTGAGAAAGAACCACCTACTCATGTGTTGAGACCAAGATATTTCACTCCAATCATTTGAAACTTGATCTCTAGCCTCCCCAAACTGCTTTGCACCAAATCAACCTCTCCTACCCATGCCTATTCCGTGAGAGAGTGATTTTGTGTCGAGAAGACTATCTTTTGAAGCACAAGAGCAAGGAGTTCATTGTTCTACCACATCTATTACCTGTTGGAGGGTGGTGCCTCCCAGATTGGTTAGGTGTCGCTTGGGAGCCTCCTACTTCGTGTTGTGGAGTTTAACCAAGATATTTGTAATGACAAGGAGATCGCCTACTTCGTGAAGATATACCATGAGTGAGGCTAGTCCTGCGTGGACGGAAGCTGTGGTGGAATAGACAAGGCCGCTTCTTTGTGGACCCTTCGTGGGTGGAGCACTCCGTGGATTCTCTCAGCCGTTACCCTCAGTGGGTTGAAGTCTCCACTAACATGGACGTACGATAGCGCCACCTATCGGAACCATGCCAAAAATCGTTGTGTCAACTTATTCACGTTTGATCTTCCTAACCTCTACTCCTTTACATCTGCAAAGTCTTTACTTTTCCGCTACCATATATGTTGACTAGCATGTGTAGGGTGCACTAGACTTGTTAGTATTGTTGAAATTCTGCCCTCTATCAATATTGGTAAGTCTAGGACTTTTTTCTTGACAAGTAGTCTATTCACCCCCCCTCTAGACACACCTTATTTCGATCCCTCACCCAACAGGAACATTGTCGGTGAGCCATAGGCTCTGACAGAGTCACATACTTTTGTCATCGAGCTATGCGCTCCAGCAAGGGCGAAAGTGAAGAACAACAGAGGAAGTTAAGTCCTAGAGCTTTGCATAATTCCTCACTATTCCCATCGTCTCCTTTGAATGATTACGTCCTTGTATGGAGACATGTACATGAAGGAGCCTTCGACATGATTGGTTGTGTTCCTCGTTGTTTAGAGTTTGCTCAATAACACGAGCAAGGTGCACCAAGACTAAAGAGGTTAACCTTTTCGGGAGACGGTGTCTCGGACAAGCTGCTTAGGACCCGTTTCCTTAAGGGTTGCCGACTGGAACATGCACACTGGGAAGCTTTTCATCTAGAGGAGCATATAAAGGGTACAAGGATGATATTACTCAAGGGAGAGGCATATGATAAGCGAGTATGTGTTATCTGTACAATAAGGCTGCATTGACTAAAGAAAAAAACTATTTTTCTTTATATATGTCTTTGCAATGATCGCGACAATTACTCCTTTTGTCCCGGTGACGCATGAGGATGGCCTTGTTGGTGATTGGAAGTGTTGGCTACAGGATCCCCTCCGGCATATCAACAAATGAGGAAGATGAAGGCACCGACGAGCTTGGCAGAACGATCTTCTCGAAGAGTGGCCCCGAGAACCCTGAGTTCTCTATTAAAAACGGGAGCCTTCCCGACATTGATATACTTCGAGTTCTCTTCCACAGGGTGAATTATCTTTAGCATCGAGATCTTTAAAGTTCTCTCCTAATAGAATTTAAAAAAGAAGGATGTAATTGTCAAGACCCATGCCAAGTTTGGTCCCACCTCCAACGTCGAGAATTTTGAGTTCTCTATTGTATGAAGTCCCAGGGGCTACTGACGATGTAGTGACAACCAGAACCTCTAGAAATTTCCAGGCATGGAGTCTTGCTAGCATATGGTTGTTACAAAGCCACCCCAACAAGGAACCGATCTTGTCGACATACAACACGCCCGAGAAGCACTACATCGACATACAAGACCAAGAAGTCATCGGGAAGGAACTTTTTTCTCCCGATGGCATAGTTTTTCGCCAATGCGGAGCCAACAAGACAAGACCCGACAAAGCAAATACGACAAACCAATACCTCCAGGCCGACCATTGAGAAGATAATCTCAAGACCAACACCATCAAGCTCAGCACCGGCAAGCTCATGGCCGGAGAGCACCCTACTTCCCCCGCTCTCCCACCTGTCCCTAACGGGTGGCGCACGCATAGAACTCTGTCGACAAGTGGCAGGCAAGCAAAACTTTGTCTAGATTGTATGTGTCGTCACCAGAATTCACCCCGTGCAATTACCATCTTGCCAGTGTGGTGAACCCTTAGACTATAAAAGGAGGCTCATGGCAACATTTACAAGGGGGCGCGAAACCCTGCCCATTTGCGGGTAGTAGATGCACTCCTGAGCATCCTTGCTGGCAAGTCGCCCTCTGTGTAATTTGGACAACAATCATAATCCATAAAAGCAATAGTAGGTTTTTATGCATATTTGCAGCCTGAACCTGGGTAAATCTGTTGCATTGACTATTTTTTCTACTCTTTGTGCACGTCGATTCCCTTAGCAAAACCGCAAAGGGGCCTCGCCGGTCCCATAGGTCGTCTTACCCCGACAAACGTAGTGTAAATTTTTATGGTAATTGTAGTGTGAGATTTTAGTGTAGTTTGTAGTGTAGATTTTTAGGGTGATTGTAGTTTCAGATTTTAGTGAGATTTGTAGTTCATAATTTGCAGTGTAATTGTAGTTACAACTAGTATATAAATTTTTATTCTAATTTAGTTTGTAGTATAGTTGTAATGTAAGAATGTAGTGTAGTTGCAGTGCAAGATTCTAACGTATGTTTAATTACATTGTCTAGATTGTGTGTGTATATATATAGATGTTGCAGGTATAGTCATATGTCTCTGAAGTTTCGTCGTGTACGACGAAATAGGACTAAGTACTATGCAACCATCATGAAGGACAATATGTTCACAAGCTTGGACATTGGGACACCCCAGAGTTAGCGGCACGCGCTTACGATGCAAAGGCGGATGAGTATCATAAGAAAAAGCGATTATGAACTTCCTCGACTGCCATGAGTATGCATAGTTCCTCGTTCCGGAGAACATACATATATGCATTACGGTTGAGAAGAAGGAGAACCTCCAGGTCGAGCAACAGTTGTTCGACCCATTAGTGACGGAGTTTAAGAGAGATGAGAAACTCTTAGAGACTAGCAAGATGATGCTCCTTCAGTATGCAGTGAGGAAGAGCATAGAGGAGGATCACGTAGATCGCGATAACCTCACAGCACATGAGGAGGAGGATGATACGTCTCCAACGTATCTATAAATTTTGATGGTCCCATGCTATTATCTTGTCAACTTTGGATGTTTTGTATGCATGAATATGTTATTTTATATCTTTTTTGGGACTAACCTATTAACTCAGTGCCAAGCGCTAGTTTCTATTTTTTTTCGTGTTTTTGACCTTTTTCAGAGAAGAATATTAAACGGAGTCCAAACGGAATAAAACCTGCAGGGTGATTTTTTCCATAACAGAAGATACGTAGGGGACTTGAGAACCAAGGCAAAGGACCTCGGGGGAGATCACAAGCCCCCTAGCCGTGGCCTTGGGGCGCCTAGCAGGCTTGTGAGCCCCCCGTGGCTCCTTTTCCCTACTTCTTCCGCCTATAAATTCTCTAAAAATCCAAAACCACCAGAGAGAGCCACGCAAATACTTTTCCACCGCCGCAAGCTTCTGTCTCCGCAAGATCCCATCTGGGGACCGTTCGGGTGCCCTGCCGGAGGTGGGATTCAGACACGGAGGGCTTCTTCATCAACACCATTGCCTCTCCGATGATGCGTGAGTAGTTCACCATAGACCTTCGAGTCCATAGATAGTAGCTAGATGGCTTCTTCTCTCTCTTGGATCTTCAATACAAAGTTCTCCATGATCTTCATGGAGATCTATTCGATGTAACCTCCTTTTGCGGTGTGTTTGTCGAGATCCGATGAATTGTGGATTTATGATCAGATTATATATGAATATTATTTGAGTCTCCTCTGATCTCTTATATGAATGATTTCGTATCCTTGTAATTCTCTTCGAGTTGTGGGTTTCGTTTGGCCAACTTGATCTATAATTATTGCAATGGGAGAAGTGCTTGGTTTTGGGTTCATACCGTGTGGTGTCCTCACCTAGTGACAGAAGGGGTAGCGAGGCACGCATCGTGTTGTTGCCATCAAGGGTAAAGAGATGGGGTTTATATCATATTGCATGAATCTATCCCTCTACATCATGTCATCTTGCTTAAGGCGTTACTCTGTTTGTTATGAACTCAATACACTAGATGCATGCTGGATAGCGGTCGACGTGTGGAGTAATAGTAGTAGATGCAAAAAGTATCGGTCTACTTGTCTCGGACGTGATGCCTATATGTATGATCATTGCCTTAGATATCTTCATGACTTTGCGTGATTCTATCAATTGCTCGACAGTAATTTGTTCACCCACCGTAATACTTGCTATCATGAGAGAAGCCTCTAGTGAACACTATGGCCCCCGGGTCTACTTCACATCATATTTACAGAGCTACACTTTTACTTTGTTGCACTTTCCACCTTCAGATTTCACCTTGCAAATAATCGTGAAGGGATTGACAACCCCTTTATAGTGTTGGGTGCAAGTTTGTTTGTTTTTGCGCAGGTACATTGGTGCCTCATCTTGATACTCCTACTGGATTGATACCATGGTTCTCAAACTGAGGGAAATACTTATCGCTACTGTGCTGCATCACCCTTTCCTCTTAAAGGGAAAAACCAAGGCAGGCTCAAGAGGTAGCAAGAAGAATTTCTGGCGTCGTTGCCGGGGAGGATCAAGTCAAGAATAGTCTCCCGTCAACGTGCCAATTTCTGGCGCCGTTGCCGGGGAGTATTCAAAGTGAAGCATATCCAAGTAACTATCGCAAACTCAGCTCTTACATTTACATTATTTGCCTTTTTCCTCTCGTTTTCCTCTCCCCCACTTCTGAAAAAAAACAAAGTTTACAAAAATATTTGACTTTTTCGTTCGCCCTTTCTTTCGTTTGCTTTCTGTTCGTTTGTGTGCTTGTATGCTTGCTAAGTCACCATGAATGAAAACACCAAATTGTGTGACTTATCGAATACTAATAATAATGATTTTATTAGTACTCCGGTTGCTCCCGCCACTAGTGCGGAATCATATGAAATCAATGCTACTTGCTGAATCTTGTTATGAAAGAGCAATTTTCCGGCCTTCCTAGTGAAGATGCCGCATCCCATCTTAATACCTTCATTGAGTTATGCGATATGCAAAAGAAGAAATATGTGGATAATGATGTGATTAAATTGAAGCTATTTCCATTCTCATTACGAGATCGAGCAAAAACTTGGTTTTCATCTTTAGCCAAAAATAGTATTAATTCTTGGAACAAGTGTAAAGATGCTTATATATCCAAGTATTTTGCTCCAGCTAAGATTATCTCTCTCCATAATTATATCATGAATTTTAAGCAACTAGATCATGAACATGTTGCACAATCTTGGGAGAGAATGAAATTGATGATTAGAAATTGTCTCTCTCATGGCTTGAGTCTTTGGATGTTTATACAAATCTTCTATGCTCGTTTGAATTTTGCTTCTAGAAATATCTTGGATTCCGCCTCCGGTGGAACTTTCATGGAAATCACACTAGGAGAAGCCACAAAACTCCTAGATAATATCATGACAAACTATTCTCAATGGCACACTGAAAGGTCACCTACTAGTAAAAAAGTGCATGCTATAGAAGAAATTAACTCTTTGAGTGCTAAGATGGATGAGTTAATGAAATTGTTTGCTAGTAAAAGTGCTCCTTTAGATCCAAATGATCTGCCTTTGTCTTCCTTGATTGAGAATAGCAATGAGAGCTTGGATGTCAGTTTTGTTGGTAGAAATAATTTGGGCAAAAACAATGCTTATAGAGGTAACTTTATTCCTAGGCCTTTTCCTAGTAATCCCTCTAATAACTTTGGCAATTCCTACGAAAATGCTCATGGAAATTACAATAAATTACCGTCTGATCTTGAGAGTAATATTAAAGAGTTTATCAACTCGCAAAAGATTTTCAATGCGTCCATGGAAGAAAAACTGCTAAAAATTGATGACTTTGCTAGGACCGTTGATAGAATGTCTCTTGATATTGATGCTTTGAAATTGAGATGTGCTCCTCCCAAGATTAATATGGATGAAACTTTGAAAGCTATGCGTGTTTCCATGAATGAGAGTAAAGAAAGAACCACCCAAATTCATGCTAGACATGAATGGCTTAAAAAGGCGTGTTCTCATGATGAGAATCACGAAGATCTTAAAGTGCTTGGTGTGACTCCTATTGAATCCTTGTTTTCCAATGTCAATCCTAATGTTGATGGGGCTGGATATGAATCCACTTTGGTTGAGAAACGCCCCAATGATTCGGAGTCTATTTATCTTGATGCTAAAAGAACTCAAAGTGGAGTAGAGGATATCAAAACTTTGAGTAGTGATGAAATTACTACTTTGGATTTCAAGGAATTCAATTATGATAGTTTCCCTTTAATTGAATGTATTTCCTTGATGCAATCCATGCTAAACTCTCCAAATGCTTATAGCCAAAATAAGACTTTTACCGATCATATCGTTGATGCTTTGATGAAATCTCTTGAAGAGAAACTTGAGTTGGAGATATCTATTCCTAGAAAAATTCATGATGAGTGGGAACCTACTATCAAAATCAAGATTTAAAATTATGAATGCAATGCTTTGTGTGATTTGGGTGCTAGTGTTTCCGCTATTCCAAAGTCTTTATGTGATGTTCTAGGCTTCAATGAGATAGATGAGTGCTCTCTTAATTTGCATCTTGCGGATTCTACTATTAAGACACCTATGGGAAGGATAAATGATGTTCTTATCATTGGAAATAGGAACTATGTACCCATAGATTTCATTGTGCTTGATATTGATTGCAATCCGACATGTCCCATCATTCTTGGTAGACCTTTCCTTAGGACTATTGGTGCTATCATCGATATGAAGGAACGGAATATTAGATTTCAATTTCCATTAAAGAAGGGCATGGAACACTTTCCTAGAAAGAAAATAAGATTGCCTTATGAATCCATGATGAGGGCTACTTATGGTTTGAGCACAAATGACGGCGATACTTGATTCTATCGCCTTATGCCTAGCTAAGGGCGTTAAACAATAGCGCTTGTTGGGAGGTGATACGTCTCCATCGTATCTACCTTTCCAAACTCTTTTGCCCTTGTTTTGGACTCTAATTTGCATGATTTGAATGGAACTAACCTGGACTGACGCTGTTTTCAGCAGAATTGCCTTGGTGTTGTTTTTGTGCAGAAGTAAAGTTCTTAGAACGTCCTGAAAATTTACAGAGAATATTTCTAGAAAATATGAAAAACACCTGCGCAAAGATTCACCGGAGGGGATGGGCCAGTGGGCCACATGCCCTCTAGCCGCCACCCCCTGGTGGCGGCTAGCAAGCTTGTGGGGCCCAGGTGGCTCTGCCGCCCCAATCTCAGCTCTATAAATTCACTTTCGTCCCAGAAAAAATAAAAAGAGAAGATTTCGTCGCGTTTGCGATACGGAGGCGCCGCCACATCCTGTTCTTCATCTAGAGGGCAGATCTGGAGGCCGTTTTGGGCTCCGGTGAGGGAAATCGTCGCCATCGTCATCATCAACCTTCTTCCCTCTCCAATTCCATGAAGCTCTTAATCATTCGTGAGTAATCTATTCGTAGGCTCGCTGGGCGGTGATGAGTAGGATGAGATCTATCATGTAATCGAGCTAGTTTTGACGGGGATTGATCCCTAGTATCCACTATGTTCTGAGATTGATGTTGCTACTACTTTGCCATGCTTAATGCTTGTCACTAGGACCCGAGTGTCATGATTTCAGATCTGAAATTATTATGTTGTCACCAATATATGTGTGTTTTAGATCCGATCTTGCAAGTTGTAGTTACCTACTATGTGTTATGATCCGGCAACCCCGGAGTGACAATAACCAGAACCACTCCCGGTGATGACCATAGTTTGAGGAGTTCATGTGTTCACCAAGTGCTAATATGTTGGTCCGGTTCTTTATTAAAAGGAGAACCTTAATATCCCGTAGTTTCCTTTTGGACCTCGCTGCCACGGGAGGGATGGACAATAGATGTCATGCAAGTTCTTTTCCCTAAGCACGTATGACGACACACGGAATGCATGCCTACATCACATTGATGAACGGGAGCTAGCCACATATCTCTCCGTGTTAGAACTATTGCATGATGAATATCATCCAAACAAATCACCAACTCATTGCCTATGAGTTTGTCCCATTGCTGTTGTTACTTGTTTTGCACTGCTGCTGTTACTTGTTTTGTGCTGCTGCTGTTACTACTGTTGCTGTTGATGTTACTTGCTCTGCTGTACTTGCTACTATTGCTACTTGTTACTGCTGCTACTTTGCTATCGATACTTTGCTTGTAGATATTAATCTTTCAGGTGTGGTTGAATCTGACACATTCAGCTGCTAATACTTGAGAGTATCCTCTCACTTCCTATTGGCGGATCAACAAATTTGGGTTGAATACTCTACCCTCGAAAACTGCCTCGATCCCACGCGCTGGTGGGTTATTGCAAGACAATTTCTAATTGTTGAGCAATCGAGAACAACATTTGTCTAGCTATTGCTAGAGAGTGCCAATCAGCATTTTTCTGGCGCCGTTGCCGGGGAAGCAATTGCTATATTCTCTGAGTTACTTGGGATTTATATCTGCTGATCACTATGAAGAATCTGAAGGATCCGAAAACCAAAGTCTTGCCCTCAACTACGATAGGAGGTAAGTAACTGTCATCTAGCTCTGCAGTTGATTCACCTTCAGTTATGAGTAAGTTTGCGACATCACCTCCTGCTAGAAATCTTGATATGTCGCCTGTGCTTGATGATGCTTATGATACTGCTTTGCCTGATACTGCTAGAGATGCTATGCCTGATACTGCTTTGCCTGATACTGCTAGAGATGCTATGCCTGATATTGCTAGAGATACTACTTTGCCTGATGTTCCTCCAGGGGTATTCCTTGATGCTCATATTGCTAGAGTTACTGCCAATGCTCGTGATGCTTCTAAAACTGCCGATACTATTGAGATAGAACCTGCTTTTGCTCCTACTAGATCTAGCTCTCCTAGATATGAATTGCCTGATATACCCGAGGGTTATGTTATGGAGGGAGAGATAGCTGAGGATTTTCTTGCATGTAAGGATGCCTATGACGCTGAGAAATTACTTCTCAAGTGGAAGGAAAAATATCTGAAAGCTAGGATGAAATACGACCCGAAGTTTGCCACTTCTCCTATTTTTATCACCGATAAGGATTATGAATTCTCTGTCGACCCTAAGATAATATCTCTAGTCGAATCTGATCCTTTCCACGGTTATGAGTTTGAGACGGTCGTAGCCCATCTTACCAAACTACACGATGTAGCCACCCTTTTCACTAGTGAGGAGAAGATCTGCCACTACTATATCCTTTCTCTCTAAAGGATGACGCGAAAGCCTGGTTCACCTCTCTTGCTCCTGGATGTGTGAGTAGTCCCGAGGATATGGTCTATTACTTCTGTGAGAAATATTTCCCTGCCCATAAGAAGCAAGCTTCCTTGTAGGAAATATACAACTTTGCTCAACTCCAAGAAGAGAGTCTCCCACAAGCTTGGGGGAGGCTCATCCAGCTACAGAATGCTTTGCCTGATCACCCTCTTAAGAAGAACGAGATACTTGATATCTTCTATAACGGACTTACCGATGCCTCTAGAGACCACCTAGATAGTTGTGCCGGTTGTATTTTTAGGGAACGAACTATAGAACAAGTTGAGACCCTTCTGAATAACATCTTGATCAATGATAATGCTTGGACTATTCCCGAACCACCTCCTAAGCCAACTCTGAAGAAAAGAGGTATTCTATTCCTCAGTCCCGAAGATATGCAAGAAGCCAAGAAATCTATGCAAGAGAAAGGCATTAGAGGTGAAGATGTCAAAAATCTACCACCTATCGAAGAGATCCATGGTCTCGGTAACCCGATACAAGTAGTAGAAGTGAATTCTCTGCGTAGGTTTGATGAGAGTGATATTCCTTTTGACAAACCTGCTAGCCTATCCTTTGATGAATTTGACAACTTTGTTGCCAAACAACAGAGTTTCAATGATTATGTTAGCAGACATTTGGAACAAAGTACTCGTATGCTTAGCCATTTAAGTGCTTGTGTGGACAGAAATGTCAATGATCTGAAGCTTCTGAGTAAACATGCCTCTATAGCTACTACTCAGGTAGAACAAGTACTTAAAGCTCAGAATGACTTGCTCAATGAATTAAATGACAACTCTGTCAGAGTCATTACTAGAGGAGGCAAAATGACTCAGCAACCTTTGTATCCTGAAGGTCATCCTACGAGAATTGATCAAGATTCTCAAGGAATTAATGCTGATACACCCAGTCATCCTAAGGAGAAGAAGAAGGATGATAGAAACCCACATGCCAGTTCACCAAATACTGTCACACCTGAAGAACCTAATGATATTTCTGCGTGTGATGCAGAAACACAATCTGGTGATGAACATGAACCTGGTGACAATATGGACAGCAATGTTCATAATAATGCTCAACCTAGCAATGATGAGGATGTGGAGATTGAACCTAGGTTAATCCTGATAACCCACAACCTAAGAGATACGATAAGAATGACTTCACTGCTAGGAAGCATGGTAAAGAAAGGGAGCCATGGGTTCAGAGATCTCTGCCCTTTCCTCCTAAGCCATCCAAGAAAAAGAATGATGAGGATTTTGAGCGCTTCGTTGAGATGATAAGACCCATCTTTCTGCAGATGCGGTTAACTTATATGCTCAAGATGTCTCCATATGCCAAGTACATGAAAGATATTGTGACTAATAAACGGAAGATACCAGATCTTGAGATCTCCACCATGCTTGACAATTACACTTTCAAAGGAGGAACTCCTAAGAAACTTGGTGATCCCGGAGTGCCCACTATACCTTGCTCCATTAAAGGAAACTACGTAAGAACTGCCTTATGTGACCTTGGAGACAGTGTTAGTGTTATGCCGCTCTCTCTTTATCGTAGACTTGAATTGGATAAGTTCACACCCACTGAAATTTCCCTGCAAATGGCCGACAAATCAACTGCTTTCCCTATCGGCATTTGCGAGGATGTGCCTGTTATGTTTGCTAACACCATTATCTTAACAGACTTTGTTATCTTGGATATTCCTAAGGACGATGCCATGGCTCTCATCCTCGGAAGACCCTTTTTGAACACTATAGGGACAGTTATAGATTGCAACAAAGGCAATGTCACTTTCCATGTCAACGGTAATGAGCACACAGTGCACTTTCCGAAGAAACGATATCAAGTACATTGCATCAATGCTATTGAAAAGACTTCATCGATTCTTATTGGGAGCTTTGAATGCCCTATTCCTCGTGTCAATATGAAGTATGATTTGCTTGTTGGGGAGATACATATCCCCATTGAGGTGACTTAGTGGCTATTCGAAAATTCTCCGTTCTCTCGTGCGATTCGAGAAGGTTTTGTCATGAGGACTTGATCAACCCCATTGACGGATTTCTTTCGATCACCATGAAATGGATGAATCAAAGAGTCACATACCTGTGTTTTGAGCTTTCATTTTCTATTGCTTAGAAGAAAAATGATATATTTAGTTTAGTTTTTCCTGTTTTCTCTTTTAGTGTCCCGGAGAAAAATACCCCGAAAATAAAAGTTCTCCGATGGTCCTGAAAATTAGTATGATTTTTTCTGGAATATTTGAAAAATATTGGGCCTGAGAGCTGGCCTGGGGGCCAGACCAGTGGGCCATAAGCTCTGCAGCCGCCGCCCCCTGGTGGCGGCTAGCAAGCTTGTGGGGCCCACAGGGACCCCTCCACTCATTCCATCTCCCATCCTCTTCTTCCACCTCCAGAAAAAATTGTTTCACAGCTCAGACCCGTGTTCTTGCTCATTTGGCTATGATTTTCGGTCTCCTTGCTCAAAGCACCATTCTCCGAACCGTTTTGGGGAAATCACTCCTTGGTAAGTGACTCCTCCATTGGTCCAATTAGCTTTTGCTCTAGTGCTTTATCCTTCGCGTATTCTTGCTACCTTGGTGACCCTGTTCTTGAGCTAGAAATGTTGATTTAGCTGGTCCTAAGTAGTTTTAGTGCGTGATACGGTCTCTAGGCACTAGTAGGAGTAGTTGCTACAAGGTGTGGTTGGTCTTCATTCACTTTTCTCTTGAACTTCAATAATTTCAGCAAAAGGAAATTATGTTCAGGAGGAAGTTTCATGGTGGTTCCTCAAGTAAGAAGGGTCCCCGTCTTTCTTTTCGGGAGCCCGAACCTTTTCAACTAAGGGACGCACCGGTACAACCATGTGAATGGCCTTCCGATGAGTTCATGATCGAAGCAGGTTTCAAGGATGAGTTTGATACACTTGTTCGCAATGCCGGGTTAGAAGAATTCCTCTCAGATAAATGTGAACAGTATGCTATGCTCACTGCCTCTTTCGTGCGTAGATTTAAATTTTCAGTTGGTCGTGACTCATCCATACTGTTTGATCTGTATGATAAATCCTACGCCATGGATTTGGAGGATTTCAACTGGATTTGCAAGATACCCGATGGGGGTAGTATTAATGATCCTTCTAAGTCTTCGGTGAGAGACTTTGCCTCCAGTATAACTGTTGGAGAAACCAGAGATATCACGCAAGCCACCATAGGAAGCATCCATTTCCCTGCCTTGCACTACTTTGCCCTCTTCATAGGTAGGTGCATTAACGGCAAGGGTGCACATTGTCACCTATGCGCTTCCGACCTTAGTATCCTTAAGAGCGCAGTAATCGGTGACAAGAGCTTCAATATGGGAGCTATAATAGCAAGGAGGCTGAATAATAATGCCATTGAGGGGGATTTCTTTGGTGGAATTTATGCTACACGCTTAGCAAATTTTCTTGGAGTATCCATCCGTTCAGAAGACCCTCCTCTCCATACAGCCTACCTTGATTGTGTCGCTCTAACACGCTACCAGTTCCTTGAGAGGGATCATGGATCCCTCCTATACCGCTTGATATTTAACCGGCAGCGTGTTCTCCATATTACCATTCCTGCTCCTGCTTTCTTTGACTTTCAGGTAAAACGAAGATACTACATAACCATAGGAGAAGCAGAGGAGTATGAGAGGGAGGCGAAGATTGCTCGACTTCGTGAGGAAGCTATTCAGGCAGTGGCTGCAGCACTCCCGTATAACACCCATTATGATTTTGGGTTTCGCCAGGACCATCCATGGGAGTAGACCAAGCTAGGCCAAAAGCCTAAGCTTGGGGGAGTACATGTTTTCACCGACTTTACATTCATGCTTATGCTTTCACTTTGTTAGCCGGTGTTTACACTTTGCCACTGTATTATCCATGCTAGTTTATTTTCGTTTTCTTGTTTTCTGTCCTTTTGAGAAAACCCAAAAAGATTTTTCTTTCTTCTTTTCCTTGGGTCAAGGTAGAAGATATTTGTTACAATGTTTAGTGGTTCTTGCATGCATACATGTTTAGCTTTCAAAGAGCCATATTACTTTGTCTTCTCCTTTGTGTTTGACTGCAGATTCAGCTTAGTCCAATGCATGAGTGCTCTTATTATTGTTCACATCGTTCGATCGTGCAAGTGAAAGGCAATAATGATCATATATGATGAAGTGACTGAGACTGGAAAAGCTGGTATGAACTCTATCTATTTTGTTTTTGTAAATATGACTAGCTTGTCATGCCTGATTTAGCTTTGTTGTGAGAGAACCATGTTTGCAATGACAACTTAGAGATCATAGTTTCTGATGCCATGCTTAACTAGCTGAGAGTTTATAATGGTTCGTCTTGAATGCCAACATAGATTTTGAGATGACTATGATGTAATATGATAGGATGGTATTCTCCTTTGAATGATTCAAGTGGATTGACTTGGCGCATGTTCATGCATGTAGTTGAAACAAAATCAACATAGCCTCTATGATCTTCGTCTTCATGGTGATTTATATCTTGTTCATGCTTGCATTCAATGTTAGTCAAACTCATTGCATCTTGATGACTGTTGTCGCTCTCTAGTTGGTCGCTTCCCAGTCTTTTGCTAGCCTTCACTCGTACTAAGCGGAATACTGCTTGTGCGTCCACTTCCTTAAACCCAAAAGTTTTTCCATGAGAGTCCACCATACCTACCTATTTGCGGTATCTACCTGCCGTTCCAAGTAAATTTGCATGTGCCACTCTCTAAACCTTCAAGAAATAATCTGTTTTGCATGCCCGAACCGCTCATGTGGTGACAGGGGGCTATTGGTATCTTCCATGCTAGGAGTGTTATCCACGACATGTGTTTATTCACTGTCATTCACGAGAAAGGGGACGGTAATTGGAATGCCCAGTTCCACGCTTAATCGAAAACATAACTCTAAAACAAGACTCCCCTCGGATTGATGTTAGTATGGACGGTACCCGAGGATTCGGCTAGCCGTGGAGTGTGATTGATTGGTGGTGGGGGAGTTAAAACTTTACTTTTCTGTTTGGGAACCGCCTATAGCATGAGTAGCATGGAAGATATTGAGAACTCTTGGTCATTGCGTTCACAATGAAAGCATGCCACCCAAAATTGTTATCTCTGTTTTCAAAGCTTGAGCTCTGGCACCTCTGCAAATCAATGCTTCCCTCTGCGAAGGGCCTGTCTATTTATTTTCATGTTGAGTCATCCTCTTCTTATATAAGCACCAATTAGAGAGCACCTCTATCATTTTTATGCTTTGCTTTTGATTGATATTGAGTATGACTATGACTGGATCTTCATTGCTATGAATTACAATGTTTAATCAGCCCTTGATCTTTGAAAGTGCTCTGCATTTATGTTTTGCGGTCTCAGAAAGAGCTAGCGAGATACCACCTATTCATATTGCTTCATGCTTGTTTTGATTGAAGTGTTGGTATTTGAAACTCATTATTATTTGCTCGTTAGCTGATTATGCCATTGATATTAGTTTACCGTGAGACCTTTGAGTCTCTTGCTTATGTGGTTAACTTGTGATCTTGCTGAAATTCTGGTTATGAGTTAGACATAGTTGCAACAACAAGATCAAACAGAGTTTGTCAAAGTTTTTCTTTCTCTCTCAGTTTGTCAACTGAGTTGCTTGAGGACAAGCAAGGTTTTAAGCTTGAGGGAGTTGATACGTCTCCATCGTATCTACTTTTCCAAACTCTTTTGCCCTTGTTTTGGACTCTAATTTGCATGATTTGAATGGAACTAACCTGGACTGACGTTGTTTTCAGCAGAATTGCCTTGGTGTTGTTTTTGTGCAGAAATGGAAGTTCTCAGAACGTCCTAAAAATTTACAGAGAATATTTCTGGAAAATATGAAAAATACCTGCGCAAAGATCCACCGAAGGGGATGAGCCAGTGAGCCACAAGCCCTATAGCCGCCACCCCCTGGTGGCGGCTAGCAAGCTTGTCGGGCCCACGTGGCTTTGCCGCTCCCAATCTCAGCTCTATAAATTCACTTTCGTCCCAGAAAAAAATAAAAAGAGAAGATTTCGTCGCGTTTACGATACGGAGGCGCCGCGACATCTTGTTCTTCATCTGGAAGGCAGATTTGGAGTCCGTTTTGGGCTCCAGAGAGGGGAAATCGTCGCCATCGTCATCATCAACCTTCTTCCCTCTCCAATTCCATGAAGCTCTTCATCGTTCATGAGTAATCTATTCGTAGGCTCACTCGGCGGTGATGAGTAGGATGAGATCTATCATGTAATCGAGTTAGTTTTGACGGGGATTGATCCCTAGTATCCACTATGTTCTGAGATTGATGTTGCTACTACTTTGCCATGCTTAATGCTTGTCACTAGGGCCCGAGTGCCATGATTTTAGATCTGAAATTATTATGTTGTCACCAATATGTGTGTTTTAGATCCGATCTTGCAAGACCTACTGTGTTATGATCCGACAACCTCGGAGTGACAATAACCGGAACCACTCCCGGTGATGACCATAGTTTGAGGAGTTCATGTGTTCACCAAGTGCTAATGCGTTGGTCCGGTTCTTTATTAAAAGGAGAACCTTAATATACCATAGTTTCCTTTTGGACTCCGCTGCCACAGGAGGGATGGACAATAGATGTCATGCAAGTTCTTTTCCCTAAGCACGTATGACGACACACGGAATGCATGCCTACATCACATTGACGAACGGGAGCTAGCCACATATCTCTCTGTGTTATAACTATTGCATGATGAATATCATCCAAACAAATCACCGACCCATTGCCTACGAGTTTGTCCCATTGCTGCTATTACTTGTTTTGCACTGCTGCTGTTACAAATGTTGCTATTGCTGTTACTTGCTCTGCTGTTACTTGCTACTGTTGCTACTTGTTACTGCTACTACTTTGCTATCGATACTTTGCTTGCAGATATTAATCTTTCAGGTGTGATTGAATCTGACACATTCAGCTGCTAATACTTGAGAGTATCCCTCACTTCCTATTGGCGAATCAACAAATTTGGGTTGAATACTCTACCCTCGAAAATTGCCTCGATCCCACGCGCTAGTGGGTTATTGCAAGACAATTTCTAATTGTTGAGCAATCGAGAACAACATTCGTCTAGCTATTGTCAGAGAGTGCCAATCAGGAGGCAACCCAATGAATTTATCTTTGCTTTTTGCTTTCTATTTTGTTCTTGCCACACCATCATAATTCTGTTATGATTGTGTTTTTTGTGTTTCTTTTTGTGTTTGTGCCAAGTAAAACATGTATGATTAGTTTTGGTGATGGTTGTTTGATCATGGTGAAAAATACAGAAACTTTGCGCTCACGAAATTATTTTTAATTCCTATCCAGAAAGAGATTTTGAGTTGATTCTTTTTTCTTCTGGTTGATATGCAAATTTTCCTAATTGTCATAATTGTTCAGAGTTTTGGAGATACCATAAGTATACGAAGTATACAGATTGCTACAGACTGGTCTGTTTTTGACAGATTCTGTTCTTGTTGCGTTGATTGCCTATTTTGATGAAACTATCGATAGTATCGGGGGGGTACTTGCCATGGAAAAGTGAGAATACAGTAATATAACTCCAATCTAAATAGAAGTCAAGTTTACTACAGTACCTAAAGAGTTGGTGGTTTGTTTTCTTATGCTAATGATATCACGAGTTTCTGTTTAAGTTTTGTGTTGTGAAGTTTTCAAGTTTTGGGTGATGTTCTCATGGACCAAAGATTAAAGAGACCAAAGATGCTCACCAAAAAAATGAGAAAAAAGAGGCCAAAGAGCCAAACAAAAAAATGAGAGAAAAAGAGAGAAGGGACAATGTTACTATCCTTTTCCACACTTGTGCTTCAAAATAGCACCATTTTCTTCATGATAGAGAGTCTCTTGTTTTGTCACTCCATATACTAGTGGGAATTTCCATTTTATAACTTGGCTTGTATATTCCAATGATGGGCTTCCTCAAAATTGCCCTAGGTCTTCTGGGCAAGCAAGTTGGGTGCACACCCACTAGTTTTCCTTTTGAGCTTCCACACACTTATAGCTCTTGTGCATCCGTTGCATGGAAATCCCTACTCATTCACATTGATATCTATTGATGGGCATCACCATAGCCCGTTGGTACTCCGAGTCGATGTGACCATCTCCTTCTTTTTGCCTCACAACCTCCACCACACTCTATTCCACCTATAGTGTTATATCCATGGCTCACACTCATGTATTGCGTGAGAGTTGAAAAAGTTTGAGAAAGTAAGAGTGCGAAAACAATTACTTGGCCAATACTGGGGTTGTGCATGATTTAAATTCGTTGTGTGGGGATGATGGAGCATAGCCAGACTATATGATTTTGTAGGGATAACTTTCTTTGGCCTTATTATTTCAAAAGTTCATGATCACTTCGCTAGTATGCTTGAAGTACTATTGCTTTCATGTCAACAGTAAACTATTGTCTTGAATCTTACGGATTTGAACATCCATGCCACAAGAAAGAAGTTACAAAGGACAAATATGTTTGGTAGCATTCCAGATCAGAAATTCGGTCTTTATCACTTCCCTACTCGAGGACGAGCAGGAGTTAGCTTGGGGATGCTTGATACGTCTCCAATGTATCTATAATTTTTGATGGTTCCATAATATTATATTGTCAACTTTGGATGTTTTGTATGCATGAATATGCTATTTTATATCTTTTTTGGGACTAACCTATTAACTCAGTGCCAAGTGCCAGTTTCTATTTTTTGCGTGTTTTTTGACCTTTTTCATAGAAGAATATTAGACGGAGTCCAAACGGAATAAAACCTGCGGGGTGATTTTTTCCATAACAGAAGATACGCAGGGGACTTGAGAACCAAGGCAAAGGACCTCGGGGGAGGTCACAAGCCCCCTAGCCATGGCCTGGGGGGCGCCTAGCAGGCTTGTGCCCCCCCCCCCGTGGCTCCTTTGCCCTACTTCTTCCGCCTATAAATTCTCTAAAAATCCAAAACCACCAGAGAGAGCCACGAAAATACTTTTCCGCCGCCGCAAGCTTCTGTCTCCGCAAGATCCCATCTGGGTCACATTCTGGTGCCCTGCCGGAGAGGGGATTCAGATACGGAGGGCTTCTTCATCAACAACATGACCTGTCCGATGATGCGTGAGTAGTTCACCATAGACTTACGGGTCCATAGCTAGTAGCTAGATGGCTTCTTCTCTCTCTTGGATCTTCAATACAAAGTTCTCCATGATCTTCATGGAGATCTATCCGATGTAATCTTCTTTTGCAGTGTGTTTGTCGAGATCCGATGAATTGTGTATTTATGATCAGATTATCTATGAATCTTATTTGAGTTTCTTCTCATCTCTCTTATGCGTGATTTCATATCCTTGTAATTCTCTTCGAGTTGTGGGTTTTGTTTGGCCAGCTTGATCTATGATTCTTGCAATGGGAGAAGTGCTTGGTTTTGGGTTCATACCATGCTGTGACCTCACCCAGTGACAGAAGGGGTAGCAAGGCACACATCGTGTTGTTGCCATCAAGGGTAAAAAGATGGGGTTTTCATCATTGGTTTAAGATTATCCCTCTACATCATGTCATCTTGCTTAAAGCATTACTCTGTTCGTCATGAACTAAATACACTAGATGCATGTTGGATAGCGGTCGATGTGTGGAGTAATAGTAGTAGATGTAGAAAGTATTGGTCAACTTGTCTCGGACATGATGTCTATATGTATGATCATTTCCTTAAATATCGTCATGACTTTGCGCGGTTCTATCAATTGCTCGACAGTAATTTGTTCACCCATCGTAATATTTTCTATTTTGAGAGAAGCCTCTAGTGAACACTATGGCCCCGGGTCTACTCCACACCATATTTTCAGCCTTACTCTTTTACTTCGTTGCACTTTCCGCCTTTAGATCTCACTTTGCAATCAATTTTAAAGGGATTGACAACCCCTTTATAGCGTTGGGTGCAAGCACTTTGTGTTTGCGCAGGTACTCTAGACTTGACGAGATTCTCCTACTGGATTGATACCTTGGTTCTCAAACTGAGGGAAATACTTATTGCTCCTGTGCTGCATCACCCTTTCCTCTTCAAGGGAAAAACCAACGCAAGCAAGTCTCCATCAACGTGTCAATTTCTGGTGCTGTTGTTTGAGAAGTAGCAAGAAGAATTTATGGCGCCGTTGCCGGGGAGGATCAAGTCAAGTACTCATCCAAGTAAGTGTCGCAAACTCATCCCTTGCATTTTTTTGCCTCTCGTTTTCCTCTCCCCCACTTCTGAAAAACAAAAATTTACAAAAAGATTTGCCCTTTTCTTCGTTTGCCTCTTCCGTTTGCCTTTTTTGTTTGCCCTTTTCTCTTGCTTGCTCTTTATCCGCTTGTCTACCTGCTAAGACCAGTATGGCCCAACCAAGGGATTTTGACGCTCACTATGCAAAGTTTGAAGAGATTGAAACTAGTGTTAAAGGCTTTATGTCTACACAATTTGAATACAACAGTTACTTTTGTACAGAACTTAGGGAGCAAAATTCTTTTTTGGCTTTATGAATAAAGAAGTTGATGATATGGCCAAAGAATTCCTTGCACTAGATTCTCAGTTTGCTCGTCTTGAAAAATTGGTAGGCCAGATTTCTGATAAATAGGCTACTTTAGTCAATAAAATGACAGCTAAACCTAAAATTTGTGATGAGAAACACGAAAATCTTAAAGTGCTTGGTGTGACTCCCATTGAATCTTTGTTTTCTTGTGTCAAACCCAATGATGACGGGGCTGGATATGAATCCACTTTGGTTGAAAAAATCCCCAATGATTCAGAGTCCATCTATCTTGATGCTAAAAGCATTGAAAGTGGAGTAGAAGATATTAAAACTTTGAGTAGTAATGAAATTACTACTTTGGATTTCAAGGAATTCAATTATGATAGTTGTTCCTTGATTGAATGCATTTCCTTGATGCAATCCATGCTAAACTCTCCACATGCTTATAGCCAAAACAAGGCCTTTACCGATCATATCATCGAAGCTATGATAAAATCACTTGAAGAGAAACTTGAATTGGAAGTCTCTATACCTAGAAAGCTTCATGATGAGTGGGAACCTACCATCAAAATCAAAATCAAAAACTATGAATGCAATGCTTTGTGTGATTTGGGTGCTAGTGTTTCTGCGATTCCAAAGTCTTTATGTGATGTTCTCGGTTTTAATGAGATTGAAGAGTGTTCTCTTAATTTGCATCTTGCGGATTCTACTATCAATAAACCCATGGGAAGGATCAATGATGTTCTTATTACTGCAAATAGGAACTATGTACCCGTGGATTTCATTGTGCTTGACATTGATTGCAATCCTACTTGCCCTATCATTCTTGGTAGACCTTTCCTAAGGACTATCGGTGCTATCATCGATATGAAGGAAGGGAATATTAGATTTCAATTTCCTTTAAAGAAGGGCATGGAACACTTTCCTAGAAAAAAAATAAGATTGCCTTATGAATCCATGATGAAGGCTACTTATGGTTTGAGCACCAAAGACGACGATGCGTGATTCTATCGCCTTATGCCTAGCTAAGGGCGTTAAACAATAGCGCTTGTTGGGAGGAAACCCAATGAATTTATCTATTTCTTTCTGTTTTGTTGTGTGCACACCATCGTAATTCTATTATGATTGTGTCTTTTGTGTTTCCTTTTGTGTTTGAGCCAAGCAAAACCTTTATGACTAGTCTTGGTGATGGTTGTTTGATCCTGCTAGAAAAAGACCGAAACTTTTTGCTCACGAGATGCTTTTTCATTTTTATTCAGAAAGAGATTTTGAGTTGATTATTTTTGCTTCTGGTGGATATGCCTTTTTCCCAGGCAATCATAATTTGTCCAAATTTTTGAGATAATATAAGTATACTAAGTATACAGATTGCTACAGACTGGTCTGTTTTTTACAGATTCTGTTTTTGTTGAGTTGGTTGCTTGTTTTGATGAAACTATGGATAGTATCAGGAGGTACTAGCCATGGGAAAGTGAGAATACAGTAATCTAACACCAATATAAATATAAATCAAGATTGCTACAATACCTAAGTGAAAGTGCGTTATATCGACTAGAGGGGGGGTGAATAGGAGATTATTAGAATTTCATCACACAGGAAATTCCTTTTGAGGAAATTCCTCACTGATGACTAACTTACAGCGGAAACAGTAAAGGATCAGAAGTGCAAAGTTTCACAACAGCAGTTTTTCAGAGTGAAGAATGTGAAAACAGATTGCACAGTGAGCAGGCACGCAGAATACAGATGAGGATTAACTGACGTGAAGAATTTGGGGTTGAGGAAATTTAGAGAAAGTTTTCAGCAAATTCTTCAAACAGTTGCAGTGAAAGTCATCAAAACATAATACGAGGAAAGTTAGGAGCTGAGGAATTAGAACCCGTTTCTCAGTGAAGACAATCGTTGATGACCCAGTTCCAACTGCTGTGACAGTCGTACATCTGGTTTGGAGCGGCTTGGTATTGAAATCAAAGGACACATAGTCCCGGGACACACAGTCCCTACCATATTCTCCTTGAGCTAAGGACACACAGTCCTCGCCCAACACTCGTGGTAAGTCTTCAGGGCAGACTTCCAAACCCTCAAAACTTGGTCACCCAGCGATCCACAATTGACTGCTGGAAAGCTCTAGACCATGACGCCTAACCGTCTGGAGGATGCACAGTCCTCAAAGGTAAAAGGCTTCAGTCCCACACAGGAACAACTTCTTCAGTGATGCTCAATCACTAGGTTTGGTTTGTGGTTTTGGTGTATGGTGTATTTCCTCACTGATAAATTACTCTCGAAGAACCTGAGGAATTGGGTTGCTCTTATGACAAGTGTCAGTTTCTAACGGAGCAGCCAACCAGCTAATGGTTGTGGGGGTGGCTATTTATAGCCTGGGAGCATCCCGACATGATTTGACACTAA
This sequence comes from Hordeum vulgare subsp. vulgare, assembly GCF_904849725.1. NCBI lineage: Eukaryota > Viridiplantae > Streptophyta > Magnoliopsida > Poales > Poaceae > Hordeum > Hordeum vulgare. The sequence continues at coordinate 86,599,354 of NC_058520.1, forward strand.
TGCCCTTAAATAATATGACCGTTGGAGTGGATAAGACCAATGACTTGGCGTGGCTATCGAAACGGTCGGAACCCTCAACTGTGAGAGTCCTCATGTCACTCGTATTCCTCACTTGAGGCTTTTGGTAGGATTAGGCTTGGGTTGAGCATCATGAGGAAATTCATTCCAAAGTGTAACTTCGACCCCCTTTAACAGTACGGTGTTCCTATTACTCAAATGCGAAGAAAATAAAACATAAAGTGTTAATCTTCATGCTTCAAATTCTTCAGAGTGATTTTCTTCAGGACACACCGGACTTCTCAATATCAGTATCTTCATGAGGAATATCAATTTCATCGCAGATTCCTCGCGATTCATTTCTTCAGCTTCAGACCAATTTCTTCAACTGAAGACATACATTTTTAGGGGTCGATATTCTTCAAATATCTCAAACTCCTCAATGACTTATAGATCATGTGTACACTCACAAACACGTTAGGTACTTAACCTATAAGTCTTCAAACCACCAAAATCACTAAGGGGCACTAGATGCACTTACAATCTCCCCCTTTTTGGTGGTTGATGACAATTAGGTTAAGTCTTCAACAGGGATCAAAAATATGAAGTGTAAATACTCATTTGCGGAATTTGAAATCAAGATTCAGAGAGACTCCCCCTGAAGATGTGCGTATCTTGAGGATTTTGCTTTTCACAGCAAATGCACATTGATGATTTATATCATGGAGATCTGCCCCTGAGTCTTGTAAATCATGCATACATATAACATATCATATGAAGAAAATGAAAATGCATGATGACAGATGGTATCTGACGAATTCCAGCATGCGTGCTTTAAAACTTGAGGAATAAGCATGCGAAGGAAAACGTTCAAAAGCGTCAGAGTACCATCGGGCTTAAGTTACAACTCATTACATAAATACTTCAGAAGAGCCAAGAGTTTGTGACTTAAATATAGTTCATAAGCCCCAAAAATATCCCGCTTGAAGACTAACTCTCAAGTTTCTCCCCCTTTGTCATCAAGTGACAAAAAGGGACAAACTGAGGACTAACGTCCGTGAAGACTTCACTTCGTGGCAGTTGAGGAAGAGCCGTGATGCTTCTTGGGAGTAGTCTTCTTCCTTGGACCGGTAGCAGTGTCGAGCTGTTCTTCATCAGTTTCAGCAGTGCAGGATGAAGAAAAGGAGCTGTCTTCAAGGTCTGGCACTGGAATAGGCCTGAACTTCTTCTTGGGAGGCCACGACCATTCAAAGTCTCGCTCAAAGTCCATTTCTTCAAGCTCAGTCTGAGTCTTCAGATGTGCAAGTGTAGCCCAGGTGCGATCAAAAATGTCATGCAGATAGTGATGGTTGAGCTTCACAGAGTTCTGTGTTTCAGTGAGGGTTTTCACAATGGTGCCAAACTGGCGTTTGACCCACTTGTGATTGCGATCCACCTTCTGGTGAAGACTGAGGAGGATCACTCTTGTATTCATCACGCGAGGAGGAACGGGGCTTGCCGGATGAGTCTCAGTATCATCCCATGAGGAATAAGCTTCTCGCTCTCTGAACTGGCCATCAAGTGGCCTACTGCCCTCTTCAATCACAGATTTGCCTTTTCCTTCAATGGACTCGAAAGTCTTCTTGTTGACCTGGATAGGAGGCATATAACCAACATGGTTTTGGAAATCAGCGTGGAAGTTGATGCCTGTCCTTGTCCTGGTGAATCTCATGATCCATGGGGCATATATCTTGTGATCAAAAGGACGCATATCATTGTCGGCCAAAGTCCTCAAGAAGAAATCATGGATGTTGATAGGAATACCATGGATAATGTTGAAGAGGATATTCTTCATGAGGCCTACAACATCTTCTTCATCATCATGGCCTTTGATCGGTGCGAGCACACTGCAGAGGATTCTGTAAACAGACCTGGGTGTGTACTTGAGCTTGTGGACGAGGAAGGTTGTTCTCGGAGATTTTCCTTCAGCCAAAGGTTTCATGAGGACTTCCATCATCCCATTGGGAAGCTCACGCTCACTATAAAGCTTCACAGCCTCTTCTGAGGGAATTGGTACACGCAGTTCTCTGAGGAGTTCAGTAGCAGGAGCCTTGTAGTGAGTGTTTTGTGACATCCAATCAAACACCCAAGTGTTAATGTCTTCAGGGTTGCCAGATATGTGAAGAGTGGCATAGAACTAAAGAATTAGCTCGCTATTCCAGTCAGAGATGTCGGAGCACATTGGGAGTAAACCAGCATCATGGAGTACACCGAGGACTAGCTCCAGGCAAGGTATTGCTTCAAGTTCAACATGAGGAATATGCCTGTGCTGGAATATCTTGTTTCGTCCACATAGCACAGAGGCATAGTAGTTCATCTGAGTCCTAGTCCAAAACTTCAGATGCCTCATTTGAGGCTTGTCATATGGGTTCTCTCCAATGAAGTACATGCGTTCTTCAAAGAAGTTTTCCTTTTGAAACCGAGGACGCTTGGAGAATGGTTGACGCTGAACTGGCTTAAGATTTTGCTGAGGATTTGGAGGGGAGACAACAATGGCAGTTTGTGGGTTGAGCACGATGAATGCATTGTCTTGGTGAGGTGCATTCTCCTCGGCATTTTCCTCAGGGCGAGGAATTTCAACGGCTGGTTCTTCAGACTGAGGGGCTTGCTCTGGCTGTGCATCAGGCTGAGGAATAGCTTCTTCTTGCTCAGTTTGAGGAGTTGGGTCAGCATGTTCCTCATCTTGAGGATTCTGCTCAGAGCATTGAATTTCATCAGCTTGAGGATTTTTAGTTTGTTCTTCCTCAGCTGGCTTGATGGTAGATGCAGTTTCATCAGCTGGTGCAGCTGATGCTTGAACAGTGTCTTTTTGAGGAATGAAAGGCTGAGGACTTTCATCTATCTGAATATCCTCATCAGTGTGTTCCTCAGAGGCGACATCCTTCATTTCCTCATCTGCCTTTTTCGCTGGATCATCAATGATGACCATTTCATAGGAAGGAGCGACATTCAGTGGCACAGGGTCCAGAGGAGCAGTTTCTTCAAGTGCTTTGAGGCGCTTGGCCTCTGTTTCTTCTTCTGCTGAGGAGGCCTTTCTCTTTTTGGCTTCCTTCTCAGCAGCCCTGGTTTTCTTCACGTCTGATGCAGACGGAGTCATCTTCTTCACCGTTGAAGCTTTTGGTGAAGGGGTTTTCTTGACAGATTCTTCAGCTGGTATTGAGGAACCAGCTGGAACAGAGTCATCAGCTTGCTTTGGCGAAGCAACTGGGTCAGGGGCAGTCTCATCAGCTGCAGCAAATTCATCAGCAGGAGTTTCCATGATGATTTCTTCAATAGCCGGTTCATCCACACTGCATTCTTGGTTTACTTCCTCAGCTTGAGGAGTTTCCTCATCATGAGGAGATTCATCTGCTGGGTCCTCAATCAGGGGCTGAGAAGTTGGTGCTGGGGGTGCGGCCTTCTTATTGTATTCATCAACAGCACTAGTGGCCAGCTTGATGAAATTGCTCTTAAGACTTTTGCGATGTGACAGCTTGGAGTACTTGTCAGTCAATTTCTTCAGCTCTGCCTGTGTTGACATCAGTGCATCAGGAGTTAATTTGAGGAGATTCTGCTTGAGGAATTTCTCCTTTTTAATCTTTGCAACTTTGGCCTGCCTGGCCTGCTGTTCTTTCCACTTGGCTTCATTGATGAAAGTGGTCACCATGTGACTGATGCCAAGGGGAAGCTTCAAATCAAGTGGAGTGTTTGGGTCCTCATACCAGATGTTGATGTAGTCAAGGAGGGCCTTGGGGTCCATTGCCAGAGGAATGGCACTGCCTGATGCCTGAGCAACTCTTTCCTACTTGTTTCTGATGATGGCTTGTAGGGTTTCATCATCATATTCATCACTGCCCTCTGATGCAGACGGGACGGTGATGATTTTGCTAGGGCTTGGCAGAGTTGCACGTTCAGCAGTTACCAGAGTCTTCGCAGGAGGTGTTGAAGACTTTGTCTCCGAGCTGGTTGCAACTGGGAGTGAGGAGCTGGAGCTGGCGGTCATAGGCTTCATGACTTGCTTCTGTACTGGTTTCTCTTGAGGCTTTGGTGGTGGTGCTGAGGATTTTGGAGCTGAGGAGATTGGTACTGAGGGCTTTGGCGCTGATGGTTTTGCTGTTGAAGGTTTTGGTGCTGAGGGTTTTGTGACTGAAGCCTGAGCATACTTCTCTTGAGGCTTTGGAGCCCTTGGCTTTGGCGGCACAGATTGCATTTGAGGAATTTCTGAGCCACAGGTTTCTGCGGCAGAGGAAGTAGCAGCAGCTGAGGCAGCAACTGAGGATTCATTGAATTTCCTCACTGCAGTTTCTGCCTGCTTCTTGAGCTTAGCCAGATGCTTTTCTTTCTCATCTGGATAGTCATCAATGGTCATGAGGCTTGAGCGATGTGCTACTTGATGATCCTCAAGTGGGGCCCGTTTGCCAGGGGGCTTCAGAGTGAATTTCTTCGCATACTTGGGAGTCACAAACCTGTATTCCTTCCATTCCTTCGCCCATCGGCGTTCTATCTTCTGCAACCGTATCTTTCTCTTTGTCATTGTCTCATTTTCATCAGGCGTGCAATAGTCCAAGTAGATATCCTCAGGGATATCCACAGCTGTGTTTTGCTCAAGTTTCTTTCCTCCCTTCTGTTTTCTGTCATCCTCCATTTTCTTCAGCTGAGGATTTTGCTGATGAGATTGAACTCTTGAGGATTCTGATGAGACTTGAAGATTTTCTTCCAAAAACGGTGCAAATGAGTTAATGTGATGAGAACCGAGAGATTCATCAGCTGACATGCGTGTACCTGTGAACAGAGTATAGTTGCGAGGAATTTTGAGAGGTCATATGCGTTCTCAGATTTGAAGAAAATGAAAAAGTTTGACAGTTTGAGGAATATAACTAGTGGTTGAGGAATTTGCCTAAGCATACTGTTCTTGGGTTCCAGAGTTGTACAGATCCAAAAATTCGCACAATTGAGGAATCTCGTGAAAATCTTAGATGCTTAGCATAGTTCATCAATGATATGGTGATAGGCAGTGTTTGAGGAATCAAGTGCTTATCCTTTCTTGAGGAAAAGCAGATTTCACATGGAAGATGTAAAATTTTAGATCTAACTTGCTGTAAAAATGGGATTTATTTACCCTGGAAGGTGCACACGAAGAACACAGAAAGGTGTGTGTAGAGAAGCTCTTCGTTCGCATGTCCAATGCACCCTAACCCGGCGACAGAGGACGTCTACGGCGGCGGCGGACAAAGATGGTCCGACTCCGGCGTGGTTCCGGCGACGGAGAAGTCGAGGCAGTGAAGCTCTTCCACACCGGCGACGAGACTACCAGCGATGGCGCTAGGGTTCGGTGGTGTATGCTGTGGCAGGGGAGCGATGGAGCGAAGAAGAGTATGCCGAGGGGGATAAGGACATATTTATAGCCAAAAGTTACTATTGGCCCGAAAATTTCGGACCAAACCGCCCCTGCCTCTACGTCTCCGCAGGACACGTGTAGCTCCCGAACAGTGCGGTGGAGATAGTGGAGATCATGGTTATCCGATCGTGGGAAGTGGGGTTCAGTTACTGTGTATTAAAGAAATAATTTTTGAAGATTTGAGGATTTTCGTTACAAAATCATTAGCTGACAAGGACGCAGTGAGGATTTTGAACAAAGTTTCAAGTAGAACGCATATGAAGAATTGAATAGACTGGATGAGTATAGTATAGAGGGAATGTAGGGTCTGATCACATTCACTTAGCAGAAATATCAACTTGAAGAAATAGCAATAAGTGAATGTTGTTGAGGACTTGAAATCACAGTCTATCTAGTCAAATAAAAGTCATCAAGTGTTTTTGAAGATTTTGTGATAAATCATCACAATGAAGAACAACTGTTTTGAAGAAAAACACATTTTGAGGAAATAGAACATTTGAAGAAAATCAACTTGAGGAATTTCACATTGGGCGGTGGCGTGACCCACCATATAAGAATGTTGATTACACACGCCGCGTACAATTGTCGTAGGGCCCTGAGAATCAATTTCTTCGTTGATTTCTTCACATTCAGAGTGACATTCTTCATTAGTTGAAGAAAATTGATTCATCATGTGTTGCACATCTAAGTCATCAATTTTGCATAAGTGTTAGGATGTGTGCATGTTTTTACAAAACATTTGAGGATTCTAAGATATTTAGCTCACACCGCAACTTGCAAAACCTTTTCTCATCCAAGGGCTTAGTGAAGATATCTGCCAGTTGATCATCAGTCTTCACATGGTCGATGAGGATATTGCCCTTGAGGACATGGTCCCGAAGAAAATGATGACGAATCTGGATGTGCTTGGTCTTCGAGTGATGTACTGGGTTGTATGCAATCTTGATAGCACTCTCATTGTCACGGTAGAGAGGCACATTCTTCATGTTGATGTCGTAGTCCTTGAGGGTTTGCTTCATCCATAGTAATTGAGCACAGCAAGAACCAGCAGCAATGTACTCAGCTTCGGCAGTGTAGAGTGATACGCAGTTCTGCTTCTTTGAGGACCAGCAAACTAGTGATCTTCCGAGGAAATGGCATGTGCCAGACGTTGACTTGCGATCCACACGGTCACCAGCATATTCAGAATCAGAATACCCTACCAGATGAAGATTTGAGCCCTTGGGATACCATAATCCTAGTGTTGGTGTGTGAGCTAAGTATCGAAGAATATGTTTCACAGCCTTATGGTGTGATTCCTTCGGTTTTGCTTGAAAACGTGCACACATGCAAACACTAAGCATTATATCTGGCATCGATGCACATAGATACAATAAAGAGCCAATCATATAACGATATACCTGCTGATCAAAATCTTTACCATTTTCATCAGTGTCGAGGTGGCCGTTAGTAGGCATTGGAGTCTTGGCACCTTTGCATTCATGCATGTCGAATTTCCTCAGAACATCCTTGAGATATTTCTCCTGTGATATGAAGATTCCATTGCTTTGTTGACGAATTTGAAGACCTAAGAAGAATTTCAGCTCCCCCATCATGGACATTTGATATTCTTCACTCATCATGTAAGCAAATTCATCACTGTATCGTTTGTCAGTACAGCCAAATATGATATCATCGACATATATTTGACACACAACTAGCTCATTATCATAGGATTTAGTGAAAAGAGTTGGATCGAGTGAACCAGGTTTGAAGCCTTTCTTCATGAGGAATTCCTTCAATGTATCATACCATGCCCGAGGGGCTTGCTTGAGACCATAAAGAGCCTTTTTGAGTCTGAAGACTTTGTCTGGATTCTTTGGATCCTCAAAACCTGGGGGCTGAGCAACATATACTTCTTCCTCAAGCTTACCATTGAGGAATGCACTTTTCACATCCATTTGATATAAGATGATGTTATGATGATTAGCATAAGCAAGTAGTATTCGAACAGCTTCAAGTCTAGCAACAGGTGCAAAAGTTTCATCGAAATCTATTCCTTCAACCTGGGTGTAGCCTTGGGCTACAAGTCGTGCCTTGTTCCTCACCACTTGACCGTCCTCATCTTGCTTGTTTCGGAAAATCTACTTGGTGCCGATGATGTTGTGCTTGCGAGGATCTGGTCGTTTGACGAGCTCCCATACGTCATTCAGCTTGAATTGAAGAAGTTCGTCTTGCATAGCTTGGATCCACTCCGGTTCGAGAAAAGCCTCAACAACTTTTGAGGGTTCTGTGATGGATACAAAGGAGAAATGCCCACAAAAGTTAACTAAGTGTAAAGCTTTTGAGCGAGTGAGAGGACCTGGCGCATTGATGTCGTTGAGGATTTTGTCAAGTTCTACTTCATTTGCAATCCTCGGATGAGCTAGTTGAGGATTTTGTCTGGGCTGAGGAAGTGGTGCTGGTGCAATTTCCTCAGGAGCATCTTCTTGATTTTCATCAGTGTCGGGGATCATTTCTTCATCAATTTCCTCAGTTGGAACAATGTCTTCAGTAGGCTTGAGCTTTATTGCTTCCTCAGGAGACATCTTATCTGGATCAGAAGGCAATTGCTCTCTTTGCGAGCCATTAGTTTCATCGAACCGCACATCTACAGTCTCAACAACTTTGTTGTGATAGTTGTTGAAGACTCTGTTAGTGTGCGAGTCCTTTCCATAACCGAGCATAAAACCTTCATGTGCCTTAGGTGCAAATTTTGAGGTATGGTGAGGATCTCTAATCCAGCATTTTGCACCGAAGAGTTTGAAATAACTTACATTGGGTTTCTTGTCAGTGAGGAGTTCATATGAGGTTTTCTTGAGGAATTTGTGAAGATATACCCTGTTGATGATATGGCATGGAGTGTTGATTGCTTCAGGCCAAAAGCGACGAGGAGTCTGATATTCTTCAAGCATAGTTCTTGCCATTTCAACCAGAGTCCTGTTCTTCCTTTCAACGACACCATTCTGCTGAGGAGTATAAGGAGTAGATAATTCATGAGTAATACCAAGTTCATCAAGATAATCATCAAGACTAGTGTTTTTGAACTCGGTTCCATTATCACTCCTGATATGTTTGATCTTGATGCCAAAGTTCGTCGAGGCCCTTGAAGAAAATCGTTTGAAGATTTCCTGCACTTCAGTTTTATACACTATGATATGCACCCAAGTATATCTAGAATAATCATCAACTATGACGAAGCCATATAAAGATGCTGCATTGATTAGTGTGGCATAGTGAGTAGGTCCAAATAGATCCATATGAAGCAATTCGAATGGACGTGTAGTGGTCATGATAGTCTTCGAGGGATGCTTGGATCTGGTCATTTTCCCAGATTCACAAGCACCGCATAGATGATCCTTGAGGAATTTGACTGATTCGATGCCGATGACATGCTTCTTCTTCGCGAGCGTGTGCAAATTGCTCATGCCTGCATGACCTAGTCTTCGGTGACACAACCATCCTTCTGAGGTTTTTGCTAGCAAGCAAGTGGCTGGTTAAGGACCTGAGAAATCAACAATGTACAAATCCCCTCTTCTTACACCTTCGAAGACTTTGGATCTGTCAGATTCCATAATTTCTACACATCTATATCTACCAAAGATAACAATCATATCAAGATCACAAAGCATCGAGACTGACATGAGGTTAAAACCAAGGGATTCAACAAGCGTCACTTTGTCCATATGCCTATCCTTGGAAATAGCCACTTTGCCAAGTCCCAATACCTTGCTTTTACCTTTGTCAGCATATGTGATTTGCTTCAGAGGTGATGGAGTTAGTGGCATATTCATCAGTAAGCTTTTATCGCCAGTCGTGTGATGTGTGCAGCCACTATCAAGAACCCACTCAGTATTCTTGGGTTTGTCATCCTGCAGATGAATTAGTACGGCTTACCATCTCATATGCTTCAGATTTGAAGAATATGATACTAATTTCATCAGATCAGTAATTTCATCATAACAGGTTAGGACGTGTGAAATATTTCTATTTCATCAATCATTAGCTTGCGTCCTATCAAGCATTTCCTCACGTCTCAGCAAATTCTTCAGATGATGATTTTCATCTGGAGACCTGACCTGCAGAAGTGATTAGTTCGATTTCCTCACCACCCACATCTGAAGGGGTGGAAAAGCATTCATCATCCTACGAGCACCATATGAGAAAGGTGGCATTGAAGCCAATGCACTTCTCTTAACAGTAGGGGGATTAAAGTACTCATATGAATATGCAGAGAACTGGTTTGAGGATTTATGAACATAATGATTTGAGGAGTAACGCTCATATTCATATTCCTTGTAGTTTCCCTGCATGTTAGACGCATTAGCACGGGTACGAGTATAGTTTTGACCAGTTGAGGATTTTGATCCTCTTGAAGACTTTGGTCCTCCTGAGGAATTTGATCTCGGGTTCTGATTCTTCAGTGGTGGTGTCATAAGGACATTCACCTGAAGATTTTCGAGACAGCTTTTGGGAACCCATATTTTCCTCAAGGGAGGGCCATTCCTGCAATTAGTTCCAACATATGAAGCAAATACTTCACCAAATTGATTTTTGAACAGTTTATAGTTGGAGTCAAATGACTCATCCGAGGAATAGGATAATTCACATGAAAAACCAGTTAGATTAGATGCATCAAAAGGAGGCCCAGTAGCAGCAACCCAAGAGGTTTTGGGATACTGCTCAGGTTTCCAATAAGATCCATCAGCATTTAATTTCCTCTCAAAGGCAATTCCTTCTTTCCTCGGGTTCTTGTTCAAGATCTGCTTTTTGAGCACATCACAAAGGGTTTGATGTCCTTTGAGGCTTTTGTATATGCCTGTCACGTACAATTCCTTCAACCCTGCATTTTCATCAGTAACATTTGTGTTTTCCTCAAGTGAGGAAATAGACACAACAGGTGCAGTTGAAGAATTTGTAGCAATAGCAGCATTTGATGATTCTGGTGAGGAATTAGCAGTTTCGCATTCAATGCATTTAAGGCATGGAGGAATGAATTCAACTTGACCAGCGCTGATCTGTTGAGCTAGTAATGAATCATTTTCCATACGAAGATCATCATGAGACATCCTCAGCTTCTCAAGATCAAGCTTCCTTTGAAGAAATTCATAGGAAAGCTTCTCATGATCAGTGAGGAGTGTATCATAACGATCCTGAAGATTATCAAATCTAGACTGAAGACTTTTCACATCTTCAGTGAGGATTTGGGTAAGGTTCATTTCATCATTCAACAAATCATCACTTTTATCTAGAAGTTTCTGAAGCTTTTCTAGGGCAGTTTGTTGTTTAGTGGCAATGATAGCAAGTTTACTGTAACTGGGTTTCTTATAATTATCAGGTTCACAGTCACTTGAATCAGAGGAGGAGGCATTATTTGGTACCTTTGAACCTTTTGCCATGAAGCAAAAGGTTGGAGCGAAGTCATCAGCATAATCATCAGTGCGGATGGTGCTATCATTTTCTTCAAGGTTGAAGATTGACTTGCTCACGAAAGTGGTTGCCAGTGCAAGACTAGCCTGTCCGGATTCTGAGTCTTCATCAGAACCCTCTTCTTCATCACATTCCTATGATTCTGCCTCAGAGTCCATTTCCTTGCCAATAAGTGCCCGGGCCTTTCTGAAACTAGTCTTCTTGTGCGATGAGGGCTTTGAAGATGAGGATTTTGAAGATTTCTTCTTCTTCTTCGAGTCATCAGAACTGTCATCCTTGTATTTCTTCTTCTTTGATTCCTTTCCCCAACGGGGACAATCAGCAATGTAATGAGCTGATTTCTTGCACTTGTGACAGGTTCGTTTCTTGTAGTCCTCAGATGAAGATTCTGATTTCCTCATGTCTCTTCTTGAAGATTTACCGAACTGGCCACGTCGTGTAAATCTCTGGAATTTCCTCACGAGCATTGCAAGCTCCTGTCCAAATTCTTCAGGGTCACAAATGCTGTCATCTGTGTCTTCGTCTTCAGATGAGGAAATTGCTCTAGCCTTCAGTGCACGTGGTCTCGAATAGCTGTTGGAATTATGCCCTAGAGGCAATAATAAATATAGTTATTATTATAATTCCTGTATCAAGATAATCGTTTATTATCCATGCTATAATTGTATTGAATGAAGACTCATTTCACATGTGTGGATACATAGACAAAACACCGTCCCTAGCATGCCTCTAGTTGGCTAGCCAGTTGATCAAAGATAGTCAGTGTCTTCTGATTATGAACAAGGTGTTGTTGCTTGATAACTGGATCACTTCATTAGGAGAATCACGTGATGGACTAGACCCAAACTAATAGACGTAGCATGTTGATCGTGTCATTTTGTTGCTACTGTTTTCTGCGTGTCAAGTATTTATTCCTATGACCATGAGATCATATAACTCACTGACACCGGAGGAATGCTTTATATGTATAAAACGTCGCAACGTAACTGGGTGACTATAAAGGTGCTCTACAGGTATCTCCGAAGGTGTTAGTTGAGTTAGTATGGATCAAGACTGGGATTTGTCACTCCGTGTGACAGAGAGGTATCTCAGGGCCCACTCGGTAATACAACATCACACACAAGCCTTGCAAGCAATGTAACTTAGTGTAAGTTGCGGGATCTTGTATTACGGAACGAGTAAAGAGACTTGCCGGTAAACGAGATTGAAATAGGTATGCGGATACTGACGATCGAATCTCGGGCAAGTAACATACCAAAGGACAAAGGGAATGACATACGGGATTATATGAATCCTTGGCACTGAGGTTCAAATGATAAGACCTTCGTAGAATATGTAGGATCCAATATGGGCATCCAGGTCCCGCTATTGGATATTGACCGAGGAGTCTCTCGGGTCATGTCTACATAGTTCTCGAACCCGCAGGGTCTGCACACTTAAGGTTCGACATTGTTTTATGCGTATTTGAGGTATATGGTTGGTTACCGAATGTTGTTCGGAGTCCCGGATGATATCACGGACGTCACGAGGGTTCCCGGAATGGTCCGGAAACGAATATTGATATATAGGATGACCTCATTTGATTACCGGAAGGTTTTCGGAGTTACCGGGAATGTACCGGGAATGACGAATGGGTTCTGGGAGTTCACCGGGGGGGCAACCCACCCCGGGGAAGCCCATAGGCCTTGAGGGTGGCACACCAGCCCTTAGTGGGCTGGTGGGACAGCCCAAAAGGCTCTATGCGCCAAGGATAAGAAAATCAAGAGAGAAAGAAAAGAAAAAAAAGGAGGAGGTGGGAAGGAAGGGGGACTCCCTCCCACCAAACCAAGTCCAACTCGGTTTGGGGGGGGAGAGTCCTCCCCCTTGGACTCGGCCGACCCCCTTGGGGATCCTTGAGCCCCAAGGCAAGGTCCCCTCCCTCCCACCTATATATACGGAGGTTTTAGGGCTGATTTGAGACGATTTTTCCACGGTAGCCCGACCACATACCTGCACGGTTTTTCCTCTAGATCGCGTTTCTGCGGAGCTCGGGCAGAGCCCTGCTGAGACAAGGTCATCACCAACCTTCGGAGCACCGTCACGCTGCCGGAGAACTCTTCTACCTCTCCGTCTCTCTTGCTGGATCAAGAAGGCCGAGATCATCGTCGAGCTGTACGTGTGCTGAACGCGGAGGTGCCGTCCGTTCGGTACTAGATCGTGGGACTGATCGCGGGATTGTTCGTGGGGCGGATCGAGGGACGTGAGGACGTTCCACTACATCAACCGCGTTCTCTAACGCTTCTGCTGTACGGTCTACGAGGGTACGTAGATCACTCATCCCCTCTCGTAGATGGACATCACCATGACAGGTCTTCGTGCGCGTAGGAAAAATTTTGTTTCCCATGCGACGTTCCCCAACAGTGGCATCATGAGCCAGGTTCATGCGTAGATGTCTTCTCGAGTAGATCACAAAAGTTTTTGTGGGCAGTGATGTGCGTTTTGCTGCCCTCCTTAGTCTTTTCTTGATTCCGCGGTATTGTTGGATAGAAGCGGCTTGGACCGACATTACTCGTACGCTTACGAGAGACTGGTTTCATCGTTACGAGTAACCCCCTTTGCTCAAAGATGACTGGCAAGTGTCGGTTTCTCCAACTTTAGTTGAATCGGACTTGACCGAGGAGGTCCTTGGATGAGGTTAAATAGCAACTCATATATCTCCGTTGTGGTGTTTGCGTAAGTAAGATGTGATCCTACTAGATACCCTTGGTCACCACGTAAAACATGCAACAACAAAATTAGAGGACGTCTAACTTGTTTTTGCAGGGTATGCTTGTGATGTGATATGGCCAACGATGTGATGTGATATATTGGATGTATGAGATGATCATGTTGTAATAGAAATATCGACTTGCACGTCGATGGTACGGCAACCGGCAGGAGCCATAGGGTTGTCTTTATACTAACGTTTGTGCTTGCAGATGCGTTTACTATTTTGCTAGGATGTAGCTTTAGTAGTAATAGCATGAGTAGCACGACAACCCCGATGGCAACACGTTGATGGATGATCATGGTGTGGCGCCGGTGACAAGAAGATCGTGCTGGTGCTTTGGTGATGGAGATCAAGAAGCACGTGATGATGGCCATATCATGTCACTTATTAATTGCATGTGATGTTAATCCTTTTATGCACCTTATTTTGCTTAGAACGACGGTAGCATTATGAGGTGATCTCTCACTAAAATTTCAAGATGAAATTGTGTTCTCCCCGACTGTGCACCGTTGCTATAGTTCGTCGTTTCGAGACACCACGTGATGATCGGGTGTGATAGACTCAACGTTCACATACAACGGGTGCAAAACAGTTGCGCACGCGGAACACTCGGGTTAAGCTTGACGAGCCTAGCATGTGCAGACATGGCCTCGGAACACATGAGACCAAAAGGTCGATCATGAATCTTATAGATGATATGATTAGCATAGGGATGCTTACCACTGAAACTATACTCAACTCACGTGATGATCGGACTTGGGATAGTGTAAGTGGATCATGAACCACTCAAATGACTAGAGAGATGTACTTTTTGAGTGGGTGTTTAGCATATAATTTGATTAAGTTAAACTCTAATTATCTTGAACATAGTCTAAGTCCACTTTGAATATATTTGTGTTGTAGATCATGGCTCACGCGACAGTCATCCTGAATTTTAATACGTTCCTAGAGAAAGCTAAGTTGAAAGATGATGGAAGCAACTTTGTAGACTGGGCTCGTAATCTTAAGCTAATCTTACAAGATGGGAAGAAGGATTATGTCCTTAATGCTGCGCTAGGAGATGAACCACCCGCTACGGCTGATCAGGATGTTAAGAACGCTTGGTTAGCACGTAAGGAGGACTACTCAATAGTTCAATGTGCAGTCTTGTATGGCTTAGAACCGGGACTTCAACGTCGCTTTGAGCGTCATGGAGCATTTGAGATGTTCTAGGAGTTGAAGTTTATCTTTCAGAAGAACGCCCGGATCGAGAGGTATGAGACCTCCGATAAATTCTATGCTTGCAAGATGGAGGAAAACTCGTCTGTCAGTGAACATGTGCTCAAAATGTCTGGGTACTCAAACCGTCTAGCTGAGCTGGGGATTGAACTCCCGCAAGAGGCTATCACTGACAGAATCCTTCAATCACTGCCGCCAAGCTATAAAGGCTTTGTGTTGAACTACAACATGCAAGGGATGAACAAGTCTCCCGGCGAGTTGTTTGCGATGCTGAAAGTCGCAGAGTCTGAACTCCGTAAAGAGCATCAAGTGTTGATGGTGAATAAGACCACTAGTTTCAAGAGAAACGGCAAAGGCAAGAAGGGCAATTCGAAGAAGAGCGGCAAGCCTGTTGCCAATCCGCCGAAGAAACCCAAAGCTGGACCTAAGCCTGAAACGGAGTGTTACTATTGCAAGGGTATGGGTCACTGGAAGCGCAATTGCCCCAAGTATCTGGTAGATAAGAAGGCGGGCAAAGAAAAATCAGGTATATTTGATATACATGTTATTGATGTGTACTTAACCGGCTCTCGTAGTAGTGCCTGGGTATTCGATACCGGTTCTGCTGCTCATATTTGCAACTCGAAACAGGAACTGCGGAATAGACGAAGGCTGGCGAAAGATGAAGTGACGATGCGCGTAGGAAATGGTTCCAAGGTTGATGCAATCGCCGTCGGCACAGTGTCACTTCAGCTACCGTCGGGATTAGTGATGAACTTAAATCGTTGTTATTTAGTGCCTGCGTTGAGCATGAACATTATATCTGGATCTTGTTTATTGCGAGACGGTTACTCTTTTAAGTCAGAGAATAATGGTTGTTCTATTTCTATGAGTAACATCTTTTATGGTCATGCACCGAATGTGAGAGGATTGTTCATATTGAATCTTGATAGCGATACGCATATACATAACATTGAGACCAAAAGAGTTAGAGCAAACAATGATAGCGCCATATTTTTGTGGCACTGCCGCTTAGGTCATATTGGTGTAAAGTGCATGAAGAAACTCCATGCTGATGGACTTTTGGAGTCACTTGACTTTGATTCACTTGACACGTGCGAACCATGCCTCATGGGCAAGATGACTAAAACTCCGTTCTCCGGAACAATGGAGCGTGCAAGTGACTTATTGGAAATCATACATGCCGATGTGTGTGGTCCAATGAGCGTGGAGGCACGCGGCGGATATCGTTATTTTCTCACCTTCACTGACGATTTGAGTAGATATGGTTATGTCTACTTGATGAAGCACAAGTCTGAAACATTTGAAAAGTTCAAGCAATTTCAGAGTGAAGTGGAAAATCATCGTAACAAGAAGATCAAGTTCCTACGGTCTGATCGTGGGGGTGAATATCTGAGTTTCGAGTTTGGTGATCACTTAAGACAATGTGGAATTGTTTCACAGTTAACACCGTCTGGAACACGACAGCGTAATGGTGTGTCCGAACGTCGTAATCGTACTTTATTAGAGATGGTACGATCTATGATGTCTCTTACTGTTTTGCCGTTATCATTTTGGGGTTATGCATTAGAAACAGTTGCATTCACTTTAAGTAGGGCACCATCAAAATCCGTTGAGACGACACCATACGAACTGTGGTATGGCAAAAGGCCAAAGTTGTCGTTTCTTAAAGTTTGGGGATGTGATGCTTATGTCAAAAAGCTTCAGCCTAAAAAGCTGGAACCCAAAGCGGAAAAGTGCGTCTTCATAGGTTACCCAAAAGAGACAGTTGGGTACACCTTCTATCTCAAATCCGAGGGCAAAGTGTTTGTTGCTAAGAACGGAGCTTTTCTCGAGAAGGAGTTTCTCTCGAGAGAATTGAGTGGGAGGAAGATAGAACTTGACGAGGTTGTCGAACCTCTCATCCCTCTGGATGGTGGCGCAGGGCAAGGGGAAACCTCTGTCGTTGCGACGCCGGTTGAGGAGGAAGTTAATGATGATGATCATGAAACTCCAGTTCAAGTTTCTGTTGAACCACGCAGGTCGACGAGATCACGTGCTGCTCCAGAGTGGTATGGTAATCCCGTCTTGTCAATCATGTTGTTAGACAACAATGAACCTGCAAATTATGAAGAAGCAATGGTGGGCCCAGATTCCAACAAATGGCTAGAAGCCATGAAATCCGAGATAGGATCCATGTATGAGAACAAAGTGTGGACTTTGGAGATACTACCTGAGGGCCGCAAGGCTATTCAGAACAAATGGATCTTTAAGAAAAAGACGGACGCTGACGGTAATGTGACCGTTTATAAAGCTCGACTTGTGGCAAAGGGTTTTTCACAAGTTCTAGGAGTTGACTACGATGAGACTTTCTCACCCGTAGCGATGCTTAAGTCCGTCAGAATCATGTTAGCAATAGCTGCATTTTTCGATTATGAAATCTGGCAGATGGATGTCAAAACGGCGTTCCTTAACGGTTTCCTTAAGGAAGAGTTGTATATGATACGACCCGAAGGTTTTGTCGATCCTAAGAATGCTAACAAAGTGTGCAAACTCCAGCGATCCATTTATGGACTGGTGCAAGCATCTCGGAGTTGGAACAAACGCTTTGATGAGGTGATCAAAGCATTTGGGTTTATACAAGTGGTTGGAGAATCTTGTATTTACAAGAAAGTGAGTGGGAGCTCTGTGGCGTTTCTAATATTATATGTGGATGACATATTGCTGATTGGAAACAACGTGGAGTTCTTAGAGAGCATAAAAGGTTACTTGAATAAAAGTTTCTCTATGAAGGACCTAGGAGAAGCTGCTTACATTCTAGGCATTAAGATCTATAGGGATAGATCAAAACGCCTGATAGGACTTTCACAAAGCACATACCTTGATAAAGTTTTGAAGAGGTTCAAAATGGAACAGTCCAAGAAAGGGTTCTTGCCAGTTTTACAAGGTACGAGATTGAGTAAGACTCAGTGCCCAGCAACTGATGAAGATAGAGAGCATATGCGCTCCGTCCCCTATGCTTCAGCCATAGGTTCAATCATGTATGCGATGCTGTGCACTAGACCGGATGTTAGCATGGCCATAAGTATGGCAGGTAGGTTCCAGAGTAATCCAGGAGTGGATCACTGGACAGCGGTCAAGAATATCCTGAAGTACCTGAAAAGGACTAAGGAGATGTTTCTCGTGTATGGAGGTTACGAAGAGCTCGCCGTAAAAGGTTACGTCAATGCAAGCTTTGACACAGATCCGGACGACTCTAAGTCACAAACCGGATACGTATTTATTCTTAATGGGGGTGCAGTAAGCTGGTGCAGTTCCAAGCAGAGCGTCGTAGCAGATTCTACATGTGAAGCGGAGTACATGGCTGCCTCGGAGGTGGCTAAGGAAGGTGTCTGGATGAAGCAGTTCATGACGGATCTTGGAGTGGTGCCAAGCGCACTGAATCCAATAACCTTGTTCTGTGACAACACTGGTGCCATTGCCTTAGCAAAGGAACCACGGTTTCACAAGAAGACCAGACACATCAAACGACGCTTCAACCTCATCCGCGACTACGTCGAGGAAGAGGACGTAAATATATGCAAAGTGCACACGGATCTGAATGTAGCAGACCCGCTGACTAAACCTCTTTCACGGCCAATACATGATCAACACCAGAACTGTATGGGTGTTAGATTTATTACAATGTAATTCACATGGTGATGTGAGGGCTAGATTATTGACTCTAGTGCAAGTGGGATACTGTTGGAATTATGCCCTAGAGGCAATAATAAATATAGTTATTATTATAATTCCTGTATCAAGATAATCGTTTATTATCCATGCTATAATTGTATTGAATGAAGACTCATTTTACATGTGTGGATACATAGACAAAACACCGTCCCTAGCATGCCTCTAGTTGGCTAGCCAGTTGATCAAAGATAGTCAGTGTCTTCTGATTATGAACAAGGTGTTGTTGCTTGATAACTGGATCACGTCATTAGGAGAATCAGGTGATGGACTAGACCCAAACTAATAGACGTAGCATGTTGATCGTGTCATTTTGTTGCTACTGTTTTCTGCGTGTCAAGTATTTATTCCTATGACCATGAGATCATATAACTCACTGACACCGGAGGAATGCTTTATGTGTATCAAACGTCGCAACGTAACTGGGTGACTATAAAGGTGCTCTACAGGTATCTCCGAAGGTGTTAGTTGAGTTAGTATGGATCAAGACTGGGATTTGTCACTCCGTGTGACGGAAAGGTATCTCAAGGCCCACTCGGTAATACAACATCACACACAAGCCTTGCAAGCAATGTAACTTAGTGTAAGTTGCGGGATCTTGTATTACGGAACGAGTAAAGAGACTTGCCGGTAAACGAGATTGAAATAGGTATGCGGATACTGACGATCGAATCTCGGACAAGTAACATACCGAAGGACAAAGGGAATGACATACGGGATTATATGAATCCTTGGCACTAAGGTTCAAACGATAAGATCTTCGTAGAATATGTAGGATCCAATATGGGCATCCAGGTCCCGCTATTGGATATTGACCGAGGAGTCTCTCGGGTCATGTCTACATAGTTCTCGAACCCGCAGGGTCTGCACACTTAAGGTTCGACATTGTTTTATGCGTATTTGAGTTATATGGTTGGTTATCGAATGTTGTTCGGAGTCCCGGATGAGATCACGGACGTCACGAGGGTTTCCGGAATGGTCCGGAAACGAAGATTGATATATAGGATGACCTCATTTGATTACCGGAAGGTTTTCGGAGTTACCGGGAATGTACCGGGAATGACGAATGGGTTCCGGGAGTTCACCGGGGGGGCAACCCACCCCGGGGAAGCCCATAGGCCTTGAGGGTGGCACACCAGACATTAGTGGGCTGGTGGGACAGCCCAAAAGGCTCTATGCGCCAAGGAGAAGAAAATCAAGAGAGAAAGAAAAAAAAAGGAGGAGGTGGGAAGGAAGGGGGACTCCCGCCCACCAAACCAAGTCCAACTCGGTTTGGGGGGGAGAGTCCTCCCCCTTGGACTCGGCCGACCCCCTTGGGGCTCCTTGAGCCCCAAGGCAAGGTCCCCTCCCTCCCACCTATATATACGGAGGTTTTAGGGCTGATTTGAGACGATTTTTCCACGGCAGCCCGACCACATACCTCCACGGTTTTTCCTCTAGATCGCGTTTCTGCGGAGCTCGGGCGGAGCCCAGCTGAGACAAGGTCATCACCAAACTCCGGAGCGCCATCACGCTACCGGAGAACTCTTCTACCTCTCCGTCTCTCTTGCTGGATCAAGAAGGCCGAGATCATCGTCGAGCTGTACGTGTGCTGAACGCGGAGGTGCCGTCCGTTCGGTACTAGATCGTGGGACTGATCGCGGGATTGTTCGCGGGGCGGATCGAGGGACGTGAGGATGTTCCACTACATCAACCACGTTCTCTAACACTTCTGTTGTACGGTCTACAAGGGTACGTAGATCACTCATCCCCTCTCGTAGATGGACATCACCATGACAGGTCTTCGTGCGCGTAGGAAAATTTTTGTTTCCCATGCGACGTTCCCCAACAATAGCTTGGTCCATATAGATCTCTCTTTTCTTCTAGCTGGAATTCATGAGTATTTAGCCTTTCTAGTATATCGGCTGGATCAAGCATCTTGTAATCTGGTCTTTCTTGAATCATCAGAACTAAAGTATCAAATGAAGAATCCAAAGATCTCAGCAGTTTCTTCACAACCTCGTGATCAGTGATGTCTCGAGCTCCCAGTGCTTGTAGTTCATTTGATATGTCAGTGAGGCGATCAAAGGTGTCTTGGCAGCTTTCATTGTCATGTCTCTTGAAGCGATTGAAGAGATTGTGAAGAATATCAACACGAGAGTCACGCTGGGTTGATACTCCTTCATTTACCTTGCACAGTCTCTCCCAGATCAGTGTTGCAGAGCCCAAAGCACTTACTCTTCCAAACTGGCCTGGGCTCAGATGGCCACAGATGATGTTTTTCGCTTGAGAATCGAGTTGCTTGAATTTATTCACATCAGCCGCAGTGACACTGGCAGAGATGATGGGGACGCCATGTTCCACAATATACCAGAGATCATTATCAATAGCTTGTAGATGCATTTGCATTTTGTTCTTCCAGAAGGGAAAGTTCTTTCCTTCGTAGGTAGGACATGTTGCAGTCACCTTAAACATGCCTGCAGTCGACATAACTAAAACTCCAGGTGGTTAAACCAAAATCACACAGAACAAGGGAGTACCTTGCTGTGATACCAATTGAAAGTGCGTTATATCGACTAGAGGGGGGTGAATAGGAGATTTTTAGAATTTCATCACTGAGGAAATTCCTCTTGAGGAAATTCCTCACTGATGACTAACTTACAGCGGAAACATTAAAGGATTAGAAGTGCAAAGTTTCACAACAGCAGTTTTTCAGAGTGAAGAATGTGAAAACAGATTACACAGTGAGCAGGCACGCAGAATACAGATGAGGATTAACTGACGTGAAGAATTTGGGGTTGAGGAAATTCAGAGAAAGTCTTCAGCAAATTCTTCAAACAGTTGCAGTGAAAGTCATCAACACATAATACGAGGAAAGTAAGGAGTTGAGGAATTAGAACCCGTTTCTCAGTGAAGACAATCGTTGATGACCCAGTTCCAACTGGTGTGACAGTCGTACATCTAGTTTGGAGAGGCTTGGTATTGAAACCAAAGGACACACAGTCCCTACCGTATTCTCCTTGAGCTAAGGACACACAGTCCTCGCCCAACACTCGTGGTAAGTCTTTAGGGCAGACTTCCAAACCCTCACAAACTTGGTCACCCGGCGATCCACAATTGACTGCTGGAAAGCTCTAGACCATGACGCCTAATCGTCTGGAGGATGCACAGTCCTCAAAGGTAAAAGGCTTCAGTCCCACACAGGAACAACTTCTTCAGTGATGCTCAATCACTAGGTTTGGTTTGTGGTTTCGGTGTATGGAGTATTTCCTCACTGATGAATTACTCTCAAAGACTCTGAGGAATTGGGTTGCTCTTATGAAAAGTGTCAGTTTCTAACGGAGCAGCCAACCAGCTAATGGTTGTGGGGGGTGGCTATTTATAGCCTGGGAGCATCCCGACATGATTTGACACTAATGCCCTTAAATAATATGACCGTTGGAGTGGATAAGACCAATGACTTGGCGTGGCTATCGAAACGGTCGGAACCCTCAACTGTGAGAGTCCTCATGTCACTCGTATTGCTCACTTGAGGCTTTTGGTAGGATTAGGCTTGGGTTGAGCATCATGAGGAAATTCATTCCAAAGTGTTCCTATTACTCAAATGCAAAGAAAATAAAACAGGAAGTGTTAATCTTCATGCTTCAAATTCTTCAGAGTGATTTTCTTCAGGACACACCGGACTTCTCAATATCAGTATCTTCATGAGGAATATCAATTTCATCACAGATTCCTCGCGATTCATTTCTTCAGCTTCAGACCAATTTCTTCAACTGAAGACATACATTTTTAGGGGTCGATATTCTTCAAATATCTCAAACTCCTCAATGACTTATAGATCCTGTGTACACTCACAAACACATTAGATACTTAACCTATAAGTCTTCAAACCACCAAAATCACTAAGGGGCACTAGATGCACTTACACTAAGGAGGTGGTAGTTTGTTTTCTTGTGCTAATGTTATCACGAGTTTCTGTTTAAGTTTTGTGTTGTGAAGTTTTCAAGTTCTGGGTGATGTTCTCATGGACAAAGAGATAAGGAGTGGAAAAAGATCAAGCTTGGGGATGCCCAAGGCATCCCAAGCCAAATTCAAGGACACCAAAAAGCCTAAGCTTGGGGATGCCCCGGGAAGGCATCCCCTCTTTCGTCTTCAATCCATCGGTAACATTACTTGGAGCTATATTTTTATTCACCACATGATATGTGTTTTGCTTGGAGCGTCTTGTATCTTAGGAGCCTTTTTCTTTTTGTTGTGTCACAATCATCCTTGCTGCACACCTTTTTGAGAGAGAGACATGCACTGATCGTGGTTTTGCTAGAATGCTCATCGTGCTTCACTTATATCTTTTGAGCTAGATATTTTTGCTCTATGTGCTTCACTTAGATCTTTTAGAGCACTGTGGTGCGTGACTTTGTAGTTGGATTATGCTAGTAGGGTGTTGTGATAGGTACCCAAAGAGGATACAAAAACTTCCATCTTCATGTGCATTGAGTAGAAAGAGAAGTCTTGATTCCTCTCAATTAGTTTTGAGACATGGATTTGGTAATATTTAGAGTTATGTTAGTAGGGTGTTGTGAATCTAGAAATACTTGTGTTGAAGATAGTGATTCCCATAGCATGCATGTATGGTGAACCGCAATGTTAGGAAGTCGGAGCATAATTGATCTATTGATTGTCATCCTTTGTGTTGAGGTCGGGATCACGCGATGGTTAACACCTACCAACCCTTCCCATAGGAGTATGCGTTTAGCACTTTGTTTCGATTACTAATAAAAACTTTCGCAACAAGTATGTGAGTTCTTCATGACTAATGTGAGTCCATGGTATAGATGCACTTCCACCTTCCACCATTGCTAGCCTCTTTAGTGCCACGCAACTTTCGCCGGTACACAAACCCACCATATGCCTTCCTCAAAACAGCCACCATACCTACCTACTATGGCATTTTCATAGCCATTTCGAGATATATTGCCATGCAACTCCCACCGTTCCGTCTCATGGCTTGTGCCGTCACTCTCATATTGCCATTGCATGATCGTAAGATAGCTAGCGAGATGTTTCAACGTCATACGCCAAGCTAGATCGTTGCACATCCCAGTATACTGCCGGAGGCATTTCCTATAGAGTCATCATCATTCTAAGCTTTGAGCTGTGAGTAAATAAAAGTGTGATGATCATTATTATTGGAGCATTGTCCCATTTGAGAAAAAAAGAGCCCAAAGAGCCCAAATAAAAAAGAGAGGCCCAAGAGCCCAAATGAAAAAAATATAAAAAAGAGAGAGAAAAAGAGAGAAGGGACAATGCTACTATCTTTTTCCACACTTGTGCTTCATAATAGCACCATGTTCTTCATGATTGAGAGCCTCTCATTTTGTCACCACCATATGCTAGTGGGAATCTTTACTATATAACTTGGCTTGTATATTCCAACGATGGGCTTCCTAAAATTGCCCTAGGTCTTCGTGAGCAAGCAAGTTGGATGCACACCCACTAGTTCTCCTCTTGAGCTTTCACATACTTAATAGCTCTAGTGCATCATTTGTATGGCAATCCCTACTCATTCACATTGATATCTATTAATGGGCATCTCCATAGCCCTTTGATACGCCGAGTCAATGTGACCATCTCCTCCTTTTTGTCTCACAACCACCACCACACTCTATTCCACCTATAGTGCTATATCCATGGCTCACGCTCATGTATTGCGTGATAGTTATAAAAAGTTTGAGAAAGTAAGAGTGTGAAAACAATTACTTGGCCAATACCGGGGTTGTGCATGATTTAAATTAGTTGTGTGAGGGTGATGGAGCATAGCCAGACTATATGATTTTGTAGGGATAACTTTCCTTGGCCTTGTTATTTTGAAAGTTCATGATTACCTTGCTAGTTTGCTTGAAGTATTATTGTTTTCAAGACAATAGAAAACTATTGTTTTGAATCTTACGGATCTGAACATTCATGCCACATGAATGAAGTTACAGAGGACAAACTATGCTAGGTAGCATTCTACATCAAAAATTCAGTCTTTATCACTTCCCTACTCGAGGACGAGCAGGAGTTAAGTTTGGGGATGCTTGATACGTCTCCAACGTATCTATAATTTTTTATGGTTTCATGCTATTATCTTGTCAAACTTTGGATGTTTTGTATGTCTTTTATATCTTTTTTGGGACTAACTTATTAACTCAGTGCCAAGTGCCAGTTCCTATTTTTTCCATGTTTTTGACCCTTTTCAGAGGAGGATTTTAAACGAAGTCCAAACGGAACGAAACTTCCAAAAAGATTTTTTCCAAAACAGAAGAAGATCGGGGAACCTGAGAACCAGGGCAGGGGCCACCAGGGACCCCACAAGCCCCCTAGCCGCGGACAGGGGGGCCACGCCTCCCAGGCTTGTGGGATCCCTGGGCCACCTCAGCCCTAGGTCTTTTGCCTATGTATTCCCTAAAATCCCAGAAAAACTCAAGAGATCATCGAAAGTACTTTTCCGCCGCAACAAGCTTCTGTCTCCGCAAGATCCCATCTCGGGCACGTTTTGGTGCCCTGCCGGAGGGGGGATTCGGATACGGAGGGCTTCTTCATGAACACCATGACCTCTCCGATGATGTGTGAGTAGTTCACCATAGACCTACGGGTCCATAGCTAGTAGCTAGATGGCTTCTTCTCTCTCTTGGATCTTCAATGCAAAGTTCTCCATGATCTTCAAGGAGATCTATCCGAACTAATCTTCTTTTGTGGTGTGTTTGTCGAGATCCGATGAATTGTGGATTTATGATCAGATTATATATGAATCTTATTTGAGTTTATTCTCATCTCTCTTATGCATGATTTCATATCCTTGTAATTCTCTTCTAGTTGTGGGTTTTGTTTGGCCAGCTTGATCTATGATTCTTGCAATGGGAGAAGTGCTTGGTTTTGAGTTCATACCGTGCGGTGACCTCACCCAGTGACAGAAGGGGTAGCGAGGCACACATCGTGTTGTTGCCGTCAAGGGTAAAAAGATGGGGTTTTCATCATTGGATTGAGATTATCCCTCTACATCATGTCATCTTGCTTAAGGCGTTACTCTGTTCGTCATGAACTCAATACATTAGATGCATGCTGGATAGCGATCCATGTGTGGAGTAATAGTAGTAGATGCAGAAAGTATTGGTCTACTTGTCTCGGACGTGATGCCTATAGGTATGATCATTTCCTTAGATATCGTCATGACTTTGCGCGGTTCTATAAATTGCTCGACAGTAATTTGTTCACCCACCGTAATATTAGCTATTTTGAGAGAAGCCTCTAGTTTACACTATGGCCCCCGGGTCTACTCCACACCATATTTTCGGCCTTACTCTTTTACTTCGTTTCACTTTCCTCCTTCAGATCTCACTTTGCAATCAATCTTAAAGGGTTTGACAACCCCTTTATAGCGTTGGGTGCAAGCTCTTTGTGTTTGCGCAGGTACTCTGGACTTGACGAGGTTATCCTACTGGATTGATACCTTGGTTCTCAAACTGAGGGAAATACTTATTGCTCCTGTGCTGCATCACCCTTTCCTCTTCAAGGGAAAAACCAACGCAAGCAAGTCTCCATCAACGTGTCAATTTCTGGCGCTGTTGTTTGAGAAGTAGCAGGCACATACTTCATTTCCTTGACGAGGAATCTTGTCCTGGGAGGTTGGCCGAGAGCCAAATTTTTCATGAGGACTTCCATTAGATGATTTGGTAGCTCTCTTTCATCATAGAGTCTAATTTCTTCATCTGAAGGTATTGATATAGGTAAAGCTCGAAGCAATTCAGTGGATGGAGCTTTGTAGTGGGTGTACTGTGTCATCCAGTCCAAGACCCATGAGTTGACGTCTTTGGGGTCACCACTGATATGCACTGTGGCATAGAACTGAAGAATAATGTGAGTATTCCAGTCACCAATAGATGTGTAGAATGGCAATAGCCCTGCATCGTGAAGAACACTGAGAACTGGGGTGAAGCAAGGAATTTACTCCATGTCACAATGAGGAATATGGGTGTGAAGAAATATCTTCCTTCTCCCACATAGCACAGAAGCATAGTAGTTGAGTTGAATTCTGGTATAAACTTCTTGTGCCTGATGTGAAGCCTATCATAAGGATTTTCTCCTGTGAAGAAATGACGTTCATCATAGAAGTCTTGCTTCTGAAACTTTGGCCTCTTTGAGAAGGGTTGATGAGGCTTTGGTTGAAGATTATGATGATGTTCATTTTGAGGAGTTGTGGCCACCACAATTGCAGTTTTAGGATTTAACACTACAGTTGCAGTTTCAACATTTTGAGCACGAGCTTGTTCTTTAGCTTGAGGAATTTGCGGATCACGGGGAGCAGATGCAGTTTTTTGTTCTGCAGTTTCCTTTTTAGTTTCTTCAGCGGATGCAGTTGATTCTTCGTCATGTGCTGATTCCATATGTGAGATGTTTTCTTTAGAGCCAGTCAGAATCTCAGTGGCTATAGGAGTTTGAGGAATTGGAGTTGTTATTGGCGAGTTTCGGTGAGTGTTTTCCCAGAACTCATCATGGATAACAGGTGTGCTGCATCCAATGTCTTCATCACCCTCCACTTATTCAGTAGTCATTGGAGGTGTTGTGACTTGAGGAATTTGATCTGCTTGAATTTCCTCATCCATTAGCGTGGATGCATCAGAGCGATTATCGTCCATTTCCTCATCATGTTCTAGAATGATGTATTCTTCACCAAATGGAACAATCATATATGATGGTTCTACATTAAGGGGAGTAGCGTCCACTGGAGTTGATGATGAGGTAGGCATAGTCTTCAGGCGTTTCGCCCCTGAAGACTCTGAGGTTGTTGAAGCCTTTCTCTTCCTGGCTTCTTTTTCAACAGCTTTTGTTTTCTTCACGTCGGCTGCAGACGGAAGAGTCACTTTCTTTACCTTTGAAGACTTAGGTGAAGGTGCATTTTCATCAGGCATTGCTTTGGCAGTGTCTGGCCTGGCAGATTCAGCTGAAATATTCCGAGTAATTTCATTAACTAGTTCTTCATTTTCATCAGCCTCAGCCATTTGCAAAGTATAGCTTGGCTGAGGTTTTGTTGGCTGCTTTGAAGCGGCAACCCTGCTGTTGTATTCATCAATTGCAGCAGTTGTGGCTTTGACAAATTGCACTTTAACACCCTTTTGATTAGCATCAAGACTTGGGTATCTGTCAGTGAGGGTCTTCATCTCTGCCCGAGTAGATAAAAGTTTCTTAGTCCACATGTTTAGGGTGTTTTGCTTTAGAAATTTCTCCTTTTTAACCTTTGCAAGCCTAGCTTGTTTTGCTTGCTGATCCTTCCATTTTGCTTCATTGATAATGAAGCAACCATACGATTGACTCCAGGAGGAAGCTTCAAATCATCAATTGGAGTATTTGGATCCTCATACCAAAGATCGATGAAGTTCAGCAGTACTTTCGGATCCATTGCAAGGGGAATGGTGCTACCAGTAGCCTGTGCAACCCTTTCTTACTTGTTTCTCATAATGGCTTGAAGAGTTTCGTCGTCATATTCTTCACTTCCTTCTGATGCAGAAGGAATGTTGACAACCTTGCCTGGGCTTGGCCTTGTACCTCTACCAGCAGCCATCTTTGTCTTCAGCACACCAGGTGAAGATTTTGGAGCTGAGCCTGAGGAAGATGGCACAAAGGAACTTGGGTTTTCTAATTGAAGCTTACTGAGATGTTTCTGCGGAGGAGGTGAATACTTTGCTGCGGTTGAGGATTTGGGAGTTGTTGCTATTTTCTGAGGAAGTTGCTCTTTTGATACTGTTGATGAGGCCTTTGGCTTGAGACTTGGTTTCTTCACCAGAACCTTCTTCTGAATTTTTTCTGTAGCAGAAGCCTGAGCAGCAGAAGAAATGGCAGCTGTAGCTGCACCAGCAAAGTCCTCATTAAACTTTGTAACATCAGCTTTAGCCTTTTTTGCATCTAAGATAAATACTTGTCTTTTTCATCAGGGTAATCCTCAATTATGGCTACGCTTGAGGGATGTGTTGTTTGTTGATCTCCTTGAGGCAATCTTTTGCAAGGAGGTTTGAGGGCAAACTTCTTGGCATATTTTGGAGTGACATACCTATATTCCTTCCACTCCTTTGCCCATCTGCGTTCAATCTTTTGAAGCCTTATCTTGTGTTTTGCCATGGTCCCTTTACCATGAATTTCCTCATCAGGCGTGCAGTACTCAACATATATCTCATCAGGGATCTCAAAGGCAGTGTTCTGTTCTAGCTTCTTTCCACCCTTCTGTTTCCTGTCTTCCTTCATTTTGTCCAGCTGAGGTTTTTGCTGAGGAATCTGAGCACACATGTAATGTTTCTTCAAGAAAAGCTGCAAATGAGTTAAGTTGATGAGAGCCCAGTGACTCATCAACACACATTTTGTACCCGTGAACAGAGTATAGGTGCGAAGAATTTGGAGAGGTCATATGCATTCTCAGATTTGAGGAAATTGAAAATTTTCTTACGCTGAGGAATTTGACCACTGAATTGAGGAATTTGACTAAGCATTCTGATATTGGGTTCCAGAGTTATGCAGATTCAAAAATTTATACAATTGAGGAATCTCGTGAAGAATTTAGTGGCTTAGTAAAATTCATCAAGTGTTCTAGACATGGGTGTGCACAGCCGAGAGATTTTCTAAGGAAAACGGATTTCACAAATCTCAAGAGCATAAAGAGATCAAGAGGAGATGAACTGGGACAGTAAAAGTAGAAGTTCTTCGGTCCAGATCTTCAGTGCCCTAACTTGGTGACTGAATTCAGCAACAGCGACGGTGGAGGAAGATGTTCCGTAGTCGGCGTGAGTCCGGCGACGGCGAGGTCGAGGCGGTGAAGCTTTTCCTCACCGGCGACGAAGATGCTAGCGGCGGCGGTAGGTTTTGAGCTCGCGCGGAGAAGACGAGAGGGAGGAAGAGTTTTTGACTAAGGGGGGTAAAGGGCTATTTATAGCTCGGGTGAAAACGGTTTGAAGCAAAAACTTCGGACGGAATTCCCCTTGCCCCTTCGTCTCCGCATAACACGTGCTACCCACGATCGAAGCGGTGGAGATCGTGGTTATCCGTTCATGAGTAGTGGGTGCGGTTACTGCGGTAACGTTAAAATAAATTTTTGAATTTTCAGGATTTTGTTTCAAAGTCCTCAGCTGACAAGGACTCAGTGAGGATTTTGAACAAGTGTCAAACAGAACGCATATGAAGAATTGAGAATAGACTGGGTTGAGCTTAGCATAGAGGGGAGATGGGTCCGATCACATTCACTTGGAAGAAATACGAGTTTGAAGAATTAGCAATAAGTGAATGTTGTTGAGGACATTGAAAGCTCATTAATATATATATATATATATATATATATATATATATATATATATATATATATATATATATATATATATATATATATATATATATATAGGGTCGCGCTATTCGTCACCCTGGGTGAGGAATTCTTATTCCTCACCCCTGTCCAATTCTACAACCATGACGTGAAAACGTAAGAAAAAATTAGACTTGAGGTAATATTACACTCTTGAGGAAGGAAGTTTCTCTTTACCGTATGAAAAGATGTGAGGTAATTTTACAACATGCGTGATGTAAAGTTACATTTTTCATGTGTGAAAAAATATGGTACGACAATATAACACTAAAAGTTATTTCGGTAATTTTATATTAGAAGTGAGGTAATTTTACATCATGAAACCCTTTGTAAAGCAACACATATTCTACATCGCTTTGACTATTTGTTGCTAAATTCACAGTAGATACACATACAAGCGATGTGGCATATGCATTGCTGACTTGTAGCTCGTGACCCGTTGTAGCGCAACAAATCATATGTGTTGCCATGTATTGGTTGCAAATTATATATGTTATAAGACTACAGATGTACATAATTAAAAATGAAATTAATTCAGTGCAAAAATAAATTAATTAAGCATGCCGGTACCCATAATGAATGTGGTGCGAAATCTGTGCTAACTGTCCAACCAAAACCAAATCGCGCGAAGTCCACCCCTTTATTCTCCGATCCAAATTGATATTCGCCTTCAAGTACGAATCGATCTAGGTCTTACTGCGACACAAATCAATCGTACAAATCTCCTCTCGCTGAGCGGGAAGGCTTGAAGGCGGATAGAAAGGGGATCGGCAGAAAGGCGGCGACGGACTGCGAGGAGCGGGAAGGCGGCAACGGAGAGGGGAGCGGCGGCATTGCAGACAACACAGAAAGTAGAAAAGGTCACGGTAGGAGGGCTTGAAGTCCTATGCTAGTGTCCCCTGCTCCTCCGGCTGCCACTCTGGCCTGCCCGTTGTCGGCGCGCTGCTCCTCTGGTCGCCCCTCTTCTCTCTCGTCGTGTAGGACGGGAAGACTGACCTCCGAGGTAACCCTCCCTTCCTCCTTCCTTCCCGTCTCCTCTCATCAAGTCACCTTATTCATGGCCACTCGAGACATGGCTGTGGGATGTAGGGGGATTGGTAGGTAATGAAGGGGATGGACCGTATAGGAGATATGGATCCATTCCTCTGTCTTTTGCGATCAAATCATAGAGAGGAGCTTCGGGCTTCTTCTTACAATTTCAGATATGTATTGTACCACCTGGGTTATGTTCAGTTGTTTGGGATTTGTTCCCAACGGGGAATTGATCACCATGGGGTTTGAGTGAAACCTTTCACTGTTACTCTAATCCCTGTTGGGTTTGTCTCCTGAACCTCCTAATGCATGTCTACTTCATTGTTATTCGGTTGGTTAGGGATTGAACAAAATTTGTACAGGAATAAAGTATTAACGTGGCGCTAAGTGAACATTCATCAATGAATTTTGTTTGTATAGGGACTGCTTGAAATATTCACGGAATATAGTATAAGCATTGCACTGAGTAAACATTCATGTCCGAATTCAGTTTCTACATAGAATACTTGATACAAATATTCAGGAAATATAGTGTAAGAAGAACATCCATTGTTTTAGGGGTATTATAGTTGAAGTTTCCTAAATACTCAATAGTTTGGGACTCTAAATATTCAAAGGAACGGTTTTATGTGTATGAGCACATCAACACAAGGACAAGATTAGAGATGATTACTTGAACCCTCTATATTTTAATATGCTAAGAGTAATACTTAGACGTATCTCAAAATTGTTGGAATACATACACTCATGTCATTTGTTGACAAGAATATTATATCTACTTCACAGAATTTTCTGAATCCAATGTTGGTTTCTTAAGGCAAATCTGAATAACAAGGACAAGTTGAGAGATGATTACATGAACCTCTATATTTTTATATGTTATAAGAGTAATACTTGGACCTATCTCTAATCTGTTGGAGTACATACAGTTATGTTATTTGTTCATAAGAATATTATATCTGCTTCAGTTTATTTTCTGAAACTGAAGTGGGCAATAGTTCGAAAATGCACAAAGATGCCACTCTGAAGATGCACCTTGACTAAACTTATTTTTGACTTCCATTTATTTCCCTTAACATGTAAATGCCTCTCTGCTTAGTCTCTCTGTTTCCTAGAAGATCAATGCTTTTGTTTTATTTGGCTGGAATGTTTGTGGTGTTCACCTCAGCTTAGCTCCTTGTCGGTTTTAGTTAACCAAGAAAGAAAAAGAAATCCTTGATTTTTGTGTATTCATGTATGGCATATGTTTAGAGTATTATTGCTTGTAGTGAATTGTTAGATCGAAGAATTCAGATTGTACAACATGGTTCCGGGTATTTTGGACTAGCTGAACTTTGGCAGCTGCTGTTGGTGTTGAATCATGAGGAAAATTCAAATGATCAACTATTGAATTAGACTATTTGAACTTGCTAGCTTCTATCGTACAAGAAGTGGAGGCTAGTTATACTATTTACTGATTGTGATGTACTATGTGTTCACATATTTTACCTAGTTGTACTTTACCGTCACAAATTTACTGTCATGATGTGATGCTGGATGTCATTGTATAATCTGGTGTACAAATTTTGCACATGAAACTTACTACTCTATTGCTTCTGCATGCAGGTTTGGCGGATAATGAAAAAGTAACCGACCTGAAAATGTGTAGCCTAGTTGAAGTGACAAGTTCATTACTCCTATTTGCTATTTTTTCTTTTATGTCCATATACTTTATAATTCGGACAAGAAGGTTTGTATGTGTGACTGTCCTAAAGTGTCAATACTTGATTACAAATATGTTGGTGCTGGTTATTCTATTTCCAACACATTATCCACCCTCTTCTTCACCAAGGCACAAATTGTATTATTTACAAAAACTGTGAAATGTACCTGTTAGTTGAGGAGCATGCGCTTTCGTGATTGCCACCGACACCTCCGCTTTGACGGACTTGTCGTGTTGCGCCACTCCTGCCACGCCGCATGCATCACCACTCTCTCCTCAACCTACATGGTGGCCCTCGACGAGGAGTCAGTGTCGCTGCAGCCACCAAGGTAGTGGAGGAGGTGGACACTCGCCTTCTCAATTGTCGGTGGCACTTCCTCCCTTGACGGACTTGTCGTGTTGTGCTACTCCTGCCGTGGTGCCTGACTCGTGGGACACATCGCCATCGTCGTCGGAGTTGTCCTTCCAGCAGCGGGATGGTGTTGGGGCGTGGCATCCCTTCTCGTTCTCGTAATGGCGCTCGCGGAGGGGCCACTCAGCTTCCTCGTGCGTCGTGCGGAGGCCGCCACAGCCATTGCCGACTCCGGACATCGTGCCCTGCTAGCGGTAGAGGTGTCGCTTAGCGACCACTCGTCGATCCTAGTGAGCTCCCCATCGATGCAATGGCAGCGCCGCGTAGCCATTTCAATGATGGTGACGGACCGGTCATCGGTTAAGGCCTCCGCCAGGTCGGGGTCCTTGCGGACCAATGCCGACGCCACTTTAGACATGGAGAACATGGAGGAGCACACCACGTTCCATAACTCCTCCGCGTTGCCTGCCTCGTCACAAACTCCTCAACCGACATGATGGTCTATAATGAGGAATCAATGTAGCTGGGGCCACCGAGGTAGTGGAGGAGGTGGACACTCGCCTTCTCAATTGTTGGCGACACTTCCTCACTTGATGGACTTGTTGCATTGTGCCACTCCTGCCATGGTGCCTGACTCACCGCCCTCTACTCAACCGACACGAAGGTTTGCAAAGAGGAGTCAGAGCCAGCTCGGCCACCAAGGTAGTGGAGGAGCACGCGCCTTCGTGATTGCCAGCGACACCTCCTCTTTGACGGACTTGTCGTGTTGCGCCGCTCCTGCCACACCGCCTGCATCGCCACTCTCTCCTCAACCTAGACGGCGGCCCTCGACGAGGTGTCAGCGTCACTGCTACCACGAAGGTAGTGGAGGAAATGTTCACGCGCATTCTTGATCGCCCTCTCCTCAGTGGACACTGTGGCTGTGAGCCAGTAAGGGCAACTTGTCCACACACGGGACCCGATTTGGACTCTACGGTTGCGTGTAGGGGATAACTAGTGATCTTGGATCCGATGGACGACAATTAATGATCTTGGTGACAATTATACATGAGGGTCAAAACATTCAAGCTATTGTCTTTGGATTAATTGTTTTTTATTGTTTGAGCAATAGAATTCATTTTTCCTTCACTCATATTGCACTTAACTTGTACAAACATAGAGGAAGCACGTTCTGTTTCGCACAATATATGTACAAGTGCCTGTCACGGGCCAGATGGCAATACCAAAATTTATAATTTATTTCGCTTCAAATTATTGGACTCCCTGGTATTTCTTTTGGTTCCGCTACAACTTTTACATTTCCCTCCGTTTTCTCCCGCCAATAGCGACTAATGTGGCAAAAAAATGAAATACTAGCGCTTCATTACCATGGCCCCACTTGTCATTGGAATCCAGGACGGACACTAAACATCAGTCAAAAAGATTGTGATGAGGTAACTGCGCAATATAATCAGAAACCTCCCCAATATCAACATGATTCCCTTCCTTGTCTCCTACTCGGATTCATCCTACGCCTGGCGGCCGGTGGTGGATGCATCACCACGAGCCGAGCAAGGTTAGTTCCCAGCTTACTCTCCTACAATTCATCCTCTCTTGATCTCTACTATACCGATCTGTTCTCTTAAGCAATTCACATATCTCTTGCCTGGTAAATCCGGCTGGTAGATTCTCCAGGTCCGGCTGGTACGTGGTGGCAAACAATCATGCGAGTTCATGTAGTTAGTGCCCTGCTCCTTATCCCATCTCACCGCTGCAATTCATGCCCCCTGTATTGGTTCTCAGTTGTATTTTTTCACCTACCAATCGATATAGAGAGAGATTTGTTTTTCCTATTTTGTTTGGACAATTACATCATCATGATTTGTCTTCGAGAACAAACCATAGGAAAACCTGCACCGATGACATTAGAACCTGATTAGGCATTTCAGGCGTAGTCTATGTTGTCTGCTCTGTGCCACCTTGGCATTTAGGCTAGGCCCGGGTTGTATTTCTACCCATTCTATTTCAATGAAAATCTGCTGGGCAGCCTTTTCGCCGACAAGATTACGATTCTTGTTTAATCTGGCATTGATTCATATGTTCGGTCTAATCATTGGAAAAGTTACCATTGTTTCATTAATGGGATAGCCAAATTCTTATGTCTAGTGTCTAATATTACCCCTTCTCATGGATCCTAAATAAATTCTTTTATTTGGCATCTCTCCTAGATTGAATAGTAAATTTTCAAATCTCTGTATGCTATATACTGTAGTTTTAAATACTTTACTGAAACTTTTGGTCATTGTCATGTTGTAGCAGATATGTCAAAGAAAAGAATTAACTTTGTTGAATTCAATGAAGAGATCAACGAATCTATGCTTTTTTTCCTATTTATTTTAAGCATCTTTCTTCTTTGTTTTGCATTACATAATCTTTCTTATGTTCTAATTATATCTTTATGATGCAGGGCTGCTGACAACCACGTATAAGGAACACTGATGTGCAACCCTCCATTTTCCTGTATAGAAAGTCACCATTTTCACTTTCAATTTTCACTTTCATATAGTAACAAAATAATAGTCATTATTCTGTCAGCTTTTTGTTGCAACCTATGCTCCAGTTCGAGATACCAGCTCAAGCTATGTTTCTTAGGGACGTTCCACTCTAGTTGGATCAGTGAGTTGATTATAGATTTTAGGATGTCAGTTATTCTGTAATTTGCAAGGATCTCCACATCTTTTGTACGCCGGGGTCCAGACTTGAAAATTAAACCAAGGACTAACACAAGTAGTAGTATGTTCCTGCTAGAGCTTTAGCCTTTAGCCACCCTATTTCATACGCTCAATATTATGTAAACTGTATTTCAATGATGGGGATGGTTATCTCACACTAACTATTGTCATTTTACTTCTAGTTCGGTGAGGTGATTGCGACAAAGGAGCATGATGAATCAACTATAATAGCTGAGATTGATTATTCATTGATTTAGCATAGGAGGTAAGCAGAATAAAACTTTTGCTTTTCCATGTTGCTGTTTATTCTCAGCTTGGTCTTATAGACTGATATTTTGTTCAGGCAATTTATTCCTCGGCGACATCAATGACATGCAAAACAAATAAGGAGACATGTAATGATGTGTAAGAAATAACTACTAACGATGAAGAAGGCTTCACAGGTTGTGACGATGCTGGTGTGGATGAAAATGAAGATGGTAAATTTGTTGCTCATTCTTTAGTGATTGCAATATATGTTCATTCATCATTGTAACCTATATAATTCATGGTTCTATATTCAGATGAAAATGCAGAAACAAAGGAGCGCAAGAAGAGGAAGCTGAAATATAGTTGGAACCTTCCAAAAGGGAAAAGGATTATGGTTCTCTACAATCCAAATAAATTCCGCTGCCACAAGGTATATGTCCATTACATATACATTATGTTCAAAATATATTGCTCAGATATTTATATATCTACTGGTTGTCTTGCTATCAGAATGCTATTCAGAACAAAGAAAGTTCACTTGAGAATGCTATTATGAAAATAACTGGTATATTTTCATAATCACATAAAAATTTCGGTCCAAATTGTCGTGCTAGCTTCTTTATTTTTATTTTATTTTTGCTTTCAGGGTGTTGTACAAACTTTAGTTTTTTCTCTTAGGCAGGAAGTGAAGTATTCTTGAAGAGCGTGAAAAATCATAACAGGGGCGTACCTCTTGCTACAATTGTAAGTTGTGATCCTAAATTTAAATTTCATGGTGCTAAAATTACATATGAATTTTGGCCAGCATGTCAAAATGTCACTTGTAAAAATTTAAAATTTGGTATGGATCGGAGTCGCAAAAACTGCAATACTCCCGTTAATGCAGAAAAGACGAAGATTGCATCGCCTTCAACTTTGTGTGTGGCTAATTTCTTTCCTCTATTACTACTTGCATCATGTCAATACATTGTGTGTTAAGACTTCACTTATTTTCTTATTTTTAGGTTTAAAACATAAATGGATGAGTATATGGGTGTGGCAAGTATACTGCTCTGATGATGTTGATGTTCCAGTTCATGATGATTATTGATGCTTTCAGTTTTAGTTGAGTAGCAGGGATGATACTCTTGTTGGATGTTGTTCCTCGGTTCAATTTTAGTTAAGTTGTAGGGTTGTTGATGGATGCTTTCCGTTTAAGTATCACGGTCAAGAAAATAGTTAGATTATGTATCACATTTGGATGATGTTCCTCATGTAATATCCACTATTGTAATCCAACATTTTTATATAATATATGATTTCTTCCTCTCGTGAGTATATTCTCTTGTTTTCATAATTATCACTATTATGTGGAGCATTAATTTAATTCTTGCCAATAGATATAATAATATGACACACACTATATATGTACCATCAGATGAAACGCTAGAAATTTTGCATAGCCGAGCAATGGAACTTTAATTCTTGTACATTAAGCACCAACATAAAAAAGTGTTGTAAAAGTCAATTTTATATGTTGTAGTTTTGCAACGGTCCCTTTTACCAACGAAAATATCAGCATTGCATTATGCGCTAGCAACACTAGATAAGGCTACGCATCCGAAAGTGTTGGTAAAGAAGCTAGCAACACATATATGGATTTCTAGATACGGAAAAATGCGTTGCTATTGGGGGGTCATGTTGTTGCTAAAAAGTTACGTTCTGCATGTGAGAATAAATGTGGCTCGCTAAAATGGCTAGGGTGAGGAATAAGTTATTCTTCATCATGCATGCTAATATATATATATATATATATATATATATATATATATGTATATATATATGTATGTATATATATAGTCAAATGAAGATCATCACAGAAAGTTTTGATGAATTTGAAGATTTTGAAGACTTTGAAAATTTTGAGGAATTTGTGAATAAGTCTTAGATTGAAGAATTTCAACTTTGAAGAATTTACAACTTGAAGAATTTCAAAGTTGGGTGGTGGCGTGACCCACCGTATAAGAATGATGATTTCAGGCGCCGCGTACAATTGTCGTAGGGCCCTCAGAACCAAATTCTTCATTGATTTCTTCACACTTAGAGTGATATTCTTCATTGATTGAAGAAAATCGGTACTTTGTGTGTTCCACATCTAAGTCATCAATTTTGCATAAGTGTCAGGATGTGTGCATGTTTACAGGACATTTGAAGATTTTAAGATATTTAGGTCACACCGCAACTTGCAAAACCTTCTCTCATCCAAGGACTTTGTGAAGATATGCGCTAGCTGGTCATCAGTCTTCACATGGTCGATGATGATATTGCCCTTGAGTACATGGTCACGAAGAAAATGATGACAAATCTGGATGTGCTTAGTCTTCGAGTGTTGTACTGGGTTGTAGGCAATCTTGATTGCACTCTCATTGTCACAGTAGGGGCACATTCTTCATGTTGATGTCGTAGTCTCTGAGGGTTTGCTTCATCTATAGCAGTTGAGCACAATAACATCCAGCAGCAATGTATTCAGTTTCGGTAGTTGATACACAGTTCTGCTTCTTTGAGGACCATCAGACTAATGATCTTCCAAGGAAATGACATGTGCCTAATGTTGACTTGCGATCCACATGGTCACCAGCATAATCAGAATCAGAATATCCAACGAGGTGAAGATTTGAGCCCTTGGGGTACAATAATCCTATTGTTGGTGTGCAAGCTAGATATCAAAGAATATGTTTCATAACCTTATGGTGTTATTCCTTCGGTTTAGCTTGAAAACGTGCACACATGCACACACTAAGCATAATATTTGGTCTTGATGCACATAGGTACAATAAAGAGCCAAACATAGAACGATATACCTGTTGATAGAAATCTTTGCCATTTTCGTCAGTGCAGAGGTGGCTGTTGGTAGGCATAGGAATCTTGACGCCTTTGCATTCATGCATGCCGAATTTCCTCAGAACATCCTTGAGATATTTCTCCTGAGATGTGAAGATGCCATTGCGTTGTTGATGAATTTGCAGACCTAAGAAGAATTTCAGCTCCCCATCATGGACATATGATATTCTTCACCCATCATGTAGGAAAGTTCATCACTGTAACGTCCGTCAGTACAACCAAAGATAATGTCGTCAACATATATTTGGTACACAAATAGTTCATTATCATAGGATTTTATCAAAAGAGTAGGATCAAGTGAACCGGGTTTGAAGCCTTTCTTCATGGGGGATTCCTTCAATGTATCATACCACGCCCGAGGGGCTTGCTTGAGGCCATAGAGTGCCTTTTTGAGTCCGAAAACTTTGTGAGGATGCTTCGGGTCTTCAAAACATGGGGGTTGAGCAACATATACTTCTTCCTCAACCTTACCATTGATGAATGCACTTTTCACATCCATTTGATATAGAGTAATATTGTGATGGTTAGCATAAGCAAGTAATATTTGAATAGCTTCAAGTCTAGCAACATGTGCAAAAGTTTCATCAAAGCCAATCCCTTCAACCTGTGTGTAGCCTTGGGCTACAAGTCGTGCCTTGTTCCACACAACCTGACCATCCTCATCTTGCTTCTTTCGGTAGATCCACTTGGTGCCGATGATATTGTGCTTGCGAGGATCTGGTCTTTTGACGAGTTCCCATACGTCATTTAGCTTGAACTGAAGAAGTTCATCTTGCATGGCTTGAATCCACTCAGGTTCCATGAAGGCTTCAGCAACTTTTGAGGGTTCTGTGATAGACACAAAATAGGAATGCCCACAAAAGTTAACTAAATGTGAAGCTTTTGAGCGAGTGAGAGGACCCGGCGCATTGATGTCATCGAGGATTTTTTCAAGTTCTACTTCATTTGCAATCCTTGGATGAGCTGGTTGAGGACTTTTGTTGGGCTGAGGAATTTGATCTATAGCATTTTCCTTGGGTGCACTTGCTTGTATTTCATCAGTGTTGGGAACGACTTCTTCAACAAGGGGTTGTTCCTCAGTAGGAATGATATCTTCAGTAGCTTTGAGCTTGATGGCTTCCTCAGGAGTCAATTTATCTCGCACGGGAGGCAGTTGCTCTCTTTACAAGCCGTTAGTTGCATCGAACCGCACATCTACAGTTTCAACAACCTTGTTGTGATAGGTGTTGAAGACTCTGTAGGTGTGCGAGTCCTTTCCGTAACCCAGCATAAAACCCTCATGTGCTTCAGGTGAAAACTCTGAGCCATGGTGAGGATCTCTAATCCAGCATCTTGCACCGAAGACTTTGAAATAACTTACATTGGGTTTCTTATCAGTGAGGAGTTCATATCAGGTTTTCTTGAGGAATTTGTGAAGATATACCTTGTTGATGATGTGGCAAGCAGTGTTGATTGCTTCATGCCAGAATCCACGAGGAGTCTGATATTCTTCAAGCATTGTCCATGCCATTTCAACCAGAGTCATGTTCTTGCGTTCAACGACACCATTCCGTTGAGGACTATAAGGAGCAAACAGTTCATGAGTAATACCAAGTTCATCAAGATAATCATCAAGACTAGTGTTTTTGCATTCTGTCCCATTATCACTCCTCATGTGTTTGAGCTTGACGCCAAAGTTCGTCGAGGCCCTTGAGGAAAAAATCGTTTGAAGACTTCCTGCACTTCAGTTTTATACAGAATGATGTGTACCCAAGTATAGCGGGAATAGTCATCAACGATGACAAAGCCATATAAAGATGTTGCATTTGTTAGAGTAGCATAATGAGTAGGTCCAAACATATCCATGTGAAGCAATTCAAACGGACGAGTAGTAGTCATGATAGTCTTCGAGGGGTGTTTGGATCTGGTTATTTTTCCAGACTCACAAGCACCGCAGAGATGGTCCTTGAGGAATTTGATGGATTCGATGCCAATGACATGCTTCTTATTTGCCACTGTGTGCAAATTCCTCATGCTTGCATGACCAAGTCGTCGATGCCATTGCTAGCCTTGTGAGGTTTTTGCTAGCAAGCATGTGGCTGGTTGAGGACCTGTGGGAAAGTCAACAATATACAAATCTCCTCTCTTAAAGCCTTCGAAGATTTTGGATTTGTCAGATTCCACGATGACTACACATCTATATTTTCCAAAGATGACAATCATACCAAGATCAGAAAGCATTGTGACTGACATGAGGTTAAACCCAAGGGATTCGACAAGCATGACTTTGTCCATGTGTCGGTCCTTGGAGATAGCCACTTTACCAAGTCCCAATACCTTGCTTTTACCTTTACCAGCGTAAGTGATTTGCTTCCGTGGTGATGGAGTCAGTGGCATATTCATCAATAATCTTTTATCACCAGTCATGTGATTTGTGCAACCACTCTCAAGAACCCACTCTGTATTCTTGGATTTGTTATCCTGCAGATGAATTAGTACAGCTTACCATCTCATATGATTCAGACTTGAAGAATATGATATCAATTTCATCACATAAGATTTTTATCATAAATAGTAAATTTCAGGATGAGTGAAATGTTATCATTTCATCATTTTTAGCTTGCGTCCAAAGAAGCAATTTCCTCACGTCTCCAGCAAATTCTTCAGATGATGACTTTCATTTGGAGACCTGACCTACAAGAGTGATTAGTTCCATTTCTTCACCACCCACATATGAAGGGTTGGCAAAGAGTTCCTCATCCTGCTAGCACCATATGAGAATGGAGGCCTTGAAGCTAATGCACTTCTTTTCATAGTAGGGGGTTAGATTACACAAATGAATAGGCAGAGAAATTCTTTGAGGACTTATGAACATAATGATTTGAGGAATAGTGCTCATATTCATGTCCCTTGTAAATTCCTTGCATATCAGAAGCATTAGTGCGAGTACGAGCATATTTTTGACCATTTGAGGAATTTGATCCTCGTGAAGACTTTGGTCCACCTGAGGAATTTGATGTGAGGTTCTGGTTCTTCACAGGTGGTGTCATGAGGACATTCGCGCGAAGATTTTCCAAGCAACC
Organism: Hordeum vulgare subsp. vulgare; assembly: GCF_904849725.1. Classification (NCBI taxonomy): domain Eukaryota; kingdom Viridiplantae; phylum Streptophyta; class Magnoliopsida; order Poales; family Poaceae; genus Hordeum; species Hordeum vulgare. The sequence goes on from NC_058520.1 coordinate 86,641,240, forward strand.
TTTTGGAACCCAGATTTTCCTCAGGGGTGGTCCATTCCTGCAGTTAGTTCCAACATATCGAGCAAATACTTCACCAGATAGATTTTTGAATAGTTTATAGTTGGAGTCAAATGACTCATCACAGGAATAGGACATTTCACATGCAAAGCATGTTAGAGTAGATGGATCAATGGAAGGGCCTTTAGCAGCAACCCATGAAGTTTTGGGATATTGCTTAGGTTTCCAGTATGATCCATCAGCATTCAATTTCCTCTCGAAGGCAATGCCCTCTTTCCTCGGGTTCCTATTCAGAATCTGCTTTTTGAGCACATCCCAAAGGGTTTGATGCCCTTTGAGACTTTTGTATATGCCTGTCACATACAATTCCTTCAACCCTGCATTTTCGTCAGTAGCATTTCTGGTTTTCTCAAGTGAAGAATTTGATACCACAGGAACAGTTGAAGAATTTGTAGTGATATAAGCATTTGATGATTCTGGTGAAGAATTAGCAGTTTCACGCTCGATGCATTTCACACATAGTGGAATGAATTTAACCTGAGCGGTACTGATCTGTTGAGCAAGCAATGAATCATTTTCCATTCGAAGATCATCATGAGACATTCTTAACTTCTCAAGATCAAGCTTCCTTTGAAGAAATTCATAGGAAAGTTTCTCATGATCAGCCAAGAGTGTGCCATAACGATCTTGAAGACTATCAAATCTAGACTGAATACTTTTTACATCTTCAGTGAGGACTGATTCGTCCATTTTGCATCATGCTTTCATGTTGATATTTATTGCTTTTTGGGATATTATTACACTTCACGGTACAATACTTATGCCTTTTCTCTCTTATTTTGCAAGGTTTACATGAAGAGGGAGAATGTCGGCAGCTGGAATTCTGGCCTGAAAAAGGAGCAAGTTTGAGACACGTATTCCAAACGCCGTGAAAATCAACGAGGATTTTTTTCGGGATTTATACAAAATACTGGGCCGAAGAAGTGCCAGAGGGGCGCCAGCAGGTGGCCACAAGCCTGCTAGGCGCGGCCACCCCCCTGGTCGCGCCTAGGGGGCTTGTGGGCACCCAACTGGCCCTCTGGCTCCCCCCTTTTGCTACAAGAAGGGTTTCGTCCAGTAAAAAATCAAGAGGAGGCTTTTTCGTGGATTTGCCGCTGCCACAAGGCGGAACTTGAGCAGAACCAATCTAGAGCTGCGGCAGGACGATCCTGCCGGGGAAACTTCCCTCCCGAAGGGGGAAATAGTCGTCATCGTCATCACCAACACTCCTCTCATCGGAGAGGACTCATAACCATCAACATCTTCATCAGCACCATCTCATCTCCAAACCCTAGTTCATCACTTGTAACCAATCTCCGTCTCGCGACTCCGATTGGTACTTGTAAGGTTGCTAGTAGTGTTAATTACTCCTTGTAGTTGATGCTAGTTGGATTACTTGGTGGAAGAGTTTATGTTCAGATCTTTGATGCTACTTATTACCTCTCTGGTCATGAATATGATTATGCTTTATGAGTAGTTACTTTTGTTCCTGAGGACATGGGATAAGTCATGCTATAAGTAGTCATGTGAATTTGGTATTCGTTCGATATTTTGATGTGTTGTATGTTGTTTTTCCTCTAGTGGTGTTATGTGAACATCGACTACATAACACTTCACCATTATTTGGGCCTAGAGGAAGGCATTGGGAGGTAGTAAGTAGATGATGGGTTGCTAGAGTGACAGAAGCTTAAACCCTAGTTTATGCGTTGCTTCGTAAGGGGCTGATTTGGATCCACTAGTTTAATGCTATGGTTAGACTTTGTCTTAATTCTTCTTTCGTAGTTGCGGATGCTTGCGAGAGGGGTTAATCATAAGTGGGATGCTTGTCCAAGTAAGGGCAGTACCCAAGCGCCGGTCCACCCACATATCAAACTATCAAAGTAACAAACACGAATCATATGAACATGATGAAAACTAGCATGACAGAAATTCCCGTGTGTCCTCAGGAGAGTTTTTCCTCCTATGAGACTTTGTCCAGGCTTGTCCCTTGCTACAAAAGGGATTGGGCCACTTTGCTGCACCGTTGTTACTTTTGTTACTTGCTACTTGCTATGAATCATGTCACCACACAATCACTTGTTACCGATAATTTCAGTGCTTGCAGATATTACCTTGCTGAAAACCACTTGTCAGATCCTTCGACTCCTCGTTGGGTTCGACACTCTTACTTATCGAAAGGACTATGATTGATCCCCTATACTTGTGGGTCATCAAGGACTTGAGTACGATTCATTTCATCGTTCAACAGATCATCACTTTCGTCTAGCAGTTTCTGAAGTTTATAGTATTGGGGTTTTGATAATCATCAGGTTCACATTCACTAGAATCAGAAGAGGAATTTGGTTTGGTACCTTTGAACCTTTAACCATGAAGCAATAGGTTGGAGCGAAATCATCAACATATTCATCAGTGAAGATATCATTGTCATTTTCTTCAAGGTTGAAGATTAACTTGGTGACGAATGTGGTAGCCAGTGCAAGACTTGCCACACCAAACTCTGACTCCACTTCAGAACCTTCCTCTTCATCACATTCCTCAGATTTTTCTTCAGAATCCATTTCCTTGCCAAAGAGTGCCCGAGCCTTTCTGAAACTAGTCTACTTGTGCGATGAGAGCTTTGAAGATGAGGATTTCGAAGATTTCTTGTTTTCCTTCGAGTCATCAGAACTTGCATCCTTGTATTTCTTCTTCCTTGATTCATTCACCCAGTGAGTACAGTCACCAATGTAGTGACCAGATTTTTTGCATTTGTGGCAGGTTCTTTTCTTGTAGTCCTCAGATGAAGATTATGATTTCCTCATATATTTTCTTGAAGATTTTCTGAAGTGACCATGCTTTGTGAACTTCTAAAATTTCCTCAAGAGCATTTGAAGTTCCTGTCCAAGTTCTTCAGGGTCACCAAGACTGCAATCCGGGTCTTCTTCTTCAGATGAGGAAACAGCCTTAGCCTTCAGCGCACGAGGTCTTGAGTAGCTTGGTCCATACGGATCTCTCTTTTGTTCTTGTTGGAATCATGAGTATTGAGTCTCTCAAGTATATTAGCAGGATCAATCATCTTGTAGTCTCTTCGTTCTTGTATCATCAGAACCAGTGTGTCAAATGATGGATCAAGATATCGTAGCAGTTTCTTCACAACTTCATGGCCAGTGATGTCTCTAGCTCCCAGTGCTTGCAGTTCATTTGAGATGTCAGTGAGGCTATCAAAGTATCTTGGCAGCTTTCATTGTCAAGCCTCTTGAAGCGGTTGAAGATATTGCGAAGAACATCGACACGAGAGTCACGCTGTGTTGAGACTCCCTCATTGACTTTGGATAGCCTATCCCAGATAAGCTTAGCTGTGCCCAGAGCACTCACTCTGCCATACTGACCTTTGCTCACATGACCACATATGATATTCTTTGCTTGCGAGTCAAGTTGCTTGAACTTCTTCACATCAGCGGGAGAGATAGTAGCAGTGATGGAGGGAATACCATTTTCCACAATATACCAGAGATCATTGTCAATTGCGTGAAGATGCATTTGCATCTTGGTCTTCGAGTAGGGGAAGTCCTTTCCATCGAAGGTAGGACATCCTGCAGTAACCATGATCATACCCACGGTCGACATAACTAAAACTCTGGGCGGTTAAACCAAAATCACACAGAACAAGGGAGTACCTTGCTCTGATACCAATTGGAAGTGCGATATATCGACTAGAGGGGGGTGAATAGGCGATTTTTACAATTTCATCACCGAGGAAATTCCTAGTGAGGAAAGTCCTCAGTCATGAACTGAGTGAAGCGGAAGTAGAACCAAATCAGGGACGCAAAAACATCTACAACAAAGTACTCAGCGAGATTTCAGAGATTTGGTTTGCACAGGTCACAAGTATAGGATAAGCAGGTGAAGATTAACTCTGGTGAAGAATTTGAGGTTGAGGAAATTCAGAGAGTCTTCAGACAAATTCTTCAAACAGTTCAGATGAGAGTCTTCAGCATACAATTGAGGAAATGAGAGAGTTGAAGAAATAGAATCCGTAGCTTGATGAAGACAGTTGTTGATGACCCAGTTCCAACTATTGTGACAGTTGTACGTATGGTTTGGAGCGACTTGGTATTGAAACCAAAGGACACACAATCCCTACCGTATTCTCCTTGATCTAAGGACACACAGTCCTCGCCCAACACTCGTGGCAAGTCTTCAGGGCATACTTCCAAACCCTCACAAACTCGGTCCCCCGACGATTCATAATTGACTGCTGGATGCTCTAGACCATGACGCCTAGCCGTCCGGAGGATGCACATTCCTCAAAGGTAACAAGCGTCGGTTCCACACACGAATAACTTCTTCAGTGATGCTCAATCACTTGGGTTTTTGGTTTGGGTTTGGTGTTTGGGGTATTTCCTCACTTGATGATTTTCTCTCAAAGGCTCTAAGGAATTTGGGTTGCTCTAAATGACAAGTGTCAGTTTCTCTCGGAGCAGCCAACCAACTAGTGGTTGTGGGGTGGCTATTTATAGCCTCGGAGCATCCTGACATGATTTGGCATAAATGCCCTTTAATAGTATGATCGTTGGGTGGATAAGATCTGTGACAGGTGGCCCGTGGTGCGGGAATGGTCGGAACTTTCAACTATGAAAGTTCTCATGTCTCTCATATTCCTCACTTTGAGGTTTGGTAGTTGTAGGCTTGGGTTGAGAATCATGAGGAAATTCGTTCCGTAGTTTTACGTCGACCCCCTTTAACAACACGGTGTTCCTATGACTCAAGTGTAAAGAAAATTAAACAGAAAGAGTAAATCTTCAAACTTCAAAGTCTTCAAAGTGTTTTCTTCAGGACACACCGAATTCCTCATCTTCATTATCTTCATGAGAAATTGCAATTTCTTCGCGATCAAAGTCTTCAAGGAATGACCAAAGTCTTCACCCGAAGACTTTCATTTTTAGGGGTCAATATTCATTGAATAACTCAAACTCCTCAGCGACTTATAGAGTGTGTGTACACTCACGAACATATCAGTCTATTTACCTATAAGTCTTCAAACCACCAAAATCACTAAGGGGCACAAGATGCACTTACACAAGGAGACTCAAGCATCTAAGATTGGGGATGCCCCGAAGGCATCCCATCTTTCTTCAACAAGTATCTGTATGTTTTCGTCTTTGTTTCATTCACGCGATATGCGTAAATCTTGGAGCGTCTTTTATGTTTAGTTTTTAGTTTTATTTTATGCACCATGCTAGAATGAGATAGTCTATGGTTGATTTATAGAATTCTCATTGCACTTCATGTATATCTTTTGAGTATGGCTTTATAGAATGCTTCATGTGCTTCACTTATATCATTTGAAGTTTGGATTGCCTGTTTCTCTACAAATATGAAACTGTTATTTGTAGAATGTTCTTCTCCTTCACTTATATTTATTAGAGGGTGGTCTTTTGTAGAAAGAATTAAAATCACATGCTTCACTTATATCTGTTTAGAGAGTCAAAAAGAATTGGTCATTTACATGGTTAGTCATAAAATCCTACATGAAACTTCTAAGTCATTGAGTATGATATTGTAAGTGCATCTAGTGCCCCTTAGTGATTTTCGTAAATTGAAGACTTATAGGTTAAGACACTGATAAGTTTGTAAGTGTACACAGGCTCTATAAATCGTTGTAGAGTTTGAGTTATTCGATGAATATCGACCCCTAAAAATGTATGTCTTCGGGTGAAGACTTTGGTCATTCCTTGAAGACTTTGATCGCGGAGAAATTGCGAAGAAATTGATAATCCTCATGAAGATATTGAAGATGAGAAATTCGGTGTGTCCGGAAGAAAATACTCTGAAGAGTTTGAAGCTTGAAGGTTCATTCTTTTTGTTTCATTTTCTTCATTCTCGAGTCATAGGAACACCGTATTGTTAAAGGGGGTCGAGGTAAAACTATGGAAAGAATTTCCTCATGATGCTCAACTCAAACCTACACCTACCAGATCCTTAAAGTGAGGAACATGAGAGACATGAGGACTTTCATAGTTGAAAGTTCCGACTGTTGCCACGCCACGCCCCACGTGTCCCAAATCTTATCCACCCAATGGTCATATCATTAAGGGCATTAATGTCAAATTATGTTGGAATGCTCCCAGGCTATAAATAGTCGCCCCCACAACCACTAGTTGGCTGGCTGCTCCGAGAGAAACTGACACTTGTAATTTAGAGCAACCCAATTCCTCAAGGACTTTGAGAGAAAATCATCAAGTGAGGAAATACCCCAAAGAACCAAACCCAAACCAAAACCCAAGTGATTGAGCATCACTGAATAAATTATTATTGTGTAGAACCGACGCTTGTTACCTTTGAGGACTGTGCATCCTGCTGACGGCTAGGCGTCATGGTTTAGAGAATCCAGTAGTCAATTGTGGATCGCCGGGTGACCGAGTTTGTGAGGGTTCGGAAGTCTACCCTGAAGACTTACCACGAGTTGGCGAGGACTGTGTATCCTTAGCTCAAGGAGAATATGGTAGGGACTGTGTGTCCCGGGACTGTCTGTCCTTTGGTCTCAATACCAAGCCGCTCCAAACCAGACGTACAAATGGCATAGCAGTTGGAACTCGGTCATCAACAACAATCTTCATCAAGCTACTGGTTGGATTTCTTCAACTCTTTTCACTTCCTCAAATTACATGTTGAAGACTTTCACCTGTACTATTTGAAGAATTTGACTGAAGACTTTCTCTGAATTCCTCACCTCAAATTCTTCACCTGAGTTATTCATCACCCGCTTATCGTGTATACGTGACCTGTGCAAACCGATTCTCTCAATTCACGCTAAGTACTTTGTTGTAGTCGTTTTATCACTTCTGCCTTAGTACTATTTCCGATGCACTCATTTCATGACTGAGGACTTTCCCCACTAAGAATTCCCTCACTGATGAATTTGTAAAAATCGCCTATTCACCCCCCTCTAGTCGATATAACGGACTTTCAGATATGTTTGATTCCCTGCAATAGTTTTGCGACATTAAGATAGTAATATGTGGGTGTACTACTTGATGCTTGTGGATTAGTAATGATATTCACTACAAGAAATATGCTAACTTGCGACCTTCAATATTGGCTACCGAATAGTCATTGATTTCCATTTGCGACCTTTTTACGACCAAAACGAGACGGTCAAAAGTTGAGTGTCTCTAATGAACTATAACGAACTTTCTTCTCGATTGGTCGTAGACATTTACGACCGAACAAAAGGTCGTAAATTAGAACCAGGCCGGTCCATTCCGGTCGTCTACATGGGCCAAGCCCAATAATTCAGTCCATTAAATGTTTTTCCTCTTTATTTTTCTTAGCTGCATGGGCCCGGCCCAATATTTTGGCCTTTTTGTTTTCTAAGCTTCATCGAGTGTTTTTGGGCCTCAACCTTTTTGCGGTCCATTTCATTTTTGGGTCTCATCTATTTATTTTGGGCCTCGGCCTTTTTTTAGTCAAGTTCCTTAATTTTCAGCCTTTTCTATGAATATTATTTGGTAAATAGCCTTTTGGATGCCAAATACTATTAGGTCCCACTTGTCAAGTTCTAATTAACGGTAGTGAAACAATTATTTCAATGAGAACAGTAAACAGATGAAAATTATCAAAACACATGCCAATTTTGGCTAATAGCACAATCTTTACATCATTCATTTCACCAAGATAAAAAAACATGTAACTATTACTACAAATATACTTCTGACTTCTTCACTTCCATGCTAGAACTCTTGTAAATGTTCGTAGAGGTTGAACAAATATACTACAAAGAGCATCCCCTGTTGTCGCCATGACTTGAGTAGCAACATCTCAGGTTGATAACTAGATCCTGCAGCAAGCAACAACAGCAGATCCAACATTCCTGCAATAGCATCAACAAATCAGATATGCAACAGTACAACATATCATATCAGCAACAGTAACTACTCCAAATCAACAACAACTATAGCATATCAGTTCAACAACAACTACACCAGATGAGATCAACAACTACTACTACAGCAAGATCAACAACAACTACTACAGCAGATCAGATCACCACATTTGTTTGAATGGAGTAACTTGGAGATGAGTACAACAGATCAGTCACTTTGTGTACTCCAAAATGGATTTTGTTTTGAATTGTACTCCAGCTGAAGAAAAGGACGTACCTGGAGGAAGTCATGATGACCCAGATGTTTATTCAACATGGAACAAGATCCCATTCAAATAGAGATCATGAGCATGTTCATTGTGATATTGTACTCCAATTACAATCTTATGAGCATCCATTCAAATAGAGATCATGCAATCAAATGGAGTAGTTATAGTCATAACTAATAAGATCATGAGCATGTGCATGAGTAAAATGAGCACGAGCATGTCTTAACAGGATCATAAGCATGTGTATGAGTAAAATGAGAGGATAAGAAGATATGTTTGGTTACAGTCTTAGAATTGATGCTTTGTAACTACACATAACTGAAAAATCAGTACAGTAGATGTACAGAATTCGTAAACTTCATTTGGAACTACAATACTCCTTTCATTTGTTTCAAATTTTCAGTCGATGTTAGAGTAGCATGATAAAAAATTTAGGACTCAGTTACTTACTCTACTACTAACAGCAAGCAAGAGAGTAAATAAGGTTTAACAATTGGACACGGTTTAATTTATTAAATGAAAATTTTCAATTAATAATGATTAGCCGAAAAGATTTCCATTAGTTTTAATTAAATTGAAACCCTTCTTTAATTACAATTAAAGGCAAGATTTCAATATAATTTAATTAAATAAAAAACATCTAATTAATTAGAGTTACTCGACTGAATTATGTTAACAAGACTATCAAGCATTGTTAAATGTCACAGTTGCATGGCAGTGCACTGTGTAGCAAAACACACAAAATAGAACCTTCTACTCGTGATCCTTGTTAAATGCAAGTGTGTATATTAATGTTGTTCATTCAGCATTGCCACTTCAGGTGTGAATGTTAAGTGAGTTCCTATAATAGTGAAACAATGATTTGTAAATTCCTTGACATATATGGTCAGTTTAAAAGTGTTCACAGTATAAAGCATACTCCAAAAGATATGGGTGAGGTAAAGTAACTTGACATATATGGTCAGCTTAAAAAAATTCACATCAAGCAATATATGGTCAGTATGAAAATGGTTGATTTACACCATTTTAAATTACTCCAAAATTATTGCAACTTTCTTGATTCAAGTACTCCAAAATTAACAGCTCAGGTACACTCATTGAAGTTAATGGTGTGTTAAAGATTGATCAAGAAGATAATCTCGAGAGTTACAAAAACTTTACAGATCAAGAAGAGATTCTGGAAATTTTAATTGAATTAAATTAAATTTATGCTACTCCTGCTGTGATAAAACTACTGAAACTGCTCATGCAACAATAAGCATGAGATACAAGCAGCACTAAGCACCCAGATTACTGCACCAAGTCAAATTTAAGCTACTAAAAAATGGTGGAAGATTCATGACAAGAATAACAGTAGCAGAATGTTTATATAATATCTTAAGTGAACTTAAATAGCTAGCAACAAAGTTACTACAACATTTCAGTCAACTAAATGACATACGGTTGTGGGACTGTGATTAACCAAAACGGTGTGAATCCAGTGGCCGAAGAGCCGAGCAAAGCAGCCAAAAGTACAAGATAACATCATAACAACAGATTGTGTCGATTTTGAGTGGTATTTGCGAGTATGTACGAAATGAATAAATAGTGTATATACGGAATTGTAAAAACATTATGAATTTGGGCATGTTTGCAAAAGCTTAAGGACTGCTTGCCGACATGAATGACGCAAATGTAGCCACACAGAAAATAAAATACTCGTGCTACTTCATCTGCATCAGTCTCGCACCCTACTGTTGAGTCAGACCTAGGTATGACTATTATGAAATTTGAGATGTCAGAACAATATAATATGCACGAATGCTCCCGAGGCCAGCACGCCGGCAACTCAAGCAATGCCACGGTTCGACGCGCGGTCAGCTACTCTACCAATCCAGAATATTATAATGTGAATCAACATCTACAAAGTTCTACAAAATTGTTAGTATTTGGAAGAAAAATGCAAAAGCAAGTTCTAAAACATTATTAAAAAATGCGAGTGTATCTCCGAGAAAGGGAAGAGCGGTCCAAATCTAATGCAACTTCAGGCAAGCGAAGCCAGAGGAAGCGCGAATCAATTCTGAAACAGGCAAGCGAAGCTACTACCCTGAAACCAACCCAAACAAATGGCTCGGTGGGCTCTGCGCACGCGCAATCGAATCGAAGAACAGAGGAAAACTCTAGTGAAAGCGGAAAGCGGTTGGGAGGGGATGTCTCGATAAAATAATGGAGGGAAAGGGAAGCTAGTAAGTCCTGAATCTGAAGGCAAGCACGGATGCCAGAGGGGGAAATAGCATGAATGGAAGCGTGGGAAGGAGAAAACCCCGCTCCCATGGCGGCGGCACGGGCCAGAGGGACGAAACCCTAGCACGTGGTCGACTCGATCTGGAGCACATGGTAGGGAGAGATGGTGAGGGGAGGGAGGGACGAGGTGAGCAGCAGTTGGTGAGCAGAACGACAAGGTTGGCGATGGGTGGGAGCGGCGGGGATAGGACTGTATCGGGAGGAGGGCGGGTACGGGGAGAAGGTGCCGGAGGCAGCGAGGAGATGGGGACGAGGGAGGAAGGGTGCGACGAGCGGAGGGGTCGATGGGATTTGAGCTAGGGTTTGGGCTGCGGGTGGGGGTATCTCGTTTTCATTCTTTTTTTTTTGTAGATAGATGGTTGGATGGATGTGGGATAGAGATATGGATGGATGGATGGGCGCCATGTCATCGATCCGTGGGAAGAGTTCTGATTGGTTTGGAAAATCAATGATTTAAAATAGTTTCCAAGTACTAAAAATAGAGGAATTTTGTGAAGCATCTATCAAAAATATTTTGCAAAAGGGCACCACATAACTTTTCACTAGAGTTAGACCACATTTTATGGATGAGGACCAATTTGTATGCATTTCTGATCTTTCTAGCTATTTTTAATCATTTTCCGAGTGGAAAAATGGGGTTTTTTGTGAAGAACCTACCAAATATTTGTTGCAAAATTAGATTCCATCAATTTTATAAAATACTAGTCCATTTTTAATATACAATTAACCAAATGGTTGGGTGTCAAAATCTTTTATCCACTGATACGTCCATTTTGCATCATGTTTTCACGTTGATATTTATCGCTTCTTTGGTTGTTATTTCACTTCGCGGTACTATTTTTATGCCTTTTCTCTCTTATTTTGCAAGGTTTACATGAAGAGGGAGAATACCGGCAACTGGAATTCTGGCCTGAAAGTGGAGCAAAGTTGAGATACCTATTCTGCGCAACTCCAAACGCTATGAAAATCAACGGAGATTTTTTTCCCAATATATAAAAAATACTAGGCCGAAGAAGTACCGGAGGAGGGCCAGGAGGTGGCCACAAGCCTGCATGGGGCGGCCACCCCCCCCAGGCCGCGCCATGGGGCTTATGGGCACCCTGTTGGCCCACTGGCCCCCCTCTTTTGCTATATGGAGGGTTTCGTCAGGGAAAAAATCTGAGGGGAGCTTTTTCATGGTTTCACCGCTGCCACGAGGCGGAACTTGAGCAGAACCAATCTAGAGCTCCGGCAGGACGATCCTGCCGGGGAAACTTCCCTCCCGGAGGGGGAAATCATCGCCATCATCATCACCAACACTCCTCTCATCGGAGGGGATTCGTCACCATCAACATATTCATCGGCACCATCTCATCTCCAAACCCTATTTCATCTCTTGTAACCAATCTCCGTCTCGCGACTCCGATTGGTACTTGTAAGGTTGCTAGTAGTGTTGATTACTCTTTGTAATTGATGCTAGTTGGATTATTTGGTGGAATAGTTTATGTTCAGATCCTTGATGCTACTCATTACACCTCTGATCATCATTATGATTATGCCTTGTGAGTAGTTACTTTTGTTCCTGAGGACATGGGATAAGTCATGCTAATAATAGTCATGTGAATTTGGTATTCATTCGGTATTTTGATATGTTGTATGTTGTTTTTCCTCTAGTGGTGTTATGCGAACGTCGACTACATAACACCTCACCAATATTTGGGCCTAGAGGAAGGCATTGGGAAGTAGTAAGTAGATGATGGGTTCTAGAGTGACGGAAGCTTAAACCCTAGTTTATGCGTTACTTCGTAAGGGGCTGATTTGGATCCACTAGTTTAATGCTATGGTTATACTTTGTCTTAATTCTTCTTTCGTAGTTGCGGATGTTTGCGAGAGGGGTTAATCATAAGTTTGATGCTTGTCAAAGTAAGGGAAGTACCCAAGCGCCGGTCCACCCACATATCAAACTATCAAAGTAACGAACGCGAATCATATGAGCATGATGAAACTAGCATGACAGAAATTCACGTGTGTCCTCGGGAGCATTTTTCCTCTTATAAGACTTTGTACAAGCTTGTCCCTTGCTACAAAAGGGATTGGGCCACTTTGCTGCACCGTTGCTACTTTTGTTACTTGTTGCTTGCTACGAATCATCTCACCACACAATCACTTGTTACCGACAATTTCAGTGTTTGCATATTTTTCCTTGCTGAAAACCACTTGTCAGATCCTTCTGCTCCTCGTTGGGTTCGACACTCTTACTTATCGAAAGGACTACGATTGATCCCCTATACATGTGGGTCATGAATACTCTTTTCTGGCACCGTTGCCGGGGAGTGAAGCGCCTTTGTTAAGTGGAACTTGGTAAGGAAACATTCATATAGTGTGCTAAATTTTTTTGTCATGTGTCACTATGGATACTAATCCTTTGAGGGGCTTGTTCGGGGTATCTTCACCTCGAACGGAAGCACAGGGAGTTGCTCCTCAAGGTGCTGCACCTACTGAAAATATTTGCTTTGAATTTCCTTCGGGTATGCTTGAGAAACTGCTAGCTAATCCTTTTACACGAGATGGAACATCACATCCAGACTTGCATCTGATATATGTAGATGAAGTTTGTGGTTTATTTAAGCTTGCAGGTGTGCCCGAGGATGAGGTCAAGAAGAAGGTCTTTCCTTTATCTTTGAAGGATAAGGCGTTGACATGGTATAGGCTACGTGATGATACTGGATCATGGGACTACAATCGGTTGAAATTGGAATTTCATCAAAAGTTTTATCCTATGAATTTAGTACATCGTGATCGAAATTATATTTACAATTTTTGGCCTCGTGACAGAGAAAGCATCGCTCAAGCTTGGGGGAGGCTTAAATCAATGCTATATGCATGCCCCAATCATGAGCTCTCGAGAGAAATTATCATTCAGAACTACTATGCTCGGCTTTCTCATGATGATCGCACCATGCTTGACACTTCTTGTACCGGTTCTTTTATGAAGAGAGATATTGACTTCAAGTGGAATTTATTGGAGAGAATTAAATGCAACTCTGAAGATTGGGAGCTTGAAGAAGGTAAGGAGTCAGGTATGAATTTCACGTTTGATTGCGTTAAATCCTTTGTTGAGACAAATACTTTTTGTGACTTTAGCGCTAAGTATGGACTTGACTCTGAGATAGTAGCTTCATTGTGTGAATCTTTTGCCGCTCATGTTGATCTCCCCAAAGAGAAGTGGTTTAAATTTCATCCTCCTTTAGAATTCAATGTAGTTAAACCCACTCCAGTTGAAGAGAAAGTCATTGCCTATAATGATCCTATGGTTCCCAGTGCTTACATTGAGAAACCACCTTTCCCTGTTAGGATAAAGGATCATTATAAAGCTTCAACTGTGATACGTAGAGGCTATATTAGAACACCTACACCCCGTGAGAAAATTAGAGTTGAACCTAGCATTGCTATTATCAAAGAAGTTGAGGGACATAATATTCACTTTTGTGAAGATGCTGCTAGAATTGCTAAACCTCACATTAGAGACAGACATAGGCCTGTTGTTGGCATGCATGTGGTTGCTGTTAAGATAGGAGATCATTGTTATCATGGCTTATGTGACTTGGGTGCTAGTGTTAGTGCAATACCTCAATCCTTATACAATGAAGTCAAAGATGAGATTGCACCTGTTGAGATAGAACCTATATATGTCACTATTCAGCTTGCCAATAGAGATACCATCTGCCCTGTGGGAATTGTTAGGGACGTTGAAGTCTTGTGTGGTAAAACCAAGTATCCTGCTGATTTCCTCGTTCTTGCTACCGCACAAGATAGCTTTTGTCCCATCATATTTGGTAGACCTTTTCTCAACACTGTCAATGCTCATATTGATTGTGAGAAGCAAACTGTCACTGTTGGCTTTGAAGGTGTGTCACATGAGTTCAATTTCTCTAAGTTTGGTAGACAACCTCATGAAAAGGATTTGCCTAGTAGGGATGAAACTATTGCCTTAGCCTCTATTGCCGTGCCTCCTACTGATCCTTAGAGTAATACTTGCTTGAGCATGAAAATGATATGCATATGGATGAAAGGGATGAGATAGATAGAGTTGTCTTAGAACAATATCCTATCCTTAAGAATAACTTGCCTGTTGAACTGCTTGGGGATCCGCCCCCACCAAAGGGTGATTCTGTGTTTGAGCTTAAACAGTTGCCTGATACTCTTAAGTATGCCTATCTTGATGAAAAGGAGATATATCCTGTTATTATTAGTGCTAGTCTCTTAGAGCAGGAAGAAAAGAAGTTACTAAAAACTCTGAGGAAGCACCGTGCAGCTATAGGATATACTCTTGATGATCTTAAGGGCATTAGTCCGACTCTATGCCAGCACAAGATCAAAACTGATCCTGAATTCAAACCAGTTGCTGATCATCAAAGGAGATTAAATCCTAAGATGAAAGAAGTAGTGAGAAAAGAAATACTAAAGCTCCTGGAAGTGGGTATTATCTATCATGTTGCTCATAGCGATTGGGTGAGTCCGGTGCATTGCGTTCCTAAGAAGGGAGACATCACCGTTGTCCCTAATGATAAGGATGAGTTGATCCCGCAGAGGATTATTACTGGCTATAGGATGGTGATTGATTTTAGGAAGTTGAATAAGGCCACTAGGAAAAATCATTACCCTCTGCCTTTTATCGACCAAATGCTAGAAAGACTATCCAAACACACACACTTTTGCTTTCTAGACAGTTATTCTGGTTTCTCCCAAATACCAGTTGCAAAATCTGATCATGACAAAACCACTTTCACCTGCCCTTTCGGTACCTTTGCCTATAGACGTATGCCTTTTGGCTTGTGTAATGCACCTACCACCTTTCAAAGATGTATGATGGCTATATTCTCTGACTTTTTTGAAAAGATTGTTGAGGTTTTCATGGATGACTTCTCCGTTTACGGGTCTTCCTTTGATGATTGCCTCAGCAATCTTGATCGGGTCTTGCAGAGATGTAAAGACACTAATCTTGTCTTGAATTAGGAGAAGTGCCACTTTATGGTTAATGATGGCATCGTCTTAGGACATAAAATTTCCGAAAGAGATATTGAAGTCGATAAGGCTAAGGTTGATGCAATCGAGAAAATGCCATACCCCACAGATATCAGAGGGATAAGAAGTTTCCTTGGTCATGCTGGTTTCTATAGAAGGTTCATCAAAGACTTCTCTAAGATTTCTAGGCCTCTTACCAATCTCTTGCAAAAGGATATTCCTTTTGTCTTTGACGATGATTGTGAGGAAGCCTTCGAAATACTTAAGAGGGCTTTGATAACTGCACCTATTGTTCAACCACCTGATTGGAACTTGCCTTTTGAGATCATGTGTGATGCCAGCGATTATGCTGTTGGTGCTATTCTAGGGCAAAGAGTTGATAAGAAGTTGAATGTTATTCACTACGCTAGTAAAACTCTAGACAGTGCCCAAAGAAACTATGCCACTACGAAAAAGGAATTTCTAGCAGTCGTGTTTGCATGTGAAAAGTTCAGGTCTTACATAGTTGATTCCAAAGTCAGTATTCACACTGATCATGCTGCTATTTAGTACCTCATGGAAAAGAAGGACGCTAAACCTAGACTTATTAGATGGGTTCTCTTGCTACAAGAATTTGATTTGCACGTTGTTGACAGGAAGGGTGCTGATAACCCAGTAACAGATAACTTGTCTAGGTTGGAGAACGTTCTTGATGACCCACAACCTATTGATGATAGCTTTCCCGATGAGCAACTGAATGTCATCAATGCTTCACGTAGTGCATCGTGGTATGCTGATTATGCAAACTATATCGTTGCCAAATACATACCACCTAGTTTCACGTACCAGCAAAAGAAGAAGTTCTTCTTTGACTTGAGACACTACTTTTGGGATGATCCTCACCTTTATAAGGAAGGAGTAGATGGTGTTATTAGACGTTGTGTACCTGAACATGAACAGGGAAAGATCCTACAGAAGTGTCACTCTGAGGCCTACGGAGTACACCATGCGGGAGATAGAACTGCACACAAGGTATTGCAATCAGGTTTCTATTGGCCCACTCTCTTCAAGGATGCCCGTAAGTTTGTCCTGTCTTGTGAAGAATGTCAAAGAATAGGTAATATTAGCAAACATCAGGAAATGCCTATGAACTATTCACTTGTCATTGAACCATTTGATGTCTGGGGCTTTGATTATATGGGACCTTTTCCAAAATCCAACGGGTATATGCATATCTTAGTTGCTGTTGATTACGTCACTAAGTGGGTAGAAGTTATCCCCACCAGTAGTTCTGATCACAACACTTCTATCAAGATGCTGAAAGAAGTTATCTTCCCTAGATTTGGAGTCCCTAGATATCTAATGACGACGGTGGTTCACACTTCATTCATGGTGCTTTCTGTAAAATGCTTGCTAAGTACAATGTCAACCATAGAATTGCGTCTCCCTACCACCCTCAGTCCAGTGGTCAAGTTGAGCTAAGTAATAGAGAGATTAAACTGATTCTGCAAAAGATTGTCAACGGGTCTAGAAAGAATTGGTCTAAGAAGCTCGATGATGCATTGTGGGCTTATAGAATTGCCTATAAGAATCCCATGGGCATGTCTCTGTACAAAATGGTGTATGGGAAAGCATGTCACTTACCTCTTGAGCTAGAGCATAAAGCTTATTGGGCAATCAAAGAGCTCAACTTTGATTTCAAACTTGCCGGTGAGAAGAGGTTATTTGACATTAGCTTCCTTGATGAGTGGAGAACTCAGGCATATGAGAATGCCAAGTTATTCAAAGAGAAGGTTAAGAGGTGGCATGATAAGAGGATACAAAAGCGTGAGTTCAATGTAGGTGATTATGTCTTGCTATATAACTCCCGTTTAAGATTCTTTGTAGGCAAGCTTCTCTCTAAATGGGAAGGTCCCTATGTTGTTGAGGAAGTATATCGTTCCGGTGCTATCAACATCAACAAAACGGAAGGTAATTGTCCGAGAGTGGTAAATGGGCAGAGAATCAAGCACTATATCGTAGGTACTCCCATAAATGTTGATAGCAATATCATCAACACCATAACTCCGGAAGAATACCTAAGGGACATTTATCAGCCTGTTTCAGACTCTGAAAACGAATACCTATGAGATTCGGTAAGAAAACAGAGTCCAAAACTTTTCCAATAGGAAATTTTCTCTCTTTTGGAATATTTGAAAAAATACAAAAATTGGAAGTAGTCCGGAAATTGCGCGAGGAGGTGACAAGCCTGCACGGCGTGGGCCCACCCCGTGGCCGCGCCGTGAGGGCTTGTGGCCACCTTGTGCGCATCCCAGACTCCGTTTTCATGCAGGGGACTCCTTCTGGTCTGGAAAAAATCATTATATATACTCCTGTTTGGTCTGACCCCTGCATGACGCAGATTTCCTCTGTTTTTGTTTCAAGCCTGTTTGTGTTTTGTAGATCTAGATCGCCATGAATTCCCCAAAATCTCCTAAGGACAAGATCTTCGAGAAGGTCATGTATCCTTACCTCACGGAAGTGCTACAACACCCTCAATCTATCGAGATGCGTGAGGGGATGTTGCACATCCATGATGTTGAGGGGCCTAAGAATACTGGAAGCATGGAGACGAGGCTCAAAGCAATGGAGCAACAAGTCTTCAAGTGCCAAGGGATGGTGGAGCGTGGACTCAACGCCAACTACATGATGATCATGGAGTTCACCAACAAGCACAGGATTGATGCCAATGGCATTGGGAAGCATCTCTCCAGGCTCTATGACAGGATTGATCAACTCCAGGGCCAGATCTATGACCTACAGAACCAAAACTGTGAGTATGAGTATAGATTTAAATCAATAAGATTGGCTGCAGATTTGAGGATTCCGGAGACTCGTTCATCTTTCCATGATGGAGCACCTATGCCTTGGAAGACGGAGGATCAAACTCATGTTGCAACAACTCCGCCATCACCACCAAAGGAAGACAACTAAGCATTGGTATGGGCAATCCCCTTGGCTTGTGCCAAGCTTGGGGGAGTTGCCCCGGTATCGTATCACCATCACATCTTTTGTCTTTACCTTTGTTTTAGTTTTCCTTTTCAGTTTTATTTTTCTCTAGTAGTTTAAAAGTCTTAGTGTTTTAGTCTTGAGTTTTGCTTTGTGTCACCCCCTATGTATTCTTGCTCGTGATCCATATAATAAAGAGTGTCTCAGTTGAAGGGCTTTGCCTCTTGCCATGATCAAAAGAGTGAGAATAGAACAAAGCATGAAAGATCATGTAGTGATCTTGTGGGAAGTGATGGATGCACATATAAAAAGAATGAGGATTGAAACTTGTTGAGGGTAGGCAAACGTAGACCTTGGTCATTGTTGCAATTAATAGGAAGTTATAAGGAAGGAGAGGTTCACAAATAAATATATCATCTCTGACACCATCTATGATTGTGAACACTCACTAAACTATTACATGCCTAGAGGTAGATGTTGGACAAGGAAGACAACATAATGAATTGTGTTTGCTTGACTCTGAACAATGTTATATGATTAGAGATCCCTTAGCATGTGACGATTGATTCCACCTCATATTAGCCAAAACTCCTGCACCAAGTAGAGATACTACTTGTGCATCCATAAACCTTCAAACCAGTTTTGCCATGAGTGTCCACCATACCTACCTATGGATTGAATAAGATCCCTCAAGTAAGTTGTCATCGGTGCAAGCAATAAAAATTGCTCTCTAATATGTATGATCTATTAGTGTGTGGAAAATAAGCTTTATACAAACCTGTGATGAGGAAGACATAAATGCGACATACTGCATAATAAAGTTCTTTATCCCAGGAGGCAATATAAAGTGACGTTCCTCCGCACTAAGAGGACACACATCCAAACTTCAAAAGCGCATGACAACCTCTGCTTCCCTCTGCGAAGGGCCTATCTTGTACCTTTACTTCTTGTCCCTGAAAGAGTCATGGTGATCTTCACCAATTCCCTATTTTGCCTTTGTCTTGGCTTCCGTCACATGCTTGGGAAAGATCTATATTCATATGTCAACTTGGAAGTAAGTATTCATGAATTATTATTGTTGACATTACCCTTGAGGTAAGCAGTTGGGAGGCAAATATAAGCCCCTATCTTTCTCTGTGTCCAGCTGAAACTTTGATCTCATGAGTACCACGTGGGTTGTAGCAACTGTAGAGAGCGAAAGAATGATTGAGTATGTGGATTTGCTTTACAAGCTCTTATTTGACTCTTTCTGATGTTGTGATAAATTGCAATTGCTTCAATGACTAAAGGCTATCGGTTGTGACTTCTCGGTAAGGTTCTTGATACATGCTTTACTTTGTGAAGGAATTATCACTTTAGCATGAGAGATTATATGTTTGTATTGCTGTCCTCATCATGATCATGATGCATGCATGTTCGTATCTTGTTTTGTCGACACCTCTCTCCCTAAACATGTGGACATATTTAGTGAGCTAGGCTTTCGCTTGAGGACAAGCGAGGTCTAAGCTTGGGGGAGTTGATACGTCAATTTTCCATCATGTTTTCACGTTGATATTTATCGCTTCTTTGTCTGTTATTTCACTTCACAGTACTATTCTTATGCCTTTTCTCTCTTATTTTGCAAGGTTTACATGAAGAGGGAGAATACCGGCAACTGGAATTCTGGCCTGAAAGTGGAGCAAAGTTGAGATACCTATTCTGCGCAACTCCAAACGCCGTGAAAATCAACGGAGATTTTTTTCCCAATATATAAAAAATACTGGGCCGAAGAAGTACCGGAGGAGGGCCAGGGGGTGGCCACAAGCCTGCACGGTGCGGCCACCCCCCAGGTCGCGCCATGGGGGCTTGTAGGCACCCTATTGGCCCACTGGCCCCCCTCTTTTGCTATATGGAGGGTTTTGTCCAGGAAAAAAATCAGAGGGGAGCTTTTTCGTGGTTTCGCCGCCGCCACGAGGCGGAACTTGAGCAGAACCAATCTAGAGCTCCGGCAGGACGATCCTCCCGGGGAAACTTCCCTCTCGGAGGGGGAAATCGTCGCCATCATCATCACTAACACTCCTGTCATCGGAGGGGACTCGTCACCATCAACATCTTCATCAGCACCATCTCATCTCCAAACCCTAGTTCATCTCTTGTAACCAATCTCCGTCTCGCAACACCGATTGGTACTTGTAAGGTTGCTAGTAGTGTTGATTACTCCTTGTAGTTGATGCTAGTTGGATTATTTGGTGGAAGAGTTTATGTTCAGATCCTTGATGCTACTCATTACAACTCTGATCATGATTATGATTATGCCTTGTGAGTAGTTACTTTTGTTCCTGAGGACATGGGATAAGTCATGCTAATAATAGTCATGTGAATTTGGTATTCGTTCTGTATTTTGATATGTTGTATGTTGTTTTTCCTCTAGTGGTGTTATGTGAACGTCGACTACATAACACTTCACCATTATTTGGGCCTAGAGGAAGGCATTGGGATGTATTAAGTAGATGATGGGTTCTAGAGTGACAGAAGCTTAAACCCTAGTTTATGCATTACTTCGTACGGGGCTGATTTGGATCCACTAGTTTAATGCTATGGTTAGACTTTGTCTTAATTCTTCTTTCGTAGTTGCGGATGCTTGCGAGAGGGGTTAATCATAAGTGGGATGCTTGTCCAAGTAAGGGCAGTACCCAAGCGCCGGTCCACCCACATATCAAACTATCAAAGTAACAAACGCGAATCATATGAGCATGATGAAACTAGCATGACAGAAATTCCCGTGTGTCCTCGGGAGCGTTTTTCCTCTTATAAGACTTTGTCCAGGCTTGTCCCTTGCTACAAAAGGGATTGGGCCACTTTGCTGCACCGTTGCTACTTTTGTTACTTGTTGCTTGCTACGAATCATCTCACCACACAATCACTTGCTACCGACAATTTCAGTGTTTGCAGATTTTTCCTTGCTGAAAACCACTAGTCAGATCCTTCTGCTCCTCGTTGGGTTTGACACTCTTACTTATCGAAAGGACTACGATTGATCCCCTATACTTGTGGGTCATCATCCACCTCTCGTGAAAAAGAAAAATTTCTGCCGATTCACATGGAAGCGGGTCAATTTTGAACTTCAGCTGCCTCATAGTTTGCAATTTAATTTTTTCAAAAATCATTTCTAGGTACAAGAGTATCTATTTCTTCATAGATACTCCAAAAGATTTGCAAAAATCAAGCCCTAGCTACGAACGGTCATACCCGTCGTTTTGATCGCATTTTGAAATGGGCATGAAAAATTTAAAAAAAATTAGATAAAATGGAAAACCTTCGCATTGTGTCATTATATGTGACAAAGTTACCAGGTAAAATAACAAACTTGTAATATGGCAATTATTTTTAAAAAGTGTTCTTAGAAATGAGCTATCATGTGTGAAGATTCATGGCTTTCGAGCCAAATGATCAATCTTATGGCCACATTCATAGCATATTTTGTTCAAATGATCTCATATTGTGCACAAGGGTGCATATTGGAATAGCAAACAATGTTGCCTAAGGAAGTTTTCATTTTCTTTGGACGGAAAATTCATTTTCCATTTTTTGAGTGCCCAAAATGAGTTTTTTGTGAAGGACCTACCATGTATTTGTTGCAAAATTGGACAAAATCCTTTTTAGAAAATACTAGGTCATATTTAATGTAAAATTGACCCAATGGTTGGGTGTCCGAATCTTTGATCCAGCTCTCGTGAAAAAGACAAATTTTCGTCGATTCAGGTGGAAGCGGGTCAAATTTGAACTGCAACTACGTGATAGTTTGCTCTTTATTTTTGCCAAAAAACTTTTTAGGTACAAAAGTATCGATTTAATCAGAGAAACACCAAAAGTTTTCCAAGATTCAACAACTAGATAGGAACGGTCATACCCGCCATTTTGACCGCATTTTCAAATGGGCATGAAAAATTCAAAAAAATGGAAAACCTATGCATTGTGTCATTATATGTGACAAAGTTACCAACTAAAATAATAAACTTGTAATATGACAATTATTTAAAAAAAGTTTTCTTAAAAATGAGCTATCATGTGTGAAGATTCATGGCTTTCAAGCCAAATGATCAATCTTATGGCCACATTCATGGCATAGTTTGTTCAAATGATCTCATATTGTGCACAAGGGTGCGTATTGGAATGGCAAACAATGTTTCCTATGGAAGTTTTCATTTTCTTTGGATGAAAAAAACATTTTCCATTTTTCTAATGCCCAAATTTAGTTTTTTGTGAAGTATCTACCATATATTTGTTGCAAAATTGTACCAAATCAATTTTATAAAATACTAGTACATATTTAATGCACAATTGACCTAATGGTTGGGTGTCAAAATCTTTTATCCACCGCTCATGAAAAAGACAAATCCGTGCCGATTCAGGTGGAAGCGGGTCAAATTTGAATTGCAGCGGCATTATACTTTGCTCTTTATTTTTCCCAAAAATCATTTTTAGGTACATAAGTATCCATTTAATCATAAATACATGTTGTGGTGGCAAGACATCGAGGTTTGGATGGTGTATGAGGGCTCCAACTCCGGAGCATGTAAACGAGCATGCCAACTGCGTGGTCACCGCGTGATTGTGGCATTGTCGTGCGTTTTGGGCACCTAGGCATGTCTGGTGGGTTTATCACTCCCCCGTTAGGTGTTAGTAAGAATAATACAACAGAAAAATCTCACGAGGAGACTGAAATAAGCTCAAACATGAATTAGCAGACAAGTGTTTGATTAGCGGTGGGGGAAATTCACAAGGTTAATGGGCCTGATTTTTGGGTGAGGATGATCATCTACTAAGGAGACTGTCTTGGCAAATTTTCAGCTCAAATGAAGGAGCCTAGGCGGCAGTTTCTTTGCAAAGTACCACACTAGGCAGAAATATGGATGTTGAAACTGGGCTCAAATGAATGAATGGATTGATCTACAATTTGGTGGAGGATGGTGATTTGGGCATAGGAAAGTACTACAAAAAAATTATACCATTTGGACATGCCAAAGTGGCACTTCCTTCACAATGCTCTTCTATGGAAAGAAACTTGTAAAAATTATTGAGAGGAATTGGATAAATGAAATGAGCTCACATTTGGTGTAGATAAGTTACACGTGTAGGAACATGCCCAGGTAAATTATCAGTAGTAATTAGGAAATCTAAAATATATTTGCTTCACAAACTAAAAATATGACCAGAATAAAAGATTGGATGATGAGCTCAGATGGATTACTGGATAGAGCTCAAATTCTGTAGAGAGTGATCATTTGGGCATATAGAATATTTGGAAAAAATTTAGATCATTTGGATGTTCCTAGCTAGTACTTCCTTCACAAAGCTTCTCTCTGGGTAGAAAATTTGGAAATTTGCTGAGGAAGATTTAATAGGTAAATAGAGCTGAATATTGGCGTGTGGCAATTATTTGGATATGGAAGATAGCCAAAAAAATTGCGGGCAATAGGAGTTGTGTAGATAGCACTTGCTTTGCAATGTGTCAATCTGGACAGAAATAGAAATTTAAGTTGTGCTCACATAAATGATTGGATGGAGCTGAAATTTGGAGGAATGTGATAATTTGGTCATATGAAGACACTGTAAAAATTTCATACGATTTGAATAAACAAAACGGGTACTTCCTTCACAATGCTCTCCACTAAACAGAACATTGGGAAAATATTGAGGGAGATTGTCTAAATTAAATGACCTACCATTTGGTGGAGGGAGGTTATTTGGTCGGGGTCATGTTCTGGTAAATTTTCATCATTTATAAAGCAATATAAAATGTAGTTGCCTCACAAACTGAAAATATTACCAGAAACAAAGATTCAATGTTGAGCTCACATAGATTGTTAGATGGGACTCAAAATTTTTGGAGAGCTATTATTTGGGCATATATAAGATGTGGAAAAAATTCAACTCATTAGGTTACTTGTGGATAGTATTTCCTTCACAAATCTTCTAGCTGAACAGAAACTTTGGAAAGTTGCTGAGAAAGATTTACTTTGCAAATGAAGATGAATTTTTTCATGAGGCAATGATATGGATAGGAAAGAGTGCCCAAAAATTTTGTGGGAAATTATGAAAATATAAATAGCACTTCCTTCACAAAGTGCTATTCTGAACAGAATAGGAAAATGAATATTGCTGAATTATTTTTGAACTAGGGAAGGAAGGGTTTTGACATATTTGAGGAGTATATGATCCAAAGAATTAAGGAGAATTTTTGGAGAATTTTGGGAATGACAGAATAGTATGTTGCTTCACAAACTAGGGAAAAATTGACACATAGGCAAAACTAATGATGTGGCAGCTAGTCATAGCTATGACCATCTATATTGGTCGTAATTAGCTAGCAATTAGGCAGCAAACGAGTGCTATCTGCTTTACAACCATTTCTCGTAAGGAAATTATGACCTTTTTTGACCAAATTGGTCGTTATGGTTTGGGGTTGGAGCCCCCGGACAGCTTACGACCAATTGATCTCAAATGGTCGTACATTTACGACCATTTCTCTAGGGTCACTTCCAGAAGGTCACTAGTTGACATATTTCTTGTAGTGATTGATGTTAAGGTTTGTGATTCCCGAAGCATGCATGTATAGTCTCTCGTTATGCGATGAAGTTGGAGCATAATTTACCCTTGATTGAAATCATTTGTGTTGTTATAATCGAAGTCTTGCGATGGTTAACTCCTCGTAATCTTCTCCCTCGGGGCATGAGGGTAGTGTTTTTCTTCCAGAGAGATGATAAAATCTTGCAATAACTATGTGAGTTATTTGTGACTAATGTGAATCTATGGATATACGCACTCTTACCTTTTCGCAATTTGCTAGCCTCTATGTTACCGTGCATTGCCGTTTCTCACTCAAGAGTCGGTGCAAACTTCGCAGGTGCATCCAAACCATGTGATATGATACGCTCTATCACACATAAGCCTTATTATATATTCCTCAAAACAGCCACCATACCTACCTATTATGGCATTTCCATAGCCATTCCGAGATATATTGTCATGCAACTTCCACTGCTTCCATTTTGATGACGAGCATTCATTATTATATTGATTTGCATGATCGTAACATAGCTAACATGATATTTCAATGCCTTGCCCATTTTTTATGTTCGTGCTACGCTAGATCATTGCACATCCTGGTACACTGCCAGAGGCATTCATATAGAGTCATACTTTGTTCTAGCTATCAAGTTGTAATATTGAGTTGTCAGTAAATAGAAGTGTGATGATCATCATTATTAGAGCATTTTTCCAGTGAGGAAAGGATGATGGAGACTATGATTCCCACACAAGTCGGGATGAGACTCCAAACGAAAAATGAAAAATGGGGGAGGCCAAATGAGCCCACCACAAAAAGAAAAAAAGAAATAGAAAATAAAATAAAACAAATATGAAAAATTAAAAAAGAAGAGAAAGAAAAAATAGAAAAAAATTATGAGAGAAAAGAGAGAAGGGGCATGCTAATTCCATACTTGTGCTTCAAAGTAGCACCATGTTTTTCGTATGGAGGGTCTCCTATGTGTCACTTTCATATACTAGTGGGATTTTTTTCATTATAGAGTTTGATGCACACCCACTTAGTTTTCATGTTGAGCTTTCATACACTTATAGCTCTTAGTTCATCCGTTGCATGGAAATCCCTACTCCTCGCATTGATATTTATTGATGGGCATCTCAATAGCCCGTTGATACGCCGAGTTGATGCGAGACTTTCTTCTTCAATTTTACCCCTTTTAAACCTACCACCATATTCTATTCCACCTTTATGCTATATCCATGGTTCACGCTCATGTATTGAGTGAGTAATAGAAGGCTGAAGCACGTTAAAAAGTATGATCCAATTGCTTGATTTCACATCAAGGTGCTCATGATTTATACCTTATGCTAGGAAGACCAAGCATGACAAGGTATATGATTTTGTAGGGGTAGCTTTCTTTAGCATTGATATTTTAAAAGACATGATTGTTTGTTGGGATGCTTGAGTATTAATGTCTTTTTGTCAAATGATAGATTGTTGCCTTGAATCACTTGTATCTTAATATTCATGCCATGATGAGATATATGATCAAGATTATGCTAGATAGCATTCCACATAAAAAATTATCTTTTTTTATCATTTACCTACTTGAGGACGAGTGGGAATTGAGCTTGGGGGTGATGATACGTCACCATCGTATCTATATTTTTTTATTGTTCCATGCCAATATTATATAACTTTCACATATTTTTGGCAACATTTTCTATGAT
Organism: Hordeum vulgare subsp. vulgare; assembly: GCF_904849725.1. NCBI lineage: Eukaryota > Viridiplantae > Streptophyta > Magnoliopsida > Poales > Poaceae > Hordeum > Hordeum vulgare. The sequence continues at coordinate 86,667,919 of NC_058520.1, forward strand.
TTATTGGACTATCATATTGATCCAGTGCCAAGTGTCAGTTCATGTTTATTGCATGTTTTTTGTTTCGTAGAATATCCATATCAAAATAAGTCCAAACACGATAAACATTTATGGAGAATTATTTCAGAATATATGTGATTTTTGGGAGGTGGAATCAACATAAACGGAGGCCCACGACCTCCACTACCCACCAGGGCTCGGCCCATACCCCTGGCGCGCCCTGCCCTCTAGTGGCCACATGATGAGTCGCTTGGGACTCTCCTTCGTGCGCAAGAAAGATAATTTACGGAAAAAATGTGTAAAAATTCCAGCCTGATCGGAGTTATGGATCTCCGGGAATTTAAGAAATGGTGAAGGGCCAAAAGCCAGGAACACGAAACAGAAGAGAACAGAGAGGGAGATCCAATCTCAGAGGGGCTCCTGCCCCTCTGCCACCATGGAGGCCATGGACCAGAGGGGGAACTCTCCTCCCATCTTGGGGAGGCCAAGGAAGAAGAAGAAGGAGGGGGCTCTCCCCCTCTTTCCCGGTGGCGCCGGAGTGCCGTCGGGGCAAGGAGCGTGAAGACGATCTACATCAACAATCTTGCCGTCGTCAACACCAACTATCTCCCCCTCTATGCAGCAGTGTAACACCTCTTTTTCCACTGTAACTCCCTACTTAAACATGGTGCTCAATGATGCGTCTCCGTCGTATCTACTTTTCCGAACTCTTTTGCCCTTGTTTGGGACTATAATTTGCATGATTTGAATGGAACTAACCCGGACTGACGTTGTTTTCAGCAGAATTGCCATGGTGTTGTTTTTGTGCACAGATGAAAGTTCTCGGAACGTCCTGAAAATTTACGGAGATTTTTTCTGGAATAAAAGAAAAATACCCGCGCAAAGATCCACGTGAGGGGTGTGCCAGTGGGCCACAAGCCCACACGGCGCGGCCACCCACTAGGCCGCGCCATGCAGGCTTGTGGGGCCCACGTGGCATCACTGGCCCCAATCTCAGTCCTATATCTTCTGTTTCACCTGGAAAAAAAATCAGAGAGAAGGTTTCATCGCGTTTTGCGGTACGGAGGCGCCGCCACATCCTGTTCTTCATCTGGAGGGCAGATCTGGAGTCCGTTTCGGGCTCCGGAGAGGGGAAATCGTCGCCATCGTCATCATCAACCTTTCTCCATCGACAATTCCATGATGCTCTTCATCGTTCGTGAGTAATCTCATCGTAGGTTTGCTGGACGGTGATGAGTTGGATGAGATCTATCATGTAATCGAGTTAGTTCTTGACGGGGATTGATCCCTAGTATCCACTATGTTCTAGATTGATGTTGCTACTACTTGGCTATGCTTAATGCTTGTCACTAGGGCCCGAGTGCCATGATTTCAGACCTGAACCTATTATGTTGTCGCCAATATATGTGTGTTTTAGATCCTATCTTGCAAGTTATAGTCACCTACTATGTGTTATGACCCGGCAACCCCGGAGTGACAATAGCCGGAACCACTCCCGGAGATGACCATAGTATGAGGAGTACACGTATTCACCGCGTGTTAATGCGTTGGTCAGGTTCTTTATTAAAAGGAGAACCTTAATATCCCGTAGTTTCCATTAGGACCCCGCTGCCACGGGAGGGATGGACAATAGATGTCATGCAAGTTCTTTTCCCTAAGCACGTATGACTACATACGGAATACATGCCTACATTAGATTGATGAACGGGAGGTAGGCACATATCTCTCCGTGTTATAGCTGTTACATGATGAATCACATCCGTCACACTCATCCATCACCGATCCACTGCCTACGAGTCTTTTACTACTGGTTCTCGCTACGTTACTTTGCCAAGGCTTGTCCCTTGCTACAAGAGGGATTGGGCCACTTTGCTGCTGCTGTCACTTTGCTTCTGTTGCTACTGCTGTTACTTGTTACTTTGTTGTTGCTACTACTGTTCCTTGCTACTCCGCTGTTACTTGTTGCAAGACTTTTTTGGCGTTGATATCCCGTCAACGTGCCTTTTTCTGGCGCCGTTGCTGGGAATTGCCAAAGCTTTTTCTGGTGTCGTTGTTATCGTACTACCTTGCTACTGATACTTTGCTTGCAGACACTAATCTTTCAGGTGTGGTTGAATTGACAACTCAGCTGCTAATACTTGAGAATATCCTTTAGCTTCCCCTTGTGAGCGAATCAATAAATTTGGGTTGAATACTCTACCCTTGAAAACTGTTGCGATCCCATACGCTTGTGGGACATCAAGGCTTTTTCTGGCGCCGTTGCCGGGGAAGCATAGTCTCCCATCAACGTGCCTTTTTCTGGTGTCGTTGCCGGGGAAGCACAACTATATTCTCTGAGTCACTTGGGATTGACGTCTGCTGATCACTATGAGGAATCCGAAAGATCCAAGAACTAAAATCCTACCTTCCACTACAAGGAGAGGTAAGGAACTTCCATCTAGCTCTGCACTTGATTCACCTTCAGTTCTGAGTAAGTTTGCGACTTCGCCTCCTGCTAGAAATCTTGATATGTCACCTGTGCTTGATGATGCTACTTCTGCTGCCCATGATGCTTATGATGCTATGCTTGATACTATGCCCGATGATGCTATGCTTGATACTATGCCTGATGATGCTATGCTAGATACTATGCCTAATGATGCTATGCTTGATACTATGCCTGATACTGCTTTGCCACTAGGTGCCCTTGATGCACATATTGCTAGAGTTGCTGCTAGATGTGATGATGCTTGTGAAACTGCTGATACTATTGAAGTAGAACCTGCTACTATGCGTGAATTGCCTGTTATGCCTGATACGCACTATGTTATGGAAGGAGAGATAGTTGAGGATTTTCTTGGGTGTAAGGATAGCTATGATGTTGAGAAACTTCTGCGCAAGTGGAAAGAAAAATCTCTGAACGCTAGGATGAAATACGACCCAAAATTTGCCACTTCTCCTATCTTTGTGACCGATAAGGATTATGAATTCTTTGTCGACCCTGAGTTAGTCACTCTTGTCGAATCTGATCCTTTTCACGGTTATGAGTATGAAACGGTTGTAGCCCATCTTACCAAACTGCACGATATAGCCACCCTATTCACTAGTGAGGAAAAGATCCGCCACTACTATATGCTCAAGTTGTTTCCTTTCTCGCTAAAGGATGATGCTAAGACCTAGTTGACTTCTCCTGCTCCTGGTTGTGTGCGCAGCCCCCAGGATATGGTCTAGTACTTCTCTGGAAAATATTTCCCTTCCCATAAGAAGCAAGCTGCCTTGCAGGAAATATACAACTTTGCTCAAGCTGAAGAAGAGAGTCTCCCACAAGCTTGGGGGAGGCTTATGCAGCTACTGAATGCTTTGCCTGATCACCCTCTTGAGAAGAACGAAATACTTGATATCTTCTATAATGGACTTACCGATGCTTCAAAAGACCACTTAGATAGTTGTGCCGGTAGTGTTTTTAGGGAACGAACCGTAGAACAAGCTGAGATTCTACTGAACAACATCTTGTGCAATGAGAATGCTTGGACTATTCCCGAACCACTTCCTAAGCCAACTCCGAAGAAAAGAGGTATTCTATTCCTCAGTCATGAAGATATGCAATAAGCCAAGAAATCTATGCGAGAGAAAGGCATTAAATCTGAAGATGTCAAAAATCTACCACCTATCGAAGAGATCCATGGTCTCGATAACCCGATACAGGTAGTAGAAGTAAATTCTCTGCGTAGGTTTGATGAGAGTGATATTCCTTTTGATAAACCTGCTAGCTTATGCATGGATGAATTTGATAACTTCGTTGTCAAACAACAGAGTTTCAATGATTATGTTAGCAGACAATTGAAAAAGAATGCTCGTATGCTTAGTCATTTAAGTGCTTGTGTGGACAGAAACGTCAATGATCTTAAGCTTCTAAGTAAACATGCTTTTATGGTTACTACTCAGGTAGAACAAGTACTTAAAGCTCAGAATGACTTGCTCTATGAGTTGAATGACAATGCCGTCAGAGTCATCACTAGAGGCGGTAGAATGACCCAGGAACCTCTGTATCCTGAGGGTCATCCGAAGAGAGTTGAACAAGAGTCTCAAGGAGTTAGCACTCATGCACCTAGTCATCCTAGAAAGAAGAAGAAAGATGATAGGAACCTGTACGCTAGCAACCCTGTTGCTGCTACACCTGAGAGCCCAAACGATGCCTCTGTATCTGATGCTGAAACATAATCTCGTGATGATCATGAGCCTAATTCTAATATCAATAGTGATGTTCATGAAGATGCTCAGCCTAGCAATGAAAAGGATGTGGAGATTGAACCTGTTGATCTTGATAACCCACAACCTAAGACTAAGAGATACGATAAGAATGACTTCACTGCTAGGAAGCATGGTAAATAAAGGGAACCATGGGTTCAGAAACCCATGCCCTTTCCTCCCAAACCATCCAAGAAAAAGGATGATGAGGATTTTGAGCGCTTCGTTGAAATGATCAGACCGGTCTTCTGCAGATGCGTCTGACAGATATGCTCAAGATGTCTCCGTATGCTAAGTACATGAAAGATATTGTGACTAATAATAGGAGGATACCTGAGGTTGAGATCTCCACCATGCTTGCTAACTATACCTTCAAGGGTGGAACTCCGAAGAAACTAGGTGATCCCAGTGTGCCCACTATACCTTGCTCCATTAAAGGCAACTACGTTAGAACTGCGTTGTGCGACCTTGGAGCCGGTGTTAGTGTTATGCCTCTCTCTCTTTATCGTAGACTTGAACTGGATAAGTTGACACCCACTGAAATCTCTCTGCAAATGGCCGACAAATCAACTGCTTTCCCTATCGGCATTTGCGAGGACGTGCCTGTTGTGGTTGCTAACACCACTATCTTAACAGATTTTGTTATCTTGGATATTCCCGAGGACGATGCCATGGCTGTCATCCTAGGAAGACCCTTTTTAAACACTGCAGGGGCTGTTATAGATTGCAACAAAGGCAATGTCACCTTCCATGTCAATGGTAATGAGCATACGGTGCACTTTTCGAAGAAACATTATCGAGTACATTGCATCAATGCTATCGAAAAAACTTCATCGATTCTTATTGGGAGCTTTGAATGCCCTATTCCTCGTGTCAAGATGAAGTATGATTTGCTTGTTGGGGAGATACACATCCCCATTGAGGTGACCTAGTGACTATTCAAAAATTCTCCGCTCTCTTTTGCGATTCGAGAAAGTTTTGTCGAGGGGATTTGATCAACCCCATTGACGGATTTCTTTCGATGACCTAGAGATGGATGAATTAAGGAGTCACAAACCTCTATTCCAAGCTTTCACTTTAGGTTGCTTAGAAGAAAAATGATAGGTTTAGTTTAGTTTTCCCTGTTTTCTGTCTTAGCGTCCGGTGGAAAAATACCCCGAAAATAAAAGTTCTCCGAATGCTGTGAAAATCTAGTATGATTTTTCTGGAATATTTGAAAAATACTGGGACAAAGAGTGTGTCTGGGGGCCACACCAGTGGGCCACAAGCCCTAGGGGCGCGGGCACCCCCCTGGCCGCGCCACCGAGGCTTGTGGGGCCCACAGGCACCCCCTCCACTCATTCTTGCTCTCATCCGCTTCTCCTACCTCGAGAAAAAATCGTTTCGCAGCTCAAACCCATGTTCTTGCTCCTCTTGCTGGGATTTTCGATCTCTTTGCTCAAATCACCGTTCTCCGAACTGTTTTGGGGAAATTACTCCTTGGTAAGTGACTCCTCCATTGGTCCAATTAGTTTTTGCTCTAGTGCCTTATACTCCGCGTATTTTTGTTGCCTTGGTGACCATGTTCTTGAGCTTTGTATGCTGATTCTAGCTGGTCCCAAGTAGTTTTGATGCGTAATATGGTCTCTAGGCACTTTGTGGGAGTAGTTGCTACAAGTTTACTTTAACCTTGTTCACCTTTCCTTTGGGTCACTGAAAATTTCAGAAAAGGAAGATGTTCAGGAGAAACTTTCATGGTGGTTCCTCAAGCAAGAGAGGTCCCCGTCTTGCGATTCGGGAGCCTGATCCTTACCAACCTAGGGACGCGCAGGCACAACCATGTGAATGGCCTTCTGATGAATTTAGGATTGAGGCAGGCTTCAAAGATGAGTTTGATGCATTTGTTCACAACGTCGGACTCAAAGAATTCATCTTCGATAAATGTGAACAGTATGTTGCTCTCACTGCCTCTTTTGTTCGTAAATTCAAATTTTCAGCTGGCCGTGAGCCGTCGGTACTCTTTGATCTCTATGATAAATCGTATACCATGGATTTAGAGGATTTCAGTAGAATTTGCAAAATACCTATTTGGAGTAACCTCAATGATCCTCCTAAATCTTCGGTTAGAGATTTTTGCGTTGGTATTACGGTTGGAGAAACCAGAGACATTACGCAAGCTACCATGGGGAGTATTCATTTTCCCGCCTTGCATTATTTTGCCCTCTTCATAGGAAGATGCATTAATGGCAAGATTGAGCATTGTCACCTCTGCGCACTCGACCTTAGTATCCTTAAGAGCGCAGTGACGGGTGACAAAAGCTTCAACATGGGAGCTATTATAGCAAGGAGGCTGAATAAGAATGCTATTGATGGGGATTTCTTTGGCGGGATCTATGCCACTCGCATAGCAAATTTTCTTGGAGTTCCCATCCGCGTAGGAGATTCCCCGCTCCATACATCTTTCCTTGACCGTGTTGCTATGACACGCTACCAGTTCCTTGAGAGGGATGATGAATCCCTCCTATACCAATTGATATTTAACCGGCAGCGTGTTTTCCATATTACCCTTCCTGCTCCTGCTTTCTTTGACTTTCAGGTAAAACAAAGATATTACATAACCAGAGGAGAGGCAGAGGAGTATGAGAGGGAGGCGAAGGCTGCTCGTCTCCGTGAGGCAGCTATTCAGGAAGTGGCTACAGCACTCCCGTATAACCCCGATTATGATATTGGGTTTCGCGAGGACCATCCTTGGGAGTAGACCAAGCTAGGCCAAAAGCCTATGCTTGGGGGAGTACGGGTTCTCACCGACTTTACATTCTTCCTTATGCTTTCACTTTGTTAGACGGTGTTCACACTTTGCCACTGTATCATCCATGCTAGTTTATTTTCTTTTCTCGTTTTCTTTTCGTGTGTCTGTCTAGTTTGAGAAAACCCAAAAAGATTTTCTTTTTCTTCTTTTGCTTGTTGGGAGCTTTTCCGTGTAGATAGTTTTCTTTTTCTTTGGGTCAAGGTACAAGATATTGGTTACAATGTTTAGTGGGTCTTGCATGCATACCTGTTTAGTTTTCAAGATCCATATTACGTTGTCTTCTCCTTTGTGTTTGCCTGCAGATTCCAGCGCAGTCCAATGCACGAGCACGCTTATTATTGTTCACATCATTCGGTCGTGCAAGTGAAAGGCAATAATGATGATATATGATGAAGTGACTGAGCCTGGAAAAGTTGGTATGAACTCGATCTATATTGTTTTTGTAAATATGACTAGCTCATCATGCCTGATTCAGCTTTGTTGTGAGAGAAACATGTTTGCAATGACAACTTAGAGATCATAGTTGCTTATGCCATGCTTACTTAGCTAGGAGCTTATAATGGTTTGTCTTGGTTGCCAACATGAATGTTGAGATGACTATGATGTAGTATGATAGGATGGTATCCTCCTTTGAATGTTTCAAGTGGCTTGACTTGGCGCATGTTCACGCGTGTAGTTGAAACAAAATCAACATAGCCTCTATGATGTTCATCTTCATGGTGATTATGTCCTACTCATGCTTGCACTCAATGTTAGTTAATCTCAATGCATTTTGATGACTGTTGTCGCTCTCTAGTTGGTCGCTTCCTAGTCTTTTGCTAGCCTTCACTTGTACTAAGCGGGAATACTGCTTGTGCATCCACCTCAATAAACCCAAAGTTGTGCCATATGAGTACACCATACCTAACTATCTGCGCTATCTACCTGCCGTTCCAAGTAAATTTGCATGTGCCACTCTCTAATCTGCAAGAAATAATCTGTTTTGCATGCCCGAACCGCTCATGTGGTGACAGGGGGCTATTGGTATCTTCCATGCTAGGCGTGTTATCCTCGATATGTGTTTATTCACTATCATTCACGAGAAAGGGTCCGGTAATTGGAATTCCCGGTTCCACGCTCAAATCGAAAAGATAATTGCAAACAAAACTCCCCCAGGATTGTTGTTGGTTTGGACGGTACCCGAGGATTCGGCTAGCCGTGGAGTGTGATTGATTGGTCATGGGGGAGTCAAAACTTTACTTTTCTGTTTGGGAACCGCCTATAGCTTGTGTAGCGTGGAAGATGTTGAGAACTCTTAGTCATTGCGTTGACAATGAAAGCATGCCACCCAAAATTATTATCTCTGTTTTAAAGCTTGAGCTCTGGCACCTGTGCAAATCAATGCTTCCCTCTGCGAAGGGCCTGTCTATTTATGTTCATGTTGAGTCATCCTCCTCTTACAAAAGCACCAATTAGAGAGCACCTCTGTCATTTTTATGCTTTACTTTTAACTGTGTTGAGTATGACTATGACTGGATCTTCATTGCCTTGAATTACAATGTTTAGTCAGCCCTTGGTCTTTTAAGGTGCTTGGCATTTATGTTTTGCGGTCTCAGAAAGAGCTAGCGAGATACCATCTATTCGTACTGCTTGATGTTGTTTTGATTGAAGTGTTGACACTTGAGGCTTATTATTATTTGCTCGCTAGATGATTATGCCATTGATATGAGTTTACCGTGAGACCTAGATGTCATTTGCTTATGTGGTTTGCTTGTGATGTTGCTGAAATTCTGGTTGTGAGTTAGACATAGTTGCAACAACAAGATCAAACAGTGTTCGTCAAAGTTTTTATTTTGTCTCTCTCAGTTTGTCAACTGAGTTGCTTGAGGACAAGCAAGGCTTTAAGCTTGGGGGAGTTGATACGTCTCCATCGTATCTACATTTCCGAACTCTTTTGCCCTTGTTTTGGACTCTAATTTGCATGATTTGAATGGAACTAACCCGCACTAATGCTGTTTTCAGCAGAATTGCCATGGTGTTGTTTTTGTGCAGAAATGAAAGTTCTCGGAACGTCCTGAAAATTTACGAAGATTTTTTCTGGATTAAAAGAAAAGTACCTGCGCAAAAATCCACGTGAGGGGGTGTGCCACTGGGCCACAAGCCCACACGGCGCGGCCACCCCCTAGGCCGCGCCATGCAGGCTTGTGGGGCCCACGTGGCACCACCGCCCCCAATCTCAGTCCTATATCTTCCGTTTCGCCTGGAAAAAAATCAGAGAGAAGGTTTCATCGCGTTTTGCGATACGGAGGCGCCGCCACATGCTATTCTTCATCCGGAGGGTAGATCTGGAGTCCATTTCGGGCTCCAGAGAGGGGAAAATGTCGCCATCGTCATCATCCACCTTTCTCCATCGATAATTCCATGATGCTCTTCATCGTTCGTGAGTAATCTCATCGTAGGCTTGTTGTACGGTGATGAGTTGGATGAGATCTATCATGTAATCGAGTTAGTTCTTGACGGGGATTGATCCCTAGTATCCACTATGTTCTAGATTGATGTTGCTACTACTTGGATATGCTTAATGCTTGTCACTAGGGCCCGAGTGCCATGATTTCATATCTGAACCTATTATGTTGTCACCAATATTTGTGTGTTTTAGATCCTATCTTGCAAGTTGTAGTCACCTTACTATGTGTTATGATCCGGCAACCCCGGAGTGACAATAGTCGGAACCACTCCCGGAGATGACCATAGTATGAGGAGTTCATGTATTCAACGCGTGTTAATGCGTTGGTCCGGTTCTTTATTAAAAGGAGAACCTTAATATCCCGTAGTTTCCATTAGGACCCCGCTGCCACTGGAGGGATGGACAATAGATGTCATGCAAGTTCTTTTCCCTAAGCACGTATGACTACATGTCTACATTAGATTGATGAACGGGAGCTAGCCACATATCTCTCCGTGTTATAGCTGTTACATGATGATTCACATCCGTCACACTCATCCATCACCGATCCACTGCCTACGAGTCTTTTACTACTGGTTCTCGCTACGTTACTTTGCCTAGGCTTGTCCCTTGCTACAAGAGGGATTGGGCCACTTTGCTGTTGTTGCTACTGCTGTTACTTGTTACTTTGCTGCTGCTACTACTGTTCCTTGATACTCCGCTGTTACTTGTTGCAAGACTTTGTTGGCGTTTACATCCTGTCAACGTGCCTTTTTCTGGCTCCGTTGCTGGGAATTGCCAAAGTTTTTTCTGGTGCCGTTGCTATCGTACTACCTTGCTACTGATACTTTGCTTGGAGACACTAATCTTTCAGGTGTGGTTGAATTGACAACTCAGCTGCTAATACATGAGAATATCCTTTAGCTTCCCCTTGTGAGTGAATCAATAAATTTGGGTTGAATACTCTACCCTCGAAAACTGCTGCGATCCCATACGCTTGTGGGACATCACTCAACACTACATACTATTTCCCATATAATGTGTTTCTATCCTATGATGTTTGAATAGTTATGTTTTGTCCTACGGGTTAACTGTGATATGATGTTATTGATATGAGTTGTGTGTTGATATGGTTCTGCCCTGAGGTGCCTTCCGTGAGGTGCACACGTGAAGGATACACACTGGAGGGTTTGCAATGTGTTCATGATTCGCCTATAGTGGGTGGCGAGAATGACAGAAACTTACACCTGAGTAAGGGAGTTGTGCGCGTATGGGAGTAAAGAGGACTTGATGTTTAATGCTATGGTTGGGTTTACCTTAATGATTTCTAGTAGTTGTGGATGCTTGCTAGAGGTCCAGTCATAAGTGCATATGATCCAAGTACGAAAAGTGTGTTAGCGTATGCCTCTCCCTCATTGCACATGATAAGTATCTATCATGTTATATTCAATTGCATATGGACAATCTTTTTCTTCCGTTGCACAAAAAGCTTTCTACTAAACATCACCTAAATTTTATTTCCATGATCTTTATTTTCTTGCAAAACAACACCTAACTTTTATTTACTTGTTCTTTATTATCTTGCAAACCTATCTATTACACCTACTAAGTACTTCTAGTTTGATTCTTGTTTTAGGTAAAGCAAATGTTAAGTGTGTGTAGAGTTGTATCGGTGGTCGACAGAACTTGAAGGAATATTTGTTCTACCTTTAGATCCTCGTTGGGTTAGAAACTCTTATTTATCTAAAAGGGCTACAAACGATCCCCTATACTTGTGGGTTATCAGACACCCATAAAGATGTCAATACTGCACGTGTCATCTCCAATGCGAGGAGTATTTTTTAACAGTGGCACCATATTGGTGGCGTCTTGTGTCCATGCGAGCAAGGCCATTTTTGCCATGTCGTAGTTAGGTTTTTCTGCACTGGTAACTCCTTTAAGGGATGGCACACATTTAGGGGGAACCTGGCTTGGTCATATGTGAAAGGATGTGCATGTCGCCTAGAGGGGGCGTGAGTAGGCGCTTTAAAATAATTACAGTTTTGGCTTGAACAAATGCAGAATAAAACTGGTGTTTAATTAGTTAAGCACAAAATCTAAAACAACTAGGCTCACCTATGTGTACCAACAAATTATGCTAAGCAAGATAAATAACTAAGTTATAGCAACATATATAACATGAAACAATATGGCTATCACAAAGTAAAGTGCATAAGTAAAGGGCTTGGGTAAGAGATAACCCAGGCACGCAGAGACAAGGATGTATCCCTAAGTTCACACCCTTGCGGATGTTGATGTCCGTCTGGAGCAGTGTGTAGGCACAATGCTCCCCAAGAAGCCACTAGGGCCACCGTAATCTCCTCACACCCTCGCACAATGGAAGATGTCGTGATTCCACTAAGGGACCCTTGAGGGCGGTCACCGGACCCATAAAAGCAAGATTGGGGCAATCTCCACAACTTAATTGGAGGCTCCCAACACCACCATGATGCTTCACGACAATGGATTGTGCCTCCGAGGTGACCTCAATTTCTCGAGGCAATCTCCACAACTTAATTGGAGACCCCGATGCTTGCACGGAGCTTTACACCATAATGATTGAGCTCCTAGACACCACAAACCATCTAGGACGCCAAAGCACCCAAGAAGCACAAGCTCTAAGGTGCTCAAACACCCAAGAGTAATAAGCTTTTAAAACTTCACTTCCACATATCACCGTGGAGAACTCAAACTGATGCAACTAATGCAATGGCAAAACACACGAAGTGGTCAAGTCCCTCAGTCCCAAATTCCACCACAACAACAAAAGTTATGAAGGAATATGAGAGGAAGAACAAGGAGCTCACAAAGAACTCCAACAAAAGACCCTTGAAGGTGGTCACTAGACCCATACAAACAAGGTTGGGGAAATCTCCACAACTTAATTGGAGGCTCCCAACACCACCACGAAGCTTCATCAGAATGGATTGTGGCTCTGAGGTAATCTGAATTGCTCGAGGAAATCTCCACAACCTAATTGGAGACCCCAGACGCTTGCCCAGAGCTTTACACCATAATGGTTGAGCTCCGAGACACTACAAACCATCTAGGACGCCAAAGCACCCAAGAAGCACAAGCTCTACGGTGCTCAAACACCCAAGAGTAATACAATTCTCAAACTTCACTTCCACGTATCACCGTGGAGAACTCAAACCGATGCAACTAATGCAATGTCAAGAACACATGAAGGAATATGGGAGGAAGAACAACAAGATCTAGGTCCAAGGGGCTCCTCTCACATAGAGGAGAAAGTGATTGGTGTTAATGTAGATCTAGATCTCCTCTCTCTTTTCCCTCAAGAATTAGCAAGAATCATTGGAGGGGTTGAGAGATAGCAAGCTCAAAGAAGGTCAACAATGGGGGGCAAATACAAGCTCAAAGGATAAGGGGCAATGGGGAATAAAACCCCTGTTTATAGGCCTCTCCAAATCCAACTTTTATGTGCACTCGTCATGCACAAGAGGTACTACCGCTCGGCTGAGTGGTACTACCTCTTAGCGCGATAATTAGAGTAAAAGCATGCAAACAACAGAAACCTCGAGGCGGTAGTCGAGTGGGAGCAGGGCGGTAGTACCGTACCCCACTGCCGCCCTACTATAGCTGAAATGAATAAGAGACAAAAACACAAAAATAAGTGGTAGTAGCAGCGGTACTACCGCGTGGGTGGTACTACTGCCCTACTACCATGCATCTGCCATGACTGAAGAGCTTGATCGAATAAGCCCAACTCTCATATGACTGATCAAGCCACCATGAGACTGTTAAAATAGAGAACTTATTAAGGGAAAACCTATACCTTGCACATAGTCCACTTGAGCTAGATGATGACGATCTTGACTTCCTCAAGATGGATCACCTTTCTTGATTTTGTTGGCTCGATGAAGACTAGTTGATTGCCCCCCCATACTTCACTATGGGTGAGCCACTCTTCGGCACATATTCACAAGTCCATTGTAACCATAATGTACGGCAAGCTTCAAGCATGATCTCTTCGTGATATTCCACTTGAACTTGTACACCGCAATCTTGATGACGATCACCACTTGGTGTCATTCTCCATAGGTTGTATGAGATCTTCCTCTTGACGCAAGCCCATGGAAACACACCTAACCCCACATAGAAATTTCACAAAGACCATGGGTTAGTACACAAAAGCGTAATGGACAATGCTTACCATACCATGGGTACTTGACCCCTGTCGGTACATCTTGTACACTTTTGTGTTGATCAACTTGATTCACTCTTTGACTTAGTCTTGATCAACCTTGTATCTTATCTTCTCTCTTCATAAAGCTGGTGTCCTCAAGGTAAACATGAATATTCACACAATCTTCTTCTTCAAGATATGCTCGCAATAAGCTCAACTCTCACATGACCAATCTTTGTATAAAACCTTGAATACCACCTTGGTCACCATATAAACCCCTTGAAACCAACAGTTGGACTTCAAGAAGTGCCTATGGACAAATCCGTCGAATATAACTCAAGGCAACCATTAGTCCATAGGGATTGTCATCAATTACCAAAACCACACATGGAGAAATATGCTCTAACAATATGTCTCTCAAAGCTATCCGATTTTAGTGTTTATTCTAAATTGAAGCTTTGATTGTATATTGTATGTTGTCATCAATTACCAAAAAGGGGGATATTGAAAGCACATATGCTCCCTTGGAGGTTTTGATAATTCATGACAACATACATTATCTCGCTTGGACTAACAATTCTACCTAGTGTACTTCATATTAACTCCAAAGATTGTAGTCACTGGGAATAGTGAGGAGGATCCCCAAGAAGGAAAAGAATAGGATTGACAAAGCTTCAAGCTTCAAGACTCTATATTATATATTTATATGAAAAATTGCATTTGAGTCCATAGAAAAGACAATACCATTGAAAGAGGATGAGGTATATATGATGATTTGGTTGCTCAAAGTGCTTAGAGATTAGCCACCAAAAGCCTCAACATTTCTCCCACAAAATATTCTCTTCAAAACCCTAAAGTCAAATTCGGTGCCACCAACTTTCTACATATGGGTCACACTGAGATTTCCTTAGACAGAAGTCAAGCCAAACCCTAGCAAATCGGTACAACCGAGACTCACTTCCGTACAGCCGAATAGAAGTGACCAACTTGATGTTGCCCATTTGCCTAAAACCGGAATTTCCGAGTTTTACAAATCGACCTCACCGAGTCTATGGAACTTCCTAGGTCAACCGAATCGGTCTCACCGAGAACCCAAAAGTTAGAGCATTTTGCACTAGTCGATGCAACAAAGTTTTTTACTTCGGTTCCATCGAGTTGGACAATAATGTTGTAATGACTGGATTTTTGGAGATGTCTATATAGTACCCCTCCATCTACCTCTCATTCGTTGAGAGATCACTCAGAACAAGCAATCACTTACACCATTTATTTTCTGAGAGAGAACCACCTACTCATGTGTTGAGATCAAGATCTTCTACTTCAACCATATGAATCTTGATTTCTAGCCTCCCCAAGTTTCTTTTCACCCAATCAATCTCTTCTACCAAGCTAAATCAGTGAGAGTGTGATTGACTATTGAGGAGACTATCTTTTGAAGCACTAGAGCAAGGAGTTAATTATCAATACCACATCTATTACCTTTTGTAGAGTGGTGCCTTCTAGATTGGTTAGGTGTCACTTGGAAACCTCCAAATCGTGTGGAGTTAAATCAAGAAGTTTGTAAGGGCAAGGAGATTGCCTACTTCGTGAAGATCTACCCCGAATGGAGCTAGTCCTTCGTGGGCGTAAGCCATGATGAAATAGACAAGGTTGCGTCCCCGTGGATCCTTTGTACGTGGAGCCCTCCATGGACTCGTGCAACCGTTACCCTCTATGGGTTGAAGTTTTCATCAACATGGACGTACAATAACACCACATATCAGAACAACTCCAAAAATATATGTGCCTTCATTGTGTTTAATTATTCTATCTCTACTCCTTACTTACATGTGCATGTCTTTATTTTTCGCGGCTATATTTGTAGAACTGCATGTGTAGGGTGTGCTAGATTTGCTAGAATTGCTAAAACTCATCAACCAATAAAATTGAGAAAAAAATATTTTTTATTCGGTCAAGTAGTCTATTCACCTCCCTTCTAGACGTCTCATCTCGATCCCATAGTATGGGCCGAGGCGGAGGATGCAGAGCACGGCGGCCATGACATCGCCTGAAGTGGTTTTGCTCACGTCGCTCCTACGTCAATGAAAGAAAAGTGTGAAGATTGTGGACGGGCAAACACAAGAGACATGAGCTATATCTGGCTTATAATTTGATAGAATCTCCTCTCGTCTCAAGAGCTATCGGGTAGCTACAATGCATGCCAACCCATTTTGAAATTAATGCACAACAGACTTTTGAATGCGTATTCTTTTCTTAGTTTTATGCGTGACTTTTCCTGATTTTTTGTGTTTTTTCTCCTTTTTCTTTAAATTATTATTTTTCTCTCATTTTTGGTTTTCGCTTTCTTTGGTTTCTGTGAGTTTCACTATTATGCATCGATTTCTTTGGTTTTCTTTTGTTTCTTCACAAGTTTTTCTCGATTTTGAATACATGTCTTATTTCAGTCCACATGCACATTTTTAGTGTACGTATTGAACATTGTTTTATGCACATTGAACAATTTTCAACTACACGGTGTACAATTTTCAAATACATGACTAACATTTTTAAATTATATGTTTTTTGTCTACTTTTATCATACGCACATTATATGTTTTTGTACATATAAAACACTTCTTCCAAATACAAGATTAACATTATTTCAAACACATCTTTTGACTAGAAAAATCAAGCATGTCGAATATTTTCCAATAAGAAAATGATTTTTTAAATATGTGATTTTTCCATAAACATTTTTAAATGCTTAAAATCCAGAAACATGCAAAAAAAATCCAAATTAACTTACATTTTTTGTGAATGATATGAAACATTAGTTTAAAATTTTACAAATATTTTATTTACATTGTATATTTTGTAAAAAGACCACATCATTTTTTAAACACGTTAACATTCTTCAAATGTCACAAACACTTTTTCTATTGCTGTCAACACTAAAAAAATACAATAACAATTTTAATAGACTACGTTCACATTTATCGAGTTAGCAATTCTTTACTTATTTAGTTAATATAAATTTGGAGTATATGTACATAGTTTGTTTTCGAAAATATGAACAAATGAAAAAGAAGAATGAAAAACTAACCCACATGAGGATTATTGGGCTGACCCAACATGATGCGCACCATAATGGTACCTCGTCAGACAGAGAGACCTCGCGCCCGACCCAGGAACCGGCGTAGACTGGTTTTGGGCCGGCCCAGTTACAAGAGCGTGGCGCTCCTAGCACTCGACTCGCCCGGCGTGCTTGCTCGCAACGGTTGTGGTTGACAAGTCAACCGTTGACTTTGAAAAAAAGAATTCATAAGAAAATCGATAGTTGAAAAAGGTTCACAAGTTTTGAAGAAGTTCATTCATTTTTTTCAAAAGTTCATCAAATTTAGAAAAACATTAATTTTGAAAAAGGTTCATAGATTTTGAAAAAGTTCAACTATTTTGAAAAATAATCATCGAATTTGAAAAAAGTTCATCGAATTTGAAATGTGTTCACCAAATCTGAAAAACGTTCACTGATTTTTCAAAAAGATCACCAATTTTGGGAAAATTTTAATTGAATTTGAAAAAACATCAAATTTGAAAAAGATATCATCAAATTTGAAAAGATTTCATCGAATCTGAAAAAAATTCACTGTTTTTTCAAAAAGTTCACCAATTTTGGAAAAAAGTTCAACAAATTTGGAAAAAAAATCATCGAATTTGAAAAATGTTCAGCAAATATGAAAAAAATTCATCGTATTGAACAAAAGTTCATTTTTTAACAAAATCATCATTTCAAAAAAAAAATCGATGAACAAAGAAAACACATTTAAGAAAGGAAAAGAAATAAAGAAAACACAAATAAAACCGCCCCAGAAATGACGAGTGAACCAGGGAAAACCGGATTGGAAAACAAAAAGTTTCTTGTGATTGAATATCCAAATAAAAAGAAAAAAAACAAATTAGGAAGCACTAGCCTAGTGGTAACTTTGTTGTTGCCATTGCAGCATATCATGAATTAGAACTCCCGATTGGCGCGCATTTTTTGAACGTTAAAATAGAAAATAAGAAGATATACAAGAGCCCACCCAGCTCGCAGCAGCTGCACGCACCCGTTTGCGAAAATGCCCTATAACAAGCGCGTGCAGCGCTAAATAGGAAATGCCCCTCCCTAGTGCCTTAAGCGCGAGGTAAAGGATCCAATGCTCATGCAACCCTTGCACCGTGGCCGGCCTTACAACAAGGAGGCTACTTGCTCGCGAGACACTTGTTCTCTTGTTTGCCTGGTTTCTTGGTTCGGTAGTTGACCCATCGCGGTTGAGGATCCACCGTTGACAGTTAACTCTTCAAGAAAATGTGAGAAATTCAAAAATCAGGAATTAAAATAATTCCCATAAAAATAAAAATGTCATAAAATTTAAAAATAGGCTAAAACTATCATAGATTTTGAAAATAGTTCATCGACTAGAAAAGTTCAGAAATTCAAAATAATCGTGGATTTGAAAACATTCATGGATTTTAAAATAAGTCACAACTTTTTCTATAAAAAGCATTCAAACAATATTCATGGAATTGAGCATTTGAAAATTTTCACAAATTTGAAAATTTTATGAATTTAATAAAATTGACGCATTCAAAGTATATACACATAACTAATGGGACGAGCCCAAGGCTGGCGGGGGAGGGGTTGCAATGGTTTTAAAAAATAACTATAACGGGTGCGACAACTATATGTCGCCCGTTCTAATTCCTAATATGAATCTCCTACGAACTAGTGACTAAGCTACACATGAGGTGTGTAGTCCATTGACTACATAGCTTTTTGTAAAACACATCCTACAACAAATAAATATCATGCAAAAAAATCCTACAAATGCAAATTCCTGTCCACACAAGATTCAATTGAGTACACACCATTGAATTCCTCGCACCGCAACTGCTACGGACGACACAATAGCGGGCTAACCCATTTAGCCGTAATCCCTGCTACTCCTGTCGATCACTATAAGCTCGGTCAATTTTTTCCATTCCTTTCTGGTATTTTGTTTGATTTATTCATTAATTTCCATGATTTTTTCCATTTAAATTATTTTTTTCATTTCTTTTTTTCCTTCTTTATTTTTCTGGTGGTTTTCTTTGCTTTTTCATTTGGTTTCCTCAGTTACATTTCTTAATTTTTAGTCCTGTTTTATTTTTATTCTCATTATTTTTTCTATGTTTTTCTTTGTTTGTTAATTACAATTCTTTTTTTTCATACTTTGGTGTTTATTTTTTTCATTTTATATTTCTTTATTTTGGTATTGATTAGTTTTCTATTGGTTTTTTAACACAAGTCTACAATTTGCATATGTATTGTAAAAAAATATTATACGTTACAAATATATAAAATGCATGAAATATATTTTTTAATGTAGATTTTTATGTCTACTTTTTTCAATGCATGCTTTACATTTTTCGTATGTATAGATACATTTTTTATAAATGTAACACATTTTTCAAGCATCATTTCAACATTTAAAAAAATAATGCTTTCATCCTTTTTACAAAACATTAAATACAATGGAACATTTGTTCCATGAAAAAACATTTTTATGAACTATGCAAGCTTTTTCCACATTGTACAAACATGTTTGAGAATGTTTCGAACACATTAACTTTTGGCAACTTATATTTGTAGTGTAACATTCCTTTTTCATAATTACACAAACATTTTTGAAAATATATACACATTTTCTTACACATGTGCCTACTTTTTTCTATTCACATTTTATGTTATGCAAATACATAAAAATATGTATACACTTTTAATATTATCTAAATACGAGGTTAACATTTTCTAAAAAATATGTGAAAACTTAATAAATATATTTAGAACATATTTTTAAAATAAAAAATTTAAAATCAACTCTAAAAACCAAACAAAATTGTAAGTCAAAAACGCAAGAAGAAAGAAAAAAAAAGGTAAAATAACATCACCAGGCGAGCCGCACCTAATGGTAGGGCTCATTGTGGGCTGCACATAGGCTCGAGCACGGCCATTCCTCGCTATAGCAAAAAAATAAATTGAGAGAAGGCCATCATAGATAGCTTTATCAATAGAGAATTAAAGATACATTGTCTGCGAGCTTAGCAACCACACAATCTAGAGGCTCGTTCATTCACAAACTAGACGTTTTATTACAGTAAGAATAGCAGATGCGCCCCTTGATTAGCCGAACGATAACAATGTTCAGAACTGACCTTTCCAATCAAGTTAGATGAAGACTTGCTTGAAAGGAGGTGTCACATGACAGGCTCGTCGCGAGCGGCCAGAGCATCATTTCTTTTGTTTATTTTACTTTTTTTATATTTTTTTCCTTTCTTATAATTCCAAGTATTTAAAATAAATATATTACAATAAGACTTTACGTTAATACATTATTTAAAATGTTAATCAACCAGTGGAAAAATGTTAAATGCATATTGACAAAATGTTAATGTGTATAGAAAAATATTGACCATCTATTGAAAAACATGTTGACGTTTTATTAAAAATATAGTAATCAAGCAATTGAAAAAAATCTTAAATGTGTCTAGAAAACATGTTGATCATGTATTCAAAATATGTTGATCATTTTTTTTGAAAAACATTAATGGAGAATTTGAAAAATTATAAATGTGTATCAAAAATGTTGGTCATGTTTTCAAAAAATGTTAAGCTGTTATTTGAAAAATGTTAATTAAGCATTTGAAAAAAAAATGTGCAAAGAATTTTTTAGTTCATGCATTAAAAAATGTTAGACTCGTATTTGAAAATTATTAATCAAGGATTTGTAAAAGTAGGTTAAATGTGTATAGAAAAGAATGTTGATCATGCATCCAAAAAAAATATTAATATAGTTTTTAGAAAATGTACAACAACAACAACAACAACAAAGCCATTAGTCCCAAACAAGTTGGCGTAGGCTAGAGGTGAAACTCATAAGATCTCGCGACCAACTCATGGTTCTAACACATGGACGACAAGCTTCCACGCACCCTTGTCCATGGCTAGTTCTTTGGTGATGCTCCAATCCTTTAGATCTCTCTTTACGAACTCTTTCCATGTCAAGTTCGGTCTACTCCTGCCTCTTTTGGCATTATCCGCATCCTTTAGCCGTCCGCTATGCACTGGGGCTTCTAGAGGCCTACGCTGAATATGCCCACACCATCTCACACGATGTTGGATAAGCTTCTCTTCAATTGGCGCTACCCCAACTCTATCTCGTATATCATCATTCCGAATTTGGTTCTTCTTGTGTGGCCACACATCCATCTCAACATGCGCATCTCCGCCACACCTAACTATTGCACATGTCGCCTTTTAGTCGGCCAACACTCAACGCCATACAACATTGCGGGTGGAACTGCCATCCTATAGAACTTGCCTTTTAGCTTTTATGGCACCCTCCTGTCACAAGAATGCCAGAAGCTTGGCGCCATTTCAGCCATCCAATTTTAATTCGATGGTTCACATCTTCATCGATATCCCCATCCTTCTGCAACATTGACTTCAAATATCGGAAGGTATCCTTCTAAGGCACCACCTGACCATCAAGGCTTAAATCTTCCTCCTCCTCGTGCACATGTGTATAAAATATATTTACCATGTATTCAATAAATCTTAATCTTGTATTTAGAAGATAAAAAAGATGTAATAGATATATACCAAAAATGTGTATAGGAAAAAAAGAAAACTCGTGAGAAAACAAATGAAAACCAATGAAAAATGACAGAAGAAACAAACAAAACCAAAGAAAATTAAGCTATTGAAAAAAAGAAAAGAAAAAAGAAAGAAAGAAAGAAAAGAAAAGAAAAGAAATGAACAAGTAAAAATAGAGAAAGAAACAAAGAAAAAAGGTGAAAAGGCAAGAAAAAACAAAAGAAAAAACCCCTAGAAAACCAGTGGAAGACCACATCTATTTCCTCAACAAGGTTGCGACATACTACCATAACAAGTACCGGGCAATGACGAGTGGCTAGCAATTGTACACTGCAACTGAACGATCTTGTGATCGATTCCCATGCGGATCCTTTTTCCCCACTTCAGTTGTGCAAGGTATTTGATAATGGGACGGCCCATTAATGTAGATGCTTCAGTCGAGTTTTTCATCAGACTCGCTATAAACGAGATATAACCTTTGGGCATAGCCACATCAAAATAGGATTTGGGACCCATATAGGATGAGAAGGAGGATAGACACGCATGGTCGTCTTGGGATATGACCTTTGGACATAGCCACACCGTATACTAACGCTAAGGGCGCCGAATAGGATTTGGGAACGATATAGGATGAGAAGGAGGATAGACAAGCATGATCGTGTTGGATTGGGACGGATTCAGGCCTTGGTAGAACGCACCCACTTCTGAGAAACCACTTGGAGGTCCAATAGTGATCCCACGGCTCCTCGTCTTCGATCGGACATGTTATCCGATTAGACTTTTATAGTATATCTTTTCTTTATAGATCCGTTAAAAATATATTATTCAAAAATAGTTAAAAACAATATACAAAATGTAATTTCAACATAAAAATATTCATATATAGGAGAACAAACTTTGGCGTTTTTCTAACTAAATGTATTAGAAAACAATGTTCATGCATTTGAAAAATGATCACATGTATGAAAAAAATCTGTATAAGAAGAAGAAAACTGTGTTTGAAAAAATCATATCTTTTTTCCAAAAAGAAGTAGTTCATATGTTAGTGCTAGTATGTTTTGGAAAGAAATTTATATGTTAGAAAATTGTACATAAGTTTTAAAACTAATTACCACACTTTTCAAAATGTCATGTGATACAAAAAGAGTTTTTGCATCATAAAATTTGATTGTGTGATTGAAAAATATGTTCGCATGTCTTTCCAAATTATAAACAAACGAAAGAAAACCCTAAAAAGAAAAAATAGTGAAAACGAAAAAAAGATAGGAAGAAAATTAGCAAAGAGAAAACAAAGAAATGGAAAATAACCCCCAAAAACCCAAGATAAGCGGTACACGCTCATGACCAAAAAATCTCCCTAAGTGCGCCGGCTCATGACGCTCGCCTGGTTAGTGATTGTACGTCACAACTGGCTTAGAATAGAGAATGATAGGATCCTTCTTTTGCGCAACTGATATATACTAGACCACATGCCTTGAAATAGGGGCGTACACATTGTAGTTAAATCACTCATTTTCTTCTTTGTCATTACCACACACAGTATCATACAAAAGGAAGATGGTGATTTGACAAGTGATATGCTATTACATCACCAAGAAAAGCTCCACTAGGGCACCAAGTGAATTGGTTATCCAATGTCGGATAACTCATATTGTGAAAAGCTAAGAGGACTCGGCATAGTCAATATTAAACATTAGAGAACTACTATCAGTTGAATGTAGAAAATCATCAATTTTTTACCCTAACAATGAGTGCAAACCGCATGGTGAATATAACTATGGCGGCCACGGCAATGAGTCAATTACCCCCCCACAACAAAATGATCTAAACCACTTCATTAAACTTCTCATTGCTAATAAAGAATCCTTGAGATAGAGGCAAATGAAGGCATGTTTGTTGGATGCATGTAACCTAGGAAAAGAGAATATCAATGTTTATGTTCATTCAGCACCATCCTGGATCTCTTGTTAGATTTGGCTCGATTATGACACACTTTATTTAGAGCAAGAAGAACATCCATACAGTCCAAAAGACCAGCAATGTAGTTACATTTAATCAGTAAACATATGAACTCACCCGGAGATAAACATATGAACATGGAAAACCCGCAAGCGGGAGAGATAAAAAAATTACAATCCTGGTACTGAGATACAGTAAGAGCTCACATGAGCAAAAACTTCTATTGACATAACATGGTGGTGTTTTCTACATACATATGTAATATAGTGTGCATTGTATGGTTCCCAAAATCATATCCATTGCACAACACTAGATTTAGTCATTGTGAATCAAACTTAAATTAGATCTAGTGTAAATCTAGGCTAGACAACTCTTTAATTAGGTTCACTAAATCTAAAAATCAAGAAGCTTTCTTTTCATTCCACTTCAACCAAAAATATGTACACAACTCCATGAGTTAATCTATGAATATGGACAAACTGATCATCATACCTAGAAGTAAGGGAAAATACATTCTCACATGAAAGCTTAGTAGCTATCCATCACATCTACAATAAGGAAAAATAACATTCTAATAAAATAGCATTCTCACATGAATATTGTCATCAACTACAAAAATGGGGGAGATTTAAAGTGCATGTAGTTCCCATGTGTGGTTTTGGTAATTGATGACAATCCTAATGGACTAATGTTTGCATTGAGTTATATATTTGAAGGAATGTTCTATTTGCAATACATGAAGAATATTGGATGAATTGGCGTATGTTTGTTCCATGAATATGCAAGAAGGATCTTGAATGAATTCTAAATGAATGTTATATACATATTGTTGTTCATGCCTCAAGGATGAGCTCAATGATTGAATGAAATATGATACGATCAAGATGAATTCCATGTGATGAACAAGATGTGATCTATGTGGAGTTCATTGAGGATCTCAAACATTCTCATGCTTTGGCCTATGGTTTGAATCATGATGGATTAAGATCTTGAGAGAATAATTAAAGAGAAGAATTCTATATATGTCTTGAAAATAGGATCATGATGAGCTCATATGTTGTATCATGAAGACGAGAAAGTTATAGCCAATATGAGATTCATGGAGAAACTTGATATGCTCATGGTGAATTGAGATATTGGTAATCATTTCTTAAAGCAGTGAAGCCTAACAAGAAATCAATAGGGCCTTCAAGACATCAAGATTAATCATGGATAAAAGATAAATGTTGACCAAGATGAAGATCAAAGAGTGAACTCAAATTTGGTCATCACACAAGCGCAAATGATGCACCACATGTGATCTTGTGGTATGGTAAGTAGTTTTCAATTGCACTTTGTGTACTAACCCATACTATGTGATGCCTATGCCTATGAGGGTTAGGTAATTCTCATGGGCTCGCATCAAGAGAGAAATTACAAGTATCCATGAGAGGATGACATCAAGTTTTCATGATCATGTTTGACAAGGGCAAGTTCAAGATAACCATTCCTAAGGATTACATGCTTGAAGCTCGTGGATGTTCACATGATGGACAAGTGAAGATGAATACAAAGCAAGGCTTTCCACATTGTGTATGTGAGATCTACTTGAAGACTTCATCAATGTCTTGCCTTTAGCTTGAGCCAAGAAGAGACAATAACATCAAGCTCAAGTGAAAGGTTTGACTCAAAGGTATTAGTTTTGTTGACGTTAGTGGTGTGGAGTGATGATCACCGAATAAACATATACGCTCAAGAATGGATTATCGGTAGCTATGTAGTGTAGCTCTTTTATGATTCTTGAGTTTTAGGGATCTCACACTATTAAGAGGGGATCACTGGGTCTCGCAAGGAACTTGCTCAAAAATCTAGGCAATTCCTCTTTCTCTATCTTCCTCTTGTAGGTCTGCTCTTGTCAGGTCGTCTGGTGGTTCTCGGACGTCCGGACGACGGACGACCGATGTCCTCCAGAAATCCGGAGCCAGCCAACAGATTGAAACCCTCGGACTTCCGGCTCCTCCAGTCGTCCGAGGACTGGACGTCCGGGTACGATAGGAAATACATTGCCACTCAACAGATTCAAACTGTCGGACTTCCAACCATTTTCCGGACGACTGATGCCTTTCGGACATCCGTATGCTGTTCAGCCTATCACCATATGTTATGCTAACCTAGTACCTTATGTATCTTCGGACGTTCGACGTCCTCCGGACTCCGTATGCTGGTCACCTCTCAACCAAATACTGTGATAACCTGATATCTTCTGCATCTTCGGACGACCGACCACTATCGGACGTCCGCCCCTCGTGGCTGTCCGGACGACTATGAACTGCCGGACGTCCAACAAGTTCATGGCATAAGTGGCTCCAACGACCACTTTTCTACCACCACTATATATAGTCTTCTCCCACGTCGAGTGGGAGTTGTCCAATAACCCTAAAACATTTCATGAACATCTTTCTCTCTCACTCCCATTTGCTTACACCAAATCTTAGATCCCAAGAGCATCTGTGAGTTCCTTTGAGTGTTGGTCCAATCAAAGATAGATCGTCTACCTCTCCTCCTCTCAACCAAAGCTATTTGTGATTTGAGCAAGTTTTGAGAAGTTCCTATGATCTTGTTACTCTTGGAGGTTGGAAACTCCTAGGTGGTAGGAGTTCCCCGGAGAGGAATCAAACCTTTGTGATTTCCCCCGGAGAGTTTGTGAGGGTTTGGAGGCCACCTCAAAGGCCTACCACTAGTGGTTGGGAATCGCCTTCGTGGTGATATCTCAAAGAGAATAGGGTGAGCCTTCGTGGAGTTGGTGTGCCTTCGTGGTAACATCCACCTCTCTAATGGTGACTAGCTTCCCTCCAAGGAAGTGAACATCGGGATACATCCTCGTCTCCGTGACTTCGGTTATCCATAACCCTAACTCCTTACTTGTGGTTACTTGAGCGTACATTCACTACATATTGTTGTCCTCATTATATTGTGTTGTCTATTTCCTATAAATATTAATCATTTAGGCCTAAACTTTATATCCCGCAATTCATACTTGCTACTACTGATATATCTTGTGTTTAGTGTGATTTGCTAACTTGTGTCATACACTTCATATCTTGTGATATTGCTCAAGTAAGTTTGTGTAACTTACTTGTGCTTGTGAGTAATCGTGTTGTGTTCATCTTAGTAGAACAAGTTGTTGGTGCACGTAGTTGAGCGTAGTATATTTAGGTTTTGTGCTTGAAAAGTATCCTCTTAGTTAATTACCTCATTAGGATAAAGCCAAATCTATAGAAGTTTTTAAAACGCCTATTCACCCCCCTCTAGACGACATCATGGTCATTTCAATTGGTATCAGAGCAAGGTTTCTCCTTATTAGGCTTCACCGTCTAGAGATTATCGATGTCGACTGATGGATAAGTGCACAATGACACCTTTGATTTTGATGGAACAAATTATCAATTATGGAGAATTCGTATGATTTATCACCTTCGGGCCATGGGCCCAAATGCTTTACGAATTTTTCTTGTAGGGATTGCTTTTGCAAAGGATGATCCATCTCCATCTATAGATGACTTGTATCTTGATTTTGATGCCTCCCTTGCCATTCATCAAACTATAAGCCTTGAAGTATTTAAGTCAATCTCGACTTGCAAGTCGGCTCATGAAGTTTGGACTAAACTCGAAGACATATATGGCGGGGTCCAATCTTGATGAAGACAATATTATGTTGAAGGAGTTGTTGCACGAGCTCTCCACAATGTTCTATCACGAAGAACCCTCCATTGCTTCCACCTATGATTACTTGCACACTTCAACATCTTCCACTGCACCAACATGTGGCGTGCCACAAGGTAATGACATGGTGAGTGAATAAATATCTTGTGATGATGGTGTTAAGATCATTATTAATGAACTTGCTTGTGTTGATGCTAGTGTTGTATCCTCTATGGACATGGGCATATCTAGCACCACATATAGTGTAAATTATTGTGTTGATAGTCCATGCATATCACCTAAGGATTCCTCGATAAATGTTTGTGATGATATGCTTTCTCTCCCGTGTTTCCGTGATCAAAATGCTTTGGTTTCCTCTAGTTGTCCTATGACTATCCATTTAGAGGAAAACAAGAAAAATTAGGCACTCTTGATTGATAAAGAACCTTATTCTCCAAAAGAATCATCATCAACTCCCTTTGTTCGCATGTGCCTCATGGCATGACGTAATGATGAGGTATCATCTTCTCTAAGTGAAAACGATGATATTTGTAATGAGGATGATGATGATGACTTGACTGAAAATCTCTATGAGATTGTAAAATTCCTCATAGAGCTAAAAACAACGCTTATAAAAGGTTTCAAGATGTTCTTGCTTACTTTCAAAAACGTAATGATTCATTTATTAACGAGCAAGCTAAAAGTGAACAACTTGAACATGAACTTGATAAGGCTCATCAAACATGTATAGACTTAAGATCTTCAAAAGGAGAGACTGAAATTGCTCATGGTAAAGTTAAAGAGGATTTTGAGCTCCTTCTCCTTGAATTTAATAATGTCAAGGGAGATCTCATCAAAATCTCTAAGATCTATGAGGAGCTTCAATCTACTCACGAGAAGTCTCTAAATGCTACTTACTCCTCTCATATTGTCGATGATACTTGTGCATCTAATCCTACCTAATTTGAAGCATCAACTTTGAAGGAGAATGTTGAGTTATGTGCTCAAGTTGATTTTCTAACCATCAATTATGGGAAATTGGAAGAAAGTCATGAAAACCTCTCAAGCACTCATGAGGATCTTCTAATCTCTCATAATGAGCTAAAGTTAGCACTTGAGACTATGGCCATCAAAGGTAAAATCTTATGAGTCTCATGTGAACATTAGCACATCTACTATAAATGCTTTATTTCCATGTGCTAATCCTTGCAATTCGTCCATCTCTCATATTATTACCAGTCATGATGAATTGCTCGCATTGTCTTGTTTCTCTAACCATGAAGTTTCTACTTCCACTAGTCCTCTTGTTTCTAGTGTTGAAACTAACCATGTAGAAGAAAGTAATGAGCTCAAGGCCCAAGTAACTAGTTTCAAGAAAGACTTGGAAAAGTGTGATGATGGACATAGTTATCACTACAATAAGAATAAGTCCAAGAACAAGAAAAGGGGACAAGACCAAGCCACGAACAAGTCCAAACTTTCTTGCTTTAAGTGCAAAAATATTGGGCATCATGTGAGATCTTGTCCATTGAAGATAAGGGTTTATAAATATATGCTACATGGGAAGAGGCCTCAAGCTCAATCTCGAGCTCAACCTTATGTTTTAGAACGACCACTATGCATGATGAAACATGTTATTTCTTCCCAAGTTGAGAAAGTAAAGAATAAGAACAGAAAGGGAGTACATGTTGTTATATCTGTCGAAAGAAGGGGCACACAGCTTCAACATGCCCCACTGGTAACATCTTTAAGCCTCCAATTATCAATGATCATTATTCATTTAGGAAGGATATTTTTGGCAATGTGTTTGCCAAGTATGTTGGTGCTCAAAGTGGTTCGGAAGTGGATAAGATCATTTGGGTTGCCAAGCCTATTGTTACTAACTTCTGAGGACCCAACTTGGTTGGGGACCATCAGTCTCAAACTTGATAGGTCTGTGGAGGGCATTGAAGACTTGGCTAGTTCATGAAGAAAAATTATTTTCACCATTTATTATGGTTCATGCCAAGTCAAGAATATTAACATCATATTTGTCATTACAATGCCTCTCCTAGCGGTAACTCGTGTATATTGTCTACATTGAAAGTTACTAGCCCCTCCCATGTTTAGGTTTGGTACCTAGCATGTGTTTTGATATGTTGTGCCTCCTAGTATGCTTGATTTGTGTTGTCTAGCATGTGTAGGTTGTCATGCATGTCATATAGTTGTGTGTGTAGTCTTGATCCTTACTTGCATCTTGGTTGCACCTTATTGGGATCTTTTGAGATATTAATGGATCATCACATTATGGGGAGTGTTATGCTCTACGGACATCACTAACCTAAAATGTGTATATATTGGAGACCACCTAGTGTGTATAGTGCAAGATTATCCAGTTACTTTGTGGTATGTTGCTACCACTTGAGCTTGCGTTGGTTTTCCCTTGAAGAGAAAGGGTGATGCATCGAAGTAGATAAGTATTTCCCTCAGTTTGTTGAGAACCAAGGTATCAATCGAGAATGAGGAACAAGCAAGGCCACAATCATAGTACATACACAAAGAATCAAACTCTTGCACCCAACGCTAAAAAGGGGTTGTCAATCCCTTCAGAGTTATTCGCAAGGATGAGATCTGATAGAGATAGATATAAAATATTGCAGAAACAAAAGTAAATAAATTGCAACAAGATATTTTTGGTATTTTTGGTTTATAGATCTGAAAGTATAATATGGAAAATAGACCCCGGGGCCATAGGTTTCACTAGAGGCTTCTATCATAAAGGAAAATAATACGATGGGTGAACAAATTACTGTCGAGCAATTGATAGAAAAGAAAATAATTATGAAGATATCTAAGGCAATGATTATGAATATAGGCATCACGTCCGTGTCAACTAGACCGAAACGATTTTGTATCTACTACTATTACTCCACACATAGACCGACTCCTGCCTGCATCTAGAGTATTAAGTTCATGAAGAACAGAGTAACGCATTAAGTAAGATGACATGATGTAGAGGGATAAACTCAACCAATATGGTGAAAAACCCATCTTTTTATCCTCGATGGCAACAGTACAATACGTGCCTCGCTACCCCTACTATGTCACTGGGTGAGGACACCGCAAGATTGAACCCAAAACTAAGCACTTCTCCCATTGCAAGAATTACCAATCTAGTTGGCCAAACCAAACCAATAACTTGAAGAGACTTGCTAAGATATGAAATCATGCATATAAGAATTCAGAAGAGACTCAAATAATATTCATGGATAATCTCAACATAAACTCACAATTCATCGGATCTCTACAAACACACCACAAAAGAGTATTACATCGGATAGATCTCCATGAAGATCATGAAGAACATGGCATTGAAGATCACAAAGATAGAAGAAGCCATCTAGCTACTAGCTATGGACTCATAGGTCTGTGGTGAACTACTCACGCATCATCGAAGGGGCAATGGAGTTAATGTAGATGCCCTCCGTGATCAATTCCCTCTTCGGCAGATTACCGAAAAAGGCTCCCAAATTGCATCTCACGGGAACAGAGGCTCCCGGCGGCGGAGAAGTATTTCCGTGGCTCTTTTTTGCGATGGGGGATATTTGGAAATTTATAGGCCGAAGAATAGGGTCACGAGACCTGTAGGGGACCCACAAGCAAGCGGTGCACGACCACCCCCCTAGGGCGCGCCCTACAAGCTTGTGGCCTCCCGGCAGGTGCCCTGCCCCCTACTCCAAGTCTTCTGGGTTTCTTCTGGTCCAAGAAAAAATATTACAAAGATTTTATTCCATTTGGACTCCGTTTAATATTCCTTATCTTCAATACTAAAAAACATGGAAAAAACAGAAACTGTCACTAGGCTCTAGATTAATAGGGTAGTCCCAAAAATAATAGAAAATAGCAGATTAATGCATATAAAACAACCAAAACAGACAATATAATCGCATGGAACAATAAAAAATTATAGATACGTTGGAGACGTATCAGCATCCCAAAGCTTAATTCCTGCTCGTCCTCGAGTAGGTAAATGATAAAAACGGATTTTTTGATGTGGAATGCTACCTAACATATATATCCATGTAATATTCTCTATTGTCGCATGAATATTCAGATCCATAAGACTCAAAACAAAAGTCTAATATTGACATAAAACAATAATATTTCAAGCATACTAATAAGGCAATTGCTTCCTTTCAAAATAATATGGTGTTAGAAAGTTATCCATACAAAATCATATGGTGTGGCTATGCTCCATCATCACCACACAAAGTATCTAAATCATGCACAACCCCGATGAAAATCAAGAAATTGTTTCACATTTTTTTGTTCTCAAACCTTTTCAACTCTCACGCAATACATGAGAGTGAGCCATGGATATAGCACTATAGGTGGAATAGAGTATGGTGGAGGTTGCAAAAAAGGGAGAAGATACTCTCACATCAATTAGGCATATCAACGGGCTAGGGAGATGGCCATCAATAGATATCAATGTGAGTGAGTAGGGATTGCCATGCAACAAATGCACTAGAGCTATAAGTGTATGAGAGCTCAAAAAGAAAACTAAGTGGTTATGCAAAAGGTGTAATTCCACTAGTTATATGAAAGTGACAAAATAGGAGACTCTCTATGAAGAACATGGTGGTACCTTGAAGCACAAGTGCGGAAAAAGATAGTAACGTTCTCCCTCCTCTCTTTCTCTCATTTTTTCTTTTTATCTTTTTTTCTCTCTTTTTTGGTGGGCTTCTTTGGCCTCTTTTATTTTTATGGGCTTGGCTGGCCTCTTTTAATTTTTGTAAAGTCCGGAGGCTCATCCCAACTTGTGAGGGAATCATAGCTTCCATCATCCTTTTCTCACACGGGACAATGCTCTAATAATGCAAATCATCACACTTTTATTTACTTACAACTCAAAGATTACAACTCGATATCTAGAACAAAGTATGACTCTATAAGAAATATGGAAGTGATGGTGCGTGTCATAAAAACGGGACGGTGGTGTTGCATGGCAAAATATCTCGGAATGGCTATGAAAATTCCATAATAAGTAGATATGGTGGGTGTTTTGAGGAAAATATATGCTGGTTGTTTTGAGGAAGGTGGGTTTAATGTACTGGCGAAAATTGCGCGGTACTAGAGAGGCTAGCAAAGATGGAAGGGTGAGAATGTGTATAATCCATGAACTCAACATTAGTCATAAAAACTCACATACTTATTGCAAAAGCCTATTAGTTATCGAAGCAAAGTATTAGACGCATGCTCCTAGGGGAAGGGTTGGTAGGAGTTAACCATCGTGCGATCCCGACCTCCACACAAAGGTTGACAATCATTAAACAAATCATGTTCCAACTTCATCACATAACGGTTCACCATACGTGCATGCTATGGGAATCATAAGCTTTGGCACAAGTATTTCTTATAATTCACAATTACTTACTAGCATGACTCTCATATTACCATCTTCATGTCTCAAAACTATATGCAAGCAATCAAACTTCTCATCATATTCAATGCACTTAATATGAAAGTTTTTATTATATCCCTCTTGGATGCCCATTATATTAGGACTAAATTCATAACCTAAACCAATTACCATGATGTTTAAAGAACTCTCAAAATAATATAAGTGAGGTACGAGAGTTTAATAATTTCCATAAAACACCACACCGCCGTGCTCTAAAAGATATAAGTGAAGCACTAGAGCAAAATTACGTAGCTCAAAAGATATAAGTGAAGCAAAAATTAGTATTCTTATAAATTCAAGATTCAGTGTGTCTCTCTCAAAATATGTGTGCAGCAAGGATGATTGTGTCAAACTAAAAAGTAAAGACTCATATCATACAAGACGCTCCAAGCAAAACACATATCACGTGGTGAATAAAAAATATAGCCTCAAGTAAATTTACCTATGGATTGAAGACGAAAGAGGGGATGCCTTCCGGGGCTTAGGCTCTTTGGTATCCTTGAATATGTCTTGGGGTTCCTTGGGCATCCCCAAGCTTAGGCTCTTGCCAATCCTTATTCCGTAGTCCATCAAATCTTTACCCAAAACTTGAAAACTTCACAACACAAAACTCAAGAGAAAACTCATGAGATCCGTTAGTATAAGAAAAATAAATCACCACTTTAGGTACTGTTGTGAACTCATTCTTTATTTATATTTATATAATATTTACTGTATTCTAACTTACCCATGGTTCATACTTGGCTCAAACACTAATTAAAACAAGAAAAAGAAATTATTACAAGAAAAAGGTCTTACTTGGCTCAAACACTAATTAAAACAAGAAAAAGCAATTATTACAGAGGTAATACTGTGTGAAGCACTCAAAAACAGAATCAAAAACAAAAACATAAAA
Source organism: Hordeum vulgare subsp. vulgare (assembly GCF_904849725.1). NCBI lineage: Eukaryota > Viridiplantae > Streptophyta > Magnoliopsida > Poales > Poaceae > Hordeum > Hordeum vulgare. Next base: position 86,701,177 of record NC_058520.1, read on the forward strand.
ATAAAATTGGGTTGCCTCCCAACAAGCGCTATTGTTTAACGCCCCTAACTAGGCATGATGATTTCAATGATGCTCGCATAAAGGTAAATAATTGAAACATAAAGAGAGCATCATGAATCATATGGAAAGCATATTTAAGTCTAACCCACTTCCTATGCATAGGGATTTTGTGAGCAAACAAATTATGGGAACAAGAATCAACTACCATAGGAAGGCGAAACAAGCATAACTTCAAAACTTTAAACAAATAGAGAGGAAACTTGATATTATTGCAATCCCTACAAGCATATGTTCCTCCCTCATAATAAATTTCAGTAGCATCATGACGAAATTCAACAATATAACTATCATATAAAATTTTCTCTTCATGGTCCACATGCATGCAAAGTTGTCACTCTTCCAAAATAGTGGGATTATCATTAACTAAGTCATGACCTCTCCAAACCCACTTCTATCAAAAAATTCATAAGATGGAACAATATCCAAAATAGTGGGATCAATAATGCCTAAAGCTTAATCTCTTCCAAAACCACTTTCAATATCGTAATCATCAAGAGTATTAAACAAATTATCAAGATCATAAGAAGCGTTATCACCCCAATCATGATCATTGCAATAAGTAGTAGTCATGGCAAACTCATCAAATATAGCATCCCCAAGCCTGTGGGTTTGCATATCATTGGCACAATTTATATTGATAGAATTTATAGCAATATCATTGCAATCATATTTTCATTCAAGGAAACATCGTGAATCACTTCATCACAATTTTTAGATTCACGAATCTCAAGCAAAACTTCATAGAGATAATCAACTACACTCAAGTCACTAGAAAAGATTAGCAAGTGGATGAGGATCCATATCAATAGATTTTTAGCAAGCAAAGATGCAAGCAAATAGAAGGCACATGGTATCACAAGTAGACAAAAAGAGATCCGGCAAGAAAAAGGCGAATAAAACGGAAAATCTTTTTGGTATTTTTTGGAAAACGTTATAGAAGTGGGGGAGAGGAAAACGAGAGGAAAATGGAAAATAAAGTAAAGGCAAGAGACGAGTTTGTGATGGGTGCTTGGTAGGCTTGATCTTGCTATGTATCCTCCCTGGTAACGGTGCCAGAAATCCTTCTTGCTACCTTTTGACCTTGCGTTGGTTTTCCTTTGAAGAGGAAAGGGTGATGGAGCAAAGTAGATAAGTATTTCCCTCAGTTTATCGGGAACCAAGGTATCAATCCAGTAGGAGGAACAATCAATGCCCCAATCGTAGTACCTACACAAAGAATCAAACTCTTGCACCCAACGCTAAAAAGGGGTTGTCAATCCCTTCGGAGTTATTTGCAAGTATGAGATCTGATAGAGATAGATATAAAATATTGCAGAAACAAAAGTAAATAAATTACAACAACATATTTTTGGTATTTTTGGTTCATAGATCTGAAAGTATAATATGGAAAATAGACTCGGGGGGCCATAGGTTTCACTAGAGGCTTCTCTCATAAAGGAAAATAATACGGTGGGTGAACAACTTACTGTCGAGAAATTCATAGAAAAGCGAATAATTATGAAGATATCTAAAGCAATGATTATGCATATAGGCATCACGTCCGTGTCAAGTAGACCGAAACGATTCTGCATCTACTACTATTAATCTACACATCGACCGACTCTTGCTTGTATCTAGAGTATTAAGTTCATGAAGAACAGAGTAACACATTAAGTAAGATGACATGATGTAGAGGGATAAACTCAACCAATATGATGAAAACCCCATCTTTTTATCCCCGATGGCAACAATACAATACATGCCTCGCCACCCCTACTATGTCACTGGGTGAGTGTAGCGACGTGTTTTTCAGAAAATAATGTCCAGAAAAACATGTCTCTGTGTTTACCAGCCCCTGGATTGCTGTTAGCTGGTAGACACTTACTTGATACAGAATATCCAAGCAAAATACAAAATCTGGGTTACAAGACCATGAGGGTCTACTGGGTTGAACAAGAGCCTGAGGTTGACGGCGGAAGCGACTCGAGGAATCTCTAGTGCACATGGGACCCCATTCCCACAGGAACAGCTGACCTAGATAAATTCCTATCTCACAAGGCTGCTATCCTCGACTCCTAGGTTCCCGGGTTGACGACATCGTGCTCCTCTCTGAACGCAATCTGGCCAAGACAATAGCCAGGGACAAGCCAGTGAGTACTTTGAATGTACTCGCAAACATCAAGAAAACAAACACGTTAAAGCAGGTGAGATGCATGCAATTTCCCACTAACAATTATACCATGCCATTAGAGTTTAATTCATGGATGCATTCATGCAAGTTTTCCATGTCTCCACCAATAATTTATGAACAAGCAAGGATGATAATGCTGAATAAGTAATAATGTGCATGCCACAGTCGGGCGTCTAAGCGACACCACATAAAGGGCTTATATGAAACAGTAAGCATGCCACAATCGGGCGTCTGAGCGACACCACATAAAGTGCTTATATGAAACAGTAAGCATGCCATAGTCGGGCGTCTGCGCGATACCACATAAAGGGCTCATAAGTAATGATACTAAGCATGCCACAGTCGGGCGTCTCAGCGACACCACAGAAAGGGCTTATATGAAACAATAATAAATATTGAATATCCAGGAGGTATAACCGTCCCAGGGATATCCAACAACATAATCATAAGGGTTAGTCCAGAGTAATATTCATAGTATGATCATCCACCACAACATCATATGATTTTCCACAACCATTATTATTATCACCGTTTATACTCCAAAGACCGACTCTAGGACCGACACTTGACTCGTCAAACAACGTCCTTGACCGGGGACATGGCTACCCGAATAGTTTTGACTCTGTAGAGGGTGTACTCTTTACCGACATCTCACGATTTCCGATAGTCGATAAGACTAATCCCGCGTACGGAATTTTAGAAGCGGACACTCAGAATCAGCACACACCGATTTTCCTCCGCGAAGCCCGGCTTCACCAGGACTACGCTGCCAAGGCAAAACCATAAGATGGGGAGGCTCTGACCTCGACTAGCATGGGATCAAAAAATTATACCGCGCGCTCACTGGGAAGGGCCATTCCCTTCCGGTCCTAGATCCGAAACACCCATGCCCACTGACCGGATGACTGGATTTATTCCAGGGCCATGGATACCTTCATACTGACCCCTCTAATTGGTGTGTGACTGATAATAGGTCTACAACTGACTTTACCGAATCCATTATCCAGTAAATTGTGGTAGCACGTTATAGAAGTATGACACGGACAAGACTCGATCTAGGTCGATACTACTAAATTGTGGTAGCACGTTATAAAAGTATGACACGGACAAGACCCGATCTAGGTCGATACTCGAGTTAACCAAGTTTTACCGGCATCATCGTGCACATGTCATGACCATGCCATAACCTATCACGTTCCGCGTGACTAGGTTATTCCACGATCTCTAAGCAAAGTATTATTTCATGTGATAATATTATCAACATAAACGCATTTCACGCGATATAAGTACCACCACAATCATCACACAACTTATGCATATATGGATTCAAGATGTTTGCCTTAAGTGTGTATACATGTAGATTTGCACTCCAAAACTTTTGAAAGTTTACTTCTCTCTCCATCTCCTATTTGAAAATAACACCATTAAACATGCAATTTCAAAACAGTACATAAAAGTTGTTTGATTTTTTTAAATAAATCTTAAAATAAACTAGATGAAATTCTAAACCAGTAGGAAAAAGAATCAAATGATTTGGAGTTTCCTATTAAAAGTTATAGCCAGTCAAACCTTTTGGTCAAGTCTGTTTTTTTAAATCAAAACAAAAGAAAACATTTCAGACTATTTACGCTTTCTAACAGAGAAAGTGCAATCATTGAAACAGCCGCGAGGAAATACGGTTTGCTAACTATAAAACGCACCAGGGGGGTTGTGCGCCACTCGGGATGTGGCTGGCTCATCGACAGGCGGGACCCGCCTCTCGGGTTCTCCTTCTTCCGCGTGCGCGCGCAGGGACAGGAATAGAGCCGCTCCCGATGGCGATTGCCGGTGGCACAGGGCATCTCCCGCCACGCTCCGGCTATGCACATGCTCGGGGAGGAGTGCCGCATTCATTTTTGGACCTTGGGGTCGCTGCGGAGCTCGAGGTCGAGCAACACCTCATCCATGGTGGGGAGGCTTCGGCCAGCTTGCAGCTTCGGCCTCAGGTGGCTCCCGGCTATGCTCGACGATGGGAACGAGTTCCCTGGGGTCTGGGTAGGCTAGAGGTGGTCCTGGGAGGAGGAGAGGGTCTCGGGGCTGCCGGAATCGAGCAGGGGGTCGACGGTGGTGCTTCTGTCAGAGACGAGCAGGGAAGATAGCTCGGGCCAAATTGGGCGATGGGGACGGGGGCTGCTCGTCTTGGGAGGCTGCTGAGGAGCTCGGAGGTCTCGGGGGTTCCTTAAATAGCTGGAGTACGTCGGTTCCGCTGCGGTCTTCAGATAAGCTCTCCGGGGACAGAGCTCCTGGCGCAATAGGGGCGGCAGCAGGGCAGCGGGGTAGCAACAAGGGCAGCAGGGCAGCGGGGCAGCAACAAACGACGAGGGGGAGGGGTCCAGGGACCAGTGGAGCACGGAGGGGGCTTGGGCGGCGCCTTCCATGGCAGCAGCAGAGGAAGAACGATGGCCTTCGCACTGCCGCTGCTCTGCTCACACAGGGGCGACGACTGAGTGTCGGGGGTAGGGTTGACGCGTGTTTGCAGCTCGCCAAAGGGCAAGGGGCACGGGGACGCGGTGACTCGGCAGCAGCGCGTGCAAAACGTGCGCTCTGGTGCATACAGAGCGTGCACGCAGGGTGCTCGACGCATTGCCAGTGCACACACCAGTGCATCCAATGCCCATGCAAACACATAGGGGTATGCTAGGGGCTAGGGCAAGATGGCTAGACATGCTGGCTTGAGTGGACTGGCAACTCCACAATGAAAACTTAAACTCATGCCAAATCTGGCCATGCTCCCAACTGTTTGATGAAATGCCATAGGCTCCTAATGATCTTTGATGCCCACCAAAATCTCCAGATTAGGGTGTCTCTAGGTGCTAGCAATGGTGGTGAGGTTAGTTTGGCAAAAATCAAAACTAGCTAATGCAATATTTTGAGAAACACCTTTCTAGACAGAAACTAGGAGTTGTTATCACATGCAATTACTTTCATCCAATGTGGCTCAACTCCTGGAGTTAAGGTTTTGGCAAGGTTCCAAACAAGCATGCAAAATTTCAATGCCATTGGAGCAGAAAAAGCAGGGTTGTAGTGTCAAGCACCAAGTTGGACCATAACACAAAAATGGTTGTTATGCTAAATGTTTTCAACGCACACACTGGAGTTTTTGCATAAAAGTGAACCCCATGTTATACTTGCTATCCCCAAATTTTTGTGGAATTTTTGAAAAATTATTTCTAGGGGTTGTAGTACAATCTCAAATCTTGACCAGATTAGAAAAGTAGTTATTGTGCTCAAAATATTCAAAACACTTGGCTAGTTTTTTTGCATAAATTTGATCTAGGGACATCACAGGTCATCTCCAATTTTTTATAGAATTTTTAGAAGAAGTGATCACTAGGTTGTAGTGCAAAACAACCCTAAAAGAAAATTAAAATCTGTTTTGAAAAAAGGAAATCTTGGTAAAAATATTAAAATAAAATATCCCAAGAATTTACCAGAAGAAAGGAAATGTTCTTATGCAAGTATTCAGATTCCAACATAAACTTTCAAAAACATTCTCCTAGGGATAACCTCTTTAGGAACAGAAAGGAGTGTTTCAAACATTATCCAAAAATCCAGAAATTCAAATATTAAATGGACATAGCCAAAAATAATATTCTCATCTAATTAAATAAAGAATTCAAATTGGTCTCAAGCAAGGGCTTAATCACTAAAAGATCTTTAAAAAGCCACTTGAAATAAAAAGGTTTTTTTTAGAGAGGCTTTGATAGAGTCATGAAGCAAATATTTTCTCAAATTTTTTTATTCCAAGCAATGTTTTATTTTAGAAAAATATTATTGAATTTTGGAGTGTGACAATGAGGACGCCGCAAGATTGAACCCAAAACTAAGCACTTCTCCAATTGCAAGAATTGCCAATCTAGTTGGCCAAACCAAACCAATAACTCGAAGAGACTTGCTAAGATATGAAATCATGCATATAAGAATTCAGAAGAAACTCAAATAATATTCATAGATAATCTGAACATAAACTCACAATTCATCGGATCTCGACAAAAACACCGCAAAAGAGTATTACATCGGATAGATCTCCATGAAGATCATGAAGAACATGGTATTGAAGATCAAAGAGAGAGAAGAAGCCATCTAGCTACTAGCTATGGACCCGTAGGTCTGCGGTGAACTACTCACGCATCATCGGAGGGGCAATGGAGTTGATGTAGATGCCCTCCATGACCAATACCCTCTCCGACAGATTACCGGAAAAGGCTCCCAGATTGGATCTCACAAGAACAGAGGCTCCCGGCGGTGGAAATGTATTTGCATAGCTCTTTTTGCGATGGGGGGATACTTGGGAATTTATAGGTCGAAGAATAGGGTTAGGAGACCTGCAGGGGACCCACAAGTATTCCGGGTTTCTTCTGGTCCAAGAAAAATCATTTCGGAGATTTTATTCCGTTTGGTCTCCGTTTAATATTCCTTATCTGCAGTACTCAAAAACATGAAAAAACATCAACTGGCCCTAGGCTCTAGATTAATAGGTTAGTCCCAAAAATAATATAAAACAACATATTAATGCATATAAAACATCCAAAACAGATAATATAATAGCATGGAACAATCAAAAATTATAGATACGTTGGAGACGTATCATATGTCAAGTTCATTTGAAGTTGAAATCACATCCATTGATCATCTTTAGTTGCATTTTAATTGCCTCTTGTGGAAAATACATGGATTATCACATTATAGGGGAGTGATATGCTTTGTGCATATCACAATTCTTGGTAATATAAACATTTGATGAATGCCACTTAGAATCTATTATTAAGATTATTTTATATCTTTGTGGCTTGACAGGCTCAACACTTCTCTATTTGCATAATAATTTTTTTTGGGTTTAATTCCTTAGATGCGTGTGAGTATGACATTCTACTGCGGGTTTATTCATGGTTTAGCTTCTAGACCATACTTAAAAGAAAGGTATATATGTTGCAAGCCTTTCCAATTGTTTCTCTACATGATGATCTAGCTAATTGGCATGTTAATAATATGGTATCTAAGCATTGTGCTTATTGCTAAACTCTCATATCATGCTCGTGTGAGTATAAATGACCTTGTGCTTATTTGGAATCTATCACTGAATGATAACTCTAAATACCATTGTGTTCTCTTACACATGGTATTCCTTGTATGGTAGAGTTTCATGGTCATTTTTATATCAGCTTTGCTTCTACTAGCATTTTATAACTAGCCGAGAAATTCATTTGTCTCCCGGTAATATCCCATCCTTTTGTTTGAGTTTATATTACTAGTTTTATGGTATTGTGGGAGTTATTATCTTGTTACTTGTACTATAATATATCTACTTATGTGTGATATGCATGTAAGAATATGTGCAATGCATATCTTATATGCTCATTTGTTTTTTGCTTGGTTCATGTGTTGAACTTGGTGTGCTATCATATGTTGATTTGTCACTTCGATTTATTTTGGACAACATGAATGATTGGTGAGGTAATTGGAAGATTAACAGTTATGTGTTCATTGGTCCAATTTGTATCTCTTTGGATTTTGGTAGGCTGGTGTAGGCATATTTACTATGTGTAAATTCTCATGTCTTGTTTACTTTATTTTTGATCCAATATATATATGGTAAATCTGTCATATCCTTCAAAGCTAAGATGTGCATGAAATTGAAATTCATATCTATATGCACATAATTGAGTGGTTTTTGCCCCACATATTGTAGTTAGACTAACTACTTCAGACCCAATAAGTTTGGGGACCATATTGTACTTAAAAGTGATCTAGGTACAGTGGATAAGCATTGCTGCCTTGGCTTATTCATAAAGAAGGTGGTGTCATCACGAGGGAATTAGAGCCAAGAGTATATGACTCAGTCATTACTACACCATACCAATGCTTTCTCGGTAACAAGTATTTACTTCATGCATGTATATAAGTAGAGTCAACCTTGTGTAGGTTGCATCATAGCATATAATAGTACTTATTCTATTTGTGTTTTCCTGCATGTTCTTGAAAACACTCTATTGCAATGCTTAGACAATTGAGTAGAATCATCTAATGGGGATCTACAAAATCATATTCATGGTTCATTTATCCCAAGACATGCCAAATAAGCAATCCATTCAATATCAATCCCTAAAATGTTCTCCCATGTGCATTTTTTTATGAAAATTCCAAAAAACACTATAATTGCTCGTAGTATTCGGTATATTCTTAGGAATTCATGGTTATACAAATGATATCAATTTGTGCCATGGTCCTTGTGCCATGTGCCTTGCTCTTATATTAGGATAACATGTGTATGATTGTGGTTTCACTTGTGTATATCATGTTATTATCAATTGTGACTATTTTATGTATGCATGTTTCGTTGTGGATACATAGACTACTATTGTCCACTTATAAATTTGTGCACAAAAGTAAGTTCCCATCTTTTTGATATCACTTGATCCTTGCCGGTCACTTGGTTCCTTCCTTATTGCTTCATTGGTGGTATCGGTAAGAGGTTGCGAAGTGAGTGCTTGTATGTTTTGCATATAATCTTATGCACTCATGCGTTTGGATGTATTTTGGACCCATACTTATCATAATGATAAATTTGGATATTCACATTATATCTTATCCAAAATATGTTGTTTGGATCTTTGAATGTTTCACTCACATGTCGAATGCTTATTTTCATGTCACATATATTGCAATCTCTAGATCCTGAGCTCCTCAAATTTCCTGTCATTAAATATGTGCATTTTATTTCACTCACATCTTGTAATATTCATACTCTAAGTTGGAACTCACTGTCTTCAAGATTTGTCCCATTTTGGCATTTGTTGCCAATGGGGGAGAAGCTTAGAGGATTTAAGATAATCTAAAAGTGCATATGGCTTATTGTTTATTACATGAATGAATATATATAGAGAAAAATCCACCTAGTTTATGTCAACCAATATATGCAAGCAAATTCATAGTTCATTCACACATGCATGTATTGTGGGGGAGCTCGCTCTATATATTATGTAGTATTTTGATGTTAGTACACCGAGTGTGATAAACTCAAGTATCTTTGTGACACTTGACGCTATCAAAACCATCCCAAGTATTCAATATATCCTTGGGTAAATTGCATACTTGTGTTAAAATTCATTATATAAATCCTCTTGTTGGGATTGTCATCAACTACCAAAATGGGGGAGATTGAAAGTGCATGTAGTTCCCATGTGTGGTTTTGGTAATTGATAAAAATCATAATGGACTAATGTTTGCGTTGAGTTATACATTTGAAGGAATGTTCTATTTGCAATACATGAAGAATATTAGATGAATTGAAGTATGTTTGTTCCATGAATATGCATGAAGGATCTTGAATGAAGTCTAAACGAATGTCATATACATATTGTTGTGCATGCATCAAGGATGATCTCAATGATTGAATCAAATATGATACGATCAAGATGAATTCCATGTGATGAACATGATGTGATCTATGTGGAGTTCATTGAGGATCTCAAACATTCTCATGCTTTGGCCTATGGTTTGAATCATGATGGATCAATATCTTGAGAGAATAATCAAAGATAAGAATTCTACATATGTCTTGAAAATAGGATCATCATGAGCTCATATGTTCTATCATGAAGATGAGAAAGTTATAGCCAATATGAGATTCATGGAGAAACTTGATATGGTCATGGTGAATTGAGATATTGGTAATCATTTCTTAAAGCAATGAAGACTAACAATAAATCAATAGGGCCTTCAAGACATCAAGATTAATCATGGATCAAAGATAAATGTTGACCAAGATGAAGATCAAAGAGTGAACTCAAAGTTGGTCATCACACAAGCGCAAATGATGTACCACACGGGATCTTGTGGTATGGTAAGTAATTGTCAATTGCACTTTGTGTACTAACCCATACTATGTGCTTCCTATGTATATGAGGGTTAGATAATTCTCATGGGCTCGCATCAAGAGAGAGATTCCAGGTGTCCATGAGAGGATGACATCAAGTTTTTGTGATCATGTTTGACAAGGGCAAGTTCAAGATAACCATTCCTAAGGATTACATGCTTGAAGCTTGTGGATGTTCACATGATGGACAAGTGAAGATGAATACAAAGCATGGCTTTCCACATTATGTATGGGAGAGCTACTTGAAGACTTCATGAATGTCGTGCCTTCAGCTTGAGCCAAGAAGAGACAATAACATCAAGCTCAAGTGAAAGGCTTGACTCGAAGGTATTAGTTCCTTTGACGTTAGTGGTGTGGAGTGATGATCACCGAATAGACATATACACTCAAGAATGTATTACCGGTAGCTATGTAGTGTAGCTCTGTTATGATTCTTGAGTTTTAGGGATCCCGTACTATTAAGAGGGGATCATTGGGTCTCGCAAGAAACTTGCTCAAAACTCTAGGCAATTTCTCTTCTCTATCTTCCTGTTGTTGGTCTGCTCTTGTCCGGTCGTCTGGTGGTTCTTGGACGTCCAGACGTCAGATGACCAACGTCCTCCGAAAATCTGGAGCCAACCATCATATTCAAAACCTTGGACTTCTGGCTCCTCCGGTCGTCCGAGGACCGGACGTCCGGGTATGATAGGAAATCTGATGCCACTCAGCAGATTCAAACTGTCAGACTTCCGACCATTTCCGTACGACCATGCCCCGGACGACCGATGCCTTTCAGACGTTTGTATGCTGTTCACCCTATCACTAGATGTTGTGCTGACCTAGTACCTTCTGCATCTTCGGACGACCAACGTCCTCCGTACTCCGTATGCTGATCATCTCTCAACCAAATAATGTGATAACCTGGTATCTTTTGCATCTTCGGACGACCGACCACTATCGGACGTCCGACCCCTCGTGGGTGTCTGGACGACCGTGAACTACCGGACGTCCGGCAAGTGCACATCATAAGTGGCTACAATGACCACTTTTCTACCACCACTATATATAGTCTTCTCCCACCTCGAGTGGGAGTTGTCCAATACAGCTAAAACATTCCATGAACATCTTTCTCTCTCACTCCCATTTGCTTACACAAAATCTTTGATCCCAAAAGCATATGTGAGTTCCTTTGAGTGTTGGTCCAATCAAAAGATAGATCGTCTCTTTCTCCTCCTCTCAACCAAAGCTATTTGTGATTGGAGCAAGTTTTGAGCATGATCTTGTTACTCTTGGAGGTTGGAGACTCCTAGGCGGTAGGAGTTCTTCGCAGAGGTAATTTCCCTCGAACGTTTGTGAGGGCTTGGAGGCCACCTCAAAGGCCTACCACTACTGGTTGGGAATCACCTTCGTGGTGATATCTCAAGGAGAATAGGGTGAGCCTTCGTGGCGTTGGTGTGCCTTCGTGGTAACATCCACCTCTCTAACGGTGACAGCTCCAAGGAAGTGAACATCAGGTTACATCCTCTTCTCCATGACTTCGGTTATCACTAATCCTAACTCCTTACTTGTGGTTACTTGAGCGTACATTCACTACATATTGTTGTCCTCATTATATTGTGTTGGCTATTTCCCTGTAAAGATTAATCATTTAGGTCTACACTTTATATCCCGAAGTTCATACTTGCTACTATTGATATATCTCGTGTTTAATGTGATTTGCTAACTTGTGTCATACACTTACATATCTTGTGATATTGCTCAAGTAAGTTTGTGTAACTTACTTGTGCTTGTGAGTAATCTTGTTGTGTTCATCTTAATAGAACAAGTTGTTGGTGCACGTAGTTGAGCCTAGTATATTTAGGTTTTGTGCTTGAAAAGTATCCGCTTAGTTTATTACTTCATTAGGATAAATCCAAATCGACAGAATTTTTTAAAATGCCTATTCACCCCCCCTCCAGGCGACATCGTGGTCCTTTCACTAGATCCACACAAGTCGGACGCATAGCTAAAGGCTACAAGAGGAAAAGATATTTTCATGTAGGAGGAGCACAAATAAGGAAGACAGGAAGAAGGGGAGAGACGAACTACATCAACACGCAGTCCTCGTAGTTACCACCCGACACAACACATGTTGCTTCTTGTGTCATGCTTGCACATACTACGAGCTTACTATTGTTCCTTCCTACCTCGCCCTCTACTAGCCCTATAACCCATCGGTCATGTTTACTATCACCACCATGATAGGCTTGAACGCGACGATAAAGGATATGTTGGAACTCGAGCGGGAGGGTGGCGGTCCATGTGAAAGCAGGGTGATAGAAGCGGAGGCATGTGAGCGGTATGGTAGTGTATGAAGTACTTTGTAGTGGAGGATGTATGTACCATGTAAGCATCGGCCTTTCACCCGCTTCAAGATTCATGTATATTGGACCCACATGCACGTCGACAAATGATTTGTTAGACCAGACCACTCTTCTAAAAAAGAGCTGCATCTAGTTGGAGGGACTTGTGATTGAGCACATGAGCAAACCTCTCTCAGTCCTATTCTCCTTCAACCAAAAGCTCATCAAACTTTGGTTGAATTCACTTGGGGTAGATACTTGTTAGCGATCTCCAATCCTTCAATAGACTTCTTTGTGAACCACAATTTCTATTGGTTGTTGAAGACTTTGCTTGGTGAAGACAATTACTCTTCAACACTCAAGCCGACACCTACCCGTCTAGAGAGTACGCAACTCTCATGAATAATAGGTACAAGAACGCTAACACAGATCTGCCATGATGCTCAACCATTATCAAAGTTTCTCCTCTTGATTTTTCTAAGTGGATTTTAAACTCAAATCTGTCGAGAGAGGCGCTCAATCAATCTTCTCATAATTATCAAGCGGAGCAACCAACGGACAACGTTGGTGCGGTGTGGCTATTTATAATTGCAGCCTTCCCATAAGGTAAATGACCAAATGGACAGGAAGCCCAACCAATGGCCAATCGACACATCACCAACGATCGGATTTTGAGCACACCGGTAACTTTCTGTGTGGAGAAAGTAAAGCTAACTCCTCGGTCCGAAATATATCTCTTGCGACGATCAAGAACTACCTATCTTGCTGGCAAGTAATCATTCAAAGCACAAAGTGATTTCTCTTAGTCTTTCATAGGTTTCGGCTAGGCATCACAACTAACCTGGGCTTCAAAAACCTATACCCCTCTTAATAGCCTGGTGGTACTATGACTCAAATAAGATAAAGAAGGACAACAAAACAAATGCTACATCTTAGCTTCATCGCCATGCTTCTCAGCTGCGGTCATTCTTCTTGGGACATACCGAATGAAAATCGCTTCGCGTCAGCAACATTTTCAAGAGGTCAATATTTTAACACATTCGTCTTTGTGTATTTTATTCTTGAGATATACCTTTTCCTTCTCTGCAATGCAGATAATCTTCGATGAAGTTCTTCAAACTTGTTTACAGAAAATAGCATTCCGCTCGGATCTCCATGGACTATTTATCTATATGTGTACTAGCAAACAAATCAATCCAAGGTTGTTTCTCTCAACAATCTCCAAAACACAAGGGGGAAATTAATTGCACCAATACATGCCCCTATTAATTGGTTGTGTGAATAAATGTTTACCATATCCTGCCCGTGATGTACCTTATATTTTGATGAGAAGTTTTGTAAGTAATTAAAGTGGAATTGGTTCAGAAGATAAGTAAATTAAGGTGACTGATTATCATATGAGGAAGGTTGGACGAAGGGATGGTGGGAACAGGTAAGGTTGGAAAAAGGGTGATGGGAAAAAGTAAAACATGGAACCTTACATTCTTTTAAGTAGTAGAGAAGAGATTATGCCTCTTAAACTATGGCTCGGTTTTTGAAGTTTTTTTATAATCTTCATGAGAAGATCTTTCAAACAAGATCAATGTTGAATATATTTTAAACTCGTTTAGTTTTTCTGTTTCAAAAAATTGATTGGAACTGAAATGACTTTAACATTTTTTTATTTCTTGTATTGATTGAAATTGATATCGATTTTTGATACTTCCTTTTTCAACGATTGGGAACGGAACAGAAAGTACTCCACACACATTTCCACAAGAAGTGACCCTTGGATATCGAACCCGTGAGAGGAAGGTTCCCTTGAAGCGATGGTCTATAGAAAGCAATTGTTAAAGCAATAATTCATACTTTTGACTGATCAATCAAGCTAATGGTGATGAAACACTTATAATAAAAAGAGGTACGTGTATGAGGTCTTTAATGATTACAATCGTGTATTTGTGTTGGGACCACATATGATCATAATTTGTGTGCGGAGTCACCCATCTAGATGTGCTTATTATGAACCTAAGTGGGGGATGTGTCCTAATAACATCTTCACCGACACACGTCCTACATCAAGAATTCGTTGTCCTACCAAAGGTCCCGTCCTTCATGCGGGTTTTCCTTGATAATTAAGTTTATAATAATCAAACAAGAGCTTTGGGTTTTTAATGACTACGCCTCATGAATCCCCAAGTATTGGATCTGTGTTGTTGTACTATACCATCACTGGTGTTCAGAATAACACTTCATGTTCTCCCTGCCTTGAGCCTCTCCATGACTCGCTCTCCATGATCCTAGGTACCTGTAGGGATGAAGAACATGGACAAGACAAAAGACATCTACAGAACAATTTTATTTCACACATACGATACGTTAATTCAAAGCTCTTCCGTATATCCCCACAAAAAAGTATAGAGGGTTGCAAGGCCTATGCCTCAACCCATGCCTTACCAAACTACTCACACATGAAGCTCATATCGCATGAAGGAACATTGAAGAACACATCTTGAAGACTGATTTATTGATGATATGTCTTACAATGGCTGCCTTGTGCGATGTATGCTTACAGGTTTGAACTAGAGAATATGAACTATGGTGTCGATGGTGGCGGCTAGGGTTGATGGAAGGGGATGAAGATGGGTTTGTTCTGGCTTCACTCGTGGACGTTATGTTCACATTTCAGCTTGGTCCCCTTTATAAAATATGTTGACGTGGACGAGGAGCCTTGGAATCGATGACATACAACCCTCATGTGAGTGGTCGCGATAGCATGGAACACCGACTTTTGATCTATCTCTTCTCGTGTGCCTCTTCTTTATATCCTCTATCTCCTATTTTACCCATTTCCATGTTCCTATGTTATTTCTTTCCTTTTAAGCCCATTTCCCGTGGAAACACATCAAAGAGAGGATTTGTGGAATACTTTGCATTCATTAGTCACTAGTACCAATATCGGAGCAAATATCCCAAGTGTAATCAAATATCTCGGTTTAAACAAAGGGTGAGTGAGTGTAAAAATATCACTCATCAATTTCACATACCACTTTATTTCATACATTTCATAACATAGTTACCGGATGCATTTCAATTACCAAATCACTTTGTTACGAGATGCATTTCAATACCGGATGGTTCACTATCAAATCAATTTGTCGACATATGAATTTCCATGCCAGATGCATTCCAATTATCATGCCACTTTCAATACCATATTCGTTTCAATAAGAGGCACTTATTTCAATTTCAAAATTATTTAAAAATATATTTCAATAAAATTTAGTAGAACATCCATTTGAATAACATAAAATAAAAATATAGATGAATATTTTCAGTACCAGATGCATACTAGAGGGAATCCAACATAAGATCACCTTGTTACGATGTGCATTTCAATACCATATGCTTCACTACCACATCACTTTGCTAGCATTTGCACTACAATACCAGATGCATTTCGGTTAGCATACCACTTTATTTAAATATCATAGCACGTTCAGTACCACATCCGTTTAACATGCATGTGTTTTCAATTTCTGAACAATTTTACAAAATATTTTAATACAATTTATTTTTATATATTTTAAATATTTATTTAAAACATATATTTTAAAACATGCATGCAACGTCTTTCTCTATACCCTCTCTTTATCTTTCCTAACACAGTGACACAAAGCTCGCGTATTCTCGTGTATTGCTCCTTTAATTGCATAACACCCATATACATGAAAAAGGTTGCATGAATATATAAAAAGTATTGAATGGTGGATATTTATATGGTACATACATCCTCCACTACAAAAGGAAACCAAAGGTGGTGGTGTGGTGTGCACGTGGAAGGGTGGTGGTGACACGACATGCGCGTGGAAGGGTGGTGGTTGCAAGGGATGAGTGGGAGCGGCCGCGTGGAAGAATTAACCTAAAATGCCTCGCACAAGAGAAGTGGGGGATTTTTCGGTTTATCACTGTTGTCGGTTTACTTGCAGGGTATTGTGCGTCAAACAATCGGTAGAGTAGGGTGGAATCATAACAAGGAGTGGAGGCCTGGAAGCGAACATACAAACCAACGCAGAGTATCTGCTCCCGAGCTAAAATGATCCCCGATGAGCAGGGAAAAATACTAAATAAAATAAAATTTGTAGTCAACTTTTACAAAAAAAATGTGTGCTTGTGAATTTTTCAAGAAATGCCATTCATGGAAGTGGTGACAAACTAACACAAAATCGGTCCAACGCATCTCACACACCACTTAAATGAATCGGTATGGGCTCATAGGAAACCGTCACGTGTCCAAACTTATCCAAATGTTTGTTTTATTTAATTCATCTAAATTGCAAATTTATATAAAACCCCCATGGGTACTAAAACCTTCACAACTTTTAATCTGTAGGTCTAAACTGAGTGATTCTTTTTGCAAAATGAACCTTAGTAAAAAAGAATTTCACCCAAAGAAGTGAAATTTGGAATTTGAACAATTTCAAATTTTATTTCTATCAAAACATATTCAAATTCAAATAGGGGATAACTTGCAATTTATAAATCCAAATAAATTGATTCCTTTTCCAAAAGGGATTTCTATTTTCATTCCCCTCATTCCTTAGTTGTGCCTAGTTTTTCCCATACCAACTAACTTTGCTCTTTTTTACCCTCCCCCTCTACCAGGTGCTCACAAAAGGCCAAATTGAGTGCCACCGTCCAGTCAAAGCCTTTGACTGTTACCTCTTGACTAGTGGGTCGGCCTGACATGTTGACATGTGGGGCAACATACCTCCTGCTCGGTGTTTTTAAACGCGTACTGGAAGGACGACGACATAGTTGTTAACATAAAAAGTAGTTGTGCGATGTTTTAGGGCAGAAATAATCAAGGTCCACCGGGTGATACAACGATCGTTAACGGAATGAGCTTATGTTAAGGCACGTGGGTCCAAATTAATTTGGCATTGCATCAAGGGAGATGTGGCCCCGTGGTGGACTGAACCCTCCTTGCTTCCCTCTTTGTTTTCGACGATGGGCTACGGATGACATCGCTATCGTTCTCGCTTGTCGCATGGATGAGGTGAGTGAATTTGAAGCCCTACTCCATGCCGATTTAGATTTGACTGCGTCGCCTCTGTTTTTTAGCGGATTTGGGGTCTAGATTGTGTGGGGTATGGGTGGGCTGAACGAGATGGAGCCAACGTTGACAAACAACATGGGTTGTGCTTCATGGGTTGCTTCCGTTGATTGGAATTCAGTAGAATTAGATGGCCCTACATATTTGTTCAATTCACCAATGGCCGACACTGACATGGCAAATTTTATTGGCATTCTAGTAGATGATAGAGATAAAGAGGAGGGGATGAATCTAGTTCGTAGGTTGATGCTAATAGAGATTCATCTAAAGATCTGGACGGAGAATTTATGGAAGATGGTGTTGATGATGCACACGATGATGAGTGATACGTCTCCAACGTATCTATATTTTTTATTGTTCCATGCTGATATATTATAATTTCAGAATACTTTTGGGGTATCTATTTACCAATTTATATTATTTTTGAGCACTAACCTATTGACCCAGTGTCGAGCGTGAGTTGTTGTTTTTTGCATATTTTTCAGTTTTTAGGTTTTCCCTACCAAACGAAGCCCGATTGACCTACAACTTTTTGGTGATTTTTTGGACCAAAAGAAAATCGAGGAGTATCAGAAGAAGGCCCGATGCCGCACAAGGGCCCACAAGCCAACAGGGCACGACCGGGGGGGGGGGGGGGCTTGATTGCTTGTGACTCCCTCGTGAGTCTCCCGACTCCGTTCTCTGGATTATAAATTCTCTTTTACCCTAAAAACACCAAAAGGAGTCTCGAAACACTTTTTACACTGCCACAAGTCTTTGTTCCAAAGGGAGGACATCTAGAGCTCCGTTCTGGCACCCTATCGAAGGGGGGTCGATCACGGAATGCCTCTTCATCAACCTTGCTGCCCTCATGATGATGTGTGAGTAATTCACCACAGAGCTACACGTCCATAGCCAGTACCTAGATGGCAATCTCTCTCTCTTTGATCTTCAATACAATGATCATCGCATCTTCGCTTTGATCGAGATGATGTAATTCCTTTTATGTGGTGGGTTTGTTGGGATCCGATGAATTGTGGGTTTATGTTCAGATTATTCATGATAAATATTTGAGCCTCCTCTAAATATTTATATGATTCTTATGTGCATGATTATGATAGCTTAGTAATTCTCTCCGGTCTACTGAAATAGTTTGGCCAACTAGATTGATATTTCTTCGGTGAGAGAGGTGCATTGTGGTAGGTTCAACATGGCAAATATCTATATCCCAGTGACAGAAGGGAACAAGATGCATCTTTGTGTTGCTGCTACTAAGTATAAAATTATGGGGTTTATTTGTATTGCATGAGTTTACTTTGTCTACATCATGCCATTGTTCTCCATGCATTACTCTGTTTTACTTAATACTCTAGATGCATGCTGGATAGCGGCCGATGAGTGGAGTAATATGAATAGGTGTAGGCAGCAGTTGGCCTATTTTTTATGGACGTGATCCCTATATACACATGATCATTGTCGTGAATATCGCATAACTATCTGCTTTTCTGTTAGTTGCCCAACGGTAATTTGTTTACCCACCGCATTCTATGTTTTCATGAGAGATACCATTAGGGAAAACTATGACCCCGGGTCTATCCACAACGTATTGATAAAACCTTCAATACCTTGCTGCCATTTACTTGTTTTTATTTTATTTTGATATGTACAATTATCCACACACCTCACTCGCTTGCAAATAACAAGGACAAGGGGATTAATAACCCTCTTGCTCGCGTTGGGTGCAAGTTGTTTGTTCTTTTGTGTGAAGCCGCTGAAGATGGTTGTGGTTGATATTCCTATTAGTTCAATAAACCTTGGTTTCATAACTGAGTAAAATACTTACCCAAATTGTTCTGCGATAACTGATGACCCACAAGTATAGGGATCAATCGAAGTCCTTTCGATAAGTAAGAGTGTCGAACCCAACGAGGAGCAGAAGGCTCTGGTAAACAGTTTTCAGCAAGGTAATAACTGCAAGCACTGAAAGTAGCGGTAACAAGTGATGGTGTAGTGAGGTGAAACGTAGCAAGCGAAAAGTAACAAGTAACAAGTAGTAGCAATGGTGCAGCAAGTGGCCCAATCCCTTTTGTAGCAAGGGACAAGCCTGAACAAAGTCTTATAGGAGGAAAAACGCTCCCGAGGACACACGGGAATTTCTGTCATGCTAGTTTCATCATGTTCATGTGATTCACGTTGGTTACTTTGATAGTTTGATATGTGGGTGGACCGGCGCTTGGGTACTGCCCTTACTTGGACAAGCATCCCACTTATGATTAACCCCTCTCGCAAGCATCCGCAACTATGAAAGAAGAATTAAGACAACGTCTAACCATAGCATTAAACTAGTGGATCCAAATCAGCCCCTCACGAAGCAACGCATAGACTGGGGTTTAAGCTTCTATCACTCCAGCAACCCATCATCTACTTACTACTCCCCAATGCCTTCCTCTAGGCCCAAGTATGGTGAAGTGTTATGTAGTCGACGTTCACATAACACCACTAGAGGAAAATACAACATACAACATATCAAAATACCGAACGAATACCAAATTCACATGACTATTATTAACATGACTTATCCCATGTCCTCAGGAACAAAAGTAACTACTCACAAAGAATAATCATAATCATGATCAGAGGTGTAATGAATAGCATCAAGGATCTGAACATAAACTCTTCCACCAAGTAATCCAACTAGCATCAACTACAAAGGGTAATCAACACTACTAGCAACCTTACAAGTACCAATCGGAGTCGTGAGACAGAGATTGGTTACAAGAGATGAACTAGGGATTGGAGAGGAGATGGTGCTGATGAACATGTTGATGAAGATGCCTCCCCTCTGACGAGAGGAGTGTTGGTGATGACGATCTCCCCCTTCGGGAGAGAAGTTTCCCCAGCAGGATCGTCCTGCCGGAGCTCTAGATTGGATCTGCTCAAGTTCCGCCTCGTGGCGGCGGCGAAACCATGAAAAAGCTCCCTCTTGATTTTTTCTAGAACGAAACCCTTCGTATAGCAAAAGAGGGGGCCAGTGGGCCGTCAGGGAGCCCACAAGCCCTGTAGCCGCAACCAGGGGGGTGGCGGCTACCAGGCTTGTGGGGCCCTGGTAGCTCCCATCTGGTACTTCTTTCGCCCAGTATTTTTTATATATTCCCAAAAAATTCCACGTAAATTTTCACGGCATTTGGAGTTGTGCAGAATATAGGACTCAGATTTGCTCCTTTTCCAGTCCAGAATTCCAGCTGCCTGAATTCTCCCTCTTCAAATAAACCTTGCAAAATAAGAGAGAAAAGGCATAAATATGGTACCACAAAGTAATATAACAGCCCATAAAGCGATAAATATCAACATGAAAGCATGATGTAAAATGGACGTATCAGGTTACACCGAGTTTCACTGTATACTGACAGTTGAGGAACTCGGTGACACCGATTTTGCCATATCGGTGACACCGACAGCGCACGAGTATATATACCTGCGGACCGAACCTTTTGATTTCACTTTGTCAAAACGGTTTGTTCGCTAAACCCTCGTTGCCCCCTAGTACCTCAGGTCATCGACCTCACTCCCCGAGCGCCGCCGCCGCCGGGACTCGCAGTCGTCGACGAAATCTTCTCATTCGTCGTCGTCGTAGCCGAACCGCCACCGAGCTAGGGTACGGTTCGATCCCCTTTGCGTTCCCCGTCTGTTTCTCACGCACCGGATCTTTTAAATCTTCTTTCCAGTTTGTGCAAACCTCCTGTCCATCAGATAAAATCAGTAGATTAGGAGAAGTAGGAAATTTCGGATCTGATGTGCCGCAGAATGCAACTCGGTGAGACCGAGTTTGTAAAATCGGTTCCACCGATTCCTGTTTTAAGGTTCGTGAGAAGCAAGTCGGTGAGACCAAGCAGCTATTTTCGGTATCATCGAAAATGACTGCCAAGTTTCTGTTAAGCGAGTCTGTTTTCTAGGTGACTCCGAAAATGCCAACTCGGTGCCACCAATTTACATCCTGCAGAAGATCATACCCTGAGTTTGAGACTTCAAATTTTCAAAAAAATCTGAATTTTGTGATGCTCATCCATTCTGTCTTTCCTACATCCACTTCACATGTTCTTCTATTTGCTACTGCTTGTCTATCAATATGTCAGGTTCAGATGACAGTCAGAATGATTTCAGAGAGTAGAGCGTCGAGATGGACTCAGGCACTAGTCCAGAGAGGACTGCTTCAGACCCTAGTTCTCCCAGTTCCCATGGCTTGCCTAAAGCAGCCACCAAGGAAAGGAGGAAGATAGTTTCTGATGAGGAAGACTCAGACTTTTTGCTAGAGGAAACTTCAGCCCCTCCTAGGGCTCCTCCAAGGAAAGTTGTTAGGAAGATATCTTCCAGTGCTGCTAAACAAAGAGCACCTGATTATGCCAAGAAGGGCAAAGCTATTGCCAAGGAAGCACCTGTAAAGAAGGCTGGTGTGAAGAGGCCCAGGAAGAGAACTATCCATCTTCTTGGTAGAAAGACTTCTATGTTTGAAGACCCAGAAGAAGTTGAGGAAGAAGCTCCCGAGGAGATCCGAGTTCCTCCCAAGAAGAAGAAGTTGATGGTGATGCAATCAAGTCTGCTCCAAAGCGTGCTGCTAAAGCAAAGTAGGTTGTAGCTTCTAGGAAGACCACCAAAGATATACGTCCACCTGCTAAGAGCAAAGGCCCTGCATCCAGTGCCCATGTCGCAGAAGAGGAAGAAGATGAGAATGCTCTAGTTCTCACGAAGCTCGGACCATATGTACCACTCCACAATGATGCTCATCCTGTAGCACAAGACATGAAGAAGAGGAAAGATGCTAGATTAAGAAAATGGAGAGATGCTGATCCATATGCTGTCAAAAGAAGAATTGTTGTTTATCCAAGGTTTCACACCAAGTAACAACAAGATTTTTATGAGACTATCTTGTATGTCAAGAGTCCTACTGTGAGTGATATGAGGTATGTCGACTGGGCATACATCAAGGAGAATGAAAAAATTCTTTCCACGTGTTCAAGAGAACTTCAGGCTAGTTGACATAGAAGATTTTGTTGGGAAGGAGATGATCCCATGGAATGACGAAATGATCATGCAATTCTACGCAACAATTCATTTCTATGATGACACTTTAGTTTGGATGACCGATGGACACAGATACGGCGCTACAATTGGTGAATGGGCTGCTATCATTGGTGTTCCTAAGTAGGAATAAGCAGATGTAGATGTGTATGCAGATGCTAAGTAGAATCGCAACTCCATGGCCAACATGTACAAGATCATTCCACATCAGTACTTGCCCAGTCACAAGCTTGGCTCTGCATATTTTATGCAAGCTGGTATTCCAACAACAAACACTATACTGCGATACACTCTCACGCCTAAGTCACGAGATGAGAAGATGATCAGAGGATATTCAATCAACCTGCTGCACCTACTTGATACCCATACCTGATTTAGAGTGATGGACTTGATAGTTGAGACTATCCAAAGGACTGTTGCGGATCAAAAGAGATCATGTGGATATGCACCTTATATTCAGATGCTCATCAATGCCAAGCTAGGCAAGCATGCATATCAACTTGATCGTCCCCATCTACCTCTTTCAGCCAGAATTTGAAGATAATGAGGTTGTGATGGATAACAACGATCCAAACTCAGCTGCAGCAAGAATGGTAGCAGAGGCTGAAGCTGCTAGAAACAGGCCACCTCCACTTCCACAGCTCAGAACTCAAGCTGAGAAAATGGCATTTCTAGTGAGTGATGTCCAAGGCATGGAGAAGAACATTCAGGAGATCATGCAAAATCAGAAGAGCCTTAAGAGAGTTGTGGAGACAAAATTCCACAACATGGATATGAAGGTAACTGAGTTGACCACCATTGTCAGACAGCTTCAACATGAAGTTGACTCTATGGAGATTCCACTCTCACATGATGAAGATGAAGATGATGATGACGAGGATGAGTCTCCTCATCCCACTACTACACGGTACAACACCAGGCCCCGGTCAGTTGTTGTTCCTCCTGCGGAGACAAGACAGACATCTTCAGCACAAGCTTCAGCACCTTCAGCACCATCTCCAGCTCAAGCTCATTCAATATCAACTCCTATACCTCCAATGACTTCAGCAGGCATCTTTGCAGACACCATTCTATCGACTCCATCATCAGCTGCCCAGAGAAACGAGTAGTTCTATACTTTTGAACTTTTTGTAACTTGTTGCCAAAGGGGGAGAAATGTATAGATCATAGACTTCGTGTGAGAGAGAGCTTTTGACTTTATTTGCTCTCCTTTGGTTTTAAATGTTTTCGTTTTTGGATGACTTTATCCTATCTGTGTGTGCGATCATACGCTTTATCCTGTGTGATGCTACTATATTATCTTTTAGCTATCCATGTGATGATCATTCACTTATCTTGTTGGTGTCATGTGCATTGTTATTCTTCTTACGCACCACCAAGATGTATGTGACATGGAAGAGTAACACATGATCCTAATCAAATGTGCATTTCATTCAGACGTAAATTTTAAATAATGCAAAAATTTAGAGGGAGCTCTTGCCTTTCACATACTTCTCAAAGTGTCAATGCTAATCATTGATTATATCTTTTGTCGAAGCTTTGATCTATATGTTGTCATCAATTTCCAAAAAGGGGGATATTGTAAGCACAATTTCTCCCTAGGGTGGTTTTGATAATTGATCACAACATATGCATCATTGGACTAATGTGTTTTCCATGTATATTTCAGTAAAGTTCAAAAGATGTTATGGCTTAAGGTTTATGTGGAGATGCCCCTCGATGATAGAAAGGAATAATATTAGCTCAAGCTTCCACCTAGAAGAATCTTCATTTTATATTTGTGAGAAATCACTTTTGAGTCCATAGGAAGACAAATACTATTAAAAGGGGGTGAGGTAGTAAAATGAATTGATTGCTCAAATGCTCAAAGTTAGCCACCAAAACACTTAGTCATTTTTCCCACATATCCACTCTGTCAAGTTCCACATACACAAATTTTGTGTAACCAACATTACCACATCAGACCCACCGAGTTTGAACCTAAGACAGAACCCTAGCCATTCTCACCAAATCGGTGCAACTGAAACTACATCGGTGCTACCGAGTTCAGTGTGACCAACATTTTGTTGCCAAGATACACAAAATCGGAATTTCTGAGTTTGAGTATCGGTGCCACTCAGTTTGGCCATCTGACCATTAGTCACCTTTTCGGTGCCACCGAGTTCTATATATCGGTCTCACCGAGATTCAAAGTTTACACTTTTAGTACTAGTCGGTACCACCGAGTTGTCCACTTCGGTGGCACCGAGTTTGCACTTTTGTGTGTAATGGTTGGATTTTGGCTGCTGCTTATATATATATACCCTTTCACCCACCTCTCATTCGTGGGAGAAGCGCTCAGAACACACACTTCATTTCGAGATCCATTTTCTGAGAGAGAACCACCTACTCATGTGTTGAGACCAAGATATTCCAATCCAATCATTTGAATCTTGATCTCTAGCCTCCCCAAACTGCTTTCCACCAAATCAACCTCTCCTACCCATGCATATTCTATGTGAGAGAGATTTGTGTTGAGGATACTATCTTTAGAAGCACAAGAGCAAGGATTTGATTGATCTAGCACATCTATTACCTTTTGGAGGATGGTGCCTCCTAGATTGGTTAGGTGTTGCTTGGAAGCCTCCTACTTCGTGTTGTGGAGTTGAACCAATATGTTTGTAAGGCAAGGAGATCGCCTACTTCGTGAAGATCTACCATGAGTAAGGCTAGTTCTCCATGGACGGGAGCCGTGGTGGGATAGACAAGGCCGCTTATTTGTGGACCCTCCATGGCTGGAGCCCTCCGTGGACTCTCACAGTCGTTACCTGCTACGGCAACAAAAGACCTTACAACGGCACCAGAAACAGTGCTGACGGGAGACTGTTCTCTACTCCTCAACAATGGCACCAGGAATCCTTCTGCTACGGCTATGCCTTTAGGGACTTCCTAGGAAAATATGCAAAGGATTTCCCCGCGGCCTTGGAGCCTTGCGTTGGTGTTCCCTCGAAACAGAAAGGGTGATGTAGCGCAGCGTGGTAAGTATTTCCCTCAGTTTTGAGAACCAAGGCATCGATCCAGTGAAGGAGTATCACAAGTGCCTGCACAAACACAAAGAGCTTGCTCCCAACGCTATGAAGGGGTTGTCAATCCCTTATAGATTGTTTGCCAAGTGAGAACTGAAAGCAACAAAGTAACAAAGCAAAGTAAAAGAGAAAGTGGAAACGATAGGTGTGAATAGACCCGGGGGCCGTAGTGTTCACTAGTGGCTTCTCTCATGAAAGCAAGTAGACGGTGGGTGAACGAATTACTGTCGATCAATTGATAGAACCGCGCAAAGTCGTGACGATATCTATGGCAATGATTATATCTATAAGCATCACATCCAAAACAAGTAGACCGATACTTTCTTCATCTACTACTATTACTCCACACGTCGACCGCTATCCAGCATCCATCTAGTGTATTAAGTCCAAAAGAACAGAGTAACGCCTTAACAAGATGACATGATGTAGATGGACAATCTCATATCTACGACAAAGCCCATCTTGTTACACTTGATGGCAACTACACGATGTGTGCCTTGCTGCCCCTACTATCACCGGGAAAGGTCACCACACGGTAAGAACCCAAAACCAAGCACTTCTCCCATTGCAAGAATCATATCTCTAGTTGGCCAAACAAAACCCAAGACTCGGAGAGACTTACAACGATATCCAATCATGCATATAAGAAATCAGCAAAGACTCAAATACATATCATAGATAATCTGATCACAAATCCACAATTCATCGGATCTCGACAAACACACCGCCAAAGAGGATTACATCGGATAGATCTCCATGAAGATCATGGAGAACTTTGTATTGAAGATCCAAGAGAGAGAAGAAGCCATCTAGATACTAACTACGGACCCATAGGTCTGAAGTGAACTACTCACGAGTCATTGGAGGGGCGATGATGCTGATGAAGGAGCCCTTCAACTCCAAAGTCCCCTCCGGCAGGGCACCGGGAAGGGTCTCCAGATGACATCTCGCGGAAATGGAAGCTTGCGGCGGCAGAAAAGTGTTTTTGTGGACGCCCTGATTTTTTCTGGATTTTAAGGGAATTTATAGGCCAAATACCTAGGGCAGGGGGCGCCAGGGAGGCCACAAGCTTGGTTACCGTGGCCCCCCTGGCCGCGGCAACAGGGCTTGTGGGCTCCCTGTGGGCCCACTTGCTTGGCCCTCAAGCCTCCCGATCTTCTTCCGTTCTGGAAAAAATCATTTCGGGGATTTTATTCTGTTTGGACTCCGTTCCAAAATCAGATCTGGAAAGAGTCCAAAACACAAAAAAAACAGGAACTGTCACTTGGCACTGAGTTAATAAGTTAGTCCCAAAAAAGGTATAAAAGGTAAAAAAAACATCCAAAGTTGACAAGATAACAACGTGAAACCATCAAAAATTATAGATACGTTTGAGACGTATCAAGCATCCCCAAGCTTAACTCCTGCTCGTCCTCGAGTAGGGAAGTGATAAAGAATGAATTTTTGATGCTTTCATGCAACCTAGCATAGATGTCCTTTGTAACTCCTGTTATGTGACGTGAATGTTCAGATCCATTAGATTCAAAACAATAGTATGCTATTGATGTGGAGACAATAATACTTCAAGCAAACTAGCAAAGTAATCATGAACATTCAAAATAACAAGGCCAAAAGAAAGTTATCCCTACAAAATCATATAGTCTGGCTATGCTCTATCATCATGGCACAACGAATTTAAATCATGCACAACCCCGGTATTGGCCAAGTAATTGTTTTCACACCTTTACTTTCTCAAACTTTTTCAACTCTCACGCAATACATGAGCGTGAGCCATGGTTTTAGCACTATAAGTGGTGTGGAGTGTGGTGGAGGTTGCAAGGAAAACAAGGAGAAGATTGTCACATTTACTAGGCATATCAATGAGCTATGGAGATGCTCATCAATATATATCAATGTGAATGAGTAGGGATTTCCATACAAATGATGCACTAGAGCTAAGAGTATGTGAAAGCTCTTAAAGAAAACTAGTGGGTGTGCATCCAACTTGGTTGCTCACGAAGACATAAGGCAAATTTGAGGAAGCCTATCATTGGAATATACAAGCCAAGTTATATAATGAAAATTTCCCACTAGCTATATGGTGGTGACAAAACGAGAGACTCTCAATCATGAAGATCATGGTGCTTAATATGCACAAGTGTGGAAAAGTGGTAGCATTGTCCCTTCTCTCTTTTTCTCTCATTTTTATGGATGGGCTATTTGGCCTCTTTTTTTATTTTTTATTTTGGTGGGAATCTTTGGCCTCTTTTATTTCCTCACATGGGATGATGCTCCATCAATGATGATCATCACACTTACAACTCAAAACTTAGAGCAACGATGACTCTATATGGAATGCCTTCGGTAGTGTACCGTGACAATGATCTAGCATGGCATGGACATTAATGGAAATATCATGCTAGCTATCTTACGATCATGCAATGGCAATGTAGACGTGGTGGCACATGTCATGGTGGTAGTTGCATGGCAATATATCTCGGAATGACTTTGAAAAGGCCATAGTAGGTAGGTATGGTGGCTGTTTTGAGGGAGGCTAATGGTGGGTTTTGTGCACCGGCGAAAGTTGCACGACACTAAAGAAGATAGTGATGGTGGAAGGTGAAAGTGCATCTAAACCATGGACTCAACATTAGTCATGAAGAACTCATATACTTGTTGCAAAAGTTTTATTAGTAATCGAAACAAAGCATTCAACGCATACTCCTAGGGGAAGGGTTGGTAGGTATAAACCATCGCGCGATCCCGACCGCCACACAAAGAATGACAATCAATAGACTAATCATGCTTAGACTTCATCACGTAGCGGTTCACCATACGTGCATGCTACGGGAATCACTAACTTCAACACAAGTATTTCTGGATCCACAATACCTTACTAGCATAACTTCAATATTACCATAACCACAACTCAAAACTAGTTGAGATGATTTAAACTTCTCTAACTATTCAATGCACATGAAGGTGGAAGTTTTCGTATCCCTTTGGATAACTACCCCTTTTGAGACTACTTTCAAAGCATAGATCAACTACCAAGCCACGCACCATCGTGCTCTAAAAGATATAAGTGAAGCACATAGAGAAAAAGCATCTAGCTCAAAAGATATAAGTGAAGCACATGTGAGCTGAATTGTCTAACCAAAGGATATAAGTGAAGCTCGACAAAATCATGGAGAGTGCATTTCTCTCTCTCTAGGTTTGCAGCAAGGATGATTGTAACACACAAAAAATAAAAGACTCCTACGATACAAGACGCTCCAAGCAAGACACATAGCATGTGGTGAATAAAAATATAGCCCCAAGTAACGTTACCGGTGGATTGAAGACGAAAGAGGGGATGCCTTCCTGGGGCATCCCCAAGCTTAGGCTTTTACGGCATCCTTGAATAATCTTGGGGTGCCTTGGGCATCCCCAAGCTTGAGTTCTTGCCACTCTTTATCCTTTTGTCCATAAGAACTTGACCCAAAACATGAAAACTTCACAACACGAAACTTAAACAGAAACTCGTGATAACATTAGTATAAGAAAGCAAACCACCACTTCCTTAGGTACTGTAGCAAACTTGAATTCTACTTATGTTGATGTTGGGTTACTGTATTTTCAATCTTCCATGGCTAATACCCCCCCCCGATACTATCCATAGTTTCATCAAAATAAGCAACCAACACAACAAAAACAGAATCTGTTAACCGCAGACCAGTCTTTAGCAATATGTATACTTCGTATACTTATGGTACTTCAAAAATTCTGAAAACTTACGACAGTCTGAAGAATTTGCGTAGAAATCATCAAAAAAAGAATCAACTCAAAATCTCTTACAGAGAAGAAATGAAAATTCTTTTCGTGAGCAGAAAGTTTCTGTCATTTCCAGCATGACCAAACGGTCATCCCCAAGACTAATCATAACGGTTTTTCTTGGCACCAACGCAAAAAGAAACACAAAAAACACAATCATAACAGAATTATGAAAGTGAGGAAAACACAAAATAGAAAGAAAAAGGATAGATTCGTTGGGTTGCCTCCCAACAAGCTCTATTGTTTAACGCCCTTAGCTAGGCAAAAGGTGTTGGAATCACGTATAGTCATCTTTGGTGCTCAAACCATAAGTAGCCCTCATCATAGATTAATAAGGCAATCTTATTTTCTTTCTAGGAAAGTGCTCCATGCCCTACTTTAGGGGAAATTGAAATCTAATATTCCCTTCCTTCATATCGATGATAGCACCAATAGTCCTTAGGAAAGGCCTACCAAGAATAATGGGACATGAAGGATTGCAACCTATGTCAAGTACAATGAAATCCACGGGTACATAGTTCTTATTTGGAACAATAAGAACATCATCGATCCTTCCCATGGGTTTCTTGACAGTAGAATCCGCAAGATGCAAATTAAGAGAACACTCTTCAATCTCATGAAAACCAAGAATATCACATAAAGACTTTGGAATCGCGGAAACACTAGCACCCAAATCACACAAAGAATTGCACTCATAGTTTTTTATCTTGATTTTGGTAGTAGGTTCCCACTCATCATGAATTTTTCTAGGTATAGAGACTTCTAGTTCGAGCTTCTCTTCAAGATATTTCATCATAGCATCTACGATATGCGCGAAAACAAAGATTCAAGAGAAGACTGATGTCAGCTGTGCTTCCCTTGCAACGGCGCCAGAAGTTGTCGTGTCGACGGCACCAAGAATTCTTCAGCTGCGGCTACGCCTTAAGGGAATTCCTAGGCAAGTATGCAAAGGATTTCCCCCGTGGCCTTGGAGCCTTGCGTTGGTGTTCCCTCGAAGTGGAAAGGGTGATGTAGCACAGCGGTGGTAAGTATTTCCCTCAGTTTGAGAACCAAGGTATCAATCCAGTGGAGGAGTATCACAAGATCCTGCACAAACACAAAAACTTGCTCCCAACGCTATGAAGGGGTTGTCAATCCCTTATAGATTGTTTGCAAAGTGAGAACTGAAAGCAACAAAGTAACAAAGCAAAGTAAAAGCGGAGGTGTAAACGATGGATGTGAATAGACCCAGCGGCCGTAGTGTTTACTAGTGGCTTCTCTCATAAAGCAAGTAGACGGTGGCTGAACAAATTACTGTCGAGCAATTGATAGAACCGCGCAAAGTCGTGACGATATCTATGCAATGATTATACCTATAGGCATCACGTCCAAAACAAGTAGACCGATACTTTCTGCATCTACTACTATTACTCCACACGTCGACCGCTATCCAGCATGCATCTAGTGTATTAAGTCCATAAGAACAGAGTAACGCCTTAAGCAAGATGACATGATGTAGAGGGATAATC
This sequence comes from Hordeum vulgare subsp. vulgare, assembly GCF_904849725.1. Taxonomy (NCBI): domain Eukaryota; kingdom Viridiplantae; phylum Streptophyta; class Magnoliopsida; order Poales; family Poaceae; genus Hordeum; species Hordeum vulgare. The sequence goes on from NC_058520.1 coordinate 86,732,158, forward strand.
TCAAACCAATGATGAAAACCCCATCTTTTTACACTTGATGGCAACTACTTAATGTGTGCCTTGCTCGCCCTACTATCACTGGGAAAGGTCACCACATGGTAGAACCCAAAACCAAGCACTTCTCCCATTGCAAGAATCATAGATCTAGTTGGCTAAACAAAACCCAAGACTCGGAGAGACTTACAAGGATATCAAATCATGCATATAAGAAATCAGCAAAGACTCAAATATATATCATAGATAATCTGATCACAAATCCACAATTCATCGGATCTCGACAAACACACCGCCAAAGAAGATTACATCCGATAGATCTCCATGAAGATCATGGAGAAGTTTGTATTGAAGATCCAAGAGAGAGAAGAAGCCATCTAGCTACTAACTACGAACCCGTAGGTCTGAAGTGAACTACTCACGAGTCATTGGAGGGGCGATGATTATGATGAAGAAGCCCTCCAACTCCAAAGTCCCATCCGGCAGGGCGCCGGGAAGGGTCTCCAGATGAGATCTCGCGGAAACGGAAGCTTGCGGCGGCGGAAAAGTATTTTCGGGGCTCCCCTGAGTTTTTGCTGAATATTTGGGAATATATAGGCCAAAGATCTAGGCCAGGGGGCCGCTAGGGAGGCCACAAGCCCTGCCACCTCCGCCTCCCCCTGGTGGCGGAGTGGGGGCTTGAGGGCTCCCTGGAGCCCACCTGGCTTGGCCCAAAGGCCCCCTGATCTTCTTCCGTTCGGGAAAAATCATTTCGGGGTTTTTCTTTCGTTTAGACTTTGTTCCAAAATCAGATCTGAAAACAGTCAAAAACAGAGAAAAAACAGGAACTGGCACTTGGCACTGAATTAATAAGTTAGTCCCAAAAAAGATATAAAAGGTACATAAAACATCCAAAGAAGACAAGATAACAGCGTGAAACCATCAAAAATTATAGATACATTTGAGACGTATCAAGCATCCCCAAGCTTAACTCCTGCTCGTCCTTGAGTAGGGAAGTGATAAAGAATGAATTTTTGATGCTTTCATGCTACCTAGCATAGGTGTTCTTTGTAATTCCTCTTATGTGATGTGAATGTTCAGATCCATTAGATTCAAAACAATAGTTGCTATTGACGTGGAAACAATAATAATTCAAGCAAACTAGCAAGGTAATCATGAACTTTCAAAATAACAAGGCCAAAAGAAAGTTATCCCTACAAAAGCATATAGTCTGGCTATGCTCTATCATCATTGCACAATGAATTTAAATCATGCACAACCCCGGTATTGGCCAAGTAATTGTTTCACACCTTTACTTTCTCAAACCTTTTCAACTCTCACGCAATACATGAGCGTGAGCCATGGTTATAACACTTATAGATGGTGTGGAGTGTGGTTGAGGTTGTAAGACAAAAAGGAGAAGATAGTCACATTAACTAGGCATATCAATGAGCTGTGGAGATGCTCATCAATAGATATCAATGTGAATGAGTAGGGATTGCCAGACAAATGATGCACTAGAGCTACGAGTATGTGAAAGCTCTTAAAGAAAACTAGTGGGTGTGCATCCAACTTGCTTGCTCACGAAGACCTAAGGCAATATTGAGGAAGCCTATCATTGGAATATACAAGCCAAGTTATATAATGAAAATTTCCCACTAGGTATATGGTGGTGACAAAACGAGAGACTATCAATCATGAAGATCATGGTGCTTAATATGCACAAGTGTGGAAAAGTGGTAGCATTGTCCCTTCTCTCTTTTTCTCTCATTTTTTTTATTTGGTGGGCTCTTTGGCCTATTTTTTAATATTTATTTTGGTGGGCTTCTTTGGCCTCTTTTATTTCCTCACATGGGACAATGCTCCATTAATAAGGATCATCACACTTTGAACTCAAAACTTAGAGCAACTATGACTCTATATGGAATGCCTTCGGTAGTGTACCGTGGCAATGATCTAGCATGGCATAGACATCAATGGAAACATCATGCTAGCTATCTTACGATCATGCAATAGCAATGTAGACGTGGTGGCACATGTCATGGTGGTAGTTGCATGTCAATATATCTCAGAATGACTTTGAAAAGCCATAATAGGTAGGTATGGTGGCTATTTTGAGGGAGGCTAATGGTGGGTTTTATGCACCGGCGAAAGTTGCACGGCACTAAGAAGAGAGTGATGGTGGAAGGTGAAAGTGCATCTAAACCATGGACTCAACATTAGTCATGAAGAACTCATATACTTGTTGCAAAAGTTTTATTAGTAATCGAAACAAAGCATGCAACGCATACTCCTAGGGGAAGGGTTGGTAGGTCTAAACCATCGCGCGATCCCGACCGCCATGCAAAGGATGACAATCAATATACTAATCATGCTCAGATTTCATCACATAGCGGTTCACCATACGTGCATGCTACGGGAATCACTAACTTCAACACAAGTATTTCTAGATCCACAACACCTTACTAGCATAACTTCAATATTACCATAACCACAACCCAAAACTAATTGAGATGAATCAAACTTCTCTAACTATTCAATGCACATGAAGGTGGAAGTTTTCGTATCCCTTAGGATAACTACCCCTTTTGAGACTACTTTCAAAGCATAGATCAACTATCAAGCCACGCACCGCTGTGCTCTAAAAGATATAAGTGAAGCGCATAGAGCAAAAGTATCTAGCTCAAAAGATATAAGTGAATCACATGTGAGGTGAATTGTCTACCAAAAGATATAAGTGAAGCTCAACAAAATCACGGTGAGTGCATATCTCTCTCTCTAGGTGTGCAGTAAGGATGATTGTGACACAACAAAAAAATAAAAGACTCCTACAATACAAGACAATCCAAGCAAAAACACATAACATGTGGTGAATAAAAATATAGCCCCAAGTAACGTTACCGATGGATTGAAGAGGAGAGAGGGGATGCCTTCCCGGGGCATCCCCAAGCTTAGGATTTTACAGCATCCTTGAATCTCTTGGGGTGCCTCGGGCATCCCAAGCTTGATCTCTTGCCACTCTTTATCTCTTTGTCCATAAGAACTTCACCCAAAACTTGAAAACTTCACAACACGAAACTTAAACAGAAACTCGTGATAACATTAGTACAAGAAAGCAAACCACCACTTCCTTAGGTACTGTAGAAAACTTAAATTCTACTTGTTCTGATGTTGGGTTACTGTAATTTCAATCTTCCATGGCTAATACCCCCCGACACTATCCATAGTTTCATCAAAATAAGCAACCAACGCAACAAAAACAGAATCTGCTAACAGCACATCAGTCTGTAGCAATCTGTATATTTCGTATACCTCTCTTACTTTGAAAATTCTGAAAACTTACGACAGTATGAAGAATTTGTGTAGCAATCAGCACTAAGAAGAATCAACTCAAAAGATCTTACACAAAAAAAATGAAAATCGTTTTCGTGAGCAGAAAGTTTGTGTCTTTTCCAGCATGACCAAACGATCATCCCCAAGACTAATCATAACGGTTTTGCTTGGCACAAACGCAAAAAAAACACAAATAACACAATCATAACAGAATTATGGAAGTGTGGAAAACACAAAATAGAAAGAAAAAGGATAGATTCGTTGGGTTGCCTCCCAACTTCGCTTTTGTTTAACGTCGTTAGCTATGCGAAAGGTGATGAAATCACGTATAGTCATCTTTGGTGCTCAAACGATAGGTAGACCTCATCATAGATTCATAAGGCAATCTTATTTTCTTTCTTGGAAAGTGCTCCATGACCTTATTTAAAGGAAATTGAAATCTAATATTCCCTTCCTTCATATCGATGATAGCACCAATAGTCCTTAGGAAAGGTCTACCAAGAATAATGGGACATGAAGGATTGCAATCTATGTCAAGTACAATGAAATCCACGGGTACATAGTTCTTATTTGCAACAATAAGAACATCATCGATCCTTCCCATGGGTTTCTTGACAGTAGAATCCGCAAGATGCAAATTAAGAGAACACTCTTCAATCTCATGAAAACCAAGAATATCACATAAAGACTTTGGAATCGCGGAAACACTAGCACCCAAATCACCCAAATCACACAAAGCATCGTTTTTGATCTTGATTTTGATAATAGGTTCCCACTCATCATGAATTTTTCTAGGTATAGAGACTGCTAGTTCGAGCTTCTCTTCAAGAGATTTCATCATAGCATCTACGATTTGCGCGGTAAATGCTTTGCTTTGGCTATAAGCATGTGGAGAGTTGGCAATGGATTGCATCAAAGAAATGCATTCAAACAAGGAGCAATTATAATTATTGAATTCCTTGAAATCCAAAGTGGGAGTTTCATTACTACCCAAAATTTTGACTTCTTCTACTCCACTCTCCACACCTTTATCATCAAGATAGGCGGTCTCCGGATCATTGGGGCATTTTTCAACCAAAGTGGATTCATATCCAGCCCCTCCATAAGTAGGTTTGACACGCGAAAACAAAGATTCAAGAGGAGACACACCAAGAACTTTAAGATCTTCGTGATTTGCATCACTAGAACGCACCCTTTTAAACCCTTCATGTCTAGCGCGAATTTGGGCGGTTCTTTCTTTGCTCTCATTCATGGAGATACGCATAGCTTTCAAAGTTTCATCCAAGTTGACCTTGGGAGGAGTGCATCTAACTTTCAAAGCATCAATATCACAAGACACCCTATCAACGCTCTTAGCCAAATCGTCTATTTTGAGTAGTTTTTCCTCTATGGACACATCAAAAATCTTTTGAGAGTTGATGAACTCTTTGATTTTACTCTCTAAATCAAAGGGTAATTTGTTCTGATTTCCATAAGCGTTGTTGTAGGAATTGCCATAATTGTTAGAGGGGTTACTAGGAAAACGCCTAGGAACATAGTTTCCTGTAAAAGCATTGTTGTTGCTAAAATTGTTCCTACCAACAAAGTTAATGTCCAAACTAGTGTTGCTACTCTCAATCAAGGAATATAGTGGCATGTCATTAGGATCTAAAGGAGCGTTTCTACTAGCAAGCAAATTCATCAACTCGACCATCTTAGCACTAAGCGAGTTAATTTCTTCTATAGCGTGTACCTTTTTGCTAGTAGGTGACCTTTCAGTATGCCACTGAGAGTAGTTGGTCATGATATTGTCTAGGAGTTCTGTAGCGTCTCCTAACATGATTTCCATGAACGTTCCACCTGAGGCGGAGTCCAAGATATTGCGAGGGGTAAAATTCAAACCAGCGTAAAAGATTTGTATAATCATCCACATACTCAAGCCATGAGCGGGACAATTTCTAATCATAAGCTTCATCGTCTCCCAAGATTGTGCAACGTGTTCATGATCAAGTTGCTTGAAATTCATGATATCGTTACATAAGGAGATAATCTTAGCCGGCGGAAAATACTTGGATATGTAAGCATCTTTGCACTTATCCCAAGAATCGATACTATTTTTAGGCAAAGAAGAAAACCAAGTTTTTGTGTGATCTCGCAACGAGAAAGGAAAAAAGCTTCAACTTAATCACGTCATTATCCACATCTCTTTTCTTTTGCATATCGCAAAGCTCAATGAAGGCATTGAGATGGGATGCAACATCTTCACTAGGAAGGCCAGAGAATTGCTCTTTCATAACAAGATTCAGCAAAGCTGCATTGATTTCGTACGATTCCGCACTAGTGGCGGGAGCAATCGGAGTACTAATAAAATCAACATTATTGGTACTCGAGAAGTCCCAAAGTTTGGTGTTTTCACCCATGATGACTTCAACAAAAAAATAAGCACACAAGCAAGCAAGAAAATCGGCAACGGAAAACGGCAAAAAGGCAAAAGGCAAATGAAAACGGCAAATGTGAAGTGGGGGAGAGGAAAACGAGAGGCAACTGGCAAAAAAAGTAAATGCAAGAGATGAGTTTGTGAGACCTACTTGGATAGATCTCTCCTTCCCCGACAACGGCGCTAGAAATTCTTCTTGCTACGGCAACAAAAGACCTTCCAACGGCGCCAGAAACAGTGTTGAAGGGAGACTGTTCTTTACTCCTCAGCAACGGCACCAGGAATCCTTCTGCTACGGCTACGCCTTTAGGGACTTCCTAGGCAAATATGCAAAGGATTTCCCCGCGGCCTTGGAGCCTTGCGTTGGTGTTCCCTCGAAGCGGAAAGGGTGATGTAGCGCAGCGGTGCTAAGTATTTCCCTCAGTTTTGAGAACCAAGGTATCGATCCAGTGAAGGAGTATCACAAATTCTTGCACAAACACAAAGAGCTTGCTCCCAACGCTATGAAGGGGTTGTCAATCCCTTATAGATTGTTTGCCAGGTGAGAACTGAAAGCAACAAAGTAACAAAGCAAAGTAAAAGCCAAAGTGGAAATGTAGCGACCCGACTCAAGACGAGTCAAGCCTCTGGTGTTTCCGTACCATCCCAAGATCATGCTGGTACACACTCAGTACATAATGTATATATTCAAGAGTTCAATCACACAGCTTTATTAATCGAATCTCACAAAGAGTACTTTATTACAATAAAGGATTACAATAAAGTGGCTGAAGGCCAACTCATGAGATATCTAACGAAGACTAAGAGGAAGCATCAGGTAGACGAGTCCATCCGACTCCAAGGGCATGTCGCTGAGCGTAGATCGTAGCCTCACTCCTGGTCGGAAAAGTACTCTGCAAGATGATACGTTGCAGCCGTGTAGGTCAGCATATTGAATATGCCGGCAAGTCATCAAAGAGAGGAGTAAAATAATAATCAACTATCTCTACATGCATATTTGGCCGGTGGGGCTAAGTTTTGCATAAAGCAAGTTTTATCCTACAACAAGAGAGGTTGAAAGCAAAGTATTACTACATAGTTTGTTGTTAACGAGATGGTTCCGCCAACCAATTCTCGTACCCGAATAGTTGTTAACACCCACATCATTATTAAGTTGTGTCGAGAGTTCAGGGGAAATTCAATGCCTTCGGCTCAAGTTGTCCATGACCGTGGACACGGCTAATCGATTAGGTTGGGCACTCTGTAGAGTTTTGCACACATTCCCCACAAGATTTGATCGCCTCCGGGTTGTCCTCGCACTTCAGGGTGTTTGAAGACCGGATGATCAAAACATGGTCTTTCAACGGGTCCCTCTGAATCCCTGTCGGTGCCCATCCATTCCTACCGTTCTTCTACATCTGCTAGCACCGCCTGTCCAGAGTCGCCGTGTTGTCCAACCAAGCCAGAGCCCATAATGACTTGTGGCTGTGCAGGTAAGCCTTGAGTCTTGAAGTCTCCGTCCGTCTCTTCGAGCCTGGGTGAAGCTTTCCGCAGGATGACATGGCCTCTCCAGCATCCCGGGCATCCACTGGGTTCTCCAGGGAGCCGATCAACCGTCCTTCACCCAGAGTTGCATTGCGTCCGAGGTCTTGAAAATCTTGTCTTAACCGGTCTTGATTATTTAATCAACCTCGCATCACTCGTGGTATACACTCAACCGATAACCCGTCTACTCAAGCATAGCATTAAGAAATTGTCGTCCCGGGGCCAAGTATCGGGGTTGTTGTGTTCCTACCACATGATACTACAACTTATGCTAAAGTTTCCAAGTACCTAGGCAGCATGCAATTGGGCAAAGAAGGTGATCTACCATGCATCGAAAACATAGGTAAAATAACATGATCAAAATGACTTGCCTTGATGATAGTTGTCTTGCTCGAGCGCTTCTAAGTAACACGCTTCGCACTCCGGATGATCTACCGATACAAACACAAAAGCACACCATAAGCACTTCAATCAAGCCACAAGTAAAAATAACATCACAAGTAAGGATTTGCGAAAGCCTAAGCAAAAGAATTCATCACGCGCCGGTATGGCAGAAACTTGTTTCTGTTGAAGACACCAGTAAAAATACTTTAAAATTTTTGAAACTTCTACCACAGTAAGATTTTGTCACTAGGAAGCAGTAGCAAAAAGAATCAACTCAAAATCATTTTTTAAACTCTTGGAATAGGCAGAACAAGGTTTAAACTAAACTAGGGGTGTTTGTTGCAATGATATGGCAAATGGCCGAGGCTAAGCAAAAGTGCTGGTTAAAAGATAAGTGGAAATAAAACCGTTGGTTTTCTGATTTAGACCGAAGGGGTATTCCTAAGATCTAATCTAAGCCACAGAATCAAGATCTAAGGGCTAAAAAGAAAGAGCAAGAAATAACAGAGAGAGAGGAGGGAGAAGAACTACCGTGGCTGGCTGGGGGCAGTACTCCGGTGGGGGCGTCGCCGGCGAGGGGGGAGGGGGCTCCGGGGCGGTGGGGGGATGGGGAGGCAGCGGGGGGGGGGGGGGGGGGCAGTACTCCTCCTTGGGGAGGCGCTCGGGGGAGAGGGGCGGCTGACGGGGTGGCGCTGCTCCAGGCCGAAGGTGGGCAGCAGTTCGGGCTGCCGGCGAGCGGTGGTGCGGCGACTAGGGGCGGCGGCTCGGCGAAGTAGGGTTGGGAACGGGGTCGGCTCGGGTGGGGGAGTATTTATAGGCCATGGGGAGGGCGAGCTAAGGAAGGAGAGGGAGAACTCGGGGAAGGAAATCGCGGGTTTCCTGGGAGTAGTCGGTCTCGGTTGTAGAAGAAAAGGAAAGAGAGGAAGGAGAAGGCCGACGGGGGAGTGGGTTCGGCCAGGTGGGGCCCTTCGGGCAGAGAGAGGAGGGAGGGGAGGGAAGGGGCGGTCGCCCTATATCAAAGGGATTTGATCCCTGGGCAGTGGGGATTCGGCCCAGCCTTATATGTGGCCCGGGGGCGGCGGCAAAAGAAAAAACATACCTTTCCTATTTATAACTTTTTCCGAAACAGAAAACAAAAGCTAGTAAAAAGGAAATAAATCAAAATATTAATATAGGATATTATATACCAAAAAAATCAGAAAAATCTCCTCTACCCGAATAATATTTTTCCAAAGCAAGAATAAAAACTTTAAAAAATGTTTTTTCAGAAATTCCCAAATTTGCTTTATTTCTTTTGCAATTATTTTTGCAAAAGAACTTTGGGTTTTCTTGGCTCAAATATTTCAGAAATTTGCCCGCACTTTGGAGGGTCATTTTCCTCCGCTCTCTCTCTTGCGTGCAAGAGAGTATTTCTCCGGGCATTACTCGTGCGAGGAAAAATGGAAATGCAAATCGAAAAGACGAAAGAAATTCACGTGCTAAATTTAATTCACTCAATATGCATAGATGCTTAGCTACAATGTAAAACATTCCCAATTAGGAAAATTGGGATGTTACAAACCTACCCACCTTAAGATGAATCTCGCCCTCGAGATTCGGGTTGGCTAGAAAACAGGTGCGGGTGGTCTCGACGAAGATCCTCTTCTTGTTCCGAGGTGGCTTCTTCCTCCGTGTGGTGGCTCCACAACACCTTGCAGAACTCGATGATCTTGCTGCGGGTAACTTTGTTGGCAGTCTCGAGAATCCTGACGGGTTTCTCCTCATACGTCAGATCAGTGTCAAGCTGTATGGCCTCTAGGGGCACTGTATCTCTCAACGGAACATCGGCCATCTCAGCGTGGCTTTCTTCAATTGGGAAACATGAAAGACATCATGAACTCCAGACAATCCTTCCGGCAGTTCCAGTTTGTATGCAACTTCGCCTCTGCGCTCAAGAATTTTGTAGGGGCCAATGAAACGAGGTGCTAGTTTTGCTTTCACACCGAATCTCTTGATTCCTCGAAGTGGAGACACCCGAAGATATGCTCGGTCTCCCACTTCGTACGTTACTTCCTTGCGTTTGCTGTCCGCATAACTCTTCTGCCTGGACTGAGCTATCTTGAGTCGGTCACGAATTAGCTTGACTTTCTCTTCAGAATCTCGGATAAGGTCGGGACCAAAAAGTTGTCGGTCTCCAACTCCATCCCACATCAACGGTGTTCTGCACCTCCTTCCGTATAGAGCTTCGAAAGGGGCCATCTTCAGACTGGTGTGGTAGCTGTTGTTGTATGAGAGCTCGGCATACGGTAAATTGTCATCCCAGCTAGACCCATAGTCTAGTGCGCAAGCTCTCAACATGTCTTCCAGAATCTGATTAACTCTCTCGGTCTGTCAATCTGTCTGCGGGTGAAAAGATGTACTGAACTCCAATCTCGTTCCCAAGGTTTCATGCAGTTGGTGCCAAAATTTTGATGTGAACTGAGTCCCTCTATCGGAGACAATGCTCTTCGGTACTCCGTGCATACATACGATCCTCGTCATATATATCTTGGCCAGCTTGGCACTCGTGTAAGTAGTCTTCACCGGAATGAAGTGAGCTACCTTGGTCAAACGATCGACCACAACCCAAATAGAATCATAGCCAGAACGGGTCCGAGGTAATCCTGTGATGAAGTCCATACCAAGATTTTCCCATTTCCATTCGGGTATCGGCAGAGGTTGGAGCAAACCTGCTGGCTTCTGATGCTCGGCTTTTACTCACTGACAAACATCGCATATAGCTACAAACTCGGCAATGTCTTTCTTCAATCCTGTCCACCAGAAACTTTCCTTCAGATCCAGATACATCTTGGTGTTGCCGGGGTGTATCGAGTACGGGGAATCATGGGCCTCCTGAAGTATCAACTTCCTGAGTTCGGGATCATTGGGCACATAGATGCGATCCTCAAACCATAAAGTTCCGTGTTCATCCTCACGGAAACCTTTAGCCTTCCCGTCTTCCATTTTCTGCTTAATCTAAGCTATCTCCTTGTCTGATTTCTGTGCTTCGCGGATCTTTTCTGTCAAGGTGGACTGAATTTCCAGTGTGGCAACAAATCCTCTTGGAATTATTTCCAATTTGAGCTCTCGGAGGTCATCGACTAACTCCTGGGGTAATCCTCTAGCTGTGAGCGTGTTCACATAACTCTTGCGGCTCAACGCATCGGCTACAACATTTGCCTTGCCTGGGTGATAATGCAATCTCATGTCATAGTCCTTGATCAACTCTAGCCATCGCCTCTGTCTGAGGTTCAACTCCTTCTGCGTGAAGATATATTTCAGGCTCTTGTGATCAGTGTAAACATCACAACTATTTCCGATCAGGAAATGTCTCCAGGTCTTGAGAGCGTGCACTACGGCTGCTAGTTCCAAGTCATGTGTGGCATAATTCAACTCATGAGGTCTGAGCTGTCTGGCCGCATAGGCTACAACTTTGCCTTCTTGCATGAGCACTCCTCCGAGTCCTTGACGAGAAGCGTCACAGTAAACCTGGAAATCCTTTCGAATGTTTGGTAATATCAGCACTGGGGCTGTAACAAGACATTTCTTCAGCTCTTGAAAACTGGTTTCACATTCCTCAGTCCAAATAAACTTGGATTACTTTTTCAATAACTCTGTCATAGGCTTGGCAATCTTTGAGAAATTCTCAATGAACCTCTGGTAATATCCGGCAAGTCCGAGGAAACTACGGATCTCCTTGACTGACGTGGGTGCTACCCATTCGGTGACTGCTGCGACCTTAGCAGGGTCCACTGCTATTCCTTCTCCTGAGATGACGTGTCCGAGAAATCCGACTTCCTTCAACCAAAACTCACATTTGCTGAACTTTGCATATAGCTTATGCTCTCGAAGCTTCTCCAGAACTAGACGCAGATGTTCCTTGTGTTCCTCTTCGTTCTTGGAGAATATCAGTATGTCATCGATGAACACCACGACAAACTTGTCCAAGTATTCAATAAATACCTTGTTCATCAGATTCATAAAATATGCTGGAGCATTAGTTAGTCCAAATGACATGACCGCGTACTCATACAAGCCGTACCGAGTGGTAAAGGCTATCTCGGGTATATCCTGTTCACGAATTTTCAACTGATGATACCCGGATCGAAGATCGATCTTTGAGAATACGCGAGCTCCAACTAACTGATCGAACAGATCATTGATCATCGGCAAGGGGTACTTGTTCTTGATGGTCACATCGTTCAATGCACGATAATCGACAACCATTCTCAAGGACTTGTCCTTCTTTTCAACCAAGAGCACGGGGCTCCCCAAGGTGAAGAACTTGGGCGAATATACCCTTTGTCCAATAACTCCTTAATTTGCTTCTTGATTTCTATTAAGTCATTTGCGGGCATCCGATAGGGTCTCTTGGATATTGGGTCTGTTCCGAGTAATAGCTCAATCAAGAACTCAATCTCTCTATCGGGTGGCATGCCCGGCAATTCCTCCGGAAATACATCTGGGTACTCCTGTACAATCGGTACTTCCTCCTGGACTACTCCCGTGAGAGAGTTTACTCGCTTACTCCGTGTCGGGCGCTGAGACACGTACTTAATCCGCTTCTGCTCGGGGGTGGTGAGCAAAATAGACTTAAGGGCAAAATCGATATTCCCTTCATACTTGGCCAACCAATCCATGCCTAGGATTACATCCAATCCCTGGGACTCTAATACGATGAGGTCGGTGGGAAAATTATGGTTCCCGATGTTGAGACTCAAAGCATGGCATCCTATCCCGGCTGTCATCATGCCTCATGGGGAACTGACCTTAATAGGTTGGCTGAGGGTTCTAGTCGGTAAACTATACTTTTCCACAACTACCCTTGATATGAATGAATGTGTTGCACCAGAATCAAAAAGTAACAATACTGGACGTGAATTTAGCAAAAACTTACCAACCACAGTATCGGGGTGATCATAGACTTCTTCAACATCAAGGTGGTTCACCTGAGCTCGAGGAAAAGGATTGGGCTTCTTTGCTGCAGAGTTGCCGTTGCCGTTTCCATTTCCCTGCTTGTTCTGGGGACAATCAGTGGCATAGTGTCCCGTCTTCTGACACTTGAAGCAGGTGATGTGAGTCAGATCCTTCTGAGCTGGAGCTGAATGCTGCTGAGTGCCAGTACCGCCATTCTTGAAGTTGCTGTTGTTGCGGTGGTTCCCATTTCCTCCATGGTTGTGGCTTCCATGGTTGTGCACTGGGTGGTTATGCTGAACGTGTCCTCCAAACTTACCGGTTCCAGTCCCGGCATTCCCTGGATAGGGGGTGTAGCGAGGCTTCTGCTAAGTGCCGGAGTTGAACTTTCCAACCCCATACTTTCGCTTGCGGTTCTCCATCTGCTGGTGTTTCCCCTCCAAGATGAGGGCCTTATCAACCAGCTCCTAGTAGTTGTTGAAGGTGGCTACCGTCAACTGAATGCTCAGCTCATCATTCAGTCCTTCCAAGAACTTTTCCTGCTTGGCCGCATCATCGGCCACATCTCCAGGTGCATAACGGGCGAGCATGCTGAATTCATCAACGTACTGGGCCACAGAGCGATTCCCCTGGCGTAAGTTGCGAAACTCACGCTTCTTCAGACTCATTGCACCAGCTGACACATGCGCGGTGCGGAAGGCTTGCTTGAATTGCTCCCAAGTGACTCCAGCAATGGCATAAGTGGTGGTGTAGTTCTCCCACCAAGCAGCTGCAGGGCCTTCAAGTCGATGCGCGGCAAAACGCACCTTCTCAGCTTCAGTACAACCAGCAGTGATAAGTTCACGCTCCATCTTGCGGAGCCAATCATCTGCCACAATGGGCTCAATGCTGCTGGAGAAAGTTGGAGGGTTCAACCTCAAGAAACGGGTGAGATTGTCGGCCTGGGGTGGATGATGGTTGTTGTTATTGTTCTGGTTCTGGATGATCAGCTGCATTAGGGTGTTTTGTTGCTAGATCAACTGGGTGAGTTCTGGCGGAAAGTTGGAGGTAGGGCGTGTCTCGGAGGCATCTGATGTTTGTGGAGGGGTGAGATTAGCATAGAACAATGGTTTAAGAGTAATTACACTACCCTTATGAACGCAACACCCAAGTATCACACCACACATTTTTATTCAATATCATCACAAAGGTTCACACGGGGATACAAAATTCGATAATCCTAAACATCGGCCTAAAACGTATAACGATAAAGTAAATTTGGTGGTCTAGTCTAAGTGTCCTCCTCATAAAAGCATGGTGACGGGTCCTTCGGTGGAACTTTCTTCATAGTCCTCGTCGTTGCTGATCAAGGGGGCTACGTCTCCTTCAGGATGAAGGTTCTCGCCCATGTCCAGTTCCTCCTCCAGGTATGCAACTCGAGTCATCAGTTTCTCGATCCGCTCCAGTAAGTCCTTCGCCTCCAGTTCATGTTCATAGTGGGCTTCCCAGGCTGCTTCTTCAAGTTCAAGCTCGCGGAGTGACAGTTGCTTGATCTTCCTGGCGTCCTTGATCATGTGATGCTCCAGAGTTCCGCTGTACTTCTCCAAGGTCTGAGCATAAGAGAAGAGAGCGTCCTTGGTCTTGCTTGAGATGATTTCTCCATCTTCGTTTCTCCGGGATACGGTGAATAGGTCTGGAGAAATAGGGCAGCCTTTGTATTCTTCCTTGATACGTCCGAGTGCACAATGGATCGCCATGTCCCTTCCGAGAATCCAGTTGGGTGCGATGAACTTGAAATCCATCGGCTCAGTGCACGGCTGGAATGTCCTTCTGGGAATATGCACCTCGATCCTGTAGCGTGAATCCTCCAGGTAAGACGAAGTTGGCTTCCCTATGATAGTCGGCAGAGCAATCCTCAAATCCTTGGTGATCTGCACCAGCTCCTTTCCGAACGGCATAGTGGTGTCGGGCTGGCAAAACTCCGTGAACTTAACAGGGATGAAGGTGGCCATCTAAAACATTGGAAAATCGGAGAGAAGTCAGAAATGATCAGAAGAGGAAATAGAAGATTTATAGACATAAGAAAAAATAGTTTTCTTCCTAAGGCTTTTCCATTCCTAGAGGTTACGTCCTAAGGTCAGCGTCTGCTCTGAATACCATTTCTGTAGCGACCCGAGTCAAGACGAGTCAAGCCTCTGGTGTTTCCGTACCATCCCAAGATCATGCTGGTACACACTCAGTACATAATGTATATATTCAAGAGTTCAATCACACAGCTTTATTAATCGAATCTCATAAAGAGTACTTTATTACAATAAAGGATTACAATAAAGTGGCTGAAGGCCAACTCATGAGATATCTAACGAAGACTAAGAGGAAGCATCAGGTAGACGAGTCCATCCGACTCCAAGGGCATGTCGCTGAGCGTAGATCGTAGCCTCACTCCTGGTCGGAAAAGTACTCTGCAACATGATACGTTGCAGCCGTGTAGGTCAACATATTGAATATGCCGGCAAGTCATCAAAGAGAGGAGTGAAATAATAATCAACTATCTCTACATGCATATTTGGCCGGTGGGGCTAAGTTTTGCATAAAGCCAGTTTTATCCTACAACAAAGAGAGGTTGAAAGTAAAGTATTACTACATAGTTTGTTGTTAACGAGATGGTTCCGCCAACCAATTCTTGTACCCGAATAGTTGTTAACACCCACATCATTATTAAGTTGTGTCGAGAGTTCAGGGGAAATTCAATGCCTTCGGCTCATGTTGTCCATGACCGTGGACACGGCTAATCGATTAGGTTGGGCACTCTGTAGAGTTTTGCACACGTTCCCCACAAGATTTGATCGCCTCCGGGTTGTCCTCGCACTTCAGGGTGTTTGAAGACCGGATGATCAAAACATGGTCTTTCAACGGGTCCCTCTGAATCCCTGTCGGTGCCCATCCATTCCTACCGTTCTTCTACATCTGCTAGCACCGCCTGTCCAGAGTCGCCGCGTTGTCCAACCAAGCCAGAGCCCATAATGACTTGTGGCTGTGCAGGTAAGCCTTGAGTCTTGAAGTCTCCGTCCGTCTCTTCGAGCCTGGGTGAAGCTTTCCGCAGGATGACATGGCCTCTCCAGCATCCCGGGCATCCACTGGGTTCTCCAGGGAGCCGATCAACCGTCCTTCACCCAGAGTTGCATTGCGTCCGAGGTCTTGAAAATCTTGTCTTAACCGGTCTTGATTATTTAATCAACCTCGCATCACTCGTGGTATACACTCAACCGATAACCCGTCTACTCAAGCATAGCATTAAGAAATTGTCGTCCCGGGGCCAAGTATCGGGGTTGTTGTGTTCCTACCACATGATACTACAACTTATGCTAAAGTTTCCAAGTACCTAGGCAGCATGCAATTGGGCAAAGAAGGTGATCTACCATGCATCGAAAACATAGGTAAAATAACATGATCAAAATGACTTGCCTTGATGATAGTTGTCTTGCTCGAGCGCTTCTAAGTAACATGCTTCGCACTCCGGATGATCTACCGATACAAACACAAAAGCACACCATAAGCACTTCAATCAAGCCACAAGTAAAAATAACATCACAAGTAAGGATTTGTGAAAGCCTAAGCAAAAGAATTCATCACGCGCCGGTATGCAGAAACTTGTTTCTGTTGAAGACACCAGTAAAAATACTTTAAAATTTTTGAAACTTCTACCACAGTAAGATTTTGTCACTAGGAAGCAGTAGCAAAAAGAATCAACTCAAAATCATTTTTTAAACTCCTGGAATAGGCAGAACAAGGTTTAAACTAAACTAGGGGTGTTTGTTGCAATGATATGGCAAATGGCCGAGGCTAAGCAAAAGTGCTGGTTAAAAGATAAGTGGAAATAAAACCGTTGGTTTTCTGATTTAGACCGAAGGGGTATTCCTAAGATCTAATCTAAGCCACAGAATCAAGATCTAAGGGCTAAAAAGAAAGAGCAAGAAATAACAGAGAGAGAGGAGGGAGAAGAACTACCGTGGCTGGCTGGGGGCAGTACTCCGGTGGGGGCGTCGCCGGCGAGGGGGGAGGGGGCTCCGGGGCGGTGGGGGGGATGGGGAGGCAGCGGGGGGGGGGGGGGGGGGGCAGTACTCCTCCTCGGGGAGGCGCTCGGGGGAGAGGGGCGGCTGACGGGGGTGGCGCTGCTCCAGGCCGAAGGTGGGCAGCAGCTCGGGCTGCCGGCGAGCGGTGGTGCGGCGACTAGGGGCGGCGGCTCGGCGAAGTAGGGTTGGGAACGGGGTCGGCTCGGGTGGGGGAGTATTTATAGGCCATGGAGAGGGCGAGCTAAGGAAGGAGAGGGAGAACTCAGGGAAGGAAATCGCGGGTTTCCTGGGAGTAGTCGGTCTCGGCTGTAGAAGAAAAGGAAAGAGAGGAAGGAGAAGGCCGACGGGGGAGTGGGTTCGGCCAGGTGGGGCCCTTCGGGCAGAGAGACGGGGGAGGGGAGGGAAGGGGCGGTCGCCCTATATCAAAGGGATTTGATCCCTGGGCAGTGGGGATTCGGCCCAGCCTTATATGGCGCTCGGGGGCAGCGGCAAAAGAAAAAAAATACCTTTCCTATTTATAACTTTTTCCGAAACAGAAAACAAAAGCTAATAAAAAGGAAATAAATCAAAATATTAATATAGGGTATTATATACCAAAAAAATCAGAAAAATCTCCTCTACCCGAATAACATTTTTCCAAAGCAAGAATAAAAACTTTAAAAAATGTTTTTTCAGAAACTCCCAAATTTGCTTTATTTCTTTTGCAATTATTTTTGCAAAATAACTTTGGGTTTTCTTTGCTCAAATATTTCAGAAATTTGCCCGCACTTTGGAGGGTCATTTTCCTCCGCTCTCTCTCTTGCGTGCAAGAGAGTATTTCTCCGGGCATTACTCGTGCGAGGAAAAATGGAAATGCAAATCGAAAAGATGAAAGAAATTCACGTGCTAAATTTAATTCACTCAATATGCATAGATGCTTAGCTACAATGTAAAATATTCCCAATTAGGAAAATTGGGATGTTACAGGAAACGATAGGTGTGAATAGACCCGGGGGCCGTAGTGTTCACTAGTGGTTCTCTCATGAAAGCAAGTAGACGGTGGGTGAACGAATTATTGTCGAGCAATTGATAGAACCGCGCAAAGTCGTGACGATATCTATGGCAATGATTATATCTATAGGCATCACGTCCATAACAAGTAGACCGATACTTTCTGCATCTACTACTATTACTCCACACGTCGGCCACTATCCAGCATGCATCTAGTGTATTAAGTCCAAAAGAACAGAGTAACGCCTTAAGCAAGATGACATAATGTAGATGGACAATCTCATATCTACAACAAACCCATCTTGTTACCCTTGATGGCAACAACACGATGCGTACCTCGCTACCCCTACTGTCACTGGGAAAGGTCACCACACGGTAAGAACCCAAAACCAAGCACTTCTCCCATTGCAAGAATCATAGATCTAGTTGTCCAAACAAAACCCAAGGCTCGGAGAGACTTACAAGGATATCAAATCATGCATATAACAAATCAGCAAAGACTCATATATATATCATAGATAATCTGATCACAAATCCACAATTCATCGGATCTCGACAAACACACCGCCAAAGAGGACTACATCGGATAGATCTCCATGAAGATCATCGAGAACTTTGTATTGAAGATCCAAGAGAGAGAAGAAGTCATCTAGCTACTAACTATGAACCCGTAGGTCTGAAGTGAACTACTCACGAGTCATTGGAGGGGCGATGATGTTGATGAAGAAGCCCTCCAACTCGAAAGTCCCCTCCGACAGGGCACCGTGAAGGGTCTCCAGATGAGATCTCGCGGAAACGGAAGCTTGCGGCGGCGGAAAAGTGTTTTTGTGGACGCCCTGATTTTTTATGAATTTTTTGGGAATTTATAGGCCAAAGACCTAGGGCAGGGGGCGCCAGGGAGGCCACAAGCTTGGTTGCCGCGGCCTCCCCTGGCCGCGGCAACAGGGCTTGTGGGCTCCCTATGGGCCCACTTCCTTGGCCCTCAAGCTTCCCGATCTTTTTCCGTTGTGGAAAAAATCATTTTGGGGAATTTAATCCGTTTGGACTCCTTTCCAAAATCAGATCTGAAAAGAGTCAAAAACACAGAAAAAACAGGAACAGGCACTTGGCACTGAGTTGATAAGTTAGTCCCAAAAAAGATATAAAAGGTAAACAAAACATCCAAAGTTGACAAGATAACAGCGTGAAACCATCAAAAATTAAAGATACGTTTGAGACGTATCATTACCCTCCGTGGGTTGAAGTCTCCACTGACACGGGCATACGATAGTGCCACCTATTGGAACCATGCCAAGAATCATTGTGTCAATCTTATGCGTTTGATCTCCCTACCTTACTCCTCTACTTACACTTGGATGTTTACTTTCCGCTCCTATACTATTAGAACTGCATGTGTAGGGTGTACTTGACTTGTTATTACTGTCATAGCTGCCTCTCAAGTAAAATTGGGAAAAGGCAAAAAAATTATCTTGTCAAGTAGTCTAATCACCCCCCCCCTCTAGACATACTCTCGATCCTACACGTAATTACCTCGGGTATGTTATATACTGCAAGTCGTGGATGACACGGAAGTTCCCCAGATCTCATGCGTACAACGCGCAACCTCTACAGAGTGTAAAAACTATTCGAATAGTCGTGTGCATCGTCAAGGACAGTTGGGTGGTGCTTCTTAGACTACGTCCAGTCGTTTTTGCATAAACCAAGTGTGTGTGTATAAAGGTGTTACAAGAGAAAGTGATTACTTGGTTAAGTTTGGTGACTTGACATGGAGGATGAACATGAGGTGTTCAGTCCTTAGAATATTTATGTTGATAACTGTAACCTCTTATTATGGTTACTATTTACCTAGTGATGCATGATCATACAAACACTTGACCATGTTGCTGCATTTAATGAAAAACTTGCTTTCCGCAAAGGCTGCTTACTTGTGATATATCATGTTTCATTATTACCATATTACACCTCATGGGTTGCTTGCGAGTACATTCAAAGTATTCATTGGCTTGCCACTCGTTATTTCATTGACCAAGTAAGAGAGAACCGGAGATGGTGAAGAGTACCTTGGTGATGTACCTGCGAACTAGGACGCTTCCCAGTCAGAATGCCTGTTGGTTAAGCCTGATGGCACGGGTTCACGTTTACTACCAAAATTCCACTAGTAGTTGAGTTGGTGTGATTGGCCTTCATTGCCCTATCCATGTAAGACTTGACCATAACGGTCATTATTTGTATGAGACATTAATCATGGATGTAAGACTCTTGTTATTCAGTATCTGTGTGTTCAGTGAGCATTGAACTATGGGATCACTATACACGTTCATTCCGTGATCTCAACTCATAAGTTGGGGTCCCCACAGAGCTGGCATCACAGCCGTCCTGACTGTAGGAAGCCCTTAGTTAGGACAAAACTGATCTCCAGACCCTTCAAAAGTACTTACAAACCCGTACCTTTCTCACCTCTCCTAAATTTTCAAAGGAAGCGAAGGTTTTTTGCTTTAGCACTTCCACCCTTGTTCTCCTGACTCTCCTCATATGCCTTCCAAAACTTGCAAACGGTCCCTAGCACCCTTATGCCATGTGGTCACCGGATTGCTTAAAAATCCCCGTGGGTAACTTGGAAGCAAGCAACCTTTCCAAGCAAATCTCTCACGTACTTGGAAGATGAGGACGCTAATGTTACGACCGGATGCCAACGCAACCTACCTCCATGAGGAATGAGGACATCAAGACCGAGAGGATGGTGACGCTCTCGGCACTGTTCCGTAGTGATGCAACCTTCACCTATGATGATCACGATATAATAGAGCGACCCTGTCAATATCAAGGTTGTGTCGACCACCACCGGTGGATTAGAACCTCGCCATTTGGTCCGCCTCACCTGAGTGAGCAGGAAGATGATTCTCTTAATCCCCCGCCCTAGGTGTCGATATTGTGGCCAACATGACTAACAGGTCGAAACTCCATCATGCCTTGCTGATGTCACTCCATAAAGGTTCTACACTTAGAACTCTCGGCATCCTGGAAGACAAGAAGACAATGACAAGATCACAAAGATAACATAAGACCCTATCAACGACAGCCATGAGGAACCACCTTTGTCGGTGGCTCGCGAGACGAGAAGTCATCAAGGACTCTTTCCAACTCAACCCGCTTCGTTTCGGAAAACAACAACAAGGAACACAGCGACACCATGAGAAGGTCTAGAAGATGAAGCGGACTCCTCTCCGAAGCATGAAGCTAGCATGACTGTGGAGTCCGAGAACTCCTAGGGTAGGCTGAGTCGTGAATCCCCTATATGAAGTCGAGTCCATGAAATGGTTCGAATGGGACCATGTTGTGTGTTGCTTGTTTTTGTTGTTTGTGCTTTGATATAAGTAGCGCTTTTGCCCCAGGCCACGATTACGCGGCTATATCACCTGCCTTATCTTTATGTTTGTGTTGGCCTTGCCTCACTTGTTTAATTGCACTTGCACTATACCGCCCCCTAAGGCATTCCTCTCTATACTGTTATCCATCTCTTACCTTTCTCGACAACTGAAGACTAGCAAGACAAGATGGACCAGGGATCCACTTCGATGGACGATGACACTGAAGACTCGGACTGCAGCATATTCCACCGGATGCAACCCCATAGCATTATGTTTCTCCCTCAAGATTGGAAGACCCTCCCTAGACCAACCTAAAGCTCACAAGCTTCCCCAGCTCAATTTTTGGTCACGTGTCTAATATACGGATTTTCCATAGCACCCGTTGAGCACCAGTAACCCCTGCTTAGCACTGGGTTCTTTATGGAACAAGTGATTACAGGGAACAAGTATCCTTCATTCTTAAAGCTAGCACCAAAACTAGGATGTCATAGTAAGGATCGTTCTGGATAAATGATTTGTAGGCTATGAGTTGTTGTGATGATAATACGTGACTCGAGGATATAGCTAGACTATCTTGGTGGATCATAAGGCCCCTGTGAAGGTAGGTGAACATGGTGGAACAAGTTGATAAAGTAGCATAATCTACATGTTCCTAGAGTAAGTTTGGATTTAGTAGGACAATTATGATTCTGAGATACAAATTCTTGGTTGTATAATAAATTAACCCTGTCATTAGTAGACATGGTTTGATGATGCTACCATGATGACTTAGGGTAACGAGTAAGAGTTCTTGTTGGAGATGAGATTTGGATTTAGAAAGTGACCTTAATGGAGTATAGATTATGAATGAGGCCATATGGTTCGGAATAAATTGGATTTAGTCCAACGATCTCGATCTTGATACCATGTTCCACGGTGTATAACAAGTACAAGTACTTTGAGTTGTCCAATTGATTTACGAACCAATATAAGCTTGGCCTTGGAGATTAGTTGGCCATGATATCGAAGGTTGGTGGATACACTATGACGTAGTCCTTCCAATAATATGTAGATTGTGAGGACTCAAAGTGATCAGGTAGAACCCCATCAATATTGGATCGTAGGAGTGATGGTTCGAGTGGTGACCGATATAATTGATGGACCACTTGATCGGATTCGTAAGAAGGAAGCAAGACCTTGGATTGGTATACTACGTGTTTTCTTATCATAGGAATGCACTACCCTAGCCATTGGGTAATCTAGTTGAGCACTTGGATTGTAGCAATCTCAATTCAAACTTAGCAGCTTGCATGCTTTCCCAAGGATTCCTACACAGGGATACATATGTAACGTAGCTATAGTATGCTTATAAGATTAGGTTAAGATCTTTCCCTCAAACCCTGCAGTTGACTAGCATGAATGAGGTGGAGTTAAATTGTATGAGTTGGTACTTTCGATGCTATAGGGTGATCATTGTCTAGAGAAAGAGGTTAGACTATTGGCATCTGAGGAATATGCTTAAGGATAAGATGATAGATGTTCACTCACATCCTAAGTTCCTCAAAACCCCAAAGCTTCACCGAGCCATAAGATGGTCGGATTATGACCATAGGAAACGGCTCTAAGTCATTGGAATATGGCTAGTACTCCGCCCCGACCACCACCCATCATGTCTATAACGAACATGGACATGAAGAACTAGATCATGTTGGACCACAAACCCCTCGGCCAGTGACCGCCCATAGCAAGTTCACACTCTCCTCACCTCTCTCATGAGCACTGTGCTTATGTGATTCTTGGAGAAGTATGTTGTTGTCCTCATGGATGACATACAGATTTACCCAATAAGAGGAGGAGCACTTTAGTCCTATTTGGACAAGCCGCAGGAATGCCGATCGCTATGCCTCTCAAGAGTAAGTTGTTATCTCGAGAGGGTGGGCTTCTCGAAGCAATATCCAAGCAGCATAAGTCTATCCTACCCAAGACAAGATGAAGAACCGCCATGCTTGGGAAACTATGACGATGAAGAAGAAGCAGTAGAAGTCAACCACCGCTGTTGCGCTGGCTACATCAACTATGTCAAGAAGCATCGACGATCAAGCCGATGAAGCCTTTGGAAAGCCAGAGAGATCACAAAGCCCCTTCTTCGTCCAAATCAAGGAAGAGAGTCCTAATTGGATCATGCTGAAAACCTGCCAAGGTTGATTCACCCCGCGTGCCAAGCCCAAACCTTGAGGATTGGATGACTGGTCTATACTATTGGCTAGCCAGCTCTTACAGAACCCCTCACGAACCTTCTCAGATGGTAGAACCCATTATATACGTTGTGTCTCTGAGCTTACACTCATGGACGAGACCCAACCCACACGCTCTACCTTGCCACGTATTCCGACCTTGGAATACACGTGCAAGCCAGAACTATGCAGGAACTTAGTGCACCAAACCTTTGACCCTCGTTCAAGCCTAACTTATTTCCAGAACCCCGTGCACGGCCAGACAACGACGAGTGGAGCACTCAAAGTTGTATCATCAAGAACTTCAAGACCCACAGCATCAACATGGGGATATGAAGACTACCTCCGACCCAAGATTTTGTATCTCTCCAATGCCTAGCCTAGAAATCTCGGGCATGGGATTTTCTTAAGGGGGTAAGGTCTGTCACACCCTCTGTTTTGACTCTCGTGACTAAACTAACTTCACTCAAAATTTAGGGCCAATTAATTTTTTTGTGAATGCTTGTAATGCTTGATGTGATTGTTGCTTGCTTGCTTGTTTGCTTGTGTTTGAATCAGAAAGTTCCTACTACTCCCCACACTCACCTCCTTGACCCAAACCCTTTGCAAATGATCATGCCATGTGTATAGGACTTGAAACTATTTTTACCAACCCTATTTTGACCAAAAATCATTTCCTCGATTTAAGCCTTTAAAAACCCGTGAGTTGGGATTTGTACTACAAGTCCTCAAATTAGGGAAGTAATTTTGCACCAAACATTTTATTTAAATCCCATTATCAAAATGGCTCCCCAAAACCACAATATTATTATTTTAAAAGTTATTTTACCATTTTAATTGAATACCTTTTTCTGAGGCCAGAAATGGTCCCTTATGAAGGAAAGTTATTTTTACTCCTTTCAAAATATTTGATTTTTTTATAGAAACTCGGTAGACATATATATTCCAAATATAGGAGTTTCAACACATGGCCATGTTCAAAATATTGGGCAAAACCCTTCCTTCCTATTTCAAGCTTTTGAAATATTTCTATAAGAAATATTCTTAATAAATTCCAGTAAAATTCTAGAATGTCACACATGATATATGTCATGATCTTGCCAAGTTTCATCCTAATCCAAGTTGATTTGATTGACCTAATTATCCCAAAACCCTATCTGTCCACATCCAAAATTGAGCAACTCTACATTGCCAAATGTATCCAATTGTGATCAAATTTGGTGGGCATGTTCTGAAACTACAATAATGCATCCACACCAAGTGGTGCATCAAGGAGAATAGAAGAACTTGTCCCAAACCCCTCAAAACCTTTTGTGTTGATTTCTAACCTTGGTAAACTTTACATTGTAAAGTTTCTCCAATTGATCCCAAACTTTTTGGGCATGCTCTAATGCTCAAATAATGCCACGAAACCAAGTTGTGGATTTGTGGGAATTGATTTGCATGGTTTTATATGCAAAAAGCCATTTCTGCCCATTTCATGTGTTTTTCAAGTCTACATTGGAAACTTTTCCACCAAATCGCAAAGTTGGTGTCCAAGCCTATTTTCATAGCCAATGGAGTCCATTTGCTAGCCCGAACATCCATCAAACACCTTCTGCCCAATTACCAAAGTTGCTACTTTGGCCCCTTCCACTAATCTCCTCGAGCTTAGAATTTTACCATAGTTCTCTCTAGTCCCATTTTACCTCTAGTAACCTTGCCATGGCCACTGGTCAATTATTGGAGGGTTACTCCATCTATCTACCTCTCATTTTAACCTTGGCATCACTATTTTACCCCTCTTGCTATACTTCTTAAGCAAATGCCCCCACCTCTTTTCAGAGAGCCTCTAGTATACTATTGCATCATTTCAAACCAAAATAAGGCATGCTCATGTGGATAATATGAGCAGCCATTTGAAACCAGATTCTGTCATAAATATAGCTTTGAACTGTAAGTACTAGCTACACTCCTCCTCTCGAGCTGAAAGTTAGTAGTATTGTAGTTATTACATAGCTAACACCGTTAGACATGGTTTCATACTAAAATTCCCCCACTGAAAACCACTTTTGCTAGCCCCAAGTTTGCTGTTGCCAACTTAAGCAGAGCTCAAACCCTGCCTAACTTGCTCCAGTCAAGTTAAAACTTCACCAGTGCTCTCCTGCGTGCATGCCTTGCATGTTTGACACCTTGGCCTAGCCAACGGACACCTCTAGACACGTTGTAGCATCGTGACCATGATGGCATCATGCAATAATGGCGCTCTGCGCCTTGTTCTTGTCATGCAACCCATGTCCCGCAGCTGCAGGGTGCCCCGGTGTGCCAGGGATTCCCACTTGACCATCCACACTCATCCCCAACGCCAGGATGCAGCCAAAGGAGCTAGGCACGCGCGAGATCCCCGTGGCCGAGAGCACCTGAGGTGCATCCGAGCTTCCCTCGGTTGCCCTCCGCTACTTGACCTCTCCCCCAAGCCACTCTTGCTCTCGATAGATCCCTCATCCCCATGTGTGCTTCCCAGACCTCCCCAAACCTCTCTCCCGTGCTCTCTCCCCCTCCCATGTCCTCCCTTGCCAAGTTCGGCCTCTCTCGACTTCGAGCGCCCCCAGGCCCCTTCTCTCCTTCGGGGATCGCTAGGGCCTCCCAAGAATGGTGATTGTGACATCCCCGGATTAAGCTACAGTAATAAATATAGTTAGACTATAGTAATCACTCGCTAATAGTATCACGTCATCAAGTTTAACAAAGTTAAACTTTCGCTTGATAAAAATCAAAGCCATTTTTATATTAAAGATAAAATCTTGGTTGGGTCACAAATATTCACGAAGTAATTGTTACCTAGCAAACAACATCATTTGATATAATTAAGTGCCATAAAGTAATTATAATAGAGGCCAAAACATTATTTAAATTGCCTATTCTACATTATGAGAATTCAAACTAATCCAAATAATTAACAAGCTTTCTGGAGCAGTATCTAATAATGCATCGTAAATAATTCTGCAAATTATATTTTTTTTTCTTAAGTACAAATACTCTAGTTTTAAAACAAATAAAAGACAATGCAAAAAAACAAACCCCGTGGGCCAACTAGGCCAAATTGACCCAACCAGCCCACCTAATTGGGGAGGTATAAAACCCCCCCAAACCCTAAGCCCAACCGCCCCCACTTCCCCTTTTCCTCCCTGGCCGCCGCCAGGGGATCGCAACACCCCCCCGCGAGACCCCTCCCTCCCTCGTCAGCCCCCTGGCCGCCGCCAACCCGCACTCCCACCAACCGTCCCGAACCCCCCCCCCCCACGCAAGGACCCCCCTCATCGGTCTCAGATCCCGCTCGCCCCGCGCCCTCCCTCTCCTCTCGATCCCACCTCCCCCTACCAAGCCCAGACCTCCCCATCCTGCCGGCTCTCCCCACCTCGCCGGTCCCAGGTCTCCCTCCCTCCCCGCGGGCTCCTTCTCCCTCCCCACGGGCTTCTTCCCCACCGAGCCTCCCCCCACCTACGCTCCTCTCTCGGCCCCCTCGTCCTCCCACGGACCGAGGCCCCCTGCCTCCCCACTTCGGCGCCACCCCTGCACCTCGCCCCTCCTCCTCGGCAAGTGCCTCCCCGGCGGCCTCACTCCCCATCGCCACAGCACCTCCTCGGCGACGCCACGACGACCTCCGCAACGGCCAACCCTCCGCAACCTGCGCCACTGGCCGGCCCCTCCTCGCCGGAACTGCACCATCGGCCTCCTTGTCATCCTCCACAACGGCCGACCCCGAGCCTCGTCGCCCCGTTCCCCGGCAACGCCGGTGAGCCCTTTTATGGGCTCCTCCCACCCTCTCCTTCCGTTTTCCGCCCCGGTTCCGTTCCGGAAGTTAGTTTCTCTTTCCGGCGCCGTTGAGGTCTCGTAGGTGTAGTGGAGATTTGCCCCCTTCCTCTCTGTTGAGAGATGAAGTTGAGAGATGAACACAGAGATGAACAGAGAGATGCCAGAGATGAGAGTTAGAAAGAAATAAAAACAAGTGATGTATTTCGTATGTATGTATTTGATGCTCGTATTTATGTATGTATTTGCGTATGTAGGTATATGAAGAATACGATATTTGTATGATTATGTATCTGTGAGTAAAACCGAGTAATTGGCCTAAAGCCACTTACCGGTGGGGCCAACGCACCCCGCTGTCTATGACAGGGGGCCCCACGCGATAATTGAGAAAAGTCAAAATAAAAATATAAAAATAAAAATAATGTTAATGTTTTTATTAAATAAATAAATAGATATATCAGTTAATTAGTTAATTGGATAATTAGAATAATTAGAGTATGACACGTGGGTCCCCCATTAAATTAATCTGATTAATCAATATTTAATCTAAATTCAAACTTGTGCCTATGACGTTCGGGACCCGCTGGTCAGTTGACCAGTCAACTGTTGATGTCAGCATGACATCATGCTGATGTCATAATAACATTTTATTAAATTATTTAAATCTGTTTTTAATTCCTAATTATTGAATAAAACTTTCAAAAATAATATTAAATAATCCGTAAGTCAGATCAAAATATTTTCAACATGAAAGTTGATCAGTAGAACGAGACGAACCCGGATACACGGTCCATTCGTCTGTCACGCGTCCCTAGCATAGAAAACATGGAACATTTCCATCGTTTCCAGTATGGTCGGTAGTAGCCCGAGACCCGGAAAATATCGTCAGATATTCTTCCGACCCGTCTATGACGGATGTTGCTGCGTTAGCTCATCTCTAGCCTGCATCTTGTCATGTCATGCTTTGTGTTGCACCGTTGCTATTATTTATTGTTTCTTCCCCATCTTCTTACCGGTAGACCCCGAGACTGACGCTGCTGCCGGGTACATCTACGACCCTGCCGATCAGTCCTTTGCCGTAGAGCAGCAAGGCAAGCAAACCCCCCTTGATCATTCCTATATCGCCTATGTCTTTCTTCCTACTGATTGCATTAGTATTTTGCTACTGTTGTAGGTTAGCTCCTATATCTGATGCATAGCCTATTTTTGATGAACTGCTACTTTCAGTCATGTACTTTAAATCTTCTTAGTATAGGTGGAGCAGTCATCCCCTCTGACCCCGTAGTTCAGTTGCCCCGCTTGTTTTCAAATCTCGATCTCTGATCGACGAGCCAGACCCGACACAGCACATACCCCCCCCCCCTTCGTTGTACGACGCTACAGGGATACTATCGGGTACCGAGGGTGACACCTCGCTAAGTACTCCTGATGATATCTCTGTAGTATAGCTAGTCGGTCGTGGTTATCGAGGGTGATTCCTCTTTCACCATTCCTGATGACGCCTCTGTCGTGCAACCCCTCAAGTGTGGGACCCCCGAGGGTGATTCCTCTAAGCCCACCTTGACGGGTACATCGTTCGGAATCCAACGAGGGTGATACCTCGGATTCCCCCCGATGTTACAACCATACAGTTACTCGACCATGTTACTAGGATCTTTGGTGATTAGTTGTAAGACAGGTGGATTCCCGTGAGACTGTGTTACTGACCTAATTAAAATGTTAATGGATTTGAGTATTTGATCTGGGTTGGTCGGAGACCTTTTCGCACTAACCGGCTACGCGGGAAGAATTATGGGTACTCGGCGTCGCGGTATCAGCCGAAGCTTTTCAGATGTCAGCAATCGTAGTGGCGCGAGCCCGAGTGGTCCCGAGATGCATTGCGCTTGTGATTAAGGGATGCTAGGACTGACGTCGGCCGCCCTCGCATCGTGCAGGAGCGCGGAGGGGAATTGGGCCCATGAACCCTTTTCGCTTAGGATTTAGACTGGCGGGCTGACCTCGCTGATTAGTCTTAGGTGGGGCTGCGACCTGTCGATATTCCGAGGCCGGGCCGGACCCAGAAAAGTATGTCCGGCCAGAGTGTTATCGAGCGTGACGGGACATGTGGTGCACCCCTGCAGGGATGAAAATTAACTATTCGGATAGCCGTGTCCACGGTTACAGGACGACTTGGAGTTGTGCCCCCATCTTATACAACTATAATTGTTACTTAACTGGAATTAGTTTGCCCCGGGATTGCTTCCTCGCAGGGAGTCGAGGGAGGATCTTTAGGCGTGACCTCACTTTAATTTTGCTGCAACAATATGACTATTAATGTTTTACCCGTGTTCTACTCTCGTCTATTGCTACAAGACCCTGAAGATGCTAGTCTTTGATAGGACTAGGCCTTCTCTCTCTATTCTTGCATAGCTGCAGTCAGTCCACATATAACCCCCCCTTCTTTGATACTGATGCATATTTAGAATAGTTCTGATGTAAGACTTGTGAGTACTTTGGATGAGTACTCACCGCTGCTTTGCTACCCCCTTGTCCCCTTGATCCGTTTGCTGTGACCAGATGATGGAGCCCAGGAGATGGAGGTCCCCGCCGACGACGACTACTACCCCGATGGTGCCTACTACTACGTGGAGGCCGCTGATGATCAGGAGTAGTTAGGAGGTTCCCAGGCAGGAGGCCTCGCCTCGTTCGATCGTTGTATCTTTTGTGCTAGCCTTCTCTAAGGCACCCCATGTTTTATGTCTGTACTCAGATATTTGTTGCTTCCGCTGACTCGTGTGTTTATCGAGCTTTTGTATTCTAGCCCTCGAGGCCCCTGGCTTGTAATATGAAGCTGATGTTATTTTATTTGTGTCTAGAGTTGTGTTGTGATATATACCCGTGAGTCCTTGGGTTTGATCGTACGCATTTGCGTGTATGATTAGCGTACGATTAAACCGAGGGCGTCACAAGTTGGTATCAGAGTCGACTGCCTGTAGGTAGCCCCCTTTCCAACTCCTTGGCCGAAGTTGAGTCTAGTGTTTGAAAAACTTTACTAACACTGATGTTGTGGCTTACGGGCCCACATCTCAAGTGGGTGGTATTAGTATCTTTTACTCCTTTCCTATACTCTGGGTTCTACTCTCTCTTCTCTTTCGGGATAAAGATTTTGCTAACTCTAACATTAGGTCCTCATAAATATTTCCTCCCAGAGAGCCCCGTATTCCAGACGATGGTTTTATCCCTCAGAAGAACTGTAGTTACTCTTCGATGTTCTCTTGAGCTGTTGTGCACATTGCTTCTACAATTTTCCCTTCGTTCATCAACAACTACGGATGACTACATACAAATGTCGTTCATACTTTCTTCTCCAATTGCTCTTGTTTTACGAGATGCAACGAATTACCTTATCAGGGATTCATCCGTCATCAGTTGTCATGGGTCTCGATAGCTCTCTGAATTACTATTCGGTCTTCCGAAATCCTCCGTAGCCTAGTGTTCATGACCTTTCTCACCTACTTGCATTATGGTTAAATCCATAGGTCTAGCAGCATTCATTAAAATACTTTGTGATTTTCCGGTGATCTTATTGATTCTACCTTTGTGTGAATGCACACAATCATCTGTTGTGACTCATAAATTATCTGCCGGCTCAGACGTCCTTCCAGACCGAGCTGGTTCTCGACAAATCAATTTTTGGTTGGTTGTCCATCTAAGTCCATTCAACCTACTTGTATTTGATCGGAGCATCTGATTATGATACGCCAACCTGTAAATCATAATTCCTTTGGTAATTAAATATCAATATTTTCCAGACGTTCTATTAACTAATGCATTGCATCGTGTCTCCCTCTGATTGAGTACCGATACCCACATCAGGTCCTTTGTGGATTGTCAGACTCATCCTGGGTTATTATCCAACGGCATCTTTTGCTTTCGAAAATTCTTGTGATTGCTTCCTCTCACACATGATGCCATTGGTAAATTGTGTCTTCTCCCTCCGATAGAATTGTAACCTACGCTTTTGGTAGCCATGCCCATCAAGCATGTGTTAATTACTCTTGTAGTTTATGGAATATGTTCCTAAGATGCCCCGACGGGTTGAACCTATGCCTTCCTAAATCGATATGACTCAAAGAGTTTTCATGAGTTTTGCTCTTCTGGTGTTTTGTCGGATATTATTTCAAGGCTACAACCTGATCAGAGGCGATGAGTGAATGGCAGGTGATGCATTGATGAAGTGGGAGTCGACCTTGAACTTTGTGTTCATGCCCATGGAAACGACGTTGATTCTATCATACAAACTCCTCGTAACAATAATCAATAATTCTATGATTTGATCGGGTATCTGTCATTTGGTACCTTGCAATCGTGGTTCCGACCATGTTGTCCTACCCTGATTTTATTCTCAGACGAGTTAAAGTACTTGTCTTCTTCAGATCAATACATCGGTCCGAACTTTAATGTTGATCGACCTCCGAGTATTATTCCTTGTAGCTCGACGATATCGCGGAGCTATGGAACTCCTTGTGAGCCCCTCATCAACTATGATATTTTCCTTAATTCCAGTTGCCTCGTGTTTGAGTTGTTGGACACGCGAGTACATCGATAACTGAATCGAGTACGCATTGCGATTCAACAATTTTTAGTAATCTTCCTTGTTTACGATTATGCACTCGATCCTGTCATTCCAAGCTGTTAAGCTACATCATCATTGTCATCTTGGAGCTCGACCATGCTATCTATACCCTTCATCCCTGGAACACAATTCCAACTGTGCGTTGAGCTTGCATCGAGCTTTCCACATCATGTTGGTTGTCTAGGAAGGCAATCTCAATTCTAAGCAAGTAGTCTTGTCTGTGATTCCGACAACCTCTTGCTTCATCATTCCCTTGCTTGATGTCGTCGCTAAACGATTACATCTTCATGACATTTCTCGACAAATGTGTCGTGATCATCATCAGCATTCTGAGCTCTTGCAGGGTATCAATCGAATGCATGTTGACAAATGCCAACCTTGCCCCTCGATGATTGTATTATCATCGGCATCATTGTTTACCTTCCCTCCAACACAAACGTGTTCATGTTTTGTGTTGTCCTTCAAGTTCCTTGCTAATTCAGCTTATGTCACCTTCTACCTTGGAGTGTTACTATCTTTTCTGTCAAGAATGTTGTTAGCATCGTTGCACCTCTTAAGAATCCTTGACATAGTAATACTTCTCGCCGTCACAATTCATTTCTTGGCCCCGTGTTGTTTCTAACCGGTATACCCACAAGTGAACTCTGATGTGTGATTCCAATTCTTCTGGCAACCCTATTGCCTTGAGGTTAACAACTGATTGTTTCAATTTTAGTGTGTTGGGTGATGACTCATCATTTTTGACATTGGTTGTGCTACTCCGTCCGTATTCCCGGGTGCATCCTATGACCAATGTTTAATTGTTGTTGATCCCTCGAACATGCGACGTTATACCATTTCACTTGACAAATGTTATCTCCTTGATATTAAAATTTTGGAAATTCGTCCCTGTCAAAATCTTGAGGGATTGTTGTTGAGCCCGTCGGTCGCACCCTCAAGTTGTCCATGGTTCGTGATGAAGCTTTTCAAAGCACTATCTTTGTGCCTAGCTCATGGAGGATATGTTTGATATAATAAGTGTTTTCCCAAAGTTCACGTGCACTCTTTCCGCCGTGAATATGTGAAAGTTTTGTTTCGCTTCCTCTTGGGAAATACCAAATCATTCACGCATGTGCGAAATGTTATATGTTTTGAAGATTTGTTATCTTCACTTCATATAACTTCTCTTAGCACGCCAAGCCACTGACTGATTTGATCGAGGGAAAAGAAGTTCTTTCATAAGAGCGAATCCAGACTCACACATGGAACCTTGTCATCCTCGATGATGGTTCCCAAAATGAGAACCCAGATGCCTTTTGAGATAAGAATTTCATGTGGGCACAAATGTCTTGTCATGGTGTTCATGTGTCTTACAATCGAACTCATGATTCAAGGGTTGCTTGTGAAGTTCATACCCTGAGAATCTTGCATCTTCATTTTTCTACTCAGACATCTTGAGCCTGAGGTGTCCTGACACCAATCAGATCTGAATCTCAGGCAGATGTGATGTTTGGAACATTTTCCAATATTTATGACTTTGGTCTTATGTAATCTGGTACGGTGATGTCTTGTCTAGCATACCAGGCCGAAGGACCTATCGTTATAAATTCTTCCATGTGAAAGATTCGCCATCCTTTCATTCAGAAACTATATGACTTATTTCATACGTTGTTCCTCATGGATCCTCTTTGTGTGCCTATTGGTCCGGCCCTTACCTGATGGCCATGTCGAGACTAACCCAAAGCACGGATGTGGTACCTTAAATTTCAACAGGAACATTGGAAGAGCGATGCTAAATTGTTCCTGATCAATTATCCAAACCGCATGGTATGGATAAGCATGATGATTCTTCTTGCCTCTTTATCTAAATGGTTAAGTACTTGATGACATATCATGTATACCATACCCTATGTTTTCCTCGGGAATGGTATACTTTAGGTTCTTTGTGTGTCTGAACACATTTTCCTTCCTATTGGTCTGTTTGACCTTTTCTTGTGGCATTACTTATCTAAGCAGTGATAACTCCCTCCTTAGGTAAAGATCTCGGTATACAACTCTCTCAGTAAGACCCTGTTACTATTGTGAATGACATTCCGGTAACCACCGGTGGACGAGAACTTTGCCTACTGGTCCACCTCGTTTCAACGAGCAGGAAAATGGTTCTATTCGTCCCGTGCACTTGGTACTGGCGTTGTTGCCAACATAACTGACAGGTTATCCTCTGACATGACTTGCTACCAAGACCGTATAATGTGTCACCCCTCTACCTACTCTCGGCCCACATGGTGGACCCATAACCCAAAGTTCCACAAGATGGAAACCTGACTCTCCTGTACATCTATTGGCTTCGAATTATCCTTTGCACTTGGCTTCGTATGGAATTCCCGAGCCACCGTCCAATGGAATGATCACTCTTCGGTCTGAATATTATCCAACATACTGAAGATCAAGTCCGCATCATTCGTGAGAATCTGAAGTCTACTCAGTTACGTCAGAAGAGTCAGTATGACCGTCATCCTCAGGATATGGTTTATCAACCTGGCGAAAAGACATATCTTCGTGTCACCCCAATGAGAGGCGCACACCATTTTATAATCAAGTGCAAGTTATCTCCTCGCTATATTGGTCCTTTCACTGTTCTCGAAAGGCATCGAAGAGTGGCTTGTCAATTGGAACAGCCGGCGAACTTTTTTTCAGGTTCCCAATGTCTTCCATGCTTCTCAGCTCCGTCGCTGCTTCAAGGATCCTATTCGAGCAGTGGATCATGGTATGCTTGAGCTGCAAAAAGTCCTCTCTTATAAAGAGCATCCGGTCCGCATTCTAGACCAAGCTGAACGTAAAACTCGTCGCAAAGTCACCAAGTTCCTTAAGGTGCAGTGGTCAAATCATTTTGAAGATGAAGCCACTTGGGAACGAGAGGATCATCTTCGTGATGAATACCCTGAGCTCTTTCCTTCTACCTCTTATTTCTCGGGACGAGAAATCTTGTTAGTAGGGGAGAGTTGTGACATCCCCGGATTAAGCTACAATAATAAATATAGTTAGACTATAGTAATCACTCGCTAATAGTATCACGTCATCAAGTTTAACAAAGTTAAACTTTCGCTTGATAAAAATCAAAGCCATTTTTATATTAAAGATAAAATCTTGGTTGGGTCACAAATATTCACGAAGTAATTGTTACCTAGCAAACAACATCATTTGATATAATTAAGTGCCATAAAGTAATTATAATAGAGGCCAAAACATTATTTAAATTGCCTATTCTACATTATGATAATTCAAACTAATCCAAATAATTAACAAGCTTTCTCGAGCAGTGTCTAATAATGCATCGTAAATAATTCTGAAAATTATATTTTTTTCTTAAGTCAAAATACTCTAGTTTTAAAACAAATAAAAGACAATGCAAAAAAAAACAAACCCCATGGGCCAACTAGGCCAAATTGACCCAGCCAGCCCACCTAATTGGGGAGGTATAAAAACCCCCCCAAACCCTAAGCCCAACCGCCCCCACTTCCCCTTTTCCTCCCTAGCCGCCGCGAGGGGATCGCAACACCCCCCCCCCCCCTGCGAGACCCCTCCCTCCCTCGTCAGCCCCCTGGCCGCCGCAAACCCGCGCTCCCACCAACCGTCCCGAGCCCCCCCACGCGAGGACCCCCCCCCCCCTCGTCGGTCTCAGATCCCGCTCGCCCCGCGCCCTCCCTCTCCTCTCGATCCCACCTCCCCCTACCGAGCGCCAGACCTCCCTATCCCGCCGGCTCTCCCCACCTCGCCGGTCCCAGGTCTCCCTCCCTCCCCGCGGGCTCCTTCTCCCTCCCCACGGGCTCCTTCCCCACCCAGACTCCCCCCACCAACGCTCCTCTCTCGGCCCCTCGTCCTCCCAGGGACCGAGGCCCCCTGCCTCCCCACTTCGGCGCCACCCCTGCACCTCGCCCCTCCTCGTCGGCAAGCGCCTCCCCGGCGGCCTCACTCCCCACCGCCAGAGCACCTCCTCGGCGATGCCACGACGACCTCCTTACCGGCCGACCCTCCGCAACCTGTGCCACTGGCCGGCCCCTCCTCGCCGGCACTTCACCATCGGTCTCCTCGTCATCCTCCACAACGGCCGACCCCGAGCCTCGCCACCCCCGTTCCCCGGCAACGCCGATGAGCCTTTTTACGGGCTCCTCCCACCCTCTCCTTCCGTTTTCTACCCCGGTTCCGTTCCGGAAGTTAGTTTCTCTTTCCGGCACTGTTGAGGTCTCGTAGGTGTAGTGGAGATTTGCCCCCTTCCTCTCTGTTGAGAGATGAAGTTGAGAGATGAACACAGAGATGCCAGATATGAGAGTTAGAAAGAAATAAAAACAAGTGATGTATTATGTATGTATGTATTTGATGCTCATATTTATGTATGTATTTGCGTATATAGGTATATGAAGAATACGATATTTGTATGATTATGTATCTGTGAGTAAAACCGAGTAATTGGCCTAAAGCCACTTACCGGTGGGGCCAACGCACCCCGCTGTCTATGACACGGGGCCCCACGCGATAATTGAGAAAAGTCAAAATTAAAATATAAAAATAAAAATAATGTTAATGTTTTTATTAAATAAATAAATAGATATATCAGTTAATTAGTTAATTGGATAATTAGAATAATTAGAGTATGACACGTGGGTCCCCCATTAAATTAATCTGATTAATCAATATTTAATCTAAATTCAAACTTGTGCCTATGACGTTCGGGACCCGCTGGTCAGTTGACCAGTCAACTGTTGATGTCACCATGACATCATACTGATGTCATAATAACATTTTATTAAATTATTTAAATCTGTTTTTAATTCCTAATTATTGAATAAAACTTTAAAAATTAATATTAAATAATCCGTAAGTCAGATCAAAATATTTTCAACATGAAAGTTGATCAGCAGAACGAGACGAACCCGGATACACGGTCCATTCGTCTGTCACGCGTCCCTAGCATAGAAAACATGGAACATTTCCATAATTTCCAGTATGGCCGGTAGTAGCCCGAGACCTGGAAAATATCGTCAGATATTCTTCCGACCCGTCTATGACGGATGTTGCTGCGTTAGCTCATGTCTAGCCTGCATCTTGTCATGTCATGCTTTGTGTTGCACCGTTGCTATTATTTATTGTTTCTTCCCCCTCTTCTTACCGGTAGACCCCGAGACTGACGCTGCTGCCGGGTACATCTATGACCATGTCGATCAGTTCTTTGCCGCAGAGCAGCAAGGCAAGCAAACCCCCCTTGATCATTCCTATATCGCCTATGTCTTTCTTCCTACTGCTTGCATTAGTATTTTGCTACTGTTGTAGGTTAGCTCCTATATCTGATGCATAGCCTATTTTTGATGAACTGCTACTTTCAGTCATGTACTTTAAATCTGCTTAGTATAGGTGGAGCAGTCATCCCCTCTGACCCCGTAGTTCAGTTGCCCCGCTTGTTTTCAAATCTCGATCTCTGATCGACGAGCCAGACCCGACACAGCACATACCCCCCCCCCTTCGTTGTACGAGCTACAGGGATACTATCGGGTACCGAGGGTGACACCTCGCTAAGTACTCCTGATGATATCTCTGTAGTATAGCTAGTCGGTCGTGGTTATCAAGGGTGATTCCTCTTTCACCATTCCCGATGACGCCTCTGTCGTGCAACCCCTCAAGTGTGGGACCCCCGAGGGTGATTCCTCTAAGCCCACCTTGACGGGTACATCGTTCGGAATCCAACGAGGGTGATACCTCGGATTCCCCCCGATGTTACAACCACACAGTTACTCGACCATGTTACTGGGATCTTTGGTGATTAGTTGTAAGACGGGTGGATTCCCGTGAGACTGTGTTGCTGGCCTAATTAAAATGTTAATGGATTTGGGTATTTGATCTGGGTTGGTCGGAGACCTTTTTGCACTAACTGGCTACGCGGGAAGAATTATGGGTACTCGGCATCGCGGTATCAGCCGAAGCTTTTCAGATGTCAGCAATCGTAGTGGCGCGCGCCCGAGTGGTCTTGAGATGCATTGCGCTTGTGATTAAGGGATGCTAGGACTGACGTCGGCCGCCCTCGCATCGTGCAGGAGCGCGGAGGGGAACTGGCCCATGAACCCTTTGCGCTTAGGATTTAGACCGGCGGGCTGACCTCTCTAATTAGTCTTAGGTGGGGCTGCGACGTGTCGATATTCCGAGGCCGGGCAGGACCCAGAAAAGTATGTCCGGTCAGAGTGTTATCGAGCGTGACGGGACATGTGGTGCACCCCTGCAGGGATGAAAATTAACTATTCGATAGCCGTGTCCACGGTTACAGGACAACTTGGAGTTGTGCCCCGATCTTATACAACTATAATTGTTACTTAACTGGAATTAGTTTGCCTCGGGATTGCTTCCTCGCACGGAGTCGAGGGAGGATCTTTAGGCGTGACCTCACTTTAATTTTGCTACAACAATATGACTATTAATGTTTTACCCCTGTTCTACTCTCGTCTATTGCTGCAAGACCCTGAAGATGCTAGTCTTCGATAGGACTAGGCCTTCTCTCTCTATTCTCGCATTGCTGCAGTCAGTCCACATATAACCCCCCTTCTTTGATACTGATGCATATTTAGAATAGTTCTGATGTAAGACTTGCGAGTACTTTGGATGAGTACTCACCGCTGCTTTGCTCCCCCCTTGTCCCCTTGATCCGTTTGCTGCGACCAGATGATGGAGCCTAGGAGATGGAGGTCCCCGCCGACGACGACTGCTACCCCGACGGTTCTTACTACTACGTGGAGGCCGCTGATGATCAGGAGTAGTTAGGAGGTTCCCAGGCAGGAGGCCTCGTCTCGTTCGATCGTTGTATCTTTTGTGCTAGCCTTCTCTAAGGCACCCCATGTTTTATGTCTGTACTCAGATATTTGTTCCTTCCGCTGACTCGTGTGTTTATCGAGCTTCCGTATTCTAGCCCTCGAGGCCCCTGGCTTGTAATATGAAGCTGATGTTATTTTATTTGTGACTAGAGTTGTGTTGTGATATCTACCCGTGAGTCCTTGGGTTTGATCGTACGCATTTGCGTGTGTGATTAGCGTACGATTAAACCGAGGGCGTCACAGCGATGGCCTCTCCCTCGCGTTGCTTTCTCCTTCCAAGTGTCCAGTGCACCACCCTCCCTAGCAGCCAGCGTCCAGTCCTCCGATGTCGTGATCTCGGGCGCCTTGGAGCTCCCCGGCGGGAGCAGAACAACCAAGCGGGCATGCCTCCTTGCCCCGCACGCGCCGGTGGCTGGAGCGACGTCGAGGACGGCCGGAGCCGTCTGGGCATGCACCGGGTGCTGCTTTGCCCCACCTCCCCTGTCTCACTCCGTCGAGCGGGAGGTTAGGGATGGTCCTGACAGGCGGGCCCCACCTGCCAGTGAACGACCGGCTAGGCCCACGCACGATAAGTGGAGACGAAGTCTCCCTGGCCGCCTTCCCCGCGCAGAAGGCGTAATCGGCATAGTACGCCTCCGGCGTGGCCCTCGCGAGCGCAACCTTGTGGCTTTGGACGGCCCAACCGCTATGTGACGCCTTGAGCGCAACATTGCCTCCGGTACATCCCTCTTTGCCTTTTCTTTTTTTAGTAACTTCTAAAATCCACTATAAATTCATTTGGATTCCAATTTTGATGATTCAAATTTCTACAGGTTCCTAAAATCCTGTAATATCCATATATGTGCAATGCACATTTTTCCAAAGGACTTTTTTTGGGGTTAATATTCAAATACCAATTTGAATACATTAAACACCACCCAACAAAAGTCCAAGATGATCCAAATCAACTCCAAATGGAGTTATTCCAATTTCCAGAGGCTTATAAAATCTTGATATAATTTTATAGCCTTACTCAACATTTTTCTCTGCCTTATTTCCGTTACATCAAATAAGTAACACCTATTCCTAATTATCCGATATTGTAAAACCCCTAGAATATTCATATCAACTCCAAATATAGTGAAATCACTTCCTAAATGTTTCTAAATTCATGCTCTGTTAAAAGAGTGCCTCCACTCATTTTTAGCAGAATGTTTTTTGTAGACTTCTTAAAGGATCACCTATTCCTCCTTTCCTCCATTCAAAAATCTCTCATGATCCAAATCTCCTAGAACAAGCTTCACATATTTTTCTTATGACCAGAGAGGTCCAATAAAAATAAAATTCCTATTTTTAGAGCACTTTTCTTCCTACTTGATGTGTGGCTTACTGTGGTTGTTTCCGACGATAGTTGGCGAAATAGACGGAGTGCTCGGAGTTGGACAAGAAGACCTCGAAGACCCCGGAGACATACTTGAGCAAGGCAAGTAGCCCTTTGACCATGTCTGAGACAAATAATTATGCATGCCATGTTGATTACTATATTCCGATGCATATAGTCATGATTAATCGGTAAACCTTCGATATGGTGTTACCGATGGATCTTGTGGACCACTTGCATTTGAGCATGACCTTACCATCTATGAGGGTTACTACCTATTGATCTTGTGTTGGCTTTCCCTTGAAGAGGAAAGGGTGATGAAGTGAAGTAGATAAGTATTTCCCTCAGTTTGTTGAGAACCAAGGTATCAATCCAGTAGGAGGAACAAGCAAGGTTCCAATAGTAGTACCTGCACAAATATCAAAAACTTGCACCCAACGCTAGAAAGGGGTTGTCAATCCCTTTAGAGTTATTTGCAAGGATGAGATCTGATAGAGATAGATATAAAATATTGATAGATCTGAAAGTAAAACTAAAGTAAGTAAATAAAACTCTGAATCATTGGGACGCCTTTTAGATAAAGTTGACTCATCTCCAGTCCCATATTTTTAGGATTTATGCTAGAAAACAAATATTCAATAGGTGTCACACCAATGACTTTAAGACTTTCATAATTATTATCATGAGAAAACACCTTTTCAAGCCATTCACGCGTAGCACATATTGTAGCGGTTCTTTCCTTACACTCATAAATAGAAATTCTCATAGCTTTTAAAGATTCATTAATATCCTGCTTCAGTGGAATAGATCTAATTTTCAAAGAATCAATCTCAAGAGAAATTCTATCAACGTTCCTAGCCAAATCATCAATCTTGAGCAATTTTTCTTCAATCTTAGCATTGAAACCTTTTTGAGAGCTAATGAATTCTTCAATATTATTCTCCAGATCAGAGGGAATATTATTATAATTTCCATAAGAATTGTTGCAGGAATTACCATAATTATTAGAGGGATTACTAGGAAACGGCTTAGGATTAAAATTACCTCTATACGCGTAATTGCCAAAATTGTTCCTACTAACAAAATTCACATCCATAGATTCATTATTATTTCCAATCAAATAAGACAAAGGCATATCATTGGGATCAATGGGAGCACTCTTACTAGCAAACAATTTCATTAATTCATCCATATTTCCACTCAAAGTATTTATTTCTTCCATAGCATGCACTTTTTTACTAGTAGGAGATCTTTCAGTATGCCACTGAGAGTAATTTGCCATAATATTATCTAGGGGTTTAGTAGCTTCTCCTAATGTGATTTCCATAAAAGTACCACCCGTGGCTGAATCTAAAAGATTTCTAGAAGGAAAATTCAACCTCGCATAAAAAAATTGTATAATCATCCATAAACTCCAACCATGCGCGGGGCAATTCCTAATCATTAGTTTCATCCTCTCCCAAGATTGTGCAACATGCTATGATAAAGTTGCTTAAAATTCATTATATCGTTCCTAAGAGAGATAATCTTAGCGGGCAGAAAGTACTTGGAAATAAAAAAAATTACACTTATTACATGAACCAATACTATTTTTAGGTAAAGATGAAAACCAAGTTTTGGCATGATATCGTAGTGAGGAAGGAAATAGCTTTAATTAAACAATTTCATTATCCACATCTTTCTTGTTTTGCATATCACACAACTAAACGAAAGTATTTAGATGAGATGCGCCATCTTCACTAGGAAGGCCAGAAAATTGTTCTTTCATAACA
Source organism: Hordeum vulgare subsp. vulgare (assembly GCF_904849725.1). Classification (NCBI taxonomy): domain Eukaryota; kingdom Viridiplantae; phylum Streptophyta; class Magnoliopsida; order Poales; family Poaceae; genus Hordeum; species Hordeum vulgare. The sequence continues at coordinate 86,773,715 of NC_058520.1, forward strand.
AGATTGAGCAAAGTGGCATTAATTTCACAAGATTCCATACTAGTGGCGGGAGCAATCACAATACTAATAAAATCATTATTATTAGTACTGGAAAAATCACATAACTTGGTATTCTCTTGAGCCATCGTGACAACGCAAACAATCTAGCACACAAGCAAGCAAACAAAAAGACGAACGGGAAAAGGGCGAATAAAAAGGAAATATTTTTGTATTTTCTGAAAAATCGTTTTAGAAGTGGGGGAGAGGAAAGCGAGAGGCAAATGGAAAATAAAGTAAATGCAAGAGATGAGTTTGTGATGGGTACTTGGTAAGCGTGGTCTTGCTATGTTTCCTCCCCGGCAACGGCGCCAGAAATCCTTGAGCTTGTGTTGGTTTTCCCTTGAAGATGAAAGGGTTATTTAGCGGAGTAGATAAATATTTCCCTCAGTTTGTTGAGAACCAAGGTATCAATCCAGTAGGAGGGACAAGCAAGGCTCCAATAGTAGTACCTGCACAAATATCAAACACTTGCACCCAACGCTATAAAGGGGTTGTCAATCCCTTGAGAGTTATTTGCAAGGATGAGATCTGATAGAGATAGATATAAAATACTGATAGATCTGAAAGTAAAACTAAATTAAATAAATTACCGCAAAGTATTTTTGGTACTTTTGATTTATAGATCTGAAAATATAATATGGAAAATAGACCCGGGGCCATAGGTTTCACTAAAGGCTTCTCTCATAAAGGAAAATAATGTGGTAGGTGAACAAATTATTGTCGAGAATTGATAAAAAAACGAATAATCATGAAGATATCTAAGGTAATGATTAAGCATATAGGCATCACGTACGTATCAAGTAGACTGAAATGATTCTGCATCTACTACTATTACTCCACACATCGACCTACTCCTGCGTGCATCTAGAGTATTAAGTTCATGAAGAACGGAGTAACACATTAAGTAAGCTGACATGATGTAGAGGAATAAACTCAAGTAATATGATGAAAACCCCATCTTTTTATCCTTGATGGCAAAAATAAAATACGTGCCTCGCTACCCCTACTGTCACTGGGTGAGGACACCACAAGATTGAACCCAAAACTAAGCACTTCTCCCATTGCAAGAATTACCAATCTAGGTGGCCAAACCAAACCAATAATTCGAGGAAACTTGCAAAGATATGAATCATGCATATAAGAATTCAGAATAGACTCAAATAATATTCATAGATAATCTGAAAATAAACTCACAATTCATCGGATCTCGACAAACACACCGCAAAAGGGTATTACATCGGATAGATTTCCATGACGATCATGAAGAACATGGTATTGAAGATAAAAGAGAGAGAAGAAGCCATCTAACTACTAGATGTGGACCCATAGGTCCATGGTGAACTACTCCCGCTTCATCGGAGGGGCAATGGAGTTGATGTAGATGCCCTCCGTGATCAATTCCCTCTCCGGTAGATTACCGAAAAAGGCTCCCAGACTTGATCTCTCGGAAACAATAGTTCATGATGGCGTATAAGTATTTTCGTGGCTCTTTTTGGCGATACGGGAATATTTCAGATTTTATAGGCCAAGAATTAGGGTTAGGAGACCTACAGGGGGGCCACAAGACAAGGGGCGTGACCACCCACCAGGGCACGCCCTGCAGGCTTGTGGCCTCCCGGCAACTACCTTGCCCCCTACTCCAAGTCTTTTGCGTGTCTTCTGGTCCAAGAAAAATGTTTCCGGAGATTTTATTCCGTTTGGACTCCGTTTAATATTCCTTATCTGCAATATTCAAAAACAAGGAAAAAAATAGAAACTGGCACTAGGCTCTAGATTAATAGGTTAGTCCCAAAAATAATATAAAATAGCATATAAATGTATATAAAACATCCAAAACATATAATATAATAGAATGGAACAATAAAAAATTATAGATATGTTGGAGACGTATCAAGGGTCATGCCAATATAAAGTTGACAAGTAGATAATAGTGCTACGCATAGGATGAGCATATGCATGGTAATGGAACATAAAGTGATATCAAAGGTTTTTACGAAAATCCCGTCGGGTGCCACTAATGCTTGAGGGTGATGGAGTTCAGCTGGATGACCACTTGAGAAAGAAGTGGTGTACCGGAAAGTTTTTGTGTGAGTGGATTCGGAAATGGATTAGATTTAAGATTTGTCGACCGTCCCAACCTTACATGTGCGACCACGATACCCCTTTATGGGATGGGGCTGTGTTGATTACTCTGCTCGTGCTAGGAAGGAGCCCGCATTACTAGTGGCGGGAGTGATATGGTCACTCTCATGACGGGGTCGTGCCAGGTAGGACGACTATGCCGTTTTTTACTTGTTCCAGGCACACCGTTGGTCCCTGCATGGATGATACAGTCTAGAGTTGGTGCTCGTAAGACGTACATCATATGGGATGGGTACCAATTGAGTGGACTCTTTGTCTAGTGTCATCACGGGAAAGGCATTGATCGGGTACTTACCTTGGGTATGTTATATACCATGAGCCGTGGATGACACGAAAGTTCCCCGGATCTCATGGGTACAACGCGCAACCTCTATAGGGTGTAAAAACTATTCGAATAGCCGTGTCGATAGTCAAGGACAGTTGGGTGGTGTGCTACCTCTTGAGCTTGCATTGGTTTTTCCCTTGAAGAGGAAAGGGTGATGCAGCACAGTAGTAGTAAGTATTTCCCTCATTTTTGAAAACCCAGGTATCAATCCAGTAGGAGAATCAAGCCAAGTGTACAGAGTACCTGCACAAACACAAACAAGCTTGCACCCAATGCTATAAAGGGGTTGTCAATCCCTTCAAGATTGATTGCAAAGTGAGATCTGAAGGCGGAAAGTGCAACAAAGTAAAAGTGTAAGGCTGAAAATATGGTGTGAAGTGGACCTGGGGGCCATAGTGTTCACTAGAGGCTTCTCTCAAAATAGCAAATTTTACGGTGGGTGAACAAATTACTGTCGAGCAATTGACAGAACCGCGCAAAGTCATGACGATATCTAAGGCAATGATCATACATATAGGCATCACGTCTGAGACAAGTAGACCGATACTGTCTGTATCTACTACTATTACTCCACACATCGACCGCTATCCAGCATGTATCTAGTGTATTGAGTTCATGACGAACAGAGTAACTCCTTAAGCAAGATGACATGATGTAGAGGGATAAACTGAAACCAATGATGTAAACCCCATCTTTTTACCCTTGATGGCAACAACACGATGCGTGCCTAGCTACCCCTTCTATCACTGGGTGAGGTCACCACACGGTATGAACCCAAAACCAAACACTTCTCCCATTGCAAGAATAATAGATCAAATTGGCCAAACAAAACCCACAACTCGAAGAGAATTGCAAGGATATGAAATCATGCATATAAGAGATCAGAAGAAACTCAAATAAGATTCATAGATAATCTGATCATGAATCCACAATTCATCGGATCTCGACAAACACACCGCAAAAGAAGATTACATCGGATAGATCTCCATGAAGATCATGGAGAACTTTGTATTGAAGATCCAAGAGAGAGAAGAAGCCATCTAGCTACTAGCTATGGACTAGAAGGTCTATGGTGAACTACTCACGCATCATCGGAGAGGCCATGGTGTTGATGAAGAAGCCCTCCGAATCCGAATCCCCCCTCCGGCTGGGCACCAAAATGTGCCCCAGATGGGATCTTGCGGAGACAGAAGCTTGCGGCGGCGGAAAAGTATTTTCGTGGATCTCTCCCGTAGTTTTGGATTTTTCAGAAATTTATAGGCGGAAGAGGTAGGGTAGATGAGCCATAGGGGGCCCACAAGCCTGCTAGGCGCGCCCCCCTGGCCGCGCCTAGGGGGCTTGTGGCCTCCCCTGGTGGCCTCTGCCTTGGTTCTCACGTCCCCTGCATATGTTCTGTTCCGAAAAAAATCTTTTCGGAAATTTTATTCCGTTTGGACACCGTTTAAAAATCTCCTCTGAAAAGGGTCAAAAACACTGAAAAAACAGGAACTGACACTTGGCACTGAGTTAATAAGTTAGTCCCAAAAAATATATAAAAGGCATACAAAACATCCAAAGTTTGACAAGATAATAGCATGGAACCATCAAAAATTATAGATACGTTGGAGACGTATCAAGCATCCCCAAGCTTAACTCCTGCTCGTCCTCGAGTAGGGAAGTGATAAAGACTAAACTTTTGATGTGGAATGCTACCTAGCATAGTTGTCCTTTGTAACTTCTTTCATGTGACATGAATGTTCAGATCCGTAAGATTCAAAACAATAGTTTGCTATTGACATGAGAACAATAATACTTCAAGCAAACTAGCAAGGTAATCATGAACTTTTGAAATAACAAGGCCTAATAAAGTTATCCCTACAAAATCATATAATCTGGCTATGCTCCATCATCCCCACACAACGAATTTAAATCATGCACAACCCCGGTATTGGCCAAGTAATTGTTTTCGCACTCTTACTTTCTCAAACCTTTTTCAACTCTCACGCAATACATGAGCGTGAGCCATGGATATAGCACTATGGTGTAATAGAGTGTGGTGGAGGTTGTGAGACAAAAAGTAGGAGATGGTCACATTGACTCGGCGTATCAAAGCACTATGGATATGCCCATTAAAAGATATCAATGTGAATGAGTAGGGATTTCCATACAAAGAATGCACTAGAGCTATAAGTATGTGAAAGCTCAAAAGGAGAACTAGTAGGTGTGCATCCAACTTGCTTGCTCACGAAGACCTAGGGCAATTTTGAGGAAGCCCATCATTGGAATATACAAGCCAAGTTATATAATAAAGATTCCCACTAGCATATGGTGGTGACAAAACGAGAGGCTCTCAATCATGAAGAACATGGTGCTATTATGAAGCACAAGTGTGGAAAGAGATAGTAGCATTGTCCCTTCTCTCTTTTTTTTTGGGCTCTTTGGCCTCCCCCTTTTTTATTGTGGGAAACTTTGGCCTCTTTGTTTTTATTTCCTCACATGGGAAAATTCTCTAATAATGATGATCATCACACTTTTATTTACTCACAGCTCACATCTTAGAACAATGATGACTCTATAGGAAATGCCTCCGGCAGTGTACCGGGATGTACAATGATCTAGTTTGGCGTATGACGTTGAAACATCTCGTTAGCTATCTTACGATCATGCAATGGCAATATGAGAGTGATGGCACAAGTCATGAGACGGAATGGTGGGAGTTGCATGGCAATATATCTCGGAATGGCTATGAAAATGCCATAGTAGGTAGGTATGGTGGCTGTTTTGAGGAAGGCATATGGTGGGTTTGTGCAACGGCGAAAATTGCGCGGTACTAGAGAGGCTAGCAATGGTGGAAGGTGAAAGTGCATCTATACCATGGACTCACATTAGTCATAAAGAACTCACATACTTGTTGCGAAAGTTTTTATTAGTAATCAAAACAAAGTGCTAAACGCATACTCCTAGGGGAAGGGTTGGTAGGTGTTAACCATCGCGCGATCCCGACCGCAACACAAAGGATGAAAATCAATAGATCAATTATGCTCCGACTTCCTAACATAGCGGTTCGCCATAGGTGCATGTTACGGGAATCACTAACTTCAACACAAGTATTTCTAGATTCACAACACCCTACTAACATAACTCTTAATATTACCGAATCCACGTCTCAAAAATAATTGAGAGGAATCAAACTTCTCTTTCTACTCAATGCACATGAAGATGGAAGTTTTATTGTATCCTCTTTGGGTGCCTATCACCTTTGGTACTACTTTCATAGCACAAGCCAACTACCAAGTTACGCACCGCCGTGCTCTAAAAGATCTAAGTGAAGCACATAGAGCAAAATTGTCTAGCTCAAAGCATATAAGTGAAGCACAATGAGTATTCTAGCAAATTCACGATGAGTGCATGTCTCTCTCAAAAGGTGTGCAGCAAGGATGATTGTGACACAACAAAAAGAAAAGACTCCTACGATACAAGACGCTCCAAGCAAAACACATATCATGTGGTGAATAAAAATATAGCTGCAAGTAATGTTACCGATGGATTGAAGACGAAAGAGGGGATGCCTTCCCGGGGCATCCCCAAGCTTAGGCTTTTTGGTGTCATTGAATTTGGCTTGGGATGCCTTGGGCATCCCCAAGCTTGAGCTCTTTCCACTCTTTATCCCTTTGTCCATGAGAACATCACCCAAAACTTGAAAACTTCACAACACAAAACTTAAACAGAAACTCGTGATATCATTAGCACAAGAAAACAAACTACCACCTCTTGAGGTACTATAGAAATCTTGATTTTTATTTGTATTGGTGTTAGATTAATGTATTATCACTTTTCCATGGCTAGTACCCCCCCCCCCCCCGATACTATCCATAGTTTCATCAAAACAAGCAACCAACACAACAAAAACAGAATCTGTCAAAAACAGACCAGTCTCTAGCAATCTATATACTTCGTATACTTCTGGTACCTCAAAAATTCTGAACAATTACGAAAGCCTGGGAAAAAGGCATATCAACCAGAAGCAAAAAGAATCAACTCAAAACCTTTTTCTGGATAAAAATTAAAAATAATTTCGTGAGAGAAAAGTTTCTGTCTTTTTCCAACAGGATCAAACAACCAACACCAAACTAGTCATAAAGGTTTTGCTTGGCTCAAACAGAAAAAGAACACACAAAAGACACAATCATAACAGAATTATGATGGTGTGGACGCAACAAAAAAGAAAGAAAAAAGATAAATTCATTGGGTTGCCTCCCAACAAGCGCTATTGTTTAACGCCCTTAGCTAGGCATAAGGTGATGGAATCATGTATCGTCGTCTTTGGTACTCAAACCATAAGTAGCCCTCATCATGGATTCATAAGGCAATCTTATTTTCTTTCTAGGAAAATTCTCCATGCCCTTATTTAAAAGAAATTGAAACCTAATAGTCCCTTCCTTCATATCGATGATAGCACCAATAGTCCTTAGGAAAGGTCTACCAAGAATGATAGGGCATGTAGGATTGCAATCAATATCAAGGACAATGAAATCCACGGGTACATAGTTCCTATTTGCAATAATAAGAACATCATTGATCCTTCCCATGGGTTTCTTGACAGTAGAATCCGCAAGATGCAAATTAAGAGAGCACTCCTCAATCTCATTAAAGCCTAGAACATCACATAAAGACTTTGGAATCGCGGAAACACTAGCACCCAAATTAAACAAAGCATTGCATTCATAGTTTTTGATTTTGATTTTGATAGTAGGTTCCCACTCATCATGAAGCTTTCTAGGAATAGAAACTTCCAACTCAAGTTTCTCTTCAAGAGATTTTATCATAGCATCGACGATATGATCGGTAAAGGTCTTGTTTTGGCTATAAGCGTGTGGAGAGTTTAGCATGGATTTCATCAAGGAAATACATTCAATCATAGAGCAACTATCATAATTGAATTCCTTGAAATCCAAAGTAGTAGTTTCATTACTACTCAAAGTTTTGATATCTTCTACTCCACTTTCAATGCTTTTAGCATCAAGATAGATGGACTCCGAATCATTGGGGCGTTTTTCAACCAAAGTGGATTCATATCCAGCCCCATCATCATTAGGTTTGACACTAGAAAACAAGGATTCAATGGGAGTCACACGAAGCACTTTAAGATCTTCGTGATTCTTATCACAAATTTCAGGTTTAGTAGCCATTTTATTGACTAAGGTAGCCTGTTTATTAGAAATCTGGCCTACCAATTTTCAAGACGAGCAAACTGAGAATTTAGCGCAAGGAATTCTTTGGCCATATCATCAACTTCTTTATTCATAAAAGCCAAAAAAGAATTTTGCTCCTTTAGTTCCCTACGGAAGTAACTGTTATAATCAAACTGTGTAGACATGAAGCCTTTAACACTAGTTTCAATCTCTTCCAACCTCGCATAGTAAGCATCAAAATCCTTTGGTTGGGCCATACATGTCTTAGCAGGCAGACAAGCGTACAAGCGAACAGAAAGCAAGCGAGAGAAAAAGGGTGAACAAAAAAGGCAAAAAAAATTGTAAATTTTTGTTTTTTCAAAAGTGGGGGAGAGGAAAACGAGAGGCAAAAAAGTAAATGCAAGAGATGAGTTTGCGACACTTACTTGGGTGAGTTTCACCTAGAATAATCCCCGGTGCCAGAAATTGACACGTTGACGGGAGACTATTCTTGACTTGATCCTCCCCGGCAACGGCGCCAGAAATCCTTCTTGCTACCTCTTGAGCTTGCGTTGGTTTTTCCCTTGAAGAGGAAAGGGTGATGCAGCACAGTAGCAGTAAGTATTTCCCTCAGTTTTGAGAACCAAGGTATCAATCCAGTAGGAGAATCAAGCCAAGTGTCCAGAGTACCTGCGCAAACACAAACAAGCTTGCACCCAACGATATAAAGGGGTTGTCAATCCCTTCAAGATTGATTGCAAAGTGAGATCTGAAGGCGGAAAGTGCAACGAAGTAAAAGTGTAAGGCTGAAACTATGGTGTGAAGTAGACCCGGGGGCCATAGTGTTCACTAGAGGCTTCTCTCAAAATAGCAAATATACGGTGGGTGAGCAAATTACTGTCGAGCAATTGATAGAACCGCGCAAAGTCATGATGATATCTAAGGCAATGATCATACATATAGGCATCACGTCCTAGACAAGTAGACCGATACTGTCTGCATCTACTACTATTACTCCACACATCGACCGCTATCCAGCATGCATCTAGTGTATTGAGTTCATGACGAACAGAGTAACGCCTTAAGCAAGGTGACATGATGTAGAGGGATAAACTCGAACCAATGATGTAAACCCCATCTTTTTACCCTTGATGGCAACAACATGATGCGTGCCTCGCTACCCCTTTTGTCACTGGGTGAGGTCACCGTACGGTATGAACCCTAAATCAAGCACTTCTCCCATTGCAAGAATGATAGATCAAGTTGGCCAAACAAAACCCACAACTCGAAGAGAATTACAAGGATATGAAATCATGCATATAAGAGATCACAAGAAACTCAAATAAGATTCATAGATAATCTGATCATAAATCCACAATTTATCGGATCTCGACAAACACACCGCAAAACAAGATTACATCGGACAGATCTCCATGAAGATCACGGAGAACTTTTTATTGAAGATCCAAGAGAGAGAAGAACCCATCTAACTACTAGCTATGGACCTGAAGGTCTATGGTGAACTATCACGCATCATCGGAGAGGCCATGGTGTTGATGAAGAAGCCCTCTGTATCCGAATCCCCCTCCGGCAGGGCACCAGAATGTGCCCCAGCTGGGATCTTGCGGAGACAGAAGCTTGCGGCGGCGGAAAAGTATTTTCGTGGATCTCTCCCATAGTTTTGGATTTTTCAGGAATTTATAGGCGGAAGAGGTAGGGCAAACGAGCCACAGAGGGCCCATAAGCCTGCTAGGCGCGGGCCGCCCTGGTCGCGCCTAGGAGGCTTGTGGCCTCCCCTAGTGGCCTCTGCCTTGGTTCTCACTTCCCCTGCGTATCTTCTCTTCCGGAAAAATCTTTTAGGAAGTTTTATTCCGTTTGGACACCGTTTAAAATTCTCCCGTGAAAAGGGTCAAAAACACGGAAAAAACAGGAACTGGCACTTGGCACTGAGTTAATAAGTTAGTCCCAAAAAAGATATAAAAGGCAAACAAAACATCCAAAGTTTGACAAGATAGTAGCATGGAACCATCAAAAATTGTAGATACGTTGGAGACGTATCATGGTGTTGCTTAGACTACGTCGAGTCATTTCCACATAAACCAAATGTGCGTGTGTATAAAGGTGTTACAAGAGAAAGTGATTACTTGGTTAAGTTTGGTGACTTGACATGGAGGATGAACATGAGGTGTTCATTCCTCGGAAAATTTATGTTGATATCTGTAACCTGTTCTTATGGTTACTAGTTACCTTTTGATGCATGATCATACAAACACTTGACCATGTTGATGCATTTAACGAAAGACCATGTTGATGCATTTAACGAAAAACCTGCTTTCCACAAAGGCTGCTTACTTGTGATATATCATGCTTCATTATTGCCTTATTCCACCTCATGGGTTGCTTGTGAGTACATTCAAAGTACTTATTGGCTTGCCACTGGTTATTTCATTGAGAAGGTACGAGAGAACAGGAGATGGTGAAGAGTATCTTGGTGACGTACATGCGAACTAGGACGCTTCCCAGTCAAAATGCCTATGTGTTAAGGCTGATGGCACAGGTTCACGTTTACTACCAAGATTCCGCTAGTAGTTGAGTTGGTGTGATTGGACTTCATGGCCCTATCTATGTAAGACTTGACCATAACGGTCATTATTTGTATCAGACGTTAATCATGGATGTAAGACTCTTGTTATTCAGTATCTGTGTGTTCAGTGAGCATTGATCTCTGGGATCACTATAGACATTCATTCGGTGATCTCGGCTCGTAAGTTGGGGTCCCCACAAACTTCATCTTAAATGACTGTATTTTTGTACAATTGTTCCTAATGCTTGTCGGAATGATGCCTAATTGCACATATTCTAGTTGATGACACTTGGATTGGATCCTATTTAGCAGTCTATCGAGAATACCACCTCCTTGTGAGCTTAACGATCGAGAAACAAATGTGACTGCACACGTATCGCTAGGCGGATCCAGAACAACCAGGAGTGCGGAATGTTTTGGGAGCGCTCCTTCGCACACAGGTTATGTACGAAAGATGTCATTTAAGGATAAAAATTAAGCAGTGAGAAGTAATGAAAGTACTAAGACTTAGTTATTTCCGCATAATGGTGATGAAGAAGCTCGCGCGCGGACTGCTGATTCGGGTTCGCGCATGCAATCCCCCTACCTGGTGCGCCAAATATGTCGGCGTATGATGATATGTGGGACCGATGATGCCCCTTTGCGGTTCTGCTAAGGGAATCGACGTGCACGAAGAGTGGAAACAACACTCAATGCAATAGATTTACCCACGTTCGGGCCGCAAAGATGCGTAAAACTCTACTCCTGTTACGATGGATTATGAATGGTGTTCAAATTATAGAGAGCACGGCTTGTCCGCAAGGATGCTGAGGAGCGCAACTACTACCTTCAAATGGGTCGTTTTTTGCGTCCCCTTATAAATGTTGCCATGGGCCTCCTTTTAAAGTCTAAGGGGCCACCATAGTGGCAAGATGGTAATTACATGGGGTGAATGCTAGTGACGACACATACAGGGACGGGGGTTGATAAAGTTAATTCTAGAGCGATGGTCCGCCACGTAGCCGACATGCTCTACCTAACTACGTGCATGCCTTCCACTTGTCGACAGAGTTATCTATGTGCGCCACCCGTGGGGGACACGTGGTAGAGCGGGGCCAGTAGGAAGCTTTCCGACCATGAGTTTGTCGGTGTTGAGCTTGCCGATCTTGATCTTGAGATTATCTTCTCGATGACCTGCATGGAGGTATTGGTTTGCCGGTTCCGCTTTGTTGGGTCTTGTCTTGTCGGCTCGGCATTACCGGAAAACTGTGTCACTTGGGTAAAGTTCCTTCCCGGTGAGTTCTTGGTCTTGTTTGTCGATGTAGTGCTTGTCGGGCGTGTTGCTTGCTGATACGTCTCCAACGTATTGATAATTTATGAAGTATTCATGCCATATTCACCTATGTTTACAATATTTTTATATGGCTTTGATGCACTTTTTGTGATTTATTTAGAACTAACCCGGACTAACGTTGTTTTCAGCAGAATTACCGTGGTGTTGTTTTTTGTGGAGAAACTGAAATTTCTCGGAATTGCCCCAAACTTATTGACAATTCTTTCTAGAACATATGAGCAATATTGGAGCGAAGAACCACCACAGGGGAGCCACCTGTGGGCCACAAGCCAACGGGGCACAACCACCTGCTAGTTGCGCCCTTATGGCTTGTGGGGCCCACGTGGCTCCATTTAGCATGGTTCCAACGCCAAAAATCCTATATATACAGAAAACCTCGGAAATAAACAAAGAACTTTCGCTCCACCGTCGCAACTCTCCGTATCGACAAAAAAAGCATCTGGAGCCTTTCAAGTACCCTATCGGAGGGGGAAAATCATCCTTGCTGGCCAGCTTCATCATCCCGGCGGAGGCCATGACGAGGAGGGAGTAGTTCACCCTCGGGGCTGAGGGTATGCACCCGTAGCTATGTGTTCAATCTCTCTCTCTCTCGTGTTCTTGAGATGTCCCGATCTTGATGTATCACGGGCTTTCTTAATATAGTTGGATCATATGGTGTTCTTCCCTTGCTATCTTGTTGTGATGGACTAAATCTTTCCCTTTGAGATCTCGTTATGTTGGATTGAATATTGGATTTGAGAAGAACACTTGATATATGTCTTGCATGTGGATACCCGTCGTGACAATGGGGTATTCTATTGATTCACTTGATATATGTTATGGCATCAACTTACTGATTCTTGTTACCTTGGGGATCTATGCATAGGGGTTGATTGCATGTTTTAATACTACGTTCTCCGATAGAAATCTTGGGGTACTCTTTGAAGTTCTTTGTATTGGATTGAATATGATGAATCTCAAATTGTTTGGTGCATGTTGTATAATTAACCCATGGATACTTGAGGTGAAATTAGCGTATCTAGGTGACATTAGGGTTGATTGATATGTATCATAGGTGTTATTCTAGTACGAACTCTAGGGCTGTTTTGTGGCACTTATATGAATAGCTTAAAAGATTGATCGGAAGGAATAACTTTGAGGTGGTTATACTACATACACCAATTTCATCTTATGTTCTCCGCTACTTATGAACTTTGGAGTGATTCTTTGTTGCACGTTGAGGGATGATCATATGATTCTACTATGCTAGCCTTGTTGAGGGATTGCACTAGTAAAAGTATGAACCCTAGGCCTTATTTCCGAGCATTTATACAACATTTTGCTCATTGTTTTACAATTGCTACCGTGTTGTTTTTATATTTTCAGATTACAAAAAATATATCTATTATCCATATTGCACTTGTATCAACATCTCTTCGCCAAACTAGTGCACCTATAAAGTTTACCATTGTATTGGGTGTGTTGGGGACACAAGAGATTTCTTGTAGTTCATTGCAGTTTTGTTTGAGAGAGACCATCTTCATCCTATACCTCCCAAGGATTGATAAACCTTAGGTCATCCAGTTGAGGGAAATTTGCTAGTGTCCTACAAAACTCTGCACTTGGAGGCCTAACAACGTCTACAAGAACAAAGTTGTATAGTAGAGATAACCTGTCGACAAGATCGGCTCCTTGCCGGGGTGGTCTTGTAACAGCCCTATGCCGTCAAGACCCCATGCCTAGAAGGTTTGTGAGGCCCTGGTTCTCACTACACCGCCAACATTCTTACACTACACAACTACACTACTATCTTACATTACAACTACACTAAATTTTACACTTCAACTAGAATAAAATATTATATACGGTAATCTTACTATAAATTCTACATTACAATTACAGTACAATTTTACACTACATTTACACTTACAAATTCTATACTACAATTACTCACCGGCGATGAAGACGACGGGGCTAGCGCGTCCTTCACGGCGGCGGTTGAGGCAGAGATCACGACGAGGGAACTACGGTGGATGCAGAGACCACGATGAGGGGACAACGGTGGATAATACGCCGACGAATATGACGGTGATGATGGAGGCGACGGGGCTGGCAGGTCCTTAACGGCGGTGGCGAAGACGGTGGCGGTGTGGAGTCGGAGATGGAGATGGCGGTCATGCGCTTGGTAGTTAGCGGCGGCGTCAAGTTGGGGATTGATTTCGGGGTGTTGGTTGGTGGGGAATAGTTCTCACTATGTATATGGGTGGTTGGATTTGACGGTTGGTGGTGTGTTTGCGAGCGTTGGCCCACATGGCTAACGCCATTTGCTATGTACTTTTATTTTAGTTTGTTTTTTGATACACACTATTATTATTTTCCCTATTTTTCATGTATATATATATATGTGTGTGTGTGTGTGTGTACACACACACATTCATACATCCATATGAGAACAACATATATTCTATTAGTTAATCTAGCCTCCTTACATACACTAAAAAGGATAATAAATAATAATAAATATAATTTACTACTACTAGATCTAGACTAAGAACATCATTAGTATGATGACGACAACGAGAAGAAATGATGTCATCGATCTAGCTCGGAGAAATTGGTCAACCATACAACCGGCTAAAAGTGCATATCGAAGCATTTTGAATTTCTGATTTGGCCTTGCATCACATCATTCTTTAGTTGCATCTCATCTATCTATCGTCTCCGTGGTACAATGGAGTAATCGAGCAACCAACTTACGTACTTCTGGACGAGATCAATTCATATCCATGTGAAGCAATATTTTCTCCTATTTTCTGTGGATCATAATATAAACACACACACACATATACACACACACACACACAAACACACACATATACACACACACACACACAAACACACACACATATATATATACACACACACACATATTGATGTGAGTGACACTAGAGAAGTTGAATTGTGCAAATTAGCTGAAAATAGATCAAGATGTATTTTTTGTCATATACGTACCTTTCCACGGTTGGTGTAGATGTAGAACTCTTGCTCTCAATTCCATTATGTGTGACATATGATTATCAACAGGGCGTTGACAGCCGCAAGGCAGCACATGGCTAGTATCTTCGACGTTGGTGTCGTAGCTGTCGGATTGAACGGAAGTCGCGCTGCTGCGACGACATGATTCGCTAGACAGGGTAGACTGCATTGGCCATGGCGAGCTCATGGCGTAGCCAAAAGGGGCATACGTGAGCTCGGCAAGGGCGGCGGAGTCCCAAACTTTCGACACGCTCCGCTAACTTGGGTCCATAACTAAGAGGAGCTAACTAGTTTGGGAGAAGAATTGAAAGTGAATATATTTTGAGAAACAAACGGGCTAGAAACACTAGCTTATATAGCAAAACTTAGTGCTCGCGTTCACGAATAGTGAACGCCAGCACTACATAATATAGTTGTGACGTGGCAGGATATCTGACGCCACCAATATATTCTGACTGGTCAGCTCAACAGGCCCCATATTTTGGTGGTGTTCCACTTTAAATCCACGCTAGCACTACCTGCACAAATCCAACGTACCAATTCATCCAACGCCATCACTATTTGAAAAAATAGTGATGACGTAGCGTCAAATTGGCGCTCCACCAATGTAAGTTGTGGCTAGCCATTTCTCTACTAGTGAATGGTTGCTTTTGGAATGCATGAGCACACACACTGTAGAGAAGACATGACAAGTCATATGTACCTTGGCTATATGCATCATATAAATAGGAATGAGGTGCCTCCATGTTCAAGACTCACTCTTGCCAACAATGTGTATAAGAAGCAAGAGAAATACACTTGAGAAAACAAGGTTATAGAAATACTTACATTGACGTTTTGGAGCATTTTCACTAGAGAAACACACTTGAGAAAACAAGGTTATATAACACAAGGGTATTTCTTTCATACAAATGCACAGAACATCAATTTTACCAAGGTTTGGAAGACATGTAGGAAATTGTATTTTCTCAAGGTTAACATGTATCCAAGAGTAATTGTAGAACTTTCTCCCCTGAATGTGGATTTTATTTTCAATCTTAGCATGTAGATATTATGAGAAGGTAGGGTGAGACAACTCTTGCAATAAAATATAGAAATAGCAGCACAAAATATGAATCCAAGTCACTTGGTATTTTCTCTCTCCTTTTAAAGATATTGAAGTAAATTGATCTCCCCCTTAATGATTAACCTTGAGCTTTAATGATTCTCCCCTAAAGCTTTGAATTTAAGCTTTGATCTTTCTCCCCCTTTGGCATCAATTTCCAAGAAGCGTTAGAGGGTAAGGGATAGAACATTATCTCAAAATGTTAAAAATACGGCAAAGAACACAAGCAGTAGCAAATGTCAGAGGCTTAGAGACAAAATAGATTTGTAGAATCAATAAGGATTTTAGGGTTTTGGGTAAAATCGGTGTTGCCAAAGAGGTTCATGTCGGTTGCACCGAAGAAGCTATGAGAAGTTTATCTGCTACGTCGGTGATGCCTATTTTCCTAAGTCGGAGTATCCGAGTTGCAAGCAAAAACTTGGCAAATGCATTCTTGGCCATTTTGTCAAATAGAATTTTCAGAAGGACTTGACAGATTTTGTGAGCAATTTTCAATAAGATTTGCAAGGAATTTTCAATAAGATTTGCAGGGAATTTTCATATAGGTAAGAATTGAATGGGAGCAACAAAGTAGGCAACAAAGGAAAAACCATCCATCCAAGTTCCTTATCTAGATGTTGGTCGGCGACTAGGTCACCTATATTAGAGTACATTGACTTAAGGAGATAAGCAAGAATGATTGATAATAGATCATACTCTTTGTTAAGCTCAAAATGGGGTTACTATTTTTCCTTTAAGAAATTCAATGTTTTCATATCACTTAGAATTGCTTTGGCTTGGGACTTGGAGTAAAGCTTCTTCAAGGTTATGAATACATACCTTTGAATGATATAGATGATGTGGTATGTAGGTGGACTTGTTGTGGATGCTCAAAAGTTGGAGTTTGGAGGCTTGAAGCTATCCTTATTTCTTATGAAGTGGGTCCTCCTACATGGTTTAGTCATGCAAGGAAGAACATCATATATCCAAATGACAATAGTGAAGTTTTGATCATATTTTTGTCAAGGATATGGTTTTTGTTGCCTTCTTCCTTCGTCTTGGCAATCTTGTGGAGTGTAGTTCATCCAAGTACTTACAAAAGGTTAGATGCAATACAAGGGAGCATAGTTTTCCAAGATATGAAATACTATCAAGGAATAGTCATGTGAGCTCACGCCCTTGCATGCATCCGAGTGAGCCTCTAGCTCAAGTTTGAAGCATCAATGATGTTCAACTCACTTAAATTACACAACGATTTCTCATCAAGTGCCTTAGTAAAGATATATGCCAGTTGTTTGTTTCTACGGACATGTTTGAGATTAATATCCCCTTTAGAAACATGATCACGAATGAAATGATGACGAACTTCAATATGTTTAGTTCGACATTGTTGCATGGGGTTGTGAGCATTTTAATAGCACTCTCATTATCACAAAACAATGCAACATATTTCACATGTATTCCATATTCCATAAGAGTTTGAGTCATCCACCGCAATTGCGTGCAACATGATCTCATGACAATGTATTCTACTTCAGCGGTTGATCGAGATACTGAGTTTTGATTCTTAGACGGCCAAGACACAAGAGATCTCTCAAGAAATTGACAAGTACATGAGGTGGATTTTCTATCAACCTTATCTCCAGCATAATCCGAGTGGGAATTGTTGGAAATATGCCCTAGAGGCAATGATAAATAGTTATTATTATATTTCCTGTTTAACGATAATCGTTCATTATCCATGCTATAATTGTATTGAATGAAAACATAGACACATGTGTGGATACATAGACAAAACAATGTCCCTAGTAAGCCTCTAGTTGGCTAGCCAGTTGATCAAGGATAGTCAAGGTTTTCTGACTATGTGCAAGCGTTGTTGCTTGATAACTGGATCACATCATTAGGAGAATCATGTGATGGACTAGACCCAAACTATGAACATAGCATATTGATCGTATCATTTTATTGCTATTGTTTTCTGCGTGTCAAGTATTTATTCCTATGACCATGAGATCATATAACTCACTCACACCAGAGGAATACCTTGTGTGCATCAAACATCGCAACGTAACTGGGTGACTATAAAGGTGCTCTACAGGTATCTCCGAAGGTGTCCGTTGAGTTAGTATGGATCAAGACTGGGGTTTGTCACTCCGTGTGAAGGAGAGGTATCTCGAGGCCCACTCGGTAATACAACATCACACACAAGCCTTGCAAGCAATGTGACTAAGTATAAGTCATGGGATCTTGTATTACAGAACGAGTAAAGAGACTTGCCGGTAACGAGATTGAAATAGGTATGCGGATACCGACGATCGAATCTCGGGTAAGTAACATACGGAAGGACAAAGGGAATGACATACGGGATTATATGAATCCTTGACACTGAGGTTCAACCGATAAGATCTTTGGAGAATATGTAGGATCCAATATGGGCATCCAGGTCCCGCTATTGGATATTGACCGAGGAGTGCCTCGGGGCGTGTCTACATAGTTCTCGAACCCGCAGGGTCTACACACTTAAGGTTCGACGATGTTTTAGTATAGTTGAGTTTTATGTATGGTTACCGAATGTTGTTCGGAGTCCCGGATGAGATCACGGACGTCACGAGGGTTTCCTAAATGATCAGGAAACGAAGATTGATATATAGGATGGTTTCATTTGGTCACCGGAAAGTTTCGGGCAATTCCGGCAGTGTACCGGGAGTGACGAATGGGTTCCAGGAGTTCATCGGGAGGGGCCACCCACCGGGGAGTGAGCCCAAGACACTAGGATGATGCCACAAGTCCTTAGTGGTCTGGTGGAGTCAGCCCAAGGTGCCCATGACGCCACATAAAGAAATACCAAAAGAAAATAAAAGGAAAAAGGGGAAAAGGGAGGTGGGAAGGAAGAGGAGGACTCCTCCTTCCCAAACCGAATTGGAGGAGGAGTCCTCCTCCTCCACTTGGCCGGCGCACCTTGAGGGATTGTCCCTCAAGGCTAGCCCTCCCCCTCCCTCCAGAATTGAAGACTTCAACGAAGAGGATAAATTTCCTTGGGAAGAACAAACAAGACCAAGAAGACTCGCTAGATTTCGTAGTCAAACGTTTCCCCTTACCTCTACCTCTTAATTCTCGGGACGATAATTTTTTTTAGTGATGGAGAGTTGTGACATCCCCGCAATTAAGCTACAGTAACTCAAGGATTAGGCTAAACCATTTTGCAAATACAATTATGTCCACTGTTGGAAACAAATGATAATTCAAATTCATATGCAATTCAAAGTTCTTTGAAAGGTGGAACTAAAAGTTTTGCAAACTTATGGATAGTTTCCAAATATTCTTTTGATATTTATAAAATTGGAAACCACATTTTGTTGCAAGTTTTTTGGTGCCTCAAATTAAATACATGAGAGGCAAAACAATTTTTAGATGCCCTTTTGAATTTTTACAATTTTCAATTGCTTTCAAATGACCCTTAAATAAATTATGGCAGTTTATAAAAATGCAATGGGGTTAATGGACCTTGTGCCTTAATTTTTACTGAAAGTATTTGTTGCTAATATTAATTAAAATCAGAAACTTTTTAAAAAAGATTGTTTTTTCTTTAAATAAAAACAGAAGGCCCCTCCCCCTCCCTCGCATCTACTCCCTCCGTTCCTAAATATAAGTCTCTTAAGATATTTCACTACTCGACTACATACGGAACATAATGAGTGAACCTACACTCTAAAATATGTCTATATACATCCGTATGTACTCCATTAATGAAACATATTAAAGACTTATACTGTATTTATGAACGGAGGGAGTATAAGGCTCGTCGTCGACCTCCCGAATCCTAGCATCACTCCCGGCCTCGATCCACCTCTCCTCGTTCGCTCCTCCTCCACGCTCGACCGAGCACTGCCATGGTCGCGCTGTGGTGGAACTCGCGCCACCTGTGTCCCGGCGCCCCCTCGTCGTGTTCTGAAGATCCCCGGGCCTCCCCTTCGTCTACCTCGCGCGCCAATTGGAGCCGTGGCTCGCTGCGCCGTTGTCCCCGAGCACTTCCCCCTTTTCGATCCCGGCGGACGTCTCCGGCAGATCCCCTCGATTCCGACCTTTGCACGCCTCCCCGAGCCTTACCTGCAACGATGTGAGAAGCTCCTCACTGTCCCCTTCCTACTGCGTTTTCGTAGGCCGCCGTAGCTAGCCTCTATCGTCACCGAGCTCGGCGGCGCCATGACCGACGCCCTGCTCAACGTCGGCCGCTCGGGCCTCCCCACGCTAGTCGCCGTGCTCCGGGTGGGCCGTAGTTACTGCCCACCCCCTTAGTGGCTCACTTGCGACCTGCAGCCGCACTCCCGCGCTTGTCCGTACCCGTCGTCACCTCTTCTCGCCGCCGGCGCCGTTCCGGTCCGTCCGACCTCCTCTTGCTCGCCGAAATGGTCCCGCACGGGCCCCCGCATCCTAACGCACCTCCCCCCCACCCCCCCCCCCCCCCCCCCGTTTGGTGGCTCGTGGGCGAAGCCCAAGCCGTAGCCGAGCCGTCCGCCGCGATTTTGGCTCGTCGGAGCAACTCCGGCGACGCCCGCCGGCATGGGAGGACCGCGGCCACCAGCAGGGACATTGACCTGCGGGCCCCCAGGTCCCGGTTGACCAGCTGACCTGGTCAAGCATGCTGGCTGGGCACCCACGGTCTCTGACTGGCGGGCCAGTCCTGTCAGGTAGTTAAATAGCTAATTAGGGCATGTATAACGGTGGCATCACCAAGGTGATGCCCCATGCACTCCACGTAGATTTTTTAATTGAAGCTACTATCCCAACCAACGATTGCTCAATGGTGGCAGTGGTCCCTTTTCTATCCTGCCCGTTACTAGTTCTTTTCCTTTTTTTCATTGATCTGACCTCAAAAAACTCACTACTCCATCCATCACTTTTTAACGTTTTTGTCAATGAGGAACCGGACTTCTCTGCAAGAGCCCGTCTGCCTCTGCAAGCACTACCTTTTACTAGAGCTGGACTGAGTGCGCCGATGTGGCAGATGGGGCAGCCATCCAGCATGTAGCGTTGGTCATGCCCTTAAAAGTAATTAGGATTACCCTAGTAAGTCAGTGATATGTGGGTCCATCCCCTAATTTAGTTAATTAGATTAAACTGAACCCCACTTTTAAAATCCACTATCAATGATAGATGGGCCCCACCTATCAGTTTGACTGGTCAAAGTTGACTGCTGACATCACCGTGACCTCATGTTGACATCATATTTCTTTTCTGACGATTTTAATAAATAAAATAAATTAGAAAAATATTTATAACTTTGAAAATTAATGAAAAATAAACCGTAAGTCACATGAAAATAATTTATATATGAAAGTTGCTTAGAAATATCCCACGAATCCGAGTAAGCTATCCGTTCATCTTTCACATGCCTCTAACAAGATGAACATGGAACTTTCCCCCCGATTCATGTGTTCAATAGTAGCGAGAGATTCAGGAAATATCATCTGATATTTTCCCGATCCGTTTATGACGGATGATATTGCGTTAGCTCATGCCTCCCCTGCTTATTGACATGTCATGCTTAGTGTTGCACATATTGTTGTTATTTATTGTTTCTCCCCCCCCCCTTCTTAGTGGTAGACCCCGAAAGTGACGCTGGTGCCGGGTACGACTACCCACTAACAACCATCCCTTTGCCGCAGATCAACAAGGCAAGCAAACCCCCCTTGATCATTCCTATATCGCCTAATTTCTTTCTCCATCATGCTTGCATTAGAATTTTGCTACTGTTGTAGTGAGCTCTTATATGTGATGCATAGCCTGTTTTTGATGAACCGCTACATTCCAATACCGCACTTTAAACTGCTTAGTATATATGTGGCCCAGTCATCCCCTCTGGCCCCTTAGACCAGTTGCCCCGCTTTATCGTCCAGTCTCGATCAACTGATCGACGAGCCAAGACCCGACACAACACTTACACCCCCTTAGTTGTACGACGCTGCAGAGCTACTATCGGGTACCGAGGGTGACACCTCGTTACGTACCCTGATGTTAGCGTTGTAGTGTAGTTTGACCGGCGGTGGTTCTCGAAGGGTGATACCTCATGCACCACCTCTGACAACGACTCTGTCGTACAACCCATCAAGTTGATCCAGCGAGGGTGATTCCTCCCTGGCCACCTTGACGGTTACATCATACAGAATCCATCGAGGGTGATACCTCGGATCCCTCTGATGTTACAACCACAAATTTACTTGACCGTGCTACTTGGAACATTGATGAATAATGTTTGACGGGTGGATTCCCGCGTGGATGTGTCTATGAGTTAATTAAAACGATAATGGATTTGGGTATTCGATCTGGGTTGGTCGGAGACCTTTTTGCACTAACCGTTGACATGGGACGAGTTATGGGTTCTCGACGTCGTGGTATCAACCGAAGCTCTTCTGACGTTAGCAATGGAGCGGCGCGCGCCCGAGTGGCCCGCCTAAGCATCTTCTTGTATAAGAGGTGCCAGGACTAACATCGTCCGCCCTCGCATCGTGCACGAGCGCAAAGGGTGATGGGTCCTTGACCCGTGCGCGCTTAGGATTTAGACCGGCGGGCTGGCCTCTTTGCTGAGCTTAGGTGGGGCTGCGACGTGTTGATGTGTCGATGCAGGGCATGACCAGGAAATTGTGTCCGGCCAGAGTTTATCAAACGTGACGGGGAAACTTGGTGCACCCCTGCAGGGAAGAAATAAACTATTCGGATAGGCATGTCCACGGTTACATGATGATTTGGTGTTATGCCCCGATCTTATACAACTACAACTGTTACTTAACTGGAATGTTTGCTCCAGAATTGCTTCCTCGCAGGGAGTCAAGGGAGGATCTCCGGGCGTGACTTTAATTAATATTGCCGCAACATTATGACTATTAATTTTGTTACCTTGCTCTACTCTCTTCTATTGCTGCAAGACCCCTCAAGATGCTAGTCTTCGATAGGACTATACTTCTCTCTCTATTCTCGCGCTGTTGCAGTCAGCCCACATAAAACCCCTTCCTTTGATATTGATGCATAAATTAGCATAGTTCTGATGTCAGTCTTGCGAGTACTTTGGATGAGTACTCACCGTTGCTTTGCTCCCCCTTTTCCCTTGATACATTGCTGCGACCAGATGATGGAGCCCAGGAGATGGCGTTTCCCGCCGAAGACGAATGCTACCCCGAGGGTGCCTACTGTTGGAAATATGCCCTAGAGGCAATAATAAATTAGCTATTATTATATTTCCTTGTTCATAATAATTGTTTATTATCCATGCTAGAATTGTATTGATTGGAAACTCAAATACATGTGTGGATACATAGACAACACAATGTCCCTAGTGAGCCTCTAATTGACTAGTTCGTTGATCAAAGATGGTCAAGGTTTCCTGGCCATAGGCAAGTGTTGTCACTTGATAACGGGATCACATCATTAGGAGAATCATGTGATGGATAAGACCCAAAGTATATATACGTAGCATATTGATCGTGTCATTTTATTGCTATTGTTTTCTGCATGTCAAGTATTTGTTCCTATGACCATGAGATCATATAACTCATTGGCACCGGAGGAATACCTTGTGTGCATCAAACGTCACAACGCAACTAGGTGACTATAAAGGTGTTCTACAGGTATCTCCGAAGGTGTCCATTGAGTTAGTATGGATCAAGACTGGGATTTGTCACTCCGTGTGACAAAGAGGCATCTCGGGGCCCACTCGGTAATACAACATCACACACAAGCCTTGCAAGCAATGTGACTAAGTGTAAGTCACGGGATCTTGTATTACGGAACGAGTAAAGAGACTTGCCGGTAACGAGATTGAAATAGGTATGCGGATACCGACGATCAAATCTCGGGAAAGTAACATACCGAAGGACAAAGGGAATGACATACGGGATTATATGAATCCTTGACACTGAGGTTCAACCGATAAGATCTTCGGAGAATATGTAGGATCCAATATGGGCATCCAGGTCCCGCTATTGGATATTGACTGAGGAATACCTCGGGGCATGTCTACATAGTTCTCGAACCCCCAAGGTCTGCACACTTAAGGTTCGATGATGTTTTTGTATAGTTGAGTGATAGTTATTGGTAACCGAAAGTTGTTCGAAGTGCCGGATGAGATCCAAGACATCACGAGGAGCTCCAGAATGGTCCGGGGGTAAAGATTAATATATAGGAAGTCATGTTTTGGTCACCGGAAAAGTTCCGGGCTCATCGGTAGTGTACCGGGAGTGCCGGGAGGGGTGCCGGGGACCATCGGGAGGGGTGTCACGCCCCCAAGGGGTATCATGCGCTATGGGAAGAGATAAACCATCCCCTAGTGGGCTGGAATAAGTTCCCACTAAGGCCCGTAAGGGTTGAGAAGAAAAAAACACAAGATGGAAAGAGTTTCCTTGTGGGAAGGTGGAATCCTACTCCAAGTAGGATTGGAGTAGGACTCCTCCACCTCCAATTTCGGCCAAACCTTAAGGGTTTGAGGCTGCCTCCTCCCCTCCCTCCCTCCTATATATACTAGAGGTATTAAGGGTTTTTGAGACACAACTTTGCCACGTGCTACTCGACCCTATACCACGCAGTTTTTCCTCTAGATCGTATTTCTGCGGAGCTTAGTCCAAGCCCTGCCGGAGTAGATCAACCACGACCGGCGCGCCGTCATGCTGCCGGAGAACTCTTCTACCTCTCCGACCCCTCTTGCTGGATCAAGAAGGTGGAGATCGTCATCGAGCTGTACGTGTGCTGAACGCGGAGGTGCCATTCGTTCGGCACTAGATCGGAACGGATCGCAAGACGGTTCGTGGGACGGATCGCGAGACGGTTCGTGGGACGGTTCGTGGGACGGATCGCGGGACGGTTCGTGGGACGGATCGCGGGACGGTTCGTGGGGCTGATCGAGGGACATGAAGACGTTCCACTACATCAACCGCGTTTCTTAAATGCTTCCTGTTGTGCGATCTACAAAGGTATGTAGATCCAAATCTCCTCTCGTAGATGGACATCACCATGATAGGTCTTCGTGTGCGTAGGAATTTTTTTTGTTTCCCATGCAACGTTCCCCAATAGTGGTATCAGAGTTAGGTTCATGCGTAGATGTTATCTCGAGTAGAACACAAAGGGTTTTGTGAACGGTGATGTTCGATTTGCTGCCCTCCTTAGTCTTTTCTCGATTCGGCGGTATTGTTGGATTGAAGCGGCCCGGACCGACATTATTTGTACGCTTACGAAAGACTGATTTCATCGCAACCTCGTTGCATAAAGATGACTGGCGGGTGTCGGTTTCTTCAACTTTAGTTGAATTGGTTTTGACCGAGGCGGTCCTTGGAGAGGTTAAATAGCAATTTGCACATCTCCGTTGTGGTTTTTGCGTAAGTAAGATGCGATCTACTAGATACCCATAGCAGCCACGTAAAACATGCAACAACAAATTAGAGGACGTCTAACTTGTTTTTGCAGGGTATGCTTGTGATATGATATGGCCAATGACATGATGTGATATATTGGATGTATGAGATGATCATGTTGTAATAGTTAATATCGACTTGCACGTCGATGGTACGGCAACCGGCAGGAGCCATAGGGTTGTCTTTAAACTAATGTTTGTGTTTGCAGATGTGTTTACTATATTGCTAGGACGTAGCTTAAGTAGTAATGGCATGAGTAGCACGACAACCCCAATGGCGACACGTTGATGGAGATCATGGTGTGGCGTCGGTGACAAGAATATCGTGTCGGTGCTTTGGTGATGGAGATCAAGAAGCACATGATGATGGCCATATCATGTCACTTATGAATTGCATGTGATGTTAATCCTTTTATGCACCTTATTTTGCTTAGAACGACGGTAGCATTATGAGGTCATCTCTTACTAAAATTTCAAGACAAAATTGTGTTCTCCCCGACTGTGCACCGTTGCGGCAGTTCTTCGTTTCAAGACACCACGTGATGATCGGGTGTGATAGACTCAACGTTCACATACAACGAGTGAAAAACAGTTGCACCCGCGGAACACTCAGGTTAAACTTGACGAGCCTAGCATGTGCAGACATGGCCTCGGAACACAAGAGACTGAAAGGCTGAGCATGAATCGTATAGTTGATATGATTAGCCTAGAGATGCTTACCACTAAAACTATTCTCAACTCACGTGATGATCGAACTTGAGTTAGTGGATTTGGATCATGTACCACTCAAATGACTAGAGAGATGTACTTTTTGAGTGGGAGTTTATTAAGTAATTTGATTAGTTAAACTCTAATTATCATGAACATAGTCAAAAGGTCTTTGCGAATTATGATGTAGCTTGCGCTATAGCTCTACTGTTTTCATATGATCCTAGAGAAAATTTAGTTGAAAGTTGATAGTAGCAACTTTACGGACTAAGTCCGTAAAACTGAGGATTGTCCTCATTCCTGCATAGAAGGCTTATGCCCTTAATGCACCACTCGGTGTGCTGCACCTCGAGCGTCGTGTGTGGATGTTGCGAGCTTCTGACATACATGTTTTGATGACTACGTGATAGTTCAGTGCGTGATACTTAATGTCTTAGAAGCAAGGCGTCGAAGACGTTTTGAAACATCGGGGAACATAAGACATGTTCTAGGAGATGAAATTGAGATTTCATGCTCGTGCCCTTGTTGGGATGTGTGATACCTCTGACAAGGTTCTTTGTCTAAAAAGTAGAGGAGAAAAACTCAAATTATTGAGCATGTTCTCAGATTGTCTGAGTACAACAATCGCTTGAATCAAGTGGGAGTTAATCTTCCAGATGAGATAGTGATTGTTCTCCAAAGTCACTGCCACCAAGCTGCTAGAGCTTCATGATGAACTATAAACATATCAAGGATAGATATGATGATCCTTGAGCGATTCGCAATGTTTGACACTACAAGAGTAGAAATCAAGAAGGAGCATCAATTGTTGATGGTTAGTAAAACCACTAGTTTTAAGAAAGGCAAGGGCTAGAAGGGATACTTCATGAAACGGCAAACCAGTTGCTGCTCTAATGAAGAAACCTAGGATTGAACCCAAACCCGAGATTAAGTGCTTCTGTTATGAGGGGAACGGTCACTGAGGCGGAGCTACCCTAGATGCTTGGTAGATAAGAAGGTTGGCAAAGTCGACAGAAGTATATTTGATATACATGATATTGTTGTTTGCACTTTACTAGTACTCCTAGTAGCACGAGGGTATTGGATACCGGTTCGGTTGCTAAGTGATTAGTAACTCGAAATGAAAGCTACGGTATAAACGGAGACTAGCTAAAGGCGAGGTGACGATAAGTGTTGGAAGTGTTTCCAAGGTTGATGTGATCAAACATCGCACGCTCCCTCTATCATCGGGATTGGTGGTAAAACCTAAATAATTGTTATTTGGTGTTTGCGTTGAGCATGAACATGATTAAATCGTGTTTACTGCAATACGATTATTCATTCAAAGAGAATAATAGTTGTTCTATTTGCTTGAATAATTACCCTTCAATGGTTTATTGAATCTCGATCGTAGTGCTACACATGTTCATAATATTGGTGCCAAAAGATACAAAGTAATAATGATAGTACCACTTACTTGTGGCACTACCACTTGAGTCATGTTGGTATAAATGCATGAAGAAGCTCCATATAGATGGATCGTTTGGACTCACTTGATTTTGAATCACTTGAGACATGCAAATCATGCCACGTGAAACAAGAGAGTAGCTTATTGGGAGTAATACATTTTTTATGTGTGTAGTCCAATGAGTGTTGAGGCACGCAGTGGATATTGTTATGTTCTTACTTCGCTCACGATTTGAGTAGATACAGGAGTATTTACTTGATGAATCACAAGTCTGAAATATTGAAAAGTCCAAAGCTATTTCAGAGTGAATATCGTCGTGACAAGAGGATAAACTGTCTACGATATGATCATAGAGATGAATATCTGAGTTGTGAGTTTTTGTACACAGTTAAGACAATGTGGAAATTGTTTTGCAATACATGCCACCTAGAACACCATAGTGTGATGGTGTGTCTGAATGTCATAGCCACGCCCTATTTTGATATGTTGCATACTATGATGTCTCTTATCGAATTACCACTATCGTTTATGGGTTATGCTTCAGAGACAACCGCATTCACTTTAAATAGGGCACCTCGTATTTCCGTTGAGATGACACGGTCTAGACTATGGTTTGGAGAAACCTGAGCTGTCGTTTCTTGAAAGTTTGGGGCTGCGACGCTTATGTGAAAAAGTTTCAGTCTGATAAGCTCGAACCCAAAGCGGATAAATGCATCTTCATAGGATATCCAAAACAATTGGATACATCTCCTATCCCAGATTCGGAAGCAAATTGTTTGTTTCTAGAAACGGGTCCTTTCTCGAGGAAAGGTTTCTCTCGAAAGAATTTAGTGGGAGGGTGGTGGAACTTGATGAGGTTAGTGAACCGGCACTTCAACCAGTGTGTAGCAGGGCGCAGGAAGATGTTCATGTGGCGCCTACACCAATTGAAGTGGAAGCTGATGATGGTGATCATTAGAGCTTCAGATCAAGTTACTACAAACCTCGTAGGTCGACAAAGGTCGCGTACTACTACAGAGTGGTACGGTAACCCTGTCTTGGAGGTCATGTTGTTGAACAACAATGAACCTACGAGTTATGGGGAAGCAACGGTGGGCCCGGATTCCGGCATATGGGTGGAGGCCATGAAATCCGAGAGAGGATCCATGTATAAAACAAAGTGTAGACTTTGGAAGAACTACTTGATGGTAGTAAGACTATTAAGTAAAGATGGATCTTCAAAAGGGAGACAGACGATGATGGTGATAAGTCACTGTTAAGAAAAGCTCGACTAGTCGCAAAGATGTTTTCGACAAGATCAAAGAGTTGACTATGATGTGACTTTGTCACTCATAGCGATGCTAAAAGTCTGTTGGAATTATGTTAGTAGTTGCTGCATTATTTTTAAAATATTGCACATAGGAAGTCAAAACATTGTTTCCTCGACGGTTTCCTTTAGGAAAGATTGTATGTGATACAATCAGAAGGTTTTGTCGATCCTAAGGATACTAACAAGTATGCACGCACCAGCGATCCTTTTATGGACTGGTGCAAGCATCTCGGAGTTGGAATATACGCTTTGATGATATGATCAAAGCTTTTGGGTTTGTGCAAGGTTTATGAGAAACTTGTATTTCCAAATAAGTGACTGGAAGCACTATAGAATTTCTGATAAGTATATGTGGTTGACATATTGTTGATCGGAAGTAATGTAGAATTTCTATAAAGCATAAAGGTTGTTTGAAAGGGGGTTTTCAAAGGAAGACCTGGATAGAGATACTTGAACATTGAGCATCAAGATCTATGGAGATAGATCAAAATGCTAAACATAACTTTCAAATGAAATGCATGCCTTGACAAGTTTTTGAAGGAGTTCAAAATAGATCAGCAAAGAAGGAGTTCTTGGTTGTGTTGTAAGGTGTGAATTTGAGTAAGACTCAAAAGCCCGACCAGGGCAAAAGAAAGAGAAAGGACGAAGATCCTCCCTTATGCCTTAGCCGTAGACTCTACAGTATGCCATGTTGTGTACCGCACCTGATGTGTGCCTTGCCACAAGTCTGTTAAGAGGTACAGAGAGTGATCCAGGATTGAATCACTGAACAGCGGTCAAAGTTATCCTTAGTAACTAATGGACTAAGGATTTTTTTTTTCTCAATTATGGAGGTGGTTAAAGAGTTTGTCATAAAGGGTTGGGTTGATGCAAGCTTTGACACTAATCTGAATAACTGTGATTAGTAAAACGGATTTCGTATAGTAGAGTAGATATTTGGCGTATTTCTGAATAGCACGTAGTAGCAGCATCTATAAGATGACATAAAGATTTGTAAAGCACACATGGATCTCGAAGATTCACAACCGTTGACTAAAACCTCTCTCACGAGCAAGACGTGATCAGACCCAGAACTATATGGGTGTTGGATTTGTTAAAATCACATGGTGATGTGAACTAAATTATTGACTATAGTGCAAGTGGGAGACTGTTGAAAATATGCCCTAGAGGCAATAATAAATTAGTTATTATTATATTTCCTTGTTCATAATAATCGTTTATTATCCATGCTAGAATTGTATTGATTGGAAACTCAAATACATGTGTGGATACATAGACAACACACTGTCCCTAGTGAGCCTCTAGTTGACTAGTTCGTTGATCAAAGATGGTCAAGGTTTCCTGGCCATAGGCAAGTGTTGTCACTTGATAACGGGATCACATCATGAGGAGAATCATGTGATGGACAAGACCCAAATTATATACGTAGCATATTGATCGTGTCATTTTGTTGCTATTGTTTTCTGCGTGTCAAGTATTTGTTCCTATGACCATGAGATCATATAACTCACTGGCACCGGAGGAATACCTTGTGTGCATCAAGCGTCACAATGCAACTAGGTGACTATAAAGGTGTTCTACAGGTATCTCCGAAGGTGTCGGTTGAGTTAGTATGGATCAAGACTTGGATTTGTCACTCCGTGTGACGGAGAGGTATCTCGGGGCCCACTCGGTAATACAACATCACACACAAGCCTTGCAAGAAATGTGACTAAGTGTAAGTCACGGCATCTTGTATTACGGAACGAGTAAAAAGACTTGCTGGTAACGAGATTGAAATAGGCATGCGGATACCGACGATCAAATCTCGGAAAGTAACATACCGAAGGACAAAGGGAATGACATACGGGATTATATGAATCCTTGACACTGAGGTTCAACCGATAAGATCTTCGGAGAATATGTAGGATCCAATATGGGCATCCAGGTCCCTCTATTGGATATTGACCGAGGAGTACCTCGGGGCATGTCTACATAGTTCTCGAATCTGCAGGGTTTGCACACTTAAGGTTCGATGATGTTTCAGTATAGTTGAGTTATAGGTGTTGGTAACCGAAAGTTTTTCGGAGTGCTCGATGAGATCCAGGACATCACGAGGAGCTCCGGAATGGTCCGGAGGTAAAGATTAACATATATGAAATTTTGTTTTGGTCACCGAAAAAGTTTCGGGCTCATCGGTAGTGTACCGGGAGTGCCGGGAGGGGTGTCAGGGACCATCGGGAGGGGTGTCACGCCCCAAGGGGTCTCATGGGCTATGAGAAGAGATAAACCAGCCCCTAGTGGGCTGGAATAAGTTCCCACCAAGGCCCATAAGGTTTGAGAAGGAAAAAACACAAGGTGGAAAGAGTTTCCTTGTGGGAAGGTGGAATCCTACTCCAAGTAGGATCGGAGTAGGACTCCTCCACCTCTAATTTAGGCCAAACCATGAGGGTTTGAGGCTGCCTCCTCCCCTCCCTCCCTCCTATATATACTAGAGGTGTTGAGGGTTTTTGAGACAGAACTTTGCCACGTGCTGCTCGACCCTATACCACACAGTTTTTCCTCTAGAACCTATTTCCGCGGAGCTTAGGCGAAGCCCTGCCGGAGTAGATCATCACCACCACCGGCGCGCCGTCACGCTGCCGGAGAACTCTTCTACCTCTCCGCCCCCTCTTGCTGGATCAAGAAGGTGGAGATCGTCATCGAGCTGTACGTGTGCTGAACGCGGAGGTGGCGTCCTTCGGCACTAGATCGGAACGGATCGTGAGACGGATCGCAAGACGGTTCGTGTGACGGATCGTGAGACGGTTCGTGGGACGGATCGCGGGACGGTTCGTGGGGCTGATCGAGGGACGTGAAGACGTTCCACTACATCAATCGCGTTTCTTAAACGCTTCCTGCTGTGCGATCTACAAGGGTGCGTAGATCCAAATCTCCTCTCGTAGATAGACATCACCATGATAGGTCTTCGTGTGCGTAGGAAATTTTTTGTTTCCCATGCAACGTTCCCCAACACCTACTACTACGTGGAGGCCGCTGAAGACCAGGAGTAGTTAGGAGGTTTCCAGGCAGGAGGCCTCGCCTTGTTCGATCGCTATATCTTTGTGCTAGCCTTCTCTAAGGCACCTCATGTTTTATGTATGTACTCAGATATTTGTTGCTTCCGTTGACTCGTGCGTTTATCGAGTTTCTGTATTCTAGCCCTCGAGGCCCTTGGCTTGTAATATGAAGCTTGTATGTTTCATATGTGTCTAGAGTTATGTTGTGATATCTTCACGTGAGTCCTGAACTTGGTCATACACATTTGCATGTATGATTAGCATACGATCAAATCGAGGGCATCACATCCGGTGTCACCGCATTGGAGCCGAACGAACCGGCAAGGATTTCTCCGGCACTCCAAACCCCACCGCCCAACCGGAGCCGACCAACCAAACCACCGCCCAACCCCATGCGACATCTCGGTTACGCCACCATGCACAATATCTCACTACTAACACCATCACGAGGACAAGGAGACTGGAGAGAGGCGCCAAACGATGGAGCAGCAACACCAAAGCCGAGCGGGAGGAGATCCACCTCCATCACCGACGTGCGGGAGGCCCGCGCCTTTGACACTGCCACGGTCGCCGATCTGACACGGCAACAGGGCATACCAGGACACTCCTGGCCCAGTCAGGCCCAAAACGGGCCCGCTAAGACCCGTCGACCATGCTGCAGCTTGCTGGCGACGGCGCCGCCAGCACCCAGTCGCTCATCGCCGCTCACCCGTCTCCCAAAAGACCCATCGTAGACCCACTCCGTCGTTTGCCCGCCTTGGCCGAGGCCCAAATCTGGGCCGGGAGGTCGCTGCCAGGTCGCGCCCCAATGTCACCCCACCACCAATGACAATG
Organism: Hordeum vulgare subsp. vulgare; assembly: GCF_904849725.1. NCBI lineage: Eukaryota > Viridiplantae > Streptophyta > Magnoliopsida > Poales > Poaceae > Hordeum > Hordeum vulgare. The sequence continues at coordinate 86,806,120 of NC_058520.1, forward strand.
TCGTCGCCCAGGCGTCTGCCCACGCCGTCCCGGGAAGCCTCGCCGCCACACAGACCGTTGCCGCCTAGGAGCATCCCCCGGTGTTGTTGGAAATATGCCCTAGAGGCAATAATAAATTAGTTATTATTATAGTTCTTTGTTCATGATAATCGTTTATTATCCATGCTATAATTGTATTGATTGGAAACACAATTCTTGTGTGGATACATAGACAAAACACTGTCCCTAGTAAGCCTCTAGTTGACTAGCTCGTTGATCAAAGATGGTCAAGGTTTCCTGGCCATAGGCAAATGTTGTTAATTGATAACGGGATCACATCATTAGGAGAATCATGTGATGGACTAGACCCAAACTAATAGACGTAGCATGTTGATCATGTCATTTTGTTGCTACTCTTTTCTGTGTGTCAAGTATTTATTCCTATGACCATGAGATCATATAACTCACTCGCACCAAAGGAATGCTTTGTGTGTATCAAACGTCACAACGTAACTGGATGACTATAAAGATGCTCTACAGGTATCTCCGAAGGTGCTCATTGAGTTAGTATGGATCAAGACTGGGATTTGTCACTCCGTGTGACGGAGAGGTATCTCGGGGCCCACTCAGTAATACAACATCACACACAAGCCTTGCAAGCAATGTGTCTTAGTGTAAGCCACGGGATCTTGTATTACGGAACGAGTAAAGAGACTTGCCGGTAAACGAGATTGAAATAGGTATGGGGATACTGACGATCGAATCTCGGGCAAGTAACATACCGAAGGACAAAGGGAATGACATACGGGATTATATGAATCCTTGGCATTGAGGTTTAAACGATAAGATCTTCGTAGAATATGTAGGATCCAATAAGGGCATCCAGGTCTCGCTATTGGATATTGACCGAGGAGTCCCTCGGGTCATGTCTACATAGTTCTCGAACCCGCAGGGTCTGCACACTTAAGGTTCGATGTTGTTTTATGCGTATTTGAGTTATATGGTTGGTTACCGAATGTTGTTCGGAGTCCCGAATGAGATCACGGACGTCACGAGGGTTTCCGGAATGGTCCAGAGACGAAGATTGATATATAGGATGACCTCATTTGATTACCGGAAGGTTTCGGAATTACCGGGAATGACGAATGGGTTCCGGATGTTCACCGGGGGGGGGGGGGGAGCCCACCCCGGGGAAGCCCATAGGCCTTAGGGGTGCCGCACCAACCCTTAGTGGGCTGGTGGGCAAGCCCAAAGAGGCCCCTGCGCAAGGAGATAAGAAAATCAAAGAGAAAGAAAAAAAAAGGGGAAAGTGGGAAGGAAGGGAAGGACTCCACCTTTCAATCCTAGTTGGACTAGGATTGGAGGAGGAATCCTCCTCCCCCCTTCGGCCGAATCCCTTGGGGCTCCTTGAGCCCCAAGGCAAGGCCCCTCCCCTCCCACCTATATATACGGAGGTTTTAGGGCTGATTTGAGACAACTTTTTCACGGCAGCCCGACCACATACCTCCACGGTTTTTCCTCTAGATCGCGTTTCTGCGGAGCTCGGGCGGAGCCCTGCTGGAATAAGATCACCACCAACCTCCGGAGCACCGCCACGCTGCCGGAGAACTCATCTACCTCTCCGTCTCTCTTGCTGGAGCAAGAAGGCCGAGATCATCGTCGAGGTGTACGTGTGCTGCACGCGGAGGTGTCGTCCGTTCGGCACTAGATCGGAGCGAATCGTGGGACGGATCGTGGGACCTTTCGTGGGACGGTTCGCGAGGCGGATCGAGGGACGTGAGGACGTTCCACTACATCAACCGCGTTTATTAACGCTGCTGCTGTGCGATCTACAATGGTACGTAGATCTGAAATCCCCCTCGTAGATGAACATCACCATGATAGGTCTTCGTGCGCGTAGGAAATTTTTTGTTTCCCATGCGACGTTCCCCAACAGGTGCAACTCTGCCCCGTGCCGGAGAGCCACCGGGAGGGGAAGGTCAGGGGGCCACCGCAACCAATGAGCCCGGGACCAGGCCGATCGCAGGTGTCGGCGACGACGACGGAAAGGAGAGGAATATGGGGGCTGGCCGCGGCCCATCGGTCGCGGGAGAGGTACAAAATAACAACCACCCATTGCAATCAGAACTTCATGAACCTCGACGCATTTGTGTCGTCTTCACAACACACCACAAACACACACTGCAGGATCCAACCAGATCGAGCAAACACATTTGCAGGCTTTGCAGCTAATCCAATGAAATCATCGACCACCTGCTCGTTGCTTGAGTGCTCTCGCGCATCTCTTGGCACGAGGTGCTGCCTGTTGGCCTGGTCCCGCCTCCCGACCGATCAGCCCGCCGAACGGCACCATGGGCTTCTTCGTGTGGTGGGAGGGAGTCACAACCGCTGCTCCGACCAGCTTGCGCAAGGGAACAAACTCACTCATCATCCTCACAACTTGGACCATATGAAAGCATCAGAATGCAGTGATCTTCGACGGCGTGCAGCCATCCCACGTCCTAAGAGCATCTCCAACAGACGCGCTAAACAAGCGCCGCGCTAAAAAGTTAGCCTCTTTTGCGCGCGTGCTACCGTTTCGGGCGCTCCAGCAGAGGCGGTAAAACCACGTGCGTGCAATAACGAGTTCAGCGCGCGGGCGAAAACGCCATCGCACGCCATTTAAACGCCTATCCCCGCGCCGCCGCCGCTTCCTCCGTCAATGTCGTCCCCGTTCAGTCTCTCTCTAGTCATCGCCGCCCCTCGCGTGCGGTAGTCGATCGACGAACAGCGCCGGCCGCCCACTGCCGCTCGGCGCCCACAAGGTGTTCGACAAAACGCCCGCAAGGTATGTATTGAATTCAACTACACATTTTTTATGCATGTTGTTTGCAGTTTTCGTAGCTTAGTTTAAACATTGTAGATGAGTTCCTCATATGATTCTTTCGAAGAACTTAAAAGATAAACTATTTATTTGAGTTGTAAAAACTATTTGTTTGAGTTGTAACGAAATTAAACTATTTATTTATTTATTTTGGTTGTGTTTAATCTTTTTTGCTTGTGTTTTGAACGCATTTGTTGTTTAAGCGATAACGCGCGCTGCATTTTACAGCGGTCGCTGGAGCGAGCGCTGGCCGCCGCGCTAAAACAAACGAAGCACACACTGCATACTGAATTTTAGCGCGCACTGCATACTAAATTTTAACACACCGCACGTTGGACGCATCAAAACCATTAAGGTAGAAGCCACGTGTTGTACCAGAGCTGACGCTAGAGGACTAAATGTTGCATGTAACTTAACTTGATTGCTCGAGGCTGAGCAACCTCCCCCTCTGCTCATCTACACTCTTGGTACCGCCATTCCTGTGTACGGTAACAAGGGTTGCACTCATGTAACACATCTATTTTTCTACCTGTCAATGAAATGAACTTTCACGCGCTCTTGGTCGGCGCTCGACGGAGAGTGTGTACGTCCCAGAAGATAGCGTCGCCTACAGCAAACCTCGATTGAGTCGGCCTTGGATGAAAATACCATACTAAGAGCAACTCTAGCAGACCCTGCATCCGTCCGGTCCGCAAAACATGTTTGCAGTTTATGAAAAAGCCTATGCGGGACGACGCGCACGGCCGCGGATGCAGACCCCGCATAACGGACCCGTAAAAAGCGTATTCGCGGAATATGCTTTTTACGGGTCGGCTTTGCGGGGTTTGATCTGGCGCAGCTCCTTCCAGCTTTGCGGGGTCTAATCTGCGTGCAGTCGTCGCATTGTATGAGCGGCAACGACGAGACACAGAGCCGTTGCGCGAGCGCCGAGCCCGGTGGACGGCCGGACGAATCCATGCCCGTAAATCGTCGGCGGCGCCGGGAGGACGAACCCGTCCCTGCATGCGGTGATGCGCCCTTGCCGGGGCTGCGAGAGATGCTCCCCGACCACTCCATCGCTTGGTGCAGCCACCGACAGCCGGGAAAAGCCAAATCCGACGGCCCCGCGATGAAGGTCCGCAAATCCGCAAATTCGGCGACCAGCCGGCGCAGGGGGCGGAGGGGAGGCCTCGTGCGTGTGGCGGCCTTTCGGCGAGCTCCTGTCGGCTGCTTTCGCCGGAATCTTGGGCGGCGGAGTGGCGGTGGCGCGAGGGGGAGAGGGGAGGTGGTTGGTGGGGGAAAGTGCGGGCTGAAATGTCTCCCCACCAACCGCTTCCGCTTATATGCAGTGCACCGAAGCGGCGAGGGGAAACCCGCGAATATGCGGATTGGGGCCGAGATTTTGCCGCGTCCCTAAATTTTTTTGCAGGTCGGGGCGGGATGAGGGTTTTGATGGATAGAGTGGGGATAGATCGAGGGGGAGGAAGGGGTAGGACGAGAGATATTGCACCTACACATTGGTAGGACAAACATGTTCTGAAATACAAATGAGATTTGATGGGAAGTCATCATTGTGTTTATTCCCTGTCTCACAAACACCGTAACTTTTATATTGAATGTGTTGCGGAAATGATTTCGAGTAAATATGTTTTTAGCTCTTGATATTTTAGTATGGTTGTAAATTTATTCATTCACATACCACTTCAAGAAACATTTTTTGTTGGTGGAAGAAAGAAACCAAAAAAATTATCAAGGTAGTGCACCATGGTGGAAGAGCTAAGAACCGAGGCACATATGCTTGCTTATTTCCTCTATTCTTTGGGATTGACACTTGGGATGTGTCAACATGCCATTGTTTCAAACTTTTTTGTATCAGAAATATGTACATCGCGACTGTGTGCATGATACTTGTTGGGTACTCCTTCCATCAATTTTGTTACTTTAAATAGTGTTGATGTGGAGCATGACAACTTATTCTCTAAAGCATAGAGGATAGAGTGTATATTTATATGGGTGAATGTCGTCCACAAATAATGGTGGTATATGTCATAAATTATCATAAATATCAAGGTAACATCATCTACAGCTGGACGTCTCAAAAGACCCCTCATACGCCCGCAGACGTGCCCGATCAGTGACCCAACCAAATCTCTCATATCATTTCTATACGTCCGGTCAGTCCGCCACATAGGACACGGCCCCCGCCCTGGACCATCCTTTTCTTTTCTTTATCCATTCTTTTCTTTTCGTCTCTTTCTCTTCACCAATCACGTGCAAGTGACCGGACATATGAGGAAGAAAATGAGGAGTGTAGCTGCGTAGACGGACAAATGTGGGACACGCCCGGTCACTCACCGGGCGCGTCCGTGGGCGTTTAGAGGGTCATATTTGCAATGTCCGGCTGTAGATGCTCTAAGATGCCTAATGTGTAACATTGTCTTGTGACAATCAAGGAACACAATATTTTTTTGTTATAGTTGTGGAAGGCAAAACACAATGCAGATATTTGTTAGCTTTCAACACGAAAAAATAGCACATTAGAGCTATCTGTACCTACTAATAAAGGAAATAGATATTCTTAGTCCATCATGTTATTTTATAAAAAAAACTGATGTTTCTAACATTAAACCCGCAGTACATATCAAATATATTTTTAAATACGCATATCTGTTATACCGTAACTCCAAATTTAACATGTTATATATGGAATTTGATTAAAAAATACATATAATCCGAAGATGATGTTGTTTTGCCTCTTAACTATTTAACAAAGATACTATCTAGGAAATTTTAATCAATAATGCATTATCGGTCTTTTTGTCATACCGGTACCGATCCGGATTGTGGATGAACATCTCAGCCAAATCAGGACTCGAGACGAAATTGAAGATCAATTGCCCATTTCTTTGTACGTATTAAATCTATATGCAAGCCGTGTTTAAATAGACGATCTGTGAAATCTGGAACTGAGCTTTTGTAGGCTAAGATCATCTTTGTTTGGGCCGTAGGTACAAACACTCATATTATAAACCATTTTTTATAAATTAAGAACGTGTGATATTTTTTTCTCCGTTGCAACGCACGGACCCTTTAGCTAGTGTTGAATAAAGCAATAGAACAACGAAGTGGACATGTTGATGTAAAGAGGTTAAGGGAGAGGAGAGAAACAATGATGTTTGTCGTGCTTTGGATCAACATTTTCATTGATGGATGCGAGAGGGGACGGAGCCATGCGGTTGACGGGAAAGAAGATGGTAATCTCCAGCTGCAACAAAGGCTGGCTGCCGATGGGAATATCCGGCAAAGGCTAACGACGGGTGGGAATCTCCTTCTACAGCCTTGGTCGGCTTTACATGGCTTGTGTTGATTCGAACAGGAAAGAGAAGGGTGATGGAGTGGAGGTTGTTTCCAACGAATGCAAGGCGTGCAAGTTGCGCTTCAAAACATACATCCAAATGGGGCCTTAGCCTATTATTCTGTATGTGTGATTTGAGTCATTGGCTACATCTATCAACTCTCATGCAATGCTTAGAAACTGAGGTTACTTTGGTATTTTTTATGTATAACATTGCAAAATTTGTGTTGGTAAACTGCTCAATTTTTCAGGTCTTTGAGGATGGAGTGGATGACGAATGTTGCAAGCCATACGAACTTAGCGAACTTCAAAATTGTGGATGATTTGAAGCGGTGTGATCACATAGCAAAGCCATGACACATCCATAAAGATCTAAAGCCGTGAGGCTCATTATAGATTCATTTGTTGGTGCGTGACAACACACGGGCATTTCGTCATCTTTGGATTGAGAAGATAAAAAATAAGGCAACATACCGTTGCTAAAAGTATGGTTTGGAAACATGTTGAAAAAGTGAACTACACATTCATACAGACAGGCAAGTTAAGAAAGGACCCAACCCCTCACATGTTTATATAGAACTCTAGCAAAATATATCTAAAGCCCCTGGCAACGTACGAGCGTTCTACTAGTATATATAACAGCGTTCTACTAGTATATATAACAGTGAAGCTAATTAACTATTACTAAAATCAACCCACACACTATAATCTAGTTTTTCTGTTTCCCAAAATTCTCTAGATCCTTCACTGTTTTGCCAATAACAAAAAATAATAATTAAAATCAATTTCACTTGCAATGTATTTCGTTAAAATAAATTGAAACATTGAACTCTTTATTGTATGCTTCATTGCAAATGATAATAACATTGTAATGCCTTTAGTATTTATGCTTAGGATTCAATCATCTCACGGAAACTTATGTATTGTTATTATCCATTAATTAAAGACAAACACATGAAGTATTTTGTTCCCTTTAAAGAAATGTTCGAAGATGTTACAACCAGATACTTAATTGCAATATGCAATTGCCTATCTTCTAGAACACGCAATTCACCATTTAGGTACTACTACAACAGAAAAGATCTTCTAGAACATTCAACCTATCTTGGGAGAGGTAAATACATCAATCTTTCATAACATTTATTGTTTAAAAATTGTGTATATATTTATTTATATTTTTTATATATTGTGATAAATCCATTAAGGATTTTCTTCTAGTTTTGTTCGAGTGGTGTAATGTCAGATTTTGTGTATCCGTTCAGAAGTAACTCACATAAGACAAAAGGAAATGTGTGTATTGTAGTATGAACTCCGACATGACCAACTGAAGGAAATCTAATTCGACACACGATAAGGGCGAAACACATGCAACATCAATTGTGAATAACAATGCTAAAATTTGCCGAGAGAATATGTCATCACAAATTTACAAAAAAAAAATCGCGTTAACACAAAACTAAAAAAAATAAAGCCAAATTGAGTAGAAGATAAGTCTATACGATTAGTCTTATCAATTCTTCATTATTCTATAAGCAACTAAGAGGGAAGGAGGGAGAGAGGGAGTGAGAGAGAGAGAGCACCTAATACCTTCCTCTCCTGTCTTCACATTCACAAATGCAACCAAAAAGAGCAACAAAGTCACCCTCTTAATTCTCAAAAATAAGGAAAATAAAACATTTTCGACTGACCAAAGAGTCAGCTATTGGCCTTCTTAATTCACAAGTACTCCATATTACTTACTAAAATCAACCCAGACACTATAATCTAGTTTTTCTGTTTCCCAAAATTCTCTAGCTCCTTGACTGCTTTGTCCCAATTTGTAAGTCCACATATTTCCGGCATAGGCGTCGTCTCTCACAGCACGCCACCGCCACGTGCATTCTTGGCTGGGCACAAATGCGAGTTCGCCGTCATGTTGAACAAGGTCAACAGAGATGATCTCAGGCCAATGAAATAGCCTGGGCAGGAATATCCTATTCTGCATCCACTTGGCACCGGTCTTCTTCTTCATGGTCGTCGTGAGCGTGCCAGTAAACAAGACGCTCCCCTCCAGACTCTCCACCTTGTCCCACTCCATGGTATGCTTGTTGAGCTTGACAAGGTTGACCGGCGGCCCACGGAGGCCTACAAGGACGGCCATGAGCTCGCCTTGGTCGGACTCGACAAGATAGCTATCTTGGCATTCGAACCCAAAGCTGAGGGGCTTGTCCAGTATCTCAAACCCTTGGTCGTGCATGCATTGGTCGTACACTGCTAGCCTCCCGTCCTGTCCCAGCAGGTAGAGCAATCCACCATGAAAGACTGGGTTACAGCTCGGCGACGGCACGAACGTCGGTCCGAGTTCATACGGGGTGAAATCCCAGTCCGTCCACCCGCCGACACCGTTCCTGACCGAGAGCGCGGCCTGGAGCCGCAAAAACATGACCGCACCGACACCGACCATCCTGCCCACGCCGTCGCCGTCGTCATAGACAACGAAATCGAACCCGACCTGAGGGACCGGCGGCATCTCGTGGGCGACGCCGGTGCCGAGGTCGACGTTGCGGACAAGGTGCGGCAGGGCCAGCGTGAGGCGCCGTCCGGCGGCGCCGCATATCTTGGCGCCGGGCGCGTGCAGCGTGGCGGCCAGCTCGAAGATCTTGTCGAAGTAGGGGCTGTAGAAGCGCGCGTTGGTGGAGCGGACGCAGCTGGCGGCGTTGAGCAGGAGAGGCGTGACGGACGCCGGGTAGAAGGGCGAGACGGCGGAGCGCCAGTGGCTGCACGCCAGGGCGAAGCTGGGGTGGCTGGACCAGCGGAGGCGCCGCAGTATCTCGATGAGCAGGTCCGTCGGAAGAGAGGACCAGTCCCGATCTTGCGACGTCCTCGTCGCCGCCTCCGTCTCGCCGTCGCTCCTGCCCGTCGACATGATCGAGCACCTATATTATATACCGTGGCCTACGTGAATTGCCTTGTGTTATTACTTTTCCCGATCGAGGTGGACGTGGAGTATACGTTATATATTGATAATAGGGAGGTCGACGTCGTGTATGTACGTAACTCAACTGGTGTATTATGAATTATATATGGTATATATATATGTGTGTGTTGGAACGTGATAGGGTCCATAGCACGCACGACTCCTTATTATGACATACAGTATATATATAAGCAAACCCAAAGGCACCCTTGGTCGTAATTAATTATTAGTGCGTGCGGACGACACCGGCGGCAGGCAAGCAGGGAGAGAGCAAGCAAGTAGCGGCGCCTGCCATTAACACGCCAAGGTACGCCGAGTATTATACATAGAGCAGTTCAGACGGAGGTTGTAATTTAGACTCCGGTGGCCCTTTGTGCGTTAGAGATAAGACGGCGCACGCCGATAGGAGGGACGTAGTTTGCGTGTCAGTTGCGCCGACGAGGCCGCGGCGGCGTCCCATAGTTACTACTTCCTCGGTCCGGAATTACGTCACAAAAATAAACAATAATGAATGTATCTAGATGTGCCTTCGATAAATCTTCTTAAATTCGGTTAACGTTGGTCTTCGATGAATCTATTTGGATATGATTGGCGTTTCTCTTTGACAAATTCGTATATATTCGACTGACCCTCATTTTAGTTGGCGTGCTTGGAGGTGTGGTTTCTTCGATATATCCGTATTTTTGTTGGACTGTTGTTGTTCCAGTGCCAGTTTTTCTTGGCCTTAGTGAGACGACTTTCTGACTATCCACTACAATAAGATTTGCGTAGTTTCGCATAGGTGCGAGTGATGACGGGGGAGAACCATCAGTTCCGTCCGATGATTGTTGTCATCTCTAGCTGGCTGTGATTTTTTATCTTCTGAAATTACAAACGGGAGAGGTTTCCTCACCTGAATTTTTATAATATAGATGAGCTAAAACCCCAAGCGTTTCTAGCGGTGGGAGGTGGACATTAGGATGGAGGGCGAGGGCGGGGGAAGTGGGTGGGGCACACACCCCTGCCGGCAACGTATGACTCGGCCAGAGCATTTCCAGCCAAACATCCATGTTACAACGGTTGTCTATATCGGGAGCCGGACGTGCCACAACATCACGGTCGTCCCAATATCAATTGAGGGTGAGGGAGAGGGAGGGTGACACCCCCTCGAAGACGACGGTGTTCCTCCGCTTCCATAGATGCCAATAAAAACAATGAACATACTGGAGCATCGTCGTGATGCCGAGATCAGGGTTATCTTCCTTTTGAAAAAAAGAAAAAAAAAACAGATGCCAATAGCAAAGCAACACGAAGGGGTTCGGGGTGGCTGCAATTTCTGTGAATTCATTGGTTTTTTTGTGCTGCCATTGCACTTTTGTAACAGTCTGGAGCAAAAAAAAATCATGAAAAAGACATTGCTTTATTTAAAGAAAATCAATACGCATTATGCTGTCTGATACGGACGGTCACATAAAAAGTGGTCCTGCTGACAGCTTAAGAAAACACACTGCCACAACCAGGTCAAATAAGAAACGATCAATGCTGCTAACGTAGTTACTGTATATGTTTTTTTTTCATGAGCGAGCGTTGCCTTTTTCATTAAGCTAATTTACTCAGCGTGTACATATAATACAGCCATGGAGGGAACCGAAGACTCAGCTTTGGATCGAAGCTTCTCCCCGCTGCTACTGTTTGGTCACAAGCACTCTGGGCCTCATGGTACCAACGCTGACGGTGCTCAAGGCGAAGCACGTGACGACGACGGCAAGGCCGCAAAAAGACATGACCAAGATGAGCCCGACGAAGACGCTGAAGACGACGAGACCACGAAAAGAGGCGATGACGAGACGGAGAAGATGTCAAAAGACCCGCTGTTTTTCTTCTACAGCATAAGCAAAAGACGGTCGGTGTGCAAGAGAGTTGAGGACCTCCGATACCACTTGTACCGGCCAACGCCACAAGGCTGGCTGCTCATGACGCACCCTTGCTCATGCCTGACATTTCTGTGGAACCCGTTCACGCGCCAGAGGATCGGCCTTCCCCCTGACATAGACAAGCTCCTCATGAGGAACCCGGTCAGGTGCGTGCTGTCGCACGAGCCCACGGACCCAAGCTGCACGGTGCTAGTGGTGAACTGCATGGACACGGTGCTCTGGTATTGCCGCCCGGGAGGAGCCGGGTGGTCCGAGCACGCTTACACGGCAGACAGTCTCGACCATGATCGTAATAATCTCATTCATTCAATGAGCAATGTGACGGCAGCAGGTGGGAAGTTCTACGCACATTTGTTTGATAACATTCTAACGCTGGAGTTGTCACCAGATCCGACTTTCACAAAAACTCGCGTCATCGATGATCAACTGAAACCGATGTACCGCACCTGGAGCTATCACCTGTTGGAGTCATGCGGGGAGCTCTTCAGCGTGTCCTTCTACCACCCGTTGTTGATGGAGCGCCGCGACAAGGTTGCCCTGATAGTCGTCCGCAAGCTCGACCTGTCGGCAAGAGCTTGGGTGGAAGTGGAAACGATCGGGGATCGGGCCTTCTTGGTCGATCCCATCCATTTCACCGCATCGATCGGCGCGAAAGAAGCCGGTCTCAAGGGGAACTGCGTTTATTATTTGAGGCAGGGAGAAAAGGGGTTATATGTCCACAACATGGAACGTGGAACTACTACCATGCACGACCCCGCTCCAGATTTGCCCGATGATGCCACCGGTGTGATATTGATGCCCGCGGCTTGAAGCTTCTGCCCTTATTTATTTATTTTGCATCATGTTTTTCATACAGTACATGGATTCGGTTTTGTATTGACTACTGAAATATATTTTTTAGGCTAGCGTCGCGCCAGCCTGGGATCAGTTCTGTCTAGCACCGTTTCTTTCAGCAAAAAGTCTATTTTATACCATGCTCGTAGAGGTTCCGTAAAATGAATCCCAAAATCAAAATCCTTGTCGATTATACCCTAAACTATGTAATTTCGGTCTAAATCAAACTTTATGATTGTTTGGCAAACTGGGATTGCAAAGGATGACCGGGATTTTTTTTTCACACAACGGGCTGAGGTTAGTTGTGCTACGCGCGCAGGGAAAACATTAGGCCCGCCTACTTCGCTGATTACTTCGAGCACAGCAACCTAGTTCTCGTTTTTTTTTCCTTTTTTGTTTATATTTATATTTTTCTACTTTTTGTTTTTTGATGTGTATTTGTCCTCATTTTTAAAAAATGTCTGTATTTTCAAAAAATGTTTGTCTATTTCAAAAAATGTTCAAGATTTTCAGCATAATGTCTCGATTTGAAAAAACATTCATTTTTCTGAAAAATGTTCGCGCTTTCAAAACAATATTTCCAATTTTTCTGAATAGTTCGTCCTTTCTGAAAAATGTTCGCGCTTTCAAAACAATGTGTCCAAATTTTCAACAATGTTCTCGTCTTCCTGTTTCTTTTGTTTGACGAGAACGTGTCCAATTTTTCAGAAAACTGTATAATCTATTGTGTCCGTGCTCGTTCTTCGTTTGTTTTTGTTGAGTAAACAGGCAATTTTCCGAATAGATTAACCCACGGAATAATTACTAACATGGCATTGATCAGATTGATGACGTACTGATTACGAAGCAGACTAGCAAGTACTACGCATATAGTAGAAAGATCTACGCATATAGCTAGTACTACCAGGACTAATGTAAACATGAGCGGGGTAAACGAGTTATACCCTTCGATCGGCCAGTTGGCCGTAGCAGCAGTGGTGGCAGCGGCAACATCCTTTATCGCCTTCTTCTCGGCTTCGGCCATCTCGCGGGCGAGACGGTCGGCTTCGGTTGGTGAGGAAATGGCGATGACGAAGGTGACGCGGACGTAGAGGAAGCAGACAGACAAAGGCAAGCAGTCGCGTGATCGCTCCCGAAAAACCTAATCGCCCCTCTCCCGTACAGGATCCGAAGAGGCGGGGTCTCGGAGGCCTCCTCTCCCGTCGACCGTGTATGCAGTGAACGGGACTGAGTCGCCGACGGCAGCAGCAACAAAGGAACGAGCGCGCGAGGCAGAGGTGATCTGATCTCGTGACGACTAGGGTTGGAGTTACCCCTGCTTATATAGGCGTCCAGGTGAAGAGACGTGGGTTGGACCCACATCCGAATCGGTAACAACCCACGATCCGACGTCTCATATCGTGGCGCATCCGTTACGTATTATCCGTTCCTGACCGGCGAAAATAAGCGCGTAGGTATGAGCTCGGCTTGCCTCATTCTCACAACCCGCAGCGCGTCGTGACGAGGCGGGCGAAGGAGGAGGAGTGCGCGAGGGACTCTTCTCTTCTCATGCTCCAATCACTGTTTTGATATACCAACATTTCAGTGAAGACATGTTAAGGTTGAGCTTCACCTAGAGCAAGCAGCTACACTCCTTTACAACGGAACAATGGACTATGCCTTGAATTGTCAGTTTTGCGTAAAGAAGCTTCACCACAAGTCTTACTAGTACTAGGCTGCCAAAGGCTGCCCCTCTGGTGGAGTATATTAGTCACACTCCTGGCCTATTCATGAGTTTACTAGAGATCACCCCAATCTCATAGACTGTGACCAGCGGTCGGGGCTCATATATGTGTGTTCCTCCAAAGATCGCTCTGTAGGACAGCATCTTGCTTACATATAAGCTTTAGAACACATTAAGACAGTAGTCGTCCTACCATATAGTATCCGAGAGTATTGCATCTCCAACGGAGTGAGTTTAATAAAGTTACTCTCCTAAGTTCACCACATGCTTGTTTTCCCAGGTCCTACTTCACGGGATCTCCGATCATATAGGTTGGGTTACTGCCATGGCAACTCATGTGGGTATCATACCCATCTCCCTCGATGCACTATCTATCACAACACGTGAAAGCCCTTTAGTAAAGGGATCTGCCAGATTCTTAGCCGTTTGGATGTAATCCAATGCTATCACATCGGAGTTTCTTAAACGTTTGACAGGCTTTAATCTCATTATTATATGTTTGTTGGACTTCATGTTTTCCTTTGAACTCGTCACTTTGATGATAACTGTCTGATTATCACAGTTCATAAGGATAGCCGGAACCGGCTTCTCAACCACAGGCAAGTCCATCAAAAGATCTTGAAGAAATTCTGCTTCAACACCAAATGTGTCTAATGCTATTAATTCTGCTTCCGTTGTCGATCTCGTTAAGATCGTTTGCTTGCAAGACTTCCAGGAAATAGCACCACCTCCAAGAGTAAACATATACCCAGTAGTGGCCTTCATTTCATCAGCATCAGAGATACAATCCGCATCACTATACCATTCAAGTACCGACGGGTATCCAGTATAATGAAGTCCATGGTTGATAGTACCTTTCAGATAACACATTATTCTTTCAACAACACGCCAATGAACATCACCCGGATTGGCAACAAACCCGCTGAGTTTTCTCACAACAAACGCGATGTCACGCCTCGTTGCGCTAGCTAGATACATAAGTGACCCAATAATTTGAGATAATCTCAATTGTGTTGGAATTATGCCCTAGAGGCAATAATAAATATAGTTATTATTATAATTCCTGTATCAAGATAATCGTTTATTATCCATGCTATAATTGTATTGAATGAAGACTCATTTACATGTGTGGATACATAGAGAAAACACTGTCCCTAGCAAGCCTCTAGTTGGCTAGCCATTTGATCAAAGATAGTCGGTGTCTTCTGATTATGAAAAAGGTGTTGTTGCTTGATAACTGGATCACGTCATTAGGATAATCACGTGATGGACTAGACCCAAACTAATAGACGTAGCATGTTGATCGTGTCATTTTGTTGCTACTGTTTTCTGCGTGTCAAGTATTTGTTCCTATGACCATGAGGTCATATAACTCACTAACACCGGAGGAATACTTTGTGTGTATCAAACGTCGCAACGTAACTGGGTGACTATAAAGATGCTCTACAGGTATCTCCGAAGGTGTTCGTTGAGTTAGTATGGATCAAGACTGGGATTTGTCACTCCGTGTGACGGAGAGGTATCTCGGGGCCCACTCGGTAATACAACATCACACACAAGCCTTGCAAGCAATGTAACTTAGTGTAAGTTGCGGGATCTTGTATTACGGAACGAGTAAAGAGACTTGCCGGTAAACGAGACTGAAATAGGTATGCGGATACTGACGATCGAATCTCGGGCAAGTAACATACCGAAGGACAAAGGGAATGACATACGGGATTATATGAATCCTTGGCACTGAGGTTCAAACGATAAGATCTTCGTAGAATATGTAGGATCCAATATGGGAATCCAGGTCCCGCTATTGGATATTGACCGAGGAGTCTCTCGGGTCATGTCTACATAGTTCTCGAACCCGCAGGGTCTGCACACTTAAGGTTCGACGTTGTTTTATGTGTATTTGAGTTATATGGTTGGTTACCGAATGTTGTTCGGAGTCCCGGATGAGATCACGGACGTCACGAGGGTTTCCGGAATGGTCCGTAAACGAAGATTGATATATAGGATGACCTCATTTGATTACCGGAAGGTTTTCGGAGTTACCGGGAATGTACCGGGAATGACGAATGGGTTCCGGGAGTTCACTGGGGGGGAGCCCACCCCGGGGAAGCCCATAGGCCTTGAGGGTGGCGCACCAGCCCTTAGTGGGCTGGTGGGACAGCCCAAAAGGGCCCTATGCGCATTGGAAGAAAAAGCAAAGAGAAAAGAAAAAAAAAGGAGGAGGTGGGAAAGGAAAGAAGGACTCCATCCACCAAACCAAGTAGGACTCGGTTTGGGGAGGAGTCCTTCCCCCCTTTGGCTCGGCCGACCCCCTTGGGGCTCCTTAAGCCCCAAGGCAAGGTCCCCCCTCTCCCACCTATATATACGGAGGTTTTAGGGCTGATTTGAGACGACTTTTCCACGGCAGCCCGACCACATACCTCCACGGTTTTTCCTCTAGATCGCGTTTCTGCGGAGCTCGGGCGGAGCCCTGCTGAGACGAGATCATCACCAACCTCCGGAGCGCCGTCATGCTGCCGGAGAACTCTTCTACCTCTCCGTCTCTCTTGCTGGATTAAGAAGGCCGAGATCATCGTCGAGCTGTACGTGTGCTGAACGCGGAGGTGCCGTCCGTTCGGCACTAGATCGTGGGACTGATCGCGGGATAGTTCGCGGGGCAGATCGAGGGACGTGAGGACGTTCCACTACATCAACCGCGTTCACTAACGCTTCTGCTGTATGGTCTACAAGGGTACGTAGATCACTTATCCCCTCTCGTAGATGGACATCACCATGATAGGTCTTCGTGCGCGTAGGAAAAATTTTTGTTTCCCATGCGACGTTCCCCAACAAATTGATCTATAGTTGTGCCTTTGAAATTTCGAATCAACACGCTAGGATCATATGGTGTCTGAGAAATTTTGCAGTATGAATATCCAAAGCAACTCAAAATTTTCTCAACATAGTGGGATTGTAGAAGTGCAATCCCACCCTCATTATCTCTCAAAAGCTTTATGTTCAAGATAACATCAGCCACTCCAAGGTCCTTCATCTCAAAGTTATGAGATGGAAAGGACTTAACCTCCTCAATCACTTTGAGGTTGGTTCCAAATATCAGTATGTCATCAACATACAAGCACAATATAACTCCTTCGCCCCCACCATGGCGATAGTATACACATTTTTCAGCTTCATTAACAACGAAACCAACAGATGTCAAAGTTGTATTAAACTTCTCATGCCATTGCTTAGGTGTTTGTCTCGGGCCATATAAAGATTTCAACAACTTACACACTTTTCCTTCTTGACCATCTATCACAAAGCCATCTGGCTATTGCATATAGATTTCCTTCTTTAGCTCTCCATTCAGGAAAGTCGTCTTAACGTCCATTTGATGAACGAGAAGACCATGCGAGGCAGCCAACGAGAGTAGTAATCGAATGTTGGTCAGTCTGGCCACAAGTGAATAAGTGTCAAAGAAATCTTCTTCTTCTTTTTGGGCATAGCCCTTAGCCACAAGCCTAGCCTTGTACTTTTCAATTGTACCATCGTGCCTAAGCTTCCTTTTGCACACCCACTTGCATCTCAATGGTTTGCAACCATAGGCACGATCAGTAATTTCCCATGTCCCTTTAGCCATGATGGAATCCATCTCGCTACGGACCACAACTTTCCAGTAATCAGCATGTAGAGAAGCATATGCTCCTGAAATAGAAGTGTGATTATCACCCACGAGGTATACGTGTTGGGGAACGTCGCATGGGAAACAAAAATTTTTCCTACGCGCACGAAGACCTATCATGGTGATGTCCATCTGCGAGAGGGGATGAGTGATCTACGTACCCTCGTAGATCGTACAGCAGAAGCGTTAGTGAACGCGGTTGATGTAATGGAACGTCCTCACGTCCCTCGATCCGCCCCGCGAACAATCCCGCGATCAGTCCCACGATCTAGTACCGAACGGACGGCACCTCCGCGTTCAGCACACGTACAACTCGACGATGATCTCGGCCTTCTTGATCCAGCAAGAGAGACGGAGAGGTAGAAGAGTTCTCCGGCAGCGTGACGGCGCTCCGGAGGTTGGTGATGATCTTGTCTCAGCAGGGCTCCGCCCGAGCTCCGCAGAAACGCGATCTAGAGGAAAAACTATGGAGGTATGTGGTCGGGCAGCCGTGAGAAAGTCGTCTCAAATCAGCCCTAAAACCTCCGTATATATAGGTGGGAGGGAGGGGAGGAGGCAGCCTCAAAACCTAAAGGTTTGGCCGAAATTGGAGGTGGAGGAGTCCTACTCCAATCCTACTTGGAGTAGGATTCCACCTTCCCACTTGGAAACTCTTTCCACCTTGTGTTTTTTCCTTCTCAAACCTTATGAGCCTTAGTGGGAACTTATTTCAGCCCACTAGGGGCTGGTTTATCTCTTCCCATAGCCCATGAGACCCCTTGGGGCGTGACACCCCTCCCGATGGTCCCCGGCACCCCTCCCGGCACTCCCGGTACACTACCGATGAGCCCGAAACTTTTCCGGTAATGCACGAAAACCTTCCGGTAACCAAATGAGGTCATCCTATATATCAATCTTCGTTTCCGGACCATTTCGGAAACCCTCGTGACGTCCGTGATCTCATCCGGGACTCCGAACAACATTCGGTAACCAACCATATAACTCAAATACGCATAAAACAACGTCGAACCTTAAGTGTGCAGACCCTGCGGGTTCGAGAACTATGTAGACATGACCCGAGAGACTCCTCGGTCAATATCCAATAGCGGGACCTGGATGCCCATATTGGATCCTACATATTCTACGAAGATCTTATCGTTTGAACCTCAGTGCCAAGGATTCATATAATCCCGTATGTCATTCCCTTTGTCCTTCGGTATGTTACTTGCCCGAGATTCGATCGTTAGTATCCGCATACCTATTTCAATCTCGTTTACCGGCAAGTCTCTTTACTCGTTCCGTAATACAAGATCCCGCAACTTACACTAAGTTACATTGCTTGCAAGGCTTGTGTGTGATGTTGTATTACCGAGTGGGCCCCGAGATACCTCTCCGTCACACGGAGTGACAAATCCCAGTCTTGATCCATACTAACTCAACGAACACCTTCGGAGATACCTGTAGAGCATCTTTATAGTCACCCAGTTACGTTGCGACGTTTGATACACACAAAGTATTCCTCCGGTGTTAGTAAGTTATATGATCTCATGGTCATAGGAATAAATACTTGACACGCATAAAACAGTAGCAACAAAATGACACGATCAACATGCTACGTCTATTAGTTTGGGTCTAGTCCATCACATGATTCTCCTAATGATGTGATCCCGTTATCAAGTGACAACACTTGCCTATGGCCAGGAAACCTTGACCATCTTTGATCAACGAGCTAGTCAACTAGAGGCTTACTAGGGACAGTGTTTTGTCTATGTATCCACACAAGTATTGTGTTTCCAATCAATACAATTATAGCATGGATAATAAACGATTATCATGAACAAAGAAATATAATAATAACTAATTTATTATTGCCTCTAGGGCATATTTCCAACAGTCTCCCACTTGCACTAGAGTCAATAATCTAGTTCACATCACCATGTGATTCCAATGAATCCAACACCCATATAGTTATGGGGTCTGATCACGTCTTGCTCGTGAGAGAGGTTTTAGTCAACGGTTCTGAAACTTTCAGATCCGTGCGTCCTTTACAAATCTTTATGTCATCTTATAGATGCTGCTACTACGTGCTATTCGGAAATGCTCCAAATATCTACTCTACTATACGAATCCGTTTCACTACTCATAGTTATTCGGATTAGTGTCAAAGCTTGCATCGACGTAACCTTTTACGACAAACTCTTTAACCACCTCCATAATCGAGAAAAATCCCTTAGTCCATTAGTTACTAAGGATAAATTTTGACCGCTGCTAGTGATTCAATCATGGATCACTCTCTGTACCTCTCAACATATTTTGAGTCAAGGCACATATCAGGTGCGGTACACAGCATGGCATACTTTAGATTCTACGGCTAAGGCATAGAAGACGACCTTCGTCTATTCTCTTTATTCTGCCGTGGTCGGGTTTTGAGTCTTACTCAAACTCACACCTTACAACGCAACCAAGAACTCCTTCTTTGCTGATCTATTTTGAACTCCTTCAAAAACTTGTCAAGGCATGCATCTTGTTGAAACTTCCATTAAGCGCTTTCGATCTATCTCCATAGATCTTTGATGCTCAACGTTCAAGTTGCTCAATCCAGGTATTCCTTTGAAAACTCCTTTCAAACAACCTTGTATGCTTTACAGAAATTCTACATTACTTCTGATCCACAATATGTCAACCACATATACTTATCAGAAATTCTATAGTGCTCCCACTCACTTCTTTGGAAATACAAGTTTCTCATAAACCTTGTACAAACCCAAAATCTTTGATCATCTCATCAAAGTGTATATTCCAACTCCGAGTTGCTTGCACCAGTCCATTGAAGGATCACTGGAGCTTGCATACTTGCTAGTATCTTTAGGATCGTCAAAACCTTCTGGTTGTATCACATACAATGTTTGCTCAAGGAAACCGTCGAGAAAACAATGTTTTGACGTCCTACGTGCAATATTTCATAAATAATGCATCAACAGCTAACATAATTCTAACAGACCTTTAGCATCGCTACGAGTGAGAAAGTCTCATCGTAGTCAACTGTTTGATCTTGTCGAAAACATCTTTGCGACAAGTCGAGCTTTTCTTAATAGTGACTTATCACCATCATCGTCTGTCTTCTTTTAAAGATCCATTTTTACTCAATAGTCTTATGACCATCAAGTAGTTCTTTCAAAATCTACACTTTGTTTTCATCCATGGATCCTCTCTCGGATTTTATGGCTTCCAGCCATTTGTCGGAATCTGGGCCCACCATCGCTTTCTCCATAACTCGTAGGTTCACTGTTGCTCAACAACATGACCTCCAAGACAGGGTTACTGTACTACTCTGCAGCAGTACGCGACCTTGTTGACCTACGAGGTTTGTAGTAACTTGATTCGAAGCTCAATGATCACCATCATCAGCTTCCACTTCAATTGGTGTAGGCGCCACAGGAACAACTTCTTGCGCCCTGCTACACACTGGTTGAAGTGATGGTTCAATAACTTCATCAAGTTCTACTACTCTCCCACTCAATTCTTTCGAGAGAAACCTTTCCTCGAGAAAGGATCCGTTTCTATAAACAAACACTTTGCTTTCGGATCTGAGATAGGAGATGTACCCAACTGTTTTGGATATCCTATGAAGATGCATTTATCCGCTTTGGGTTCGAGCTTATCAGACTGAAACTTTTTCACATAAGTGTCGAAGCCCCAAACTTTCAAGAAACGACAGTTTAGATTTCTCCAAACCTCAGTCTATACTGTGTCATCTCAACGGAAATACGCGGTGCCCTATTTAAAGTGAATGCGGTTGTCTCTAATGCATAACCCATAAACGATAGTGGTAATTCGATAAGAGACATCACAGTATGCACCATACTAAATAGTGCGTGGCTATGACGCTCAGACACATCATCACACTATGATGTTCCAGGTGGCATGAACTGTGAAACAATTTCCACATTGTCTTAACTGTGTACCAAAAACTCGTAACTCAGATATTCATTTCTATGATCATATCGTAGACACTTCATCCTCTTGTTACGACGAACTTCACTCTGAAACGGAATTGAACTTTTCAATATTTCAGACTTGTGATTCATTAAGTAAATACTCCTGTATCTACTCAAGTGGTCAGTGAAGTAAGAACATAATGATATCCACTGCGTGCCTCAGCACTTATTGGACTGCATACATCAAATGTATCACTTCCAACAAGTTACTATATTGTTTCATCTCAATGAAAATAAGGCCTTGCTCATGTGGTATGATTTGCATGTCACTAGTGATTCAAAATCAAGTGAGTATAAAGATCCATCAGCATGGAGCCTCTTCATGCAATTTATACTAACATGACTCAAGCGGCAGTGCCACAAGTGGTACTATCATCATTAACTTGTATCTTTTGGCACCAATGTGTAACACTACAATCGAGATTCAATAAACCATTGAAGGTGATTATTCAAGCAAATAGAGTAACCATTATTCTCTTTGAATGAATAATCGTATTGCAATAAACGTGATCCAATCATGTTCATGCCTAACGCAAGCACCAAATAACAATTATTTAGGTTCAACACCAATCCCGATGGTAGAGGGAGCGTGCGACGTTTGATCATATCAACCTTGGAAACACTTCCAACACGTATCGTTACCTCGCCTTTAGCTAGTCTCCGTTTATGTCGTAGCTTTCATTTCGCGTTACTAATCACTTAGCAACCGAACCGGTATCCAATACCCTTGTGCTACTAGGAGTACTAGTAAAGTACACATCAACATTATGTATATCAAATATACTTCTCTCGACTTTTGCCAGCCTTCTTATCTACCAAGTATCTAGAGTTGCTCCGCCTCAGTGACTGTTCCCCTTATTACAGAAGCACTTAGTCTCGGGTTTGGGTTTAATCTTGGGTCTCTTCATTAGCGCAGCAACTGTTTTGCCGTTTCACGAAGTATCCCTTCTAGCCCTCGCCTTTCTTGAAACTTAGTGGTTTTCCAAACCATCAACTATTGATGCTCCTTCTTGATTTCTACTTTCGCAGTGTCAAACGTCGCGAATCGCTCAAGGATCATTGTATCTATCCTTGATATGTTATAGTTCATCACAAAGCTCTCAAAGCTTGGTGGCAGTGACTTTTGGAGAACCATCACTATCTCATCTGGAAGATTAGCTCCCACTTGATTCAAGTGATTGTCGTACTCAGACAATCTGAGTACATGCTCAACGATTGAGCTTTTCTCCTTTACTTTGTGGTCAAAGAATTTTGTTGGAGGTCTCGTACCTCTTAATCAAGGGCACAAGCATGAAATCACAATTTCATCTCTTTAGAACATCACTTATGTTCCGTGACGTTTTAAAACGTTTTCGGTGCCTTGCTTCTAAGCCATTAAGTACTTTGCACTGAACTATCGTGTAGTCATCAGAAACGTGTATGTCGGATGTTCACAGCATCCACAGACGACGCTCGAGGTGCAGCACACCGAGTGGTGCATTAAGGACATGAGCCTTCTGTGCAGCAACGAGGACAATCCTCGGTTTTACAGACTCAGTCTGCAAAGTTTGCTACTATCAATTTTCAACTAAATTTTCTCTAGGAACATATAAAAAACAGTAGAGTTATAGCGCAAGCTACATCGTAATTCGCAAAGACCATTAGACTATGTTCATGACAATTAGTTCAATTAATCATATTACTTAAGAACTCCCACTCAAAAAGTACATCTCTCTAGTCATTTGAGTGGTACATGATCCAAATCCACTATCTCAAGTCCGATCGTCACGTGAGTCGAGAATAGTTTCAGTGGTAAGCATCTCTATGCTAATCATATCAACTATACGATTCATGTTCGACCTTTCGGTCTCATGTGTTCCGAGGCCATGTCTGCACATGCTAGGCTCGTCAAGCTTAACCCGAGTGTTCCGCGTGTGCAACTGTTTTGCACCCGTTGTATGTGAACGTTGAGTCTATCACACCCGATCATCACGTGGTGTCTCGAAACGAAGAACTGTCGCAACGGTGCACAGTCGGGGAGAACACAATTTCGTCTTGAAATTTTAGTGAGAGATCACCTCATAATGCTACCGTCGTTCTAAGCAAAATAAGGTGCATAAAAGGATTAACATCACATGCAATTCATAAGTGACATGATATGGCCATCATCACGTGCTTCTTGATCTCCATCACCAAAGCACCGGCACGATCTTCTTGTCACCGGCGCCACACCATGATCATCCATCAACGTGTTGCCATCGGGGTTGTCGTGCTACTTATGCTATTACTACTAAAGCTACATCCTAGCAAAATAGTAAACGCATCTGCAAGCACATATGTTAGTATAAAGACAACCCTATGGCTCCTGCCGGTTGTCGTACCATCGACGTGCAAGTCGATATTTCTATTACAACATGATCATCTCATACATCCAATATATCACATCACATCATTGGCCATATCACATCACAATCATACCCTGCAAAAACAAGTTAGACGTCCTCTAATTTTGTTGTTGCATGTTTTACGTGGTGACCAAGGGTATCTAGTAGGATCGCATCTTACTTACGCAAACACCACAGCGGAGATATATGAATTGCTATTTAACCTCATCCAAGGACCTCCTCGGTCAAATCCGATTCAACTAAAGTTGGAGAAACCGTCACTTGCCAGTCATCTTTGAGCAAAGGGGGTTACTCGTAACGATGAAACCAGTCTCTCGTAAGCGTACGAGTAATGTCGGTCCAAGCCGCTTCAATCCAACAATACCGCGGAATCAAGAAAAGACTAAGGAGGGCAGCAAAACGCACATCACCGCCCACAAAACCTTTTGTGTTCTACTCGAGAAGACATCTACGCATGAACCTAGCTCATGATGCCACTGTTGGGGAACGTCGCATGGGAAACAAAAAATTTTCCTACGCGCACGAAGACCTATCATGGTGATGTCCATCTACGAGAGGGGATGAGTGATCTACGTACCCTCGTAGATCGTACAGCAGAAGCGTTAGTGAACGCGGTTGATGTAGTGGAACGTCCTCACGTCCCTCGATCCGCCCCGCGAACAATCCCGCGATCAGTCCCACGATCTAGTACCGAACGGACGGCACCTCCGCGTTCAGCACACGTACAACTCGACGATGATCTCGGCCTTCTTGATCCAGCAAGAGAGACGGAGAGGTAGAAGAGTTCTCCGGCAGCGTGACGGCGCTCCGGAGGTTGGTGATGATCTTGTCTCAGCAGGGCTCCGCCCGAGCTCCGCAGAAACGCGATCTAGAGGAAAAACTATGGAGGTATGTGGTCGGGCAGCCGTGAGAAAGTCGTCTCAAATCAGCCCTAAAACCTCCGTATATATAGGTGGGAGGGAGGGGAGGAGGCAGCCTCAAAACCTAAAGGTTTGGCCGAAATTGGAGGTGGAGGAGTCCTACTCCAATCCTACTTGGAGTAGGATTCCACCTTCCCACTTGGAAACTCTTTCCACCTTGTGTTTTTTCCTTCTCAAACCTTATGGGCCTTAGTGGGAACTTATTCCAGCCCACTAGGGGCTGGTTTATCTCTTCCCATAGCCCATGAGACCCCTTGGGGCGTGACACCCCTCCCGATGGTCCCCGGCACCCCTCCCGGCACTCCCGGTACACTACCGATGAGCCCGAAACTTTTCCGGTAATGCACGAAAACCTTCCGGTAACCAAATGAGGTCATCCTATATATCAATCTTCGTTTCCGGACCATTTCGGAAACCCTCGTGACGTCCGTGATCTCATCCGGGACTCCGAACAACATTCGGTAACCAACCATATAACTCAAATACGCATAAAACAACGTCGAACCTTAAGTGTGCAGACCCTGCGGGTTCGAGAACTATGTAGACATGACCCGAGAGACTCCTCGGTCAATATCCAATAGCGGGACCTGGATGCCCATATTGGATCCTACATATTCTACGAAGATCTTATCGTTTGAACCTCAGTGCCAAGGATTCATATAATCCCGTATGTCATTCCCTTTGTCCTTCGGTATGTTACTTGCCCGAGATTCGATCGTTAGTATCCGCATACCTATTTCAATCTCGTTTACCGGCAAGTCTCTTTACTCGTTCCGTAATACAAGATCCCGCAACTTACACTAAGTTACATTGCTTGCAAGGCTTGTGTGTGATGTTGTATTACCGAGTGGGCCCCGAGATACCTCTCCGTCACACGGAGTGACAAATCCCAGTCTTGATCCATACTAACTCAACGAACACCTTCGGAGATACCTGTAGAGCATCTTTATAGTCACCCAGTTACGTTGCGACGTTTGACACACAAAGTATTCCTCCGGTGTTAGTAAGTTATATGATCTCATGGTCATAGGAATAAATACTTGACACGCATAAAACAGTAGCAACAAAATGACACGATCAACATGCTACGTCTATTAGTTTGGGTCTAGTCCATCACATGATTCTCCTAATGATGTGATCCCGTTATCAAGTGACAACACTTGCCTATGGCCAGGAAACCTTGACCATCTTTGATCAACGAGCTAGTCAACTAGAGGCTTACTAGGGACAGTGTTTTGTCTATGTATCCACACAAGTATTGTGTTTCCAATCAATACAATTATAGCATGGATAATAAACGATTATCATGAACAAAGAAATATAATAATAACTAATTTATTATTGCCTCTAGGGCATATTTCCAACAATACGAAGAAATCATCACCAAAGGTCTTTGCAGTCCATTGTCTCTTGCCCCTACCGAGGGTTTCCTCATCATTCTCCTCAGGATTTTCATCATGTTTTTGTTCATAATATTCCATGGAAATGACAGGCTCGGGAGTTTCTTCAGATTCCTGTCTAGAAGTGCTTTGCATATCTCTCATGGGAAAAATATCCTCAAAAAATGTAGCATCCCTCGACTCCATTATTGTACCGACCTTCACGTCAGGTAGCTCAGATTTCACTAATAGAAATCTATAGGCAACGCTATTCTTAGTGTATCCCAAATTAACGCAGTCCACAGTCTTTGGTCCAATCTTACGCTTTTTGGGGATCGACACATTGACTTTCGCTAAGCAGCCCCAAGTACGTAAGTACGAGAGCGTCGTCCTTCTCTTCGACCACTCCACATAAGGTGTGACTTCATTATCTTTTGTAGGAACCTTATTCAGGACATGACACGCAGTAAATATAGCCTCCCCCACCATGCCTTGGATAAACCCGATATATCTAACATGGCGTTAACCAAATCAGTTAGATTACGGGTTTTTCATTCGTCTACTCCATTTGACCGGGGTGAATAGGGAGGCGTTCTCTCATGAATAATGTCGTGTTCCGCACAAAAAGAATCAAATTCATTTGAGAAGTACTCTCCACCATGATCAGACCGAACTCGTTTAATTTTCTTTTCAAGTTGATTCTCAACTTCTACCTTATAGATTTTAAAGTAGTGTAGAGCCTCATCTTTAGTATTTAATAGATATACATATCAATATCTAGTGGAATCATCTACCAATGTCATAAAATATTTCTTTCCACCTTTAGTCAAAACACCATTCATCTCACGTAGATCTGAATGTATGAGTTCTAATGGCGCCAAGTGTCTCGTCTCTACAGCCTTGTGAGGCTTGCGAGGTTGCTTTGCTTGCACACATGAATGACACTTAGAACCTTTGGCTAAGGTGAAACTCGGGATTAAATTCAGTTTTGCTAGCCGCGACATAACACCGAAACTTATGTGTCACAGACATGAATGCCAAACCTCAGATTCATTAACACTCGAATGAATATTGTTCACAACTTTATT
This sequence comes from Hordeum vulgare subsp. vulgare, assembly GCF_904849725.1. NCBI lineage: Eukaryota > Viridiplantae > Streptophyta > Magnoliopsida > Poales > Poaceae > Hordeum > Hordeum vulgare. Next base: position 86,833,131 of record NC_058520.1, read on the forward strand.
ACAAAAATATGCAAGGGAAAGGCACGCGGAACAGACCTCTGCATTCATAACCTTTACCAACAAAAAGTCGATATTTCGCAACAACTACTTTATTAGACTCGAAGACCAACTTAAACCCTTCTCTACACATAAGGGATCCACTAACGAGGTTCTTCTTGATGGCGGGGACATGCTGCACGTTTTTCAGCTGTACGATCCTTCCCGAAGTAAACTTCAGATCAACCGTGCCAACACCAAGAACAGTAGCACTCGCGTCATTCCCCATCAATACGGACCCTCGGCTTGTGACCTGGTAGGAAGAGAACAATGAGATGTCAGCACACACATGAATATTCGCACGTGTGTCCACCCACCAATCGGTAGATTAGCAAACCAAAAATACAGTAAACAAATTACCATACCCAGATGCACCACTTTCATTGTTGCTAACAATCATATTGGCAGACTTGAAGTCCTGCGCTGGCTTCTTATACTTGTTTGGACACTTACTGTCCCAATGTTCCCCAAAACCACAATTGAAGCAGCCATCTCCCTTCTTGTTCTTCGTGAAGGTCTTCTTACCCTTCTCCTTGAAGTCAGTATTCTGTTGGACAGAATTCTTCCCCTTGGGCTTGTGAGAATTAAAGTTCCTCTCATATACAATATTGGCAACAGAAGGACCTTCGACCGTTTTTCCGTGCGAGTCCTTTGCTCTCGAGTTCTGCTCAACACTCAGATGGCCGATGATATCCTCTATTGAGAATTCACGTCTCTGATGTTTCAGAGTGGTAACAAAGTTCCTTCAGGAATTAGGGAGCTTAGCGATTATACACCCCACGACAAATTTGCCCGGTAAATCGCATTACAGAACCTCAAATTCTTTAGCAATGCATATTATCTCATGAGCTTGTTTCAATACAGATCGGTTCTCAACCATTTTGTAATCATGGAACTGCTCATAGCATACATCTCGCTTCCAGCATCGGTGACCCCGAATTTAGATTCGAGCGCCTCCCACAACTCCTTGGCAACATAATATGTATCAACCAACTTATCTCCGATCACGCGTAAAACTGCTTCAAGGAAGAACACAGTGGCCTCCTTTAAATTCTTCTCCTGTTCAGAATTGAGTGTTCCCGTAGGAGTCACACCGGCTACCCAGTACACGTTCATAGCCGTGAGCCATTAGGTGGTTCTTGTGTGCCAACGCTTGAAATAACTACCGGTAAATTTATCTAGTTTCAGCACAACAGCAAAACCACTACTCGAAAAATTCCTATACACATTAGGTTTTTGAATTATTGAGTAAATAGGCAATTTTTTAAATAGATTAATCCGGAATAATTACTAACATGACATTGATCAGACAATACTACTATATTCTCTTCTAATATTTTATTTAGTTAATAATATATCAATTTCTTTTTATTAAACATCTCCCACTCACCACCTTTTATCCTGGTTGTTGGTAAACTGCCCTTACAGCCCGCATGTGCACATTTGTTGCCAGTGAATCTTTCAGTTCTTTATGCTTTCGTCTATAGTCCAATCACGATCTTGTATGTGCCGCCAATTTGTCTACAGAAGCTGATATGAACAGGAGAAGAAACGAAATCCGAGAGTAGATTTTACTAGTTCCGGAGTACAACCTGCAATCAATCCAACAATGGCGAAGATTTCAGGTATCGTTCACATTTTTTCTTGCAAGAAAAAAGGAAGTGGCCGTGCTTTATTTTGACAAATTATTACCTTCAGGCAATCTCGTATTTCTGATCCACATTTGTATGTTTTGCACCCGCCATATCAGCAGCAGCTGTAGGTGGTGTACCGCACTATCGGTCCCAGCATCGGCAGATACTGTACAGAAAGAAGCTGTGCCAAACAAAAAATCAAAATGGGATAAGGGTTCTAATTCCCTCGCTCAGTGCATTTACCTTCCTTTGGAATTAACTTCTTTATGACTGACATCTGTTTTCTGTTATTGGCTAGGTTGATGGTGATACTAAGAACCCTGCAGCTCCCAGTGGACATGATAATCGGTCAGCATCCGGTGCATCTGCCACACTTTTGACCTCTGAAAATGCTGGTGCTGGTGATATGCTTGCCAATCAGATTAACTAATGGAAATGTTCATAGCTATAGTCTCGTGTGCTTTTATATGCCCAATTTTTTTTCTGATGAAATCTGCATACTCGTCCACGCTGCTGTAGCATAATGGTACTGGTACTAGGCTGAACATTATGGACCGGCCCACGTTACCCCGCCCCTCTGCAAAACGCATGCATTTGGCATAGTTCAGGATACATTTAAATTAAAACGGACCGGGGCATGAGACGAATCCCAGTTAACACGATGTCAGTGTTTGATTTAGACCGGAATTATATAATTCAGGATGTAATTGATCAGAATTTTGACTTGGGGGTTCATCCCGCCTGACTAATACAAGTTTAAGGTTTAAATTGGACTTCTTCCTTTATAAAAACAAAACGAGGTAATGTGGAATAACGACTATGCCGTCACTGGAGTGATGGTAAAGTTCATCGAGACGCAATTCGTCAGCTCCGGTGTCACTAGCTTCAAGTTTGCTGTGCAGCGGCTGGCCGGCAAGAGATCTCAGATGCCGCCGCCATCCTCGTACAGAAGAGCTGAACAAGGGTCACACTGTTGATGATGTTAGCCATCATGTAATTACAAAAAGTGAAGGACTTCGGTACAACCCCCACAAAATGTATAAGGGCAGTATGGTCATTACACATTGTATACAGTATCCGTCGCCCCGTCCGCCTGCCCGTCGTACGTCCGCCCGCCCGTCGTACGTACGCCACGTCAGCCCACGCGTTAGCGGTTGGTTTGGAAAAAAAGGAAAAACCCTATCTTCACCACGCATGTCTCCGTAATTTCTAAATATATATATATATATATATATATATATATATATATATATATATATATATATATGTCACATATAATGCATATTTACATAGTTAAATTATCAATCTACAACTACGCGAATGACTTATACATTGGGACGGAGGTAGTAGTTATTGCGGTACCATGTAGTGGTGAAAGGACGTGGATGTCGCCTAGAGGGGGGGGGTGAATAGACGCTTTAAAATAATTAAGGTTTAGGCTTGAACAAATGCGGAATAAAACTAACGTTTAATATGTCAAGCACAAAACCTACAAACAACTAGGCTGACCTATGTGCACCAACAACTTATGCTAAGCAAGATAAACAACTAAGTGATAGCAAGATATATTACAATAAATAATATGTCTATCACAAAGTAAAGTGCATAAGTAAAGGGTTCGGGTAAGAGATAACCGAGGCACGGGGAGACGATGATGTATCCCGAAGTTCACACCCTTGCGGATGCTAATATCCGTTAGAGCGGTGTGGAGGCACAATGTTCCCCAAGATGCCACTAAGGCCACCGTAATCTCCTCACGCCCTCGCACAATGCAAGATGTCGTGATTCCACTAAGGGACCCTTGAGGGCGGTCACCGAACCCGTACAAATGGCAAACCTTGGGGGCGGTCACCGAACCCGTACACGTGGCAACCCTTGGGGGCGGTTACCGAACCCGTACAAATTCCTCGGGGCAATCTCCACAACCTAATTGGAGACCCCGACGCTTGCCCGGAGCTTCACACCACAATGATTGAGCTCCGGGACACCACCAAGCTTCTAGGACGCCAAAGCATCCGCGAAGAACAATATCTAGGGTACCAACTACCAAAGGTAATAAGCTTCTCAAACTTCACTTCCACGTATCACCGTGGAGAACTCAAACCGATGCAACTAATGCAATGGCAAGAACACACGAATTGGTCAAGTCCCTCACACTCAAATCCCTCCACAACAACGAAAGCTATGGAGAAATATGAGAGGAAGAACAAGAAGCTCACAAAGAACTCCAAGATCAAGATCCAAGGGGTTCCCCTCATATAGAGGAGAAAGTGATTGGTGGAGATGTGGATCTAGATCTCCTCTCTCTTCTCCCTCAAGAACAAGCAAGAATCATTAGAGGGATTGAGAGTAAGCAAGCTCTAAGAATGTCAACAATGGAGGTAGAACAAGAGCTCAACGGATAGATGAGACCAAGGGGGAAGAAGACCCCCTTTATATAGTGGGGGGGGGGGGAATCCAACCGTTTTCCCACTCTCTGCCCGAGCTCCAGCGGTACTACCGTTGGCATTCCAGCGGTACTACCGCCGGCTAGCGGTACTACCGCTGGTTGTAGCGGTACTACCGCTGGCACTCCAGCGGTAGTACCTACCGCTGCAACCAGCGGTAGTATCGCTGGCCCCAGCGGTACTACCGCTGGGCCCCTGGCAGTGCAAAGGCACTACCATCGCCAAGAAAGTCTTCGCAAAAATGTCCGACGCGGTACAACCGCAAAGATGACGGTACTAAAAACTTGGAGCGGTACTACCGCTGGCCAGGGGTACTACGGCCAGCTCGAGCGGTACTACCGCTAGGTCCAGCGGTACTACCGGTCGCCACTGAAACAACCATAACTTTCGCATACGAGCTCCGAATCGAGCAAACCCAAGATTGTTGGATTCAGGAAATCTTAAGATCATGCAGATATGAAAATGCCAATGATATAGAGATGTGAGTCCTCTATGAATGAAGAACCGGCAAAAACTCTAACATCGAAAACATCATAGTAGATGCATATGGACTCCGTTTTCAATGAACTCGAGCTTGTCACGAAGATGACCATAAGCTCTAAAACTCCCAAAGAGAAACACCAAACAAGAACCAAGAAGTATGATGCAAGGATGCAAATGGTTTGAGCTCTCAACGAACGATACGATCAAGCTACTCACTTGAGAGCCCCCCTTGATAGTACCGCAATCTATCCTAAACAGAAAACCTATCAAGGGCAAACATATACCTTGCACCTCGTCCTCTTGAGCTAGATGATGATGATCTTGGCTTCCTCAAGATGGACCACCTTTCTTGATTGTGTTGGCTTGATGAAGACTAATTGATTGCTCCCCCATACTCACTATGGGTGAGCCACTCTTCAGCATATCTTCACAAGTCCATTGCCACCACAATGGACGGCAAGCTTCAAGCATGATATCTTCGTGCTGATCCACTTGAACTTGCACATCGCAATCTTGATGACGATCACAACTTGACGCCATACTTCATGGGTTGTATGAGATCTTCCCTTTGACGCAAGCCCATGGAAACACACTTAACCCCCACATAGAACTCTCACGAAGACCATGGGTTAGTACACAAACACGTAATGGACAATGCTTACCATACCATGGGATCACTTGATCCCTCTCGGTACATCTTGTACGCTTTGTGTGTTGATCATCTTGATTTACTCTTTGTCTGAGATCTTGATCAACCATGTGTCTCTATGACCATTCTTTGGATAATACCTTGAATACCATCTTGGTCATCATATAAACTCCTTGAACCCAACAAATGGACTTCAAGAAGTGCCTATGGACAAATCCTATAAATGTAACTTAAGGCAACCATTAGTCCATAGGAATTGTCATCAATTACCAAAACCACATATGGAGATATATGCTCTAACAAGTGGTATATTGAGGCCCTGTTTATTTCAGAAGTCCCGGGACTTTTTTTAGTCCCAACTTAAAAGTCCCTAGTCCCTATCCGTTTGTTTCCATGGACTAAATAGGGACTAGAGGTCATTAAATGATATGCAAAAAGACCATGTTACCCTTAGTAATGTAGTAGCAGTTATCAAATGACATGCTATAAGTAGGGGCATTGTTGGAAAAAGTGTCAAAAAGTCCCAAAAAGACCCTCCCATAGGGACTTCTCCAAATAGTCCCAAATACCCTCTTTTAGTCCCTAAAAGTCCCTCCCGTTTGTTTCACATGGGACTTTTTGGGACTTTTTTTAGTCCCTACACCAAAAAGTCTATGGAAACAAACACCCCCTGATTATCCGCCGCTGAGTAATTAACTGAACATTATTTTTGTGTTCATCGATTTTGGAAGTGCGTAGGTTGTTATATCTTCAGTTTACTTTAAACGGAAAACTATCTAAAAGTTGGATTTTACATTGTCTAACGTGAATGGTGGCTAGCATCAGTTGCAGCTGAAATACCAAATTACACAATAATATATTCTTACAAAAACTCTCGTGGCTGAGTTGAATTTCGTCTTGGGTGGTTTAGTAGATGGAAAGTTAGCCTTGTCTCCAAATTCTCAAATACGGAGTATAATTTTTGTTTACTAGACAAATGAACTTACTTTTAACAACTGGGGGTGATGTGAACTGTTGTTCAACCGTGTTAATGTACACTTTTGGAATGTAAAATAAAACTATATTTGTATGTTTAACTAGAGAGGACCTGTTTCTCAACCGCATTAATATATACTTTTGGAACGAAAAATGAAACTATATCTATGTTTAAGCTTTTCCAAAATTGGAAGGCGAAAAATGTTTACTTTTGGCTGCACGGATATTTTTTTCTGTCTATCCGTGCATTCTACTGAACCTGATCATTTCTGATTAGTGTTGTTCCTACTTCTTGCAGGGTAAACCATTGAGTGGCAATAACACAAGTGTGTCCATTGCAACTGAAGAGGTACGACGTAGATGTGTGGTTCATGAGGAACAAACTGAGTACATATGCTCCGAAACAACGATAGAGTGGAGTAGATATGTTTGATCTTTTTCATTTTCATTGTGAAGCCTGGTTTTCACTGCTAAAGAGTAGTAGGGGACGGAATCATTGAAATACCAGTTCTTAAGTAAATGAACTAAGACTTGATGGTTGTTCGTTATTGGTACAATATGCATTTTTGGGCCTGAATTGTCAAGCTAACTGAAATTTCCTGGTTGCTTCTTATTAGTAAAGTATACCTTTTTAGGCCTGAATTCTGAACCTTGTTGATTTTTTTCGTTGGGTGGTATCAGTGTAGTATGCATTTTTGGCCTGATTCCTCAACCTTATCCGGGTATTGATTTTTTTGCAATTAGTGATGCACTCGTGCTCATGCATATTTGTTAGTCTATATTACTTAAGATCTATGTGTTTTTATATGTATCCCTCGTCGGTTAGTTAACTAAAATTTGCTGGGGGTGGTTCTTTATGTTCTTTAACTGATATACTAAAGCAGTAGATTGAAACATATAAAAACAATCAGCTCTTAAGAAATTAAGTAAGACTTGATGGTTGTGTTATTATTATAGTATATACAATTTTTGGGCTTGAATTACAAATATGATTTAAATACCCTTGTTTTGTGTAATTGTTATGATATACGGTTATGTCGTCGAGCATTTTGTTAGCGGTTTTTTCAATGCTTGCTAAACATCTGATACTCTCTCCAGTGATGAAATATTTTTGCATGTTAGTTAAGTACCGGGGCAACCACAGATGATGTTCCTTCCTTTCATTGAGTTGCCTTACTGTTATGTCATCCAAGCTTTTGTTAAAAACTTAATATACACACTGGAATTCTCGATTCTGGAAAACATGAACTCTTTGTCCCTTCCCTCTAAGTTGTTTCACATCTTCTCCTCTTTGTAAAAAATATTATAGTCTCTTCTGTGCTATATAGCCAAATAAATAAATAATTAGTTCTCTTCTATGTGCTTTCCTTAATGAATAACTTGGTTCACAAAAGCCTTGGGGATAATTAGCTGAATAAGTTTTGCCTATTTATTTCTTGCATTGCTCGTGATAAGTTTTATTTCCTCGTACTTGTGAAATTGTTCAGTTTACTTAGCTTTGTTCAAGTGTCATGTTATTTGAATCTATTGTGCATATAAACATATGCGCTTGCCTATGTCGCTTTGCCTACGTTTTTAGGATACATTTAAATTAAAACGGACCGGTCCATCAGACGAGTCCCAGTTAATACGATGTCAGTGTTCGATTTAGACAGGAATTGTATAGTTCAGGATGTAATTGATCAGAATTTTAACTTGGGGGTTCATCCCGCCTGACTAATACAAGTTTAAGGTTTAAATTGGACTTCTTCCTTTATAAAAACAAAACGTGGTAATGTGGAATAACGACTATGCCGTCACCGGAGTGATGGTAAAGTTCATCGAGACGCAATTCGTCAGCTCCGGTGTCACTAGCTTCAAGTCTGCTGTGCAGCGGCTGGCCGGCAAGAGATCTCAGATGTCGTCGCCATCCTCGTACAGAAGAGCTGAACAAGGGTCACACTGTTCATGATGTTAGCCATCATGTAATTACAAAAAGTGAAGGACTTCGGTACAACCCCCACAAAATGTATAAGGGCAGTATGGTCATTACAGATTGTATACAGTATCCCTCGCCCCGTCCGCCTGCCCGTCGTACGTCCGCCCCCCGTCGTACGTACGCCACGTCAGCCCACACGTCAGCGGTTGGTTTGGAAAAAAAAGGAAAAACCCTATCTTCACCACGCACGTCTCCGCCGCCGCCGCCGTGACTTCACCACGCGTCGTCGCCGTCTCCGGCGCCGACGTGACTCCACCCCCGCACGTCTCCGCCGACGCCGCGAGTCCACCACGCGTCGTCTCCACCGCCGTCTCCGCCGCCGACGTGACTCCCCCCACCGTCTTCGCCGCCGCCGTGACTATACCACGCGTCATCTCCACCCTCGTCTCCGCCGCCATTACGCCAGCACACACACCTCCGTCGCCGCCGGTACGCCACCCCACACGTCTCCACCGGCGACGTGACCCCCTCCCTCTGCTTCGACGCCGGTGGTTGAAGTGACCGACGCGACGTATCCATCTTCAAACGATGACGTTGCAGCCACCGATGCATCGACGTCGAACACAGCAAACGATGTCGATCAACCCTTCGACGACGAACAGTAAGTTTTTTTCATTTAATCCATACGATTTTTCATGATTTCATTGTACGAGTGTTTATGTTATGGTATTGTGACATTGATACAACACCTATTGAAAGGTTTATTGTTAGAGCAAGATATCGAATATGCTGGCGATGACTCTAGTAGCGAGGATGAATCATCGTCACTGAATGCAAATAAATCACTCGGACACAACTATATGAGTCAGGATGAATCATATAGTGGTAATGTAAGTGTTGTGTACGTTGACTATAAGTAATGGAAATATAAGTTATTAAATTAACACTTACAATTGCTATTGAATTTAAATAGGTGCATGCCAATGATGACAATGACGATTACGATATAGATGAACAATCTTATGCTGAAACTAGAACCCAGGTATGTTTCAAATATGTTGTATAATTACTAGCATACAAATTGTATTACCACTTATATTTTTGAATCTGCATAGAAAAATACCGATGGTGACACTGAGACGAGAACTTTACATGATGACAATGATGAGGATAATGAGGATGATAACAATGATGAGGATGATGACAATGCATCTAATGAAGGAAATATGAGCGAAGTAAGTTATAGTACATGTCCAAATTAGTCATGAAAACTGAAAACGTAGCAACAGACTGACGAACATGGTGATATGTCTTATATTGCACGGGGTGTTGATGGTCCTAATGGGAACGATGAGCATGTTGGCGATCTTGAGTTTGACCTCGACATCGGCTATGATGAATATCAGCAAGAGACATTGGATAGACATTGGGAAATCATGGCCAAGACATTCAGGTCAGAAGGAGAGACGTACATGTTCTACAACGAGTACGCGAAAGATCGTGGATTCAGTATAAGGAGGGACTTGAAAAGATTTGCAAAAGGTTCTGAAAAAGTTTTACGCACGAGGAGGTATCTCTGTTCCAGGGCAGGAAAATGAGAGGCCAAAATTTTAACCATGGAAGGTCGGACCCGCAGACTGAGACCGGAGAGATGATACTTTTGTGAAGCCCATTTAAAATTGAAGCTTGATAGAAAGGGTGGACTTTGGTATGTCAGCAGTTTCTTCGATGATCACAACCATGTTCTTGCAAAACCAGACAAAGTCCCTTTCCTCCGGTCTCAAAATGTGATCAAAGATTTTCAGAAAGCAGAGATATTAGCTATGGCAGGAGCTGGGATAAGAAAGCACATTATTTTTGATAACTTTGTCAGCAGGTATGGTTCATACGCTAAGACAGGATTTGGAAGGAGGAAGTTGTATAATATGTGCTACACGGAGAAGATGAAACTGCTCGCCCAGGGTGATGCTGACACTACTATAGGAATCATGTTGGCTAGAAAGGACAGGGATCCGGATTTCTTCTTTGAGCATACTGTTGACGCTGAAGGTAGGCTAAACAACTTGTTCTGGTGTGATTCGCAATCACGTCGGAATTATCTTGATTATGGTGATGTCACTATGTTCGACAGTACGTACAAGATGAATAGGTATGGAATGCCATTTATCCCTTTTGTTGGTCTCAACAATTATCGTCGCACTACAGTATTTGCATGCACCATTGTTTCATATGAGACTGGAGGTACGTATGTTTGGCTGCTAGAGACGTTTTTGAAAGCTCGCTATCAGAAGAAGCCCAGTCTGTAATTACTGATGGAGATGCAGCGATGATAAGGGCTATCAGGAAGGTGCTTCCTAACGTGCGGCATCGTCTATCTTCATGGCATATTGAAAAAAACATGCAGAAACACCTCCACCACAAGTCATTGAAGGAATTCAGGTCACTCTTGTAGTACCCCACCACACATACAGTTTTCGAGGAGAGATGGGCCGCGTTTGTTCAGAAATGGCAGACGGAGAAAACAAAAACATGGCTCCATAGGATGTACATGAAGAAGAAGCTTTGGGCTGCATCATATTTGTTTGGTGGGTTATTTCTTGGTATGCAGAGTAATCAGAGGAGCGAGAGCCTTAACTCATGCCTGCACCTACATCTTAACTACGGTATGACAATTGTTGACATGATTGTACACTATGAGAATTGCATCATGCGCATGCGCGAGAATGAATCGCATGACGATTGTGTGGCCTCACAGACTCTACCAGTAGCAGTGATAGAGTGTAAGACCATTGAGGTGTTTGCCGCGAAAGCATTCACGAAGGCAAACTTTTACATCTTGCAGGAAGATTTAAAGAAGGTACATCAGCTTGAGGTAATTGATAGATTAAGAGGAGCAGATAGTCACAGATTCGTGGTTGCATGAAAAAATAACACGGATCATAGGTTTAATGTGGACTACGCACCAGGTAACTCCGCAGAAACTATAAAGTGCAGTTGTCGAAGTATGACTCGCAAAGGCCTTCCTTGCAAACATATTCTTCATGTTTTGAATGCACTCAACTTACCTGCAATACCTAAGTGTTGTATCCTGCGATGGTTCACAAAGAAAGCAAGATCTGGATTGCCCGTGAAGCGTGCCAGCGATATGTTTTCATGGGGTTGGACGGGTACTGAGGGCAGAGCTAGATATAGTAAGTTGAGCAGTGTATCTGCAGAAGCTTCTCATATCGCATGTCATAACCAGTTCTTATTCGACAAGATGCTGGCAGCAATGGAAGAAATTATAGCGACTAAGGACATCTTGGATAATGAAAAACCTAGTCAGCAAAGCTTTGTGAGTAATGATGAATTTCAGCCTAAGCAGAATCATATTCTTATTTGTGATCCAGTGAAGGTGTCCACCAAAGGGGCACCTAAGTAGTATAGTAGAGGTCGTGGTAAGAATGGTCCCGAGGTGACCAAAAATGGAAGACCAAAATCATTTGATGAAAAAAGCGATCATCTATGTAGACTATACAGACTTCCACGTTATAACAAGGCCACTTGCAACCAAAATCCAGAGTACGTATTAATATGTGTTTTCGTTTATTTATTTTACTTATCTTATTTTGTTTCGGTAATTATTCTTACAATCTATAACTTATTTCATGCAGTAACTGGGGTTGAAGACAAAAGCGGTGTTATTGCAAGTGTTTTTCTTCATTCATCTATATAAAGAACAAGAGTTTACTTTATTCAATAATATAGAAGACAATACTTTCTTTGTATTCGCGTTATGAAAACGTATGAGATTTTTTTATATGTGTGATATTATTGTGTTACATAAGACAATATGTATATGTTTTTCATGTTATTTAAGACAATATATATGTTGTTCATGTTATTTAAGACAATACTACTCTGCACTTCAGCCGACGTCGATTATGCTATTTTTTAATGCAAAAATTATGTACCAATGATGGTTAGTGCGTCGCGACAGACTGACGGTCATGCGCACAGAACTTCAGCCGACGGGGTATATAAACAAGTCGTCGCGACCTTCGGCCGACGGGGTGGGACTAAAAATGTCGCGTGCACCAAAGGAAGGGGTGTTACAACGCGATCTTGCTACTCCCCTTCATGAAATTTTCCCAATTTTTATCCACGCTTCCTAATGAACTTCACAAGGCGGCACGTCTTTAGAATTTTTTGACAATCTGTGCTTTTTCTTTGAATTTCCATTCAAAAATAGGCAAAAACATATGCTAGACGTGATGCAACTAGCGTTTTGTCTCCGATTTCGTCGAAATTTTATGTGGCATCATTGCATGTGCGTTCTCAAGTGCGGGCAAAAGTTGGGTAAATTTCATGTATGCATCCATTACATCATGTGCAACCCATCGGTGTCGGTATGGATGGAAGGGGTGTTACAACGTGATCTTGCTACTCCCTTTCATGAAATTTTCCCAATTTTTTCCACACTTCCTAATGAACTTCACGAGGTGACACGTCAAATTTTAGAATTTTCTGACAATCCGTGGTTTTTCTGCGAATTTTCATTCAAAAACAGGCAAAAACAGATGTCGGGCATGACGTGACGTGCGTTTGGTCTCCGATTTCGTCGAAATTTTGCGTGACATCATTGCATGTGCATTCTCAAGTGCCGGCAAAAGTTGGGTAAATTTCATGCATGCATTCATGTACATCATGTGCAACTCATCGACGTCGATATGGACGGAAGGGGTGTTACAACGCGATCTTGATACCCCCTTCATGAAATTTTCCCAATTTTTTTCCACGCTTCCTAATCAACTTCACAAGGGGGCACATCAAATTTTAGAATTTTCTAATAATCCGTGCTTTTTTTGTGAATTTTCATTCAAAAATAGGCAAAAACAAATGTTTGATGTGACGCAACGTGCGTTTGGTCTCCGATTTCGTCGAAGTTTTGCGTGGCATCATTTTATGTGCATTCTCAAGTACAGGCAAAAGTTGGGTAAATTTCATGCATGCATCCATGTACATCATGTGCAACCCATCGGTGTCGGTATGGACGGAAGCGGTGTTACAACGCGATCTTGCTACTCCCCTTCATGAAATTTTCCCAATTTTCTTCCACGCTTCCTAATGAACTTCACGAGGCGACACGTAAATTTTTAGAATTTTCTGACAATCCATGGTTTTTCTGCGAATTTGCATTCAAAAATAGGCAAAAACAGATGCCGGACATGACGCAATGTGCGTTTGGTCTCCGATTTCGTCAAAATTTTGTGTGGCATCATTGCATGTGCATTCTCAAGTGCCGACAAAACTTGGGTAAATTTCATGGATGCATCCATGTACATCATGCGTAACCCATCAGCATCGGTATGAACGGAAGGGGTGTTACTATGCGATCTTGTTACTCCCCTTCATGAAATTTTCCCATTTTTTTCCACGCTTCCTAATGAACTTCACAAGGCGGTACGTCAAATTTTAGAATTTTTTAACAATCCGTGTTTTTGTGTGAATTTCCATTCAAAAACAGGTAAAAACAGGTGTCGGACATGACGCAACGTGCGTTTGGTCACCGATTTCGTCGAAATCTTGCATGGCATCATTGCATGTGCATTCTCAAGTGCTGACAAAAGTTGGGTAAATTTCATGCATGCATCCATGTACATCATGTGCAACCCATCGGCGTCGGTATGGACGGACACTAGTAGAAAACAGGGCTATCGTTTCGGCCCTGGCCAGCCCATTAGTCCCCGTTCTTCAAGAACCGGGACCAATGGGGGGGGGTATTAGACCCGGTTCGTGAGCCCAGGGGGCCGGCCGGGGCCTCGTGGGCATTGGTCCCGGTACGTGTGGAACCATTTGTCCCGGTTTGAGCCACGAACCGGGAACAATGGTCCTCGTTGCTGGCCCACAACCATTGGTCCCGGTTCGTGGCTTGAACCGGGACAAATAACTTGCCTACATATACCCACCGCCGCGGCAGAGCACTCCACAGTGCTCTATTTTTGTCAAGCCGGCGAGGGGAGGGCATTTGGGTGCTCTAGTTCACCTCCTATGCACATGAGGTGCTCGATGAAATGTCCGAGCCACACTAGTTAATCTTTCTCCTCTCGAAACTCGACCTCCGAGCTCCATTTTCAACGAGATTTGTCTAGATTTAGCGGTCCGTCACGCCCCGTACCCGCCCTGTCTTCACCGCCGTCGATCGCCTGCGCCGATCTCGTCGTCAGCACCACCGTGGTGAGCCTCTTGTTCTTATCTTCTATCTGAAAGAAAAAAATCTGACTTCAGATAGATACTTGTCTAATTTTCTTACTTTTATTATTCCTTGTTATTATATAGTGTGATGGTTTTGGTATCCGCCCCCGTCGGCCCTTGTCCTGTCTATGATTCAGATGTGGTATATATTATCTTTTCATAACTATTTGGTTCATTTATTGTTTATGACAATTATGTCGACCAATGTGACATAGATTTTATTTATCTAGGAGGTTGTTGAACCAGAAATTCCAATTGACCCTATTGTCGAGAGGTTAAATTTAGTTGAAGAAGAAAACAATTACTTGAAGGAAAAAATAAGAAAAATTGAGGAGGAGAAGATGATATTGGAGTTGCATGTTGCGGATGTCGTCGATGATCACAAGATCAAGATGGAAGCAATGCGGTTGAAGATTAAAAAGATTAGAAAATATGACATTCATACCGAGGCTTGGTATCATTATGCAGTTGGATCAGTTGTTACCTTGCTTGCGGTTATGATCGCATTTGTTTTTGCATTGAAATGTTTTACATAATTTCAATGTATGGTTTAATTAGATGCTCTGGAGAGCTATATGTTGTTCAATGAGAACTATGTATGTACTTTGGTTTTAATGCTCTCGAAAACTATTTATGTACTTTGCTTTCAGAGTTCATTTCAAATGCTTTTCAACTTCATGGTCTTACAACTTTGAATGGTGCATTTTGAACACAGAAAAACAAGGGAGTTCAAATAAGTTCAAAAAAATTGAAATCCCTTTGTAACAGACGAGTTTTCGTATGAAACCCTGATACTTCGAAAGAGATTGTCTGTTTTGTACACGAAGTGCATCCAGTTTTTGCCGTAAGCCTCACTACTTTCTTGCACATTCTATGTGGGTGAAATGATGATACCATGCCAACTTGGAACCTTTTGAGGGTTCATTTCAAATGCTTTACAATTTCATGGTCTTATAGCTCAAAATAATCAGTAAATGCATGAAAAATAACAAATGAAGTCAGAAAGGGTTGTAAATTGATGATGTGCCTTTGAATGGTGCATTTTGAACACAGAAAAACAAGGGGGTTCAAATAAGTTCAAAAAAAATTGAAATCCCTTTGTAACAGACGAGTTTCCGTATGAAACCATGATACTTCGAAAGAGATTGTCCGTTTTGTACACGAAGTGCATCCAGTTTTTTTCGTAAGCCTCTCTACTTTCTTGCACATGCTATGTGGGTGAAATGATGATACCATGCCAACTTGGAACCTTTTCAGAGTTTATTTCAAATGCTTTACAATTTCATGGTCTTATAGCTCAAAATAATCAGCAAATGCATGAAAAATAACAAATGAAGTAAGAAAGGGTTGTAAATTTATGATGTGGCTTTGAATGGTGCATTTTGAACACAGAAAAACAAGGGGGTTCAAATAAGTTCAAAAAAACTGAAATCCCTTTGTAACAGACAAGTTTCCCTATGAACTCCTGATACTTCGAAGGAGATTGTCCGTTTTGTACATGAAGTGCATCCAGTTTTTGCCGTAAGCCTCTCTACTTTCTTGCACATTCTATGTGGGTGAGATGATGATACCATGCCAACTTGGAACCTTTTTAAAGTTCATTTCAAATGCTTTACAATTTCATGGTCTTATAGCTCAAAATAATCAGTAAATGCATGAAAAATAACAAATGAAGTCAGAAAGGGTTGTAAATTGATGATGTGGCTTTGAATGGTGCATTTTGAACACAGAAAAACAAGGGGGTTCAAATAAGTTCAAAAAAAATTGAAATCCCTTTGTAACAGACGAGTTTCCGTACGAAACCATGATACTTCGAAAGAGATTGTCCGTTTTGTACACGAAGTGCATCCAGTTTTTTTCGTAAGCCTCTCTACTTTCTTGCACATGCTATGTGGGTGAAATGATGATACCATGCCAACTTGGAACCTTTTCAGAGTTTATTTCAAATGCTTTACAATTTCATGGTCTTATAGCTCAAAATAACCAGTAAATGCATGAAAAATAACAAATGAAGTCAGAAAGGGTTGTAAATTGATGATGTGGCTTTGAATGGTGCATTTTGAACACAGAAAAACAAGGGGGTTCAAATAAGTTCAAAAAAAATTGAAATCCCTTTGTAACAGACGAGTTTCCGTATGAAACCCTGATACTTCGAAAGAGATTGTCCGTTTTGTACACGAAGTGCATCCAGTTTTTGCCGTAAGCCTCTCTACTTTCTTGCACATGCTATGTGGGTGAAATGATGATACCATGCCAACTTGGAACCTTTTCAGAGTTCATTTCAAATGCTTTTCAATTTCATGGTCTTATAGCTCAAAATAATCAGTAAATGCATGAAAAATAACAAATGAAGTCACAAAGGGTTGTAAATTGATGATGTGGCTTTGAATAGTGCATTTTCAACACAAAAAAACAAAGGGGTTCAAATAAGTTCAAAAAAATTGAAATCCCTTTGTAACAGACTAGTATCCGTATGAAACCTGATACTTCGGAGGAGATTGTTAGTTTTGTACACGAAATGCATCCATTTTTTGCCGTAAACCTCTCTACTTTCTTGCACATGCTACGTGGCTGAAATGATGATACCATGCCAACTTGGAACCTTTTCAGATTTCATTTCAAATGCTTTTCAATTTCATGGTCTTATAGCTCAAAATAATCAATAAATGCATGAAAATAACAAATGAAGTCACAAAGGGTTGTAAGTTGAAGATGTGGCTTTGAATGGTGCATTTTGAGCACAGAAAAACAAGGGGGTTCAAATAAGATCAAAAGAATTGAAATCCCTTTGTAACACACGAGTTTCCGAATGAAACCCTGATACTTCGAAGGAGATTGTCTGTTTTGTACACGAAGTGCATCCAGTTTTTGCCGTAAGCCTCTCTACTTTCTTGCATATGCTATGTGGGTGAAATGATGATACCATGCCAACTTGGAACCTTTTCAGAGTTCATTTCAAATGCTTTTCAATTTCATGGTCTTATAGCTCAAAATAATCAGTAAATGCATGAAAAATAACAAATGAAGTCACAAAGGCTTGTAAATTGATGATGTGGCTTTGAATAGTGCATTTTGAACACAAAAAAACAAAGGGGTTCAAATAAGTTCAAAAAATTGAAATCCCTTTGTAACAGACTAGTATCCGTATTAAACCTGATACTTCGGAGGAGATTGTTAGTTTTGTACACGAAATGCATCCATTTTTTGCCGTAAGCCTCTCTACTTTCTTGCACATGCTACGTGGCTGAAATGATGATACCATGCCAACTTGGAACCTTTTCAGATTTCATTTCAAATGCTTTTCAATTTCATGGTCTTATAGCTCAAAATAATCAATAAATGCATGAAAATAACAAATGAAGTCACAAAGGGTTGTAAGTTGAAGATGTGGCTTTGAATGGTGCATTTTGAGCACAGAAAAACAAGGGGGTTCAAATAAGATCAAAAGAATTGAAATCCCTTTGTAACACACGAGTTTCCGAATGAAACCCTGATACTTCGAAGGAGATTGTCTGTTTTGTACACGAAGTGCATCCAGTTTTTGCCGTAAGCCTCTCTACTTTCTTGCACATGCTATGTGGGTGAAATGATGATACCATGCCAACTTGGAACCTTTTCAGAGTTTATTTCAAATGCTATACAATTTCATGGTCTTATAGCTCGAAATAATCAGTAAATGCATGAAAAATAACAAATGAAGTAAGAAAGGGTTGTAAATTTATGATGTGGCTTTGAATGGTGAATTTTGAACACACAAAAACAAGGGGGTTCAAATAAGTTCGAAAAAATTGAAATCCCTTTGTAACAAACGAGTTTCCCTATGAAGCCCTGATACTTCGAAGGAGATTCTCCGTTCTGTACACGAAGTGCATCCAGTTTTTGCTGGAAGCCTCTCTACTTTCTTGCACATGCTATGTGGGTGAAATGATGATACCATGCCAACTTGGAACCTTTTCAAAGTTCATTTCAAATGATTTACAATTTCATGGTCTTATAGCTCAAAATAATCAGTAAATGCATGAAAAAATAACAAATGAAGTCGGAAAAGGGTTGTAAATTGATGATGTGGCTTTGAATGGTGCATTTTGAACACAAAAAAACAAGGGGTTCAAATAAGTTCAAAAAAATTGAAATCCCTTTGTAACAGACTAGTATCCGTATGAAACTTGATAATTCGGAGGAGATTGTTAGTTTCGTACATGAAGTGCATCCATTTTTTGCCGTAAGCCTCTCTAATTTCTTGCACATGCTACGTGGGTGAAATGATGATACCATGACAACTTGGAACCTTTTCAGATTTCATTTCAAATGCTTTTCAATTTCATGGTCTTATAGCTCAAAATAATCAATAAATGCAAGAAAAATAACAAATGAAGTCAGAAAGGGTTGTAAATTGATGATGTGGCTTTGAATGGTGCATTTTGAACACAGAAAAACAAGGGGGTTCAAATAAGTTCAAAAGAATTGAAATCCCTTTGTAACACACGAGTTTCCGAATGAAACCCTCATACTTCGAAGGAGATTGTCTGTTTTGTACACGAAGTGCATCCAGTTTTTGCCGTAAGCCTCTCTACTTTCTTGCACATGCTATATGGGTGAAATGATGATACCATGCCAACTTGGAACCTTTTCAGAGTTTATTTCAAATGCTTTACAATTTCATGGTCTTATAGCTCGAAATAATCAGTAAATGCATGAAAAATAACAAATGAAGTAAGAACGGGTTGTAAATTTATGATGTGGCTTTGAATGGTGAATTTTGAACACACAAAAACAAGGGGGTTCAAATAAGTTCAAAAAAATTGAAATCCCTTTGTAACAGACGAGTTTCCCTATGAAACCCTGATACTTCGAAGGAGAGTCTCCGTTCTGTACACGAAGTGCATCCAGTTTTTGCTGGAAGCCTCTCTACTTTCTTGCACATGCTATGTGGGTGAAATGATGATACCATGCCAACTTGGAACCTTTTCAAAGTTCATTTCAAATGCTTTACAATTTCATGGTCTTATAGCTCAAAATAATCAGTAAATGCATGAAAAAATAATAAGTGAAGTCAGAAAAGGGTTGTAAATTGATGATGTGCCTTTGAATGGTGCATTTTGAACACAGAAGAAGAAGGGGGTTCAAATAAGTTCAAAAAAATTGAAATCCCTTTGTAACAAACGAGTTTCCGTATGAAACCGTGATACTTCGAAGGAGATTGTCTGTTTTGTACACGACGTGCATCGAGTTTTTGCCGTAAGCCTCTCTACTTTCTTGCACATGCTATGTGGGTGATATGATGATACCATGCCAACTTGGAACCTTTTCAGAGTTCATTTCAAATGCTTTACAATTTCATGGTCTTATAGCTCAAAATAATCAGTAAATGCATGAAAAATAACAAATGAAGTCGGAAAGGGTTGTAAATTGATTATGTGGCTTTGAATGGTGCATTTTGAACACAGAAAAACAAGGGGGTACAAATAAGTTCAAAAAATTGAAATCCCTTTGTAATAGACGAGTTTCCGTATGAAACCCTGATACTTTGAAAGAGATTGTCCGTTTTGTACACGAAGCGCATCCAGTTTTTGTCGTAAGCCTCTCTACTTTCTTGCACATGCTATGTGGGTGAAATGATGATACCATGCCAACTTGGAACCTTTTCAAAGTTCATTTCAAATGATTTACAATTTCATGGTCTTATAGCTCAAAATAATCAGTAAATGCATGAAAAAATAACAAATGAAGTCAGAAAAGGGTTGTAAATTGATGATGTGGCTTTGAATGGTGCATTTTGAACACAGAAAAAGAAGGGGGTTCAAATAAGTTCAAAAAAATTGGAATCCCTTTGTAACACACGAGTTTCCGTATGAAACCGTGATACTTCGAAGGAGATTGTCTGTTTTGTACACGAAGTGCATCCAGTTTTTGCCGTAAGCCTCTGTAATTCTTGCACATGCTATGTGGGTGAAATGATGATACCATGCCAACTTGGAACCTTTTCAGAGTTTATTTCAAATGCTTTACAATTTCATGGTCTTATAGCTCGAAATAATCAGTAAATGCATGAAAAATAACAAATGAAGTAAGAAAGGGTTGTAAATTTATGATGTGGATTTGAATGGTGAATTTTGAACACACAAAAACAAGGGGGTTCAAATAAGTTCAAAAAAATTGAAATCCCTTTGTAACAGACGAGTTTCCGTATGAAACCCTGATACTTTGAAAGAGATTGTCCGTTCTGTACACGAAGTGGATCCAGTTTTTGCTGGAAGCCTCTCTACTTTCTTGCACATGCTATGTGGGTGAAATGATGATACCATGCCAACTTGGATCCTTTTCAAAGTTCATTTCAAATGATTTACAATTTCATGGTCTTATAGCTCAAAATAATCAGTAAATGCATGAAAAAATAACAAATGAAGTCAGAAAAAGGTTGTAAATTGATGATGTGGCTTTGAATGGTATATTTTGAACACAGAAAAAGAAGGGGGTTCAAATAAGTTCAAAAAAATTGAAATCCCTTTGTAACACACGAGTTTCCGTATGAAAACGTGATACTTCGAAGGAGATTGTCTGTTTTGTACACGAAGTGCATCCAGTTTTTCCCGTAAGCCTCTCTACTTTCTTGCACATGCTATGTGGGTGATATGATGATACCATGCCAACTTGGAACCTTTTCAGAGTTCATTTCAAATGCTTTACAATTTCATGGTCTTATAACTCAAAATAATCAGTAAATGCATGAAAAATAACAAATGAAGTCAGAAAGGGTTGTAAGTTGATGATGTGGCTTTGAATGGTGCATTTTGAACACAGAAAAACAAGGGGGTTCAAATAAGTTCAAAAAATATAGAAATCCCTTTGTAACAGACGAGTTTCTGTATGAAACCCTCATACTTCGAAAGAGATTGTCCGTTTTGTACACGAAGTGCATCCAGTTTTTGCCGTAAGCCTCTCTACTTTCTTGCACATGCTATGTGGGTGAAATGATGATACCGTGCCAACTTGGAACCTTTTCAGAGTTCATTTCAAATGCTTTTCAATTTCATGGTCTTATAGCTCAAAATAATCAGTAAATGCATGAAAAATAACAAATTAAGTCACAAAGGGTTGTAAATTGATGATGTGGCTTTGAATAGTGCATTTTGAACACAAAAAAACAAGGGGTTCAAATAAGTTCAAAAAAATTGAAATCCCTTTGTAACAGACTAGTATCCGTATGAAACCTGATACTTCGGAGGAGATTGTTAGTTTTGTACACGAAGTGGATCCATTTTTTGCCGTAAGCCTCTCTACTTTCTTGCACATGCTACGTGGGTGAAATGATGATACTATGACAACTTGGAACCTTTTCAGATTTCATTTCAAATGTTTTTCAATTTCATAGTCTTATAGCTCAAAATAATCAATAAATGCATGAAAAATAACAAATGAAGACAGAAAGGGTTGTAAATTGATGATGTGGCTTTGAATGGTGCATTTTGAGCACAGAAAAACAAGGGGGTTCAAATAAGTTCAAAAGAATTGAAATCCCTTTGTAACACACGAGTTTCCGAATGAAACCCTCATACTTCGAAGGAGATTGTCTGTTTTGTACACGAAGTGCATCCAGTTTTTGCCGTAAGCCTCTCTACTTTCTTGCACATGCTATGTGGGTGAAATGATGATACCATGCCAACTTGGAACCTTTTCAGAGTTTATTTCAAATGCTTTACAATTTCATGGTCTTATAGCTCAAAATAATCAGTAAATGCATGAAAAATAACAAATGAAGTAAGAAAGGGTTGTAAATTTATGATGTGGCTTTGAATGGTGCATTTTGAACACACAAAAACAATTGGGTTTAAATAAGTTCAAAAAAATTGAAATCCATTTGTAACAGACGAGTTTCCCTATGAAACCCTCATACTTCGAAGGAGATTCTCCGTTCTGTACACGAAGCGCATCCAGTTTTTGCTGGAAGCCTCTCTACTTTCTTGCACATGCTATGTGGGTGAAATGATGATACCATGCCAAATTGGAACCTTTCCAAAGTTCATTTCAAATGCTTTACAATTTCATGGTCTTATAGCTCAAAATAATCAGTAAATGCATGAAAAAATAACAAATGAAGTCAGAAAAGGGTTGTAAATTGATGATGTGGCTTTGAATGGTGCATTTTGAACACAGAAAAAGAAGGGGGTTCAAATAAGTTCAAAAAAATTGAAATCCCTTTGTAACAAACGAGTTTCCGTATGAAACCGTGATACTTCGAAGGAGATTGTCTGTTTTGTACACGAAGTGCATCCAGTTTTTGCCGTAAGCCTCTCTACTTTCTTGCACATGCTATGTGGGTGATATGATGATACCATGCCAACTTGGAACCTTTTTTGAGTTCATTTCAAATGCTTTACAATTTCATGGTCTTATAGTTCAAAATAATCAGTAAATGCATGAAAAAAATAACAAATGAAGTCAGAAAAGGGTTGTAAATTGATGATGTGGCTTTGAATGGTGCATTTTGAACACAGAAAAAGAAGGGGGTTCAAATAAGTTCAAAAAAATTGAAATCCCTTTGTAACAAACGAGTTTCCGTATGAAACTGTGATACTTCGAAGGAGATTGTCTGTTTTGTACACGAAGTGCATGCAGTTTTTCCCGTAAGCCTCTCTACTTTCTTGCACATGCTATGTGGGTGATATGATGATACCATGCCAACTTGGAACCTTTTCAGAGTTCATTTCAAATGCCTTACAATTTCATGGTCTTATAGCTCAAAATAATCAGTAAATGCATGAAAAATAACAAATGAAGTCGGAAAGGGTTGTAAACTGATTATGTGGCTTTGAATGGTGCATTTTGAACACAGAAAAACAAGGGGGTTCAAATAAGTTCAAAAAATTGAAATCCCTTTGTAACAGACGAGTTTCCGTATGAAACCCTGATACTTTGAAAGAGATTGTCCGTTTTGTACACGAAGTGCATCCAGTTTTTGCCGTAAGCCTCTCTACTTTCTTGCACATGCTATGTGGGTGAAATGATGATACCATGCCAACTTGGAACCTTTTGAGAGTTCATTTCAAATGCTTTTCAATTTCATGGTCTTACAGCTCAAAATAATCAATAAATGCATGAAAAATAACAAATGTTGTCAGAAAGGGTTGTAAATTGATGATGTGGCTTTGAATGGTGCATTTTGAACACAGAAAAACAAGGGGGTTCAAATAAGTTCAACAAAGTTGAAATCCCTTTGTAACAAACGAGTTTCCATATGAAACCGTGATACTTCGAAGGAGATTGTGTGTTTTGTACACGAAGTGCATCCAGTTTTTGCCGAAAGCCTCTCTAATTTCTTGCACATGCTATGTGGGTGAAATGATTATACCATGCAAACTTGGAACCTTTTCAGAGTTCATTTCAAATGCTTTTCAATTTCATGGTCTTATAGCTTAAAAGAATTAGTAAATGCATGAAAAATAACAAATGAAGTCAGAAAGGGTTGTAAATTGATGATGTGGCTTTAAATGGTGCATTTTGAACAGAGGAAAACAAGGGGGTTCAAATAAGTTCAAAAAAATTGAAATCCCTTTGTAACAGACGAGTTTCCGTATGAAACCGTGATACTTCGGAGGAGATTGTCTCTTTTGTACACGAAGTTCATCCAGTTTTTGTCGTAAGCCTCTCTACTTTCTTGCACATGCTATGTGGGTGAAATGATGATACCATGGCAACTTGGAACCTTTTCAGAGTTCATTTCAAATGCTTTTCAATTTCATGGTCTTATAGCTCAAAATAGTCAGTAAATGCATGAAAAATAAGAAATGAAGTCAGAAACAAAATAAAATAAAATAAATAAGTAATTTGAAACAAAATAATATAAACTTTAATAAAGTAGATAAGTAGAAACAAAAAAATATAATAACATAAATAAAATTTGTGAAACTAAAATTATCAAAGTATTTTCTGTTCAAAACATTATAAGCAACTTCTAGTATTATTGAAACTAAAATTATATAAAATTCATGCAACTAAAATTATCAAAGTATTTTTTGTTAAAAATCATTAAAAGCAAAAAGAACTTTCATAATGAATTTTTTTTGTTAGAAACTTTAATAGCAAAAAGAATTATCATAAAATAAAATTAATAAGTAATTATAAACAATATAAAATAAAATAAAATAAGTATTTTGTTGTAAGTAGAAACAAAACAAAATAAATAAAGCAAAAAAGAAAACAAAGAAAACTGGGAAAAAATAAAAAAATTGCCACCAAATCGGCCACCACGGCGTGAATACGACTAGAAACCCATCCATGGGCCAGGATTCAGGCCAGGAGTAGGCCGAGAAGGCCCATCAGGAAAAGAAGTAGAAAGTAGGCCCGTAAGTCTGCACTGGAGAGGAGCTCTAGAGGGGTGCGACAGTGGGGCTTATAAACCACTGCGCGCCCCTCTCAACTAGCGAGGTGGGACTAAACTTTGGCCGCGACGCGGACAGCCTTTGGTCCCGGTTGGTGGCACTAACCGGGACTAAAGGGGGTGCATTGGTACCGGTTCGTGGCACCAACCGGGACCAAAGGCCGCTGCTTCCCGCCCTTTGGGCTGCTGAAAAGTGACCTTTAGTCCCGATTTGTGACACCAACCAGGACCAAAGGCCGCCGCTTCCCGACCTTTGGGCTGCTGAAAAGTGACCTTTGGTCCCGGTTGGTGGCACCAACTGGGACTAAAGGGGGCATTGGTACCGGTTGGTGGCACCAACCGGTACCAATGGCTTTGCTATATAAGCCAGCAGTTGTGAAAATTTTGTCAGTTCTTCGATCCCTCCGACGATGCTGCCAGGCTGCCCGAGGTCGCCGTCGTCGCCCCTGCCGCGCCCCCGACCACGCCGCCGCTGCCTGACCCGACCACGTCGTCGTCGCCCCTGCCCCCCGACCACACTGCGCGCCCTCGCCGTGCCTCTACCGCGCACCTACCCGCCCCGTCGACGCCGTCACCGCCCTTTGCCCCGTCGATCGCCATCGCCCCTGCCCCGACCACGCCGCCGTCGCCCCTGGCCCGACCACGCCGCCGTCGCCGCCCTCTACACCGACGTCGGCGCCGTGCCTCTCCTTGGTCAGGCTGGCGCCGCCCACCCTGTCCTTTCCTTTGTTCATATAAATGACGATTTGTTTTTTGCATTTTTATAAAAATGTATATATGTATGTATGTTCTCTGTGCATATAAAAGTTAGATTTTTAATACATTTGGGTACATTTTAGGTTAGTTATATATATATATGTTCTCTGATTTAGTACATTTTAGGTTAGTTTCATTTTTATAAAAGTTTTATATATTTAGGAAAAGAAGGAAGAGAAGGAAGAGAAGGAAGAAGGAAGAAGGAAGAAGAAGAAAAAGTTTTATATATGCAAAAGTTACATTTTTAGAAAAGTATTATATATAGCTAGGAAGATAACAAAGAAGAAGAAAAAGAATGAGAGAAAAAGGAAAATAAGAAGAGGAAGAAAGGAGAAGAAGAGTAGAGGAAGAAGAGGAGAAATAAATAAGAAGAGGAAAAAAAGAAGAAAAAGAAGAGGAGAAGAAGAAAGGAATAGAGGAGAAAGAAGAAAAAATAGAAATCTTTCTCCTCTATTCCTTTCTTCTTCTCCTTTTTTTCTTCTTTTTTTCTTCGATTGCTTCTCTTCTATTCCTTTCTTCTTCTCCTCTTTTTATTTCTTATTTTGTCTTCTTATTTTTTATCGGGTATGTCGTTGTCGATATACCCCCTCCCGATCGAACCTCAACACGAGGGGGGGGGGTACCGATATACCCTCTCCCCGATAACATTATTTTCCCATGTATATGTATGTCGCGTCGTTGTCGATATAACCCCCTCCCGGATAACTTCAACATGAGGGGCGGTCGATATATATACCCACTCTCGACCGTGATAACTTATACCACGGGAGCACCCCCCCTCGGCCCTCTCGCTCAACCAAAACTCTCGAGGACACCCAAACCCTAGAGAAAAAACGATGTTGGTCTCCTACCCCCTCCCGCCGCGCCCCTACCCGAAAAACTCTCTCGAGGCCACCCAAATTTACCAAGTTAAAAGAGCGTTGTCGTCGAGGCCACCCCAAAACCCTTGAAGCGTTGTGTCGAGGCCACCCCAAACCCTTGAAGCGTTGTCTAGGCCACACCAAACCCTAGAGAAGCAGCGTCGAGGCCACTAACATGATTCCTTATTGTGATTAGCTAGCTAGTTCTACGTTTGCCACTAATATATATCCATCTGTACCATGTTTCAATAATAATTGACATGTTGTAAATATTTGCAGAAACTATGGATCACTCCCGAGACGAAGCAACAGAAGCGATGTTGGGGGAGATAATCGCAAAAGGAAGTGATGTCATTGCGTCGTTTCTCTATGACACCGATGGTCAGGAAGGACCGGGTGAAGAAGAGGGCTATGTTCATGATGGCTCCGGTGACCCATTAATGCCGGTACAAGAAGAGGGCTATGTTCATGATGGCTCCGGTGAACCAATGGAGGTACAAGAAAGAGACCGTGATGACGGCTCCGGTGACCGAACCGAGTCCGGCCAGGTATATATATATTAGTTAAGCCAGTGCTGACTAGTTAATTGATGCATTCATTGTTTTCATATGTACAGTCGTTCTTCTTTTTTC
Source organism: Hordeum vulgare subsp. vulgare (assembly GCF_904849725.1). Taxonomy (NCBI): domain Eukaryota; kingdom Viridiplantae; phylum Streptophyta; class Magnoliopsida; order Poales; family Poaceae; genus Hordeum; species Hordeum vulgare. The sequence continues at coordinate 86,860,133 of NC_058520.1, forward strand.
TCTAGCCCTCCGGATCGAGCTCAACTTCGGTAAAGAAATGAGGCCCGAAGAAAAAGTTGCGCTCGGATGAAAGGTTTGAGATCACAGCAATCGCGCGCGATGGCAAGCCGATTGAACCCATCCGGACAAGGGTTGCATTTCGTGCTCAGTGCGGGGTTCTTGTTAGGGACAAGATCCCGATCAGTATCCAGGAATGGTTAAAGCCAAAGAAGGAAGACCCTGAGGTGCCGACGTCTTATGTCTCCGATATGCAGAAAGAAGATCTTTGGACAACGCTTAAGGCAAATTTCACCCTACCGCCAGAGGAGGATCCAGAGAAGCCAGTTAAAGAGGAATTGATCAAGTCTCATGCTCTTAAGAAGATGGCAGAACTATTCAGGAGGTGGAAGAATGAGCTGAAAGCGTTTGTCGACAAAGAAGAGACACCAGAATTCACCGGCCGGTTTGAGAAGATCAGAGATCAATGGCCCGCATTTGTGGCCCACAAGACATCGGAAAAGAGTAAGAAGATGTCAACGACAAAGAAGAAAAATGCTGCGAAGAAGAAGCATCACCATCGCACGGGGTCAGGTGGTTACCTCAAAGCCCGACCTTTGTGGGACAAGGCTGAGAATGACCTGATTGCTAAAGGGGTCGAACCAGAGACATTGAGATGGCCAGACCGTTGCCGGACTTGGTTCTTCAGGGTTGGCGGAACCTTGGACCCTGTATTAGGGAAGTGCGTTTGGATGGAAGAGGAACTGCAAATACGTGTCACGAAGCTTCGACACTATATAGCCGCAGCACAGGAAGGGACGTTCGTTCCAGATAGAGAGAAGGACGAGCTCACAATGGCCCTCGGGAATCCTAAGCACCCTGGACGAACACGAGGCACGCCAGGCTCCCTTCCGTGGAACGCTGGGTTTCCGGACGCAGGGGATTACAAAACCCACGAGAGGAGGAAGAAAGTGGAGCATAGCCAACTGCAGGCGCTGCACGAAAGGGTACAAGGGGTAGAGGAACGAGAAGCAGATCGCAGCAAACGACCTGCCGAAGCTTCCCCTGAAGCTACCCCGCCATCTCAGCGGAGAAGCAGCGTGGCTTCCACCGAGCAGACTCAGCAGCTGGAGCCTGTCTTCACGGGCTACCCCGTGGATGCTATCACAGAGTCTCAACATTGCCACCTTATGACGCGATGGATGACATTTAAAGTCAAGGCGGCTGTTGGCTCTGTTTTACCTAATGAACCTGGCTCAACCTACCACGGACAGCCGATTCCAGAAGGATATGCTAAGGTGATGGTGGATCAAATAACGGACGGATTTGAGGACCTTGAGCTTGACCACCCTACGGGTGAAGGGGAGATTCGGATGGGTTCTTCTCTGAAGACTACATGTCGATGGCGGAAGGAGTTCATCAACCTTCTGAACTGGACGCCTCCGCCTCCTCCTCCTCCTCCGGCGAGACAAGACACTCCGCCTCCTCCTCCGCCTCCTTCGGCGAGTGATCAGGGCACTCAACCGCCTTCTCCGGCGCGTGGCGGCACTCCGCCTCCTTCTCCGCCTGCGCCGGCGCGCCCGAGCAGCCAGCTGCCTCCTCCTTCTCCGCCTCGTCAACAAGGGCGGAAGAGACCCGCCGCCGCTCCGGCTCCTCCGGCGCGTCGTCCTTCTCCTTCGCCTCGTAAGAAAGGAAAGACAGTCGCAACCGCTCCGTCTGCTCTGGCGTCTAGCACTACAGCCAAAGGCAGGCAATACATATACGACCCTTCTGTGAAGACTCCAGAGAAGTTACCATACGAGAGGAGCCAGGAGGAAATCACGAAGATCGTGGAAGCCGAAGTGAAGAACTTCTTTGAAGGGGTGAAAGCAAAAAAACATCCACCTCCGGAGGAGAAGATAGATCCGGTAAAAGAAAAGTGTACTCTGGCTGCCATGAAGAAACCACCAAAGTCTCCGGCGAAAGGAAACTATGAGCGCATTATTACAAAGTCATTTATCGAAGCGCAACGGTCGGGAAGTACTGTCAGTGATCAAAGGTTAGCAGAACGACGAGCTCGGAAAAAAGTTGCCCAACTCGACGAACAAGCGAACCAATCGTTCCCCCCGCTCAAGGTGTCTAGCGATATCGTCGCTAATCATCCGGGGATCTTGTTGCCCGGTACCAATCCTGCAGATTACCTGCCCGATGATGCACATTTTGATTTATTGGAGGTGGACAAACACAAATACGTGTACGGGAAGCCTCCCGTCAAAGATGAAAGATCTCTAACAACGATGATGCGAAGATTCCATGATTGGTACATGAAAACTTGCAAAGAGTCTGGGGGAAGTAATATTTTGACGCTGAGAGTTAGAAAGGAGCATGACCTCGTTGGACTTGAACTGTTGATGGTTCCATTTGAGGAGTTCTTCCCGTTTTTCAATCTCCCGGCCCTCGATAAATTAATGATCACTTGCTACTGCTTGTAAGTAGTACTACTTCTGTCATTAAGTCTCTATATATAGGTCGGCTCTTTTATTGCATGTATTTTTAATTATCCTCACTATATTATATGCAGATTGAAGATCGTCGAATTGAAGAAAAGACAAATCGATGATATTGGGTTCATTAACACAAATCTCATAGATGCATTTATGATTAAATCTCAGGCCAAAGATACCGGGGCCAACCTACTACAATCGTTTGTATTGAATCAAAACAAAGCTATAATACTCTTCCCTTACGAATTCCAATGAGTGTTACTGTCTTGTGCATATTCGGTTTCCCTTATTAGTCAAGGTTATAGTAATGTAATTGATGAGTTATGCATGCATGCGCAGCTTCCACTATATTCTCCTAGAGATTAAGCTTGAGCAAGGACTAGTAACCGTCTTAGACTCGAGACGAAAAGATCCCTATGAGTATGCGGACATGACTGAAATTCTAGAGAAGTAAGTTAAATCGATCATTATCGCACCATATCGGCAACTTTGTTCATTTCCTGATATCAAGTAATTGTTTTCTTTGTCTGACAGGGTTTGGAAAAAATTCACCGCAAAAACTCCGGGACTGCCCAAGAAGCTGCAATTTAGACACCCGAAAGTAAGTACTATAGTAGCATGTTCCACGCCTCTCCTAGTGATTCAAGCGCTAGTTTCATCAATACCATTTAGCATGCTTGCTAACTATCAGTTTGATGATTGACCTCTATTTCTTGTAAAGTGGTTGTGGCAGGAACCAGGGAATGATTACTGTGGATACTACATTTGCGAGTCCATCCGTCACACGACCTGTGAGCGGGGCTACTCTCACAAACAATATGACGTGCGTAAATAATAATATTCACAATTTTATTTTATTACCACCATTTGTGTTCAGTTTCATTTATTCATATATATGTATTGACCCCCTTCTTCAAATTAGATATATCGGATGCGGAATGAACTCCTACCAGCAGATCGTATGCGAGGAATTCAAGAGGAATTGGCGGCATTCTTTCTTGACCACGTGATCGCTAAAGACGTAGAATACCATGTGAACCCTAATCAGTTGAATTTTAATTAGTAGATTATATTGTAAGAGATAATTATATTGTATATATGTAGCCAGTAGCGTCGGATAGATATACGAGAACTTGTTGTTCGACCAATCTCTCAGAGAAGGAGAGGTGGTCGATATCACTTCTCTTTGTATGCATATGTTCATGACGATCTTCTGTTTCCTTCATTTGCTTACTAGCTAGCGTGTCTAGTCCTCTCTATACGTATAGTATGCAGCGTCGACCAAGCACGGAGATAAGAGAGGACACCTCTCTCTATTCATTAGCTAGCTAACACAATATATGAAACACCTAAATTAACCCCCCAAAACCCCCTAACCCCCCCTTTAAAAAAAACCATCACCTGAAATGCTGACGCGTGGATGCCTTTTGGTCCCGGTTGGTGTCACCAACCGGGACTAAAGGCCCCCCCGGCCGGGCTCGCCGCACCGGCCACGTGGAGGCCCATCTGTCTCGGTTCGTGTAAGAACCGGGATTAAAGGCCAAGGGCATTAGTAACAACCTTTTAGTCCCGGTTCCGAAACCGGGACAGAAGACCCTTACGAACCGGGACAAAATGCCCTTTTTCTACTAGTGGGAAGGGTGTTACAACGCGACCTTGCTACTCTCCTTCATTAAATTTCCCAATTTTTTCCACGCTTCCTAATGAACTTCATAAGGCGGCACGTCAAATTTTAGAATTTTCTAACAATCCGTGCCTTTTTCTTTGAATTTCCATTCAAAAACAGACAAAAACACATGTCGGACGTAACGCAGCGTGCGTTTAGTCTACGATTTCGTTGAAATTTTGTGTGCCATCATTGCATGTGCATTCTGCACTGCCGGCAAAAGTTGGATAAATTTATGCATGCATCCATGTACATCATGTGCAACCCATCGGCCTCGGTATAGACGGAAGGGGTGTTACAACGCGATCTTGCTACTCCCCTTTATAAAATTTCCCAAATTTTTTCCACGCTTCCTAATGAACTTCACAAGGTGGCACGTCAAATTTGAGAATTTTCTCACAATCCGTGCTTTTTCTTTGAGTTTCCATTCAAAAAAAGGCAACAACATATGTCGGACATGACGCAACGTGCGTTTGGTCTTAGATTTCGTCGAAATTTTGCGTGGCATCATTGCATGTGCATTCTCAAGTGCTAAAAAAAGTTGGGTAAATTTCATGCATGCATCCATGTACATCATGTACAACCCATCGACGTCGGTATGGACGGAAGGATGTTACAACGCGATCTTGCTACTCCCCTTCATGAAATTTTCCTTTTTTTCCATGCTTCCTAATGAACTTCACAAGGCGGCACGTCAAATTTTAGAATTTTCTAACAATCCGTGCTTTTTCTGCGAATTTCCATTCAAAAACAGACAAAAAAAGATGCCGGACGTGACGCAACATGCGTTTCGTCTCCGATTTCGGCGAAATTTTGCGTGGCATCATTGCATGTGCATTCTCAAGTGCCGGCAAAAGTTGGGTAAATTTCATGCATCATCCATGTACATCATGTGCAACCCATCGACGTCGGTATGGACGGAAGGGGTGTTACAACGCGATCTTGCTACCTCCTTCATTAATTTTTTCCAATTATATTCCAGGCTTCCTAATGAACTTCACAAGGCCCCACGTTAAATTTTAGAATTATCTAACAATCCGTACTTCTTATGCGAATTTCCGTTCAAAAACAGGCAAAAACAGATGTCGGACGTGACGCAACGTGCGTTTCGTCTCCGATTTCGTCAAAAATTTTACGTGGCAGTATTGCATGTGTATTATCAAGTGCCGGCAAAAGATGGGTAAATTTCATGTATGCATTTATGTACATCATGTATATTTTTATAAGCTGTTCATATAGATTTTTTTCATTTTTATAAACTGTTCGTATTGTTTTTAAAAAATTATAAGCTGTTAATATTTTTTTATTTTTATAAACTGTATATATATATATTAACATATCTAAAGTTATTTAAATATTTCGAACAAATAATAATAAGAACATTTAATTTAGATTCGTAATAAAACTTCGATAGATAACCATAATTTCATTTACGATTACATTACATTCGAACATAACACAACTTTAATTAAATATTAATAAAACTAAAAGCAAAATTTAATTAAACAGTACTAAAAACTAAAACTATTCTAATCGGACTCGTCGAGGTAGACGACGCCCGGCCCCTCAACCGTGTCGTCCCTGCCCGCGTCGTCGTCGTCGTCGGAACTGTTGGCGAAGCCGTCCAGGTTGATCTCGTCGTCGTCATAGTCGTCGCCGACGGGCTGCGGGTTCACCGCAACCGCCACCGCCGCCTGGATCGCCGCCGCGATCTCCGCCTCTTCCTTCGCTCCCGCGACCCCCATCGTCTGAGAGGCCCGCAGGGCGACGAGTAGCCCCGGCGAATCGTCGGGGTCGCCGTCCTCACGGAGAACGAACCGCTCTGGCGGGAGTTCGTACTCCGGCGGGGCCACCGGCGGGGGTGGGGGATTGGCGCCCGACGCCTCGGGCGGCGCTGTATGCCGTCGGGGTTGCCCACCACCGCCGACGCCTGCCGGTGCTGGGTGATGACGTCGTGGTAGCTTTTTCCGTCCTAGAAAGCGTGCCGGCCGCGGACGTTGTGACGGCCGCCGGGATGGATCCGGAGCTCCTCCGGCGTCGCGGGGGGGGGGGAGCGTTGGGAAGCCGTCCTTACTCACCTTGCACGACTTCGCGAGGCGGCACCGCGGCGGGACGAGGATGCCGTAGCGGTGGAGCTCCTCCGTCAGCGGCTTGTCGAGGTTGAGCGGCCAGTTGCTCTCCAGCGCACCACCGGCGCCGGAACTGCTGCCGCCGGCGTAGTGCACCATCGTCGGGGCGAGAGGGTAGAGAGGAGCGGCGGGACGACGGAGGGCAGAGGAGACGAGAAGAGAGCGACGGGTGTGTCGACGTGCCGCGGGACGCCGACTATATATAGCCCACCGGCGGAAGGGGAGGCGACGGGGTAGTTGGACGGCGTTACTCCCGAGAGTGAATGTGTGGCCTCGGGGGTGCGGCGGACCGGCGGTCCATAGACAGCGTCGCCTCGGGAGGCGGCGAACCGACGGTCCATTGGCAGCGGCGTCAAGGAACGACGCGACGGGGCACTGACGACACGATCGCCATTAATGGCGTCACCTCGGGAGACAGCGAAACGACGGGCCATAGGTGGTGGCGTCACGGAACGACGCGACGGGGCACTGACGACGCGGTCGGTGATTAATGGCGGCGGCCTCGGGAACCTACGACGTCGCATCGGGAGGCGGCGAACTGATGACGCAGCGCGCGATTAATGGCGGCGGCCTCGGGAACCGACGGGTTAATCCGAAACCGGCGCGACCGCGGTCAGGCCGACGTGAAGACACCACGTCATGTCGGTGGACGCGGATACGACGCGTATCCCCCGGTACCTGTACGTCGCCAGTCCGTCCGGTGACGCCCGTGGGGTTGACGTGCGTACATCCTGCCCTTTTTTATAAAAGGGTATCGTGGGCCTGTTTGGGACTGCTTCAATTCATCAAAATCAGCTTCACTTCATCAAATTCATTTTCGAGCAGTTTCATACAAAAGCTATAGCACTATTAAGAGAATGTTTGGCTTTCATTTAGCTCCATCTTCAAGAATAGAAAATTTGGTGGAAATAATCTATTTGATTGGTTGAGGGGAAAGAAATGAAAGAGTATCCACTTATTGATGGCAGTGATGGGTAATTTCCCCCCAACTCCAGCTTCTAGAGTTTTTTGGAGCACCCTCTTACGAGCTTCATAAAAACTCTAAAGTTGTACCCCAGATTCTAGTTTTTTTGCGGAGCAGCATATCGTGGAGCTACCACGTTTGGATTATCTTTTCTGGAGCAGAGCTGAATTTTAAGGAGCAGAGCAGTCCCAAACAGACTCTTAATCTCAGCCGTCTTGTGTTCGGGGGTTGTACTAAAGAAGTGTTATAAAAAAATACACCATACTCCCTCCGTTTCTAAATATAAGGTGTATTAGTTTTTTAAAAAGTCAAACCATGTCTATGTTTGACCAACATTATAGCAAAATATAAAATGATTTACAATACCAAATATATAAAATATATAAATATATTTCAAGATGAATCTAGTAATAATGATTTGGTATTCTAGACCTTGATATTTTGGTCTACAAACTCGGTCAAAGTTAGACAAGTTTAACTTTTTGGAAAGATAATACACCTTATATTTAGAAACGGAGGGAGTATAATCTAAGCCGGACGATAATTTCAGCTATACTAAATCATGCGGTTTTGTATATATCAACTAAGGGAAGGACATATTTGGTCCAGATGCTGCTCCTCCTGCTGTTGTCCATCACTAACATCCAGGCACATTATGTTGTTATGTAATTTGGTCAGCATGGACATAAAAAAAATCTCATTTATGCAAAGAATACCATGGCGTAAGATCATTTTTTTTTTCAAACCAACCAAGCCAAGCAAGCATCTTAAGTAGTGCCCATCTTTGCCGAATAATCGCGAGTGGACATGCGGCCACGCCTAGCTGCTCCGATATCCACACCGCATACTACCGCGTGATTCGTGCCACTTGAATACCTGCAGGCTGTATAACGATTTTCGCTCCCTTGTATAGCATTTGGTATAACCGCGTATTTGCATAACACATGCAGTACATGCCCTGAAAGGCAGACCAGGCATTGAATTGAGGCGTGGGCCACTAGCATCCCGGTCCCTACTCGTCTAGCTGCATGACGCTCCCACTTTATTTTTATTGCCCATCCCGCTCAAGCGTTTTTCAGTTTTTTTGGATTCATGAGTTAAAGGCCCTGTTTGGATTCTAGGGTTAGAGTTAGATTGGGTTAGAGTTGAGCTATCTAACCTTCAAAAATCCAAACAGGTAGGGTTAGATTGGGTTAGATGCATCTAACCCACCCAAAAACTCTAACCCACCCAAGAGGTGTTTTTTTGGGTTAGAATTAGGTGGGGACAAAAAAAAAGAAAAAAATCACTTGCTACTGCATCCAGCCCGCACCAGATCCCACCAACCCCCGTCCCTCCCGTCGCCCTCCCTCCTCACCATCCTAGCCGCCGGTCGCTGCGCCCTGCCGCGGCCCGCCGCGCCCCGCCGCCGGGCCGCCCCGCCTTTCCCCGCCGTCGGGCCGCCCCGCCCCGCCGCCGGGCCGCCCCGCCCCGCCCCGCCGCGCCCTGCCGGCCACACAACGATCGGCCACACCAAATCCGGCAGTGAATATGGACAAAAGTAACCAAATGATTGAGAAAGGGCATTTATTGTCAATCTAACCCTCTCATCCAAACACCTCTTGGGGTAGAGTTAGTTCAGGGTTAGTTGAGGGTTAGAATCTAACTCTAACCTCTAACCCGGTTAGAGTATCCAAACAGGGCCAAAGTTAGAGTTGATTAGATTGGATCAATCTAACCCTAAAACATCCAAACAGGGAGGGTTAGAGTTGGTTAGATGCATCTAACTCACTTAAAAAAACTAACCCACCCAAGAGGTGCTTATTTGGGTTAGAGTTGGGTTAGGCCCAAAAAATTTACTTTTCTCTTTACCTCCACCACACTAAATCCTTTATAAAGGAGCCAAATAATTGGAAAAGGTGCATTTATTGATAATCTAACCCTTCCATCCAAACACCTCTCTGGTTAGAGTTAGTTTAGGGTTAGTCCAGGGTTAGAATCTAACTCTAACCTCTAACCGAGTTAGAGTATCCAAACATGGCCAAAGTCACAAGCATGTGTTCATCTAAGTTACAGCTTAGCTCCGCACCTCCAGCATCACACCACACAGGTAAGCATGTAGATGCCTCCGCTCCCTCTCATCCGTTACCCGGAGTGCAACACAGGCTACATGGTGGTTTGTCTCAGGAACGGAAGAAAACCCAGGGAGGCTTTCTACAACTGCGAACGACATGGACTAAGTTTTTCAAGATCCTTTCCATCCATGTCCCCACACTCCTAGCTAAACCTTTGTTTTCGTATTTGGCAGTACGGTGGATGCAGTTTTTGGAAGTGGGAGAACAAGTGCATACAGTACTTCAGCGCACGATGGGACACCTGATTTTGCATGCATCGGTCTATCAGCATATATCCCTGCTTGAACAGAATCAAGCATTGTCGTGGGTATAAGCCTGACAGTAGATGTGTAGGGTACGAAAAGGATGGGCAGAGTCCCAGCTACGGCGAGGTTGTATGAGTTCAGGCCCCTCTACGGTGGAGGTAATAGCCCTACGTCTCAGTGCTCTGGGAGCTTGTTGTCGAGTGGAATATGGAATACAATGATTTTCTAACCCCTGCACCAGAGGGGGAGGGTGGCTTATATAGAGTGCGCTGCCCTCCACAACGGTTCCGGTACAGGGGTGGAGTAGTGGCGATTGAATGCGTACGTTAGCGGTAACGTACGTCCTAAATGCTAATAAATGCACAGGGAAACGTACGACCGTTTCCCTCCAGGGGGGTTACGATGTTCCGAGTGGCAGCCAGTCGGTTAGTTGGATGTTCTCCGAATGCTAGTCTCCGACTGGATGGTCGAAGACCTGTTGCCGACTGGACGATGGGGACTCCTTAATTCAGTCGGAACTGACTAAGGTCCTTGTCCCTTATGAGGGGTAGTCCTTGGGTAGGACTTATAGGGCAGGCCTATGACCCTACCCTAGGACTATAACCCCATCATTAGACCCCGAATGGATTGGGGTTGGAACGACGAAACGATGCTTGAAGTCTGGATCCGACTGGAACGGATGCGACTTTGGCGTTGTCTGCCTCGATCCATTTTATCTTCTCTGACCAACGATCTGAGTGGAAATCTTTGTGGAACAAAATGTCGGAAACCGAGTGCTCCCAGGGTATCTTTTGACGTGACCAGTCAACCGACAGCAGCGGATTTTCCGGGATCCTCAAATTTCGGTTTCCGCGCGCTCAGCGGGGATGACGCCAATGCGCTCGAGTAGCGCCTGACGCCTCGATTCTCGCGCCTTCAACTTCTCCACTGATATCGCCGCGGTCGGTCGGGGATAAGGTTTCGAGGCCACCTCCCAGCGGCCCAGTCGGAACCTTATTTAAATCCCAGCGGTGAGGGTTTTTCGTTACGCCCGCCGGATCTTTTGCCTTTGCTTCGTCCTCCTCGCCGCCTCCAGCGCACCTAACCTCTCCACTCTTCCTTCCTCTCCGCGGATTCGTAGCTTCCGCCATGACCAAGGGTCAAACCAGCAAGATGGAGGCGAGGAAGAAGAAGGGGAAGGCGGCGGCTCCTGCTCAGCGGCGGCAGCGGCCGTTGCCGGCGGGGTGGATCCAAGGCGACTTCCTCCCCTCCACGGTGACGGAGGGGGATCTGCTGCAGCTGGTGGAGCACGGGATGATCGTGCACAAGTCTTGGAGGCTGCCGGCGGAGAATGAGGTCGAGCCGGCGCCCCGGGAGGGGGAGCGCGTCTTGCTTCTCAGCCATGTCTATCGAGGTTTCTCTCTGCCCCCGCATCCTTTGTTCAAGGGCATTATGAACCACTTCGGGGCACAGCTTCACCACTTTCCCCCGAATGCTATTGCCCATCTCTCTGCTTTCATAGTTATGTGCAGTGCTTCATCGGCTGCCCTCCCCACTGGGGGTTGTTCAAACATATATTCTCTGCTAGATCTCAAACTATCAAACAACTCAGTCAGTCGGATGATAAAGCGCATCTTCTCCAACTCTGCGGAGGCTTAGGTTTCCAGAAAAAGAGTCGGAGTAGTTATCCTGCTCTTCAGCTGAGTGAGTCGGTTAGGAACTGGCAGTCGACGTGGTTCTACTGCCAAGATGTTGCCTGCCCGAATGCCTCGACAGGGTTGCCTCCTTTTAGCTTAGATCGTCCCGCTCCACCTAAGCAGCTCGCGCTTACGAAGGCGGAGAAGATCGACATCCAGCCCCTGGTCGACGCACTCGTAGACGTCGTCAGAAGGGGAGTCACCGGCATGGATTTGCTGGAGACTTTCCTTGGTCGGCGCATACAACCACTGCAGGCTCGCGACCACGCCATGTGGCACTACATGGGGCCCGAAGACTCCACTCGGACCAACGTCTTGAGCGTGACCGAGGAGAAGGTGGCGTCGTGGGTGCTCCAGATCACAGGCGCCTGTGAGAACCCCAAAGGGTCTCGGCGAGTGAGGGCTTTCAACGCGGACAATCCTCCTCCGAACCTGGTGAGTACCATTTGTCGAGTTCACGTATCTGTTTTAGTTTCGTCGTTTTCTTGAACCTCTGCCTGTCATTTGATGTCGCCGACTGTATTTCACGCAGAAGTGGACCAACTGGTTTTCTCCTGTCTCGAACGGGGACCCGGACGAGGAAGAGAAAGAAGGTAGCCAGGAGGGCAGTGTGGAGAGCGGCGAGTATGTCTCCGACAGTGGGGAGAAGGAGGAGGAGTCTGGTGAAGAAGAGGAGGATGATGAAGAGCAGGACTCGCCGCCTCCGCAGCCAGAGCACCGGACCAAGCGCCGACATGAACTTGCGGTTCCCTCAGCCCCTCTGGCATCCTTGAGAACTCCGCCTGCTGCTCCCGTGGTTCCGAGTTATCGGAGCACCAAGAGGGCCAGGGACGCTGCTGTCGAGTCTGTGGGTCAGCCTTCCAAGGTGGCCAAACCGAGTGGGTCTAAACCTCGGAAGGCTTTGCCGCGGATAAGGGTCGTCGTTCCTGTCACCTCGACGTAAGTGTTCTGTTCCTCCAACTTCTTATGATATTCGGTCGAACTCCTGTTTGAAGGTCGAATGAATTTCACTCGACAGGGTTGCCACCTCTGCCACCTCTCCGGCGCGCCAGGAGGATGATCCTATGGACACGGACAACGTCGTCTCGTCCCAGCCAGGTGCGTTGTAGAGACTCCGAGAGTGTTATACTATCGTGTCGCGAATTCTATCTTAAGTCTTGCCTCTTTCTTTTTCTGAGATCTCGTGTCGTTCGGTCTATCAGGGGCGATTTGCGCGGACGAGGGCGACCAGGGGAGACCTGAGCAAGCTGCGGAGCCTGTTCTCGAGGCTGCTCCGCCAATCACTGCTCTCGCCGCATACGTGCTGTTGACTGGGGCGATGCCGCCGACTGAAACGGCGCTGGTGGCTGATGAACCTACCGGAGCGGGTCTTGGGATGCCAGGCTCGTCGAATGTTGAGTTCAACATCCAGCGTCTCCCGGAGGAGCAAGTGGGAGCGACCAAGGGAGCCATGGTGCAGGCGGAGCTGATGGCGGGAGAAGCCAAAAAAGCATACGACTCCATCGCATCCCTGTACCAGCGGAGTTTGGAGCTGCGGGAAGATATCCGAGTAAGTGGGCTAGTAAGTATTTACTTTTCTCTTGTAACCCACTGGGTGTTCTCGGTTATCGGATGATGTTTGCAATGGGTTCACTCTGAGTGAACCCAGTGGGTATAGTCCCTGAGACTTCTGTCGAGTGCTTGCACCGGCAATTGTCTTTATACATATTGTCTTTGCCTTGGTCAGATCTGGAAATAATATGGTCGACTGCAAACAGTTGTGGCAGTCGGGGTGCACTTACTGTAAGAGTCTCCGAGAGTAATTTTACTCAGGTCGGGTAGTATGAGCCTCGTAGGCGTAGGTGGTAACATGTATCTCAATAGGGCGGGCATGCTTGAGTTGCATGCCAATGGGGTCACTCTTAGTGAACCCACTGGGTGTAGTCCCCGAGACCGTTGTCGACTGCTTGCGTCGGCAGGGGTCTGAAGAACTTAGATTTTTATTGTTGAATTGTCTGATTGTCTCTTGGTGCTGGCTGGCAGAAAACTTGTGAAATGGGGACAGCATATGAGACTCTGAGGGCGGAGAAGATTCAGTTTGCTGGTGAGCGGGATGTGGCACTGCTTGCAATGGCTGGTATGAAGGAGGTTCTGGCGGAACGAGAGAAGTCGTTGGAGGAGGCTCGTGAAGCGAACAAAGTGCTGACCGAGGAAGTTGAGAAGATGGGGAAACAAAGGACTGCTCTGATGGGACAAATGGACGTGCTGAACAAACGATGCAGAGCACAGGAGAAATACATCAGTGACTGGGCTCGGCAGATGATGACGCGTGTGGCTGGTAAGTCCTGCTTTTTCCGAGTGGTTGTGGTATGTGCGTCACACTCGGCGTTTATTGTTTGCTTGTCCTGTTGTTGCATATTTTTGCATTGACGCTGAAGCTGAAGCAGCTGATGTGGAGCGGTTGATTCGTCAGAACGTTCCACTCGGCGAGGACGCCAATCGAGATCTGCTCGCAGCACACATTCGCGTGGGAAAAGTTGGTCCTTTCATCGGTCGACCGAGAGAAGTCATCGGCCGGATCGACAAGGAGCTTTGACTGGAAGATGAGTCGTGGCAGGAGATGGGGAACTTGATGAGTCGACTGGAGGAGGTCCCCAACCGAGTGCAGTCATGGAAGAAATCGGCGGCTCGCTGTGGTGCAGATGTTGCTCTGTCCTTGGTCCGAGTGCATTGTAAGGAGGTGCGCGAGGAGAAGCTGAAAGCGTTGAAGGTCACCAACACGAAGAAACTTCGATTCGAAGACTTCATGGAAACCTTCCTTGAAAGTGCCACCCGCATCGCCGACGGAATCAACCTGGACACCTTCGTGGAGCCCTCCAGTCCTGGCGCTACTCCAGACGACGCGTAAGAAAACTTGATCCTCGGTATGCCGAGTGTTGATTTGTAAGAAACTTTGGCCACTGTTGTTGGCCGTCACATTCTTGTTTCGGTGTGGGTAAGCTTGATCCACACCGAGCCACTATCTTTGGTTGAACTTTGAATCGAATCTTTTACTCTTCTGTTGCAATTTTGACTCGAGTTTTTGTTTGACGTTTCTTGGTGAAGCCAAAGGCAAACATTCGGAACATGTCAGTTGTCTTGACATCTCCATGAGCCTCATTGAGGGTCCGTGGAATTTCCGATTGGATCTGTATTGTCACCGAGTGGATCGGTAGGGTCGCCGCTAGGTTGTCGAGTGCGACTATCAGGTCGCACTCGGGGCGAGTTGGTACTGATGTAGTTGTCAGTTGTTTTGACATCCACATGAGCCTCAATGAGGGTCTGCAACTCATGTAGATCTTAGTTGTTTTGACCTCCACATGAGCCTCAATGAGGGTCTGCAACTCATGTAGTTGTCAGTTGTTTTGACATCCATATGAGCCTCAATGAGGGTCTGCAACTCATGTAGATGTCAGTTCTTTTGACCTCCACATGAGCCTCAATGAGGGTCTGCAACTCATGTAGTTGTCAGTTGTTTTGACATCCACATGAGCTTCAATGAGGGTCTGCAACTCATGTAGTTGTCAGTTGTTTTGACCTCCACATGAGCCTCAATGAGGGTCTGCAACTCATGTAGTTGTCAGTTGTTTTGACACACACATGAGCCTCAATGAGGGTCTGCAACTCATGTAGTTGTCAGTTGATTACCCGAGTGTATCTGTAGGATATAGTCGAAGGCATGTGGGTGCTTAGGCGATTCTGCATCGCATCTAAGTCCCCGAGTGTGGCGTTAAGTGCACACTCGAAGAAAGTTAATACTTAGGCAATTCGTGATCGCAGCTAAGTCCCCGAGTGTGACGTTAAGTGCACACTCAGAAAAAGTTCATACTTAGGCGATTCTGGATCGAAGCTAAGTCTCCGAGTGTGACGTTAAGTGCACACTCGGTGAAAGTTCATACTTAGGCGATTCTGGATCGCAGCTAAGTCTCTGAGTGTGACGTTAAGCGCACACTTGGAGAAAGTTCATACTTAGGCGAGTCTGGATCGCAGCTAAGTCCCCGAGTGTGACATTAAGTGCGCACTCGGAGAAAGTTCATACTTAGGCGATTCTGGATCGCAGCTAAGTCCCCGAGTGTGACGTTAAGTGCACACTCGGAGAAAGTTCATACTTAGGCGATTCTGGATCGCAGCTAAGTCCCCGAGTGTGACGTTAAGTGCACACTCGGAGAAATTTCATACTTAGGCGATTCTGGATCGCAGCTAAGTCCCCGAGTGTGATGTTAAGTGCACACTCGGAGAAAGTTCATACTTAGGCGATTTTGGATCGCAGCTAAGTCCCCGAGTGTGACGTTGAGTGCACACTCGGAGAAATTTCATACTTAGGCGATTCTGGATCGCAGCTAAGTCCCCGAGTGTGACGTTAAGTGCACACTCGGAGAAAGTTCATACTTATGCGATTCTGGATCGCAGCTAAGTCCCCGAGTGTGACGTTAAGTGCACACTCGGAGAAAGTTCATACTTAGGCGATTCTGGATTGCAGCTAAGTCCCCGAGTGTGACGTTAAGTGCACACTCGGAGAAATTTTATACTTAGGCGATTCTGGATCGCAGCTAAGTCCCCGAGTGTGACGTTAAGTGCACACTCGGAGAAAGTTCATACTTAGGCGATTTTGGATCGCACCTAAGTCCCCGAGTGTGACGTTAAGTGCACACTCGGAGAAATTTCATACTTAGGTGATTCTGGATCGCAGCTAAGTCCCCGAGTGTGACGTTAAGTGCACACTCGGAGAAATTTCATACTTAGGCGATTCTGGATCGCAGCTAAGTCCCCTAGTGTGACGTTAAGTGCACACTCGGAGAAAGTTCATACTTAGGCGATTCTGGATCGCAGCTAAGTCCCCGAGTGTGACGTTAAGTGCACACTCGGAGAAAGTTCATACTTAGGCGATTCTGGATCGCAGCTAAGTCCCCGAGTGTGATGTTAAGTGCACACTCGGAGAGGGTTAATACTTAGGCGATTCTGGATCGCAGCTAAGTTTTTTTTTAGACCAGAGTCTGCGACCGTGGAAGAACTTTGAACCTGCAAAAAACTCAATCTGCTTTATATTATTTCACCAATACTTGTTCTTTACATTGCTTCAGTCGACGGTCACGTGTAGAAGCGGTTCAGGAGGTCTCCATTCCATGCTCGCGGCTCGTCTATCTCCCTGTCGACGTTGTAGAGTCTGTATGCTCCATTGTTCAGCACCTTTGAGATGATGAAGGGTCCTTCCCACGCAGGAGCCAATTTGTGAGGTCTTTGCTAATCCACTCGGAGCACCAGGTCGCCTGCTTGGAACGTACGACTCCTGACGTGTCGCGCGTGAAAACGCCGCAGATCTTGTTGATAAATGGTTGAGCGAGTCAGTGCCATCTCTCGCTCCTCCTCTAGAAGGTCCACTCCGTCTTGCCTTGCTTGTTCTGCTTCAGCTTCGGAGAAGAGTTCGACTCGTGGAGTGTTGTGAAGTAAGTCACTCGGAAGGACTACTACTGCTCCGTAGACGAGGAAGAACGGTGATCGCCCTGTAGATCTGTTCGGCGTTACCCCAAAGCACTGAAGGTAGCTCGGTGACCCAAGCGCCAGCGGCGTGTCCTACCTCTCGCAGGAGTCGGGGCTTCAAACCTTGCAGAATAAGTCCGTTCGCCCGCTCTGCTTGTCCATTGGATTGCGGGTGCGCCACGGAAGCAAAGTCCACTCGGATACCTTGGCTTGTACAGAAACCTTTGAATCTGTCCGAGTCAAAGTTTGTCCCGTTGTCCGTGATTATGCTGTGAGGTACACCGAATATGGAGATGATGTCCCTGACAAACTTGACGGTTGTTGAGGCGTCGAGCTTCTTGATGGGCTTGGCTTCGATCCATTTCGTGAACTTGTCGACTGCCACCAACAGATGTGTGTATCCACCTTGGCCTGTCCTGAATGGACCGACTGTATCTAATCCCCACACTGCAAACGGCCACACAAGAGGGATTGTCTTCAACGCAGACGTTGGCTTGTGGGACTTGTTGGAGTAGAACTGGCAGCCCTCACATCGGTCAACCATATCTTTAGCCATCTCGTTCGCCTGCAGCCAGAAGAAACCAGCCCTGAATGCGTTGGCGATGATTGCTCTTGAAGAGGCGTGATGACCGCAGGTTCCCGAGTGAATATCCTCCAGGATCAGCTGCCCTTCCTCTGGAGAGATGCATCGTTGAAGAACGCCTGAAACGCTTTCCTTGTACAATTGGCCATCAATGACAGTGAATGACTTCGACCTTCGGACTATCTGCCTGGCCTGGACTTCGTCTTCTGGTAATTCCTGCCTCAGGATATATGCAATGATCGGCACAGTCCAATCGGGGATGACAACAAGAATCTCCATGATCAAATCAACCACAGCAGGTACATCGACTTCAGTCGGATCTGTTGAACTCTTTGGTTGTACTGGTTCCTCTGTAAAAGGATCTTCTTTGACTGAGGGAAGGTGAAGGTGCTCGAGGCAGACGTCACTCGGGACTGGTCTCCGAGTGGATTCGAGTTTTGCCAACTCATCAGCTGCTTGGTTCTTCAGTCTCGGAACATGGTCAAGTTCTAGACCTTCAAACTTCTTCTCAAGCTTCCTCACTGCATTGCAGTATGTGCTCATGGTGGGGTTCCTGACGTCCCACTCTTTCATCACTTGATTGACCACCAAATCTGAATCGTCGTAGACCATCAAGCGACGGACGCCGAGTGAGACGGCCATGCGCAATCTGTAGAGGAGAGCTTCATACTCTGCCTCGTTGTTGGAGGAATCGAAGTGTATCTGTAGCACGTACTTGAGTTTGTCGCCCTTTGGCGATATGATCACAACGCCAGCGCCGGAGCCATTCAACATCTTGGACCCATCGAAGAACATTGTCCAATGGGCCGAGTAGATGTGGGTCGGTTGCTGTTGTTCTACCCATTCTGCTATGAAGTCAGCCAGAGCTTAAGACTTAATAGCTTTCTTGGCCTCGAACTTGATATCGCAGTACAGCATCTCCATCGCCCACTTCGCCACTCGGCCTGACGCGTCTCGATTGTGGAGAATTTCCGACAATGGAGCATCAGAAACGACAGACACCGAGTGGTCTTGGAAATAATGGGCCACCTTCTTCGCAGTCATGTAGATCCCGTAGATAAGCTTTTGATAGTGGGGATACCTCTGCTTGGAAGGAGTGAGGACTTCGGAGACGTAGTACACTCGCCGCTGAACTTTGTAAGCTTTGCCTTCTTCTCCTCATTCGACTGTAAGAACAGTACTAACGACTTGATTTGTAGCCGCGATGTACAGAAGAAGGGGCTCTTTACTGAGCGGAGCAGTAAGAACCGGCTGGGTGGAAAGTAGGACTTTGAGGTCGTCGAATGCGACTTGGGCTTCGTCTGTCCACTCGAAAGTATCTGATTTCTTCATGAGTCGGTACAGAGGAAGTGCTTTCTCGCCGAGTCGACTGATGAACCTGCTTAAAGCCGCTAGGCAACCTGTGAGCCGTTGAACATCGTGTATTCTGACCGGCCTCTCCATTTGGACGATGGTACCGATCTTTTCGGGGTTGACATCGATCCCTCGTTCGGAAACAAAGAAACCGAGTAACTTTCCGCTGGGAACGCCGAATGAACATTTGGCGGGGTTGAGCTTGATATCGTACCTACGAAGGTTGGCGAATGTTTCTGCCAAGTCAGTCAGCAGGTCGGAACCTTTGCGTGACTTGACTACGATATCATCCATATACGCCTCCACATTCCGACCGATCTGGTCGAGGAGACATTTTTGGATCATGCGCATAAAGGTAGCCCCTGCATTCTTCAAACCGAATGGCATAGTGATGTAGCAGAAGCACCCGAATGGGGTGATGAAGGCTGTTTTTAACTCATCGGGACCATACAGACGGATCTGATGATAGCCCGAATAGGCATCAAGAAATGACAGACGCTCGCAACCCGCAGTCGAATCGACAATTTGATCTATGCGGGGGAGCGGAAAATGGTCTTTCGGGCAGACCTTATTGAGATGCTTGAAGTCGACGCACATTCGGAGCGACTTATCCTTCTTGGGCACCATGACAACATTGGCGAGCCACTCGGAGTGGTGACCCTCACGAATGAAGTTGGCCGCCAGAAGCTTGGCCATCTCTTCCCCGATTGCCTTCCTCTTGTGCGCGGTGGACCGGCGCACGCGCTCTCGGACAGGCCGAGCGGTGGAATCCACGTGCAGTCGGTGCTCAGCCAACTCCCTGGGTACACCTGGCATGTCAGAGGGTTTCCATGCGAAGATGTCCCAGTTCTCACGGAGGAATTGGGTGAGCTCGGCTTCCTATTTAGGATCGAGGGTGGTGGATATGTTCGTCGGGGCAGCAGTGGCGTCCGTCGGGTGGATGCTGACCTTCTTCGTCTCTCCCGCCGACTGGAATGCAGACTCTGAAGCTGGCTTCTTCGAGCGCATCAGGTCGGCGGGGTCGACTGTTTTCTTGTACTCGTCAAGCTCGAGGACGGCCATCTGCTGGTCGGCGATTCTTGATCCCTGCTGCAGACACTCTTTGGCTCGCTGCCGATTGCCTGTGATGGTGATCACACCCTTCGGGCCTGGCATCTTTAGCTTCAGGTATACATAACATAGACGGGCCATGAAACGTGCATACGCTGGGCGGCCCAGAATTGCGTGATAAGCGCTCTAGAAGTCGACCACTTTGAACGCCAGCTTTTCCTTGCGGAAGTTCTTGTCGGAGCCGAAAACGACGTCCAACGTGATCTGGCCGAGTGACTTGGCCTTCCGTCCAGGGACGACTCCATGGAACTGCATGCTGCTCTCGCTGAGTTTGGACATCGGGATGCCCATCCCCTTGAGTGTGTCGGCGTACATGATGTTCAAGCCACTGCCGCCGTCCATGAGGACTTTGCACAATCGAACTCCTTCCACCATCGGGTCGACGACCAGAGCCTGTCTCCCCGGGGTGGGTACATGTGCCGTATGGTCCGACTAGTCGAAGGTGATCGCAGTCTGAGACCATTTGAGGAACTTGGGGTTGGTGGGGGTGGCCACCTCTCTGTTCACCAGCTTCAGTCGACTTTTGCTCTCAACGTCAGCAAAAATCATGAGAGTTGCATGGACTTGGGGGAACGGATCCTCCTTATCCTCCTCATCGTGTTCGTTGTCCTTTCC
Organism: Hordeum vulgare subsp. vulgare; assembly: GCF_904849725.1. Classification (NCBI taxonomy): domain Eukaryota; kingdom Viridiplantae; phylum Streptophyta; class Magnoliopsida; order Poales; family Poaceae; genus Hordeum; species Hordeum vulgare. The sequence continues at coordinate 86,880,543 of NC_058520.1, forward strand.
ACTCGGTTGCCCTCCGCCGAACCCCTGGATCAGGAGGCGACACTGTCGAGTGGTATGCTTCGCATATATGGGGTTTCCCTGTTCATCCATCTTCGTATGAACCGGACATGGCTGGTCCAGGATGGGGTTATTGAAGTGCTTCTTCTTGGGGTGAACTAAGGCTTCCCTTTGCCCTTGAACTTGGCATTGGTTACGGTTGCAGCTTCTGCTTATGGAGCAGTCGGAGCTTTGTGCTTCTGCTTCCGAGTGTTGCCCCATCTCCATCAGCGACTGTTTTGTGCTTGCCGCTTCGGATGCGGTCTTCTTCTTCGCCATTAGCATAGCGCATCGCTATTTCCATCATCTTGCTCATGGAGATGTCGCCTGTTCGGCCGAACTTCAGGTACAGATCTCTGTACCGCACGCCTGCCTTGAAGGTGCAGACTGCTTGATGCTCGGTGACGTTCTCCACCATGTGGTAGAGAGTTGTCCAACGCTGAATGAAATCTCGCAAGGGCTCATTCTGCTTCTGGACGCAGTGCTGGAGCTCCACGAGGCCAGCAGGGCGCTGGCACGTCCCTTCGAAGGTCCTGATGAACACTCGGGCCAGATCTGCCCAGCTGTAGATGCTTGAGGGGGCCAACTGGTTCAGCCACGCTCGCGCCGAGCCGTCGAGCATCAGAGGGAGGTGCTTCATGGCGACATGGTCGTCTCCTCCTCCGATCTGAACTGCTACTCGGTAATCATCCAGCCACGTTTCTGGCTTGGACTCCCCTATAAACTTGCTAATTCCCGTCGCCAATCGAAAGTTGGGAGGGATGTCAGCCGAACGGATGGCTCGACTAAAACACTCGGGACCAGAAACGATGGCCCTGCTTCCACTCGGACGGTCAATATCGTGACCATCGCGGTGGGCCCGGTCCCTGTCGACCCTCCGCTGGGCGATATGCCCTCTTGCGTCGGGCCTTGGGTCGTAAGTGTCACCGACTGAACACCGATCATCATGATGTCGGGGCCCGTAGGGCCCACCCCGCGGAGGGGTGCGTGAACGGCGGCGATCTTCGTGATTTATGGAACGGCTGTCTCCTCTGTGCCGCTGATGGGAACCTGGGCTGTGAACCGACCGATGCGTATTCGTATGAACAGAACTATTATGGATCCTGTTATGCGAGTGGGAGACTGCCGAATTCTGCTGCTGCGTCATGTGCAACAGGGCTCGGATCTGCTCGATTCCCCTACCAGCCTCTGAATCAGTCGGCTGAAGGGAATCGGCTATCTTGGCAGCCGCAGCCAAGTTGAGGAGGGGCATGCGAAACAACTCCACGTTGCTCCGCCGAGTGTGTCGACTGGCAGAACGGTGAGGCGGACGATGCGCGCCGGACGTTTCGCCGATCTCGTGCTCGTTCCGGCCAGCTTGACGGGGATCTTCATGAGAGTTGGCCATGTGTACTTCTGCTGCAGGCCCGCGACCCGCGTACTCGGAAGGAAACTCGGTCGGAACCGAGCCCGAGTGCTGGGACAGCGGGGCAACCACAACAGACTCTAGAATCGCCACTTGCGAAGACGCATTCTGGCGCGCCTGGGCGTGTTGCACCCAACGCTGAAGTCGCGGACGGCGGGACCGCTTGCTGCGGCGCGTGACGGCGGTATAGGTCGGCACCGGAGCCGACTGCTGGAGAAGAAGAATGCTGCGGGCGCCAGCACGGAAGTGCGTAGCCCCACGATGGGGAAGCGCCTCGACGCCGAGAGGAGCATCCCGAAGCCACGCCGAATCGTCGACGATGAAGGAGAGAGCGCCGAAGAAGATCTGGTGACCCATGCTCGAATTTCCACCGGACGACATGACGAAAGGAAATAGTCGCAAACTCGCCGGAAGTCGCTCAGACGTCTGCCCCACGGTGGGCGCCAACTGTCGTGGGTATAAGCCTGACAGTAGATGTGTAGGGTACGAAAAGGATGGGCAGAGTCCCAGCTACGACGAGGTTGTATGAGTTCAGGCCCCTCTACGGTGGAGGTAATAGCCCTACGTCTCAGTGCTCTGGGAGCTTGTTGTCGAGTGGAATATGGAATACAATGATTTTCTAACCCCTGCACCAGAGGGGGAGGGTGGATTATATAGAGTGCGCTGCCCTCCACAACGGTTCCGGTACAGGGGTGGAGTAGTGGCGATTGAATGCGTACGTTACCGGTAACGTACGTCCTAAATGCTAATAAATGCACAGGGAAACGTACGACCGTTTCCCTCCGGGGGGTACGATGTTCCGAGTGGCAGCCAGTCGGTTAGTTGGATGTTCTCCGAATGCTAGTCTCCGACTGGATGGTCGAAGACCTGTTGCCGACTGGACGATGGGGACTCCTTAATTCAGTTGGAACTGGCTAAGGGCCTTGTCCCTTATGAGGGGTAGTCCTTGGGTAGGACTTACAGGGCAGGCCTATGACCCTACCCTAGGACTATAACCCCATCAAGCATGGCCGGAGAACATTTAAATGTGGGTTCTCCTGAACCTGCTGCTCATGGCCATGGTCTTCGTATGCATAAGCTCTGAAGCTGCCCTCGTGTGACAGATTTTCTCTAGATCTTATGTGTACCGCGTGTAATGGATTTTCTCTAGTCCCCCTCTGTACCTTGTGCGATGGATTGCTTTAGAGGGTGTTTGGATCACTAGAGACTAGAGACTAGAGACTAGTAGTAGTCACTTTTAGTCAGTAAACCTCCAAACACCCCTGACTAATGGGTGACTAAAACTAGTTTAGTCCTCACTCACCCCACCCCCAACTAAAAGTGACTAAAGTCTCTCCTCTAATTAATTGGCGGGACCATCCTGTTGCGGGCGACGCATCCGCCGCCCCATCCCCTTCGCACGCAGGCAGGGCAGCACTCCGCCGCTCCCCTTTCCACCGCCGCAGCCGCACTCCGCCGCCGCGGCAGCACTCCGCCGCGCCGCTCCCGCGTCCGTACTCCCGCCCCGCCGCTCCCGCGTCCGTACTCCCGCCGCGCCCCGCAAATCCGGTGTCTTCCGGTGGACGGCGCACCGTCAACCATGGACGGCGACAGCGAACTCCCCTTCGATTTCTTCTCGCAGACGGCGTCTTCCGGTGCTGCGGTGCACCACATCGACGAGGACGGGTGGGGGATGACGCCCCCTCGTCTCCGGGGATCCGCCGGCCGCGGCTTGGTGGCAGGGGGGCTCGACCGCGGCTCGGTGGCCGGGGGGCTCGGTCGCGGCTCGGTGGCCGGGGGGTCCGCGCTCCCATCGGGCTGGAGAACATCGACCTCAATGCCGACTCCGCCGTCGCCGCCTCCTACCCCAACATGGGCATGTACACGCAACTTTTTCATCCGGGGAGTGCGGCCGGCCATGGTGTGCCCCTCCAGCGGACCAGATCGGACGGCGTGGCGCAGCGGCAAGGTCGTCCACCTCGCCAAGGTCTCCCCCAGTGAGGGCCCGTGGCAAGCAGGTCGTCGCGACGTCGAGACGAGGTGGTGCTGGTTCAAGTCGCTCAGACAGATTGGTGGGAGAAAGAAATCAAGGTATTTTTGCTTATATTCTTGCTCCCTCTCCTTCAAGTGTTCATTTTTGCTTATGTTCCAATGACAGAAGATATATATGTTGATTTCTTTCTATTATTTCTTTTCAGGACAGACCTGATCTCAAGAAATTTAGAAATGGTAACCCTGAGTATATCCTCTACGCAAGCAAACAACAATTATTGTGGCATGCATGGCCTTGCACAATTTTATTCGTGAAAGTCATTTGGCGGACTAGGAATTCGATAGGTGTGACAATGATGAGAGTTATCAACCTGTCCTTGAGGAAACAAGGAGGAGGAGGCGTCGTAACACTAGGGGTGAAGAAATTGAGCTAGATTCAGTGGATATGAATCGAGTGAGAGATACGATTGCTGATGGTTTTTTCAACAGGCTTGAGAAATTTGTGATGTTATTTATTTCGTTTCCAACATGTAACATTGTGGGACAATTTTAGTTTTCTTATGTGTGGACAGTTTTGATTTCCTTGTGTGGACAATTTTGATTTCTTATGTATGGACATTTTTCCTTGTGCTTGGCGTGAGGGATAGTCTGGTGCTTGTGTTGCTTGCGTGAGGAGAGAAAAAAGGAACATGAGAGCTGCTGTTGCATGGCGTGAGGGAGAAAATGAACAGGACTTTGCTGCTTTCCTTCCTTGCGCGGGAGTATAGCGGTAGTTGCTGTTGCACAAAGGAAAGAAAAGAGATAAATGGAAGGGAGAGAGAAGAATTTAATACTGAGACATTTAATGCTGACTAGTAGTAGTCACCTACAAACAGGGCCTGACTAAAAACTTTTATTCTGACTACTACTAGTCATATGACTAGAGAGTATCCAAACACCCTCTTAGTTTCCTATATGATATTTTTTTTCGATGTGCTATCAGTACTACATGTATCTGTCAGTACATGCTGCGTCCTACGTACGCAACAGGCTGGCCTGTCAATAATACACCTATAACGGTCATGTGCATGGACCATTAAGTCCGGTTTGAACCATGTGTTGCACAATGAGGAGTACGCTAATTGCGAGTTGCAGTGCAAAAGTATTTAAATTACTCCTCAAGCAAATAGGGGCGGCATGAATCCCACGCGTTACATGTGCAACGCACCCACCAAAACGTCAATAATTAACCGAGTGGCAGATGACATGCGTTATGGCGAATTAAATCACTCCAGGGCGAATCAATACACCTAGCTGTCCTGCGACCCTAAATGGCACCCAGCAAGCCATCAACGCGCCATCAACGCAACAGACACACCTGCCCTTGCAGACGACGACGCGCAGCCCAACAATGTCGCCATGTTGGGGGATTGAGGGAAACAAGAGATGATCACAGGTGTGCACATATGCAGGCAAAGAAACCAAAAACTAACGCATCACATAATGTTTTGGATTGGATGATCTATGTTTTGGATTGGATGATCTAACATAATCTTCGTTGCAGACAGAACCCGTCTCACACCCTTTCTCTGCTCCTCCACAGGGACGGCTTTCGGGAGATCTACAGTGTAAGAATACAGCTACTGCATGTTCTCAAATGATGTCTACCCAACATTAAGGGGATGTTTGTTTTCAGGGACTTTTTGATGTAGGGACTAAAAAAATCTCAAAAAATCCCATGTAAAACAAACATGAGGGACTTTTAGGAACTAAAAGAGGGTATTTGAGACTATTTGAAGAAGTCTCTGTGAAGGATCTTTTTAAGACTTTTTGGCACTTGTTCCAACAATGCTTTTACTTTTAGCATGTCATTTAATAACCACTACTTCAAGAGTAACATAATCTTTTTGCATGTCATTTAATGACATCTAGTCCTTATTTGGTCTCTCGAAACAAACAGATAGGACTAGGGACTTTTAAGTTGGGACTAAAAAAAAGTCCTGGAAATTGTGAAACAAACAGGGCCTGAGAGCAGTTATGCCATCACCGGGGCTTTGACGTGGGCCTTGTATTCATACGAAACATAAATGACGTTTAGTCCACTAGCGGAGCGTATACCAGGACGTATTCACGAAAGCTCATAAAGTATTTGCGAATGGGCTATAATAAATAGCAATCACGACGCGAGGACGGATGCTCGAGATTTCGTGAGCGCGCGAGGACGGATGCCCCAAAAGTCCGCGTCCCCATGTTGGCCCCCGCAAGGTAACACTGATCCTCTTGTCGCCACCGCGTCTCTCCCCCAATTCTCTTATGGAGCTACCCTCACTAATCCTCGCAGACCCAACCTGGTGAACACGACCCATTGCATGCTTTTGAACTGACATCTGCTAGACCTCGGTTTGGTCAAGGTATATATATGACGATGAGTATAGAATCAACCTCTCTTGATGTGAAAACGCCCATGTCCCAAAGTTGTCAACCGTTTTAAGCGGCGGCCTTCAATAATCCTTAAACACCTTGACAACGAAGATTTTTCTCTCCCATTGCAACGCACGAACATATTTCCTAGTAAATAAACTTTAAAATCAACAACAAAAAATGAGGTTAGTCTTCAGCTTTTTTTAGCAGAGTACAATCAAAGTCGTTCACATATACGAGCATACACTCACCCCTATAAACGCACACACGCATACCCGGCAGATCATCTTGAGATTGACGAAGTCGCCACTGACGCATTCGTTGTCGATGGGAACGTCTCCTTTCACTGAAAGTACATTGTTGAAAGACCTGAAATAAATTCAGAAAATGCAAGCATCAACGTCAAGTCTGGAACTTGAACTCCCTATGAACGCACGCATGCATACCCCGGCAGATTATCTTGAGATTGACGAAGTCGTCACTGACGCCTTCGTTGTCGATAACAACGTCTCCTTCCACTAAAAATACATCATTGAAAGACCTGAAATAAATTCAGAAAAATGGAAGCACCAACGTCAAATCTAAGACTTGAACTCTGATGAGTAAGGGATACTACAGTCCTTCTAAATATCCAATCATGAATTGGTTTACCAAGCAAGTCTTCAGCTAACTTGCTATGGAGAGGAATGGCCGCCCTCGAGGCTATGTGCAGCCCGTAAATAGCCCTACCATTAGCTAAGGTTGGCCAGGTGATGTCATTTTACCTTTTTTTTCTTTCTTCTTGCGTTTTTGACTTATATTTTTGTTTTTGTTTTTTCAGTTGATTTTACATTTTTTGTCATTTTAAAAAGATGTACTAAATATATGTATTAAATTTTTTACATATTTATTTTGAAAACGTTAACCTTGTATTTAGATAATATTAAACATGTATACATATTTTTATGTATATGCAAAAACATAAGTTGTGAATACAAAAAAGTAGGAACATGTGTAAGAAAAATGAGTATATATTTTTAGAAGTGTCCGTGCAATTATAAAATGGTATGTTACACTATAAATATATGTTGACAAGTTCAATAAAATGTGTTAGGAACATTTTCAAACATATTTGTAGAATGTGGAAAAAGCTTTTGTAGTTCATAATAAATATTTTTTCATGGAACAAATGTTCCATTGTATTTAATATTTTGTAAAAAATATGAAAGCATGATATTTTTTGAAATGTTGAAAAGTCGCTTGAAAATTTTTATACATTTATAAAAAATGTATCTATACATAAAAAAATGGAAACCATGCATTGAAAAAGTAGACATAAAAACTTATGTTAATTTTTTTTCATGAATTTTAAATATTTGTAATATATAGTAAAGAATGTACAATACATATGCAAATTGTAGACTTGTGTTAAAAAATCAAAAGAAAACTAATCAAAACTGAAATAAAGAAACATAAAATGAAGAAAAAATACCAAGGCATGAAATAAAAGAATTATAATTAAGAGAGATAGAAAAACCGAGGAAACATAATGAGAATACATATAATACAGGACTAAAATTAAGAAATATAACCGAAGAAACCAAATGAAAAGCAAAGAAAACCACCATAAAAATAAAGAAAGAGAAAATAAATGGGAAACATTAGTTTAAATGAAAAAAACATGGAAATAAATAAATAAATCGAACAGAATACCACAAAGGAGTGGAAAAAAAGTCGATCTAACGTATAGCAATCGACAAGAGCAGCATGGATTATGGCTAAATGGGCTAGCCCGCTAGGTTGTCGTCGTAGCAATGGTTGTGCCAGGTATTCAATTATGTGTAATCAACTGAATCGTGTGTAGATAGGAGTATGCATTTGTAGGATTTTCTTGGCATGATATGTATTTGTTGTAGGATGTGTTTTACAAAAAGTTGTGTAGTCAATATACTACACACCTCATGTGTAGATTCTTCACTTGTCCGTAGGCGATTCCTATTAGGAATTAGAACGGGCGATACAGAGCTGTCGCACCCGTTATAGTTATTTTTTAAACCGTTGCAACCCCTCCCGTGTAAGCCTTGGGCTCATCCCATTAGTTATGTGAATATATTTTGAATGCGCAAATTTTTTCAAATTCATAAACTTCCCAAGTTTGTGAAAATTTTCAAATGCTCAGTTCCATGAATATTGTTTGAATGTTTTTTATAGAAAAAGTTGTGAAATCTTTTAAAATCCATGAACATTTTCAAAACAGTGATTATTTTGAATTTCTGAACCTTTCTAGTCCATGAACTGCTTTCAAATCTATGATATTTTTAGCCTATTTTTTGAGTTTCATGACATTTTCATATTTATGAGAATTATTTTAATTCATGTTTTTTGAAGTTCTTACATTTTCTTGAAGAGTCAAGTGTCAACGGTGGACCCTCAACCGCGACTGGTCAACTACTGAACCAAGCAACCAGGCAAACAGGAGTACCAGCGCGTCGCGAGCTAGCGGTCTTCTTGTTGTAAGGCCAACCACGGTATAGGGGTTGCATGAGCATTGGATCCTACCTCACGCTTAAGGCACTAGGGAGGAGGTGTCTCTGTTGGGCGTGCCTATACCTCGATTGACGAGGTACCAATACCATTATGGTGAGCATCTAGTTGGGTCAGCACAATAAGCCTCATGTGGATTAATTTTTCATTCTTCTTTTTCATTTGTTCATATTTTCGAAAACAAACTATGTACGTATATTCCAAATTTATATTAACTTAATAAATAAAGAATAGCTAAATCGATAAATGTGAACATAGTGTATAAAAATGGTTATTGTAATTTTTTTGTGTTGATAGCATTAAAAAAGTGTTTATGACATTTGAAGAATGTTAAGTGTTTAAAAAAATGTATGTGGCATTTAAAAAAATACAATGTAAATCAGATGTTTGTAAAAATTTAAACTAATGTTTGGTATCATTCAAATAATGTAAGTTTATTTTCTAATTTTTTTTGCATGTTTCTGGTTTTATTTACATTTTAAAAATGATTGTGGAAAAAACACATATTAAAAAACATTGTCTTATTGGAAAATATTCAAAACGCTTGCTTTTCTAGTCAAAATATGTGTTTGAAATAATGTTAATTTTGTATTTGAAATTAATGTTTTATATGTATACGAAAAATATACTGTGCATATGATAAAAGTAGACAAAAACATATAATTTAAAATGTTAATCATGTATTTGAAATATACTCCCTCCGGCTCAAATTAATTGTCTCAAAGTTTACCAAAAGTAGATATATCTAACACTAAAATATGTCTAGATACATCCAGTCTTAAAGTTTACCAAAAGCAGATATATATAACACTAAAATATGTCTAGATACATCCATTTTTGTCAAACTTTGAGACAATTAATTTGAGACAAGGGAGTAGTAAATATGCATTTTTTACTAACATATAAAAAATTGCACACCGTGTAGTTGAAAAATGTTCAATGTGCATACACCAATGTTCAATACACACAATAAAAATGTGCATGTGGACTGAAAGAAGACATATATTAAAAATCCAAAAAAATTCGTGAAGACACAAAAGAAAACCAAAGAAATCGATACATAAGAGTGAAACTCAGAGAAAACCAAAGAAACCAAAAATGAGAGGAAAAATAATAATTTAAAGAAAAAAGAGAAAAAACACAAAAAAAAGGGAAACCCACACATAAAATTTAGAGAGAAAAATATGCACTCAAAAGTCCGTTGTGCATTAATCTTGAAATGGGCCGCATGCATTGTAGCTACCCTATAACAGTTCAAGCGAGAGGAGCTACGATCTTGCTATAAGCGCCATATAGCTCATGTGTCTTCTGTATGTCCGTCTACAATCTTCACCCTTTTGTCCCGTTGGCGTAGCACCGATGTGAGCAAAACCACTTCTGGCGACGTCATGATCGCCGCGCTCTGCATCATCCGCCCTGGCCCATGCTATGGGATCGAGAAGAGGCGTCCAGAGGGGGGGGGGGGGGGGGTTGAATAAACTACTTGACCAAATACAAACTTAATCTTTTCTCAACTTTATTAGTTGGCAAGTTTTAGCAATTCTAACAAGTCTAGCGCATTATACACATGCAATTATACGAGTACAACAGCGGAAAGTAGACATGCACATGTAAGTAAGGAGTAGAGATAGAAAAATCAAACGCAATGAAGACACGAAGATTTTTGGCGTTGTTCCGTTAGGTGGTGTTACCGTACGTCCACGTTAATGGAGACTTTAACCCACGGAGGGTAACAGTGGTGCGAGTCCACGGATGGCTCCACCCACAAGGGGTCCATGAAGAACCAACCTTGTCTATTCCACTATGGCGTACGTCCACGAAGGACTAGCCTCACTCAGGCTAGATCTTCACGAAGAAGGCAATCTCCTTGCCCTTACAAACTTCTTGATTCAACTCCACATGATTTGGAGGCTCCCAAGTGAAACCTAACCAATCTAAGAGACACCACTCTCCAAAAGGTAATAGATGCGGTATGGATAATGAACTCCTTGCTCTAGTGCTTTAAAAGATAGTCTCCTCAATACTCAATCGCTCTCTCAGAGAATTTAGCTTCGTAGAAGAGATTGATTGGGTGGAAAGAAACTTGGGGAGGCTAGAAATCAAGATTCATATGGTTGGAGTTGAAGATCTTGATCACAACACATGAGTAGGTGGTTCTCTCTCATGAAATGAATGATGGAAGTGATTTTCTTGTTATAAGTGCTCTCTCAACGAATGAGAGGGATGTGGAGGGGTATATATAGACATCTCCAAAAATCCAGGCGTTACAACATTATTGACCAACTCGGTGGAACCGTAGTAAAAACTTGGTTGCACCGACTAGTGCAAAATTCTCTCACTTTTGTCTTCTCAGTGAGAACGATAGAAAGCATCTCGGTGAGACCGATTCCGTTGACCTAGGCAGTTCCATAGACTCGGTGAGGCTGACTTGTAAACTCAGAAATTCCATTTTTTGCAGATGGGCAACATCAAGTTGGTCACTGCTTTTCGGCTGTACGGAAGCGAGTCTCGGTTGTACAAATTTGCTAGGGTTTGGCTTGACTTCTGTCCAAGGAAAACTCGATGTGGCCGATATGTAGAAAGTTCGTGGCACCGAATTTGACTTTAGGGTTTTGGAAAAAATATTTTGTGGGAGAAATGTTGAGGCTTTTGGTGGTTAATCTCTAAGCACTTTGAGCAACCAGATCATCATATATACCTCATCCTCTTTTAATAGTATTGTCTTTCTTATGGAATCAGATGTGATTTTTCACATAAATATAAAATATAGAGTCTTGAAGCTTTGTCAATCCTATTATTTTCCTTCTTGGGGATCCTCCTCACTATTCCCAACTACTGCAATCTTTTGACTTAATCCGAAATACACTAAGTAGAATTGTTAGTCCAAGAGATAATGCATGTTGTCAACAATTATCAAAACCTCCAAGGGAGCATTTGCGTTTTCAATCTCCCCCTTTTTAGTAATTGATGACAACATACAATCAAAGCTTTAATTTAGAATAAGCAGTAAAATGTGATAGCTTTGAGAGACATATTGTTAAGAGCATATTTCTCCATGTGTGGTTTTGGTAATTGCTCACAATCCCTATGGACTAATGGTTGCCTTGAGTTATATTCGACAGATTTATCCATAGACACTTCTTGAATTCCATCTATTGGTTTCAAGGAGTTTATATGGTGACCAATGTGGTATTCAAGGTTTTATCCAAAGATTGGTCATGTGAGAGTTGAGCTTATTGCAAGCATATCTTGAAGAATAAGATTGTGTGAAAATTCATGTTTATCTTCAAGACATCAACTTTATGAAGACAGAAGATAAGATACAAGGTTGATGAAGACTAAGTCAAATAGTAAATCAAGTTGATCAACACAGAAAGTGTACAAGATGTACCGAGAGGGATCAAATGATCCCATGGTATGGTAAGCATTGTCCATTACACTTTGTGTACTACCCCATGGTCTACGTGAGAGTTCTATGTGGGGTTAGGTATGTTTCCATGGGCTTGCGTCAAGAGAAAGATCTCATATAACCCATTGAGGATGACATCAAGTGGTGATCGTCATCAAGATTGCGGTGTGCAAGTTCAAGTGGAGCATCACGAAGAGATCATGCTTGAAGCTTGTTGTCCATTATGGTGACAATGGACTTGTGAAGAAGTGCCGAAGAGTGGCTCACCCATAGTGAAGTATGGGGGATCAATCAACTAGTCTTCATCGAGCCATCATAATTAAGAAAGGTGGTCCATCTTGAGGAAGTCAAGATCATCATCATCTAGCTCAAGTGGACTATGTGCAAGGTATAGGTTTTCCTTAATAGGTTCTCTATTTTACATGTCTCATGGTGGTAGTTGGGAGACCAGGTTATATGATCGATTGTTGTACTAACAACGGGGGCTCTCAAGTGAGTATCTTGATCGTATCGTTTGTTGAGATATCAAACCATTTGCATCCTTGCATCATCTTTCTTGGTTCTTGTTTGGTGTTTCTCTTTGTGAGTTTTAGAGCTTATGGTCATCTTCATGACAAGCTCGAGTTCATCGAAAAGGGAGATCATATGCATCTTCTATGATTTTTTGATGTTGGAGTTTTGCTGGTTCTTCATTCATAGAGATTTTTCACCTCTACATCATTCATCATTTGGATAGTACTTGTCGTTTTCTATCCAGCAAGCTTGAGTTTTTCAATTCGGAGCTCGTATGCAAAAGTTATGGCAGTTTAATTTCTCAAAATAGTTCTCGGTGCTTAGGCGGTAGTACTACTCGATACCAGGGTAGTGCCGCTTAGACGATACATCCGCTATGTGCTATCGCGGGTACTACTTCTTATTTTGGTGGTTCTATTGCTCTGCTCTTCACTCACGGTAGTAGCGTGGTAGTAGGGCAGTAGTAGTGCCCGCTCGCTAGTACCGCTATTACTACCGCTTATTTTTCTGGTTTTAGTCTCTTATTCATTTAAGCTATAGTAGGGCGATAGTGGGGCACGGTACTACCACCCTGCTCCCACTCTCCTACCGTTGTTACCTTGGTACTACATCCCCAGCGGTACGCTGGTAGTACCGCTGGGTCGGCCGGTAGTACCTCTTTGACGGCACTACCGCCTTGAGGTTTCTGCCGTTTGCACTCTTTTACTGTAACTACCGTGCTAAATGGCTAGTGCACATAACTGTTGGATTTGGAGAGGCCTATAAAAGGGGTTTTTCTTCCCCATTGCTCCTTATCCTTTGAGCTCATATCCCCCCCCCCATTGTTGACCTTCTTCGATCTTGCTATTTCTCGATCCCTCCAATGATTCTTACTAGTTCTTGAGGGAAAATAGAGAGGAGATCTAGAACTACATTTCCACCAATCATTTTCTCCTCTTTGTGAGGGGAACCCCTTGGATCTAGATCTTGGAGTTCTTTGTGAGCTCCTTATTCTTCCTCTCATATTCCTTCATAACTTTTGTTGTTGTGGTGGAATTTGGGAGTGAGGGACTTGACCACTTTGTGTGTTCTTGCCATTGCATTAGTTGCATCACTTTGAGTTCTCCACGATGATATGTGGAAGTGAAGTTTGAGAAGCTTATTACTCTTGGGTGTTTGAGCACCTTAGAGCTTGTGCTTCTTGGGTGCTTTGGCGTCCTAGATGGTTTGTTGTGTCTCGGAGCTCAATCATTGTGGTGTAAAGCTCCGGGCAAGCGTCGGGGTCTCCAATTAGGTTGTGGAGATTGCCTCGAGCAATTGAGGTCACCTCGCAGGCACAATCCATTGCCGTGAAGCATCGTGGTGGTGTTGGGAGCCTCCAATTAAGTTGTGGAGATTGCCCCAATCTTGCTTGTATGGGTACGGTGACCGCCCTAAAGGGTCCCTTAGTGGAATCACGACATCTTGCATTGTGCGAGGGTGTGAGGATATTACGATGGCCCTAGTGGCTTCTTGGGGAGCATTGTGCCCCCATGCTACTTCTCAAACAATACCGCCAGAATTTGACACGTTGACGGAGACTTGCTTGCGTTGGTTTTTCCCTTGAAGAGGAAAGGGTGATGCAGCATAGGAGCAGTAAGTATTTCCCTCAGTTGAGAACCAAGGTATCAATCCAGTAGGAGAATCTCGTCAAGTCCACAGTACCTGCACAAACACAAAAGAGCTTGCACCCAATGCTTGAAAGGGGTTGTCAATCCCTTCAAGATTGATTGCATAGTGAGATCTCAAGGCGGAAAGTGCAACGAAGAAAAAGAGTAAGGCTGAAAATATAGTGTGGAGTAGACCCGGGGGCCATAGTGTTCACTAGAGGCTTCTCTCAAAATAGCAAGTATTATGGTGGGTGAACAAATTACTGTCGAGCAATTGATAGAACCGCGCAAAGTCATGACGATATCTAAGGCAATGATCATACATATAGGCATCACGTCTGAGACAAGTAGACCGATACTTTCTGCATCTACTACTATTACTCCACACATCGACCGCTATCGAGCATGCATCTAGTGTATTGAGTTCATGACAAACAGAGTAACGCCTTAAGCAAGATGACATGATGTAGAGGGATAATCTCAAACCAATGATGAAAACCCCATCTTTTTACCCTTGATGGCAACAACATGATGCGTGCCTCGCTACCCCTTCTGTCACTGGGTGAGGTCACCGCACGGTATGAACCCAAAACCAAGCACTTCTCCTATTGCAAGAATCATAGATCAAGCTGGCCAAATAAAACCCACAACTCGAAGAGAATTACAAGGATATGAAATCATGCATAAGAGAGATCAGAAGAAACTCAAATAAGATTCATAGATAATCTGATCATAAATCCACAATTCATCGGATCTCGAGAAACACACCGCAAAAGAAGATTACATCGGATAGATCTCCATGAAGATCATGGAGAACTTTCTATTGAAGATCCAAGAGAGAGAAGAAGCTATCTAGCTACTAGCTATGGACCCGTGGGTCTATGGTGAACTACTCACGCATCATCGGAGAGGTCATGGTGTTGATGAAGAAGCCCTCCGTATCCAAATCCCCCCTCCGACAGGGTACCAGAACATGCCCCAGATGGGATCTTGCGGAGACAGAAGCTTGCGGCGGCGGAAAAGTATTTTAGATGATCTCCTGATTTTTTTTCTATGATTTTAGGGAATATATAGGCGGAAGACCTAGGGCAGGGGAGCCACGGGGAGCTCACAGGCCTGCTAGGCCCGCCCCCCTAGGTCGGGCCTGGTGGGCTTGTGACCTCCTCCGAGGTCCCTTGCCTTGGTTCTCAAGTCTCCCGTGTGTCTTTTGTTATGGAGAAAATCATTCCGCAGATTTTATTCCGTTTGGACTCCGTTTAAAATTCTCCTCTGAAAAGGGTCAAAAACACGGAAAACAGAGGAACTGGCACTTGGCACTGAGTTAATAAGTTAGTCCCGAAAAAGATATAAAAGGCATACAAAACGTCCAAAGTTTGACAAGATAATAGCATGAAACCATCAAAAATTATAGATACGTTGGAGACATATCAAGCATCCCCAAGCTTAACTCTTGCTCGTCCTCGAGTAGGGAAGTGATAAAGACTGAATGTTTGATGTGGAATCCTACCTAGCATAGTTGTCCTTTGTAACTTCTTTCAGGTGACATGAATGTTCAGATCTGTAAGATTCAAAACAATAGTTTGCTATTGACATGAAAACAATAATACTTCAAGCAAACTAGCAAAGTAATCATGAACTTTCAAAATAACAAGGCCAAAGAAAGTTATCCCTACAAAATCATATAGTCTGGCCATGCTCCATCATCCTCACACAACTAATTTAAATCATGCACAACCCCGGTATTGGCCAAGTAATTTTTTTCGCACTCTTACTTTCTCAAACTTTTTATAACTATCACGCAATACATGAGCGTGAGCCATGGATATAGCACTATAGGTGGAATAGAGTGTGGTGGTGGTTGTGAGACAAAAAGGAGGAGATGGTCACATTGACTCGGTGTATCAAAGGGCTATGGATATGCCCATTAATAGATATCAACGTGAATGAGTAGGGATTGCCATACAAATGATGCACTAGAGCTATAAGTATGTGAAAGATCAAAAGGATAACTAGTGGGTGTGCATCCAACTTGCTTGCTCACGAAGACCTAGGGCAATTTGAGGAAGCTCATCATTGGAATATACAAGCCAAGTTATATAATAAAGATTCCCACTAGCGTATGGTGGTGTCGAAACGAGAGGCTCTCAATCATGAAGAACATGGTGCTACTATGAAGCACAAGTGTGGAAAAAGATAGTAGCATTGTCCCTTCTCTCTTTTTCTTTTTTTTAATTTGGGCTCTTGGCCTTTTTTTTATTTGGGCTCTTTGGCCTCTTTTTTTTATTTCCTCACATGGGACAATGCTCCAATAATGATGATCATCACACTTTTATTTACTCACAGCTCAAACTTAGAACGATGATGACTATAGGAAATGCCTCCGGTAGTGTACCGGGGTGTGCAACGATCTAGCTTGGCGTATGACGTTGAAACATCTCGCTAGCTATCTTACGATCATGCAATGTCAATATGAGAGTGACGGCACAAGTCATGAGATGGAACGGTGGAAGTTGCATGGCAATATATCTCGGAATGGCTATGAAAATGCCATAATAGGTAGGTATGATGGATGTTTTGAGGAAGGCATATGGTGGGTTTGTGTATCGGCGAGAATTGTGCGGTACTAGAGAGGATAGAAATGGTGGAAGGTGAAATTTCATCTATACCATGGACTCACATTAGTCATGAAGAACTCACATACTTATTGCGAAAGTTTTTATTAGTAGTCGAAACAAAGTGCTAAACGCATACTCCTAGGGGAAGGGTTGGTAGGTGTTAACCATCGCGCAATCCTGATCTCAACACACAGGATGACAATCAGTAGATCAATTATGCTCCGACTTCCTAACATAGCAGTTCACCATACATGCATGCTACGGGAATCACTAACTTCAACACAAGTATTTCTAGATTCACAACACCCTACTAACATAACTCTTAATATTACCAAATCCATGTCTCAAAACAAATTGAGAGAAATCAAGACTTCTCTTTCTACTCAATGCACATGAAGACGGAGGTTTTTGTATCCTCTTTGGGTACCTATCACCTTTGGGACTACTTTCATAGCATAAACCAACTACCAAGTCACGCACCTGTTGGAAATATGCCCTAGAGGCAGTAATAATTAGTTGTTATTATATTTCTTTGTTCATGATAAACGTTTATTATCCATGCTATAATTGTATTGATTGGAAACACAATACTTGTGTGGATACATAGACAAAACACTGTCCCTAGTAAGCCTCTAGTTGACTAGCTCGTTGATCAAAGATGGTCAAGGTTTCCTGGCCATAGGCAAGTGTTGTTACTTGATAACGGGATCACATCATTAGGAGAATCATGTGAGGGACTAGACCCAAACTAATAGACGTAGCATATTGATCGTGTCATTTTGTTGCTACTGTTTTCTGCGTGTCAAGTATTTGTTCCTATGACCATGAGATCATATAACTCACTGACACCGGAGGAATGCTTTGTGTGTATCAAACGTCGCAACGTAACTGGGTGACTATAAAGATGCTCTACAGGTATCTCCGAAGGTGTTCATTGAGTTAGTATGGATCGAGACTGGGATTTGTCACTCCGTGTGACGGAGAGGTATCTCGGGGCCCACTCGGTAATACAACATCACACACAAGACTTGCAAGCAATGTGACTTAATGTAAGTTGCGGGATCTTGTATTACGGAACGAGTAAAGAGACTTGCCGGTAAACGAGATTGAAATAGGTATGCGGATACTGACGATCGCATCTCGGGTAAGTAACATACCGAAGGACAAAGGGAATGACACACGGGATTATATGAATCCTTGGCACTGAGGTTCAAACGATAAGATCTTCGTAGAATATGTAGGTTCCAATATGGGCATCCAGGTCCCGCTATTGGATATTGACCGAGGAGTCTCTCGGGTCATGTCTACATAGTTCTCGAACCCGCAGGGTCTGCACACTTAAGGTTCGACGTTGTTTTATGCGTATTTGAGTTATATGGTTGGTTACCGAATGTTGTTCGGAGTGCCGGATGAGATCACGGACGTCACGAGGGTTTCCGGAATGGTCCGGAAACGAAGATTGATATATAGGATGACCTCATTTGATTACCAGAAGGTTTTCGGAGTTACCGGGAATGTACCGGGAATGACGAATGGGTTCCGGGTGTTCACCGGGGGGGGGGGGGGCAACCCACCCCGGGGAAGCCCATAGGCCTTGGGGGTGGCGCACCAGCCCACGGACAGCCCAAGAAGGCCCTATGCGCCAAAGGAAGAAAATCATGGAGAAAAGAAAGAGGAGGTGGGAAAAGGGGGAAGGACTCCTCCTTCCAAACCTAGTTGGACTCGGTTTGGAAGGGGAGGGTTGCCCCCCTTGGCTCGGCCGAACCCCTTGGGGGTCCTTGGACCCCAAGGCAAGGCTCCCCCTCTTCCCCCTATATATACGGAGGTTTTAGGGCTGATTTGACACAACTTTGCCACGGCAGCCCGACCACATATCTCCACGGTTTTACCTCTAGACCGCGTTTCTGCGAAGCTCGGGCGGAGCCCTGCTGAGATAAGATCACCACCAACCTCCGGAGCACCGTCACGCTGCCGGAGAACTCATCTACCTCTCCGTCTCTCTTGCTGGATCAAG
The DNA here is from genome assembly GCF_904849725.1 of Hordeum vulgare subsp. vulgare. NCBI lineage: Eukaryota > Viridiplantae > Streptophyta > Magnoliopsida > Poales > Poaceae > Hordeum > Hordeum vulgare. The sequence goes on from NC_058520.1 coordinate 86,899,057, forward strand.
AAGGCCGAGATCATCGTCGAGCTGTACGTGTGCTGAACGCGGAGGTGCCGCCCGTTCGGCACTAGATCGTGGGACTGATCGCGGGACGGTTCGCGGGGCGGATCGAGGGACGTGAGGACGTTCCACTACATCAACCGCGTTTCTTAACGCTTCTGCTGTGCAATCTACAAGGGTACGTAGATCGGAAATCCCCTCTCGTAGATGGACATCACCATGATAGGTCTTCGTGCGCGTAGGAAATTTTTTGTTTCCCATGCGACGTTCCCCAACAGTGGCATCATGAGCTAGGTTCATGCGTAGATGTCTTCTCGAGTAGAACACAAAAGTTTTTGTGGGCGGTGATGTGCGTTTTTCTACCCTCCTTAGTCTTTTCTTGATTCCGCGGTATTGTTGGATTGAAGCGGCTTGGACCGACATTACTCGTACGCTTACGAGAGACTGGTTTCATCGCTACGAGTAACCCCGTTGCTCAAAGATGACTGTCAAGTGTCAGTTTCTCCAACTTTAGTTGAATCGGATTTGACCGAGGAGGTCCTTGTATAAGGTTAAATAGCAATTCATATATCTCCGTTGTGGTGTTTGCGTAAGTAAGATGCGATCCTACTAGATACCCATGGTCACCACGTAAAACATGCAACAACAAAATTAGAGGACGTCTAACTTGTTTTTGCAGGGTATGCTTGTGATGTGATATGGCCAACAATGTGATGTGATATATTGGATGTATGAGATGATCATGTTGTAATAGATAATATCGACTTGCACGTCGATGGTAAGGCAACCGGCAGGAGCCATAGGGTTGTCTTTAAACTAACGTTTGTGCTTGCAGATGCGTTTACTATTTTGCTAGGATGTAGCTTTAGTAGTAATAGCATGAGTAGCATGACAACCCCGACGGCGACACATTGATGGAGATCATGATGATGGATATCATGGTGTGACGCCGGTGACAAGAAGATCGTGTCGGTGCTTTGGTGATGGAGATCAAGAAGCACGTGATGATGGCCATATCATGTCACTTATGAATTGCATGTGATGTTAATCCTTTTTTGCACCTTATCTTGCTTAGAACTACGATAGCATTATGAGGTGATCTCTCACTAAAATTTCAAGACGAAATTGTGTTCTCCCCGACTGTGCACCGTTGCGACAGTTCTTCGTTTCGAGACACCACGTGATGATCGGGTGTGATAGACTCAACGTTCACATACAACGGGTGCAAAATAGTTGCTCACGCGGAACACTCGGGTTAAACTTGACGAGCCTAGCATGTGCAGACATGGCCTCGGAACACATGAGACCGAAAGGTCGAGCATGAATTGTATAGTTGATATGATTAGCATAGAGATGCTTACCACTGAAACTATTCTCGACTCACATGATGATCGGACTTGAGATAGTGGATCTGGATCATGTACCACTCAAATAACTAGAGAGATGTACTTTTTGAGTGGGAGTTCTTAAGTAATATGATTAATTGAACTAAATTGTCATGAACATAGTCTAATGGTCTTTGCGAATTACGATGTGGCTTGCACTATAGCTCTACTGTTTTTATATGTTCCTAGAGAAAATTTAGTTGAAAGTTGATAGTAGCAAACTTTGCAGACCGAGTCTGTAAAACCGAGGATTGTCCTCGTTGCTGCGCAGAAGGCTTATGTCCTTGATGCACCACTCGGTGTGCTGCACCTCGAGTGTCATCTCTAGATGTTGTGAACATCCGACATACACGTTTCTGATGACTACACGATTTTTCAGTGCAAAATACTTAATGGCTTAGAAGCAAGGCGCCGAAGACGTTTTGAAATGTCACGGAACATAAGTGATGTTCTAAAGAGATGAAATTGTGATTTCATGCTTGTGCCCTTGTTAAGAGGTACGAGACCTCCGACAAGATTCTTTGTCCACAAAGTAAAGGAGAAAAGCTCAATCGTTGAGCGTGTGCTCAGATTGTCTGAGTACGACAATCGCTTGAGTCAAGTGGGAGTTAATCTTCCAGATGAGATAGTGATGGTTCTCCAAAGTCACTGCCACCAAGCTGTGAGAGCTTCGTGATGAACTATAACATATCAAGGATAGATACAATGATCCTTGAGCGATTCGCGATGTTTGACACTGCGAAAGTAGAAATCAAGGAGGAGCATCAATAGTTGATGGTTAGTAAAACCACTAAGTTTCAAGAAAGGCAAGGGCTAGAAGGGATACTTCGTGAAACGGAAAAACAGTTGCTGCACTAATGAAGAGACCCAAGATTAAACCCAAACCCGAGACTAAGTGCTTCTGTAATGAGGGGAACAGTCACTGAGGCGGAGCAACTCTAGATACTTGGTAGATAAGAAGGCTGGCAAAAGTCGAAAGAAGTATATTTAATATACATGATGTTGATGTGTACTTTACTAGTACTCCTAGTAGCACGAGGGTATTGGATACCGGTTCGGTTGCTAAGTGATTAGTAACACGAAATGAAAGCTACGGCATAAATGGAGACTAGCTAAAGGCGATGTGACGATACGTGTTGGAAGTGTTTCCAAGGTTGATATGATCAAACGTCGCACGCTCCCTCTACCATCGGGATTGGTGTTAAACCTAAATAATTGTTATTTGGTGCATGCGTTAAGCATGAACATGATTGGATCGTGTTTATTGCAATACGATTATTCATTTAAAAAGAATAATGGTTACTCTATTTGCTTGAATAATCACCTTCAATGGTTTATTGAATCTCGATCGTAGTGTTACACATGTTCATGATATTGGTGCCAAAAGACACGAGGTAATGATGATAGTACCACTTACTTGTGGCACTGCCGCTTGAGTCATGTTGGTATAAATTGCATGAAGAGGCTCCATGCTGATGGATCTTTATACTCACTTGATTTTGAATCACTAGTGACATGCAAATCATACCACATGAGCAAGGCCTTGTTTTCATTGAGATGAAACAAGATAGTAACTTGTTGGAAGTGATACATTTTGATGTATGCAATCCAATGGGTGCTGAGGCACGCAGTGGATATCATTATGTTCTTACTTCAATGACGATTTGAGTAGATACAAGAGTATTTACTTAATGAATCACAAGTCTGAAATATTGAAAAGTTCAATTCTGTTTCAGAGTGAAGTTCGTCGTAACAAGAGGATAAACTGTCTACGATATGATCATAGAAATGAATATCTGAGTTACGAGTTTTGGTACGCAGTTAAGACAATGTGGAAATTGTTTCGCAGTTCATGCCACCTGGAACATAGTGTGATGATGTGTCTGAACGTCATAGCCACGCACTCTTTGGTATGGTGCATACTATGATGTCTCTTATCGAATTACCACTATCGTTTATGGGTTATGCATTAGAGACAACCGCACTCACTTTAAATAGGGCACCGCGTATTTCCGTTGAGATGACACAGTATAGACTGAGGTTTAGAGAAATCTAAACTGTCGTTTCTTGAAAGTTTGGGGCTTCGATACTTATGTGAAAAAGTTTCAGTTTGATAAGCTCGAACCCAAAGCGGATAAATGCATCTTCATAGGATATCCAAAACAGTTGGGTACATCTCCTATCTCAGATCCGAAAGCAAAGTGTTTGTTTCTAGAAACGAATCCTTTCTCGAGGAATCGTTTCTCTCGAAAGAATTGAGTGGGAGGGTGGTAGAACTTGATGAGGTTATTGAACCATCACTTCGACCAGTGTGTAGAAGGGCGCAGGAAGTTGTTCTTGTGGCGCCTACACCAATTGAAGTGAAAGCTGATGATGGTGATCATCGAGCATCGGATCAAGTTACTACAAACCTCGTAGGTTGACAAGGTCACGTACTACTGCAGAGTGGCACGATAACCCTGTCTTGGAGGTCATGTTGTTGAGCAACAGTGAACCTACGAGTTATGGAGAAAGCAATGGTGGGCCCGGATACCGACAAATGGCTGGAAGCCATGAAATCCGAGAGAGGATCCATGTATGAAAACAAAGTGTAGACTTTGGAAGAACTACTTGATGGTCGTAGGACTATTGAGTAAAGATGGATCTTTAAAAGGAAGACAGACGATGATGGTGATAAGTCACTATTAAGAAAAGCTCGACTTGTCGCAAAGATGTTTCCGACAAAATCAAACAGTTGACTATGATGAGACTTTCTCACTCGTAGCGATGCTAAAAGTCTGTTAGAATTATGTTAGTAGTTGGTGCGTTATTTATGAAATATTGCACATAGGATGTCAAAACATTGTTTCCTCGACGGTTTCCTCGAGCAAACATTGTATGTGATACAACCAGGAGGTTTTGTCGATCCTAAAGATACTAGCAAGTATGCAAGCTCCAGTGATCCTTTAATGGACTGGTGCAAGCATCTCGGAGTTGGAATATACACTTTGATGAGATGATCAAAGATTTTGGGTTTGTACAAGGTTTATGAGAAACTTGTATTTCCAAAGAAGTGAGTGGGAGCACTATAGAATTTTTGATAAGTATATGTGGCTGACATATTGTCGATCAGAAGTAATGTAGAATTTCTGTAAAGCATACAAGGTTGTTTTGAAAGGAGTTTTCAAAGGAATACCTAGATTGCGCTACTTGAACGTTGAGCATCAAAGATCTATGGAGATAGATCGAAAGCGCTCAATAGAAGTTTCAACAAGATGCATGCCTTGACAAGTTTTTGAAGAAGTTCAAAAATAGATCAGCAAAGAAGGAGTTCTTGGTTGCGTTGTGAGGTGTGAATTTGAGTAAGACTCAAAACCCGACCCCGGCAGAATAAAGAGAGTAGACGAAGGTCCTCTTCTATGCCTTAGCCGTAGACTCTAAAGTATGCCATGCTGTGTACCGTACCTGATGTGTGCCTTACAGCAAGTCTGTTAAGAGGTACACAGAGTGATCCAGGATTGAATCACTGATCAGCGGTCAAGGTTATCCTTAGTAACTAAATAAATTAAGGATTTTTTATCGATTATGGAGGTGGTTAAAGAGTTCGTCGTAAAGGGTTACGTCGATGCAAGCTTTGACACTAATGCGAATAACTATGAGTAGTGAAACAGATTCGTATAGTAGAGTAGATATTTGGAGTATTTCCGAATAGCACATAGTAGCAGGATCTATAAGATGACATAAAGATTTGTAAAGAACACACGGATCTGAAAGTTTCATAACCGTTGACTAAAACCTCTCTCACGAGCAAGACGTGATCAGACCCCATAACTATATGGGTGTTGGATTCGTTGTAATCACATGGTGATGTGAACTAGATTGTTGACTCTAGTGCAAGTGGGAGACTGTTGGAAATATGCCCTAGAGGCAGTAACAATTAGTTGTTATTATATTTCTTTGTTCATGATAATCGTTTATTATCCATGCTATAATTGTATTGATTGGAAACACAATACTTGTGTGGATACATAGACAAAACACTGTCCCTAGTAAGCCTCTAGTTGACTAGCTCATTGATCAAAGATGGTCAAGGTTTCCTGGCCATAGGCAAGTGTTGTTACTTGATAACGGGATCACATCATTAGGAGAATCATGTGAGGGACTAGACCCAAACTAATATACGTAGCATATTGATCGTGTCATTTTGTTGCTACTGTTTTCTGCGTGTCAAGTATTTGTTCCTATGACCATGAGATCATATAACTCACTGACACTGGACGAATGCTTTGTGTGTATCAAACGTCGCAACGTAACTGGGTGACTATAAAGATGCTCTACAGGTATCGCCGGAGGTGTTCATTGAGTTAGTATGGATCGAGACTGGGATTTGTCACTCCGTGTGACGGAGAGGTATCTCGGGGCCCACTCGGTAATACAACATCACACACAAGCCTTGCAAGCAATGTGACTTAATGTAAGTTGCGGGATCTTGTATTACGGAACGAGTAAAGAGACTTGCCGGTAAACGAGATTGAAATAGGTATGCGAATACTGACGATCGCATCTCGGGTAAGTAACATACCGAAGGACAAAGGGAATGACATACGGGATTATATGAATCCTTGGTACCGAGGTTCAAACGATAAGATCTTCAAATAATATGTAGGATCCAATATGGGCATCCAGGTCCCGCTATTGGATATTGACCGAGGAGTCTCTCGGGTCATGTCTACATAGTTCTCGAACCCGCAGGGTCTGCACACTTAAGGTTCGACGTTGTTTTATGCGTATTTGAGTTATATGGTTGGTTACCGAATGTTGTTCGGAGTCCCGGATGAGATCACGGACGTCACGAGGGTTTCCGGAATGGTCCAGAAACGAAGATTGATATATAGGATGACCTCATTTGATTACCAGAAGGTTTTCGGAGTTACCGGGAATGTACCGGGAATGACGAATGGGTTCCGGGTGTTCACCGGGGGGGGGGGGGGGCAACCCACCCCGGGGAAGCCCATAGGCCTTGGGGGTGGCGCACCAGCCCTTAGTGGGCTGGTGGGACAGCCCAAGAAGGCCCTATGTGCCATAGGAAGAAAATCAAGGAGAAAAAAAAGAGGAGGTGGGAAAAGGGGGAAGGACTCCTCCTTCCAAACCTAGTTGGACTCGGTTTGGAAGGGGAGGGTTGCCCCCCTTCGCTCGGCCTAACCCCTTGGGGGTCCTTGGACCCCAAGGCAAGGCTCCCCCTCTTCCCCCTATATATACGGAGGTTTTAGGGCTGATTTTACACAACTTTGCCACGGCAGCCCGACCACATATCTCCACGGTTTTACCTCTAGATCGCGTTTCTGCGGAGCTCGGGCGGAGCCCTGCTGAGATAAGATCACCACCAACCTCCGGAGCGCCGTCACGCTGCCGGAGAACTCATCTACCTCTCCGTCTCTCTTGCTGGATCAAGAAGGCCGAGATCATCGTCGAGCTGTACGTGTGCTGAACGCGGAGGTGCCATCCGTTCGACACTATATCGTGGGACTGATCGCGGGACGGTTCGCGGGGAGGATCGAGGGACGTGAGGACTTTCCACTACATCAACCGCGTTTCTTAACGCTTCTGCTGTGCGATCTACAAGGGTACGTAGATCGGAAATCCCCTCTCGTAGATGGACATCACCATGATAGGTCTTCATGCGCGTAGGAAATTTTTTGTTTCCCATGCGACGTTCCCCAACAGCACCGCCGTGCTCTAAAAGATCTAAGTGAAGCACATAGAGCAAACTTATCTAGCTCAAAAGATATAAGTGAAGCACGATGAGCATTCTAGCAAAATCACGATGTGTGCATGTGTCTCTCAAAAGGTGTGCAGCAAGGATGATTGTGACACAACAAAAAGAAAAGACTCCTAATATACAAGATGCTCCAAGCAAAACACATATCATGTGGTGAATAAAAATATAGCCCCAAGTAATGTTACCGATGGATTGAAGACGAAAGAGGGGATGCCTTCCCGGGGCATCCCCAAGCATAGGCTTTTTGGTGTCCTTGAATTTGGCTTGGGATGCCTTGGGCATCCCCAAGCTTGAGCTCTTTCCACTCCTTATCTCTTTGTCCATGAGAATATCACCCAAAACTTGAAAACTTCACAACACAAAACTTGAACAGAAACTCGTGATAACATTAGCACAAGAAAAAAAACTACCACCTCTTTAGGTACTGTAGCAATCTTGATTTCTATTTATATTGGTGTTGGGCTACTGTATTCTCACTTTTCCAGGGCTGGTACCCCCCGATACTATCCATAGTTTCATCAAAACAAGCAACCAACTCAACAAAAACAGAATCTGTCAAAAATAGACCAGTCTGTAGCAATCTCTATACTTTGTATACTTCTGGTACCTCAAAAATTCTGAACAATTACGACTACGTGCGCAAAGGTCATATCAACCAGCAACAAAAATAATCAACTCAAAAGCCCTTTCTGAATAAAAATGAAAAATCATCTCATGAGTGAAAAGTTTTTGTCTTTCCTAGCAGGATTAAACAACCATCACCAAGACTAGTCATAAAGGTTTTGCTTGGCTCAAACACAAAAATAAACACAAAAAACAAAATCATAACAGAATTATGATGGTGTGGACGCAACAAAACAGAAAGAAAAAGAAATAAATTCATCGGGTTGCCTCCCAACAAGCGCTATTGTTTAACGCCCTTAGCTAGGCATTGATAATTCAATGATGCTCACACAAAAAACAAGAATTGAAGCACAACGAGAGCATCATAAAGCATGTGAAAATCACATCTAAGTCTAACATACTTCCTATGCATAGGCATTTTATAGGAAAACAGATTGTCAAGACAACCAATAGTTACCATATGCAAGGAAGAAGAAAGAGACAATATCAATCTCAACATAACGAGAGGTAATTTGGTAACATGAAAGTTTCTACCACAATATTTTCCTCTCTCATAGCAATTACATGTGGGATTATCATCAACTAAAGTCATGACATCTCAAAACCCACTTTCAATAATATTGCAAACATCATATTCATCCTGAGGCTTAAACAAATTTTCAACATCATAAGAAAAATCATTACCCCAATCATGATCATTGCAACCAGTAGTGGACATAGCAAAACTAGCATCCCCAAGCTTAGGGTTTTGCATATTTTTGGCATGATTGTCACTAATAGAATTTATAGTGAAACCATTGCATTCATGCTTTTCATCCAAGGAGCCCTCGTGAATCACTTCATAAATTTCTTCCTCACAATTTTCAGATTCACGCATCTCAAGCAAAACTTCATAAAGAAAGTCAAGTGGATTCAACTCACTAGCAATTGGATCAACATAATTGGATCTCTTAAAGAGATTAGCAAGTGGATGAGGATCCATATCAATAGATTTTCAGCAAGCGAAGATGCAAGCATATTGAAGGCACATGGAAACACAAGCAAACAGAAAGCAAGCAAAAGAAAGGGCGAACGAAAAAGGCAAACGAAGAAAAGGGCAAATTGATACGTCTCAAACGTACCTATAATTTTTGATAGTTTCATGCTGTTATCTTGTCAACTTTGGATGTTTTATATACCTTTTATATCTTTTTTGGGACTGATACGTCCATTTTGCATCATGCTTTCATGTTGATATTTATTGCTTTATGGACTGTTATTATACTTTGTGGAACCTTACTTATGCCTTTTCTCTCTTATTTTGCAAGGTTTATTTGAAGAGGGAGAATACCGGCAGCTGGAATTCTGGACTGGAAAAGGAGCAAGTCTGAGTCCTCTATTCTGCGCAACTCCAAATGCCCTGAAAATCAACGTGGATTTTTCTTGGAATATAGAAAAAATAATGGGTGAAAGAAGCGTCAGAGGGGAGCAACAAGGGGCCCACAAGCCTGGTTGCCGCGACCTGCCCCCTGGTCGCGGCAACAGGGCTTGTGGGCACCCTAGTGGCCCACTGGCCCCCCTCTTTTGCTATATGAAGGGTTTCGTCCGAGAAAAAAACAGGGTGGATCTTTTTCGTGGATTCTCCGCCGCCACGAGGCGGAACTTGAGCAGATCCAATCTAGAGCTCCGACAGGACGATCCTGCCGGGGAAACTTCCCTCCCGGAGGGGGAACTCGTCGCCATCGTCATCACCAACACTCCTATCGTCGGAGGCGAGTCATCTCCATCAACATCTTCATCAGCACCATCTCCTCTCCAAACCCTAGTTCATCTCTTGTAACCAATCTCCATCTCGCGACTCCGATTGGTACTTGTAAGGTTGCTAGTAGTGTTGATTACTCTTTGTAGTTGATGCTAGTTGGATTACTTGGTGGAAGATTTTATGTTCAGATCCTTGATGCTATTCATTACACCTCTGATCATGATTATGATTATGCTTAGCGAGTAGTTACTTTTGTTTCTGAGGACATGGGATAAGTCATGCTAATAATAGTCATGTGAATTTGGTATTCGTTCGGTATTTTGATATGCTGTATGTTCTTTTTCCTCTAGTGGTGTTATGTGAACGTCGACTACATAACACTTCACCATATTTGGGCCTAGAGGAAGGCATTGGGGAGTAGTAAGTAGATGATGGGTTGCTAGAGTGACATAAGCATAAACCCCAGTCTATGCATTGCTTCGTAAGGGGCTGATTTGGATCCACTAGTTTAATGCTATGGTTAGACGTTTGTTAGTTCTTCTTTCGTAGTTGCGGATGCTTGTGAGAGGGGTTAATCATAAGTGGGATTCTTGTCCAAGTAAGGGCAGTACCCAAGCACCGGTCCACCCACATATCAAACTATCAAAGTAACAGACGTGAATCATATGAACATGATGAAACTAGCATGACAGAAATTCCCGTGTGTCCTCGGGAGCGTTTTTCCTCTTATAAGACTTTGTTCAGGCTTGTCCCTTGCTACAAAAGGGATTGAGCCACTTGCTGCACCGTTGCTACTACTTGTTACTTGTTACTTTTCGCTTGCTACGTTTCACCTCACTACACCATCACTTGTTACCACTACTTTTAGTGCTTGCAATTATTACCTTGCTGAAAACCGTTTATCACAGCCTTCTCCTCCTCGTTGGGTTCGACACTCTTACTTATCGAAAGGACTATGATTGATCCCCTATACTTGTGGGTCATCAGGGACTAACTTATTAATTCAGTGCCAAGTGCCAGTTCCTGTTTTTTCTGTGTTTTTGACTCTTTTCAGATCTAATTTTGGAACGGAGTCCAAACGGAATAAAATCCCCAAAATAATTTTTTCCAGAACAGAAGAAGATCGGGGGACTTGAGGGCCAAGGCAGGAGGCCCACAGGGAGCCCACAAGCCCTGACGCCGCGGCCAGGGGGTCCCCGCGGCGACCAGGCTTGTGGCCTCCCTGGCGCTCCCCTGCCCTAGCTCTTTGTCCTATATCTTCCCTAAAATCCCAGAAAAAATCAGGGCATCCATGAAACCACTTTTCCGCCATCGAAAGCTTCCGTTTCTGCGAGATCTCATCTGGAGACCCTTCTCGGTGCCCTGTCGGAGGGGACTTTGGAGTTGGAGGGCTTCTACATCAACATCATCGCCTCTCCAATGACTCGTGAGTAGTCTCCTTCACACCTACGGGTCCGTAGTTAGTAGCTAGATGACTTCTTCTCTCTCTTGGATCTTCAATACAAAGTTGTCCATGATCTTCATGGATATCTATCCGATGTAATCCTCTTTGGCGGTGTGTTTGTCGAGATCCGATGAATTGTGGATTTGTGATCAGATTATCTATGATTTATATTTGAGTCTTTGCTGATTTCTTATATGCATGATTTGATATCCTTGTAAGTCTCTGCGAGTCTTTGGTTTTGTTTGGCCAACTAGATCTATGATTCTTGCAATGGGAGAAGTGCTTGGTTTTGGGTTCATACCGTGCGGTGACCTTTCCCAGTGACAGAAGGGGCAGCAAGGCACGCATCGTGTTGTTGCCATCAAGGGTAACAAGATGGGCTTTCATCATTGATTTGAGATTGTCCATCTACATCATGTCATCTTGCTTAAGGCGTTACTCTGTTCTTATGAACTCAATACACTAGATGCATGCTGGATAGCGGTCGACGTGTGGAGTAATAGTAGTAGATGCAGAAAGTATCGATCTACTTGTTTTGGACGTGATGCCTATAGATATGATCATTGCCATAGATAACGTCATGACTTTGCACGGTTCTATCAATTGCTCGACAGTAATTCATTCACCCACCGTCTACTTGCTTTCATGAGAGAAGCCGCTAGTGAACACTACGGCCCCCGGGTCTATTCACAACTATCGTCTCCACTTTTACTTTTACTTTGCTTTGTTTCCTTTTTGCTTTCAGTTCTCACTTTGCAAACAATCTATAAGGGATTGACAACCCCTTCATAGCGTTGGGTGCAAGCTCTTTGTGTTTGTGCATGTACTTGTGACTTAACTCGATCCTCCTACTGGATTGATACCTTGGTTCTTAAACTGAGGGAAATACCTACCGCCGCTGTGCTACATCACCCTTTCCTCTTCAAGGGAACACCAACGCAAGGCTCCAAGGCCGCGGGGGAATCCTTTGCATATTTGCCAAGGAAGTCCCTATAGGCATAGCCCGTAGCAGAAGGATTCCTGACGCCGTTGCCAGGGAAGGTCTTTTGTTGCCGTAGCAGAAGTATTTCTGACACCGTTGCCGCGGAGATATCAAGTCAAGATCTATCAAAGTAGGTGTCACAAACTCATCTCTTGCATTTACCTTCTTTGCGAGTTGCCTCTCGTTTTCCTCTCCCCCACTTCACATTTGCCGTTTTCATTTGCCTTTTCCTTTGCCATTTTCATTTGCCTTTTTTCCGTTTTCCTTTGCCAGTTTTCTTGCTTGCTTATGTTCTTGTTTGTTTGTTGAAGTGATCATGGCTGAAAACACCAAACTTTGCGACTTCTCGAATACTAATAATAATGATTTTATTAGTACTCCGATTGCTCCCGCCACTAGTGCGGAATCATATGAAATCAACGCTGCCTTGCTGAATCTTGTTATGAAAGAGCAATTCTCTGACCTTCCTAGTGAAGATGCCGCATCCCATCTCAATACTTTCATTGAACTTTGCGATATGCAAAAGAAGGAAGATGTGGATAATGATGTTGTTAAGTTAAAGCTTTTTCCGTTCTCTTTGCGAGATTGTGCGAAAACTTGGTTTTCTTCTTTGCCTAAAAATAGTATCGATTCTTGGAATAAGTGCAAAGATGCTTAAATATCCAAGTATTTTCCGCCGGCTAAGATTATCTCTCTCCGTAACAATATCATGAATTTCAAGCAACTTGATCATGAACACGTTGCACAATCTTGGGAGAGGATGAAGTTAATGATTAGAAATTGTCCCGCTCATGGCTTGAGTTTGTGGATGATTATACAAATCTTTTACGCTGGTTTGAATTTTGCTTCTCGCAATATCTTGGACTCCGCCTCAGCTGGAACGTTAGGAGAAGCTACAAAATTCCTAGACAATATCATGACCAACTACACTCAGTGGCACACTGAAAGGTCACGTGCGAGCAAAAAGGTACACGCTATAGAAGAAATTAACTCGCTTAGTGCTAAGATGGACGAGTTGATGAATTTGGTTGCTAGTAGAAATGCTCCTTTAGATCCTAATGACATGCCACTATCTTCCTTGATTGAGAGTAGCAACGCTAGTTTGGACGTTAATTTTGTTGGTAGGAACAATTTTGGCAACAACAATGCTTTTAGAGGAAACTATGTTCCTAGGCCTTTTCCTAGTAACTCCTCTAACAATTATGGCAATTCCTACAACAACACTTATGGAAATCATAACAAATTACCCTCTGATTTAGAGAGTAATACAAAGAGTTCATCAACTCTCAAAAGATTTTCAATGCGTCCATAGAGGAAAAACTACTCAAAATAGACGATTTGGCTAAGAGCGTTGATAGGATGTCTTGTGATATTGATGTTTTGAAAGTTAGATGTGCTCCTCCCAAGGTTAACTTGGATGAAACTTTAAAAGCTATGCGTGTCTCCATGAATGAGAGCAAATAAAGAACCACCCAAATTCGCACTAGGCATGAATGGTTCAAAAGGGTGCGTTCTAGTGATGCAAATCACGAAGATCTTAAAGTGCTTGGTGTGACTCCTCTTGAATCTTTGTTTTCGCGTGTCAAACCTATTGATGAAGGGGCTGGATATGAATCCACTTTGGTTGAAAAACGCCCCAATGATTCGGAGTCCACCTATCTTGATGATAAAGGTGTGGAGAGTGGAGTAGAAGAAATGAAAATATTGGGTAGTAATGAAACACCCACTTTGGATTTCAAGGAATTCAATTATGATAGTTGCTCCTTGTTTGAATGCATTTCTTTGATGCAATCCATTGCAAACTCTCCACATGCTTACAGCCAAAGCAAAGCCTTTACCACACATATCGTAGATGCTATGATGAAATCTCTTGAAGAGAAACTCGAACTAGAAGTCTCTATACCTAGAAAACTTCATGATGAGTGGGAACCTACTATCAAAATCAAAAACTATGAATGCAATGCTTTGTGTGATTTGGGTGCTAGTGTTTCCGCGATTCCAAAGTCTTTATGTGATATTCTTGGTTTTCATGAGATTGAAGAGTGTTCTCTTAATTTGCATCTTGTGGATTCTATTGTCAAGAAACCCATGGGAAGGATCAATGATGTTCTTATTGTTGCAAATAAGAACTATGTACCCGTGTATTTCATTGTACTTGACATAGATTGCAATCCTTCATGTCCCATTATTCTTGGTAGACCTTTCCTAAGGACTATTGGTGCTATCATCGATATGAAGGAAGGGAATATTAGATTTCAATTTCCTCTAAAGAAGGGCATGGAGCATTTTCCTAGAAAGAAAATAAGATTGCCTTATGAATCTATGATGAGGGCTACTTATGGTTTGAGCACCAAAGATGACTATACGTGATTCCATCACCTTATGCCTAGCTAAGGGGGTTAAACAATAGAGTTTGTTGGGAGGCAACCCAACGAATCTATCATTTTTATTTCTGTTTTGTGTTTTCCACACTTTCATAATTCTGTTATGATTGTGTTTTTTGTGTTTCTTTTGCGTTTGTGCCAAGTAAAACCGTTATGATTAGTCTTGGGGATGATCGTTTGGTCATGCTGGAAAAGACAGAAACTTTCTGCTCACCAAAAGAATTTTTTTTTTCTGTAAGAGATTTTGAGTTGATTCTTTTTGCTTCTGATTGCTACGCCAATTCTTCAGACTGTAGTAATTGTTCAGTATTTTTGAAGTACCAGAAGTATACGAAGTATACAGATTGCTACAGACTGGTCTGCTGTTAACAGATTCTGTTTTTGTTGAGTTGGTTGCTTATTCTGATGAAACTATGGATAGTATCGGGGGGGGGGGTATTAGCCATGGAATATTGAAAATACAGTAACCCAATATCAACATAAGTAGAATTTAAGTTTGCTACAGGACCTAAGGAAGTGGTGGTTTGCTTTCTTATACTAATGATATCACGAGTTTCTGTTTAAGTTTCGTGTTGTGAAGTTTTCAAGTTTTGGGTGAAGTTCTTATGGACAAAGAGATAAAGAGTGGCAAGTGCTCAAGCTTGGGGATGCCCAAGGCACCCCAAGTTGATTCAAGGATGCCGTAAAAGCCTAAGCTTGGGGATGCCCGGGGAAGGCATCCCCTCTTTCGTCTTCAATCCATCGGTAACGTTACTTGGGGCTATATTTTTATTCACCACATGTTATGTGTTTTGCTTGGAGCGTCCTGTATCGCAGGAGTCTTTTATTTTTGTTGTGTCACAATCTTCCTTGCTGCACACCTAGAGAGAGAGACATGAACTCACCGTGATTTTGTCGAGCCTCACTTATATCCTTTGGTTAGACAATTCAGCTCACATGTGTTTCACTTACATCTTTAGAGCTAGTTGATTTTTCTCTATGTGCTTTACTTATATCTTTTAGAGCACGGAACCGCGTGGCGTGGTAGTTGATCTATGCTATGAAAGTAGTCTCAAAAGGGGTAGTTATCCAAAGGGATATGAAAACTTCCACCTTCATGCGCATTGAATAGTTAGAGAAGTTTGATTCATCTCAATTAGTTTTGAGTTGTGGTTGTGGTAATATTGAAGTTATACTAGTAAAGTGTTGTGGATATTGAAATACTTGTGTTGAAGTTAGTGATTCCCGTAGCATGCACGTATGGTGAACCGCTATGTGATGAAGTCTGAGCATGATTAGTCTATTGATTGTCATCCTTTTTGTGGCGGTCGGGTTCGCGCGATGGTTTATACCTACCAACCCTTCCCCTAGGAGTATGCGTTGAATGCTTTGTTTCGATTACTACTAAAACTTTTGCAACAAGTATATGAGTTCTTCATGACTAATGTTGAGTCCATGGTTTAGATGCACTTTCACCTTCCACCATCACTATCTTCTTTAGTGCCGTGCAACTTTCGCCGGTGCATAAAACAACCATTAGCCTCCCTCAAAACAGCCACCATACCTACCTATTATGGATTTTTCAAAGCCATTCCGAGATATATTGCCATGCAACTACCACCATGACATGTGCCACCACTTCTACATTGCCATTGCATGATCATAAGATAGCTAGAATGATGTTTCCATTGATGTCTATGCCATGCTAGATCATTTTCACGGTACACTACCGAAGGCATTTCATATAGAGTCATCATTGCTCTAAGTTTTGAGTTGTAAGTGTGATGATCATCATTGATGGAGCATTGTCCCATATGAGGAAATAAAAGAGGCCAGCGAAGCCCATTTACAAAAAGAGGCCAAAGATGCCCACCAAAATAAATAAATAAATAAATGAATAAATAAATAAATAAAAAAGAGGCCAAAGAGCCCACCAAAAAAAATGAGAGAAAAAGAGAGAAGGGACAATGCTACTATCCTTCCACACTTGTGCTTATTAAGCACCATGATCTTCATGATTGAGAGTCTCTCGTTTTGTCACCACCATATAGCTAGTGGGAAATTTTCATTATATAACTTGGCTTGTATATTCCAATTATAGGCTTCCACAAAATTGCCTTAGGTATTTGTGAGCAAGCAAGTTGGATGCACACCCACTAGTTTTCTTTAAGAGGTTTCACATACTCTTAGCTCTAGTGCATCATTTGTATGGCAATCCCTAGTCATTCACGTTGATATCTATTGATGAGCATCTCCATAGCTCGTTGATATGCCTATTCAATGTGACTATCTTCTCCTTATTTGCCTTGCTACCTCCACCACACTCCATTCCACTTATAGTGCTAAAACCATGGCTCACGCTCATGTATTGCGTGAGAGTTGAAAAAGTTTGAGAAAGTAAAAGTGTGAAAACAATTACTTGGCCAATACCGAGGTTGTGCATGATTTAAATTCATTGTGCAAGGATGATAAAGCATAGCCAGACTATATGATTTTGTAGGGATAACTTTCTTTTGGCCTTGTTATTTTGAAAGTTCATGATTACCTTGCTAGTTTGCTTGAAGTATTATTGTCTCCACGTCAATAGCAAACTATTGTTTTGAATCTAACGGATCTGAACATTCACATCACATAAGAGGAGTTGCAAAGGACATCTATGCTAGGTAGCATGAAAACATCAAACATTCATTCTTTATCACTTCCCTACTCGAGGACGAGCAGGAGTTAAGCTTGGGGATGCTTGATACGTCTCAAACGTATCTATAATTTTTGATAGTTTCATGTTGTTATCTTGTCAACTTTGGATGTTTTATATACCTTTTATATCTTTTTTGGGACTAACTTATTAATTCAGTGCCAAGTGCCAGTTCCTGTTTTTTCTGTGTTTTTGACTCTTTTCATATCTAATTTTGGAACGGAGTCCAAACGGAATAAAATCCCCGAAATATTTTTTTCCAGAATAGAAGAAGATCGGGGAACTTGAGGGCTAAGGCAGGAGGCCCACAAGGAGCCCACAAGCCTTGACGCCGCGGCCAGGGGGGCCCGCGGCGACCAGGCTTGTGGCCTCCCTGGCGCTCCCCTGCCCTAGCTCTTTGGCCTATATATTCCCTAAAATCCCAGAAAAAATCAGGGCGTCCATGAAACCACTTTTCCGTCGCCACAAGCTTCCGTTTCCGCGAGATCTCATCTGGAGACCCTTCCCAGTGCCCTGCCGAGGAGACTTTGGAGTTGGAGGGCTTCTACATCAACATCATCGCCTCTCCAATGACTCGTGAGTAGTCTACTTCGGACCTATGGGTCCGTAGTTAGTAGCTAAATGGCTTCTTCTCTCTCTTGGATCTTCAATACAAAGTTCTCCATGATCTTCTTGGAGATCTATCTGATGTAATCCTCTTTGGCGGTGTGTTTGTCGAGATCCGATGAATTGTGGATTTGTGCTCAGATTATCTATGATTTATATTTGAGTCTTTGCTAATTTCTTATATGCATGATTTGATATCCTTGTAAGTCTCTCCGAGTATTGGGTTTTGTTTGGCCAACTAGATCTATGATTCTTCCATGGGAGAAATGCTTGGTTTTGGGTTCATACCGTGCGATGACCTTTCCCAGTGACAGAAGGGGCAGCAAGGCACGCATCGTGTTGTTGCCATCAAGGGTAACAAGATGGGCTTTCATCATAGATTTGAGATTGTCCATCTACATCATGTCATCTTGCTTAAGGCGTTACTCTGTTTTTATGAACTCAATACACTAGATGCATGCTGGATAGCGGTCGACGTGTGGAGTAATAGTAGTAGATGCAGAAAGTATCGGTCTACTTGTTTTGGACATGATGCCTATAGATATGATCATTGCCATAGATAATGTCATGACTTTGCGCGGTTCTATCAATTGCTCGACAGTAATTCGTTCACCCACCGTCTACTTGCTTTCATGAGAGAAGCCACTAGTGAACACTACAACCCCCGGGTCTATTCACAACTATCGTCTCCACTTTTACTTTTACTTTGCTTTGTTTCCTTTTTGCTTTCAGTTCTCACTTTGCAAACAATCTCTAAGGGATTGACAACCCCTTCATAGCGTTGGGTGCAAGCTCTTTGTGTTTGTGCAGGTACTTGTGACTTGACTCGATCCTCCTACTGGATTGATACCTTGGTTCTCAAACTGAGGGAAATACTTACCGCCGCTGTGCTACATCACCCTTTCCTCTTCAAGGGAACACCAACGCAAGGCTCCAAGGCCGCGGGGGAATCCTTTGCATATTTGCCAAGGAAGTCCCTATAGGCCTAGCCCGTAGCAGAAGGATTCCTGGCGCCGTTGCCAGGGAAGGTCTTTTGTTGCCGTAGCACAAATCTTTTTGTAAATTTTTGTTTTTCAGAAGTGGGGGAGAGGAAAACGAGAGGCAAAAAGGTAAATGCAAGAGATGAGTTTGCGACAGTTACTTGGATGAGTTCTTGACTTGATCCTCCCCGGCAACGGCGGCAGAAATCCTTCTGCTACTTCTCAAACAACAACGCCAGAATTGGACACGTTGACGGAGACTTGCTTGCGTTGGTTTTTCCCTTGAAGAGGAAAGGGTGATGCAACACAGGAGCAGTAAGTATTTCCCTGAGTTGAGAACCAAGGTATCAATCAAGTAGGAGAATCTCGTCAAGTCCAGAGTACCCGCACAAACACAAAAGAGCTTTTACCCAACACTATAAAGGGGTTGTCAATCCCTTCAAGATTGATTGCAAAGTGAGATCTGAAGGTGGAAAGTGCAAGGAAGAAAAAGAGTAAGGCTGAAAATATAGTGTGGAGTAGACCCGGGGGCCATAGTGTTCACTAGAGGCTTCTCTCAAAATAGAAAGTATTACGGTGGGTGAACAAATTACTGTCGAGCAATTGATAGAACCGCGCAAAGTCATGACGATATGTAAGGCAATGATCATACATATAGGCATCACGTCCGAGACAAGTAGACCGATACTTTCTGCATCTACTACTATTACTCCACACATCGACCGCTATCGAGCATGCATCTAGTGTATTGAGTTCATGACGAATAGAGTAACGCCTTAAGCAAGATGACATGATGTAGAGGGATAATCTCAAACCAATGATGAAAACCCCATCTTTTTACCCTTGATGGCAACAACACGATGCGTGCCTCGCTATCCCTTCTATCACTGGGTGAGGTCACCGCAAGGTATGAACCCAAAACCAAGCACTTCTCCCATTGCAAGAATCGTAGATCAAGTTGGCCAAATAAAACCCACAACTCGAACAGAATTACAAGGATATGAAATCATGCATAAGAGAGATCAGAAGAAACTCAAATAAGATTCATAGATAATTTGATCATAAATCCACGATTCATTGGATCTCGACAAACACACCGCAAAAGAAGATTACATCGGATAGATCTCCATGAAGATCATGGAGAACTTTGTATTGAAGATCCAAGAGAGAGAAGAAGCCATCTAGCTACTAGCTATGGACCCGTAGGTCTATGGTGAACTACTCACGCATCATTGGAGAGGTCATGGTGTTGATGAAGAAGCCCTCCGTATCCGAATCCCCCCTCCGACAGGGCACCAGAACGTGCCCCATATGGGATCTTGCAGAGACAGAAGCTTGCGGCAGCGGAAAAGTATTTTCGATGATCTCCTGATTTTTTCTGGGATTTTAGGGAATATATAGGCGGAAGACCTAGGGCAGGGGAGTCACGGGGAGCTCACAAGCCTGCTAGGCCCGACCCCCCTAGGCCGGGCCTGGTGGGCTTGTGACCTTCTCTGAGGCCCCCTGCCTTGGTTCTCAAGTCTCCCGTGTGTCTTCTGTTATGGAAAAATCATTTCGCAGATTTTATTCCGTTTGGACTCCGTGTAAAATTCTCCTCTGAAAAGGGTCAAAAACAAAGAAAAAATAGGAACTGACACTTGGCACCGAGTTAATAAGTTAGTCACAAAAAAGATATAAAAGGCATGCAAAGCATCCAAAGTTTGACAAGATAATAGCATGAAACCATCAAAAATTATAGATATGTTGGAGACGTATCACCCCACACCGCTCCAAACGGAAATTAGCATCCGCAAGGGTGTTAAATCTGTGATACATCGGCGTCTCCGCATGCCTCGGTAATCTATTACCCAAGCCCTTCACTTATGCACTTTACTTCGTGATAGCCATATTTTTTCATGTTATATATCTTGCTATCACTTAGTTTTTTATCTTTCTTAGCATAAGTTTTTGGTGCACATAGGTGAGCCTAGTTGTTTTAGATTTTGTGCTTGACTAATTAAATGATAGTTTCATTCTGCATTTTTTCAAGCCAAAACTACAAGTTATTTTAAAGCGCCTATTCACCCCCTCTAGGCGACATCCACATCGTGTCACATATGATGGAACCAAAATCCCCCTAAATGTGTGCAATCTCTTTGAGGAATCACCAATGCAGAAAAGTCTAACTATGGCATGGCAAAAATGGCCTTGCTAGCGTGAACACATGGCGCCATCAATATGGCGCAACTGTTAATAAATACTGCTAGAGTTGGAGATGACCCCAATAGTATTTGACATCTTTATGGTGTGCCACATGGCCAACGCCAGCAGTAATATACGTCAGTAGTGGCATTGTATGTTATTGCAATGCCAACAATTTCATTTTTAGGTTTAAACCAAATAAGTACAGCAGCGCGATCCAACCAAAATGATAGCATAATCAAAGTTCAAAACAGTAATTAAACAGTACACTGCAAATACCAGAATCTAAGTTTAGGAGTATCTATTTATTCAAAAAATTATCAAAATAGGCAAATAACTCAAGTACAAAATTTCAACTAAACATGAGATATGCCATGCATGCATGCATGCCTGTTAGCTAGCTAACTCGACATTTTGGCAGGCAGAGTCAGGATCATAGTCTGGAGTAAGTGGACCATCATCATCGCTTCCAGCAGCCCTGTAGTAGACCATGATCTCCTCATGATCGTAGTCAAGGTAGAACATGGCTCTCTCCCCATCTTCCATCTGGTAAGCAGATGCTAGAGCCGTCCAATCAGGGCAATCAAAATAGGTGCAGTTTGACTCATTTGTGACAAGACAATTGAAGTGTTCTATCGTCATCATCTTCATGATGGTGCATTGGAATGTGATGCTTGCATCAAGCAGAACTCGAAACTTCTCTAAGAAGTCACGCCTTGCCCCGTGATGACCCACAAGTATAGGGGATCAATCATAGTCCTTTCGATAAGTAAGAGTGTCAAACCCAACGAGGAGCAAAAGGATCTGACAAGTGGTTTTCAGCAAGGAAATATTTGCAAGCACTGAAATTATCGGTAACAAGTGATTGTGTGGTGAGATGATTCGTAGCGAGCAACAAGTAAAAAAAGTAGCAACGGTGCAGCAAAGTGGCCCAATACCTTTTGTAGTAAGGGACAAGCCTGGACAAAGTCTTATAAGAGGAAAAACGCTTCCGAGGACACACGGGAATTTCTGTCATGATAATTTTCATCATGTTCATATGATTCGCGTTCGTTACCTTGATAGTTTGATATGTGGGTGAAACGGTGCTTGGGTACTTCCCTTACTTGGACAAGCATCCCACTTATGATTAATCCCTCTCACAAGCATCCGCAACTACGAAAGGAGAATTAAGACAAAGTCTAACCATAGCATTGAACTAGTGGATCCAAATCAGCCCCTTACGAAGTAATGCATAAACTAGGGTTTAAGCTTCTGTCACTCTAGCAACCCATCATCTACTTACTACTTCCCAATGCCTTCCTCTAGGCCCAAATAATGGTGAGGTGTTATGTAGTCGACGTTCACATAAGACCACTAGAGGAAAAACAACATACAACACATCAAAATATCGAACGAATACCAAATTCACATGACTACTATTAGCATGACTTATCCCATGTCCCCAGGAACAAAAGTAACTACTCACAAAGCATAATCATATTCATGACGAGAGAGGTAATGAGTAGCATCAAGGATCTGAACATAAACTCTTGCACCAAGTAATCTAACTAGCATCAACTACAAAGAGTAATTAACACTACTAGCAACCTTACAAGTACGAATCGGAGTCGCGAGACGGAGATTGGTTACAAGTGATGAACTAGGGTTTGGAGATGAGATGGTGCTGATGAAGATGTTGATGGTGACGAGTCCCTCCGATGAGAGGAGTGTTGGTGATGACGATGGCGACGATTTCCCCCTCCGGGAGGGAAGTTTCCGTGGCAGGATCGTCCTGCCGGAGCTCTAGATTGGTTCTGCTCAAGTTCCGCCTCGTGGCGGCGGCGAATCCACGAAAACGATCCTCCCTGATTTTTTTCCGGACGAAACCCTTCATATAGCAGAAGAGAGGGGCCAGTGGGCCAGCAGGCTGCCCACAAGCCCCCTAGGCGCGGCCAGGGGGGTGGCCGTGCCTAGCAGGCTTGTGGCCACCTGCTGGCGCCCCTCTGGCGCTTCTTCGACCCAGTATTTTTTATAAATCCAGAAAAAAATCCTCGTTGATTTTTACGGCGTTTGGAGTTGCGCAGAATAGGTATCTCAAACTTGCTCCACTTTCAGGCCAGAATTCCAGCTGCTGGCATTCTCCCTCTTCATGTAAACCTTGCAAATTAAGAGAGAAAAGGCATAAGTATTGTACCATGAAGTGAAATAACAGCCCAAAAAGCGATAAATATGAACATGAAAACATGATGCAAAATGGACGTATCAACTCCCCCAAGCTTAGACCTTGCTTGTCCTCAAGCGAAAGCCGAGCTCAATAAATATGTCCACATGTTTAGGGAGAGAGGTGTCGACAAAATAGAATACGAACATGCATGCATCATGATCATGATCAGAACAGCAATACCAACATATAATCTCTCATGCTAAAGTGATAATTCCTTCACAAAGTAAAGCATGGATCACGAACCTTACCGAGAAGTAACAACCTATAGCCTGTAGTCATTGAAGCAATTGCAATTTATCACAACATCAGAAAGAGTCAAATAAGAGCTTGTAAATCAAATCCACATACTCAATCATCTTTTCATTCTCTACAATTGCTACAACTCACGTGGTACTCATGAGATCAAAGTTTCAGCTGGACACAGAGAAAGATAGGGGCTTATAGTTTTGCCTCACAACTGCTTACCTCAAGGGTAATGTCAATAATAATACTTCATGAATACTTACCTCCAAGTTGACATATGAATATAGATCTTTCCCTAGCATGTGACGTTAGCCAAGATAAAGGCGAAACAAGGAATTGGTGAAGATCACCATGACTCTTTCAGGGACAAAAATTAAAGGTACAAGATGGGCCCTTCGCAGAGGGAAGCAGAGGTTGTCATGTGCTTTTGAGGTTTGGATGCGTGTCCTCTTAGTGCGGAGGAACGTCACTTTATATTGCCTCCTATGGTAAAGAACTTCATTATGCAGTCTGTCGCTTTTATGTCTTCCTCATCACAGGTTCGTACAAAGCTTATTTTCCACACACTAATAGATCATACATATCAGGGAGCAACTTTTATTGCTTGCACCGATGACAACTTACTTGAGGGATCTTATTCAATCCATAGGTAGGTATGGTGGACTCTCATGGCAAAACTGGGTTGAAGGTTTATGGATGCACAAGTAGTATCTCTACTTGGTGCGGGAGTTTTGGCTAATATGAGGTGGAAGCAATCGTCACATGCTAAGGGATCTCTAATCATATAACATTGTTCGGAACCAAGCAAACACAATTCATTATATTGTCTTCCTTTTCCAACATCTACTTCTAAGCATGCAATAGTTTAGTGAGTGTTCACAATCATAGATGGTGTCAAAGATGATATATTTATATGTGAACCTCTCCTTCCTTATCACTTCCTATTAATTGCAACAATGACCAAGGTCTACGTTTGTCTACCCTCAACAAGTTTCAATCAACATTCTTTTTATATGTGAAGCCATCACTTCCCATAAGATCATTACATGATATTTCATGCTTTTGTTCTTTTCTCAATCTATTGATCATGATGAGAGGAAAAGCCCTTCAACTAAGACACTCTTTATTATATGGCTCACGAGCTCGAATACATCGGGGGAGACACAAAGCAAAATTCAAGACTAAAACACTAAGACTTTTAATCTACTAGAGAAAAAGAAAACTGAAAAGGAACAAACTAAAACAAAGGTAAAGGCAAAAGATGTGATGGTGATATGATACCGGGGCAACTCCCCAAAGCTTGGCAAAAGCCAAGGGGATTGCCCATACCCATGCTCAGTTGTCTTCCTTTGGAGGTAATGGTGTTGGAGTTGTTGTAACATGGGTTTGATCCTCCGTCTTCCAAGGCATAGGTGCTCCATCATGGAAAGATGAACGAGTCTCCGAAATCCTCAAATCCGCAGCCAACCTTACTGATTTCAATCTATACTCATACTCATAGTTTTGGTTCTGCAGGTCATAGATCTGGGCTATGAGTTGATCAATCCTGTCATAGAGCCTGGAGAGGTGCTTCCCAATGTCATTGGCATCAATCCTGTGCTTGTTGGTGAACTCCGTGATCATCATGTGGTTGGCGTTGAGTCCACGCTCCACCATCCCCTGGCACTTGAAGACTTGTTGCTCCATTGATTCGATCCTCATCTCCATGCTACCAGTCTTCTTAGGCCCCTCAACATCACGGATGTGCAACATCCCCTCACGCATCTCGATAGATTGAGGGTGTTGCAGCACTCCCGTGAGGTAGGAATTGATGACCTTCTCGAAGATCTTGTCCTTCAGAGCTTTTGGGGAAGTCATAGCGATCTAGATCTGCAATAGAAACAGGCTCGAAACGAAAAATAGAGGAAATCTGCGTGATACAGGGGTCAGACCAAACGGAAGAATATATATTGATTTTTTCCAGACCAGAAGGAGTACTCCGCACGAAAACAGAGTCCGGGAGGCGCACGACGTGGCCACAAGCCCCCGAGGCGCGGCCAGGGGGTGTGCCCGCGCCTGGCAGGCTTGTCGCCTCCTCGCGCGCTTTCTAGACTACTTCCAATTTTTCTATTTTTTCAAATATACCAAAACGGAGAAAAAAATCCTATTGGAAAAGATTTGGAATCTGTTTTCTTACCGAATCACATACCTCTTCGTTTTCGGAGTCTGAAACAGGCTGATAAACATCCCTTAGGTATTCCTCCAGAGTTATGGTATTGATGATATTGCTTTCAACATTTATGGGAGTACCTGAGATATAATGCTTGATTCTCTGCCCATTTACCAGTGTAACATCCCAAATTTTGGAATGTTAATAAAATTATAAGATTGTTTGTTTGTTTGCTTGAGTGAAATTTGAAACTTTTCAAAACTTTTGAATGAGAGGGAATAAAATGACTTTCCCCTTTTTCCTGTGAATTCAAATTCATCTTTTTTTTAAAAATCAGCGAGAGGAGATAGCATGACTTCTTCAACTATAAAGAATTTGAATCAAGGTGGCATTGGAATTCCTTTCGATTTTGCTTTGCATTTTGTTTCTTCCACACTCACGGAATGTCGGAACCATATCTTGTCAAGCAAGAAAAAGAGAGGAGAAACATGACCCTCCAAAACCCGGGGATATTCTTTGAAATATTTGAGCTATGAAACCCAAGATTTATTTGAGAAAATATTTGCAAAAAGAAATAAAGCATTTACGGATTTCCTAAAAAAACATTTTTTTTCAAGTATTTATTTTGGTAGTGGAAAAATGCCCATCTTTTTGGATTTATTTTTCTAAAATTTTTAATATATTATACCCTTATATTCCGAGGATATTCTATTTCCTTTTAATCGTATTAATTCCTGTTTTAATAAAAAGGAAAGAGATCTCTTATTTTAGGAATGTACTTGGGCCACGTTAGGAAACCAATCTGGCCCAATCCACCTTCTTCTTCCTCCTCACTAGCTTCCTTCTCTGGCCATGGCAGAAGCTTCCCAGGAAGTTTCCCTCCCCCGATTCGCGGGATACACTTCCTTCCCGAGCCTCCCACCACCCCTATAAGAATGCCCCTCCTCTCCTCGTTCCATTTTCCCCAGCAGCTCGCCCTCTCCCTGCCCGTAGCCACGACACCCCCACCATTGTTGTTCCTGCAAGGAGCAGAACAGAAGAACGCCCAGGAGCCCCTGACGCCCCCTTCCTCGCCTTCGGGTCCCCCTCCGCCGTTCCCCCTCCCCGCCGACGACCTCCCCACCTCGCCGGAGCAGCTACCTCGCCGGATTTCTTCCTCTCTGTCACCCATGGTGAGATTCACGAAATCCCGTATTGCAGTTTTTCAGAAAATTGCAATCTTAGAAAATTCATATCTATTAGTGTGTGACTCCAAATTAGATGATTCTTTTTGCGTTGGATCACAAATTTTATGCAGTTTCTGTAGATATATAATTTGTCTATGTTTGGATTTATAAAAATTGAGTTAGATCAGATTTGAATTAAAGCTTGTTTTGCTTATTCCGGGAGTTTAAAAATAGCTTTTAATTTGATTCTTTTTGCTGCTGCTTCCTGTCGATCATATCTTTTAGTAGTTTCAGTTTTAGTTTTTTTTTAAATATTTTTACTTGGGGTTTTACCAAAACAGATTCTGTTTTAGTTCTTTTAGGATTATGGCTATTTCTTTTTCTATAATTTTTTTTAAATTAATTTCTTTTATATTTTAGAAAGTTTATGTTTAGTTTGTGTTAGTTAAACAGTAGGTTCTCAACAAGTTTTTATTTTTATTTTATTTGTTATCATGAAATCAATTCTAGTTCTTTAATAACTTGCAATTGATTTCTCTACTGTTTCCACTCCCATTTGAAAATACTTCCAAAATAGTTTTATGTAAAATACTTTATTTTATCTTGGTTAAATTTATATCTTAGTTCTCTGTTATTTAATGTTTTATTTTCAGTTAGAACAAAAAAAACTATTTAGTGTTTGATGTAGTAGAAGACTCCTAGTTTTAGTTGAAGTTTCTTTCGGATTCTTATTCGCTCTCTCTTTTGTGTTGATTGCTAGAATGATTGCTAGTATGAGTGCTTATGTGAATGATATGTTTGTTATATAGATTTCATCGGAGAGTGACGAATAGTCTATCAAGTTATTTCTCGAGAACGATAATTCTTCTTCATCAACATCACCAGGGAAGTCACTTTGATCATACTATCACCTATGTTTTATGCATCCTAGTTCTACCATCCTATGCACAATTGCATGCTGACTAGGTACTTGGAAATTATGGTTACATATTGTAGTATCATGTGGTAGGCACCCCACAACCCCGTTACTTGGCCCGGGACGACAAATTTCATATTGCCATGATTGAGTAGACAGGATTTCGGTTGAGTGCATAACACGAGTGATGCGAGGTTGATTAAATAATCAAGACCGGTTAAGACAAGATTTTCAAGACCTCGGACGCAATGCAACTCTGGGTGAAGGTCGGTTGATCGGCTTCCTGGAGAACCGAGTGGATGACCCGGGATGCTGGAGAGGCCATGACATCCTGCGGAAAGCTTCACCCAGGCTCAAAGAGACGGACAGATATTTTCAAGACCCAAGTCTTACCTGCACAACCACAAGTCATTATGGGCTCTGGCTTGGTTGGACAACGCGGCGACTCTGGACAGGTGGTGCTAGCAGATGTAGAAGAACGGTAGGAATGGATGGGCACCGACAGGGATTCAGAGGGACCCATTGAAAGACCATGTTTTGACCATCCGGTCTTCAAACACCCTGAAGTGCGAGGACATACTCGGAGGCGATCAAATCTTGTGGGGAACGTGTGCAAAACTCTGCAGAGTACTCAAACCTAATCGATTAGCCGTGTCCACGGTCATGGACAACTTGAGCCAAAGGAACTGAAGTTATCTGAAATTCTCAACACAAATAATAATATTGATGTGGGTATTATTGACAACATGGGTACGAGAATTGGTTGGTGGAACCATCTCGTTAACAACCAACAATGTAGTAACATTTTGCTTTTAGCCCTCTCTTGATGTAGGAGAAAACTTGCTTTACGCTAAAAACTTATAGCCCCACCTGCCATATATGCATATAGTAT
Organism: Hordeum vulgare subsp. vulgare; assembly: GCF_904849725.1. NCBI lineage: Eukaryota > Viridiplantae > Streptophyta > Magnoliopsida > Poales > Poaceae > Hordeum > Hordeum vulgare. The sequence continues at coordinate 86,927,382 of NC_058520.1, forward strand.
AGATGATATTTTACCCCCTCTCGTATGTGACTTGCCGGCATATTCAATATGCTGACCTACATGGCTGCAACGTCTTATGTTGCAGATATTTTTCTTCGACGAGTAAGAGTACGATTCAGGGTTACGGTCTACACTCAACTTGCCGTTGGTGTTTATTGGGACTCCACTCCCTTGACTGCTTCCGCTGAGATATTTAAGGTATATATCAGTTTTACGCTATTTACATGTGATTGCACTTTGATATATACATTGATGTACTGTGTGTGCCAGCATACTGATCCAGGGATGGCACAGAAACATAGAGGCTTGACTCATTTCGAGTCGGGTTGCTACAGAAATGGTATCAGAGCACATGTTGACTGTAGGACGTGACCCTAGAAACTGGAAATTTCTTAGGATAGGATCTCTCAAAAATCTTATTTTCGAGAACACCTTTCACTTCTCATCTCTTCTGATTTCATCAAATGTTCTCTCTCACCACAAATAGTTATACAATCCCCTTACCCCTTTGACCTCATGAAGAATCAACGGAGTTCTACTTCAAAGTAAAGAGGATTTCATCATGCAATTGAAGCTACACCAACAGTAGACTCTCAAGACCCAAAGAACTCGAAGACCCTGAAGTGTCCGAATAATTATATGACCATTAAAAGTCCAAACCCCTGTTATATGCCCACGTTAGATACGATGATTTGTGAGTCGTCATTGGTGTGTGTTTTCCGACGGCCACAAATAAAACCTATTCTCAAAAAAAATATTGTTTGTATTGTGTGTATCTCCCTCCCTCTCTTACCCGTCTCATCTCCAAAACCTCAACCCTACCAGATGGAGTATGAAGCTGGACTTGTAGTCTCTGGACCAATGACCCAACTTGAAGCTGAAATATGGATTAGGAACATGGAGAACCACTTCGGGAGTAACTTGATCTCAAGGAAGTATGAAGTGGAACATGCTCTCTAGTACTTTACCCAAAGTGCTGCTATCTGGTGGAAAATGCACCATGCCATACAAGGATTTAGTGGAGCAGAAACTTGGGACGAATTCAAGAAGACTCTGTTAAGATCCCGTCTTATTCAGAAGTGCTATGATAACCCGAAGAAGAAGACTTGTGCATGCAAGATCTGTGGAGAAATAGGACACACCCAGGAAGAACACAAGGATGGATGCACTCATTGTGAAGAAAATCACCCAGCTGAGGAGTGCCCAAGTAGTCATGTGACTTGTTTCCTTTGTGAAGGTACCACCCACTACCCAGCTCAGTGTCACATTTACCCCAAGGTACAACAAGTTGTCAAGAAGCAGAAAGATGCAGTGAAGGAAACCCTCAAGAAGAAGATTCTAGAAGGACCGGTGATGAACGAAAATATTGAAGACCCTGATGGACAAGGTCTGACCAGATTTTTCTCCAATGCATGCTACTCATGTGGAGAAGAAGGACATTATTCACAGGACTGCACGAAGAGAAGCCAAGAGTATCTGGGAAACTTCCCGACGGAAGAAGTGGAGTTTGATCCACTTGAAATAGAAGAACTGGCCAAAATAAAGGAGTCCGGAAAGAAGAAAAAGTACCCTCGGAAGAGCCAAATCTCTGCAGACATAGACCTGAGTCATGTCAGATGTTACAAGTGTATGGAATTTGGCCACCACAAATACATGTGCTCAGGAAGGAAGCCGGAAATCCCAGGAGCAAAAGCAAAAGTTAAGAAGCCTCGATACTTGTAGAACTCATTTGCTTTCGTTGCAAGGAAGCAGGACATTTTGCTAGCGATTGTCCGCAAAGGAAGAAAGCTAGAATGGAGTAGTTAAGTTTTGACCATGGCAATAAGTGTGATCCGAAGCACTCTTGTTTTTCATGAGATCATGAAGTGAAATTTTTGTAACAGAAGTCCCTGAGATTGTAATAACATCATGAATAAATGGAATTTATTGTCTCATGATTGCCTATGTTGAAAATGTATGCGTTGTTTCTCTACGAGCAAAGATCTCTGAACATTTATGAGGATATGAGAAAATGTGGTCTATGCAGGCATGAGTATAATTCATTTAAGTGTGGTAGTAATCGGTAAAACCCCACAGGACCCACTGAGTAGGAATGTACCATGATTACCAAGGAGACATATACATTCCTATGAGTACCTATTTACTGACACCTTCAGATGGAAACTCTCTACGAGTCATTCCTCAAAGGCCCAGAAACGATCATGACCCTGACCAGTGATCATGATTACCCGAAAATCCTGAAGGACATGATGAAGCACGTTCATCTTGAAGGGGATGCAGTCTACAAAGGCTACCCATTCATGGAAAGTGGAGTGGAACTTTGGTATGTGGAAGTACACCTCCACCATGTGAAAGGAGTTTGTCCAAAGACTATGGGGCAATACTTTTTCATTTCGCGTGTACCACGAGCAACCTTCTTTGATGCTGTTCGTGAAGCTGCCATGGAAGCCATACGTCAGATTGGAGAAATACTTGAAGCAAGACTCCGTCATACCAGGAATACCTGAGTGAGGTACGTGCGGAGATGATGGAGATGAAGCTCATACCACCATGATGAAGCAAAAAGATGGATGATTTCAAGGAGCACATTGGAAAGTTCCAGTGGAACTAAAGTACCTCCAAGAGAGGCAGATGAATAAATTGGCAGAAATGCTTGACCATACCGACCAATGTGGATGGCAACATTTGTAATAGAGTAGTTTTGAATTGGAGTTTTTGATAAGAAATTAAGGATGTAATAAAGGATTGATTATGAAATGAATATGATCTATGGAAGAAGCTATGATGGATCAGCAAACGTTTTCTTAGGAGCATACGAAAACCTGAGAGTTGTGAAGATACGATAGATGTTTCGTTCAGCTTGCAGAACCAATGGATTATCCGAACTTCGTTCGTGGACAAGAGAAATTCTGCAATGCTTGTGAGGATGCCCAAGTGTTAGAATGCGAGATTCGCTAAACCTTATACAGAGAAGTGATTTGGGTGCGGAATGGATTGATCACCATGACGACTTACTCTTATCATTTATCTTGCTATTCAGAATGGTAAATCTGAGAGACTTACCCATATAGAGAGACGACGTTCTTTGAAGCTTTTGTTTAAGCCTTAGAATGGTATACTGAAAGCCCCATGTACATGGCACCTGTTGTCACGCGTAAGAAATTTTACGGTGAGGATGAAACCAAGACCCCTCTCTCTGTAGGATAACCACAAATGGTAGACCACCATGAGAATCGTCGATAGGTTATTTAGAATTGACCACGAGACTGTCAGTTAAGAAGACCTAGTAACGGAAGAAGCTTATATCAACAGAGGAACCCTCGATTTTGATGGAAACGTTATGAATATAACGGGAGAGCATCACCAAAGGATTTAGTATGAAGACTGTGAGAAGTCAGTTGCCAAAACCCCAGACGACCGTTAAAACATTTTGAGGGGCCAGTAATCCTTATTTTGAAATGTGGTAGCATCCCACTTTGCCGGAGGTTGGATTTGTTAGAAGACCACCAAACCCTAACCTTTCTTTCTAGCCTCTTAGAATCTCGAGGACGAGATTCCTTTTAAGTGTGGTAGGTTTGTAACATCCCAAATTTTGGAATGTTAATAAAATTATAAGATTGTTTGTTTGTTTCCTTGAGTGATTGAAACTTGTGTGAAATTTGAAACTTTTCAAAACTTTTGAATGAGAGGGAATAAAATGACTTTCCCCTTTTTCCTGTGAATTCAAATTCATCTTTTAAAAAAAAAAATCAGCGAGAGAAGATAGCATGACTTATTCAACTATAAAGAATTTGAATCAAGGTGGCATTGGAATTCCTTTCGATTTTGCTTTGCATTTTGTTTCTTCCACACTCACGGAATGTCGGAACCATATCTTGTCAAGCAAGAAAAAGAGAGGAGAAACATGACCCTCCAAAACCCGGGGATATTCTTTGAAATATTTGAGCTATGAAACCCAAGATTTATTTGAGAAAATATTTGCAAAAAAAATAAAGCATTTAGGGATTTCCTAAAAAAACACTTTTTTTGTAGTATTTATTTTGGTAGTGGAAAAATGCCCATCTTTTTGGATTTATTTTTCTGAAAATTTTAATATATTATACCCCTATATTCCGAGGATATTCTATTTCCTTTTAATCGTATTAATTCCTGTTTTAATAAAAAGGAAAGAGATCTCTTATTTTAGGAATGTACTTGGGCCACGTTAGGAAACCAATCTCGCCCAATCCACCTTCTTCTTCCTGCTCACGAGCTTCCTTCTGTGGCCATGGCAGAAGCTTCCCACGAAGTTTCCCTCCCCCGATTCGCGGGCTACACTTCCTTCCCGAGCCTCCCACCACCCCTATAAGAACGCCCCTCCTCTCCTCGTTCCATTTTCCCCAGCAGCTCGCCCTCTCCCTGCCCGTAGCCACGACACCCCCACCATTGTTGTTCCTGCAAGGAGCCGAACAGAAGAACGCCCAGGAGCCCCTGACGCCCCCTTCCTCGCCTCCGGGACCCCCTCCGCCGTTCCCCCTCCCTGCCGGCGACCTCCCCACCTCGCCGGAGCAGCTACCTCGCCGGAGTTCTTCCTCTCTGTCACCCATGGTGAGATTCACGAAATCCCGTATTGCAGTTTGTTCAGAAAATTGCAATCTTAGAAAATTCAGATCTATTAGTGTGTTACTCCAAATTAGATGATTCTTTTTGTGTTGGATCACAAATTTTATGCAGTTTCTGTAGATATATAATTTGTCTATGTTTGGATTTATAAAAATTGAGTTAGATCAGATTTGAATTAAAGCTTGTTTTGCTTATTCCGGGAGTTTAAAAATAGCTTTTAATTTGATTCTTTTTGCTGTTGCTTCCTGTTGATCATATCTTTCAGTAGTTTCAGTTTCAGTGTTTTTTAAATATTTTTACTTGGGGTTTTACCAAAACAGATTCTGTTTTAGTTCTTTTAGGATTATGGCTATTTCTTTTTCTATAATTGTTTTTAAATTAATTTCTTTTATATTTAAGAAAGTTTATGTTTAGTTTGTGTTAGTTAAACAATAGGTTCTCAACTAGTTTTTATTTTTATTTTATTTGTTATCATGAAATCACTTCTAGTTCTCTAATAACTTGCAATTGATTTCTCTACTGTTTCAACTCCCATTTGAAAATACTTCCAAAATAGTTTTATGTAAAATACTTTATTTTATCTTGGTTAAATTTATATCTTAGTTCTCTGTTATTTAATGTTTTATTTTCAGTTAGAAAAAAAAACTATTTAGTGTTTGATGTAGTAGAAGACTCCTAGTTTTAGTTGAAGTTTCTTTCGGATTCTTATTCGCTCCCTCTTTTGTTTTGATTGCTAGAATGATTGCTAGTATGAGTGCTTATGTGAATGAGATGTTTGTTATATAGATTTCATCGGAGAGTGACGAATAGTCTATCAAGTTATTTCTCGAGAACGATAATTCTTCTTCATCAACATCACCAGGCAAGTCACTTTGATCATACTATCACCTATGTTTTATGCATCGTAGTTCTACCATCCTATGCCCAATTGCATGCTGAGTAGGTACTTGGAAATTATGGTTACATATTGTAGTATCATGTGGTAGGCACCCCACAACCCCGTTACTTGGCCCGGGACGACAAATTTCATATTGCCATGCTTGAGTAGACGGGATTTCGGTTGAGTGCATAACACGAGTGATGCGAGGTTGATTAAATAATCAAGACCGGTTAAGACAAGATTTTCAAGACCTCGGACGCAATGCAACTCTGGGTGAAGGACGGTTGATCGGCTCCCTGGAGAACCCAGTGGATGACCCGGGATGCTGGAGAGGCCATGACATCCTACGGAAAGCTTCACCCAGGCTCAAAGAGACGGACGGATATTTTCAAGACCCAAGGCTTACCTGCACAGCCACAAGTCATTATGGGCTCTGGCTTGGTTGGACAACGCGGCGACTCTGGACAGGCGGTGCTAGCAGATGTAGAAGAACGGTAGGAATGGATGGGCACCGACAGGGATTCAGAGGGACCCATTGAAAGACCATGTTTTGATCATCCGGTCTTCAAACACCCTGAAGTGCGAGGACATACTTGGAGGCGATCAAATCTTGTGGGGAACGTGTGCAAAACTCTACAGAGTACTCAAACCTAATCGATTAGCCGTGTCCACGGTCATGGACAACTTGAGCCAAAGGAACTGAAGTTATCTGAAATTCTCAACACAAATAATAATATTGATGTGGGTATTATTGACAACATGGGTACGAGAATTGGTTGGTGGAACCATCTCGTTAACAACCAACAATGTAGTAACATTTTGCTTTTAGCCCTCTCTTGATGTCGTAGAAAACTTGTTTTACGCTAAAAACTTATAGCCCCACCCGCCATATATGCATATAGTATAGATGATATTTTATCCCCTCTCGTATGTGACCTGCCGGCATATTCAATATGCTGACCTACACGGCTGCAACGTCTTATGTTGCAGATATTTTTCTTCGACGAGTAATAGTACGATTCAGGGTTACGGTCTACACTCAACTTGCCGTTGGTGTTTATTGGGACTCCACTCCCTTGACTGCTTCCGCTGAGATATTTAAGGTATATATCAGTTTTACGCTATTTACATGTGATTGCACTTTGATATATACATTGATGTACTGTGTGTGCCAGCATACTGATCCAGGGATGGCACAGAAACATAGAGGCTTGACTCGTTTCGAGTCGGGTCGCTACAACCAGTCTCGGACAATTACCATCCATGTTGTTGATCTTGATAGCACCGGAACGATATACTTCCTCAAGAATATAGGGACCTTCCCATTTAGAGAGAAGCTTGCGTGCAAAGAATCTTAAACGGGAATTATATAGTAAGACATAATCACCTACATTGAACTCACGCTTTTGTATCGTCTTATCATGCCACCTCTTAACCTTCTCTTTGAACAACTTGGCATTCTCATATGCCTGAGTTCTCCATTCATCAAGTGAGCTAATGTCAAATAACCTCTTCTCACCAGCAAGTTTGAAATCAAAGTTGAGTTCTTTGATTGACCAATAAGCTTTATGCTCTAGCTCAAGAGGTAAATGACATGCTTTACCATACACCATTTTGTACGGAGACATGCCCATGGGATTCTTATAGGCAGTCCTATAAGCCCACAGTGCATCATCGAGCTTCTTAGACCAATTCTTTCTACACGTGTTGACAGTCTTTTGCAGAATCAGTTTAATCTCTCTATTACTTAGCTCTACTTGACCACTGGACTCAGGGTGATAGGGAGACACAATTCTATGGTTGACATCGTACTTAGCAAGCATTTTACGGAAAGCACCATGAGTGAAATGTGAACCACCGTCGGTCATTAGATATCTAGGGACTCCAAATCTAGGGAAGATAACTTCTTTAAGCATCCTGATAGAAGTGTTGTGATCAGCACTACTAGTGGGGATAGCTTCTAGCCACTTAGTGAAGTAATCAATAACAACTAAGATGTGAGTATACCCATTGGATTTTGGAAAAGGTCCCATATAATCAAAGCCCCAAACATCAAATGGTTCAATGACAAGTGAATAGTTCATAGGCATTTCCTGACGTTTACCGATATTACCTACTCTTTGACATTCGTCGCAAGACAAGAAAAACTTATTGACATCCTTGAAGAGAGTGGGCCAATAGAAACCTGATTGCAATACCTTGTGTGCAGTTCTATCTCCCGCATGGTGTCCTCCATATGCCTCGGAGTGACACTTCTGTAGGATCTGTCCCTGTTCATGTTCAGGTACACAACATCTAATAACAACATCTACTCCTTCCTTATAAAGGTGAGGATCATCCTGTTGACGTGCAACTATTCCTGACTTGATGCCTCCACGGCAACGGAGCCAGAAAAGAGCTGCTTCCAGTTGCTCAACAATTAGCAATTGTCTTGCAATAGCCCACTAGCGCGTGGGATCGCGGCAGTTTTCGAGGGTAGAGTATTCAACCCAAATTTGTTGGTTCACACGACGGGAAGTGAAAGAATATTCTGAAGTATTAGCAGTTGAGGCATTAGCTCAACCGCACCTGAAAGATTAGTATCTGCAAGCAAAGTATCAGTAGCAAAGTAGTATGATAACAACGGTGCCAGAAACGGTCTGTTGATGACAGACTATTCCTAACTGTTGTATCAATGGCGCCAGTAAGTTGCCAGTGGACGGAAAATATTCTTTCCCGGCAACGGTGCCAGAAAAAGTATTGTAGCAGGTAGCAGCAGTGTAACGAGTAACAGCAGTGGCAAGGAACAACAATAGTGACAGCAGTAGCAAGTAGCAGCAGCAGTGGGACAAACTCGTAGGCAATGGATCGGTGATTTGTTGGATGACATTCATCATGCAACAGTTATAACACGGAGAGATATGTGGCTAGCTCCCGTTCGCCAATGTGATGTAGGCATGCATTCCGTGTGTAGTCATACGTGCTTAGGGAAAATAACTTGCATTACATCTATTGTCCATCCTCCCGTGGCAGCGGGGTCCAAATGGATACTACGGGATATTAAGGTTCTCCTTTTAATAAAGAACCAGACCAACGCATTAGCACTTGGTGAACACATGAACTCGTCAAACTATGGTCATCACCGGGAGTGGTTCCGGTTATTTTCACTCTGGGGTTGCCGGATCATAACACATAGTAGGTAACTACAACTTGCAAGATCGGATCTAAAACACACATATATTGGTGACAACATAATAATTTCAGATCTGAAATCATGGCACTCGGGCCCTAGTGACAAGCATTAAGCATGGCAAAGTAGTAGCAACATCAATCTCAGAACATAGTGGATACTAGGGATCAATCCGCGTCAAATCTAACTCAATTACATGATAGATCTCATCCTACTCATCACCGCCGAGCGAGCCTACGAATAGATTACTCATGAACGATTTAGAACTTCATGGAATTGGAGAGGGAAGAAGGTTGATGATGACGATGGCGATGATCTCCTTGATCCGGAGCCCAAAACAGACTCCAGATCTGCCCTCCAGATGAAGAACAGGATGTGGCGGCGCCTCCGTGTCGAAAACGCGATGACATCTTCTCTCCTGATTTTTCCAGGGCGAAAGGGAATAAATAGAGCTGAGTTTGGGGGCGGCAGAGCCACGTGGGCCCCACAAGCTTGGTTGCCGTGGCCTGTGGGGGGGGGGGGGGGGGTGGCCGCGGCGACAGGGCTTGTGGCCCACTGGCCCGTCCCCTCCGGTGGATCTTTGCGCAGGTATTTTTCATATTTTCCAGAAATATTCTCCGTAAATTTTCAAGACATTCCGAGAAGTTTCATTTCTGCACAAAAACAACACCATGGCAATTCTGCTGAAAACAACGTGAGTCCGGGTTAGTTCCATTCAAATCATGCAAATTAGAGTCCAAAACAAGGGCAAAAGAGTTTGGAAAAGTAGATACGATGGACACGTATCACATCCCAAAAGTAATGCCTCAAGTTGAAGAAGAACTTCTTCTTTTGCTGGTATGTGAAACTAGGTGGTATATATTTGGCAATGATATAGTTTGCATAATCAGCATACCACAATGCACTACGTGAAGTATTGATGACATTCAGTTGCTCACCGGGAAAGCTATCATCAATAGATTGTGGGTCATCAAGAACATTCTCCAACCTAGACAAGTTATCTGCTACGGGGTTATCAACACCCTTTCTGTCGACAACGTGCAAATCAAACTCTTGTAGCAAGAGAACCCATCTGATAAGTCTAGGTTTAGCGTCCTTCTTCTCCATGAGGTACTTAATAGCAGCGTGATCAGTGTGAATAGTGACTTTGGAATCAACTATGTAAGACCTGAACTTTTCACATGCAAACACGTCTGCCAAAAATTCCTTCTCCGTAGTAGCATAGTTTCTTTGGGCACTGTCTAGAGTTTTACTAGCATAGTGAATAACATTCAACTTCTTGTCAACTCCCTAGAACAGCACCAACATCATAATCACTAGCATCACAAATGATCTCAAAAGGCAAGTTCCAATCAGGTGGTTGAACAATAGGTGCAGTTATCAAAGCCCTCTTAAGTATTTCGAAGGCTTCCTCACAATCATCGTCAAAGACAAAAGGAATATCCTTTTGCAAGAGATTGGTAAGAGGCCTAGAAATCTTAGAGAAGTCTTTAATGAACCTTCTATAGAAACCGACATGACCAAAGAAACTTCTTATACCTTTGATATTTGTGGGGTATGGCATTTTCCCGATTGCATCAACCTTAGCCTTGTCGACTTCAATACCTCTTTCAGAAATTTTATGTCCTAAGATGATGCCTTCATTAACCATAAAGTGGCACTTCTCCCTATTCAAGACAAGGTTGGTGTATTTACATCTCCGCAAGACTCGATCAAGGTTGCTGAGGCAATCATCAAAGGAAGACCCGTAAACGGAGAAGTCATCCATGAAAACCTCAACAATCTTTTCACAAAAGTCAGAGAATATAGCATCATACATCTTTGAAAGGTGGCAGGTGCATTACAGAATCCAAAAGGCATACGTCTGTAAGCAAAGGTATCGAAAGTGCAGGTGAAAGTGGTTTTCTCGTGATCATATTGTGCAACTGGTATTTGGGAGAAACGAGAATAACCGTCTAGAAAGCAAAAGTGTGTGTGTTTAGACATTCTTTCTAGCATTTGGTCGATAAAAGGCAAAGGGTAATGATCTTTCCTAGTGGCTTTATTTTAATTTCCTAAAATCGATCATCATCTTATAGCCACTAATAATCCTCTGTGGGATCAATTCATCCTTATCATTAGGGACAACGGTAATACCTCCCTTCTTAGGGACGCAATGCACCGGACTCACCCAATCGCTATGAGCAACATGATAGATAATAGCTGCTTCCAGGTGCTTTAATATTTCTTTTCTCACTACTTCTTTCATCTTAGGATTTAATCTCCTCTGATGATCAGCAACTGGTTTGAAATCAGGATCATTTTTAATCTTGTGCTGGCATAGAGTGGGACTAATGCCCTTAAGATCATCAAGAGTATATCCAATAGCAGCATGATGCTTTCTCAGAGTTTTTAGTAACTTCTTTTCTTCATGCTCTGAGAGGCTAGCACTAATAATAACAGGATACATCTCTTTTTCTTTGAGATAAGCATACTTAAGAGTATCAGGCAACTGTTTAAGCTCGAACACAGGATCACCCTTTGGTGGGGGTGGATCCCCAAGCAGTTCAACAGGCAAGTTATTCTTAAGGATAGGATATTGTTCTAAGACAACTCTATCTATCTCATCCCTTTCATCCATATGCATATCATTTTCATGCTCAAGCAAGTATTGCTCTAAGGGATCAGTAGGAGGCACAACAATAGAAGCTAAGGCAATAGTTTCATCCTTACTAGGCAGCTCTTTTTCATGAGGTTGTCTACCAAACTTGGAGAAACTGAACTCATGTGACACACCTTCAAAGCCAACAGTGACAGTTTGCTTCTCACAGTCAATATGAGCATTGACGGTATTGAGAAAAGGTCTGCCAAATATGATGGGACAAAAGCTATCTTGTGTGGTAGCAAGAACGAGGAAATCAGCAGGATACTTCGTTTTACCACACAAGACTTCAACATCCCTAACAATTCCCACACGGCAGATAGTATCTCTATTGGTAAGCTGAATAGTGACATCAATAGGCTCTATCTCAACAGGTGCAATCTCGTCTTTGATTTCATCATATAAGGATTGAGGTATTGCACTAACACTAGCACCCACGTCATATAAGCCACGATAACAATGATCTCTTATCTTAACAGAAACAACAGGCATGCCAACAACAGGCCTATGTTTGTCTCTAGCGTGAGGTTTAGCAATTCTAGCAGCATCTTCACATAAGTGAATATTATGTCCCTCAACATCGTCGGACAGAAGTTCTTTGATAATAGCAATGCTAGGTTCAACTCTAATTTGCTCAGGGGTTGTAGGTGTTTTAATGTAGCCTCTACGTATCACAGTTGAAGCTTTAGAATGATCCTTTATCCTAATAGGAAAAGGTGGTTTCTCAATGTAAGCAGTGGGAACAATAGGATCATTATAGGAAATGACTTTCTCTTCAACTGGATTGGGTTTAACTACATTGACTTCTAAAGGAGGATGATATTTAAACCACTTCTCTTTGGGGAGATCAATATGAGCAGCAAATGATTCACACAATGAAGCTACTATCTCAGAGTCAAGTCCATACTTAGCGCTAAAATCACTAAAGGTATTTGTTTCAAGAAAGGATTTAACGCAATCAAACTTGAAATTCATACCTGACTCCTTACCTTCTTCAAGTTCCCAATCTTCAGAGTTGCGTTTAATTCTCTCCAATAAATTCCATCTGAAGTCAATATCTCTCTTCATAAAAGAACCGGCACAAGAAGTGTCAAGCATGGTGCGATCATCATGAGAAAGCCGAGCATAGAAGTTCTGAATGATAATTTCTCTCGACAGCTCATGGTTGGGGCATGAGTACAACATTGATTTAAGCCTCCCCCAAGCTTGAGAGATGCTTTCTCTGTCATGAGGCCAAAAATTATAAATATAATTCCAATCACGATGTACTAAATGCATAGGATAAAACTTTTGATGAAATTCCAATTTCAACCGATTGTAGTCCCATGATCCAATATCATCACATAGCCTATACCATGTCAATGCCTTATCCTTCAAAGATAAAGGAAAGACCTTCTTCTTGGCCTCATCCTCGGGCAAACCTGCAAGCTTAAATAAACCACAAACTTCATCTACATAGATTAGATGCAAGTCAGGATGTCATGTTCCATCTCCTGTAAAGGGATTAGCCAGCAGTTTCTAAAGCATACCCGAAGGAAATTCAAAGCAAATATTTTCAGTAGGTGCAGCAGGTTGAGGAGCAACTATTTGTGCTTCCGTTCGAGGTGAAGATACCCCGAACAAGCCCCTCAAAGGATTAGTATCCATAGTGACAAGTGACAACAAATTTTAGCACACTATATGAATGTTTCCTTACCAATTTCCACTTACCAAAGGCGCTTCGCTCCCCGGCAACGGCACCAGAAAAGAGTCTTGATGACCCACAAATATAGGGGATCAATCGTAGTCCTTTCGATAAGTAAGAGTGTCGAACCCAACGAGGAGCAGAAGGATCTAACAAGTGGTTTTCAGCTAGGAAATATCTGCAAGCACTGAAATTATCGGTAACAAGTGATTGTGTGGTGAGATGATTCATAGTGAGCAACAAGTAACAAAAGTAGCAACGGTGCGGCAAAGTGGCCCAATCCATTTTGTAGCAAGGGACAAGCCTAGACAAAGTCTTATAGGAGGAAAAACGCTCCCGAGGACACGCGTGAGTTTCTGCCATGCTAGTTTTCATCATGTTCATATGATTCACGATCGTTACTTTGATAGTTTGATATGTGGGTGGACCGGCGCTTGGGTACTGCCCTTACTTGGACAAGCATCCCACTTATGATTAACCCCTCTCGCAAGCATCCACAACTACGAAAGAAGAATTAAGACAAAGTCTAACCATAGCATTAAACTAGTGGATCCAAATCAGTCCCTTACGAAATAACGCATAAACTAGGGTTTAAGCTTCTGTCACTCTAGCAACCCATCATTTACTTACTACTTCCCAATGCCTTCCTCTAGGCCCAAATATTGGTGAAGTGTTATGTAGTCGACGTTCACATAACACCACTAGAGGAAAAACAACATACAACACATCAAAATATTGAACAAATACCAAATTCACATGACTACTATTAGCACGACTTACCCCATGTCCTCAGGAACAAAAGTAACTACTCACAAAGCATAATCATATTCATGACCAGAGAGGTAATGAGTAGCATCAAGGATATGAACATAAACTCTTCCACCAAGTAATCCAACTAGCATCAACTACAAAGAGTAATTAACACTACTAGCAACCTTACAAGTACGAATCGGAGTCGCGAGACGGAGATTGGTTACAAGTGATGAACTAGGGTTTGGAGATGAGATGGTGCTGATGAAGATGTTGACGGTGATGAGTCCCCTCCGATGAGAGGTGTGACGCCCTCGATTTACTCGTACGCTAACCATACACGCAAATGCGTACGATCAAACCCAAGGACTCACGGGAAGATATCATAACATAACTCTAGACACAAATAAAAATAACATCAGCTTCATATTACAAGCCAGGGGCCTCGAGGGCTAGAATACGAAAGCTCGATAAACACACGAGTCAGCGGAAGCAACAATATCTGAGTACAGA